>NC_136127.1:1360211-2720422 GCF_965212315.1 Lampetra planeri
ACCCCAACAGGGTAACTACATAAACATACACAGTTTCTAGACCCCAACAGGGTTTCTACATAAACGTACACAGTTACTAGACCCCAAAAGGGTAACTACATAAACGGGTCAGGTCAGCAACACACTGCCTGATCCACGATGCCGAGCGTAACGACCAAAGACCGACGACCGATGACTGAAGACCAAAGAGACGTAGCACCGAGGGTTCCATTCCAGCAGACGGCGGCGATTGCTCTCGGGACCTCCCTTTTATGCTCCTGAGCGCGTCCTCGGCCACGCCCCCTTCTGGATCTCACCAGAAGGTTCTCGACCGAGCACCACGTGTCTCTCAAGTCACCCTTTGGGCCCCCTCGCTACCCTGTCCCGGTCACGTGCCCTCTTGGGTTCACCCAAACTGTCACGTCCTTACTTGCCCTCTCTCTGACCGTCACCAGAATCATGCCCCCTAGGACTCGCTTCCATGCCATACCCACTCTGGTGCCAGAGAGAGGCTCAAGACGCACAGTTCCACTCTTGTGACAGCAGCTGGCGCTAAACGCCATTGTGGCTCCATTTACGTCACTACACTAGTACAGTACACCGGTTTGTTGGACAGCATATCCCCAACATTTATAATCTGAGTATGACGTTTCGCCAGTAATTACAACTAGTATCATCATGTTCTTTTTACATGACAAACGTTACTAATTGGCTGTCGGGTGGTGGCGGGTTTAACGACACATTCATAATTACGCGATCTAACCCAAAAAACCCTATATTATGGATGATATTGGTCGCAAAAGCCTATGTGTTAAACTGACGAACCTCTTTGGGGAGGATACTTTTCTTCCTAATGATGTGAGTTGTAATTACGGGATGAAACGTCATACGCAGATTGTAAATGTGTGCGGCGTGTTACAAGTTGAAATTATTATCATTATTATTGACAAATGTCCAACAGTAGTTATCAAGTTGTATATTACTTCTACTCCATGGTTTTGAATCTTGTGAACGTGCTTATCAATCACGATGCATTCTTGACATGCATCAAACTACTCTAAAGGATATTTAACAGATACTCTATATATAAAATTCATGTTCATATCGTTATTGTTTGCTGTTATTTCATTTAGCTTGGTCTCTATTTTGTATGGATGCTTATCGATCTGTTTAGCCTAATATAGATTTTGTGTTTTGTCTCTTAACAGGAAATTATCAGAAGGCTTTAGAAACCTATAAGATGGTGCATGTGCAGTTTCCAGAAAACGTGGAGTGTAAGTATGATGCACTGTGCCATGCTTATCGGTATATCCATTGCCAGGGTTTCACATTCGTGTTTTTTTCATCTTCAGTTATCCTGTACATTAACCATGTCCATTGATATTGAAAGGTTTGCACATTTCATATAAGTCAGTCAGTTTAAATCTTGACTTAAAGCTTTCGTGACTGCAGGAATTAATATTCTTGGGTCTTTCGGTAAAGTCACGTAGATAGGTTCAAATAAAATATTTTTGGTTATTTTCTTTGAATCTATCTACGTGACTTTACCGAAAGACCCAAGACTAGTCAGTCAATCTTAATTTTAGAACTTTCGTGACTGCAGGAATTATTATTTGTTTCTTTCGGTTAAGTCACGTCTAAAGATAAAATAAGAAATTAAATTAAATAATAGAATATGACGTTTCGATTGCAACACAAGCAATCATCATCAGGTATAATGAAATAGCGACATAAACTCTAACCAGAAAACTATAGACAGACATATTAGCAGACAGATATCACCAAGATACATAGCGAGAGCAACACAGGTAACAGAGAGGGGTGATCGTCTCTGTGTGGTGGCCTTAAATAGACAGAGGGGGGGCGGAGGCAGAGAGAGGGAGGAGGGTTAGAGAAAAAATTAGCATATCAATGAGTGGTCAACAGACGTGGTGCTGCGAATGCGATGGCACGGAAAGCAAGCCTGAAAATCAGGAGAAGGACACACTAAAATTAAATAACCTAGTAAAATATCGAAATGTAATGTAATACAACACAGAGGGTCGGTCAACACACAATTAACGCATAGCCTGGTTGATTACGTATTTCAAAGATTGCTAAGTTAGAATTTAAGTGTGAACAATCTAAAGAGAGGACACAGGCAGAGAAAACAAGTCGCCAGAGAGAGAGAAAAAAGATAAGCTTAAAACTTCCCCGTAGAAGTGGTTCAATCTTAATTTTAGAACTTTCGTGACTGCAGGAATTATTATTTGTTTCTTTCGGTTAAGTCACGTCTAAAGATAAAATAATAAATTAAATTAAATAATAGAATACGACGTTTCGATTGCAACACAAGCAATCATCATCAGGTATAATGAAATAGCGACATAAAATCTAACCAGACATATTAGCAGACAGATATCACCAAGATATCTGTATCTTGGTGATATTTGTCTGCTAATATGTCTGTCTATCATCAAGATATCTGTATCTTGGTGATATCTGTCTGCTAATATGTCTGTCTATAGTTTTCTGGTTAGATTTTATGTCATTATTTCATTATACCTGATGATGATTGCTTGTGTTGCAATCGAAACGTCGTATTCTATTATTTAATTTAATTTATTATTTCATCTTTAGATGTGACTTAACCGAAAGAAACAAATAATAATTCCTGCAGTCACGAAAGTTCTAAAATTAAGATTGAACCACTTCTACGGGGAAGTTTTAAGCTTATCTTTTTTCTCTCTCTCTGGCGACTTGTTTTCTCTGCCTGTGTCCTCTCTTTAAATTGTTCACACTTAAATTCTAACTTAGCAATCTTTGAAATACGTAATCAATCAGGCTATGCGTTAATTGTGTGTTGACCGACCCTCTGTGTTGTATTACATTACATTTCGATATTTTACTAGGTTATTTAATTTTAGTGTGTCCTTCTCCTGATTTTCAGGCTTGCTTGCCGTGCCATCGCATTCGCAGCACCACGTCTGTTGACCACTCATTGATATGCTAATTTTTTCTCTCACCCTCCTCCCTCTCTCTGCCTCCGCCCCCCCCTCTGTCTATTTAAGGCCACCACACAGAGACGATCACCCCTCTCTGTTACCTGTGTTGCTCTCGCTATGTATCTTGGTGATATCTGTCTGCTAATATGTCTGTCTATAGTTTTCTGGTTAGATTTTATGTCGCTATTTCATTATACCTGATGATGATTGCTTGTGTTGCAATCGAAATGTCATATTCTATTATTTAATTTAATTTATTATTTTATCTTTAGACGTGACTTAACCGAAAGAAACAAATAACTAGTCAGTCAGTTTATTTAGGTTAAGGCCCGTTGAGCTAATAAGCCCTTTTTCAATGAGGACCCAGTCAAACCATGTTTCAAAATGGCTGAGCACATTACATAGGATGGGAGGATTTACAGGGGCTGTTTCGTGCGGATGATGTGACGGTAGCTAGCACATTACACGGGAAGGGAGGGTCTTCAGGGGCTTTATAGCATAGCTGATAAGACAGTAGCAAGCACGCTACATGGGAAGGGAGGGTTTACTTTGACTGCATAGCACGGCTGATGTGACGGTTTGCAGTACATTACATGGGAAGGGAAGGTTTACAGGGGCTACATAGCACAAAAGCAGGACATTTTTTATAAACATGGCCAATAATAAATAATACAAAATCAGAACTATATACAATGTACATACAATTTACATAGATATCACCTAAGCAGACGCTATCTAGGTCAAACCTTTGGAAATGCCTTGTCAGGCTCCCACCGAAATTTGTATAATCCACTTACATTTTTTCCTTTCCAATTTCTATCGAAAATAACACAGCAGCTGCATGCACACCTGTTTGCAGATTACAAGGGAAATGTAGATTTACAGGGACTTTGAATCTACCTTCTCTTTCAATAAAAGTGGAAGAATATGAGTAAATATAGACAATGCATCACACTTTATTTGTATGAATTTGGGTTTAAATTATAAAAACAAATATTTTAAGGCCCAATACTGTACCGGTGAAACGTTCATAAACACTTTGTTAAATATGTGTCGATCGCTCTCCAACACACTCAATCAGACTCAAAATATTTATATTGTAGGAGGAATCTGATGAGCTATGAAGCTCTTTTTGACAAATGTCCAGTCGGGGCACGAGGTCAGAAAGTTACAACAACAAACAAGACAAAAACACGATAGTGCAAAGTACACCAAAGGTGAACCAGTCACGACAATAAATAAACAAATGCAAATAAATCAAGTTTATGAGTACAAATTGGAAAGTCTATTAATTCCGGCCGATTTTTCAACAATAAATGCGAGCTTGGACAAGGCAGCAAAACAACAACAACAACAACAGTCCCAGGCCACAGCAACACAAAAAACGGTCCCTCAATAAACTTGCACACTACATTTCGATTTAAAGCTTTCGTGACTGCAGGGATTCATCTTCTTGGTTCTTTCGGTAAAGTCACGTAGAAGGGAAGTAATAAAATAATAAAAATGAAACATAATAAAACAATTCTCACGACGTTTCGGCCACAACGCAAGCAGCCGTCCTCAGGCGAAGAATGAAACACCACCAAGCTTGGAGCGTATATTTAAGCTGGGTTAGAGGGGGGGAGGTGGGAAGAAGAGCGCCTAGACAAAATAATTTGCATATCAAGAGGAATTCAGCATATGGAAAATGCGTAGGAGGTGGGCTGGGGGGGTTCCAAATCAATACTATGCCCGTGCATTATGCAGGATTAGCAGCATCAAAGGGTGGGGGGAGGGGGGTAGCATTAACAAAGGAAAGGAATGTTAATAGTATGTAGCTGCAGTTACTAAACAACCACGTAAAAAACTAAAGTATAAACTGCATAACAAACTAAAGTATAAACTACATAGCATCATCAGTATACTTACTATATTCTACAATAAGCTGAGTTACTAACAGTAAGTAATACATACAAAATTCTACGTTGTAAAAAATTATATAATATGCTTCCATCTAAACTTTATTCTCTTACATCACACGCGTCTATACCGTACTATATACTGCCATAGACAAACCCAACATTAAATTACATACTGTATTGCTATAAACCACCCTATACCTTATACATTTTAATATAACACTATGTATTATTCTACCCACCCTAATGTGTATCGAAATGGTTTATTACGTCCTTCCAGTGATTGCTAAGCCAGACAATTTTAACCGAGAAGATGGATTCTGGCTTAGCAATCACTGGAAGGACGTAATAAACCATTTCGATACACATTAGGGTGGGTAGAATAATACATAGTGTTATATTAAAATGTATAAGGTATAGGATGGTTTATAGCAATACAGTATGTAATTTACTGTTGGGTTTGTCTATGGCAGTATATAGTACGGTATAGACGCGTGTGATGTAAGAGAATAAAGTTTAGATGGAAGCATATTATATAATTTTTTACAACGTAGAATTTTGTATGTATTACTTACTGTTAGTAACTCAGCTTATTGTAGAATATAGTAAGCATACTGATGATGCTATGTAGTTTATACTTTAGTTTGTTATGCAGTTTATACTTTAGTTTTGTACGTGGTTGTTTAGTAACTGCAGCTACATACTATTAACATTCCTTTCCTTTGTTAATGCTACCCTCCCCCCCCTTTGATGCTGCTAATCCTGCATAATGCACGGGCATAGTATTGATTTGGAACCCCCCAGCCCACCTCCTACGCATTTTCCATATGCTGAATTCCTCTTGATATGCAAATTATTTTGTCTAGGCGCTCTTCTTCCCACCTCCCCCCCTCTAACCCAGCTTAAATATACGCTCCAAGCTTGGTGGTGTTTCATTCTTCGCCTGAGGACGGCTGCTTGCGTTGTGGCCGAAACGTCGTGAGAATTGTTTAATTATGTTTTATTTTTATTATTTTATTACTTCCCTTCTACGTGACTTTACCGAAAGAACCAAGAAGATTGCACACTACAATTTAACTTTTGAACACTGGTGTGCTGAAGCATGAATACATTGTCACGTTTGTTACTCACGTGACAACTTTGTCTATTTGGTTGAGTCGGGTGGAGGAGGGTGCACGATACACTTTGGCATTTTAGTCACACGATGATCTGACCCAACAGTCAATTATGAATCGAGATCATAAAGGATTTGTTTAATAATAGCGGAATTTCAGATCAGTGCTGCCCAATAAACATTTGTTTAAGCAAGTCTACCTTTTTGTTTCATTGAGTGCCATTAAAATATACGTATATAGTGAACCTCCCAACAGTTTAACAAGTAGTCTTTCGCGACCATTATTATTCATAATAAAGGGTTATTTGGGTTAGATCGCGTAAATATAAATGTGTCGGTAACTAACCCACCACCACTCGACACAGCCACTTATTAAGGTTTTACTTCTCATTCTTTTTTCCATGAATCCTATTATCTGCAAGGCCATGGGAACAGAATACGCCATACGTATCAACTGTGATGATCCAGTGGAAACCTGGCCATTATTTATTCGCTTAGAAGTGGCAGTGCATCCCCACATTGTTGCTCTTAAGAAGAGACACACTGTGTCTGTTACATTGTTAATGATCCCTTCTTACATTTCATCCCATCATGCCTGCATTCTCAAAACTGCACTGTCTTGGAAATGTGTTGCAATTCCACCCTGTATAAAATCATTGATTGTCAATAGAACCGCGAGGTAGAAATTCCGTGAAGCATTTTAATGGCGAGCCTTTGTAAAGCATCTAAGTTTTGTAAATGTTATTGTCGTATGTTAATATCTGTGTACGGGAGCACGAACACATGCACACAGAAAGTGCACCAAGCTTGGCACAAGCGCCGCAGTGACGTCACCTCCACTTGGTGGTGAACGGCGGTTGTGGTTGTTGCACACACGTGTACTTGTGCACGTGTGCACTTACCTGGCAACGTCCTAGGCCTGAAGTTCCTGGTGCGGTTGTGTAACGACATGGGACTGAAGGAGGCCCAGGAGTATGCCACTAAGTTGAAGCGTGCTGAGAAGGCTCGGGACGTCAAGGAACAGGCAAGGGCATGCGTTTGCAGGGTTGCGTGCCCGCACGTTTTTATACACCCGAGCACACTCAGAAGTTGCTATAATTTTCATCTGCGTGGGAGTGATGTTGCCACAGTGTCTGCCGTGGACTCGATACACCCTAAGATTACGTAGCTAAGGGAGTATTAGGAAGCCACTGGAGCTATGCACTTTTAACTCGGGAGTGAAAACTCATTTCTTGATAGCTGCTTTTTGTATTTAGTTGTCCTCCCGCACCTCCGATGAGCACAGTTGACTACGTACAGTGCGAAATAAGTTCAGCATTAATACATACGTACATTGTTTTAATGGAAATGACAGAAAGGACCCACATTTTGTATATTTTCAAACAAAATGCATCTAAATATTGTATAGATTTTGTGAAATCGTAAGAAATTATATATTATAAACATTTTGGTTCAATGTAAACACCTGTTTTGTTCGGGCCTGTCGGATGAGAGGTTGAGCAGTAATTTGTGTGGTTGCGTGCACACCTCTAAACTATTACTTTGGAGTCAGGATTGGTGTAGCGGCCAGATTTCATTCTGTTCAACCATACTGCCAGACTTGCTGAGCTGCTCGATGACCAGGAGATGGCAGCACAGAAAATGGGTTTGTGACAATTCAGTGTAAGGCTTTGGCATGTAGTATATATGTAGAATTTCTTTCGACACCGTACGTCGCCAACCGCACTAAACGGAGGTGCGGGGGAAGGACAACAAACTAAACACAAACAGCACTTTTAAAGAAATTAGTTTTCAATCTAGATTTAAAAGTGCAGAGCTCCAGTGGATTCCTAATATCGAAAGTAAGAGCCTTCCAGAGGGCCGCAGAAGCGCATCATGTGCATTGGTTTTCTTCTTGTGTCTTGATTTCCTCTGGCATCAAAACAGACATCAACATTAGGAATTGGCCAAATAAAACAAATGACAAATTGCGGACTAATGCAGTGTCTTCCTTAAACAGTCTTGAGATTCAGTGAGGCTTCCCTGCATCTGTATAAATCAAGGATAAAAATGTATATTATTATAATTTTGGCTGTACGCTTATAAACATGTCCTGTTTAGGTTTGCAAGTTCAACGTATTTATGGAGCAATTATAAGTGGGAAATGTTCATTTTTATTATGGCCCTGAAGGTCATTGGGAGAATTCCACATTCCTCTGATCGGGGCCAGTCGCTTCCCCATAGGACAATGCTGTGTTTTGTCTCGTAAGTTTGGCCGTATCTTTGGTGATTTACGGCAGCATGGCGGTCATGTTAATGACCACAAATACATGGCACACTGTTGACCCACAACCAGAATTTGAACTCGCAGGCTTTCTGTTTGAATGAGCATCCTTGCCGCAGTGACACCCAGTCAGGTTCTATTAATCATTTCGTGCGTGCTGTGTTGTGGGTGTGCTTTACAGAGAGTGAAGTCTGGGCGTGTTGGGAGTGGTCGGACGCTGAGGGAGGGCAGTGCAGGGAGTGGTGAGTACTCTGACAACCCCACTGTTGATTCATTGAAAGATCTTTGCTATCCCACATACAACTCAAGAATAAAAAGCAGCGCAATGATGAGCACTTAACTAAAAACCAGCAAACAATCCTCACTCCCGAATGCAAGTTTATTCATTGAGAGGGCGTTGTGACCTTTCATTGAAAATAAGCAAAACATTTTAGCGTGAGGGAACTAATAAATCGGTGACCACTTCCACATCGCCACCCAGGCGTTACAAAGCGGTGGGTATTGAGCGAACACGAGAGATCGCGCAGCACTGTGGGGTTTGAACCCGGAGAAGGGAGACTGGGCACTGCACACCAGCATCCACCCATTGCGGTGAACAAATGAATGTGCACACAGATGTATGTAGTCAAGAGATGGTGCCATCAAATTGATTGTACTGCACACATAACAGTTGAATATAAGATAAAACTAAACTATCTTTACTCTTTGGTTCTTTTGGTAAAGTCACGTAGGTTTAAAATAAAATAAATAACGACGTTTTGATCACAACACAAGTGGTCGTCCTCAGGCGGATTGGTCTGATCGTTTAGAGAAGTCGATTTAGTGATGATATTGTTGGTTTTTGTGGCTAGGCTGTTGGTGGGATCTCTGTTGATTTTGTGTTGCTCTGGCTTCTTTAGAATCCAGAGCTTCTTTAGAAGCCAGAGCCACACGTTAAAAAGTTAGATGTTAACAAGATTGTCATCAATTAGAGTAACATCCCAATTCCTGACAGCCTAAAATTGGTACTAGCGAAAGGGTTGAATTTCGCAGTCACCCCTAAACATATCCCAGTGGATCATATAATCGCCCAGGTCGACGTAGCCCTCGAAGGCTTGGGACACATCCCGGTAGACGTTGCTAGATCTGAAATCGCTGCTCTCCTCAAAAATGCTAAGAATCCCATTAGCAACATCAGCACGGACGAGCGTTTTTAACTCTAAATTAAAAAAACAGAGATGACATTGTCATCCTCTCAGCCGACAAGGGCAATGCCACTGTCACCACGGATACAACCACTTAAAACAACAAAATTCAGTACCTTCTTAATGATGGCAGCTATACCAAAATCATCAGATCCCACCAACCGCCTAGCCACAAAAAACAACAATATCATCACTAAATCGAGTTCTCTAATCGATCAGACCAAGCCGCCTGAGGACGAGCTCTTGTGTTGCGATCGAAACGTCGTGATTTATTTTATACCTACGTGACTTTACCGAAAGAACTAAAGAGTATGGATTCCTGCAGTCATGAAAGCTTAAAATCAAGATTAAACTATATTTATTTTATCAGGTAAGGCCCACTGAGCTATCAAGCTCTTTTTCAGAAGCAACCTGGCCACAAATGATAGCTCAACGAAGTGGCTTATCAAGTAGAGATTTATAGCAGTCATATACTCTAAATGCATGTTTCTAAATGTGGAGGGAAAACCCGGTGAAAAATCCCTGTGACCACGGGAAGAACACACAAACTCCAAATATACAGACATCAGGGTCAAAATTGAACTCACGACCTCCTATATACAAGGCGATGTAGTTAACACCTCGCCACCGTAGCGCCCCGTTGTAAGCACAGAGAATACACTCAAGACAAATGCATGTGGCAGAGGCCACACACTTGTAAGGATGATTATAATTATGGCAGCTGATTGACTCTGGAAGCCAGACATATACACTGAGAGTACAACAACAACAACACCCACAAAATTCAGTTTCAGTTCAGTTTCATGTATTAGGTATAACCCTGTGAGCCATGTGGCTCTTGACTCGGGTGCAACTGCAACAAACAAAAATATGAACAAGAAACATCTTAAAGTGACTACACGCAACAGAAAAATCCAGGAAAAAACAGCAAAGTCTTTCAGAAAAAACACCGTATTTTAACGCTGTAAACTAAGTTTCTCCAAACACGCAGTGGAATGGTTAAAAAATTACCTCTCTTCTCTCACCCAAACTGTATTCATAGATGGCTGGAGGTCAAACTGTGTTAAGATAACAAAAGGAGTTCCACAGGGCTCCATCCTTAGCCCCCTTTTGTTCTCTCTTTATGTCAATGACTTGGGCACTGACCTGGATCATTCCAGGGTAAATCTTTTTGCAGATGACACGATACTGATTACTGCTGGCCGTTCTCTGGATGACGTGATTGCTAAGCTCCAGGGTGATTTCAACAAACTACAACATCAGCCAGTTGCTCTTAAACTAGTCCTGAATACCTCCAAAACCAAGGTGGTATGCTTCTCACCAGGACTACAGCAGGAAGTTATTTTCCCCAATTACATTCCTTAAATAATTATCAAATAGAGCAAGTCAAGAGCTATAAGTATATTGGGGTCATCCTTGATTCAAAACTGAATTTTAATGATCACATTGATTATATTGGTAAAAAGACAAAAATAAAAATTGGTTTTCTGTATCGACACAAGCACTGCTTTCCCCCTATGTTCCTTTTGGAATTGATAAAAGTTACCATACTGCCTCTACTTGATTACTGTGACATCATATATAAATCAGCCCCCAGTACTGTACTGAAGAAGCTTGACTCAATTTATCACTCGGCCTTAAGATTTGCATTGAACTGCCCATATAGGACCCACCACTGCGATCTCTACATTGGGTCAAACTTAACATCTCTTAATGATCGACGGCTTGTGCATCAGATCTTATTTATTCACGATGTACTTATAAAAAGCAGACTACCTGCTGGATCTCCTCACTGTTTCGAAGAACAAATGTGACCTAAGGTCTTCGCTCATTTACCAGCTTCACATTCCTTATTGCCATACAAATACTGGACGAAGGGCCTTTGCTATTGATGCCCCCAGGGTCTGAAATACTATCGCCAATAAACTGCAACTTGGATCACTACCTGTGAGATCTTCACTCAAAAATCTCAGTGGGATGCAAGTAAAACAATAACAACCATAAGACAATTTAGATCTTAAATATAAGAACTGTATCCTGCGGCGAGATCTGAATCCTGAGACCGGACAATTACACTAAAACATAACGAGTAACAGTTAAAGCGAAATCAATGTATTAATCACGATTGGTAATACTACCCTAGACAACGAAGCCGAGCTTAAGTGTATACATTTGCATAATTGCATAAAATGATTTACTTTTTCATTTTTGTGGACACAATATATACAACAATCCACCCCATCCGCCCACTCACCAGCCGGCCGGCCTCGGTTTTGTGCAAATTCATCTGGCCGAGCTTCGCCAAAGACTCCCATCCTCCTCGTCGCCTCCTGCGATTGCGTTCGTGCGCATCCACAAACCACCTGGCGAATCGGTATCCATTTTCGACGTCGTGTGTGGAGCTGCCCCTCCGGGAAAAGAGTGGCAGGTTCATGGTATCGGGAACGACCCGGGAGCAGTTGCCCTGCAGCGCCCCTGGCGGCTGGCGCGCGCCACCGCGTGGACCACTCCGGCGGCGGTGATGGCGGAGACGAGGGCGGCTTCGCGCGTGCCCTTCTGAGCCACGGGGTCGAGCGTGTCCTCCGCGCCGGGCGTGGTGCAGTTCCACCGTTTGGCCCGGAATTGGTGCTGACACTCGGCAAGCGCTAGCCGGGCGTCCTCGGCCACGTGCGCCACGTGGTTTGGGTGCTGCAGGCATATTTTGCGCTGTCTGGGGGATAGCCCCGGCGCCACGATGCACAGCAGCCGATACTCAGGGTCGAAGTTGGGGGCCCACAGTGCCAGCGACCATCAAGAGGCGCTCGCGACTGCCCACAGCTGTGCGAAGGTGCAGAGTCCCAGCAGGGAGCAGCTCCTGCGTCGCAGGGGACCCATCGGAATCCTCGTGGCGAGCGGCGTGCATGTGATAGCCACAGATCTTATGAGCTGTTATTGCAGAGTCATAATGTCTTGTTCCTTCATATCCAAGTTGAATGTAATCATGTTACCTTGTTGGTTTACCCAACGGTGTCCATCGTTATCAAAAAACCGCACCTCTCTTCGAAAAAAAAGCCACGGTTTTCACGAAAAAATACTGAAAGGAGGAGGAAGAAGAAGAATGCAAAAACAAACTTAAATAAAAATTCGTTGCGTTTCGAAGTTTAGCGCGGACATTTAAAGCGGCAATCTCTTCGATTCCAGCGACGTAAACCATGGTGCTTGTGCCAGGATAGGTGCAAGTTGAGTCCACGTGAAGTGTGGAAGGCTTGCTGGTAGGAAGTCACGGGACAGACCCAGGTGTTATGGGTTTGATAGACTTAGATGATTGGCAGAGTTATAAAGCAAAATATCTGTCAGTCATCTAAGTCTGTCAACCCATACCGATATTCAGGCAGGAGGGCATGCGCACGAGTATAACATTTGTGTATGGCAGCCATCAGCATGCTCCAATTAATACTAAACAATGCCACTTCATACCCATCACCAATGAGGCGTTTACAAAACTAAAAACAAAACTCTTCAAAAGTGTCAGCAACCTACACTACTTCATAATTTCCACACCCCCTCTCGTGTTCCAAAGTGCCTCTTTCACACAGAAATCTGCAGTTTTCACAACCCCTATGTGTAATTATCTTTTCTGCTAGGGTCTTACGTAGAATTTTGTTAAGGGCGAGTATAACTTTTGTCAAGAGTTGTTTTGAGTTCAGTATAATTGTTATGCTCCTGAACCTGGTTCTCAGTTCACGCCAACATAATTATTTTCATTATTGCCGCTAAAGTAGGTATTACATTAACATGAATCACGCACCTATAATTCTAAGTCAGAATTACGTGTAACACACCCTCACTCTTCGTTATCAAACCGTACCACTTCCTGCTGCGTGCTTAAGTTGCTTGTCTTGTAGTAAGTGATTGCAGTGTCGACGCCTGTAAGCTGCACACCCCGTACACTGCACGAGGAGACAGAGCACCGTACAACAGCAGTAGAAGAGGGTCAGCAAGTTCGTACACGGCTTAGCAGAAAGCGGCTTTCTCGAGATGAGCGTCTCTGACCTCCTTTGTTAGCGACATTGGGCTGTCACCTGGTTTTAAATAATGCTCTGATTATTATTGCCTCAACATTTGCTATGGGGAATCTTTTGTGACTGTGAATGCTCATCGGTATAATCAGCAATGTTCGATGTTGATTTTATTTCCATGTAATTATGTTTGCGGATGTGCTCGTGTGCGCTTGTGTGTGCCCGTAGACAGGGGAGGAAGTGGCCAGGGCGTACGCGCGGAAAGGCTGAGTGGCAAGTTGCGTTCCGTCGCCCCTGGTGGGCAAGGTTATGATAGCAGCAACCCTGGCAAGCCGATCGGTAAGTCACTTTACAAAATAACAATACCAAATAATGCAATTTAGTAAAGCGCACAATATTTGAGAGACGTAAATGATTGTGACTCTTGAGTTACGGAGGTAACCTCAGCGTCGCTCGAGAGCTGAGCGAAGGAGGTGGTGGGCCCTTGAAGTGTCCGTAAAGTCGGTGAGGACTGAACGCTACTGCGTGCATGCATCATAATGGATTTACAGACGCCGTAGGCTACCGGCTATTACTTTCAATAAGCCTTCCGCTATTGTAATAGCAATTAAAAGCTCCTCATAGAACACCTTCTTATCCGGGTTTTTGTTATTTGCCAGGGGTGAGCTGGTATGCAGTAATGTGCCATTATATGAGGAGCCCCAAGAATATGCATGAGTTTTATAGATTGCGTTACAAACTTCAGTCATGGCCATGCAACGGGTAAGGCCGCCCAAAACAAATAAAGATGGATTTCTTATTATTACAGTGAGGGAAAAAAGTATTTGATCCCCTGCTGATTTTGTACATTTGCCCACTGACGAAGAAATTATCAGTCTTTAATTTTAATGGTAGGTTTATTTGAACAGTGAGAGACAGAATAACAACAAAAACATCCAGAAAAACGCATGTCAAAAAATGTATGAATTGATTTGCATTTTAATGAGGGAAATAAGTATTTGACCCCTCTGCAAAACATGACTTAGTACTTGGTGGCAAAACCCTTGTTGGCAATCACAGAGGTCAGACGTTTCTTGTAGTTGGCCACCAGGTTTGCACACATCTCAGGAGGGATTTTGTCCCACTCCTCTTTGCAGATCTTCTCCAAGTCATTAAGGTTTCGAGGCTGACGTTTGGCAACTCGAACCTTCAGCTCCCTCCACATTTTTTCTATGGGATTCAGGTCTGGAGACTGGCTAGGCCACTCCATGAACTTAATGTGCTTCTTCTTGAGCCACTCCTTTGTTGCCTTGGCCGTGTGTTTTGGGTAATTGTCATGCTGGAATACCCATCCACGACCCATTTTCAATGCCCTGGCTGAGGGAAGGAGGTTCTCACCCAAGATTTGACGGTACATGGCCCCGTCCATCGTCCCTTTGGTGCAGTGAAGTTGTCCTGTCCCCTTAGCAGAAAAACACCCCCAAAGCATGTTTCCACCTCCATGTTTGGCGGTGGGGATGGTGTTACTGGGGTCATAGGCAGCATTCCTCCTCCAAACACAGCGAGTTGAGTTGATGCCAAAGAGTTCCATTTTGGTCACATCTGACCACAACACTTTCACCCAGTTGTCCTCTGAATCATTCAGATGTTCATTAACAAACTTCAGACGGGCATGTATATGTGCTTTCTTGAGCAGGGGGACCTTGCGGGCGTTGCAGGATTTCAGCCCTTAACGGTGTAGTGTGTTACCAACTGTTTTCTTGGTGACTATGGTCCCAGCTGCCTTGAGATCATTGACAAGATCCTCTCGTGTAGTTCTGGGCTGATTCCTCACCGGTCTCATGATCATTGCAACTCCATGAGGTGAGATCTTGCATGGAGCCCCAGGCTGAGGGAGATTGACAGTTCTTTTGTGTTTCTTCCATTTGCGAATAATCGCACCAACTGTTGTCACCTTCTCACCAAGCTGCTTGGCGATGGTCTTGTAGCCCATTCCAGCCTTGTGTCGGTCTTCAATCTTGTCCCTGACATCCTTGGAGAGCTCTTCGGTCTTGGCCATGGTGGAGAGTTTGGAAACTGATTGAATGATTGCTTCTGTGAACAGGTATCTTTTATACAGGTAACAAGCTGAGATTAGGAGCACTCCCTTTAAGAGTGTGCTCCTAATGTCAGCTCGTTACCTGTATAAAAGACACCTGGGAGCCAGAAATCTTTCTGATTGAGAGGGGGTCAAATGCTTATTTCCCTCATTAAAATGCAAATCAATTTATAACATTTTTGACATGCGTTTTTCTGGATGTTTTTGTTGTTATTCTGTCTCTCACTGTTCAAATAAACCTTCCATTAAAATTATAGAGTGATCATTTCTTTGTCAGTGGGCAAACGTAGAAAATCAGCAGGGGATCTAATACTTTTTTCCCTCACTGTAACGAAACATTTACAGCCGGAACCCTTTGTCGCACGCAGGGTGATTTTAGCCATTGGTAGGACACACCATTCTGCAGTCTTTACGCATGTTGAACATTTCCTGCTGATCATGTGTAGGAAATTCACGTGTTATTTATCAACACTGGAAGATGTACGGTGCCAGATGCTATCTGCGAACGTTGCAATGAATTTGAAACTCATCTCATTCGTCAGTAACACTGTGTGGGCGACGTTTCGGGTAATGGCCCTTTTTCATAGCACATCCAAAGAATTCAGGCAATTTCCTGAATCGTTGCCTGTCGTATGTGTATCCCTTGAAGGCCACAGTGTTATTGACAATTGTGTTGAGGCTACTTGTGATTTGTGCTTGTGTGCACCACTGCTAATGCAGCATCACCACATAATGTGTAACAGATACAATTGACCCTGCATTGAGTTTGCAGGACCCTGCATTGAGTTTGTATTTCTGCAGGAATTCATATTTTTTGGTTCTTTCGGTAAAGTCACGTAGATAGAAAAATAAAGTTAAGTTTACTTGAATAAAGTGAAGTTTACTTGATTTGTTTTATTATTTTTTCTGTCTACGTGGCTTTACCGAAAGTAACAAAGAATATATAAAATAATATTTTATTTTATTTGTCAAGTGTTAATTAAATGAGTTGGGTGCGAATTACGTGGCCTACACCAGAGATATGGGACCTTTTTGCCAGTATCAAAGCATTACAAATAAGACAGGGTTTCACCCTTTCTGGCAATACAACAGGTGTAAAAAAATTCAAACGCCAAATAGATGATACCTTTTGCAAGGAATCAAGTCTGCATGAACCACACCGAGTAATCTTGATTTGAAGCGTTCGTGACTGCAGGGATCCATACTCTTTGGTTCTATCGGTAAAGTCACGTGGGTAGAAAGAACCAAAGACCACACGGAGTACTTGTGGTGACAATGCAAATAAAACATACTCTTATAATACAGTGAGGGAAAAAAGTATTTGATCCCCTGCTGATTTTGTACGTTTGCCCACTGACAAAGAAATGATCAGTCTATAATTTTAATGGTAGGTTTATTTGAACAGTGAGAGACAGAATAACAACAACAAAATCCAGAAAAACGCATGTCAGAAATGTTATAAATTGATTTGCATTTTAATGAGGGAAATAAGTATTTGACCCCCTCTCAATCAGAAAGATTTCTGGCTCCCAGGTGTCTTTTATACAGGTAACGAGCTGAGATTAGGACCACACTCTTAAAGGGAGTGCTCCTAATCTCAGCTTGTTACCTGTATAAAAGACACCTGTTCACAGAAGAAATCAATCAATCAGATTCCAAACTCTCCACCATGGCAAAGACCAAAGAGCTCTCCAAGGATGTCAGGGACAAGATTGTAGACCTACACAAGGCTGGAATGGGCTACAAGACCATCGCCAAGCAGATTGGTGAGAAGGTGACAACAGTTGGTGCGATTATTCGCAAATGGAAGAAACACAAAAGAACTGTCAATCTCCCTCAGCCTGGGGCTCCATGCAAGATCTCACCTCATGGAGTTGCAATGATCATGAGACCGGTGAGGAATCAGCCCAGAACTACACGAGAGGATCTTGTCAATGATCTCAAGGCAGCTGGGACCATAGTCACCAAGAAAACAGTTGGTAACACACTACACCGTTAAGGGCTGAAATCCTGCAACGCCCGCAAGGTCCCCCTGCTCAAGAAAGCACATATACATGCCCGTCTAAAGTTTGTTAATGAACATCTGAATGATTCAGAGGACAACTGGGTGAAAGTGTTGTGGTCAGATGAGACCAAAATGGAGCTCTTTGGCATCAACTCAACTCGCCGTGTTTGGAGGACGAGGAATGCTGCCTATGACCCCAAGAACACCATCCTCACCGTCAAACATAGAGGTGGAAACATGCTTTGGGGGTGTTTTTCTGCTAAGGGAACAGGACAACTTCACCGCATCAAAGGGACGATGGACGGGGTCATGTACCGTCAAATCTTGGGTGAGAACCTCCTTCCCTCAGCCAGGGCATTGAAAATGGGTCATGGATGGGTATTCCAGCATGACAATGACCCAAAACACACAGCCAAGGCAACAAACGAGTGGCTCAAGAAGAAGCACATTAAGGTCCTGGAGTGGCCTAGCCAGTCTCCAGACCTTAATCCCATGGAAAATCTGTGGAGGGAGGTGAAGGTTCGAGTTGCCAAACATCAGCCTCGAAACCTTAATGACTTGGAGAAGATCTGCAACGAGGAGTGGGACAAAATCCCTCCTGAGATGTGTGCAAGCCTGGTGGCCAACTACAAGAAACGTCTGACCTCTGTGATTGCCAACAAGGGTTTTGCCACCAAGTACTAAGGCATGTTTTGCAGAGGGGTCAAATACTTATTTCCCTCATTAAAATGCAAATCAATTCATAACATTTTTGACATGCGTTTTTCTGGATTTTTTAGTTGTTATTCTATCTCTCACTGTTAAAATAAACCTACCATTAAAATTATAGACTGATCATTTATTTGTCAGTGGGCAAATGTACAAAATCAGCAGGGGATCAAATGCTTTTTCCCTCACTGTATAGGCATTGTCTTTGAAACTGATTGGCCTACACCAGAGACAGCCTTCTTTATATAGCTGCTCATCCCAAGCTATACATGCTCTGGTGCATGTATTGTCTTTGTACTGTTCGCCTGACACTGGTGAGACAAGGCCATGAAGAAGGTTGTCTCTGGTGTAAGCCAATCAGTTTCAAAGACAATGCCATCTATTACTGCAGTATCTTTGCATGTTCACCACAAGGACGTGTGGTTAATGCAGATTTGATGCCTTGGAAAAGGTTTCTATTTGGACACCTGAACACCTCCTGTTTTATTTCCAGAAAGGGTAAAACCTATTCTTATTTTCTATGCATAGAATTAAACGTAAGTGATTATGCATCATTACCAGTATGATACCAGATAGCCACCAACGTTGGAAATTCTCTCTCTCCAATTGGTCCAGCTTTGAGAGGTTTTATTAATAATTCACTGGGTAACAAAAAAAAATGTTCCTGGGTAGTAAGTGTTATTTTCTAATTGCTTATGCCTCAAAAGTACTGAAAATTGCTATTCCCCACAAACTTTGCTGTTGTGACCAGGACAGTGATATTTTGAAATGTACCTATTTTCAATGAGAAAACGTGGTGTGCATTTGTGTCATCCCTTCACACAAAGCAAAGGTTTTGGGGACTAATAGCCATTGTCTATACTTTTTAGGCATAAGCAATTAAAAAAATAACACTTAGCACCCAGAAACAAAAATTGTGGTACATAGTATAAGCTGTTTATTTCCCCAAGTTTCCTACTGCACCTGAGTTTATTGAGGAGTAAACAAAAATAGATTTGAAACTGAGTGTTGTGCATAGCGTGCCATACTGCTGCTGCTGCTGTTGTTGTGTGCAGACGCTTCGTACAGCGACCCGCTGGGCCCGCAGGCCGAGCGGCCCCGCACGGCCGCAGCAAGGAGGCGGCCCCAGGAAGATGACGACTTTGGGGATGATGAGATCACCGATGAGCTGCTGCCGGACTAGACCCGGCACAGGGCCCCCCGTGTGTGAAGAGACTCGGTGAACGCCACCCCCCCACTGCACACGCGGCTAGACTCAGTGACCCCCCACCACTGCACACAGCTAGACCCAGTGACCCCCCCCCCCCCCCCCACACGGCTAAACTCAGTTTACCTCCAGCCCATTCTGCATTTCGTGTTGATCAGGACAGATTGGAACGACTATAACTTAAAACAAACCAACCATAGGCAAGGCAGTTATACACTGTGTGTGTATATACACACAGTATAAGCTCTGTTATCCGGCATCCATGGGGAATGGTGGGTGCCGGTTAATCAAATATGCCGGTTATCTGAGAGTTATACGTACTTATGGTTCACCAAATGCTCCAAGTACATACAACTTTTAAAGAAAGAAACTAAGCCCACATGTTAACTCTGATATAAGAAGTAATAATCTACCCTTTTACAGAGGTACTCATTGGTTAGTTTTAGAGCATCATTCTAAGTTGATTCTAGAGAAGCAGTGGGCCGTTTAGAGTCGTACAACATACAAAGTCACGATACAGCACAAGCACAATGCCATCGCTACGGCGGATGGCGGATGTTTACAATTGAGACTTCCGCTAGCGTCACCACTCTAAAAGTGTCTTGAAGCTTGCGTAAACACCAACGGATCTTTGAAAAGCGCACGGAAAGATGCCGGATGGCTGTCGCAATGTTTCGGGATACGTGAAGGAAGATTTGTTTTGCCGTCTATGACAGATACCGGTTCAGAATCAGAATCTATTTATCCTGGAGAAATTCGATGAGCTATTAAGCTTCTTAATATAACATTCTGGATGGTAAAATGCCGGATAACAGAGCTTTTCGTGTATATACATTCATCATAATCGTATGTTTTCTTGTTGATTATTATTCTCTGATTGTTGGTAAACTGTCTGCCTCATGGAGTTTTTCAGTACATTTTTAAAAGAGCATCTTAATAAATAAATGCATCTCACTGCTTAACAGATATCTTTTCCTATTACGTTCCAAAAGTTGTAAAAGTAATGCTGACCTTCATTAAGTTATTGGTGACCTGGATGTTCAGCCCAAACTATGGTTATTTAATACAGCCGTCTATACTAATGCCTGCTGAAGCTGCATTGAAAGCCTCAGCCACATAACTCAGTTATGTGGTTGAGGCTTTG
Organism: Lampetra planeri; assembly: GCF_965212315.1. Classification (NCBI taxonomy): domain Eukaryota; kingdom Metazoa; phylum Chordata; class Hyperoartia; order Petromyzontiformes; family Petromyzontidae; genus Lampetra; species Lampetra planeri. The sequence goes on from NC_136127.1 coordinate 1,380,773, forward strand.
GGTGCCGTTGTGGCGAGATGTTAACGACCTCGCCTGGTATGTAGGAGGCCGCGGGTTCGATTTCGACCCTGGCCATTGTATATTTGGAGTTGGCGTGTCTGTCTTCCAGTGGCCGTGTGGATTTCTCTCCAGTTTTTCCCTCCACATTTAGAATCAACATCACTCGTTTCGAGTATTTGGCTGCTAAAAATGTCCACCTGATAAGCCAACTTCTTGGGCTATTATTTGTGATAGTCAGGTCGCTTTTGAAAAAGAGCTATCCAGCTCAGTAGGCCTTACCTGGTAAAATAAAAACATTGTTTAGTTTAGTTTGTGTGCTGTGACCCAGTCAACCAACACGAGGCGTCTGCGAAGACCCAGCGTGGTTGGCATGGATGAGACTCTCAGTGCAATTTCGGATTGGATCTGTGGTACTGTTCACATTGTATCTGTTCATGCTTGAGATAGTATACAGAATAACACCTTTTACCACATGGCACACCAAGGGGAAGGGCAGTCGAGTCAAGAAAATAATGTGTGGGAAAAAAGAAAGGGGAAGAGAAATTCCGGGACGCAAGTCTCCCAAGATAAAGAGGGCACGGGCTCAAGATGAGCAGCAGCAGCAGCAAGGAGGAGCACCGGGCAGGAAGGAGAGGAGGGGAGAAGGAAATTACTTGGCCAAGATGTCGGGGATGAGACGGTGAAGATGATGAGAAGAGAGGTAGAGAGAAGGAAGATGCAAGCAGAAGTGAGCCACACAGAGGGGCAGCGTGTGTTTTTACAGCGGGCAGAGAGCAGAGAGGGATTCGGAGTGGGGGTGGCCACAAATATATCACGGGATTAACGGGGGGACTTGAGCTGATTTATAGATGTGTAGATTTATTAAATTCATAATACAGGTTTTTTGGGTTAGATCACGTAAATATATGTCATTAAACCGGCCACCATTTATTACATTAAATGTACACATACATATCCTTCCATCGAAAAATCTCAATTTGTTAGGCTGTTTCCGTGAAGTGAAACGTAATTTTTGTTACCTCAATGTGAGGTCTGATGTTCCAATCTATGTGCTGATGATCGTGCTGAGAAAGGAAAGCGGCAAATGTTGATCATTGAAAGCTCTACTTAATCCAGCCTGGTGCTGCTGCAGTCAGAGCTCTTAACGAACCAGTTAAGTGTTAGTCCAGGGTACATAAAATAGGTATCAGTTTGTGCAAAGTCAACAGCAGCCATCCTCTTATTCATTTGCTATTCATGTGTTAGGCTTTTTTAGATCCGCATTTCACTGTTGACTCGGGCCAGCTCTTAAAAGAGACGTCAAGTCTTCATGGGCTCTCGCCTTATACAATACAATCTGTCAATCCTATGCCAAAGGAATTTGGAATTGTAGCTTCTGGCTCACGGCCACCAGTGGAGATGAGTGTTGCCCCATGGTTGTTTGAGCAAGACTATCCTGTTGTATAATACGGTCACGTGTCTTCTTTTCCTCTCTGAAATAGTCTCAATTGTTATACTGCGTTTTTCTTTATCTGACGATTGAATTTGTACACCAAAAAAATTATATTATAAAATCTTTAATACGGAATACCGGACCATTCTTTGTGTTGTGCACTTAATTGCCGGGATCTCAATGTTAACGGTGCACCGCCCCTAATGGCACGTACCGTGCACGTCTGTCATCCAGCACCTTGGGAGGATGTTTGGTGGACTGCTGGGACCATGAGGTGGCCAGGAGATGGCAGTACTGCTCATGGGGTTGTCACTCATCCGTGCAGAACTTCCAGCGTCTCTCCTCGTGTGTGTGGGTTTTCTATCGGTGCTCGATTTCCTCCCGTATACACAATTCTTTATACGAATAAAGTATTTCAATGCAAAACTCTCCAGAAAACAAGTTTGTGGGAAGGCCTTTCGAGATAAAATGTGTGAACAATGTCCTAATTGCAATAAGTCGGCATCATAACAAAACTCCACATGCATTGCCACCTCCGCTTGGCTAATGCACGTGTCGCACACGAAATGTGTGACACTTCACACAGCCTTTCACTCCCTAATTGGTCTGTGAATCTGTGGAGAAGTGGAGGTCATCCCGAATTGGCAATTTGTACTTTGCGTGCAAATGGAAATGACACCGAGGGTGAAATGCAATTACACACAGCAGCACAAGCCGAAATAAAATCCAGTTGATTTTATCCCTCCTGGACCTTTACTCTGCCTTGGTTTTATTACTTGGTGTCACAGCTGACAATCTGACAAAAAGAAGAGAGGCAGGCCAAGATTCAGGTACATTTATCATGAAAATTGTTAAATTATGAAAATTGAGGTTTAAGTATTTATAAATATATTCGTGACTTTTGTGTTTTCTAGGTCAGGCTACTTGTTTGGCCCAGATTGAACAATTTTGCAAGGATTTTACTGCCAAACTTTGAAACACCTGTTCTTTTGGGCAGTTATTTTATTATTTTCGTGGAAAAGTAAGGCATTCCGCTCTGCAAGAGATCTTGCCGACGATCAATTGCAAACGTACGGAGAAGCGATTTATGGGGGAGATGCCCATCAGGCATAATTAGTGCAGACTTCTACCACGAGACGGGAGCCGTGGGCATGGGGGAAATGCCGCAGTCGGCATGCAACAACATGAAAGGTGGGCCTCTTCACGTTGGTGCAGAGGTGAGTTTATTGAATGAACATGGCAGGCCTTTCACACCGTGGATATATATTTTTTTGGTCTTCCCACGAGGCTCTTTGTTCGCGTCAAAAAAAATGAGCAGCCGCACTAAAAATGTCATTATTTTAAAGGTGCAAATACAATGAGCACCGATTAGCACAGTTGCCCACGTACGGTGCGTAAGGAGTTCAACATACGTACGAGCTCGTGACAGATGCAAACGTTACACGTTAAACAAAACACGGGCCAGGAGGATTCCGTGGGTAGAAAATGAAATTTTGAGAAATATCGGCAGGTCCCTTCAGCCAATAAAAAAAACTACTCTGACTACATTCATGACTCGATAGCAACACTGCAGCTCTGATATTTACAACGTAATCATTGGAAATGGCATATAACAGAGAGTCGCTCGCAAGTCACGAGTTTTTTTGTTGTGGACCGTTCCACCTTTTCGAAGCGGGAAATTCGGCCACTTCTCATTGTAGCTCCGGCCCGCACAACAACAACAGGGCTCATCGATGCGGCCACATGGCCGCTCTGGTTGCACGCGTTACTTCACAAAGGGCAGGCTGTGAATGAGCAAAGAACGCGTGAAGTCTCGCTTACAGCCAACATCATCAACTGTCCATGTCAGTGACAGTAAGTGCTGCTGAGAACAAAATGGCAGTGCAGAACGCGGGTGTCATTTGTTTTTTCTTCACAGCATGGAGGTATAACAACAAAACTAAAGGAAATGAATTTTTATTTTTACCACTGAGCTATGTAGCTTTTTTTTCAAGAAGCGACCTGGCCACAAATGATAGCTCAACGAAGTGGCTCTTCATGTGGAAATGTTTATCAGCCAAATATTTAAGAAACACGTTGATTCTAAATGTGAAGGGAAAACCCGGAGAAAAATCCACGCGACCACGGGGATAGAGACACGCAAACTCCACGTACAGGTGTCAGGGTCGGGATCGAACCCCCGACCTGCAAAATTCATAATTGATTTTTGGGTCAGAACACCCAAGTAAAATGTATGTCATACACCCTCCTCCACCCGACACAGACAATACAATTGTCGTGTGAACCAACGTGCCAACATCGTGTCACTGCTTTAGTATCACCGGTGTTTATGATGCAGAGATCCACAACCCATTTAACAATTGGGTACGAACGTTTCACTTGTAGTCACAACCAGCGTGATCAGGGATTCGACGGAACTGTGAATAAGTCCTCCAGTCTTAGGCCTTAAATAGATGGCTAATACAGCATCACTGCCGACTATGTAATTAAAACCTTAATTATATATAGGTGCCAACTGTGTGCAAAATTAGGCCTTTGAAACAATGGGATTAGCACCACTTTAAATCACTTCATTTTGATTGTCTCCTATATTGTGTGGTTGGGCATTAATATCCATAACGCTTGGGGCTGTGAGAATGAGGCCAAGAGGAGTGTTTCTTTAGCAGGGCAGGGGTTACGTGGCCTATGGAGACTACTCTGAAAGGGACGAGAGTGTAACGAGAAGGGTATTTGAGGCAAGGGTGCGATCTGAATTTGTGTACGGAGCAGAGAGCTGGACACGAAACTGTGCAGCTCGAAAATAAGGCGATGGAATCTGAGCACTGGTATCCGAGATGATGGAGGCTGGGAATTGTGCGACAAGACCGGTTGAGAAGTGAAGGTGACCAGGTCAGTTTTGAAGATACGATTGGGTCAACAACAACAAAACAGTTTTTTTTAATGCTGGGTGGGACGTGTGCAGGATGTGGCTTGAGCCCATTAGGCGAGAGAGACGTTGGAGTGGTGCTCCACGTGTCGGGCGACCCTTAAGAGCACGCGGCGGGTGACTTGTCAGGGCGATTCGGGTGTGGACGCCGCGCAATCTGGTGGCGGAGGTGGCAGTCGGCGGCGCCTCCTCGCGTCCGTCAGACGTCGTCGTCGTAAGTGCGGGCGCGGGAGAGCGGTACGGGGGGTGGGGGAGCAGGAGGGGGTGGGGGAGCAGGAGGGGGTGGAGGAGCGGGGAGGGGGTGGAGGAGGAGGGGGTGGAGGATGGCTAAGCGGCTGCATCGTGCGCGCTCCGCGAGGGCGCCCCGCGCAGCCTTTGCCATCACAATCGTCACGATCTATCCGCTGCTGGATGAAGGCCACCCCCTGTGTCGTCGGCGTCTCGATCCCCCGCACATCAGATCATCTCGTCGCTCCATCTCTGGCGGCGTTCATCCTCGTGGGCGTGTTGCCTCCTTGGCCTGCCGACGATGGCCGGCTGCCCGCCTCTGCCCTCCACCTCGCGGCGAACTCCACTGCAAAACCGATTGGCCGTGGATTCAACCTTTCTAGAAGCATCCATCACTCATTCATTCGGGCCCGCATGGTCAGCAAAGGAGTGTTGCGCCAAATGTGACCTCTTGTGACAGCGCTCGCATGAACAGCTCTCGCTGCTGCACGCCGACATCTCTCGAGCGATTTGTTTGATCCACGGGTCACGGCGGTGGGGGTGGGGAGCGACCACGGGGAGCGGCGCACGGTTCTCTGAGGGTCGCAGTTCGCTTCCAACGCACTGCCGGATTATCCTCGTAGCACAAGTAGCTACATTTGCTACGGGCCCCGCACTTTCAAGGGCCCCGCGCTAAATGCTTTAAAGCTATCCATTCCGGTTCAGTGAATCTGCACTTGCTTAATTACTATAGTACTATACCACCTTTAACATTTATGAACGACTAGGTATTTAAGATTAGCGATTTGTCGTATTATCTGGCTGTATAGCAAATGAAAAAACAATTACTTTACTATGCAAGTAAAAAAATAGTTTTTATATTTATGTTTTATTTAGGGCCCCTTTATAACATATGCTACAGGCCCCGCACCAGCTTAATGCGGCACTGTTCAAACGTCGACCGCCAGCTGAAGTTTCGCAATTCGCTGCTGGAGTTTGCGCTTCAAGCCGTACACCGTGTCCGCAGAGTGACAGAGCCGTTTCCAACTGAGCATTCGATCCGTAGGGGACCGGTCGCAGATGTTGACGGTGACATTTCTGACGAAGTCAAGCCATCGGATGCCAAGGAGGCATCTTTGGCATCACGTGTGGAAGGACTGGAGCTGATCCAAATCAGCTTGAAGCAATGTCCAGGCCTCTGCAGCCACCGTACAACAACGACACTGACAAAACACAATCCATCCCTCCTGAAAGGAAAACCTCTCTCGTACACCCCCGCCATAGATGTTGTGGTGCCACGACCGCTGAGCAAGCGCCACGACTCCCCCCCTATCCCCGTCCTGAACGCACACACGCCGCGCGCACACACACAAGCAGCACACACACACGTAGTGTCCCGGCGGGGGGTTGCCTGGCACCACGGGATTTCATCCGAAGGGCCCCTAGGTGGGAAGTCCCGCGGTTTCCCGGTGCCAGGAGATTGGCCGACCCCCCAGGACAAATCACATTGGCTTAAAATTGTATGGACGCACAGAAGCTCACCGGGCTAGCAGCAATGAGTCACTCACCGCACCGGGGAGGGGCCAGGGTGAAATATTAAGCGAACCGTGCAGACGGTGAGGTTAGAGGGAAATGCTAGTGCACACTTGCAGGTGTGTATTCGCCAGCCAGGCGGCCTCCCAGATTAAACCAGCTGAGTCAGGGGTAAGGAATGCGGCCGCAAAGACATTGGGCCGGGAAATAGTGTAACGTAATGCTCTAGGTAACGGCAGCGAAACGTTTGAAAATCAAAAGGTAGGCGCACGATTGGCTGCGCAGAATGACGTAACGTAACCCTGGATTTTCGAAATCACAGGGCATAAAATGGGAACCCGAAACGGTTCAAGGGTCTTCTTATCTCCAACCGCCAGGCTGCCCAGACCGACGCCCCGCCTGCCTCCTTTGAGCCACTCACAGCGTCCGTGCGACGCTAGCGAGTGCAGCTACGAGACAGCGATAGGTAAAGTCCTCTCTCATCTCCATCCCTCCGACTCTCACAGCGTCCGTGCGACGCCGCGAGTGCGGCCGTCAGGTACGTGGCAGGGCGCGTGAGTATTTGGGGGATTGGAGAGTGATAGGATCGGCTCTGCTCGCAGAATATTTCCTCCGGGCAGTGCAGAGTTTTTGCGCCGCGAATAAAGACATGAGCATAGAGCTTCGGCGCAGTGTTGGTGACTCGAGTGTGTGTGTTCGCGCTGCCGCTTTAGAGCGAGTCTTAGCGTGGCTGCGGGCCATTGATTAACCATCCGCCGGCACGCGTATTCGGGAGGCCTTGTGCGGAGCATCTGCGTGGGCGGACGCACGGTGAGAGAGAGGGCAGAGTCACAGCACGAGCGCTCGTTAAGATAACCGCCTGCAGAAGCGCGCTCGTTCGCGCCGCCGCTATAGCGTTAGTTGTGGTACGGGCACGTATTAGAATACAAGCACCAGCAGGGACGCGCGCGTTCGCGCAGCCGCCTTCGCATTAGTGGTGGTATACGTACGTGTGTGTGGAGTAACCCCGTGCGGCGGTGAGAGGGCACCCACGCGGGAGGACCGATCACCCGATCGGGGGGGGCCCAGCGGGAGCTGAGCGATGCGGTGGAGGAGGGAGTGAATGGGGCGAAAGTAGCACCCCACCCGCCCAGCGAGGGCGGTGGGGCGGACGTCTGCCCCCACAATGCGATGCTACAGATGACCCTAACAATTACCTAGGGCCCGATCTCAATCATCTCCCCTCTCATCAAGATATTTGAGACTTTGATGAAAAAAAGTTCCTCGGAGCTCTGTGCATGGCCCTATCCTGTTTTTGCTGAATGTCAACAACCTAGACATCTAAAATCTGCACTCTGACATTAATATTATTTTTCTGGTGACACAGCTCTGATAGCCTCCAGAAATTGCATGGAGGAGTTAGAACAGCATCTACAATAAGACTTCGATAATCTTCAACATAATGCCCTGAAACTGGTCCTCAATGCTAAAAAAGACAAAAGTTTTGTCTCCTGACTGCCCCAAACCTGTATCTCCACTCATGAACATTGCAGCTCTGGACTCATTGTAGGTCAACAACTTTAAATATCGAGGCATTATCCTGGATTCGAACTTTCAATAAGATGAAGAAAAAAAAAGATTCCTACACGTAAACTAACTCAGTTTTCCACCTCGACGCTGTCTGTATAGTTAATACCGCCATCCTGCCCTGATTTGATGATTGTAACATCATCGGCCACCCAGCTTCTGAATCTACCTCAAAACGTCTCATTCCGTTCTACCACCATGTTGCTCTTGACGCCTCCTACAGAGTTCATCATTGCAACCTGGACGTTATTTCAAATTCCCCCCCTCTGAATATCCGGAGAGACCATCACTGGGCTGTCTTCATCCTAAACGTCCTCTTAAACAAATCCACCAATTACCTAAAGGACCACTCAGTTCCTCAAACTCCCTGCCATGACCTCAGAGATGCCTCCTTATTACTACTAAAAACACCATTTACTAATACTTTGGTAAAAAGTCTTCCCACGTTGCTGCTCCACGTTTCTGAAATACTCTTGACGCTCATTTAGAACGTGGTTCCTTCCCTTTCCTCTTCCGTCTTTACCTCTGCCATTGGGCCGAAACCCAGGGCTCACTTGCACCTGCACCTATAGCTTTATTTTGGCGTCTCTTGCTCCCACACGGGGTTTGCAATCTCTTTTTTGACTTGCGTGTGTTTATGTCACTGTTCGACTAAAGTATAGCGCTTACTTCCATATGTACTTTGATTGTTCTGGCGCCTATTGCTCTCATATTTTATTTTAACGGTTTTTTTTTTACTATTAACATATTTCATTTATGACCTCGTTTTTTGTGCAATATTTCTCAAGGACCCTGTTCTCTGCAATATTGATGTTTTGTCCTCGTTTTTGTTGTTTCTGTGCTCACGCACCACGGATCTCCCTTGCAAAAGAGCCAGTCAATTGGCTGAAGGGGACTATCCGCCTCACAAATCAAATAAAGTCAAACTGAACGGGATGGAATAACCGGCCTCAAGCTTGCCACCTTAATGCTTCTGGAAAACAATGGCCCAGAAGGCAATGAAACAGACCCCGTATTGATTTCATGTCACTTTATTATTCAGAACCCGCCAAGACAGCACCTCATAATACGTACAGCATGGTTGTGTTCTTAAAAACCTGAACGTATAATGAAAAATCTTATATCGAAACCTATTTTCCCATAGGGTCCCGTTATATTATCTAAGATATATTCATAAGAAAGGGGTTTCTTACCCAAAACCTGCTAAAATAACACTTTTTAACACAACTAAGATATTTTTTATGCACAAATATGGAGAATAATAACTAGACAGGTAATTACTACTATTTATTTTTACGAGCTAAGGCCCACCGAGCTATGTAGCTCTTTCTCAGAAGCGACCTGGCCATCAAAAACGATTGCTGAACGAAGTGGCTCATCACGTGGAAATTTATAGCGGTCAAATGCTCTAAACACGTGTTGATTCTAAATGTGGAGAGAAAAACCGGAGGACTCGGAGAAAAATCAACGCGACCACGGAGAGAGAGAGAGAGACACACAAACTCCAAATATACGGCAGGCATCAGGGTCGGGATCGAAGCCACAACCTCCTGCATACCAGGCGAGGTATTTTAACATCTCGCCACCCTGGCGCTCCAATTAAAAAACAAACCGTACACTGTAATTTACAAACCATAAACTATGGTGCACAGCGTGTGAGGTGATGCTGCTGCTGCGAGGTGATGAGGGGTGGAGGGGAGGATGAAGGAAGGGACTGGAGGAGCGGTGTAAGGCCCACAGGGTGGTGGAGCGTTTCGTGGTTTTAACCACGTGGCTTTGGTGTAAACAAGTGGCTGTGAGGATACAGAATGCAGCGGGCAGGCAAAACGGACTGAACCGTGTAAAATGCATGCACGGAAAAATGACACGACGTGCATTTACTCTGCGTTTTTTTCCACTGAATTTTTTAAAATTTAGAATAAGAAAACAAAACAAACCCCGTAAAAACGAAACAAACGAGAAGTAAGCCGAAAAGAAGCATGAATTTATGACGAACGTAATAACATTAACGTATATATCGGCATACGGTACTTTTGAGTGAATTGCTATTGCCTCTCGTGTGCACTCGATCAGATTTCTGCGTATTTTTTTATTTTGCTTATTCGGTGATAACCTTCGTCTCTGGGTGCCTCTTCAACCTCTGTTGGGTCCTCCTTGGCCAGGCCTCGAGCATAGTCTGACTCAGACCTTGACACAGGTTTTTTAATAAGAAGAATAGTGTCAAGTTGGAACGAGCCGCTGCTACACCACACAATACTCACACCTCGAAGACAGAGAGCGAGAAGACGACTCGGAGGCACGAGGAGGAACCACACCTATTATTAACTATATATTTTTTGACCAGGTTAAGTCCTACTGAGCTATGTAGCTCTTTTGCAGGAGCGACCTGGCCACAAATGATCGCTCATCGAAGTGGCTTATCGTCACGTGGAAATTTAGAGCAGTCAAATACTTGAATAAACGCGTGACGTTGATTCTAAATGTGGAGGTGAAAAACCTGTGGACCAAAAAAAAAATCCACGCGACCATGAGGACATGCAAACTCCAAATATACAGCAGGTGTCAGGGTCGAGATCGAAGCCACGACCTCCTGTATAACGGGCGAGGTAGTTTACAACCGGCCACAGACACGCGGGAGGGTTGCAGCAGCCAGGCAGCGAGTCGGTGCCAAATCCCTCCACCCCCCCAAGCTCTGCGGTCCTCTATATGAAGGTGTTTTCGGCCAATTACTGAGTGTTTACATGTGAGAGGAAATTAGAGCACGAGGAGAAATCCCATGCGTGCGCGGGAAGAAAACACTCGAGCTCATCCAGACAGAAGAGGTGGGAGTCCACATTGCTGCCGTCACCGCTTCTCCCCGCGAGCCAGGGTACGGGCTCCTCCTCCTCGACTCCCACGGGAAGGCAATCCGTCGACATTTGCGCGATCCGCCAACCCTCGCTGCCTCCGCAGTGCTGGCAAAACGACGCCTGCCTGTGCGAGCACCCCCAGCACGCCTGTTGCGACAGCCCCGGCATCAGCGGCCCTGCGGCTGGCCGCTTGTTCCACGCGGGGTGCACAACTCCCGCACGTGCGCGAGGCATCTCTCGTTTCAACTCCATTCCGTTCCTCGCACACGCTACGACGAGAGGGCTTCAGCGGAGGGAGTTCGCGATTCCTCCTCCTCCGTTGAAGGAGCGCGGGACTGCAGGTGCTTGACTGCGTGGTCCACAGTTTGAGTTGCATGGCCACAATCGCACGGCTCTGGCTCGTGTCTTTAATTTCCCACCGATGAAGATTGTGCGCTTCTCTTTTCAACACAAAAACATATTTTAGCAAGGCAGGCTCGCACCTCAAATTTCCCAGCATCCAATAGGGGTTCTTCTTCGGCTTAATATTGTTAACCTTTAGTAGTATTATCATGACATAACGGTGGAGCAGTAGCGCAGTGATTAGCACTATAAACCTGGTGACCCGAGCTCAATTTCCCACGCCCGGCTAAAATCACTGGCGAGTGATAGGTGAACCAATCCTTCACGAACCTGCACTGAGTATAGAACCAAATCAAGCACAATAAATAAAAAGTGCAGTGTTCTTTACATACACTTTTTAGGTGAGGGCGCTGGTGAGGTGGGAGAGCTGGTGGGGTGAGTTTGGTGATAGCTGGTGAGGTGAGGGCACGAGTGAGGTGAGGGCACGGGTGAGGTGAGGGAACGCCGGTGAGGTGAATGTGGGTGCTCACGCCGCAGGCGCTCGTTGTGCTCGTGGAGTCTCCGCGCCCGCTTGGCGAGGCACACGACGAGCAGCAGCCCCAGCGCGAGGGCGCCTCCACCGGCTCCCAGCGCCCCGCCAAGCACCGCGGTGTGCGACGCGGCCCCCTCGCAGCGCAGCCCCTTGTACCACACGTGCTCCTGCACGCTGCACCTGCGGGGCCGCGCGACAGAAACACGGAGGCACCGCACGGCGAACGTCGGCCGCCGATCGCCGCCAAGCGGTTGGGAGCGTCGCCGCGGCGCTCGTGCCAGGCTTGGTGCACATTGGGGCCCACGCGAACTGTCGGAGGCTCGCTGCTGGCAGGAGGTCACGGGACAGGCTCAGGTGACATGGGTTGACTGACCGAGATGACTGGCAAAAGCACCACCTGTGCCAACTCACTGATTTTTTTTGCCTGCTTGGTGCTCCTTTTGTTATTGTGAGCCTCGTCTGCCCTTCGCTATTGTTGGAGAACTACTGCCTCCTACTGCCCAGGAGTGTCCTTCACGGACATGCTCCATACAGGCCATCTTGACACCGCTGGTACCAGTCATTGGCAAGTCCACTCAGCGTTGGCTGGGCATGTGGGCGCCAACATGACCCAGCCAACCTGTTTGAGGAGCTCACCGATGGGACTGTGTCCAGATCTTTCAAGGATATGTGAGCTCCTCAATCCATTCTAGAGTTGAAGCTTTCGTGACTGCAAGGATTCATATTCTTAGGTTTTTTCGGTAAAGTCACGTAGATAAAACAATTAAAATTAATAAAAGAAAAAAAAATCACGACGTTTCGGAGGCAACACAAGCTTCCGTCTTCAGGTGGAACCATCACAGCACGATAGCTGTATCAAGTGAGAGTAATTCCAAGAAAACAGTCCTTGTATATATACTGGTTGAGGGTGGAAGGAGCCAAGGTAGGCCCTGAATATTATTTTTGTGAGGTTCGGTGCAGCTGAAGCACGTTGTTAGGAATGAGCCTTTGTTGTGTAAACAAGTTGCGGCTGATGTAAAGGTGCGTGTAAATGGGACTGAGCCTTTTGTTATGTAGAGGTGATGTGGCTGAAATCGCTGCCAGGAAATGAGTCTTTGTTGTGTAGAATGGTTGACTGAGCCTTTGTTATGTAGAGGTGGTGCGGCTGAAATCGCTGCCAGGAATGCTCCAAATATGTGTAGTTAAATCTTTTTTGCATGGTTAATAACATCTTTCCAATGATTACTAAGTTTGTACCCATCATCACGGTTGAAATTATGTATGTATTTGTATATTTGGATGGCCTCGTGTACAAACCTTTGATGGTAGCCAGGAGGCTTGCAGAGTATCTTGGTCTCGGAAAAGACAATTTCATGAGAGCCCACAGCGTTGTAGCAATGATCGGCAACGGCGGAAGAATCAGTTTTGCCGTGTTTCAGATCTGACTTGTGCTCGCGGACACGATCAGAGATATGACGTTTCGTTTCTCCAATGTAGCAATCACCACAACTGCAACTCAGTTTGTAGACCCCAGGGTATTGTAAGTCAGGAATGGCATCTTTCACAGATGGAATTAGATCACGGATTTTATGTACTGTACTGAAACGGACTTGGAACTTATGTTTGTTTAGAATTTTGGAGATATTTTTGGTCACGCCTGCTATGTATGGCAACGTGATAGTTTTGATCGGAGTTTCATGTGGCTGTTTCTGTATGGTGGGAGAAACAGCTTGGCGGATGGTGCGGTCAGAGTATCCGTTCATCCTGAGGGCCCGATGTACATGTCTTAATCCAGTATGATAAAACCCAGGATGGATCATAGGCAGGCCAGCCTGAACTTTTGAAAATGGTACACAAAGGGCTCCACATTTCGCTTAGAATACCCGAAGATTCGTATGGAGTAACAAGCCAGGTAATTTCTGCACAGTATTACACAGCTGATGAAAAGACAATGCCACTCGACTCATTCAGAGTGAGATATCTGCTGAACTATAGCTGGGAATAAGCACACTGTGCAGGTGTGGAGACGTCTCCACTCTCTCCAGAACTGCCCCAGGCAGGTGCCTTGTTTTTGTGGGAGTCATCTGCAACTCCTCAAAGTGAGCAGTAATGAGAAAATAATCAGGATGCATAGCATGGTTGACCAATTGGGAACCATTCCTTGACAGCACCCATACATCGATCAGTTTCACATTGAATCTGTCCCAGATGGAAATGTATCTGGTGCAGCTTTACCTGGGCCTGCCCACCATCGTGAAGGTCCCAAATGATTGTGAACAGAGAGCACAAATAATAACCCAGTGCCGTGGCCTATTTATGGTTTCATAGGCCTTGACCAGGTCAATGAAGCAGAGATGTAGGTCCTGTTGAAATTCCTTACACCTCTACTGTAGGAGACGCACAGAGAATATGGCGTCCGTGCAGGACTGCCCTGGTCTGAAACCACTGTGGGGTCTCTGCAAGCCTCTCCACACACCACCACACAGCAAGCCGAATATACCACCTTACATGTCCACATGGCTACGACAACACACCACACAATGAACACCACACCACGCAGTCATAATTTCAACTTGTAACACGCTGCACAGTACTCGCTCACTCTTGAGAGAGAGAGAGAGAGTTCGGCTCAAGAGGCGCGGGGAAACACAGACAAGCAGCAAGGGAGCAGCCTTACAATGAGCCGGCGCCAACAAGTGCCCAAGCTCTGCTGTCCTCTATATATGAAGGTGCCATCAGCCAATTAATGAGTTTGCATGGGGGAGAAAACCAGAGAACCAGGAGAAACCCACACGCGTGTGAGGGGGCAACACTATATCCCATACAGACAAGAGGTGGAGTCCACATTTTTGCTGTACTTCTCTTGATGGGAAGGCATTTTCATTATATTACTTTACATTTGCGTGATCCACCAACCCTCGCCTCTACAAGTGCTGGATTACATGCCATGTGCGTTACCACACCACCCCGGATGAAGTGTGACACACCGCCCACACACCACCCAGCAAGCACGACCACACCGCACGTGAGCTGCTGTAGGCTCCAGCTGCACACAGCAAACATAGCACACGACCATCGTACAGCGACTTCCACCTCTCCACTACGTATGTTGAATTTCTGTTGCACCGTACGTAGTCAACTGTGCTCATCAGAGGTGCGGGGGAAGGACAACAAACTATATACAATAACCAGTTCTAACGAAAATAGTTGTCAATCTCGATTTAAAAGTGCATAGCTCCAGTGGTTTCCTAATATCGGAAGGAATTCCAGACGGCCGCAGAAGCGCATCTGAAAGCGCGCGATTCGGTGACCTTCTTTGTTCATTAGCGAGCCGAAATTCGCCGCTGCGAGGATGACCAGAGTTCCCGTGATGATGGTTTATGCTCGAGATCAGCAGGGTATTGTGGTTCATTTGTGGCAAGCACTTTGGCACCCAGCAGCAACAGTACCGCATTGCTGTAATCTCATTCCCGTTCGCAGAATTGCACCCGAATGTATCACGTTACTGGCCTGGTGTGAATTTGTCGTGATACTTGTGGAAAATTGGTCAGAAATTAATTGTTAAAATGTCCAGACTTGGCCATGATATTTCCACACTCTGCGATTTACATCTGAATTATCGTGCGCCGGCTAATAGAATGGTGGCGGCTTGCCCACTGATTCAGTTTTTACGTGCGGGGGTCAATACTATTTCACCAGCACCTGGCCAGAACACAAATCTGTCATTATTTTTTCCTTCATGAGTGAACAAACCGGTTCTTCAACGGTCATTCCCAGTGCATTTCGATCTGAACGTCGTGCAGAGATTTCAGACATTTGTGGCAGTCTGCTTTGTTGAACTCTTGAAACTGTCAATAAAATGTGGTTACTCGTGTTAAAGGTAAATGTGAAAGCCGTTCATCATAATAATTTGAATGAGTCTCGTGACATTTTATCTCGTAATGGTTATGATTATTAATTCAAAAACCTCCCAACTAATGTAACTTGTGGTAATTTTTTTCTCATCTCAAATGTCATTCATTGTGGAAATACAACTTGGGCAATGTCCCATCACAAGAGGAAATGACGGCAAGTAACGGTGCTTTTTGTGTGTTTAGTTTGTTGTTCCTTTACCCCGCACCTCCCATTAGCACGTACGGTGCGAAAGAAGTTCAACGTACATACCGTACACAGGATAACTGCATTTGCACTGCAGTTATGCACAATTGACTGCCTGTACGGTCATCCTTCGTTCTACGGCAACGAAATATACGGAATTCCGCTAGAATGTAACTCATAAATTACGGAGTTAATTCAATATGTGTTACGTGAAATCACATTTACGGAGTTTGGAATCTCTTAAATTATTCATTTTGGGGGGAGAAAAAAAATGCCACACTGACGTTTGTGTCTGGGACACTATTCATACTTTACTGGTTTCCCACGACTTACATTGAGTATTATTATTTTTGATCATAAGATTATTGATTTTCAATTAAATGTGTTTCAAATAGGTTTGCTGCATTCCTAACCCTTTCCCGTTCCGAGACGTCTGCAAGTTAAAGGGTGGGTCCCGTTCACCGCTGAATCTCGGAATGCGCAAGCAGTTCAGCGTTAATTTTATTTAAAGAGGTGTAGTAGCGCCGCTGTTTTTAAAGACATTGTACTCACTTTAGAAAACTGTAAGAACACGACCACTGCACTCTACGATAGCTGGCTCCAAACTGTACCACACGCCCTCCCGTATGGCCTTTTATTTCCGATTACGTTGCGATGCATGGGACGTCGCTCGCTGGAGATTCACCACCCCAATAGGCGCCGCTCGCCCGGCCGCTGTCCTCCTCCGCCGCCGTACCCGCCGCATCGCTTCCCACGGCCGCCGCCACCGTCGAAGGCAGCTGCGCCCCTGTGAACGTTCTTCCGTCGTGCGTGGGGGAGCCGAGTCTCTGCGACGGTGGCGCGGAGCTGCTCCACGCCGCGGACGTGAGCGACGTGTTCTCTTCTCCGCCGGCGCCGTGGTTCAGCACACGCGCTTCACCAGGTCCGAGCTCGGAGGGCCGAGGAGTCCGGACGGATTCCTCTCCGGCCAGGCCACCGTCCCAGGCAGCGGTCTCACGCTGCACCCATGCCGGGCTCCGTGTCGTCTCCCCATCTTCAGCACGGGTTGATGCGACCTGGACTGTGCCGTATGCTGCCGAGGGGACGCCGACCTCCGCACGCCCTTCCGCGCCGAGGTCGCGTGCCGCCACCGCGTCTGGAAATGTGTGGGATTACCGACAGGAGAGTTAAACCGTTTCAGATTTATTCCCATTGAAAATAAAATGCTTACTCTGGTTTCTGATCCAGCCCCAGGTCGCTCAGAAGTTGAGCAAGTGGCTCACAATCGGAAGGTTGTGAATTCAACTCCCGGTTGGGGTTGACTCAACCAATCGTCCCTCTGGGACGAGTAAAGTCAGTGTCACTTTAATGAGAAAGTTAACCATTGTGTTTTTTTATTTGTCTCATAAATACCCCTGCCATGCATGAGAATAAGAGTTGGCGTCTGCACTAATGCATCATTACATTGAAAATTACATTTTTAAATGTTTCCTGATGAACAGTTTTTAAACTGGCCTTTAAATAGTTACCCTATTAGTAGCTCTTGAGTAAAAAAACACACCCCTCAAAAAACAGAAAGTATTCCTACTGAATAAACTCGTTGGTATTATAAGTAAAATTATAAAATGATATTCGCACATTGCATTATGGGAAGACTTATTTGTATTGTCATGTCGAAGCACAATCCACTAAGTGATGGCCTGTGGCCAAATATGCCAGTTGGCTTTGTTATTCAGCAAACAGACAATGTTGAAAAGCAAGCGAAATGTTGACTGGTTGCGAGTTACATTTGATTCATTAGCTGACGTTATTATATCTACAAAATCTGACCCAAAATTAATAATGCATCATTACATTGGTCGTGAGAGCCCGCCCATAACATGTATGGTCTCTGTTATTAAAGGTGATACTCCATGTGGCTGAGTATGATGCTTTGGGATGTTTAGTGTGTCGTCTTTCCTTCGCACCTGATTATCACGGTTGGCTCCGTACGTTGCTTAACAAGTTCAACATGCATACACATACAATAACAGCCTACAACACGCACGGCATGGGCACGCTTCATCATCCAGCAGTGGGTTAACAAAAGTGGCTGTGCACGCTCGTGAAACTACACGCTGAAAGGACGCCGAGTTACGGATTTGCATCGATATTTGTGCTCGAATATGTCCACGCATTGAAAGCGCCTTGCGTCAACATCTCAACTTCAAACCGCAGTGGGACACATTGCTGCAACTGTTTTAAATCGTGGCAACCACCTTGGGTGGGGGAAGGCGGGGGCAATTGTCCCCCCTTCGCAGCTCGAGATTGCGTGCAGGATCATCCTGCAAGGATGGCCTCAGAGGCTTCTTTTACGAGCTCAGTGATTGGTGGGCGACTTTTTTGTCCTTAGGTATTTTATTGACAAAACGACATCCGGTAAACAACACAGAGGATATGGACGAGGGTTGACACCAGCACAGACACAGTAGGGACTACAGTGCAATGTAAACCTGTCGACGCCGCATGTTTCAATTAACTGTGTCAATAAACTCTGCAACCCCCTGGTGTCTTCCTTAGCTCTGATACCCCTGTAGGAGAAGGGGAGAAGGGAGGTGAGTTTGGAAGGGGGAGTGCCTAAATGCCCTAATGCAGTGGTTCTGCAGCCTTGGTTCTCATGTGTACAGTGAGGGAAAAAAGTATTTGATCCCCTGCTGATTTTGTACGTTTGCCCACTGACAAAAAAATGATCAGTCTATAATTTTAATGGTAGGTTTATTTGAACAGTGATAGACAGAATAACAACAACAAAATCCAGAAAAACGCATGTCAAAAATGTTATAAATTGATTTGCATTTTAATGAGGGAAACAAGTATTTGACCCCCTCTCAATCAGAAAGATTTCTGGCTCCCAGGTGTCTTTTATACAGGTAAAGAGCTGAGATTAGGAGCACACTCTTAAAGGGAGGGCTCCTAATCTCAGCTTGTTACCTGTTTAAAAGACACGTGTTCACATAAGCAATCAATCAATCAGATTCCAAACTCTCCACCATGGCCAAGACCAAAGAGCTTTCCAAGGATGTCAGCGACAAGATTGTAGACCTACACAAGGCTGGAATGGGCTACAAGACCATTGCCAAGCAGCTTGGTGAGAAGGTGACAACAATTGGTGCGATTATTCGCTAATGGAAGAAACACAAAAGAACTGTCAATCTCCCTCGGCCTAGGGCTCCATGCAACATCTCACCTCGTGGAGTTGGAATGATCATGAGAACGGTGAGGAATCAGCCCAGAACTACACGGGAGGATCTTGTCAATGATCTCAAGGCAGCTGGGACCATAGTCACCAAGAAAACAGTTGGTAACACACTTCACCGTGAAGGACTGAAATCCTGCAGCGCCCGCAAGGCCCCCCTGCTCAAGAAAGCACATATCTGAAGTCTGAAGTTTGCCAACGAACATTTGAATGATTCAGAGGACAACTGGGTGAAAGTGTTGTGGTTAGATGAGACCAAAATGGAGCTCTTTGGCATCAACTCAACTCGCCGTGTTTGGAGGAGGAGGAATGCTGACTATGACCCCAAGAACACCATCCCCACAGTCAAACATGGAGGTGGAAACATTATGCTTTGGGGGTGTTTTTCTGCTAAGGGGACAGGACAACTTCACCGCATCAAAGGAACGATGGACGGGGCCATGTACCGTTAAATCTTGGGTGAGAACCTCCTTCCCTCAGCCAGGGCATTGAAAATGGGTCGTGGATGGGTATTCCAGCATGACATTGACCCAAAACACATGGCCAAGGCAACAAAGGAGTGGCTCAAGAAGAAGCACATTAAGGTCCTGGAGTGGCCTAGCCAGTCTCCAGACCTTAATCCCATAGAAAATCTGTGGAGGGAGCTGAAGGTTAGAGTTGCCAAACGTCAGCCTCGAAACCTTAATAACTTGGAGAAGATCTGCAAAGAGGATTGGGACAAAATCCCTCCTGAGATGTGTGCAAACCTGGTGGCCAACTACAAGAAACGTCTGACCTCTGTGATTGCCAACAAGGGTTTTGCCACCAAGTACTAAGTCATGTTTTGCAGAAGGGTCAAATACTTATTTCCCTCATTAAAATGCAAATCAATTTATAACATTTTTGACATGCGTTTTTCTGGATTTTGTTGTTGTTATTCTGTCTCTCACTGTTCAAATAAACCTACCATTAAAATTATAAATCATTTCTTTGTCAGTGGGCAAACGTACAAAATCAGCAGGGGATCAAATACTTTTTTCCCTCACTGTAAACCAACATGTAGAATGTTAATAAGCACTTAGTGTGCGATGAAACAAAGTAGTTGTATTGTACTTACGTGCCCGTGCTTATTTTGTGTTTTCGATTATGTACCTTGTCAAAAAAATCTGCCCGTGTCTCGCACCCCCAGAAAGAGCATCTCGTACCCCAGGTTGAGAACCACTGCCCTCATGAATGCGCTTAAGAATCAAAGTCCCCCTGGAGGAGAGGTCGTGATGGGGTTCCATGTTTGGTGGCGAGCTTCCTCCCTGCCCCGTAGCTTTGCACTCGGAGTCCCGAAAGGGGCCTTGTGGGCGGTGTTGACAAGACCGCGGGCGCATTCGGACCACGACGCCGGCACGCGGTGCGTAACTCCCGCAACGTCACGGGATCTCGCAACATTCGCTGTGTGGAGCGGGACGGCGCCTAGTTATTGTGTCCTTGGTTCATACAGACACACACGCGAACCCTCCCCCCCTCGAGTATTAATCAGGGCGGCTGTGGGGCTCTAAGGGCCAAACCTCTGCCGACGGACGTGGCAGAGCACGCGACACCCACTTGGCCAAGTCACGTGCTTGGTGGGGGCATCACCGCTGGCCGCGTTGTCAATCGAAGGTCTCGGTGAACCGAGTTTGAGAAGCGCACATCGGGCCAATGGAAACACAACCCGGACAGCATTCATGGACGGTGTCAATGATTTTCGCTGTCACCTTCGCCGTCATATAACGCGTTGGGGAAATTACACCAACGAAGCAACCACGATCATCACTCAAAACTCGCACAGCTGATAAATATAAATTGAGTGTCACTTTCAAGGCAATGACAGATTTGTGAAATGTGGCTTGACACATCCTCCTGCGTGCCCAAGTAAGAAGGGTGATGATCGCACACGGGATCACGAAACTTCACGCGTTCACGGTGGAGCGCCACGGTGGAGGGAGGTCGTGGGTTTGATCCCGACCCTGACGCCTGCCTGCTGTACATTTGGAGTTTGCAGTGTCTCTCTGTCATCATCATCATCACAGTGGCTATGAGATGTTGACTACCTCGCCTGGTATGCAGGAGGTCGTGGGTTCGAGCCTGCTGTACATTTGGAGTTTGTCTGTGTGAGTCGGGCCCCCTGTGCCTCGATCTGTCCTGGCCGTGATCGTTATCGAGGACGCAGGGCGCTCATCAATTAATGATGAAAGATAAGTTTTGGTAGTACTCTGCGTTGTTTTCCTTGTTCCGCTGCGTGATCCTCCTCCTCCTTGTCAACCGTGACACGACTCTCGCTCTCGCTCCCAACACCGGCCACGACACCCAAGGACTTTCCGAGAGGTTGACGAGGGTTCAAGATGGCATCGGTTTATTCGTCCGGCTCACAGCACACAGGGACGCCGACGGACCCCCTGTAATATCGACGCGCTGGCGTCACGATTGCCCCCCCGCCCCGATACAGGTATCCATCTCTTAAAAATGCTTAGGAAATACATCTCGTCCAGTGGTTACGTGACTCTGGCGACTGAATCACGCGCCTGCCTATTCTGAGAGATTCACGAAGAGCGCGGCCGAATGAACCATGCGTGTATCATCATCAGCCAACCGTGACCCAGCAACATTCGCAAGGTTTAACAACGACTGATTCTATTGTAGTGCACCGCTTTATCAGTAACACAAACACACTGGCTACACACTCGTCTCTCTCAGCAGTGGTCACGCGGATGATTTTTCTCCGGGGTTCTCCGGTTTTCCCCCTCCACATTTAGAATCAACATCGCCACGCGTTCAGACTCTTTGGCTACTGCTATGAATGTGCACGTGACAACGATGATCCACTTGGTGGAGCTACCATTTGTGACAGCCTTGTCGCGTCTGAGAAAGAGCTGCTGAGCTCGGCGGGGATTTCCTCTGCAGAACAACAACAACGACGACGATGACAACAACAACAAGGCGTTGAGTTGATGGTTCAGATGCGCCGCGTCTCACGAGTCGTGGGAACTCATCCGCGGTGCCACGTGGGGTCGTCTCCCTGCGAGACTCGAGGACGCATGCGCCTGGACTCACTCACACTCAGTCACACTCGTGTACTCACACTCACTCACACTCACTCAGACTCACTCGCACTCGTGTACTCACACTCACTCACACTCGTGTACTCACACTCACTTACACTCACTCACTCACACTCGTGTACTCATACTCACTCACTCACACTCACTCGTGTACTCACACTCACTCACACTCACTCGTATACTCACACTCACTCACACTCGTGTACTCACACTCACAACAACAACCGCCATTCGCCACTAAGTGGCGGTGACGTCACCACGACGCTTGTGCCAGGCCATGTGCACCTTGAGGCCACGTGAAGTGTCGAACGCCCGCTGGCAGGAGGTCACGGGGCAGACCCAGGTGCCACGGGTCGACTGACTGAGATGACTAGCTGATGCACCACCTGTGCCCCCTACTGTGCCAACTTGCTGTGCTTTAGCCACCCGGCGCTCCGCTCGTTGTGAGCGTCTCTCCTCCGCCCTCCGTTGTTGTTGGAGGGCGACTGCCTCCAACTGCCCAGTAGCGTCCTTCACGAGCCTCCTCCACAGAGGCCGATCTTGACACCGCTGGTACCAGTCATCGGCAAGTCCACTCAGCTCCACGTCCTCCTGTGCCGCGCCCGTTTAGCCCCCTTGATCCGGCCGAACAAAAGCTGTTTAGGCATGCGGTGGCTGGGCATGCGGGCTACATGACCCAGCCAACGCAGCCTTGCCTGCCTGAGGAGCTCACCGATGGGACTTTGCCCAGATCTTTCAAGGATTTGTGAGCTCCTCACACAATCCAGCCTGGTTAAACCCAGGATGGATCATAGGCAGGCCAGCCTAAATGTTTCCAACCGGCGAAGATGCTCCATTAGGGGGGGTCCACGTTTCCCAAGCGTAGGGAAGGAAGGGAATGACTGTGGCCGAGAAGACCTGAAGCTTCGTGCAGAGCGACAGACCAGGTAGCTTCCACACAGCGTTACGCAACCGATGAAAATATATTGCCGCTCGACTGATTCAGAGTGAGACCTCTGCTGTTAAACTGGAGCCGGTCATAAGCACACTGCCCAAGTATGGGAAACTCTCCACTTTCTTCACTACTGCCCCATCACCGATTGGCAGTTGTGGGGGTGGAGTGTCCGATGGTACAAAATACCCAGGCAGGTCCTTAGTTTTGCTGGGGCTGATGGTAAGGCCCCACCTCTTAGTGGCACGCTCCAGTCTCAGCAGCAGCGTCTCCAACTCCTCTTCTGAATGAGCAGCTATTACCAAATCATTGGCATACATAACGTGGTTGACCAATAGGGAGCCATCCCTTGATCGCACCCGGGCGTCGATCAGCCTCCCATTATATCTGTACTAGATGGAAATTCCCCCGGTACAGCTATTGAAGGCTTCATGAACTACGCGGTCAAATTAGATGTTAAATAATGTGGGAGCCAGAGGATATCCCTGTCGCACCCCAAGGTGTACAGGGAAAGGCTCTGACTCCCGGCCGTGTAGTTTTACCCGGGCCCGCTCACCATCATGAAGGTCCTTAATGATCGTGAGCAGAGGGTAAGGGACTCCGAAAGCACGAAGAACAACCCAGAGCCCAGGCCTACTGATGGTATCATAGGCCTTGACCAGGTCAATAAAGCAGAGATGTAGGTCTTGTTGGAATTCCCTACACCTCTGCTGTAGCAGACGGACAGAAAATATGGCATCTGTGCAGGACCGCCCTTTCCTGAAACCGCATTGGGGCTCCGCAAGCCTCTCCTCAGCGTGCCTAGCAAGGCGATGTTGAATAATCCTTGCGAGGACCTTTCCCAGCACACTGAGTGAGATGCCCCTATAGTTGTTACAGTCTGTGCGGTCCCCCTTCTTAAAGAGGGGAACCACCAAGGCATCCTTCCAATCCTGCGGAACCCGTCCAGTGGTCCAGACTGTTGTTATGATGTCATATAGGGCAGTCTGTGCACAAACGCCACCCTCCCTGAGCATTTCGCTTGGGAGATCATCTCTGCCCGGTGCCTTTCCTGGTCTCAGAATCTGGATCGCCTTCAGTACTTCCTCAACAGATGGCACCTCAGGCAGCCACTCACAGGGGGTGACCTCTTCCAATATTTGAGGCACCGCAGCCCTAGCAGGGTTATCGCCACTTTGGGCCATGATGTTTTCCTGGCTGAGGGATTTCCCCTCCCCCAGGACCTCACAGAAATGCTCAGCAAATCTGCAAACCTGTTCCTGGGGGTCGGAGATTGGATCACCGTTTTATTCCCCTAATGATGGTAATAGGTGTGACGGTGCAGGTTACTTTTTTGATGGAGTTAAATAGTGATTTGTGATCGCGGGCCACTGAGGCAGACTCCATCTCCTCAGCAACCCGCGACCACCACCCATCCTTGCAGCGCCTTATGGCTCTCCGAACCTCCGAGCGAAGGCTGCGGTAAACCTCCTCATACTCTGACGTGGGATGCTGTAGCCGATGAGAGTGGGCCTGTCGCTTTTTCTCAACTAACCTGAACACCTCCTCTGTCAGCCAGGGTTTCTGGGGAGGTCTGGACCGCGTACCCAAAGCAGCCATTGCAGCTGCATGAGTCACAGTCCTGAACCTCGCCCATTTACCCTCGACATCAGGAGGAGTGGGGGACGATGCCAACCCCAGCTGCCAGCGATAATGAAATTCTCGCTTGCAACTTTCATCAGCTAACTGAGACCAGGCCACTTTAGGTTGGAATGGGGTCCTGGGTGTACACCCACCACCGGAGTGGAAGAATGGCAGGCGCATCTTACAGATGACTAGTCGATGGTCAGAGGGTAGATCAGCTCCACGGTAAGTCCTGGTGTCAAGGACATGGGCTCGCATCCGCTGGTCCGTCACTGTGTAGTCCAGCAGATGTTCTTGCTTGGACCCGACATGCATCCATGATGTTGTGTGGTTGCGCCGATGCCGGAAGAGCGTGTTGATAATTACAAGGCCATGGGCTGCGTTGTTATTGAGCTGATCTGGCCCATGCCTTCCAATCACTCCAGACCAGGTGCCAGCATCATGACCAACACGGGCATTGAAGTCACCTAACAAGATGACTCTGTCCCGAGTGGTCACTTTAGCCAGCACCTGTGGCAGGAGGTCATAGAAGGCATCTGACTCATCGGCTTTGCCTGCATCCCTCCACGGATGTTCGTCTTCGGTGGGGGCATAAGTAACCACGACCACCACTCCTCGCCTCCGGTTGATGGGAAGGCGAGCCCAAAGTATCCTGGGGCTTACAGCTTCCCACACCTCACCGCCACGCTCCCACGCCCCCTTCATTCTTTTGTTCAGAAGAAGAGCCACACCCTGTTGTTTGTCAGTCTCCTGCCCCGAGTGGAGGACTGTCCACCCCTCATGGTGGCAGGAGCCAGAAACGGTCCACCGGACCTCCTGAATGCCACAGAGATCCAGGCGGTACCGGTCCAGCTCCCGACAAAGGAGTGGCAGCCTCTCCTCCGCAGTGAGCGTTCGAACATTCCACGTGGCCATCCGCAGTGGTTTTTCGTTATTTCTGGAGGAGCCCCGAGGGTGAAGATTCAATCTCCTGGCTCCGCCAACTGGGGTTTAGCTAGGAGACGTTATAGAAGCCTGTCCCCCCGGGGCCTCCGGCACAAGCTTATTTGTTACATGTTTATGTTTATATCGTAGTCTCGTGGTAATTAATTGAATGTGGAGGGGTTACCAGCCCCTCGCACCCGTCCAGAGCCCCCGTTTAGCCACTGTGGTGGTCACAGACGCCATGAGGGGAGAGGCCAATGGGCATTGGTCCTCCTCACATAGCAATGTCCACGACAGTGTTGCCCGTGTACTCACACTCACACTCACTCGTGTACTCACACTCACTCACACTCACTCACACTCGTGTGCTCAGACTCACTCACACTCACTCAGACTCACTCACACTCACTCGTGTACTCACACTCACTCACACTCACTCAGACTCGTGTGCTCAGACTCACTCACACTCACTCAGACTCACTCACACTCACTTGTGTACTCACACTCACTCACACTCGTATACTCACACTCACTCACACTCACTCGTGTACTCACACTCACTCAGACTCACTCACACTCGTGTACTCACACTCACTCACACTCGTGTGCTCACACTCACTCACTCACACTCACTCAGACTCACTCACACTCACTCGTGTACTCACACTCACTCACACTCACACTCGTGTACTCACACTCACTCACTCACACTCGTGTACTCACACTCACTCACACTGGTGTACTCACGCGTGTCTCCGTGTAGGCGACCGGCGAGCAGCAGCAGCAGGAGGAGGCGGGGGGGAGGGGGCAGCGCTCCCCGCGCGAGGCGCAGCAGCAGCAGCGGCCGTGGCCGTCGCATCTCGTTGAGTCGAGGCGGCCACGGCGGCCTCGGTGCGCTGATTGCCAATTAGCGCGAGTGGTGCGGGTGGTGGGGGGCAGGCTGAGGGTGTGGGGGGCAGGCTGAGGGAGTGGGGGCAGGCTGAGGGTGGTGGGGGGCAGGCTGAGGGAGTGGGGGGCAGGCTGAGGGTGGTGGCGGGCAGGCTGAGGGTGGTGGGGGGCAGGCTGAGGGTGTGGGGGGGGGCACGGATTAGGGTCGGGGTTGGAGCCCCGGGCCGGCCTCCCGGGGGTGGGGGGGGTCGTAGGGGGCCGCTGATGCTGCTGCGCGGTGACCCTCGCTACCCCCGCAGCCCACGGGGCGGCCCGTGGGCTGCGGGGTCGCCGTGCGCCCTCACAGCCCAAACTCGCACCCCCCCCGCGCGCTTCGTGAGCCACTGCGGGGAGTTGTGGGTGGTCGCGTTGGTCGGGGGTGGGTGGGGGGTAATCCTGATGAAACGCCGAGGTTTGTTTTTGATTTGGGTTTAGTAAACACGCGACGTTACCCCAACATTGGCACGTGGCTGTCCCAACGTTGGGCAAACGTTGGCACGTGGTTATCCTAACGTTGGGCGAATGTTGGCATGTGGCTATCCCAACGTTACCCTAACGTTGGAATCGTGGTTATACCAACAACGTTTATCGGGTAGCCGGGTGAGATTGACTGAATGGGTTTTGTTGGCGGTTCGCGATGTAATCCTCATTTGCGCACGACGTGTCAAATCCACGTGCAGCGAGAATCGGATTGACTCACACGCAAAGCTGCTTAAGAGGCATGCGCGCGGTTCGTTGTAAGTGGTGGCGGTGGTGGCGGTGGTGGTGGTGGCGGTGGTGGTGGTGGCGCTGTGCGCCAGAGGTCACGGCGTCTTTGACAAATCGTGAGTCCGTTTCAGGTTTGCATTCGCGTGGCGATGCCACGGATCGCTCCAAGCTGGCAACGTTTCTGACGTGGTCGTTAAAGGAGGGATGATGATTGCATTGCTGTCAACCCCTTATCAGTGCATACCTTGGCAGACCAATTCAGACCTTATTGATCACCCCTTGCCCCTTATAAATCTCAACGTTCATCCTACAAAGTGCCATCACAAGGGAGAAACACGAACAAATATTTAAAAAATGCCCTATTGAAACGGCTGTGCGCCGTATGGACCTGAAAACTCAACTTCCCTCTACAAAAATACGGCTAAACCGTATGGGTTGACAGGACTGTGATTGGCTTCAAGGTGGCCAAGCCTAAAGGTGGAGTGGGCGGCCAAAGGAAGGAACGCGCTTGAGAGGGATGGATTTGTTCGTTGAATCGCGTGGCTGCGAGAGATGGCGGCGATGGCTTTTTGGGAAAGGCGTGGACAGAGCGCAGCTGAGAAAGAAAATGTTTTGCGATCAAAAAGACGCTAATTTCTAAAACATAATTTACAAAGAGGCTAGGAAGGCCACTGGATTCGGCCCCTTAAACACATTGCCACTGTTGTTGTCTCGCTACAGAAGTAGAAGTCAATTTAGTTTAACCAGGTGAGAAGTCAAGAAACCAGGATGAATCTTGATTTGAAGCTTTCGTGACTGCAGGAATCCATACTCTGATGACGGACGCTTGTGTTGCGCCCGAAACGTCGTGATCTATTTTATTTTATACCTATGTGACTTTACCGAAAGAACCAAAGACCAGGATGAGTTATTTGCGATGATCGCTATGCATAATGGAAATGGAGTACTTTGGTGACAATTTTCTTTTAATGAGGCAAATTTTGACCATGACGCCGGTAGACAATGGCCTACGCTTGCCATTGATGCCAGGGGATGTTTAACGTCCGCTGAGTGAAGCAGACGGTGCATGGTATCATAATTGTGTCTGTTAACACACCGCGGTATTAACCAGGGCGGCCACCGGATTCTAAACCGCGAACCTCTGAAACCAGGCGGCGAACGAACGACCGCGTGGCCACGTCTCTCCGCCATGGAGTGACTGGCAGCTGATGGACATCTCGGCACAGCTCACCGCAGGGTGTGGGTAGGTCAGCTGTGGCTCTTGCCAGGATGTGGAGATGTTAACGACATCGCCTGCTATACAAGAGGTCGTGGGTTCGATCTAGACCCCTCTATATTTGGAATTTGCATGTTCTCCCCGTGGTCGTATGGATTTTTCTACGGGTCCTCCGGTTTTTCCCTCCACATTTAGAAACAATATCATGCGTTTGGAGTGTTTGGCTGCTATACACGTCCACGTGATACGTCATTTGTGGCCAGGTCGCTTCTGAAAAAGAGCTATATGGCTTAGTGGGCCTTACCTGGTAACAAAACAAATTTTTATTAATTCTAATTAAAAAGTTGAGTTTTAATTTGGGATGGGCCTCGAGTGGGACGGCGCCATCCCCACGCCCTGCTGGGGGGCAGAACGACCGCGTCCTACCTCGACCCCATCCATAGAGTCCATGGGCCCCGGACCAGAGATCTCACTTGTCGGTGCCACCTGGGGTTGCATCACTTTGGTGGTCCCAATGTCTTCGTGTGTCCAATATAACGGCGAGTCGTGAGATAGCTCATCCGAGCTGGCATTGTGCGCCCGTGTGCACAGGCTGCTAGGGGCCTGTGCGGTGACGTGAGTTGAGGCGACGTTGGTGCACAAAAATCATTGCGAATGGGCGTATTGGCGGTACACTGGTGCAGCATAACACACCGGTCATCATAAAAGTCTAAAATTAAAATTTTAATCAGCGAATCTGTTTTTATCAGTCTTTAGTTCACCCTGTGGCCAAGTTTGACGCGATTCGAATCTGTATTCAGTCGACTGAGACTTGCTAAAAAGAGGTCAACATTGACCGTTGATTTTGGGCACAAGTCAAATCTGTCGAGGGCACGAGGAGTCAAAACACGGAGCAGTCCATCGTCATCAGGCTGGGTGCTGCGATACGGCAACACTGTGAAGCTTCGTGTTCGGCCGCTCATAAAAAAAACAACACTCGTCTTCCAACTGCTTCGACATCACGAGAACTGATTTTGACGCGCCACCACCACCACCCGCAAGGATTTTCTGAGATTCTTCCACCAGCTGTGGTGTGAGTAGCAGCTGCAGGATTGCATGCCGCCGTGCCGTTTGTACCTGCCAATCAGTGGTGCATTCATTAAAGTTTTACTGGCAACAGCGACCGGGTTCCTGACTCTCCGAACCAGGGAATCGATTCTGCAAACGGTTACCGGTTACCATTTACCGGTTATCACGCAGCATACGCGATCATGAGCCACGGAGACCAGGTTTGCGGTGGTGTGTGTATTTGAGTTTATTTACAACGCGGGTGTGTGCAGGTGTGGGCCCGGTTATCACCCACACGTAAGCAGCATAACGGTTTGCTGGATTAATTTGAAGCATGCAGCAGTGACTTGAAGCTCACTCAAGACTTGCGGGTGATTTTTTTGTTAAAGACCACAAAACTAATAACGCATTGCCTTGTTAATCCAGTCACGTGACATGGGTCACCAACGCAGCCGCAGCACTTTGCAACCATTGAAACACTGAGCGGACTTCACACACGCGCGCACCACCGACTACAGCGGATATATAAATACCAGGAGAATATTTTGCCACACCGAGATGAAGGAGGCCGATATGCGACCGAAACGGCTGTTGTCTCGTTGCAAAGTGAGATATTTACGAGGGAGCGCAATGACACCGATGCAAGGTAATGAACAATCGAGTAATAGTTTGGTGTTTGACGGTGCACGCTCTACTGTCTATGTGACGAGGGGGTTAGGACCTACGAGACCTCAGATAAGCTCAGACATCAACTCACAACACGACGTAACTGCAACAAAACGGGCCCGGTCATGTGTGGCCAGTGGTGTGTGGCCAATGGTGTGTTTATGGTTGCCACCTGTCCGAGTTTGACCAGGGCAGTCCGGGGAAATGGCATCTGCTGTTCTGAGTGGCAGGACTCGATCCGTACCGAGATCTGGCGCCGGTATCGAGCTGAAACTTGATCACAGTTTTCATAATGGCCCCGGGCTGAATGAGAAACACGTCCCATGGTTCGTCTGCGGAAAGGGTGGCCACCCTCGCTGCGGCGCTTCTGGAGACTGTCGCATCACTCGCTGCCATCGAACAGATAAGACGCGCTTCAGCAGACACACGCCTTCGTCCGCCCGGTTGAAGGGGCCCTTTGACATCGCCGATTGCCGAGTCTGTGCCCTACAAAGCGAGGCCGTTTGCGTGCCGGGCGCAATATATCATCAACTCCATAGTCAGCGGGAGTACGAGGCAACAGCAGCAGCAGCAACAACAACAGTGACAGCAGCAGCAGCGGCAGCAGCAGCAGCAGAAGCATATCACCGACGGGCGGTGGGGTTTGGCAGGTGGCCTGCCCCGTGGAAAGGATCAGCTGTGGCTCTGATCATACATAAACTCATTTCTTTTTAACTGCTTTTTGTGTGAAGTCCGTTGTCCGTCACCCCGCATCTCCGATTAGCACAGTTGGCTACATGCGGTGGAGCGAATGAAGTTCAAAGTACACACGTGATGGGGCCCTGTGTGGGGCAGTGCCATCCACACGCCCTACTGGGAGTCAGGACGACCATGGCCTCCCTCGGCCCCGTCCACAGAGTCCATGGGCCCCGAACCAGCTATCTCACTTGTCGGTGCCACCTGGGGTTGCATAACTCTCGTGGTGCCAATGTCTTTAATGCGGCCAATATAAAGGTGAATTGTGAGATAACCATTTGAAATGAGTGGGGATAACAAGTATTTCAGTCTCATTAGCCGTATAAATTGGTACATACTAGAGAGCAGTGTTCGTCACTAAATTTTCAGAGTGGTGCCGCTTTGGCTGCCGAAAAGACATCGTCAGTGTGAGGGCCGCCACACATTTGAAACCATTGGGGGTTATCAGCATCATGATGATGATGGGGGTGTTTTTACAATTTGTTGCACTGTCAGGGGCCGCACTAAAGGCCACCAGTGGCCCGCAGACCTTGCAATGAAGAACACTCGACGAGAGGTTTGCTACCCTCAAGTCGTACCAACTTCTTCTCTGGTCCGTGGGACTCGTAAAAAAAGCAAGAGTGGGCAGTGACAACTCTCGAACAATACGGTTGCGGTGTACGCATTCCAAGGATTTGTGTTTGTTTACTGTCAGCAAATAATACGGAGTTGTGAAAAAAGAAGGAGCTTTATATACGTGAGGCTGGTTAACTCTTGAGCCTACGATTCTCTTTGAAGAGAAGGACCACGGAAACTTCTGGTTTATGACATTCCAGGAAAGTTTAAGAGCTGGCGTCATGGGACTTGGTACGATGTAGAGACTCTCTCTGCAGAAATACTTCCTCAGATGTGCTGGCGGCACATTTCAAGTTTAATTCTTTTCACCAGTTGTAGAACTCCACGAGGCGAGGATGAGTCTCGTTGACGAAGGAGAGAGGGTCGCTGAAGATAACCGCGGCTCAGCGGGCGGCAGTCGACCCTCGGGCCGAGAAGCGGCACTGGGATTCCTCCCGAGGTGTCATCCCGACGTTACGAGAGGTCGGTAAGCAAGGGGGGGGGGGGTGGGGGGTGAGGCAAGATACCCTTGCGGTGCTGCAGGAGCTGAACATTGACACCAGTGGGTACTCATCGTGGACAGTCGCACGATCTGGCACAGAGGCGCCGCTCAATCACCCGATGCCCACACACACGCACCACACTGCACCCGAGCACCTCTGCACCCTCAGACTGTGAATTCATTGCTGTTACGGTGTTGCGACTCAAAGATTAAGTGCCCTCTTAAGTTGTTACTATAAGCAATATCACTTTCAGCCACTCTACATGTACTGTTTAGAAAAAAAAGATTAAGTTAACGCATAGGTTTTCACAGTCAATGTTGCGATGCACGATTGTTTTTTTTTCGGGGTTGGTCAAGTAATGATGTTGCCGAATGTATGTCGTGAAACCCTCTACCTCAGTGATGAGCAACCCAGACCAGTTGGTGGGCCACATGAGCAGCCCTCCTTCACCTTAGCGGGCTGCATGCTTGCTAATCGTGCTTCTGCACGAATCATGACCCCCCCTCCCCCCCGCATCAGCCTAGACACACTTAGACGAGGCCACCATGAGGGGCTGCACGGGCCATACTACTATATATATTTTATTTTACCAGGCAAGGCCCACTGAGCTATTCGCTCTTTTTTCAGAAGCGACCTAGCTGCCACAAATGATCTCTCAACAAAGTGGCTCATCACGTGGTAATCTATAGCAGCCAAATACTCTTACACGTGGAGGGAAAAACCGGAGGACCCGGAGACAAATCCATGCGACCATGGGGAGAGAGACACGCAAGCTACAAATACACAGCAGGCACCAGGGTCAGGATCGAACCCACGAACCTCCTGTATACCAGGCGAGGTAGTTAACATCTCACTACCGTGGCACCCCCCCCCCCTGCATGCGACCCGCAGGCTGCAGGTTGCCCATCACTGCCTTACCACCTGGCATTGCAAATCAAACGAAATTGTGACGTGTACAACGCAACAAAGTATTGTGTCAGCTCACCGTGGGCGAGTTGAAGAAAGATATCTCACAATCGAATTCAGAATTAAAACACGACGTGTCACTCGACGACGCGCCAAGCATCCTCAGGACAGAAGCAAGCAAAGCGATTCCAGCTTCTGACTGATTCTGGCTTCTATTATGAATCGTAAATCTATTAATGCTGGAATACGGTATGATACACACATAGTTTGCATCTATGCTGCAGTACATTGTTACACGCTGCAATCAATAGCTCTTGCAATGAGCACCGAAGACTAGTAGCATAGAAATGTCACGTAATATCACATTACAGTGGTCCCTCGGTTAACGATATTAATTGGTTCCACGAAAACCCTCGTTCATTGAAATAATCGTTAATCGAATATAATAAATACATGTTAAAGGGGCTTAATTTGTTCAAAGATGATCAGAAGTTAATAATTTTCACCCTAAAAACATAATTTATAATATTTAAAAACGCAATTTTTATAAATAAACAGAAGAACATATTCAAGCATGAATGTTATTCGAAACATGCATAAATAACGAAAAAAAAACTGCATAAAATAAAAATGCTTACCTTAGGCTCTCAAAACGCTCATCAAAGGGTGGGTCGCTGATTGGCTGAGGTCTGCCGAGTCCACTCAGGGAGCGCTCCGATTGGCCGAATTTGGTGGCTGCGTGATATCGTACACACATACCGTTGATCGAAAATGTATCGCTAAGAGAAACAATGGGGGGACCCCTATGGGAGGCAGATCGTTAATCGAAATATCGTTAATCGATGGCATCATAAACCAAAGGACCACTGTACGTGCATCTGCAATGAAAAAAAACCCGGAAAAATGCAACCCACTGTTCCGAAATCAAAATTCCCCTCTCTGCGCGCTAACGACGAGCAGCTCGCGGGCGTGGCTCGTGATCTATCACGAAGAACGAACGCGGTGCTTGTGACCGTGTAACACGCAAGCGGGAATAATGCATCACCATTGCAATAACTTGGCTCGACTCGGCTGCCCTCAACTAAGGGTTTAGTTTGCATTGTTCTCTAAATCGGCGGCAAGGAAGCGTCTCTCTACGGTTTTTTTTTAAGTCTTTGGAGTTTTGGTGAAGGGTGGTTTTTCTATCGTTCGCTCGTAAACTGAAACGGCGCGGTGTTACGGCGCTTTTCCAAGCACGTCCGGTGTGCGCGATGGCGAAACTTATATCAACCGGCTCTTTAAAAGCGTGACGGAAAATAGATGGTGCTCATCTCCTGTCCGTAGCCCTGAGCCAGTAGCGGAGATTCCACATTTCTAGCGAGTCTATCCATAGGACAACCGCCGTTGGTTCCCTCGCATCCGAGCCGAGTTTCAACCGACGGAACTTTGCATCATTAACACGAAAGTCGACGTAGTGTTCCCGTCATAAGCCAGGCCAGGCAGGTATAACGACGCGGCAAGGGAGAGGCGCGCGTTGGCCACGACGGAGTGCGCGGAGCGGGCCGCCGCTAGAGGCCCTGCTTGGCGAGGGCGGCCGCCACGTCGTGAGCGAGCGAGTGCAGGCGCGGGGGGACGTGCGCCGTGCCACGGGCGCTGGCCGGGGAGAGCGGCGCGGAGGGGCGGCTCTGCGGCGAGCCCTCCAGGGAGAGTTCGGGCGACACGAGCACGATCTCGGCCCCGTGGTCCGTGCGGGCCTTGGCGTTCTCGCGGAACGTCAGCTTGCGGCTCTCGATCTGCGAGGCCGGGCAAGATGGGGAGGCGGGGGGGTGTTACAACGTTGTGACCTGTCGAGCCCTTGTGAATAACGACGATTTCGACTTGTATTAACGCGCCACCAATGCCACCACTGCACAGTGGTCGCTCCTTGCTCTCGGAAGAGAGACAGAACGACTCGGAGACGCGAGCCGAAACCTCAGACGAAGAGGGAAGGTAGCCATGCGACGAGCCGGTGCCAAATTTCCCCTCAAGTTCTGCGATCCTCTACATATGTTAGGGTGCTGTCGGCCAATTAATGACTGCTTACACGTGGAAGGAAAGCGGAGCATACGGATAAAATCCGTGCATGCAAGGGAACAATGCTCTATCCCACACCGACGGATCAGGTGTGGTCCACGTTTTGCTGTACCGCTTTCTCCTGGCGAGTCAGGGTATGGCACCTACTCGAAGCCCGTGGGAGGGGAGTTTTGCAAGGTTTGTGCGTGATTCACTAACCCTCGCTGCCTCTGCAGTACAGATGTGCATCACTATCGCCTGCCATATTATTATACTGATTATTTGTGGAAAGGGAAATTCATTTTTTTTATTTACAACACTCATTGGTTCTTTCGGTAAAGTCACGTATGTATAAATAAAATAAAATTTAAATAAATCACAAATTAAAAAAATAACAAATTTTAATTTAAAATAAATCACAAATAAAATAAAAATTTAATTTTTAGAAACATTTTTAATGTTATTTTATTTGTGATTTATTAACATTTTATTTTATTTCTACATACGTGACTTTACCGAAAGAACCATTGAGTATAGTAATTCCTGCAGTCACGAAAGCTTCAATTCTAGATTAATGTTACAACATTTACACACATTTATGTATGTTGAACTTCCACGCTAATTGTAGATGCAGGAAATATAAAAAAAAGTAATTTCTCATATTCAGTTTTTTATTTAAAATATTATCATCATAGATGGGGTATTTAACTTTTATTACCCGGGTGGTGTTGGCTATGCACACCGGCAATCCAGCACTGTGGAGAGGGCGAGGGTTGGTGGGTCACACACAGATGTTCTGAAACGTCACGGTGCCATATCCTGGCTCACCAGGACAAGTGGAGCAGCAACCTCCAAACTAATATCATCGGTCCCATCTGTGCGAGATAGATCTTTGTCTAATAACTCTCTTCATACGCCTCAGTAATTATGCTGGAGCAGTCAACACCTGATGACGGTTGCTTGTGTTGCTTCCGAAACGTCGTGATTTCATTTATTTGTTTTCAATTTAATCTATTTTGTATTTTTTTACCTACGTGACTTTACTGAAAAAACCAAAGAGTATGGATCCTTGCAGTCACGAAAACTTCAAATCTAGAATTAGATTTTTGTCCCCTGGTGGGTTTTCTCTCGGGTGCTCCGGTTTCCTCCCACACGTGTCAACGCTTGTTAACCGGCTGACGACATCTAAGTATACATTGAAGAGTTCAGAGCGTGGGCAACTGTCGGTAGTGCTGGCCCATGACACTGACCGCTGCCTTCAAGCTTGGGTCTGCGGTTCCTCGGCGATTGTGAGCGGTCCAATTTGCATGAGCTATGAATTTATATATTAAATAAAACATCATTTAACAAAGCTACAACGTTCTTTAAAAAAACATCACACATTGAGTCATCAATCATGTTGCTTATTATTATGATTATTATTTGTGAATAGGGTATTTACCATTTTATTATTATTCTGCAGAATTGTCCCATATATATTTAAGCTGGGCTGCATGGATGCAGCAGCAGGAGATGGAACTGCTTTTCAGTGCTTATATCTCAATGCTAAAATACAATTATATTAAAAAATTAAAACATTAGAACACATTAAATCTTCAACAATACATTGAATGAGTTTAGTTTGTTGTCCTTCCCTCACACCTTTGGTTGGCGCGATTGGCTACTAACAGTCGTGCGAAAGATGTTCAACATACAGTACATACACACGTACGAATGTGCGGCATCATAGGTGTTATTCAGACCCATGCTAGTAACCATATAAGAAGTGAGAAAGCCACTGGGCGACCAGATTGAAGTATTCAGCTGGTGCTCGAGTTGGGGTGCCACACACTCGGCCCGGCTGCAATTGTCCGCCAAATCCACTGCCGTTGAGATTTCATTTGTCCAAAGTGTGTGATGGCCGACTTTATGAGCGGATTACCGAGTAAATTCCCAAGTTGCCTGGTAGCTCAATAAAGCCCTGGTGGAAAGAAGCTTTGCGGTTCATGCGGCATGAAAGATTTAGTAGAAGAAGGCATGCAGGTGGATGTCTGGCGGTGGTAATAACGTCCCGTCTCAACAAATGCACGGCTCCACCTGGCACGTCTCGCGACCCATGCCTTCATCGCGTTTTTAGTTTTTTGAGGTTTCCACTATTTATGAGGTTGACATGTTCCATTAATATTATTGATTATTTTAATTGAAACACACAGGAATCCCCCTCTATGCATAAGGGTTACATTCCTGAGAAAATGCTACTTAACTCGAAATTGCTTAAAGCGAACTTTATTTTCCCACAGACGTAATGTTGAAATCAGGGGTTGCGATCCTAGCCAACATTGCACGGTGAAAAATACGCATGACTAAACGTCATGAAGTGTTCAAAACTGCAATTATAAGTTAAGATAACTCATCATGAATACAAAATAATTAGATAAAACTTGCAAGAGATGAAGGGCTATGCTAATTTTAATATTCAATCCAAATACCTAAAGTCTTTTCATATTTTCTAGACTATTAAACTACATGCCTTATTTTAGTGGTCGGTAAAGGTGCAACATCTTGAGTACATTATAGATTTTTAAAATTCGCATTTCTCAAATAGCTCCCTCTGAGGTCGTGGGTAAGCCGAGAATCCTGGCAATATCGACTGCCTTATCACCCGCTTCAAAACACCTTCATAACTTCTAATTTAACCTCTAGATTAATCCCTTTCCTTTCCTTTCCAGAGACACTATCATCATTTACTGTGCGTTTTGCACTCATCTTTCTGAGCGCCCTACACTATTTCTACCTTACATGTACGCAACGACCACATTGCATGGTGGGCTAGCAGACGGAGGCCTAGAACTTTCACGAAGTTTTTGTGTGTGTGTGGGCATGCAATTCATTTAAAGATGGGAATGCAGATGGGAATAGTAGTGTAGCAGTTTGGCGACCCGAGTTAAATTCCTGTTCATGGTCTACACCGGAATGACGATTATCTAAACTGGTCCTGAGCCCTTCTCCAGGTCGACTTAGCCTCAAACGAGTACCTGGTACGATGTTGTAGTAAACATCGCCACTGGGGAGATGGCAAAACTTATATCGACCGGCTCTTTAAAAGTGTCACAGAAAATAGATGGTGCTCACCTCCTGTCGGTAGGCCTGAGCCAGTGGTGTAGATTCGACATTTTTATGGTGGAGGGAAGCGAGTCTATCTATAGGACAACCGCCGTTGGCTCCCTCGCAAAGCGGCGCTCCATCCGAGCCGAGTTTCAACTGATGGAACTTTGCATTATTAACACGAAAGTCGACGTAGTGTTTCCGTCATAAACCAGGCCAGGCAGGTATAACAACGCAACAAGGGAAAGGCGCGCATTGGCCATGGCGGCGGGTTTGCTGCTGGCCACCCACCCTCCTCATGCGCCATGCCGGCCTTCATTAGTGATCTTTAACAGTACTTGCCACAACAGTCTGTCGAAGGCTATTCGGGGAAATCTTTGTCTTTGTTTATTAATTTGTAGAAAAACAAATATTGCACACCAGTCGTGCTACAATCACTGTGATTGTTTTTAAGTAACATTGCACTGACACAGAGTACAACAAATATTTGCCGTGTTGTTATAAAACGAGGTGCATTACAACATATCATCAATGCTGCTGTTGCGTAAACCGCACACCGATATGGCGACCTGTAAAAAATGGCGCCCGATTAGTTGGTCCCTTTTTGTGGCGGCGGGGTGAGGCCTGTGGCTTATTTGTTTGAGGGAAGATTATTTAAAGTTTATACGTGGCATGATTCATAATGGTGGAGGGGAATCATGTGCCTCCTGCATCTTAAGTGTTTCGATCGTGGCTTTAAAAGGGCGTGGAATGAAACGTCTTGCGGCGAATGTCGAAGCATCCCAGGGGTTGTTTTCTGACCTTCACGTTGCCACCACTGGGCGTGTGGTCCAAATTGGCCAGAGAGCCGATCTTGGACTTGATGTTCTCGAACTCCAGCTTGGCCGTTTCGATCTTCACGTGCCCTCCACCTGCCAAAACAAACACGTTCCCCGTTTACGAGTTAAAATATTGTAAACAAAACAGTGAAAGAAAATTTTACAAAAATACTAAATAATACACGAACCAGCCCAAAACAAACCGAGTATGACTGGTTCCTAGGTCGGTGAGTCACTTTCATTGAACATATTGTTAAAGATTATGAATAATTATATTATTGTGCGTGGCAATATGTTCAGAAGCCGAATGTCAATGTGGAAGTTTGCTAGCCACAACGAGAGGGCTTTAGGAGAGAGTTTGTGTAGTTGTGCTACTCGTCTGTTGAAGGAGCGCAGACTAATTAACGTTGACCGTGAAAGTTGACGAATATGAAACTACCATCCAGTGTTACACATAGAGATCACCAACTGCTAATACTTGCCGGGTTTATAACCGATATTGTCCATCGACCGACATTTGGAGGTAACGTGGCTGAGATCCAACTTCTTTGAGATGATGTGCACCTGTAGAAACACAGACAGCAGTGAGTGTGAGATGATGTGCACCTGTAGAAACACAGGCAGCTGTGTGTGGGATGTTGTGCACCTGTAGAAACACAGACAGGTGAGTGTGAGATGATGTGTAGCTGTAGAAACACAGACAGCTGTGTGAGTGTGAGATGATGTGCAGCTGTAGAAACACAGACAGGTGAGTGTGAGATGATGTGTAGCTGTAGTAACACAGACAGCTGTGTGTGGGATGTTGTGCACCTGTAGAAACACAGACAGCTGTGTGTGTGAGATGATGTGCAGCTGTAGAAACACAGACAGCTGTGAGTGTGAGATGATGTGTAGCTGTAGAAACACAGACAGCTGTGTGAGTGTGGGATGATGTGTAGCTGTAGAAACACAGACAGCTGTGTGCCAAAGAAAACCAGAAGTGGTTCCATCAATCAACATTTACAATCACCATCACAATCCATGGGCAGATCGCCCGTAGATGTCCACTGCACATTTTGTCACTGGTTTCCACTTTCCTCCGTCTTGTGCAAATATGGCTCAAGTAGTGCCACATTTTTCTGGCACTAATTTTTGATGATGTCATTGTTAAGAAATTCTCTATGAGGTCTTCCTCTCTTTCCTGTTCCTTCCATTTTTCCGAACAACACACTTTTAATTCCCCTGTTGTTGTCCATCCTACATATGTGTCCAAATGGTGCAAGTTTCCTTCTCATCACTGCCTGCATCATCATGTCTTCTTCTATGCACAAACACGTATAGACAAACTAAACCAATCACATTTGTATATAGACATTAGTAGAAATGCTTATATTTAAAATATTGTTGGAATTTGATACTTCTAAGGGCATGTATAACTTGTCGCGCTGCCACCTCTGTTGTCTGCTGGCCGAGTCGCCCTTCAAGAAGAGCCGTGTGGCCCCTTCACTCAGGAAATTAACTTCTGAACTTCTTCTAAACTTCAATCGGATTAGCCGGAATGTGACGCGAGCAACGTCAGATCGTGTTCCGATTGGCCGATTGGACATTTTAATTGGAGTACAATAACAATTGTGTTTAAATGGTTCCAGGAGTTACAAGTCAATCGATATATTAATTCTCAATTTTTCTGTTTTATTTAGCAGTGACATCGATAGAGTCTGGACAAGTAACAATTCCCGTGAACGAGTTCCTATAATTTCTGCACTTCATAGCCACGTTGCTGAGTGCATTGTGGAGGTCCTCCTGCCAGCGGTGGCATGATCAAGATGTTTCTGGGCTGCACCTTTACCTTGCTTAAAACTATGCCCTACAACTAAGATATATCTGAAAAGCATAATTAGTTTTGGATCTTCCCAATATTTGTGGGGCAGCCGTGGTGCAATGGTTCACGTGTTGATGCATTGCCCCATGAACCCGGCACACCGGTTGTGTGTTGGAGAGTAAACCCACAACATTTACAATTTTAGTACTGCGATGGTTCGGCTGGTGATTACGACCAGCTTCGTCAGGCGATTTGTCAGAAATGTGAGCAAGGCTTCCTGCTGCCGGTGTTAGCTAGAGCAAGATGATGATGTCATCAATATGTGCCTATCAGGTGCGAAGACCAGAGGGGGGTGAATGCAATTATATAAATTATAATGTATTATTTAACACGTAGGATTTCGCGACCAATATCATCCATAATACAGTTTTTTTTGGATTAGAGCACGTAAATATATAAATGTGTCGTTAAACCTGCCAACACAGCGTTTACCGAAAGAAAACGCACACTGACGCCTATCTGAATGCAGTCACACCATCACCGCGCACAACAATCCTCTCTCATCAACACGCTCACACATCGGGCTAAGAAAATGTCAGATGGTGATAGTGTGAGAAGTGAAATTAAACATGTTAAAGAAGCGCTGAAATTGATCGGTTACAATGATGCACGAATAAACAGGGCAATGAATGCCACAACAAAATCAAATAACACGAGCGTTGAAACTGGCCAAGTAATTAAAACTATTCTTTGGTTCTTTCAGTAAAGTCACGTATAAAGATAAAATAATACATTAAATAATAGCATACGACGTTTCGATTGCAACACAAGCAATCATCATCAGGTATAAATGAAATAGCAACAAAAAATCTAGCCAGAAAACTATAGACAGACATATAAGCAGACAGATATCACCAAGATACATAGAGAGAGTAACATAGGTACAGAGAGGGAGATTGTCTCTGTGGGGTGGCCTTAAATAGACAGAGGGGGGCGGAGGCAGAGAGAGGGAGGGGTTAGAGAAAAAATTTACATGTCAATGAGTACGAAGAACGCGTAGTAAAGTACGCAGGCTTGAACATTAGGAGAGAGGGAGAAAGAACACACTAAATTAAAAAACCTAGCAAAATATAGAAATGTTATGTAATACAACACAGAGAGTCGGTCAACACACAATTAACGCATAGCCTGGTCGATTACGTATTTCAAAGATTGCTAAGTTAGAATTTAAGTGTGAAAATTCCAAAGAAAGACAAAACATAAAAACAAGAGGTACGGAGACACACAGACAGAGCAGAACATAAGAACGACAAAAAACGAGTGTAGACAGAAAAAAGTACACTAAATATACACTCGTTTTTTGTCGTTCTTATGTTCTGCTCTGTCTGTGTGTCTCCGTTCCTCTTGTTTTTATGTTTTGTTCTTCGTACTCATTGACATGTAAATTTTTTCTCTAACCCCTCCCTCTCTCTGCCTCCGCCCCCCTCTGTCTATTTAAGGCCACCCCACAGAGACGATCTCCCTCTCTGTACCTGTGTTACTCTCTCTATGTATCTTGGTGATATCTGTCTGCTTATATGTCTGTCTATAGTTTTCTGGTTAGATTTGTGTTGCTATTTCATTTATACCTGATGATGATTGCTTGTGTTGCAATCGAAACGTCGTATGCTATTATTTAATTTATTATTTTATCTTTATACGTGACTTTACCGAAAGAACCAAAGAATAATTCCGGCAGTCACGAAAGCTCCAAAATTAAGATTAATTAAAACTATTACAATACCGAACATTGCGGGAGTAAATGATCCAGATGTTTGTAAAAACAAAACATTCGAGTCAGATTTGGCACGGTACATAAAATACAGAAATGTATATCTAATACAATGTATTGTATTGTATTAGCGAAGCTATCAACAGAAGGTGTGTACCGGATTCATTGCACTTGTGGCAAACGCTATGTTTGGCAAACCAGGACGAATGATCAGCACGAGACTAAAATAACACCAAAGATAAATTAAATACTCCCAAATACAACTGTTGGCAGTGGCAGAACACACGTGCCAACAAGGACACTCAATTGATTTTGATAACGTTGAAGTTCTGTGCAAAACTAGTTACTACAGGCCAAGACTAATTAGACAATCTATCAAAATTGAGAAAAAGTTTTTTTTTTAACCATTCGGATAGCTACTGACGTAGTGCTGCTTAGAAGTGTATCATAAAATAATACATTGTGTCGGATGGTGGTGGGTTTAACGAGACACTTATATATTTAACCCAAAAAAACATGTATTATGGATAATGTATTAGGTTAATATGACAATTTGTTGTCCATATTATGCAGAACCCAAAATCTTTATGATGACTATACTCCCAATCCCGTGGTGTTTTGACGGGTAAACAGCTTCATATATATGTCAACACACATCAATGCGCCAACACACAATCAGTGATATCTGAAATGGGTCCCCATTGAAAAAGGACCTTCTGAGCTCAACAGACCTTGCCTGAAACAAGCTGTTCCGTCACACTCTTGCGTACGACGAGAGGACTTCAGGAGAGAGCGTTCGTGTAGTTTTGCTTTCCCTCCCCCTTTGAAGGAGTGCAAACTACAGTGGTTTACTATACGGCACGCAGTCTGCTCTGTATGGCCACATTCGCACTACTGTTGATAAAGGATTTTGTGGGTTAGATCATGTGAATATAAATGCGTCATTAACCCACCACCAGAGTAAACCCACAACACTTACAAGTGGGTTTACTCTCCAACACACTGGTGTGCTGAAGTAGTACCTAATCGGCAGGAACTGTTTACGTGACAAACCTTACTAATTGGCTATGTCTGGTGGTGGTAGTGGGTTAACGACGCATTTACATCACGCGATCTAACCCACAAAACCATTCGTACGAATTAACACCGTGCCGTCAAAGCCCTGCTACGTGCTTAAACGCACACTGCCGTTGCTTGTCTTAAAATTTCCATTCAAAGTTCGCATCAGAATATTATCGACCGAAATTTGTAGCCATGGAGGAGGTGCTGGCGGTAATGGCAGCAGCGGATCCCTGCCCCCTGAGCCGATGGTTACCTTGCCGCCCCCAGGTTGGTGCTTGAGATTTTCAGTCGAGTGGACCTTGGACCTGATGTTTTTGAGGTCAGGCAGCGGCGCGGAGAGGGGCCGGCTCTGACCGCGCGAGAGGCACGGAGACTTGGGCGGCGTGCGCACGACGGCGATCGCGCGCCTCTCCAGCGGCAGCGACAGGCTCGACTGCTGCGAGCGGAGGCCGGTCGGGGTGCGCGAGCGCGGCAGCAGCGTCCGCGGGGTGCCCGGGGCCATCGGGGGGAAGGCCCTCGGCGTGCCCGGGGTGTTCGGCGCCGTGGCCGTCCCCAGTTTTTCGTCGCACGCGCTGGGGGTCGTGGGCTTGCTGCGGATCGCGAGCGCGCCTTGAACGGGGAAGGAAATGTCGATAAGTAAAATAGAATTATAATATTAATGTAAACTCACTTACAGATGGCGAAGACCCGACGCAGCAATGGGCTGGCGTCAACCTGTGTAGAAGGCGATGGCGCTGTGAGCTCATCACGTTCGAGCAGCACACAACAGGGTGCGGTTATCTCGCTCGCACATGGAAGATGAGAGAGTGGCCCGATTGCGATCGTGGTGGAGTGTGATATGCTCATCACAGAACTGACCACTGGCCTCTTTACACGCTTACACAGGAGATATATACGAATGCTATATATCAAGCAACTCCCGATGCCATCGAACGGATTACCAAACTCGACACAAAAGTTACGTTTTGTCAGTTATTGTCCAAATAAAGCCACACAAATGAAAGTGTTGGAAAGTGTAAGAGTTTCCACTTGTAATACGCCACATGACTCAAGAGGT
This sequence comes from Lampetra planeri, assembly GCF_965212315.1. NCBI lineage: Eukaryota > Metazoa > Chordata > Hyperoartia > Petromyzontiformes > Petromyzontidae > Lampetra > Lampetra planeri. The sequence goes on from NC_136127.1 coordinate 1,424,926, forward strand.
GTGAGGAGGAACCGCGGCCTAGCCGGAAGGCAGCCACATGTATGAAGTTGTTGTCGGCTAATTCATGAGCGTTTACATGTGGGAGGAAACCGAGCACCCAGGGTAAACTCACACGTGCGAGGGGGGGACACTTAACCCCACACATATGGAACAGGTGGAAATCCACATTTTTCTTTAGGTCTTTCGGCAAAGTCACGTAGATAGGTTCAAAGAAAATACAAAAAACAACGACGTTTCGATCGCAACACAAGCGTTCGTCTTGATGACGAACGCTTGTGTTGCGATCAAAACATGTATGAAGTTGTTGAATATGAAATCCTGCAGTCACGAAAACTTTAAGTCAAGAGGAAATCCACATTGTTCTGTATCGCCATCTCATTGAAAGCCAGGATATGGCACCTCCTTGATGCTGATGGGATGGGAGTTTCATAAAATTCGTGGGATCCACCAACCCTCACTGAATCCAGAAGTGCCGGACTGCAGGCACGTGCCACCTAATACTGAAGGTTAACTCAACGTGCGTTAGTTACCCTACGCTGCCACTGCTGCCCTCATGTCACAGCTTACTGGCAATGTACACAGTATGGCCCACACACACGCAGGTGCTGGCATAGTGATGAGCTATGCATAGACGCTAACAATCACAACACCTTATTCGCAGAACAAAATAATAATAATGCGACGACATTCCTCTTAACCACACCGACATTCCAGGGGAAGCTGCAAGCAGATCCGATTGTCCGCATTCACATGAGAGTTTCAGTTGCCTGATATCCACGTGGTTATGCGCGGTTAAACCAAGTGCTAGTTCGGTATCGTTGAGACCTTCTGCTCGAATCGGAGCAGCCATCTACAATTAAACTGGGTTCTTAAGTGGAGTGAACAATGTGCAAAATAAAATCTCTACATTCAAGGTTGCTTTTTTTATTCATCCACATGCTCTTCCGGCAATTGCACACACGTAGAACACCGCGCACGTAAATGTTCCGCACCTGGTCGTGGCTACTGCGGGGCCTTTAGAAGCAGCTCTGTGACATCAACTTCTGAGGCCGTTGTCTTGACACGACGCAGTGCAATGCTTGCTTTAATGTGAGTTCCGAATGTAAACTTCTTCATCTCACGACATGACGGAGAATCGGCTGGAATCTGATTGGCAGAAGCGTAGAGTTGAACGTCTCTCCCCTCACTTTTGGCGTCACGGTGGCAAGGATATGTTAACTACCTCGCCTCGTATACAGGATTATGCCTGTTGTATATTTGGAGTTTGCGTGTCTCTCTTGCCATGGTCGCGTGGATTTTTCTCCGGGTCCTCCGGTTTTTCCCTCCACATTTAGAATCAACATGCGTTTAGAGTATTCGGCTGCTTTAAATTTCCACGTGATAAGCCACTTCGTTGAGCAATCATTTATTGCTCCTGAAAAAGAGCTACATAGCTTCAGTAGGCCTTACCTGGTAAAATAAAAAAAATAGTTTACTTTTAGTTTGTCCAGGGCATGCTCGGCGAGCAGGACATTTTGCTTAGATTTAAGCTTGTGGGCAGCCTTGATTAATATAACCGTATTCGGGTTTGACTTGAACAGCGGTTGTTGCTCAAGTCGCCACTCGTAGCACCCCAGTCTCCGTTGCCCACACAGGCAAATGGCGACTCACGAGTGGAAATGTAGCAGGATGGTGGCTGTTACCAGCTAGTATAGACGTGAAGCTCACCAAACGATGTAGCCTCGGTGGCTTGTGTAGCAGCAGCAGCAACAAAAATGTAGCAGTGGCATGCACGGCAACATCACCAGCAGCAACAGAAATGCAAACAGTGGAATAACGTTTAGATGTTGACATTTGTCCTAGAGCTCACGTATGCTGTGTGTGTGTGATTACCTGCCGCGGAAGAGGAGCGGTAGAGGCTCACCGCAACCTTGCGGGGTTCACTCATTTTCCCATCAATTCTAATACCTAGAACGAGAGGATACAAAGAAAAGGTATATACATTCCAGTTTGGCTATGGAATAAATATCTGGTTTCTTTTTTAATTCCTATGAGCTAAGTTTTCCAGTCAACACGGTCTACATGGCTGCCCTGCATCTGGAGGAGTCCTTGACTACTCTTTAAATGAAACACATCACAACAGATGCCTGATAGCGGATTTTTCCTTGCCAGTCAAAATAAGTGTACGATACAGTTTTGTTTAAACATCTAATTAAGTCAATGGGTTGCCATTGAAAACGAGGTTTTAAGATCAATGGACCTTAACCGAGATAAACTGACTATTCTATTAATTTATATTGCAGAAATATGCTCAGGAGCTAAGTGCCAATGTTGAGGTTTGCTGCTAGCCACAAAAGGGCTTCAGGGGAGAGTTCGTGTATGTTTGCTTTTCTTCCATTGAAGGAGTGCAGACTACAGTGGTTCACCATATGGTCAGTAGTTTCGGATGTATGGCCACAATCGCACTCCTGTGTCTTTCGTTTTTTATTTATGAAGAGATTATGTGCGCATCGGCCAGTTGATGCTGTGACGCCGGTTGATGTGGACACCGCCGGTGTCTTCGAGCGATGTTAAAGCCAGGAGGTGCAATATTTGGGTCTCGAATGAGGTGGTGTTCATTCTGCACTTCGTCGTAAATGGAAATGAACGATGAGGATGAAAGGTTTGGACGAGGTCCGGTGTGTGAGCCACGTGGAGTTTCTGGCAGTCACGGTCCTTCAATAGTCACTTCGCTTACTTTTGGAATAGCATTAGAAATCCCACATGTGCCTTTATGTTTGTGCTGTGATGCAGTGTTCAGGCCGGAATGGATAAGACACACACGTTGAGCCGATGCTGTAAGGACAAGACGAAAGTGAAATCAGAGACTGAGTATAGCTCTTGTAAACAAACAAGTAATATAATGGACGACGTTGTGGGCACTCCGGCCTCTTGATGTGCTATTGTAAGGGATTACGAGAGGCGCTCTCCACTGCCGTACAGGCAGACCTCACTTAGCACTCCCTCGTTGAACTCTTGATTCGTTATAGCGCTCTTTGTCCTGGAGAAGAAAAAAAAATCTAAAAAGCACTCACGAGTGAGAACACGCAGCGGCGTTGAGGAAACGCACCGGCTGCCCGCTTTGTTTACATTCTCTCAGCCATTGAGAGCGACGCACGCTCTCTGAGCCAAGCAGCGCCGTTTACTCTGCCTGGGTCTCTCCCTCTCAGCCTTAGTTCCGCGTGTTTTTTGTGAGCCCATAATGTCTGAAAAAATAAGGCATGCACAGTGTCAGTGACCAAAGTGTCAGGGGAAAGAATCACCTTGGATGCTAAAATGCGAGCTATGGGGCAGGTCGAGGCGGATGAGTGGATGCACTGGTGAGTACAATGCATATTCATAATGGAGGTTTTTGGGTTAGATCGCATAAATTTACGCGATCTAACCCAAAAACCTATATTATGGATGATATTGGTCGCGAAAGCCTACGTGTTAAACAATGCATATTACTTATGTAGCCAACTGATTAGCACGTTTGGATACGTATGGTGATAAAGAAGTTCCAACATACATAGATAATTATAATATATTATTTAAAATATAAAATAATGCTGACCATGTTTATTATTAGCACTATTACTTATACTCCAGTGAAATCCACACATATTGCTGATATGTAGGAAATTTACGCGGTTCAGAACGCATCCCCTTTTAGCGCTGCCTCACGGCAGGTGTTTTGCTCCACGGCAGGAGTAGGGGTGTGTGTATAAACATGAATTTCCTGTTTTGAGGTTGAGTTTGGTCACGTGACCAGGAAGTTATGATTTGACAGCCTCTCAGCCACGCGGCAGAGTTTCAGCCATTACACAGAGTACAAAATGGATGCACAGATAATGTCTCAGTGAAGGCAGCTGCATCTGTTCATTGTGGGACTTTAAGAAGCATTGTCTGTAAGTTCGTTTATGTTCTCATAATATTGGGAATGCTGTTATAATGTTGTAGTGGTGATACGCGCTGGGGTAGTGATTGGCTGTGTGTGTTGGTGACGCGCGCTGACGGTGGGGGATCAGGGGTCAGCGCGGGGTCATGGGTTGTGTGGTGGTGATTGGCTGTGTGCCGGTGACGCGCTTGAGAGGGAGTGATCGTGTGGCAGCGCGGCGTGATTGGTTGTGTAGTGGTAACACGCGCTGGGGAAAACGGATCGTAGGAACAGCGCGGCGTGATTGGTCAACTAAGGAGCGATGCTCACGTCGAGGTCCGCATACACTCCGTCTCCCGTGAGCGGGGACTATATAAGGGGATGCGCGCAGGCGCACGGGGGGGAAGAGTACCAGCGAAGACGGAAGACGGAGGAAGAGGCGGAACCCTGGGACCCGGAGCCGAACGTCCGTGAGAGAGCCGGCTCGTGGGACTCGGAGGTTGTGGCCCACGCCCAAGCCGGGGTGGGCCTGTAGGCTTCACGGGCGTTACGGTAGCCGGAGGAATAGAAGCTACACGAGTCAAGTGCAGTGTGTGTAGCCGGAGGAATAGAAGCTACACGAGTCAAGTGCAGTGTGTGTAGCCGGAGGAATAGATGCTACACGAGTCAAGTGAAGTGTGTGTAGCCGGAGGAATAGATGCTACACGAGTCAAGTGAAGTGTGTGTAGCCGGAGGAATAGATGCTACACGAGTCAAGTGAAGTGTGTGTAGTCTGAGGAATAGAGACCACTCGTTGTAAAGTGACAAGTCAAGATTTAATAAAAAGTGTGTTACCCGTCAAGGAGTTTCCTGCCGTCATTCAATACTTCAACTGGCGTCAGAAGTGAAACAGTCTTCCAAGCATGGATACAAGGAAGACCCGTCGGACTCACGAGATTGACCGCGAGGATAACCTTGACGACTCGGGCCAGCTGGCATCGGGGGGTGAGGAAGAAGAAATGCCGACGCCACAGGATCCGCCGAGGGCGCCGGACGAGCAATTGGGGACGGAAGCCGTGCTCCGCGAGGTGCACTCCCGTCTGGCGGAGCTGCTGCTCGCCGCCGCGTCCATCCTGGCGGAGATCAGCACGTCGGGAGGAGCGGGGACGTCGGTGGACTTTCAACAGGGTCGCCCCGGGGATTCCCGCCAAAATGACTGCGGGATTCCCGCCCTTTCTACTGCGCGGCCATCTTTTGGCGGGAACGGCGAGTACCACGTGGCGGCGGTTCTCCAAGCGCGCCCGCTTACGTCATCGACGCGCGCTGCGGACCGCCATCAGACACCCGCCATTGGGGCCGCCATCTCGCACACCGACGGAGCGGCGGAGAGGAACCACGAGGCAGAGGACGCCTTCATCTTTCAACAGCGCCTTCCAACATTGTCAGCCTTCAAGGCGGATGGCGGGGACTGGGCCCAATTCCAGCGCAGATTTCTGGCGCATCAGGAGATGTCCGCCTGGTCCGACGCTACGGCGCTGCGGGCACTGCCTGCCATGTTGGACGACAACGCGCTCGCGGCCTTCACGTCAGCACGGAGGTCGGACCGCTCCACGCTTAAGGCCGCGTTGGGTCTCATGGCCAAGGTTTACGGACCTCCCTCGGTGTGTCGCCATTATTTCTACGCAAGGCGGAAGGCGGACACGGAGACCGTGCTCGCCTACCGGACGGCGTTGCTGGCTCTCGCCGACGCCGCGTTCCCTCGTATGGACGAGGAGGGCCAGGACGCGATGGTCTTGGAGCAACTGCTCAAGTTGGCGCAGGACCTGGGGGTTCCCATCAACACGGCCGACGAGATCGATATTTCTTCCTTGCGGGTCGCAACAAGTATACAGGCGCACGAGGTCCTTCAACGTAAACAGGGGGTCGTCTGCAATGCTGCCGTGGCCTTAGCTCCGGGCCCGGTGGTCACCGAACCCCAGGTTGTCAGCCCACGAGAGGAGGCGTTCACCACGGGACGACCGGGGGACTGGAGGTCGGGGGGTCGTTCGCCTCTGCGATCGGCCCGCAAGCTGGAGCAACCGAGATCTCCGACGACCCTCATCACGTGTTATAACTGCGGCCTCCGGGGCCACGTGGCGTCCGGTTGCCGCGCTCCACGTCAGCGCGCCATGGGACCTCGGCTGGACAACGACCAAGGCCCCAAGTCGTCCCTACTAACCCCGGCAAGTCGCGGCACCTCACATGCTCGGCCTACGGGCACGACACACATGGGCCGTCGCGTTGCGGCGGAGGAGAGCCGGTTAGGGTTCGGGAATTCGGTTCGGCGAGGGGGGTTCGGCCGGGACCGGGGGGACATTGAATGGTCGGAGTTGGGGCACAGAATAGTGGCTGCCTCGGCGGGATCATCCGTCGTTACGGGATTCATTGATGGGGTCGAGGTCAGGGTGTTAGTGGACACGGGGGCGTCGGCGACTATTATATCGGACCTCATTTACAACATTCTCCCCGTCCAATGTCGACCGCTGCTCCCAGTGGACGTGCCATTTTACGCCGCTAATGGGGGATCGTTGGGCATTATCGGTCAGATTAGGGCGTCCATTTGCATTGGAGATATAAAATTGTCGGGACCCGTTTTCCTTGGCGGTTCCTTGTCTATTGGGCACTGATTTTTTGGCTAAAATGCCCGTTAAAATTCTCATCGATCAGCGTTGCGAACCCTACTGAAATTCGGACGGCGTGCGCTACGATACAAGCGTTAGCGACACAGACCGTGCACGTGCCCCCGGGTTCACAGATGTTAATTCCCCTCCGGTTGCGGAAACCGTGGGTGGGGGAGACCTCGGAACAAGGCATGCTGTTGGGTCCTTCAAATAGGGCTGTCGGGGGTCTCGATTTGTCGGTGGCTCACACCTTGGTTCGGGCTGACAAGGACCCGTTTGTGATGGTTTTAAACGCTGGGTCGCGGCCGGCCGTTATTCAGCAGGGCACCGTGCTAGCTCACGCGGCACGGATCCCTGCGGAAGAGCGGCTGGTCGCGCAGGTTGATCCGAGCCCCACGGGGAACATTACAGCGACGGAGGACCTTGTATGGGTCGATTCGCTGTGCGCGGACTCGAACGATTTGTCAACGGGACAGTTGGGTGCGCTGCGGGCGTTGCTGATAGAGTTTTCTGATGTGTTTAGTAAGCATAAGTATGACATTGGGTGCACGAACCTGTTACGCCACCATATTGAAACGGGCGATGCGGCACCGGTCAGGCAAAATCCCTTCCGACTGAGTCCTACTGAGAAGGAACACGTTCAGTCGGCCGTCAACGATATGCTGGAAGCCGACATTATTTCGCCTTCTTCCAGTCCTTGGGGAGCACCTATTGTGCTGGTTAAAAAGCAGGATGGTTCCTTGCGATTTTGCGTAGATTTCCGTCGCCTGAATAATATCTCTGTGGCTGACGCGTACCCGCTCCCCAGAATGGACGAGTCCCTCGATGCATTGTCTGGTGCGCGATATTTTTCGACTCTTGATTTATTATCGGGATTCTGGCAGTTGCCACTCGACGACGAGTCTAAACCTAAGACAGCGTTTCGGACTCCAGGGGGCCTGTTCCAGTTTAACCGGTTACCCATGGGACTTCATTCCGCTCCCGCGACGTTTCAGCGCCTTATGGAGTTGGTTTTGTCGGGCTTGCAATGGGATACGTGCTTGATTTACCTTGACGATGTCATTGTTTTCAGTAAGACGTTTGAGGAACACCTCCAGCGATTGAGAGAGGTGTTCTTGAGAATGCGATCGGCTAATTTAAAGTTTAAACCGGCCAAATGCCACCTTCTTCGTAAGTCCGTTAGATACTTGGGCCACATTGTCGACTCTTCGGGGATCTCTACCGATCCCGCGAAGACGGACTGTCTCAGTTCATGGCCGACGCCCACGTCAGTTTCTGACGTGCGCAGTTTCATCGGCTTTGCTTCTTATTACCGCCGATTCGTTGAGCATTTCGCCACCATTGCAAAACCCTTGCACGCTCTAACGGCAAAAGGAATCAAGTTCCGATGGGGACCGGAGGAGGAGGCTGCGTTCTGCTCCCTCCGGGACGCCTTGGTGGGTGCCCCACCCTTGCGTTATCCTGACTTTGCGAGTCCCTTCTTGCTAGACACGGATGCTAGCAACACGGGCATTGGGGGGGTGCTCTCGCAAGTCGTTGGAGGGGTCGAAAGGGTGGTCGCCTATGGTAGCAGGGTATTGTCACTGGCGGAGCAGCGCTACTGCGTCACCCGTCGCGAGCTGCTTGCTATTGTTTTTTTTGTACAACAGTTTAGACCGTATCTATATGGCCGTCACTTTACGGTCCGGACGGACCACGCGGCGCTTCAGTATTCATTGAGGGTCGCCCAACCCTCGGGCCAATTGTCACGGTGGTTGGAAGTCCTCCAGGACTATCAGTTCACGACTACATACCGTAAGGGGTTGCGCCACACAAACGCCGATGCCCTGTCGCGATTGTCGCCTTGTCACAAATGTGCGTGCTTATCGGGATCGGCGCGCTGTAAACCGACAGTTGGGGAAGGTATGGGGACGTTGGCTGCGACTGCGGGTGCACCAATCGGGGATGTTCCCGCTGTCCCTGAGGGAGAGGACTCGCTACTCTCACTGTCGCTGATTGAGTGGGGCCGTCTCCAAATGGAAGACAGCTCCCTGCTGGCGTTGCGCCGCAGGGTGGGGGGCCCTGAGGAGGGTTGTGAGCGAACTGGCTCCTGGGTACTTAAGCAAGGCCTATTAATGAGATGGGATAGTTTGTCCCGGCGGCACGCACTTGTGGTGCCTTCCGCTGTGAGGGGGAAAGTTGTCCTGGCTGCACATGAACGCCTCTTGCATTTGGGAGTAAACAAAACGCTTGCTCTGCTTCAGCGTGACTATTATTGGCCGGGGATGGGGAGTGACGTGGTAAATATTCTAAAGGGATGTGTTGATTGTGCCAGACGGAAACCACCACCCGTGGCATCTAATCCACCGCTGCAATCTATTCAGGTCTCGCGCACTAACGAGCTCGTTGCGCTCGATATTTTGGGGCCTTTTCCAGTCACGCCTAGGGGTAATAGGTACCTGTTGGTGGGTGTCGAATATTTTACCCGGTGGCCTATGGCGTGGCCACTCGCCAACCAGTCGGCGGAGGCTGTGACGGACGCCTTTGTCCAGGGCTACGTCCTGGACAAGGGGGCTCCCGAACGCTTGCTGACCGACCAAGGGAAACATTTTTCAAGTAAATTGCTGCAAGAGGTGTGCGACCTATTGGGTACTAAGAAGGTGCGTACCTCCCCGTACCACCCACAGACGGATGGGATGGTGGAGAGACTCCACAGGACTTTGACTTCTATGCTGTGCCAGCAGGTGTGTGAGGCACATGTTGATTGGGACCTGCAGGTCCCGGGGGTCCTCGCCGCGTATAGAATGGCCCCCCATTCAGCAACGGGATTTTCCCCATTCTATCTGATGTACGGTCGGGAAGCCGACCCGCCCATGGAAACGCAGCTGGGCCTGCCCGCACCACGAACAAATTCGAAATTGGCTGAACATATTAAATTTAATATCCATAAGCTGACAGAGGCAAGGGAGGCCGCACGGCTCAATTCGCGGGCTCGCCAAATTGCAAACGAGCGGTTGCGTGCACGGAAGGTGTCCGTGCACGACTGGAAACCTGGTGATAGGGCCTGGCTGCATTGCCCTCAGGCACCTTTGGCTACGTCGCCTAAATTGTTGAAGCCATGGCGGGGACCCGTGGAGGTCGTGCGGGTTGCACGCCCCCAGTGCGTTCAGATAAAATGGGGAAAGCGTCGTTGGTACGTCCACCCCTCCCGACTGAAACCATTCTCGCCTCCATATGGCCTCCCTTTGTGTCGTGGGGGCCGAGCATGTGACGTGACCGACGACCAAAGGGGGGAAATGTCTCTGCCTGATCCTCACGTGTCTCCGCCTGATCCGCTCCCAGGTGTCTCGGAACTGACAGCTGCCGACCACCGGCGGCCGGATCTTCACGGCGCGACCGGTCCTTCCAGGCCCGATCTGCGCCGTCCAGAGCTGCCGGAGCCACCGGACGGTCGTCAGCGTCCCGTGCCATACGACGGACCGGCCAGGCGGACTCGCGCTAGGTCGCGCTACTTGTTATGACCTACCGATTGAGGAGTCGAGGCGGCCGGAGCGCCTCGTCACTGCATGTGGTCGCAGAGACACTGGACGCGTTCATTTTCTGGAATTCGCTTTTATTGTGTTGTTCGTCGGGCTGTACATAGCTTCTTATCTAGGTGTTGTTGTTGACTTTTATTGCGTTGGTTGTCGATTTGTACATAAGTTCTTGTTATTGTTGTGTTGTTGTTGTTGCGTTACGGGGCACACTAGGGGGGTGGGGTTTCTTGTGTTGTTGTTTAGCAGCCGGGCCGGCTGCGAGCTATGTGGGAGGGGGTGATGTAGTGGTGATACGCGCTGGGGTAGGGATCGTGTGTCAGCGCGTAGTGATTGGCTGTGTGTGTTGGTGACGCGCGCTGACGATGGGGGATCAGGGGTCAGCGCGGGGTCATGGGTTGTGTGGTGGTGATTGGCTGTGTGCCGGTGACGCGCTTGAGAGGGAGTGATCGTGTGGCAGCACGGCGTGATTGGTTGTGTAGTGGTAACACGCGCTGGGGAAAACGGATCGTAGGAACAGCGCGGCGTGATTGGTCAACTAAGGAGCGATGCTCACGTCGAGGTCCGCATACACTCCGTCTCCCGTGAGCGGGGACTATATAAGGGGATGCGCGCAGGCGCACGGGGGGGAAGAGTACCAGCGAAGACGGAAGACGGAGGAAGAGGCGGAACCCTGGGACCCGGAGCCGAACGTCCGTGAGAGAGCCGGCTCGTGGGACTCGAAGGTTGTGGCCCACGCCCAAGCAGGGGTGGGCCTGTAGGCTTCACGGGCGTTAAGGTAGCCGGAGGAATAGAAGCTACACGAGTCAAGTGCAGTGTGTGTAGCCAGAGGAATAGAAGCTACACGAGTCAAGTGCAGTGTGTGTAGCCGGAGGAATAGATGCTACACGAGTCAAGTGAAGTGTGTGTAGCCAGAGGAATAGATGCTACACGAGTCAAGTGAAGTGTGTGTAGCCGGAGGAATAGATGCTACACGAGTCAAGTGAAGTGTGTGTAGTCTGAGGAATAGAGACCACTCGTTGTATAGTAACAAGTCAAGATTTAATAAAAAGTGTGTTACCCGTCAAGGAGTTTCCTGCCGTCATTCAATACTTCAATGTTAGAATGACCGTTATAATGCTGTAAATGCCTCTATAATGCAGTTAAATTGTTATGATAAATAAGAGGCCTAGTTAACAACGAAGCCTGCAACTTGCCTTTTTGTGAATGTTACTTGTAATTGAATAAGTCGAGTCGTACTTGTACCCATGTAACCTTATTGCGATCTTGAGAGCAAGGATGACAAAATGTCTCATACACAGTTCAGTGTTATATGCAGTGCTGTAAATTTGGGGTGCAGTGTGATGATTACACGATGTGCCCTTACTTAACACAGTAGCTTATTCTCTTGTATAGCTGTTCAGTACTAATGTAGGTGCTTGGTCCATCCAGGATCTATTGTTGAGTTTCAGGTTATCTAAGACAATGTTATGATGCTGTAGTGTTCATTCATTGTATTGATATTTCCAAGTATTAACATATGCTGTATTTGTGCTGTGTTTTTCCATCAGTTTTACCTCGTTCAAGTCATTAAATACGTTTGGAGTCGGATGTTCACCCTGGCTCTGAAGGTTTATTGAATGCGAGATTATATACTCGGATAGTGGTGCAACGCAGCGCACAGCGAGGCCGAGACAATTAGCGCTCACTTTTTCAGGAGCGCATCTCGAGCACTAAGTGAGGTCAAAGTGTTTAATTAGGAATCTATTTAGTTGTTTAGACTATAGGAATATTAGACTGGAGGAATCCACCGGGTTGAAGGGCCACCAGAGGAGTTACCGATGCTGGGAGGCACGAGGCGGAATCTGGTGGCCGGTGCCAGCAGCAAGTAAAGGCGGAGAGCCCTGATTGACCGCTCGGACAGCCACTCGGCAAAGTGCGGGGATGAGTAAAGCGCCAGGGGATTGGCCAGGAAATTCGAAATGAAAAGAACGGGAGAGGAAGAACGGGAAATTGAGAGGATTAGGGGTCAAGAGAGAGAGAGGGGGGTTGGGAGATGAATGATGGAGGGAACTTGGGGCGGAGGTGAGGAGAGATTCTAGAAGTTTCGGAAGGAGAGGAGCTATAAGGCTGCGTAACGTGAGCACGGGGCTTGCGGTGGGAGGGAGTGTGGCGAGTGCTCGTGCGGGGTGAAGGCTGCTGGACAGTAGAGCACTGCTCAAGGCTGAGACGGGTGGACCTCCATTGCACTGTAGAGAAGGGCCATCGCCCGAAACGTCGCCTTTTGTCTATATTTTTTTAAGGCTACGGTGTTATGAATGAATGTGTTGAGTTTACCTGCAATTTGTCCTTGTGCCAATGCAGCATCAGCAATTAATTTGCTTAATCTTTTAAGGACAAACATGTTTTTTCTAAAAGTTTGCGAGTGAATCGACATGAAAGGTGACCAAGTATGCATGTTTTGAATGAGGTGTCATTTGTTCGAGATGTAATTTTATTGCAAACAAGGTCAAAATAATAAGAAGCAAACAAAAACGGCCTTTGACTCCGCCACAATTTGGCTAAGTCGGCTTATCGGCCCAGGGGCTGAAATATTCCGCTCAGCAATTTGCAATCGGCCCAGCGCATGCCAAAGGTCCGTTACAAAAGTCGTTCAACGGATGGGGGTGCGTTGCTGTGAGGGACGGCGGGAGCCACTAAATCCCAGCGGGCTGCCCGCTGCCGGTCGTCGTCGCGTTCAGTCTCTCAAGCCTCCCGCAAGTCACGTGACTCACACCTGTCAACTCCTCGTCGGTGCCCTACCTTGTTAAAGACCAAGTCAGACCTTATTGGTCACCCCTTGCACTTATAAATCTCAGCGTTCATCCCTCTCTGTAAAAAAAACACAAACGCTGCTCCTTCGTGCAGCTGCTCACTTCTGTTCGCTCCTCTCCCCCTTTTCACTCCTCCCATGATCGTCCCCGACGTCTTGGACCGCTCATTCCTCCTCTCACTGCCCCTCCTCCCCCCTCCCCTTTGTTATTCCTGCTGCTCACCATGACCCGGCATCCACTCACTTTACCGATCACCTTTCCCCCCCCCGCCCTCCCGTCTGCTGCCTTTTTGCAACAACTGACTCTACACCGTTTAACACGTAGTAATAGGCTTTTGTGACCAATATTATTCATAATAAAGGTTTTATGGTTTAGATCGTGTTAATATGAATGTGTCGTTAAACCCGCCACAATCCGACACAGCCAATTTGTAAGGGTTTGTCATGCAAACAGAAAACGTGACAATTAGAGTCAACCCAGAACACTTTGAGTACTGTAACATCTCGGCTGGTGATCACGACCAGCTTCATCAGGCAATTTTCCAGAATTGTGAGAAAGTCTTCCCACTTCCGTTCATAAATAGAGCAAGATGATGTGATCAATGTGTGCCTATCAGGTGTGAAGATCATAGGGGGCGGGGGGGGTAATGTAATAATATCAATTATAATGAATTATGCAGATATGGTAATACACAGTACATATTATGCAGTACCCAATAACCTTTATTCTGATTACTCCCCTTCCCGTGGTGTGCCTTGGGTATACAGGGTGTTTCAAACAGATGGACCCAATTTCAAAGCAGTATTTTCACGATGGCAACATGTTACAATTACACAAAAAGTTGCAAACGGTTTAATGAGTTATCAAGTTTTACTAACCATTTTATAAATGCTCTATGTGCACCTGCTGTAGGGACAACATCGAGACGATAGTTGAATTCGTCCCAACCGCCTCTCAAAGTGTCCGTTGCCGTGATTCTGTTTTTTGAGCTCATCCAGATTAGTTGCTAAAGGTGGCACAAAAACCCGGTCTTTTGTGCCACCATGCTCTTTGATATTGGCAGATCAATGCCAAAACGCCGTTGAAACGCACACTGTACCGCAATTACGGATTCAGTCTTGCCGAACTGCAGAACGCAAAACGCCTTGTGTTGCGGGGTCGCCATTTTGCGAATGACTGAGGCTAGGGGCTGTTTGTGCACTGGGAGAGGCATCTAGCGGTAATCATTTGAAACTCTATGCCCCGCCCTCTCTATACCCCGCCCTCTCTATGCCCCGCCCTTTCAAGTGATAATAGTTTCATTCATGGGTGGTTCGTGGTTACAGAGATATAGCGATTTCAAATCGGGTCCATCTCTTTAAAACACCCTGTACAACCTTCTATATTCAACAAAGACAAAGATCCCCTGTATAGCCTGAACAGACTGTTGGGGCAAGTGCTGTTAGCGAGCACCTATGAAGGCTGGCACGGCACACCAGGGGGTGGGTAGCCAGCACCACGCCCGGCTGTCTTTGTCTCCCAAATGGTGATCTTTACACACCATGCCAGATACTCAATTGAGGCTGAATCGACCTAGTGGATGCCCAGTTCCTATTTAGACAATCGTCACAGGTGTTGGCCGTGAGCCGGAATCGAACTCGGGTCGCCGGTTCCGTAGCGCAGCGTAGCGCTAACCGTTACACTACGGCACCACCGCGTGATAGATTCAATACACACCAATGCACTGACGCACAATTCAACGCGCTTCACCCCAGGGCGTGAGCCGTGAACGAGGGGGTGCTGGCGGAGCGTCATGGGCCGTTACTCACTCGTCGGCCTCTTGGGGGTGACCGAGAAGGACCTGGCGCTGGCTCTGTAGGCTGACGGGGACATGCTGGATGGGTGCCCTGGGTTACTTTGGGATGATTCTTCCAGGACCCCTGCCTGTGGGGAGCGTGCGACAAAAGAAAAGTGACTGTTTCACATCTTCAAAAATTATTTCAATGCATTTTCTTTTTTACGTGAAAGAAAAGAAGGTGCGCGGCAAACGGGCAAGCAACAACAACAGGAGAACGTTGTCCGTGTTACATCGCAGGGTTGTATGCCGACGCACACAGATGGAACAAATGGTAACAATGGAAGACATAATTAAATCTTCCCAGCTTTAGGCTCTGCCCCGCTGCCTTTTGCAGCCAACTCGAGATTTGTCCGGTATCATGGGAACTGGAGGGTGGGAGGGAGGGCAGCAGTGGTCCGGATAATCGGAATCAGGATCAGAATATTGATTTAGACTGCCGGAGGAGGAATCCGATGAGCTATGAAGCTCTTTTTTTCACAGATGTCCAGTAGGGGCGTGACGTCAGAACGTTACAACATCAAATAATACGAAAATACTAAAGGAGTGAAAAGTATAGGAAAGGTAAGCAAATCACTAAAACAAATTACACGTAAAGACTTAACTATGAAATGTTACCAGGTAAAGCCCACTGAGGTATCAGCTTCTATTTCAGAAGCGACCTGGCCACAAATGATAGCTCAACGAAATGGCTTGTCACGTGGAAATTATAACAACCAAATACTCTAAATAATGGAGAAATACAAAGCATACGTGAAGTTGGTTGTAGCGCGTATTTAATGTCTAGCTCGCGAGACTGGGGGTGCAGATGTAGAATGCGCCATCTGTTTTCATTGCTTCATCCAAGTAACCGGTTTACTTGCAGACGTTTCTGCAGTCACATGGGCACCCTCGAGTGAGGAACAGCTGGTCAATTAACCAGGGCGTGTGAAAGGTGCGAATGAGCGCGGTTCATCCATAACCAGAAATTTTCTGCCCAAGGATAACCAGAGTTAACTCTATAACAAGCACACGACGTTTCAGCATTCCATCAAATGCCATTAGCCTGTCACTTGATTATCAAACGTGCGATTAGTACGGTTGGTTACGTACAGCGCGAAGGAAGTTCAACATACGTCCTTACATGTGAAAATGAGAGTGATCTCATCAGGGTTGCCACCTGTCCAGGTTTGTCCCGAGTCTGGGAAATGGCATCTTGGGTTTCGGGTGGCAGGAACTGATTTGTAGTGAGATCTACTGCAATAAACTGCACACTTCTCTGATAGTCCGAGGCTGACGGAGAAATATATCTAGGTTTATTCTCACTATAGTTAACATGTAATGGTGGTTTCTATGATACAGTATAGAAAACTAAAATAAACTATTTTTTATTATACCAGGTAAGGCCCACTGAGCTACAAATCTCTTTTTCAGAAGCAACCTGGCCACAAATGATAGCTCAAAAGAAGTGACTCATCATCATGGAAATTTATAGCAGCCAAATACTCTAAACGCACGTTTCTAAATGTGGAGGGAAACACCGGAGGGCCCGGAGAAAAATCCACACGACCACGGGGAGAGAGACACGCAAATTCCAAATATACAGCAGCTGGCAGCAGGGTCCGGATCGAACCCACGACCTCCTATACACCAGGTGAGGTAGTTAACATATCGCAAACCACGGTGCCCCTAACATGGAGGTTGGGAGTCTTGCATGAGGAGGCCTCATTTTGAATTTGAAGATGCAGAGGCGTGGAGCGAGCGCCCAGAGGGTGAAAAGCACCGGGCTAAGAGCACTGTTCACAAACCACTGTGTCCATTCCCTTCTCAGGCGATACCTGCACCAACGCAATGAAGTATGGTTGTTCAGCTGTGACCCCCCCCCCCCCCTCCTATCTGCAACAGGTTTGGTTCTATCAGCCATGGCGTCGGCTGGTAAGGCTAAGGAGCAGGAGGC
This sequence comes from Lampetra planeri, assembly GCF_965212315.1. NCBI lineage: Eukaryota > Metazoa > Chordata > Hyperoartia > Petromyzontiformes > Petromyzontidae > Lampetra > Lampetra planeri. The sequence goes on from NC_136127.1 coordinate 1,441,516, forward strand.
GGAGTGAATCACTGGGTACATGCAGGACACCTGGATTTGACTTGCTGACTTGCTGTTTACAACATGTGGATGTTATCTGGCATATCCGATCATGATCGTGGCTGTTGATGTCGATGATGACAATGCTGTATTACACAAACCCGTGTTGTACAACTCATACTGAGCTCGTCAAGGAGAATAAACCATGTCGCAAACTCCGGTTATCCTCGCTGCAGCGGCTTTTGGCTCAACTATCGAACAAAGGCGGTCACCGCATCACGCGCTTTCAGATTTGCTTTTGTGGCCGTCTGGACCACTCTTTCTTCCAATATTAGGATTTAAAACTAACTTCTTGAGAACTGCTTGTGTTTAGCTTGTTGTCCTTCCCCCACATCTTCGGTTAGGACGGTTGGCCACGTACGGTGCGTATGAAGGTCGACATACTGTACATGCATGCTCTCAATGCTATTGACTGGAAGTGTACAGCAACGTCTTGCTCCTAGCTTCTCATTATTATCACAGCCATTGCGCAGCCCCACTCACGGCAGAGCCACAGCAAGCCTCTCTCTACCCCCTCATTACCTGGTCCCTCGTTGGGGCCCCGCGTGGTGAGATGTCAACTACCTCGCCTTGTATGCAGGAGGTCGTGGGTTCGATCTCCGACCTTGATGCCTGCTGTATATTTAGAGTTTGCGTGTCTATCTCCGCGTGGCCACGTGGATTTTTCTCCGGGTCCCTCCGTTTTTTCCCCTCCACATTTAGTAATCAACATCACGTGTTTAGAGTATTTAGCTACTCATGTAAATTTCCACATTATGATAAGCCACTTCGTTGAGCTATCCATTTGTGATCGCCAGGTCCATGTAGCTCAGTGGGGCCTTACCCGGTAAAATAAAAAAAATTGTGTTTCATTTCTCTCGTTGGATGGAAGAGGAGCGTGTGCAGCTGATGAGACTCCCGCAGGGAGGTTACCTTGCGGTGTTTTGTGGGACTGCTTGTTCCGGACGAATGCCAGTTTTCCGTTCTCGTAACTTTCCAAAAGTGACAAAATATAAAGGTTACAGAAAAACCACAAATTTAATTAATTAATAAAAACAGATACCATCGCGCGGATACATAATGCAGCTTCTCTTGCTTTAAATAACAAAGCACCCGTTACGTATACTTAGATGATGCTAGGTGGCATGAACGACGAAGAGGATGAACCTATAAATGTGTTGCTTCAACAAACAGCCCAGCCAGGTGGCTCACAGTCGAAAGGTTAAGAGTTAAACTCCGAGTTGGGGGTTGACTCAGCCCACCATCTCTCTGGGGTCGATTAAATAAGTACCAATTTTGTGAGGAAGTCCACAGTGGTTGTCCTATAGATATACTACTATAGATATACCACAGCGCTGCTTTAATAATAGGGAATGTCCTCACTGGCTCTGGGCTGTAAACAGGAGGTAAGCACTGCCTTTATGCTCATTTGGGTAGAACATTAACTAAACATCTTCTATTTAGTAAATTAGTAGTAAATGAAAGCTGGACAATAACAAAGATCCTATCAGCAAACTAAAAGCAACAAGAATGTGTTTTTTAAGGATTTGCAACTTTTCATGGACACACGATGAGTAACACACATGCATTACGGATAGCAGCAGATACACAACCAGATAAAGTACGAGAATAATTGACAGGCAAGTTAGATTTCTATGGCATGTAATGAGAAAACAAGAGACTGAATGTAATGTTTTGACCGGGACAACAATAGGTAAAAGAAGCCGGGAAAGACAGCGACTTAAGTGCATCAGACATTTGAACAATTGGCTGCAACTGGGAGTATTATGCAACATTTCTTGAGTATATAATATCATGGACAGAACTAAGTTGAAAGTCCATGATATCCGACTTCCTTTAGAAAGGACATGGCACATACATAAAGAGAGAGAAATTATCGAATGGCAAAATTAGTGAATGGCGAAATTAGTGAATTGCAAAATTAGCGAATGGCAAAATTAGCGAATAAGCACAGCAAACGTCAACCCAAATAAACCCTCAACGCACCAGCACAAAAACACACACACTCGGAACACGGCAAATGAAAATATCGTGCAAAAGCGCAAACTCGTGGCGACTGTTTGTGAATTGTCACATCAGCGTTTGCTGCAACTTAAAGACAGAAGGAGCTGCAGGGTTCATGGTAAACAAAGCCACGGCAGGGCAATGTGCATCACGGTGAATCCTGCAGGAAAGGCAAATTGAACGTAAGAAGGCGCACGGTATAAAACGGAGGGTTGACAGAACACAAACACAGATTTCATGAGATGCAAGAAATTAAAGCGAAAGGACGCGACGACGACGTTTTTGGAACCCGATGGTGGGGGGGGGGACCCCACGCGTCGTCGATCACCTTTCGATCTCCGTCTACCGTGCGACACTTCGGCATCGCCCGCGCCGTTCCTCCGGGCGGGTGCTCTAAGACGAACGACGGCTCGTTTCGTGGGCTCTGCGCTCCTACCTGATGCTTGTGTCGGCAACACGGAGAGACACGCGCACGCAGGCTTTCAATCGCACAACGAAACCCCCCGTCAACGACTCAACTGACGCACAATAATATCGACGACCGGCGAACGTTGCTGGATTGAAAACTCATTTCTTAAAAATAGCTTTTTGTGTGTTTAGTTTGTTGTCCTTCCTCCGCACACCTCCGATTCTCACGGTTGGCTGCGAACGGCGCGTAAGAAGTTCAACGCACATGCATACATACGTGCTGCGAATGCGCAATTATATTTATGATGGTAAGGAGAACCTTTCTTCTTATTCTTGTCCTGTGGGTCAGGCCTGGGGTCTTGATTTTTACGCGAGCTCGGTATTTTCGATGGATTGTTTCTTCTATCGAGGGCTTTGACCGGCTTCCTCTGATCGTGTTGCCACGCTGCGAATTCGCGAGCGGGCATCGAACGGGAATCCCCTCGCGCAGCCTCTGTTGCAGCATCTCTGGCATTTTCACCTGTCAGGCAATTAAGACATTCATTAAATGTGACACATTTAATTGAAAAATAATTTTGTATGTTACAATACGAGCTACCTGGCCATCACAAATGATAGCTCAACGAAGTGGCTGATCATGTGGAAATTTATAGCAGCCAAATACTCTAAACACATGATGTTGATTCTATATGTGGAGGGAAAAACCGGAGGTCCTGAAAAAAAATCCATGCGACCACGGGGGAGAACATGCAAACTCCAAATATACAGCAGGCGTCAGGGTCGGGATCGAGCCCACGACTTCCTGTCTACCAGGCGAGGTAGTTAACGCCAAAATGGTGGTGTAATGATTAATCGATTAACATCGATTATTAATTGTCTAAGCTGATGAGACATGCAAAGACTAGGTGTGTAGGAAGCAATACATTTGATTTATATACAGTATATTGTATGTAACAGGCTCATATGATAGCTGTAGCAGCTAGAAGCTGCTAAATTCCAATAATTTCACTACAATTTCAACAACTAAGTGGTTCTTGAATCGAATCGCCATGATTCAAGTCGTGAAAATGCTGCGCTGGACGGCTAGAGGAACCGCGATGAATGGTTATGCCCCCCTCCCCCCCCCCGGGTACGTGCGTGTGCGCGTGCATGTGGCCGCCGTGGACGGGCGGGCGCCCAATTACCTCGGTCGTCACAGCGTGCAGTCTTTTCAGTTAGTGACAGATCTGAGAATATGACGTCGGTGGCCACGCTGAGGTCCTCCGTGTCCACGTCCACCTCCGTCGCGTTGTCGGCTCGCCGCTCTGCCACATCCCGCTCGGACGGCTCGTCGAGTGCCTCGGACAGGCTAAAGTCTGCCTCGTCTGCCGTGAGCTCCACCGTCTCCACCGTGGTCGTCTGGATGACGGTGAGGATGTCCTCCTCGATCATGATCACGGACTCCACCACTTCCGTTGCCATGGGGACCTGTTGGTCTTGCATAGGTGGGTCCTGTGGAAATTCACTTTTCACCTCTGCGCCAACCGCTTCTCCTGGCCGGTCGTCGGCAACTGCACGCTCCCGCTGAAGTGACTCGGCAGCAGTGGTTTTGCGTTCTGATTCAACGTCGTCGTCATCGCTGCTGCTGGAGGAGGAGACGAGATGTCCCGCATCTCCTCCAAGCGCTTCAGAAGTGACCGACGTGCCGATGATATCGGTCGAAGCAGCCTCCTCATTGCCTCCGTCCTGTATGATCGCATTTTCGTTTTTTTCAAAGTCTTCCAATTCAGATGTGTCGTTTGTGATGTCAGCAACGCACGCAGGCATCGATTCTCGCTCACACTTGAATTCTCCCTCGTCCAGGTCACTACTACTACATTCGCTAGATTCTGTCACAGTCTCGGTCAAACCACGTCTGCCCTCATTACGTTCATCCGGCAGGACCCCGGCCGTCGTTTCCGAGGGCCTATCAAGCTCATCGTCTCTGCCCTCGCTTTGTGAGATGCAGACCCTGCCCCCCCGGAGATTACGTGAACTGTCAGTGCCATCGCTTAAACTGGCGATGGGCACTTCGAGGGGCCTTTTGTGCCAAGTCGTCTTGGGCACCACCGCGGCGCATTCCACTTGACTGAGCGCCCCTGAACTGGCCGCCGCGCTCGCATGCTCATGCCTGCTGACGTGTTCCACGGCAGGCGGCCCCCCCTGAGGACCGCCTGCTTCCGAAGGAATCGCCGCTACCACTGCGGCCACCGCTTGCTCTTTCGTCTCCGGGTCCATCTCGCCTTCGGCTTCGCGCCTGCTGGAGGACAAGGCCGATCCCCCCAAGCATTCTGCGTGCTCGTGGAGTGCTGGGGCAAGGTCATCGGGCGGCGTCACGTGCGCCCCTTCCGCAGGACTCCCCTTGCCCTCGATTTTTAAATGAACACTGGCTTCAGTTCCCTCTGCAGTTTCATTACTGGATTCTTGCTTTGGTAGATCTTCATACTTGTCCGCTTCATGTTCAGGCCCGGGCACATCAATGGGGGCCAAAAACGAATCAACTGTAGACACTTCAGGGCCAATGTTTTTTGGAGGTGACAGCGCAGGGCAGATGGCCGAGTAGTTGCTGCCGAATGAGCATTCGGGAGAAGCTCCTGTGGGATACTCGGTGATAAAGTGGTCAGGGTAAGTGCTGTTTTCTGAAAGCTTCTCATCGCCGGCACTCGTAACTTCGGGTACGAACCTGTGTTCTTCCTTGGCGTCGCTATCTGGGGGGCAAGAGGATGGAGGTGACTGTGGGACGTACTCCTCACGACTCAGTTCAAGTATTTCTGGTATATCCTGAGAAGACTGCCGACTGTACTCCTGGTGGAATGACAGGTACTCGCCGTCACGCTTGGTTCCATCGCCAGCTGCGGAGCACGGAGGTGAGGTGTGACGTTGGGGTGAGAGTGCCGCCGGTCCGTCCGCTGCGTGATGGGCGTCCTCTGAGGTGTCGTGCGACACTTCGCAATCGTCGGGGATTTTGTCCGCAGCCGGAGCCTTCCCGTGGCATTCGCTCTCAGAGTCAGGTCCCTCAAACTGCTCTTCACAGAAGCCATCAGAGTGCACTGAAGATTCAACAACACAAGCAGCATTCTCCTCTTCCTCCTCGTTTGGAACTTCTGTTAAGTTACTCACAATGATGTTAGGAGGTGCCTTTTTGTTGTTTATTTCTGCGTCCGGTTGTTCCAGGAATCGATGTAATTCGTCACGATTCTCAACCTTAGTATTCAGACATACTTTATCTTGAAAGACTTTGTTCGATTCCATATGAACAGAATGCACCTGATGCTCAGCAAACGACACGTTGGAGTCGACGCAAGTGTTTGTGGACAGTTCTGGGTCATGCGTGGCCGTGTCGTCATCGCACGTGAATCCAGACGACGCAGGACCCTGGCCTTCATCCACCGAGCTCTGATCTTTCGTTGGGTTCAGGATCTCAGTGGGCTTCATCATCTCAGTGGAGTTCAGGATCTCAGTGGGGTTCAGGATCTCAGTGGGGTTCAGGATCTCAGTGGTTTCGACTCGTTCCATGGTTGGCAGCAATTTGAAGTCCTCTGCATTTTCTGCGCTTCTGTCTTTGCGATCCGGAATCGTAATTTCTTTAGCGACCTCAGGCTCGCGAATGATAACGCCGTCCCCTGTTACAGCGCCCTCTGCTTTAGAGGAAGCGGTTTCACTGGAGACTGCCGCTCCTTCGAGGTCACCGCCGTCACGGGCGTCTACTTTAATGCCTGTGAAGGAAGACGTCTTAAATCCACGCATGGCGTCTTGTTCCAATGCGAACTCACGCTCTTCTTCTTCTCCACCGGAAGGCACTTCAGCAAATGAACAAGTTTCGCTTTTCTTTGGGAGAGGGTTTTCCTCCTTTCCCTTGCTCGAAGTGACATCTGCTTCCAGAGGGTGGGCGGTATTGATCTCAATGTCATGGCCTGGCTTTACACCGGCATCTGCACGAGTTTCTGTGGCTGGTGTCTCTGTTAAATGACACGAAGCCTGCTCACTTCAGGATGTCGTGATGTATTTATGATAATTATTTTCATTTTATCATGGTCCAGATGATCTGTGTCATCAGCATGCCTGCTTGATTGCATCTTAAAACGAGTACTCTATTACTCAGAGCATAATGATTAATATTTAATCATCAACAGGAAATCCGTAAAGATGCAACGTTCCACCAACATCGGCATGTGATTGGAACCGTTGGCCCAATGTTGGACCAACGTTGGACCAACATTGGGCGAACGTTGCATGTTTACCACCGAAGCATACATTTCACATGCACATCGCGTTTACTGTACAACAGCAGCTGTAAATACGTATTGCCATCTATGAATTTGTTTTCGTTGTAAAGCTGCCCAATATGTAGCACACAAACGTTTGTTAAAATGTGCAGCGCTTCTGTAGATCCGTAAGAATTTCAAGTATTGCGAGAGTCGTGCGATGCATTCGAATACTGTCTACGGCACAGCAGACGGGTCGACGGGAGAGCACAATGCAGAGGTGTGTGCACCGAGGTCTCAGTGAACTTGCAACGTTAGGCCAAAAGTGGCCGGTTTACTCTACTCTTACAAGTTATTTGATACATTTCAAAACAATTAACCAATAAAGTATCTGCAAATACAATGGTAACTGTGCAGGCTTTCTCTGTAGTGTAATTATTGCTAAATTTGACAATGAAATCTAGATTATTTCCAACGTTTGTTTGTGCCTTCAACAATGTACTTGCAAATGCTCGCAGTGCTTTTGATTTGCTTATAAGGGTCATCCAGGACACGTGCCAACGTTGGGGCAACGTTGGAACGTTTGGTTGGACCAACGTTGGTCCAATGTTGGGCCTACGTTAGTCCAATGTAGGCCCACCGTTGGACCAACGTTGAACCAACCTAGGCCCAACGTTGGGCCTATGTTAGTCCAATGTAGGCCCAACGTTGGACCAACGTTGAACCAACCTAGGCCCAACGTTGGGCCTATGTTAGTCCAATGTAGGCCCAACGTTGAACAAACCTAGGCCCAACATTGGGCCTATGTTAGTCCAATGTAGGTCCAACGTTGGCCCAACGTTGGGCCAGCGTTCCGAGTTTACTGGGCATGGGCACCACCGTTGCACAGTGGAATATTGTGATTTAAAATAGTGCACAGCGCACACAGTGGATGTTTGCAGCAAGTATCTCGTTAGAGATAGAAAAAAAGAACAGCGCGTGCTGTGCGTCAAAGGCTCGTGAATCCACGAGCAGCACAACTGCAAGAGTGGTTGCCCACAGCACACACCCGTTCCCCCCGCTCAATCGTCAGAGAGTGAGCGCACAACCCCGTTGCATAAGACGCGGCAGGCTGCAAGCTCAGGCAAAGCCGTGGGTGAATGCCAGGGGGCAGCGGTTTCCAATATTTGTCTCTGCAGATGCCCTGGAAGTGTTTTCAACATTCTATATACTTAAATGTATGAGTTTTTTGTGCAAATGTAGTTAAATGTGAACTGCTTTATTGCAGTTTTCTCATAATTGTTAAACAAGGATTGTCGGGCCCTTTGTCAACCACACCGGTCATGGGAATTCTTTAACCGTACTTCAACGCGCTGGTCAGTGAGGGTCGCTGAAGGGGGCGGGTGTGGAGGGACCGGTTCAAACGTCACTCGCACGATGGTGTTGGCCACGGCCGGGGGATCGAATTTAGCTCGCCGGGTTCACAGCGCAATTCGCTCAACCAATGCACTACTCCCCCTACCTCCCGAATCGAGTTTGTAAAAAATAAATAAAATAAATGAATGAATGCGGTGGATGGGATGAGGCCATGCGGGAAACTTGTATTGCTGCTGTGGCTGTGTATCGTTAAGTCATTCACACTGTATTTCTAGAACGGACATTGAGTACGTTCAAATCCACGAGTGTGGTGACTTTTTGCTTTGGTGAGCAGAAACACTGTCGCACAGAATTATGGAGATGGGGTGGGACGAAGCCATTGCATGCAGCGCCACACGAAAAGGACATCCTCTTGTCATTTGTAATGGTGGTGCGCATTTGCCCATTAAAACAGTGTCCATCAAGCCGACCAGCAGTGTGCGTTGGTGAAGGGGGTGGTGAGCGCCCTGGATCGGTTTAGATATCGCTCGCCACTGATCTTAGCCACGGTCATTGAATCGAGGATGGTAATTTGTATGAGAACATCAAATTGGCAAATCGCTGGACATTTACATCACGATCCACACAAATCGCAGTAACGGCGATGTAACCACCATGGCTCTATATAAGCGGCTCTCATTCGCCACTTTAGAAAGTCCATGGGGGCTGGTGGCATTCACATGAGCAGCAAAGAGTCATAATCCTCAGACCTCGTTTGCAAACCCAAATGACCAAGCGTCACCTGCAGGACCCTCATTGGAAACCGGTACTCCCTAACGTGTGGACGAAATGAGTGCACGTCCCCAATTCCATGAGTGCAAAAACCCGAGGAGCATACACAGACCTTTGAAGCGGCACTGAAATGATAATCTGAAGGGGCTGAGAGGAAACACACAAGATGTGAATTCACTTGGGCATGTAAGGACACCGCGACACACGAATTATGAATCTTGGCAACTCCACAAAGTAAAGTCTACCTATTCTTTGGTTCTTTCGGTAAAGTCACTGCAATCACGAAAGTTTTAAGTCAAAATTTAAAGTCTACCTCATAGTATGGGGTCGTGATAAATGGGCGCAGCAATGTAGTTTAACATTTTTATAAAGTAACATCAAGTTACACAATCAATACGTAACTTGTGAAGTACACGGGAGCTGGATTGTTTTTTGTCCTCTAACTCATGTGGAAGTCAACGCAGTTCGCGTCTGGTTACATTCACCACGGCACATCGTCAAAGACCTGGTGAAGGCCTAGAAGAGCGTTCACAGACCAGGGCTTTTGGATTGGTAAAGTCACTTGGCTGGGAGTAAGAGCTGTTTGTGCACTTGCAGGTACATAAGGGACGTTCTTTAGCTTCAACAGTTATTCACAACTGTGTTTGACCATGGAGTTCGAGAAACTTCGCATGACTGTACCATGATAATTGTTTTTTTACCCTTCTATCTGGCAACAAAACTGACACCTTTTTACAAGGAGTCATGTTTGCATAGACCGCAATACCTGCAGTCATAATACAAACAAAAAACATAATTCTGATAATGTGCACTGTCCTTGAAGTTGATTGGTCCACACCCGAGACAGCTTTCCTTAGAGCCTAGTCTCACATGGGTTGAACCAGATGACGCCAAAAGGCACACAACTCAAAGACAATGCACTTCAAGGACAGTGCACATTATCAGAGTTATGTTTTTTGTTTGTATTATGACTGCAGGTATTGCGGTCTATGCAAACATGACTCCTTGTAATAAGGTGTCAGTTTTGTTGCCAGATAGAAGGGTAAAAAAACAATTATCATATTTTTACTGGCAAATGAGGTTCCCATAGTGTAGATGCTTGCCCCGAGCTCATACTCTGATGGTGCATTGTCTTTGAGTTGTGCGCCTTTTGGCGTCATCTGGTCCAACCCATGTGAGACTAGGCTCTAAGGAAAGCTGTCTCGGGTGTGGACCAATCAACTTCAAGGACAGTGCACATTATCAGAGTTATGTTTTTTGTTTGTATTATGACTGCAGGTATTGCGGTCTATGCAAACATGACTCCTTGTAAAAAGCTGTCAGTTTTGTTGCCAGATAGAAGCGTAAAAAACAATTATCATATTTTTACTGGCAAATGAGGTTCCCATAGTATGACTGTACCATGTTTTTTCTCTTCTGGAACAGAATCAATGGAAGACTGCTCGATGGCTAGCTGTAGTCAATGGACGATGGCTCCCGAATGGTTAACCACATGTTGCGTCACGGGTGATCTGGCAATTGCTGCCTATCCTGATAAGGAGTTGGAGACCCCCTCGCTGCTGAACGTGCAGCTTGCCGCGAAGATGTGGAAACCTTGCCATCGGTCCCACCGAAAACACGGCAGCTAACCTGGTAGTGCCATCAATGAGCTCCCCCCTCTTCGTAAGTAACGGCGAGGCTGTGAAGAGGGTGGAGTAATTGACATAATTGGGTTCCCAGTTGGTGGCAGAGGTCTCAATCCGAATTAGGCCAGGCGCATTATCATGACATCACCTGCCATGATACCTGCGTGGACGCCTGGAAGGCCGCCCCGGACAAATCTTTGTATCTTCTTCATCGCAATTGTTGCTCTGTCTTCTCTACGCTTGGGAAACACAGGAGCCACCTTTGAAACTCCGGTTTGTATGAGGCGTCCTGAGACTTAAACCATTCGCAGTCGCCTTCGTAGGAGCTATCTCGGGTTTACGCAGGTCGGTGTGAGGAGTTAACAATTGCGTTCGCCATAAATACACGGGCGGCACATCCATAGGCAGCACATCAATAGGCAAACCAGCCACGTGGCTCAGCGGTAGAGTGGGTGGCTCGCAATCAAAAGGTTGTGAATTCAAATCCTGGTTGTTCAGGTTGATTCAAGCCATCATCCCTCCTAGGCCGATAAAATAGGTACCGCTTTGTGGGGAAATCAATTAGTGGTTTTCTTAAGGATACTCACCCCCGCCATAGGAATGTGTAATTTTCACAACTGGCTCAGGGTCGTAAAATCCAAGATGAGCTCACCTCCTCAATGCTCATTTGAGCAGAAAATCACTTTGACGTATGGTAAACACCAAGACGTAAATTGGATTACGAAAAAAATAACACTTACCATGTGATAGTGTGATAACGTTTTTTATGCGAGATTATAAGAAAGAAAGAAATACACATCACTCATGTGTGACGTGTGGTGCTAGAATAATAATCAGCACTTTTCGAGTTCTCTGTACAGCACAGTGGTGGATTTTGAATAGACTGCAGTCTTGGGCTGTGGCTATGAAAGGAGGGGTGGGTGGCTTACCGCTAGACTGATTCTGAATGTTAACGCACGCTGGAGAAGCTGCTTATGAATATTCACATTCACAATCGCGTCGCTCTCCCCCGATTTGGGCTCAAGGATGCCCGTGTGCGCTGCTCCGCGTACCCGAGCCTGTCATCTCGCCGCCTCTTGTGCACAGTGCCTGGCACGGTCCGAGGAGCCGGGAGGCGTCGTGCCACCGCCATTGTTGAACACTCACAGATCAAGATCATACCCTTGGCGAATTTTCACATTTATCCTCTTGTAATTCTATATTTTTTGTAACCTAGCCAGTGCAGTATTTACTGGTGGTTTTTTTCCCCGCTACGCCTCTCACCGCTTCCTATCTGAGAGTGAGTTAATCACGCAGGAAATCAGCCATCGTGTCGCGCTCACTGCAAAGTGTCTCTTGGTTTGGCCCTGTTTAATAATTTTCAGACACGCGATGAACAGTGACAAGCGTAATGGAGCAGCAGAAGCAGCGGCTGCAATGCGCAATGAACGCCGCAAGCGCCAGAAAAAAGCCACCGCCTTAATCTTGCTCTGAAAACAACACACCATGCCGTATTTAATGTCTTCTTCACCTTCACGTACGTTGTTTTTTTATCGAGAGGTTCTTTACAAAACACAGACCACCGAAGAGCCCGAAAGCAAACGAGTCATCGCGCAAACGGTTTCGGTCACGACGCACCCTTCTCCAGAGAAATCTTCTGGTAGGCGGCGACGGCCGTCGTCGCCGCCGCCCCAGCCCCGGGGTCGGCGTCCTCAGCCAAGCCGCCCGCCTGCAGCTCCGGCTCCGTGGCTCTCGCGTCGGGATCGCCGCCACCCGCCGTGGCTCGAGGCCGCGTCGCTCCCGCGCCCCGCTCTGCACACAGAAAGCGACCGCAGGGGGAACGGAGAACGGCCGGCGGGTGGGCGCACGGGAAACGCGCGACGTGCCGCCTTCAGGCGGAGTGCGCTGTTACAACGCCTGAAGACGGAGTGCGCTGTTACAACGCCTGAAGGCGGAGTGCGCTGTTACAACGCCTGAAGACGGAGTGCGCTGTTACAACGCCTGAAGGTGGAGTGCGCTGTTACAACGCCTGAAGGCGGAGTGCACTGTTACAACGCCTGAAGGCGGAGTGCGCTGTTACAACGCCTGAAGGCGGAGTGCGCTGTTACAACACACGGCAGCTGCCGTGACGGTTTGCGAAAAGCCGAAAGCGCAATGTCACTAACACGAGTCTTCTTTAGATAGCGAGTACTGTAGTATGCGCAGTAAATTCGACGTGAAACCACCAGCATGGAAACTGTGACTCATAATACGTTGTAAATTTGCGTGAAGTCATCATGTCGGTACAATGTCAATTTTGTAGCTATAATCCTTCGCCATATGGCGGAGCGAATAAAATCAACTTGTCACGTCGGCAAATATTCCCACTGATTGTTTTTTCACCTCAGCTCTCGTGACAGCTGAGGTGTTAACATCCGATGGCACTGGAGGTGATCTCCGGCGGAACGTCGCAGCAGAACATTCTCAACGGTCCGAGGAGCCGGGAGGCGTCGTGCCACCGCCATCGTCGAACACTCGCAGATCAAGATCATACCCACGGCGAATTGTCACGTTTATCCTTTCGTGATTATGACTTTATTTTGGTCACCTAGCCAGGACAGTATTTACTGGTGTTTTTTTGTTGCCACTACGCCTCTCACCGCTTCCCATCTGAGAGTGAGTTAATCACGCAGGGAATCAGCCATCGTATCGCGCTCACTGCAAAGTGTCTCTGGGGAGGGCCCTGTTTAATAATTTGCAGACACATAATGAACAGTGACAAGGGTAATGGAGCAGTAGAAAAACCTCTATTATTGATTCTCAACATGTCACTTTGCTTTTCAACATTCTCCGGTTTGCTTCAAAAACATGAATCAATTGGCAAAGTTGCCCACGTGACAACTTTAATGTGTTGGCTGTAGGGCGGTGGAGGTTAAAAAAAAAACATTATACCGAAAGAACCTCACCAAAAAGACACGAAATATAAATCTTAACATTGGTCATGAAAGCCTACGTATAAAATGTAATTCTGTATTTGAACTTCTTTTACACTCCCGTACATAGCCAAACGCGCGAATCGGAGGCGCAGGGGAAGGACCACAACACTAAACACACAAAAAGCATCAAATCATTACTCTGCCAGACTTTAACAAATACAACTTAAGTTGATGATTACTAAACTCAATGATCCTGTACAAACTACAATATCTTGCATTGTATATACATACTGTGCACAGTGTATGCATCGTATATTGTTTGATATTTAGTATTGTTAAGGCTGTCGTGTGCAATGCGATAGCAAGGCTACGATGAACCAGGGCTTTGCACGCTTTGTCATTGCAAGAGTTTTTATTTGTGCATTCAACTGTTCTCGATGCGCTGCATTATTAGAATGCGCCACCTGCCATACACGTGAATCCTATGAAAAAGTAAGAATAAGTTTTACCCTTTCTGGAAAAATAAAACAGGAGGTGTTAAGATGTTCAAACACCAAATAGATACATTTTAGCAAGGAATCTAGTTTACAGTCACCACACGGACGTTGGGTGAACATGCAAACCAACAAACTCTGATAATTAGATGGCATCGTCTTTGAAACGGATTGGCCTACAGTACAAAGGCAATTCACGTGTAATAACAGCCATAGAGGGTTCACGTGGGGATTGGCTTGCCGGTCCTGCTTTGTAGCCAATAAGGGATGAGCCATGGAGCATGGCCTCGGCGTGATCGCGGCGTGTTAGCAGGGGTGGTTGGCCTGGCCAATGGGGGCCTCAGCTAATGGGGAGCCGGATCAGAGGCGTGGTCCCGGGATTGACAGGGAATCATCGGGAACGGTCAACGCTGTCTATAGATGATTGGCTGGGGGGTACCACGTGACGAAGGGATTAAGAGAGAGGGAGAGAGGACAGTCTTGAGCAGACTTGGGAACGACAAGAGGAAGAGTCACGCGCGTACGGGGCTCTGGGTGCCACGTGCGCGGTGGGGACTTGGCGAGAAGTCTGCCCTCTCTCCGTTGTCTGCCAGCAACGGGGAGTGTGTGTAAAGTGTAACTGTGGAAGTTGAAAATAAAAAGGACTGATTCCGGAAGCCGTCTCAAGGAGGTTTATTACATTGGTGTCAGAAGTCCTTCTGCGACCGTTCGGACGATCGTCAAGATGTCCAAACACCTCAGAAAAAAGAACCTGCCCGTGCCCCCATCGGAGGAAGAGGTCGAGACGGATGAAGATGAGCTGTTGGGGGCTACAGCCCCTATGCCGCCTGCTGATACTTCTCTCCTCGACGCCTCTCCGCGTCGACTGGGAGAAGATGCGACCACCGCAGGAAGAAAAGACGGATGGCGGCTGATGGCGGAGCAGATCGAATCGTTACGCGCCATTCTGCTAAGTCTGGTGACCGCGGTGGCGTCCTCTCCAGCCGTGGGTCGCCAGATTACGGATCAGCTGGATGCCGCGGGAAGGGGTCCTGAGAAAGAAACTGGGTCCACCATTGCTCCTGCCACGTGGGAAGAAGCCGTCGTTGTGGGCGGGCCGGCTGTGCGGGAGCCGTCGGCCGCCATTTTGGGCGCGCCTGCCAACACGCGGCCGCCAGACGCCATTTTGCCTGCGACGGGTGGGACGCGGGAACAGCAGTCGGAGACGCCTGCGGCGCGCGCTTGCCACCGCGGACATCGCCTTCCACAGATCAAAGAATTTCTCGCCGGGGGCGATTGGAGTGCTTTTACATGGCGCTTCGAGTCGGCTTTTAGATCCGTCAACTGGACGGAGGATGAGGCGCTGGGAGCGCTACCTACACTGCTTGATGACGTTTCTCTGGGGGTCTTCCGCTCCATCCCAGCGTCCAAGAAGACACTGCGAGATGCGTTCGCAGAGATGGCGGAATTTTACGACCCACCGACGTCAGCCACCAGAAAATTTATGTCGCGTCGCCGAGGATCGGAGGAGTCACCTTTGGCTTATCGGGGGGCGTTGATGGCGCTGGCCATGGCTGCCTACCCCGACGCGACGGCCGATCATTTGGATCCTCTCATCCTTTCCCGTATGCTGGAGTTGTCTCAGGAGCTCAACATTTCTCTACCAGTCTGCGGCCACGAACCGCTCACATCGCGATGGGTGGCGCGCTGCCTGGACGCTAAGTTTAATATCAAGCGTTGGGACCAGATGGCGGCGTGGACGGGGAAACCTGAAATAGACAGGCCGCCCTTGGGGTGGTCTCCACGACTGGTTGTCCACTGCTCCGATGACTCCGGCGACGATGACATGCTGGCTGCTGCTGTTCCGCATAGGGTTCCGAGACGGCGGCTGCGCGACCAGCGAGGCGACTACGCAGGCCGTCCACGTGCGGGGGCCGGGTCTTCCGACCGCCGGCCGACGACGGCCGCGTGTTTCAAGTGTGGCAGACGAGGCCATTTCGCCCGTGACTGCCGCTGCCGACCTCTGCTGTCGCCTCTTCTGCCAAGGGGCCGGTATTACGGCAGACGTCAATGACTTTGTCCGCTCATGCCATGATTGTGCAAAGAGGAAACCGCCTTGGAACCACTATGTGCCGCCGTTACGTTCCATTGAGGTGTCCTGCATCAACGAATTGGTTGCTCTGGACATTCTGGGCCCGTTTCCCCCGTCGGCTAGGGGCAATAAATACCTTCTCGTCGGGGTGGAATATTTTTCTCGATGGCCAATGGCCTGGCCTCTGCCCGACCAAACGGCTGCGTCCATCACCGACGCTTTCTTGAACGGGTATGTCATGGATAAAGGGGCACCTGAGAGGCTGCTCACAGATCAAGGGCAGAACTTCTCCTCTAAATTGCTTAAGGAGGTTTGCGACGCGCTGGGTACAAAGAAAATTCGCACTTCCCCATACCATCCGCAAACAGGCCTGCCCTGGACATGACCGAGAACCAACAACCTTCTTCTTCTTCAAGTCTACCACCTCCTGTCGATCTGAAAGCGAAGCGACCATGCGCCGGAAGCGGAGAGGGTCCCGCGTCGCGTACGCGATCGAAATCTCTCCCGTTTCGTTAACGTTTGATCATCTAGCTGTTCTCCCTGTTGTTACCGCGCTGCAGGGGCGCCCTAATGTATGTCGGGCTTTACATGGGTGACTGTTTTTAAGTGTTGTTCGGCGCGGGGACGCCGTCACCCTTTATTGTTAAACGCACCTTGGTGCCCTAATAAGATGTTTTACGGAATTGGTTGATCACCCTTTTCCTAGCCGAGACGGCTGATTTTTTTCACCGGGGGGGGGGGGGTGATGTAATAACAGCCATAGAGGGTTCACGTGGGGATTGGCTTGCCGGTTCTGCTTTGTAGCCAATAAGGGATGAGCCAGGGAGCATGGCCTCGGTGTGATCGCGGCGTGTTAGCAGGGGTGGTTGGCCTGGCCAATGGGGGCCTCAGCTAATGGGGAGCCGGATCAGAGGCGTGGTCCCGGGATTGACAGGGAATCATCGGGAACGGTCAACGCTGTCTATAGATGATTGGCTGGGGGGTACCACGTGACGAAGGGATTAAGAGAGAGGGAGAGAGGACAGTCTTGAGCAGACTTGGGAACGACAAGAGGAAGAGTCACGCGCGTACGGGGCTCTGGGTGCCACGTGCGCGGTGGGGACTTGGCGAGAAGTCTGCCCTCTCTCCGTTGTCTGCCAGCAACGGGGAGTGTGTGTAAAGTGTAACTGTGGAAGTTGAAAATAAAAAGGACTGATTCCGGAAGCCGTCTCAAGGAGGTTTATTACACACGTATCAGCATTTATAGCTCGGGGTGAGCTCCACCAAAGAACCACGTGAGCTGAGTCACGGCCATGCCGTCAATTACTCAAGAAAACCCCAAAAAGCTTTGTACAAACCATTACATGAATCAATACAGTGACGGATATTTATTTGCAATTTGTATGATTGAGTTTTGTTTTCGTAAACATATTTTGGAGAGGGGGGGGCAAACAAAAAAACGTGGAAGCAAAATTAAGTGAGCCAGGATAATTATGATATTTTAAAATACGGATGGTAGGATGGGCATAGGAGTTTATATCGTACGACACTGAACTGAATTTCGCCGCAACACGGCAGCCCCCGTAACGAGGATGGGACGGCGGCACCCCGTGGAACCAATTCTCACACCTGGAACGCAAGCATGCCATGGTTATTGCCTTCAATCCAAAGGCAATCACCCAGTAAATGCGGAACGTTGGCCCAACGTTCCATATTTACTGGGAGGGTATCTTAAATACGGAACTTGCCAATAAGGTGCATACCAAACATGGGAGAGACAATATAAATAATCCTTGAGGTATTTTAAATTTGAACCCAACCATGTTGAATTAACCTATATTTCCCCATGCCCTATGTGTAATAAAAACTTTAATTTGAACTGGAGTTGAACTTCTGCACATTCATTTTCCTATTCCAACAGTGTACCACTCTCTACGTGTCCGTTTAATCTCCCTCCACTGCTGGTTGTGCAGTCACAACCACAGTAAATATACACCGTGTTATAGTATACTGTGCTGTGCTACACCCAGCCGGTGGCTGAATGGCTCGGAGGTCAGAGCTGGCCTTGCCGAGATGATGTGTTCGATTCTAGAGTTCACCCGCCTGTGATTAGGCTGGGTTCCCAAGTGCAGTGGGTTGATGATCTCAGCCTGGTCACCGATAACTTGCACACAACAAACACGAAATGGAGTCACCTACTAAACATGTGTTGTGCAATCCCCACGGTGTGGTTTATTCGGCTCATGAAGGGACCTCAGAGGTAGCTCTGTGATATCCGCTTCCGTGAGCAGTCCTTTAGCACAGTGGTTGCACTGCTTTGAGAGACCGAAATCACAATTAGCACAGATGGCACCTCCGATTAACACGGTTGGCTACGTATGGTGAAAAAAAGTGCAACATACGTACGTACAATTGGGAAAACATTGGCGAGAAAGACAAAGTAGATAAACCAACGCTAGTATAATTATGCTTTCGTGGACGAGAGATCTGCCATGGATACATAGTTCTGTGGCGTCATCTGTAATTGCTGCCTTTAGCTTCCTCACAAAAGTGTCAATTAAAATGCATTATTGCACTCGAAATACATGCAGCAAATCTTGCACGAGTTACTTGTTCATGAATTATGCAAAGTAGAGGCAAATGCTATTTTTACATTTAACAAAAAATACCCTACATTTCCGTTAATTACACTATGGCCATAAAAGGAAAATGATATAAGAGGTGATGTTAAGCCAACAATGCTATTGATGAACGTATTATATTTTTTTGCTATTTGTTCACCGTGTATCACTGCCAATGCAACGTGACCAAACGTATTGTTACGTTTGGGCAATATAACTTTAAAAAAACATGAAAAATCAATAATATAATTCTAAACGACGAATAAGTGCGAATAGTCGGATGCATTCCCCCCGGACGTCTAGTTTATTGCTGTTATCCACGCAAAAGCATGGATAAAATAACGGACAATGGGATAAGAGGGAAATCCACAGATAAACTTGGGGTGGCGGCTAATATAATCATCATAAACGAGAATAAAATATGTTTATTTTACCAGGTAAGGCCCACTGAGCTATGTAGCTCTGTTTCAGCGGCGACCTGGCCACCAATTAAAGCTTAAGGAAGTGGCTCGTCACGTGGACATTTATAGCAGCAGCCAAATACTCTGAATGCACGTTCATTCTAAATGTGGAGGGAAAACTAGATGACTGGGAGAATAATCCATGCGAGCACGGGGAGAACATACAAACTCCAAATATACAGCAGCAGTCGTCAGGGTCGGGATCGAACCCACGACCTCCATACCAGGTGAGGTAGTTAACATCTCCTATCCACCATGGCACCGAGGAAGAGGAGGTCAAAGGGGGGAGGATAATAGGAGTTTCACTACTGTATATCATTAAGCATTGCATAGCTGAGAATTATTACAGCTGATTTCAGGATTTCTTTCTGTCATATATACGAAAAAACTATGAGTGTATGGGTATCAGCATTTTATGTTTTAATTAATCAAAAACTATCTTAGCTTTCGAACGTTGCCTTCACACGTTGCCTGCGGTTTAATTGCCACCGTATGATTGCCACAGTATATTGCGACGGCAATAGAAACGATACGAGGCAAAGCAAGGTCACCTCTGCGGGTCTTGCGCCACGTTTACTGATATGTTAGAGCAACACCCTCTCCCCTGTAAACACAGAAACTCACGTTTTTTATCTGAAGCAGCAACGGTAGTAGCGGCAGCAGCGGCAGCGTCAGATTGTGGGTTCAGGTTCCATGGCAATCCGTTCTCTCTGCCCGCCGGCTTCTGCTCCGTTCCCTGCCCTTTGGCTTGCCGGTCGTCACGCGAGTCGCTGCTGCTGCTGCCCCTGCCGCTGCTGCTGCTCCACGTCCCCTCACCACCTCCGCCGCCTTCCGCTGTCTCCTCTTCCATCACGTTCGTTGCCGGTGCGTGCAACGGGTCTGGCTGCTGCTGGTCGCACATGCCTCGTCGCTAGATTTCCATAGGGAAGTTTTCTGCAAGCACAGCAACACAAAAGAATAACAACGCGTAGGTTCAACGCAAGCGAGCCGGGTAAGTGGCTGCAGAGCAGTAGGTTTCTGATGGAGGGCCGCATTTTTGAGAATGATGTCTCTTCACAAAGGGCGTCTCAAAATTCTGAAATAAATATACCGAAACGTCATAAACGCTAGAGTGGGCTCGGAGGCAGCTATCGAGGACTGGGTTAAGGAAATCGACCTTACAAACAAGTGGGGCAGAATGGAGTGTGGTAACTCCAGAGGAGAGTTCTTCAGCAATATTTATTTTTCCCAGTGAGCCACACAAATAAAGTTGGGTGTGCTGGCCAGGCGCGTGGGCCCTGCACGTGAGGTTGTTGGGCAGATCGGGGTAATGAGAGCGTTGCGATAATTCACTGTGTAACAAAAACATTATATTTTTTGTTCCTGGGTTTAAGTGTTATTTTCCAATTACTTATGCCTCAAAAGTACAAAATGGCTATTATTCCCCACAAATTTTGCTTTTGTGACCAGGACAGTGATACAGTGAGGGAAAAAAGTATTTGATCCCCTGCTGATTTTGTACATTTGCACACTGACAAAGAAATAATCAGTCTATAATTTGAATGGCAGGTTTATTTGAACAGTGAGAGACAGAATAACAACAACAAAATCCAGAAAAACGCATGTCAAAAATGTTATAAATTGATTTGTATTTTAATGAGGGAAATAAGTATTTGACCCCCTCTCAATCAGAAAGATTTCTGGCTCTCAGATGTCTTTTATACAGGTAACGAGCTGAGATTAGGAGCACACTCTTAAAGGGAGTACTTTGTTACCTGTATAGAAGACACCTGTTCACAGCAGCAATCAATCAATCAGTTTCCAAACTCTCCACCATGGCCAAGACCAAAGAGGTATCCAAGGGTGTCAGGGACAAGATTGTAGACCTACACAAGGCTGGAATGGGCTACAAGACCATCGCCAAGCAGCTTGGTGAGAAGGTGACAACAGTTGGTGCGATTATTCCCAAATGGAAGAAACACAAAATAACTGTCAATCTCCCTCAGCCTGGGGCTCCATGCAAGATCTCACCTCGTGGAGTTGCAATGATCATGAGAACGGTGAGGAATCAGCCCAGAACTACACGGGAGGATCTTGTCAATGATCTCAAGGCAGCTGGGACCATAGTCACCAAGAAAACAGTTGGTAACACACTACGCCGTGAAGGACTAAAATGCTGCAGCGCCCACAAGGTCCCCCTGCTCAAGAAAGCACATATACATGCCCGTCTGAAGTTTTCCAATGAACATCTGAATGATTCAGAGGACAACTGGGTGAAAGTGTTGTGGTCAGATGAGACCAAAATGGAGCTCTTTGGCATCAACTCAACTCGCCGTGTTTGGAGGAGGAGGAATGCTGCCTATGACCCCAAGAACACCGTCAAACATGGAGGTGGAAACATTATGCTTTGGGGGTGTTTTTCTGCTAAGGGGACAGGACAACTTCACCGCATCAAAGGGATGGGGCCATGTACCGTCAAATCTTGGGTGAGAACCTCCTTCCCTCAGCCAGGGCATTGAAAATGGGTTGTGGATGGGTATTCCAGCATGACAATGACTCAAAACACACGGCCAAGGCAACAAAGGATTGGCTCAAGAAGAAGCACATTAAGGTCCTGGAGTGGTCTAGCCAGTCTCCAGACCTTAATCCCATAGAAAATATGTGGAGGGAGCTGAAGGTTCGAGTTGCCAAACGTCAGCCTCGAAACCTTAATGACTTGGAGAAGATCTGCAAAGAGAAGTGGGACAAAATCCCTCCTGAGATGTGTGCAAACCTGGTGACCAACTGCAAGAACCGTCTGACCTCTGTGATTGCCAACAAGGGTTTTGCCACCAAGTACTAAGTCATGTTTTGCAGAGGGGTCAAATACTTATTTCCCTCATTAAAATGCAAACCAATGTATAACATTTTTGACATGCGCTTTTCTGGATTTTGTTGTTGTTATTCTGTCACTCACTGTTCAAATACACCTGCCATTAAAATTATAGACTGATCATTTATTTGTCAGTGGGCAAGCGTACAGAATCAGCAGGGGATCAAATACTTTTTCCCTCACTGTACTTTGAAATTGACCTACAGAATTTTCAATGGTGGAGCCAGGATTTTCAGGTCGGAGGGGCAATCCCTCCAGCAATGAAAAATGTTAGGAGCTGTAAGTAAGTAAGGAGTTGTTAGTAAGTAAGGACTTGTCCCTTGATTTTTATTCGACGCATGTGCGGCGATGGCGCAGCCATTGATCGAGGGTCGAATTCGAACCGCGTTGTGTGATCGGCATCGCGCTCGCTGAAGGTGTTGATGCTTTCAGGGATGTCGTGTACTCTGTATACGCAACTGCGCACAATTCTCTAAGTCACTTGTAACCGCTTTGCCGTTACTTATTGTCAATTATGGACTCAGACTATTGTCCTATCTTCTCATAGAGTCCCTGGCACGTAATAATATGCTACACAGTGGCAGTGGGGGTCGCAAAATGCGGGATTTATTCCTAATAATCCCCAATGATCCGATCGAAATTAGGGATTTCGATCGGATCATTGGGGGGGGCACGTGCCACCCCCACCCCACTGGCTCCGCCAGTACCTATTTTCAATGAGAAAACGGGCGAATTTGTGTCATTCCTTCACATAAAGACCCGGTGTCTTGCCTCGCGGCAGATGTGGAGCGTAAGTTCACAGGAAGTTCCTGTTTTTTTATGCTAATTTTGGTCACGTGACCAGGAAGTTACGATTTTAGATTTCCACTGTACCACGCGGGCGTCGGCCATTACACAAATAAGTCGAGATGGCGGCACGCATCGCATCTCAGTGAGACCACAGCCGCACTTGTCCATTGTGGGAGCTTAAGAAGCATTGTCTGTAAGTTTGTGTATATTCCTATAATATTGGCAATGCTGTTGTAATGTTGGAATGACCGTTATAGTGATGTAAATGCCTTTATGGTGCCGTTAAGTTGTTGTAGTAAATACGAGGCCTAGTTAGTAACGAAGCCTGCGACTTTCCTTATTGTGGATGTTACTTGTGATTTAGTAGGTCGAGTCAGACTTGTGCCTATGTTGCGATCCTGAGAGTAAAGATGACGAAGTATCTCATCCACAGTTTAGTGTTATGTGTAATGCTGTACATTTGGGGTACAGTGGGATGAATACACGATGTGCCTGTATGCAACGCACCGGCTTGTGCTTTGTCTAGTTGTTCAGTGGTAATGTAGGGGCCTGGTCCAGGATCTATTGTTATCTAAGACAATGTTCTGATGCTGTGGTGTTCATTGTGTTGGTGTTTCCAGATTATAACAGATGATGTATCTGTGTTTTCTCACCAGTGTTACCTTGTTACAATCAATAAATGACGATTGGAGTTGGACGTTCATCCTGGCTCCGAGGGTTTATTGAACGCAAGGTTATCTACTCGACTAGCGGTGCAACGCAGCGCACAGCGAGGCCGAGATACCTGGTCACAAAAGCAAAGGTTGTGGGGAATAATAGCCATTTTCTATACCTTTGAGGCATAAGCAATTATAAAATAACGCTTACGACCCAGGAACAAAAATCGTGTTACATCGTTGGCAACAAAAGGCATGGATCAAGCGGTCAACATCAGAATAGTCGAGATAGGCCGTACATCGAGAAATGTTCCACAACGTGAAAAGGGGACAACCTTCGCAGTACGGTAAACCCCCCCCCCCTCTCTCTCTCGCTCTCTGTGTCCCGCGAGGGCTACGTTCTTGAAAACGCACGCGATTGCAGAAATTCGCGAATGCATGAAACTTGGTTTAAATGGGGGAAAATGTGGTCCCGTTGGTGTGAGTGAACATGGGGGGGGGGGGGGGGTAAATGTTTAATCACAATGACTACGATAAATAAATAATACATTATGAAGAACAATGTGGGTTCTTTTTATTACCTTTGATGATGATGATTTGACAACGATGGAGGTGGTGGTGAGGAATTCAGGAGGGTGATTGCTCGGTAAATGTAGGGTGTTCGATAACAACGCCACACGGCTGTTATCATTCCATCAGTCTGGGGGGCAGCGCTAGCCTGCAACACTTTCCCTCATTAAAAATAAGACATTCGCCTTCTTTTTAATCATGCACCTCACACAGTCGACTCATTACAACAGAAATCTCACACATTTACTTTCTCACCAAAACTCATCATCACTTCCTTCTGCCTTTTTTCCAGCAGACGCAATTTCCACTCTTACTGGCCGCTTGCGAACCACGATTAAGGGCAATTAACAAGAAAGTATGTACTGTGTCAAGTAAAAAAATGCACAATAGCGAGCCCCGGGCGTGATGACTGCGATACTTTGTCTCCCTCGTGGCGTCAGGGTCAGGATATCGAACCCACGACCTCTTGCGTACCAGGCGAGGTAGTTAACGTCTCGCCACTGCTCGTGAAAGAGCGTGAGGAGGCTAATTGGGCATCCCGAGGATGTGTTTCCGCAGGCTTTACGTGCGACAGGATAAGCGAGCAGATGATGAAAACGTGAAACTCCCCCCCCCCCAGTGTGAGTTCGGAACTGGGGGGGGGGGGGGTTAAAGCTGCGACGACGACGTGGTGAAGAGAGCTGTGAAGTTAAAGTCTACGTTCAGAAAGCAAATGTTGATTGAGTTGACGATTTAGAGAAAAACGGCCATGGAAATGTCGGCTTCTGTGGCACGTAAGCAAACTCTGCTTATTAGCTTGTACGACGGGTTTAGAGCTCGTGTTGAGCAAGACACAACAATGTTTAAGCACTTTGTTCGATGTCAAACTCGAACTGCGGTCCATACAGCAGTTGTGTGTGTTTTATTTGCAGCCATCAATCTCAAGCGCTGTGAACCACCCCCGCTCGTCATCAAAGCCACTGCCCCATGGTTCGGCCCAATCCTCGTGAAATATTTTAGAGCCTTGCGAAATATCGTGGAGCCTCGTCAAATATCGCTGGCATCCAACCTGGACATTCAGGCGGTGTCCAGGTGAGGAGAAGTGTAACCGAGTGCGCCGCGGTGCCGAGGAGATGTTAACTCCCTCGCCTGGTACACAGGAGGTCGTGGGTTTGATCCCAACCTTGACGCCCGCTGTATATTGGAGTTTGATTCTACGTGAAAATATATATTTTTTTAAATATAGCTAGATTATTTCGATTTATAGCTTTCGTGACTGCAGGGATTCATATTCTTGGTTCTTTCGGTAAAGTCACGTAGAAGGGAAATAATAAAATAAAACAATAAAAATTATCACAACGATTCGATTCTTGCTGATTGCTTGTGTTGAAATCGAAACGTCGTGAGAATTCTATTGTTTTATTTTTATACTTTAATTATTTCCCTTCTACGTGACTTTACCGAAAGAACAAATAATATAGCTAGATGAGTTAATAAAACCCGATGTATGAAAGTGAAATGACTCCTATCGTGACTATGAACACCGTGTACGTAGTGGTGGAAATGTACGAGGGGATTGGAGCTTGCGTTATAGTAACCATTGATTCAATGTGCCAGTCTACGACGGTGGGCCTTACCAGCACTCCACAGAACAGCAGACGTGAACAGCGGCACCTTTCAGAACGGTTCCTACTCCGACGCTACAATGCTGCCACAGAGGGAGTCACAGTAGTGAACGTGGGCTGTGCAGTGCTGGCACATGCTGGAACTTCTGCATTTACATTCTGACCTCTGATTACTACGATGTGTGTGTATGTCCGGGGCAGACACGCCAGGGACCGGCAGAACCGTCTCTTAAAGAATTTCATATTTACGCCCGGAGCCAACCTCTTCACTCAGAGTGGCCCATGTTTACGGCCATGTGTTTATCGGACCTGTCTTTGACCTCTGCTACAGTTTGGAAGTCAAGGTCTCATTTTCCATTAAATTTCACTTTATTTTGCTTTTAAACTCCAGTCTGCTTTCTGCTCTCACGCCGTGTGTTGTTGCCAATTGGATGTAACGTCGATGAATGCATCTGTGAACACATTTTATAACGCGGTTTCGAATTGGATATAACGCGATTGAGTTAACGTAACTGCGTCGCGCGAGTAAGAATAAGCGCTCGTACGGCTCCCTCGGCGTAGCATCGCACGAGGCATTGGGATGCTGCTGGATGCTTCTAGATGCTACCCACGCACCTCTGTCTTTGTTTAGCCTGCGTACGCATCTCATGTGTTATCGCGGGCCGTGCTGTACTTTATTAAAAAGCGATTTTTCCATAACGTGGTGTTCCTCAGGAATGCAACTACCGCGTTTATAGGAGAGAGCACACTGCTGTTGTCTGATACAGTTACATTACCAACAAGCACTCCTCCACGATGCTTTGAGCACTTGAATTTTTTTGGGAAAAAATTGTTTTAATTAAAAAAGATGCCAACGTTGAAAGCTGTTAAGCGAGTCACTTCACATCCTTCACCCTCCTCCACGGCCCCGTTTAACATCGCTTAGCGACTAACAATGTAGCGCGAAATTTCCACTCATTCTCATGTTTTTATGTCATCAATAAATTATATTGCCAAACTAAAACACGGTAATTATAAAAGAACAAGTAAAAATCAACAATATAAAAACATTCTCATGAAAAATGCCTGTCATGTTGCTGTTTTCGAAACCTACTAACCTCGAAGCCGTTAACATTGTGTGCCTCAATGGGCTCTTGCTATCTTTGTTAACAACACAAATATCCATTTATTTATCTCAATGCCTGCCTCCAGAGACTTTGGGGATGCCTACTGCTTGAGATGTTTGACCATTTGGGGAGTATTCTTATAACGCGATTTTTCCATAAAGCGGTGTTCTTCAGAACCACGACTACCACGTTACAGGAGAACACGACTGTATTAATATTTTACCAGGTAAGTCTCACTGAGCTAAATAGATCTTTTTCAGAAGCGACCTGGCCGCAAATGATTGCTCAACGAAGTGGCTTATCACGTGGACATTTACAGCAGCTAAAAATACTCTAATCGCGTGTTTCTAGATGTGGAGGGAAAAACCGGAGGACCCAGAGAAAAGTCCACGCGACTACGGGGAGAACATCCACACTCTGAAAATGCAGGTGTCAGGGTCAGGATCAAACCCACGACCTCCTGCATACTGAAGCTGCCAGAATCCTGCCATGCCCTCGAACGCTGCTGCTGATCTGTAATATGCTCAGCTACCGACGGTTGCGTGTCTATCTGGGCGAACAAGTCAGTTCATCTCGAACCCCGAATAACGGGATTCCCCAGGGATCTGTGCTCCAACAACTGTTCAACCGACACACGAGTGATACGCCACGGACATCGCGCAAGTCCACGCACATCGTCCCACAAGTAGGTGTACGCGGACGACGTTTTCCTGGCCACGCAAGCTCACAGCCTCGAACCCCCAACATCATCGCAGTGGAGCACTCCCGACGGTAGCGCCTGTGACCAGACCCAAGTAAATCGACTGTCTCGGCGTTTCATCTCCGATAACGACGACGCCAACACCACCACCACCACACCCGGTGTGCTCTCAACACGACCCGAGGTTCACCAATCTTGGCGTGAAAACTCGAGCACACGCTGACTTTTGACGAACACCTGAAAAATCCCGACGGGTACAACCAAGACGAACTAGGGGTGGATGCCTCAGTGCTGTGGACGTCGCCCACTGCCCCTGGCGGACTCAGCAGCAGACAACTGGGCCCCAGCGTGGACAAAAAGCCGCCACTGTCGACTCGTCGACACGCGATATAAAGCCTCGATGCGCACCATTGCGGCAAATTCAAAATATATATATATATACACACGCCAATCCAATGGGCTTTCTTGTGTTGTCAGACATCGCAACATCGTACGTCCATTGTGACGCTGCGACGATTCACGAACTGCACCGGTCAGAAGCTGGACCGATGCCCGCCGATCGTCGACGATGTGACCAACATCCCGCGTGGCGCGAACTCGGTGCAACGTGAAGCTGCCATCGAAACGGCGCGGACCAGCTCGTGGGCTTTAAGCGACGTGGCCAGCGTAGCCGATGTGAGCTCGCCTGTGATGAATGAAATGTGTCATCGTGCACTCTGCTAATAGCTACGGGTAGCCAGGTGCGTTTGAGAATGTATTATTATGATTTAAGTGAATGCAATGGTGATAAGGGATTGCACCCCGAGCCCGACGTGCACAGTAGAGTAATGGGCACACGCCCAATTTAGATGTTGGGCGGATTTTGTGCTGATAAATTGAGCTGATGACAATGTCGCACAGTTTTAGTTTGAGCAGAGAATTTTTCAGAGGCGCAGAAAACCACTGACAATGTCGGAGGGCAGCCCAGTTGGGCTTGATGATTTCTTGTTCCCAAGCTTTTGTAGTCCTGATTTTGGGACGTTTGGCCAACTTCGTGAGCAAGTGTTCATACATGCGGGAGGAAAATGCTGTGCCCGAAGGTGTGAGGGGGAACACCACGCAATCCCCGTACACGTAGCACCTCGGTGGCGAGATATTAACTCCGTCGCCTTTGATGCAGGAGGTCGTGGCTTCGATTTCCGACCCTGACGCCTGCTGTGTATTTGGAGTTTGCGTGTCTCTCTCTCCCCGTGGTCGCGTGGATTTTTTTCCGGGTCCTCCGGTTTTTCCCTCCACATTTAGAATCAACATGCGCTTATAGTATTTGGCTGCTAGAAATTTCCACGTGATAAGCCACTTCGTTGGACTAGCTATCATATGTGGCCAGGTTGCTTCTGAAAACGAGCTGTATAGCTCAGTGGGCTTTAACTGGTAAAATAAAATAAAAAACGTTGAGTAAATACTTTTTAGTAATATTTTACACCTTTTCTGTACTGCCATCATGCCCTCTGACGTAAATTACCGCAAATACCCCTGTATATAGCGCATTGTAAACCATACTCTCTATACATCAGTTGTACACAGTAATAAATTGAGGACTTCGTTATTTCAGAATCATCAGAATCTGTATTTAGACTGGAGGAGGAATCTGATTAGCTGTGAAGCTCTTTTCACCGGGGCCGACCGCATCACAGTGCACTTTTCTGTCACGCGTTTCTCGGACGCTGCTCACGGTGACATTTCGACAAATGAAACTGACCCAAATCACCCATGCCATTGTACCGTACCGTATTAATAATTAAAGAAAGCATTTAATATTTATCTGGCAGACAAATGACCTGCCTTATTATTACTCACACACGGTGTGTACAGACATTATTTATGTTTTGTTCCGTAGTAATATAACAATAATTAACTTTTATCACGAAAGGACACATTTTGTTTTGGTGCAACACACCATCACGGCTTCCTGTTATATGCGAGTGTGCAGGCAGGATAATCCACAGGCACACCGGTGCTTGCTCAAGCAAATACGCCGCTCAGCTTAGCTCAAAATCCAACGATTTAGCCACTGAGTTTCCGCTCGATGCACAAAATGCAAGATTTATCCCTTCGCACTGAAAATCATTGTATGCACCATCTGTGACGCGATTTTAAATCCCAAGCCCTTTAGTCCAACCGCTGCTGGATGAAGGTCTCCCCCATGCCTCGTCCGTTACGGGGGTCGGTGACTTTCCTTCACCGCGTTCGTCAGTGCAGGTCGGTGAAGTGGGGGGGGGTGTGGAGGCGGCCCGGGACTCGTTCCTATGTCACTCGGCGCCACTGATGGTCAGCCGTGACTGGAAATCACGCTCAGGTCTCCCGAGTTCATTGCGCAGAGGGCGAACCGCTTGCTCCACCGCCCCGACACCCTCGTGTGTTATTGTTGTATTGGCAGTAGAGTCCCTTCTCCTATAACGCCGCGTGTTGCTTTCAGACGAAAATTGTATATAACGCGATTGAGCGAGCAGAACTACGTCGCGCGAGTAGGAATAAGCGGTTGTACGGTTGCCTCGGTGCAGCTTCGCACAAGGCATTGGGATGCTGCTGGATGCTTCTAGATGCTACCCACGCGCCTCAGTTTTTGTTCAGCCTGCGTACGCATCTCACGTGTTATCGCGGGCCGTGCTTAACTTTATTAAAATGCGATTTTTCCATAACGTGGTGTCTTCATGAATGCAACTACCGCGTGGCTTTTTGTGACTACATAGAGCAGTCCAACCTTCTTTTCCTCACCTGTATATTTAAGATTTCTGATCATCGTCCACCTTCAATAATTTCCCTTGCTGTGTGTTTACAGCTGTATCCTTCCGACAAATATATTTGTTAGTTGAGCGAGCCTGTTGTACATTCACTTGGTTTTACAGCAGAACTCCAACAATCCACATTGATATGGGGGGACCATATCAAAGTAGATTATGTAATCTGCGGCCTACTGTGGAGGTAGGACCCAAATAAACCATTACCAAAATCTTGATTTGAAGCTTTCATGACTGCAGGAATTCATACTCTTTGGTTCCTTCGGTAAAGTCACGGAGATAGAAAAATAACGAATAAATCACGACGTTTCGATAGCAACACAAGCCATCGTCTTCAGGTGAAACAACACAGCAGGCAGACTGCTGAGGCAGGAGGAAATGTAGCGAGAGAGTCACCGCAAACCAGAGGTCACACACGCCTGTGGTGGGCACAACCCAAGGGCAAGTGGGCGGGGCTAGGGATGGAATTTGCAAGTAAATGCAGGATCGCAGAGCTCGCACACCTCGGCCAATCCGAGGGGGCGAGGGGGGGTGAAATTTACAGAGGGAACAAAAATACTTCAATCTTGATTTGAAGCTTTCGTGACTGCAGGAATCCATACTCTTTGGTTCTTTCGGAAAAGTCACGTAGTGAGAAATAAAATAAAACAAATCACGACGTTTCGATCGCAACACAAGCGGTAGTCATCAGGCAAAGGAGTCAGCCTCTAAAGGCAAACTGTTTATAAAGGTTTGGGGATGGGCATAGCCAATTGCGGCTGTCTTCATCTCGTTCTTTAAAATGTACCCGTGGTTCACTTTCAATTGTTGTTAAAATGACTGTCAACATCAACATCTAAGATGATTAATACTTTCTCGACTTTAAACTTTCGTGTCTGCAGGAATTCATATTCTTGGTTCTTTCGGTAAAGTCACGTAGATCGAAAAAAAGGAAAAAAAAGAAAAAATAATAAAGTAAAATAAAATGTAAAATAAAAATAATAAATTGACAATAATAAAAGCAAAACACCTCACGACGTTTCGATTGCAACACAAGCGGTCTTCATCAGGCGGAGAGAAAAGAGGGGGCAAGCCTCCAAATGCAACTGCTGATATAATAAGGGTTTCCAAAGTGAGCGGGCGGTGGACGAGAGCTGGGAGGAGGAGGAGAGCTGCGTGGCGCAAACAGCACGGTCCGGGCAACCAATCAGCCAGTGACAATGTAGGAGGAGACAATGGGGGGAGCTGGGAGGGGGGGAGCTGGGAGGGGGAGAGACGCACGGCGTGAGTCAGCCAGTGACAATATAGGAGGAGACAATGGGGGAGCTGGGAGGGGGAGCGATGAGCGGCGTGAGGCAGCCAGTGACAATGGAGGAAGAGACAATGGGGGAGCTGGGAGGGGGAGAGATGAGCGGCGTGAGTCAGCCAGTGCTAATTTATTTTGGGATTGATTATCGTGTAGGTATTTAGATCTGGATGGCGTCATGAATGGATCTTTGATGGTAGCCAGAAGGTTTGCGGCGTACCTTGGTCTCGGAAAAAACAATGTTGTGTGAGCTCACCGTGTTCAAGATGAATGGATATTCGGACCGCACAATCCGCAAAGCTGTATCCCCAACCATGGATAGAGAACCATCTGGGGACCCAATCAAAACCATCACCTTGCCATACATAGCAGGTGTTACCAAAAATATTTCCAAATTTTTGAACAAACACAACATTCAGGTTCGATTCAACACAATACACAAAATCCGTGACCTGATCCCATCTGTGATTCCTGACATGCAATACCCTGGTGTCTACAAACTAAGTTGTGTCTGCGGCAGAAGTTACATTGGGGAAACGAAACGACATGTCTCAGACCGTGTTCGCAAACACAAGGAAGATTTGAAACACGGCAGAACCAATACCTCTGCCGTGGCTGATCACTGCTTGGACGCGGTCGGTTCACACGACATTGTTTTTTCCGAAACCAAGGTACTCTGCAAACCTTCGGGCTACCATCAAAGATTCGTTCATGAAGCCATCCAGATATATAAACACAGACACAATTTCAACCGAGAAGATGGGTACAAACTGAGCAATCATTGGAAGGACGTTATTAACCAGTGTAGGATATAATTGGCAGTGATGTTCCCTTCCTACCTACCTATGTCAGCAGTTATTTGCGACTCTCTGAGTTACATTCACTAACACAGCCACCGTCGTTTGCTTGCTCCGATGTGGCTGTGGTTCTTTCCGAGCTTTTTACAATCTTACGTTTACATGCAGTCTTCGATGTGACGGCGAGCTGCGAGCTTACATTGACATGCTAATCACATTTACACAGTACATTTACATGCAAATTTCTCACTTTAACATCACTAGCCCCCCCCCCCCCCCCACTTCGTTTGTGACTCTGGGGCTACATCCATCTCTAACCTTTAAAAGCAGCCTGCATCAGCAGCTTCCCTCCTCTTGCTTCCGCCTGATGACGATTGCTTGCATTGCGATCGAAACGTCGTGATCTATTATTTTTTCTACCTACGTGACTTTACCGAAAGAACCAAAGAGTATGGATTCCTGCAGTCAAGAAAGCTTAAAATCAAGATTGATTCATGTAATACCGGATGTGGTGATCAATTTGCTGCTTGTCCCAATTATCTGGTCCAGACTGCACAGCTGGAATGCAACTCTCCTGGCCAAAATAACAACATCCAGGAGCTGTTGAGATTGCCAATCCGTTCTCACGGATTTAGGGTCACAAGTGCTGCACCAGCATGATTAATCATGCCAGCATCTGGCGCCAACACCGACTAATCCTCACGACCAAGCTGAGCAGTCAACAGACGGTGTGTAATCCTTCATTGCTGTTACACAGCTCCAAGACTTCAGTGGAGAGAGATAGAGAGAGAAACTTAAAACGTTTTTCTTCTCTCAATATTTCTACGTTGGGATGTGGGCACTGCCGGTGGGCCAAGATGTATTGGCCCATCTGATAGTTGGTCCTGAAAACGCTGGGTGGTGTTGAGGCCTTCTCTTTGGAATTGCTGGGGGGGGGGGGGGGGCGGGATTCTGAACCCTGGAAATGGTAAAAGCGCAGCGATGTGGAATCGTCTCAAATCAGGACGGTGTGCGGCGACTTGCAGGGGGAACTCGGGAGGCAGTGGCAACCGCCACATAGCAGCTGCTGCTCCTTGTCCTTCTGAGAGTGGTAGAGGTCGCGGGTTTGGGTGGGCGCTGACGAAGTAGCCTAGGCGAGTTCCTGCAGTGCACCCTGTGCACTGGCCACAGTACGCCGGTGGGTGGGGAGGACATTCGCACAATTGGGTGCCCGGTCGCAGCTTCTTGAGTGTTTGTGGAAGTTGCGCCCGTCCTAGGCGAGCGTAGAGGAAAAACTCCATTTCGTTCCTGACTGATTGATGCCTTGTGGTAGGCGGAGAGGCTTTTGGGAGGGAGAAGGTGGGGGCCCATTCGCCACAAGATACCCAGCCTCTGGCTGGCTTTTATGGTCAGGGTGGTTGGTATTGGTGTCTTGCTGAGTTGTGTTTTTTTTGTGTGTAAATGGTGCCCTCCAAGCAATGGCGGAGCCTGGATATTTAGGTAGGGGGGGCAACCCCTCCAGCAATGAACAATGATAGGAGTTGTTAGTAAGTAAGGACTTGTCCCTTGCTTTTTATTCGACGCATGTGCGGCGATGGCGCAGCCATCGATCGAGGGTCGAATTCGAACCGTGCATGATCGGCATCGCGCTCGCTGAAGGGAAGTCGTGTATTGAATATGCGACTGCGCACAATTCTGAGTCACTTATAACTGCTTTGCCTTTACTTATTTCCATTTATGGACTCAGCCTATTGTCCTATCATCTCATAGAGTCCCTGGCACGTAATAATATGCTACACAGTGGCAGTGGGGGCCGCAAAATGCCAATTTATTACTAATAAACCCCAATGATCCAATCGAAATTAGGGATTTCGATCGGATCATTGGGGTGGCACGTGCCACCCCCCCCCCCCTCCACTGGCCCCGCCAGTGTCTCCAAGATGCTGATAGTGAGGAACTTGGCAACGATCGTGCAGTTGCGTGTCTGGGGGGGGGGGGGGTTGGGCTCTCTCTTGCTAGATGTGGTCATCGCCCGCCACTTGTGTTGCATTCAGGTTACTTGCCACTTATCAGCCCACGTGACAGTGCATACATGACTTTCATCTGTGCAGCTCGTATAAGGCACGTTCAGAACAGCCACAGACCTTGTGCAGAATTCAACAGCCTTGACATCACCATCGCAATTGGTACATAACACAAAGCAATCGTTCACGTCATTGTGCAGAATATAAATAACAACATAAACCACCCAACAGTTCACCTCCTTTGCACGTCCCATGAGCTACACCGCCTTTTGCGAGTGCATTATTTCATGAACTCTGACCCTCATCGCTGTCCATGGACAATCATCATACTCGACCTCGAGGGATCTCAGATGATGATTTCAGCAATATTGGTTCAACACAAGCAAACTCTGAACCGGTTTTGACATTCACTATCTCATCAGCGGCCACGCTTGCTTGAACCAACGCTGATGAACTGCCAGATATATATATATTTATCTGGGCAAAGGCCCTCTCTGTGTTAGACACAGGTCCCAGATCCACGCAAAAACCATAGCACAAAATAGTGAGCCGGTGACTGGGATTCTTCTGGCATGCGACAGAGATTCAGAGATGACTCCTACAAAGAGGGGCTTCTGGGTAAGCCTGCGGAGTCAACACGGGCCGCGAGCCGCGCCAACAACGTGCAACTGTCCGCTCGGGACGCCCTTGTCACAAATTGCCGAATCAAATTACGGCAACACACTGCAGCCGTGCAGACACAGGCAGACACAGGCCGACACAATGGGGGGGGGGGAGGGGTGTGCAGCTACAGCCCTTGGACTGACCATGATGGCACACATGTCAAGTCACAAGACTTATATGTTATTGTGGCGCGTGATGGCGATGATATGTTCCGGAGCTAAATGCCAAAGTCGCGGTCTGCTAGCCACGAGAGGGGCTCAGGAGAGAGTTTGTGTGGTGTTGCTATTCCTCCTTCATTGACGGAGGTGCAGACGACGGCGGCTTCCTGTATGATCCATAGCTTGGGCTGCATGGCCACAATTGCGCTACTGTGGCTTGTCATTTTCGATTTCTATATATCTCTATGGGTATCCATGTATATCTATGAGTCTCTATTTGTCCCTATTGGTCTCTATGTATCTTGATGTGTCTCCATGTATCTCGATGTGTCTCTATGTATCTCCGTGTGTCTCTCTGTATCTTTATGTATCTCTATGTATCTCTCCGTATCTCTCTGCATCTCTGTGTATCTCTATTTGTCCCTAAGGTCTCTATGTATCTCGATGTGTCTCCATGTATCTCGATGTGTCTCTATGGGGTTACTCTACGGTCTATAGTTTGGGTTGCGCTACTTTGGCTCGTATTTAATTGTTAATTCATGAAGGAGATGTGTGCATCGGCCTCTTGTTGTTGTTCTGATGCAGTTGAGAGTTCGGTGGTGTATTGCCCGAGACTCGTGGATTCTCACAAAGTTGAGTGTCTCACGGCCGTGCAACGGATTCTCACGCTGTTAATTGTTCTTAATTTGTGTTGTAAATAACTCACTCAGCCATATTTACTGCAGTGGACAGGCAGCTGCCGATGGTTCAGATTGTATAAACTAAAAATATAGACTGTTTTTTATATCACCAGGTGAGGCCCACTGAGCTATAGAGCTATTTTTTCAGAAGCGACCTGGCCACAAATCATAGCTAAACGAAGTGAAGTGACTTATCACGTGGAAATGTATATCAGACAAATACTCTCAACCAGTGATTCTTCTTAACCTGGGGTGCATCTCGTACCCCTAGGGGTGCGAGATGCCCTTTCTGGGGGTGTGCAAGACACAGTCAGATCAATACAACTACTTTATTTCATCAAAACGATGTATTTGTTAACATTATGCATTGTTTTACGATTGAGAGCCAAATGGGTGCAAGGCTGCAGTGAAGGTTAAAAGTGGAGAGAGGGAAAACCCGTAGAACCTGGAGACAAATCCACGTGACCAACCACGGGGAGAGAGGCATGCATAGTGAAAATTCACTAAACCCTCTCTCTCTCTATCCGCGAGGGTTGCGTTCTTGAAAATGTTCGCGACTGCAGAAATCTTGGTTTCAATGTGGAAAATGTGCTCCCGTTGGTGTGAGTGAACATGGGGGGGGGATGGTAAATGTTGAATCACAATGACTACAATCAATAAATAATAAATTATAAAGAACAATGTGGGTTTTTGTATTACGTTTGATGATGATGATTTGACGACGATGGAGGTGGTGGTGGTGATGGTGAGGAATTCAGGAGGGTGATTGCTCGGTAGATGCAGGGTGGTTGATAACAACACCGCACGGCTGTTATCATTCCATCAGTCTGGGGGGCAGTGCCAGCCTGCAACACTTTCCCTGATTGCATTCGCCTTCTTTTTGATCACGGAGCTGACAGTTGACTCGTCTATACCAACATGGATAAACGAGTCGACTGTGTAAGAACGTATAAAGCACAAATGCACAAGATCGAGTTCAGAGCGGGATTACTGTGAGACTTGAGGGCTAAGCGGGGAGCCGAAGGGGTCGTGACTGACCTTTGCAGACCGTCTCGAACGTAGTAACATGTACAGTAGTAACAGGTACAGTAGTAACATGTACAGTAGTAACATACTGCGTGCACCTCCCCGGTCTGTAGGCACTACGCACACTCGCGAATACCGGAGTCCGGCAGGTCGCGAATTGTGAACGAGTTGACATCTCGTAATTCGCGAATATGCGAAGCTCGCAAATTCAGCGAGGGTTTCCTGTATTCAGGGCATCAGGGCCGGTATCGATCCCACGACCTCCCGTTACCATTGGGCATCGAGGAGGTTGCCACACCCCTGGCTCGCCACTAGAAGGCGGTACAGCACGTGGACTAATCGCCGTCCGTTTCCACCTTCACGTCGTGCGCGTGGGCTTATTCTCCGGGCTCTCGGGTCTCCTCCCACACGTCTATAGACTCACTCATTGGCTGATCAACACCTTCAAGTAAATACCCAATGCGGGACCATCCTGACAAAAATCGTCCTCAGGCGCACTGTGGCTTTTCTGGATAAGTGACACTACTATCATGATTTATCGTCACAGTTATGCCCCCAATATTTTTCCTCGGTATATCATGTTGACCCCTCCTGTGTCTAAGTCCAAAGGGCCAGAGCAGAAATTTGTGACCACCCGTAAGGTAAACAGCGGGGTCCTTTAGTCGTATCCAGTTTGATGTCAACGGTCACCGAGGGTACGTTACTTGGTAGCCACTGGCGAAGCCTTTGGGGGGGGGGGGGGGTGGCACGTGCCCCCCCAATGATCCGATCGAAATCCTTAATTTCGATCGGATCATTGGGGGTTATTAGTAATAAATCGGCATTTTGCGACCCCCACTGCCACTGTGTAGCATATTATTACGTGCCAGGAACTCTATGAAATGATAGGACAATAGTCTGAGTCCATAATTGGCAATAAGTAACGGCAAAGCGGTTATAAGTGACTCACATAATTGTGCGCAGTTGCGTATACAGTACACGACTTCCCTGAAGGCATTCACCTTCAGCGAGCGCGATGCCGATCACGCATGCGTCGAATTCGACCCTCGATCGATGGCTGTGCCATCGCTGCACACACGTCGACTAAAAAGCAAGGGACAAGTCCTTACTTACTAACAACTCCTATCATCATCGTTAGACCTCCTTTGCCAGTACCAAAATATAATAATATGGGTTTTCCCCTTTTTTCTGGCAACAAAACTGAAACCTTTTTACGAGGAATCATGTCTGCATTCACCACAATACTTGTGGTAAAAATGCAAACAAAAAACACACTGATAATATATGCATTGTCCTTGAAACTGATTGGTCCACACCAGAGACGGCTTTCTTTTGAGCCTCGTCTCAATTGGTGCTAGACGAGAGGACGCAAAAAGGCGTACAGCTCAAAGACAATGCACTATCAAAGTAATGAGGGCTCTGGGTAAGCATCTACATCATTAGACCTTGTAAAAAGGTTTCAGTTTTGTTGCCAGAAAAAAGGGGAAACCCCTATTATTATAACTCCTATCATTTTTCATTGCTGGAGGGGGTTGCCCCCCCCTACCTGAAAATCTTGGCTCCGCCATTGTTGGTAGCCCAGCCATGTAAAATGGTGATCGTACAAATCACCGTTATGGGCCACATACAAGGAATTGGAAGCAGTAAAGTGATGCCACCTCTGGTGGTACTGGCTAAGTGCGCTATCTGGGCCTGGCTCATGGACTGTGCGTGGCTTAGACGAACAACGTAACGTGGTAGCCAGGACTTGCGATGGGAACGTGACGTAACTATCCATGTATTCCCATGTGTGTGAGTCTATTCACCATCCCAAGTGTGAGTGTATTCACAATCCCACGTGTGAGAATATTCACAATACCACGTGTGAGTCTATTCACAATAACACAGTGAGTTTTCACAATTCCACGTGGAGTCTATTCACAATCCCAAGTGTGAGTCTATTCACAATCACACATTGAGTATTCACAATTCCACGTGGAGTCTATTCACAATCCCAAGTGTGAGTCTATTCACAATCCCACGTGTGAGAATATTCACAATACCACGTGTGAGTCTATTCACAATCACACAGTGAGTTTTCACAATTCCACGTGGAGTCTATTCACAATCCCAAGTGTGAGTCTATTCACAATCACACAGTGAGTATTCACAATTCCACGTGGAGTCTATTCACAATCCCAAGTGTGAGTCTATTCACAATCCCACGTGTGAGAATATTCACAATCCCAAGTGTGAGTCTATTAACAATCCCACAGTGAGTCTATTAACAATCCCACATCTAAGTCTATTCACAACCCCATGCACGTGAGTTCATTCACATTCACAATCCTACGTTTGTGCGAGCCTATTCACAATGCCACACGTGTACTGTATTGACACTCCCACGTGTGCGTGTGTCTATTCACAATCCCACGTGCGTGTGTGTTTGTCAGCCTATTCAGTCTCGGTGGGTGGGAGGGGGTGGGGTGAATCTATTCACAATCCCATGGGCCAGTTCACAATCCCACGTATGTGTGTGTCAGCCTATTCAGAGTCCTGGTGGGAGGGGGGGGTGAGTCTATTCACAACCCCATGGGTCACACATGGATCGTGGCCAGGCTCGTTGCACGCTGCGCCACGGCCGATGCGCCAATTGCTCCACACATGCGCACGCACGCAGCGCATCCTCCCTCCGTCACCTGCGTCGCTCGACACTGCAGTTGCTTCTTCTTCTGCTGCTGCTGCTGCAGCTTGCAGCGTCCGATAGGGACCCTCGTTCAAATTATTGGGGCTAATTTTAACGCGCGCCAGCAATCAATCGCGTGCGATGATGTCCAAGAGAGCTGAGCTTCGACTCCGGGGGGGTCTCCTGCATCAGCGTCCCAGGCGCACGCCGCTCCTCTCTCGACCCCTCTCCACCTCTCTCTTTCTCCGTCACGCACTCATCGTCATCCTCGCTGTCGTATTCACAATCACACCGCCAGCAGTATCGCCATCATACTCTCGACGCGTTACGATGCCGGGGGGCTGAGCCGAGCTCTCCTCGCCATGCACGCAGCGCGGATGATTGTCGCAGTGGCGTGCGTTGGGCAAATGCGATGATGACGACGACGATAGTGATGTATTGGATGATGAGTGGGATGATGATGAGTTTCATGATAAGTGGATGATGATCATGGGTGGGATGATGAGTGGGATGGTAATGATCAGTGGCATGATGAGTGAGATGATGATTGCGATGATGAATGGGATGATGATGATCATGGGTGGGATGATGAGTGCGATGATGGGTGGGATGATGGGTGGGATGATGAGTGGGATGATGGGTGGGATGATGAGTGGGGTGATGGGTGGGATGATGGGTGGGGTGATGAGTGGGGTGATGGGTGGGATGATGGGTGGGGTGATGAGTGGGGTGATGGGTGGGATGATGATTGCGATGATGAGTGGGATGATGAGTGGGGTGATGGGTGGGATGATGAGTGGGATGATGGGTGGGATGATGAGTGGGGTGATGGGTGGGATGATGATTGCGATGATGAGTGGGATGATGAGTGGGGTGATGGGTGGGATGATGAGTGGGATGATGAGTGGGATGATGAGTGGGGTGATGCACGCACCTCGATGTTGCGTCGCAAGCAGCAGCAGCACGGGGAATCTCGGACGCCGCGCGACCAGCGAGCGGCACGAGGCGACTGGAATTCGCCGTGGCGATGGTATTCGCTGCTGCTGACGGTGATTTTGTGATGATGGCGATGATGACGAGGGTGCTGGTGGCGCTGGGAGAGACGACGACTCTCACTCTCTCTCTCCTGAGACAGCTGCAGCAGCAGCAACGTCACGACTCTCCTCCCCCACATCCCTCCCTTCACTCCTCCCCTCATCCCCACCCCTCCTCTCCCCTCACCCCTCCCCTCATCCCCACCCCTCCCCTCATTCTCACCCCTTTCCCCTCCCCTCATCCCCTCTCTCCTCCCCTCATCCCCACCCCTCACTGCATGCCCTCACTCCATCCCCTCCCCTCATCCCCACCCCTCCCCTCATCCTCACCCCTCCCCTCATCCCCACCCCTCCCCTCATTCTCACCCCTTTCCCCTCCCCTCACCCCTCCCCTCATCCCTCCCCTCACCCCCACTCCTCCCCTCATCCCCACCCCTCCCCTCTCCTCTCCCCTCACCCCTCCCCTCATCCCCACCCCCTCCCCTCATTCTCACCCCTTTCCCCTCCCCTCATCCCCTCTCTCCTCCCCCTCATCCCCACCCCTCCCCTCACTGCATCCCCTCACTCCATCCCCTCCCCTCATCCCCACCCCTCGCCTCCCCTCATCCCTCCCCTCATCCCCACCCCTCCCCTCACTGCATCCCCTGACTCCATCCCCTCCCCTCATCCCTACCCCTCCCCTCACTCTATAACCCCCCCCCTCCCCTTCAAACTCCGTCCTTCATTCTCTCACCCCCCGTCCTCTCCTACGTGAGGACCCAGCCAGGTCACCACATTCTGTCGATCGCTGCTGCGGCGCTGCCACTGCCACTCGGTCACGTTCGCTCTGAACATTTATTTTAAACGGTGACCCCAACGCACTTCTTTGAGAAAATGTTGATGGGTTGTTTAGCGCAATGCGCAGATGCTCCGTGCACATTTCTGTGCTGTCGTTTGTAACTTGCGAATGTTCATCCTGCACTGCTCTTCTGTGATGACGACAATGATGGGGTACTCTGTCCTGTTACAGATTTGAGTGATGTAATGTAGCAACAATGCGGTCCACGTCCCATGATATACGAAGAGTTTCTCAACCCTGTGGCCATACCAAACCACCACGGCCCGCATCTCCTCGTTAACTACGTCTTGGGCAATCATCAGGCGCGTGCAGCGCGCAATGACAGGATCTGTAGGGCATTCGAGAGACTTGGTGAAACGTGGATGAGGGGAATCGGGAAGGACTAGAATATGTTGGAACCCTGGCACGGAGTCTCACAGGGACAGACACTAAGAGACAGAGTGAGACAGAGAGAGACAGAGTGAGATAGTGTGAGACAGAGTGACAGTGAGACAGAGTGAGATAGTGTGACAGTGAGACAGAGTGACACAGTGTGACAGAGTGACAGAGTGAGACAGAGTGAGACAGAGAGAGACAGAGTGACACAGAGTGAGACAGAGTGACAGAGAGACAAAGTGAGACAGAGTGACACAGTGTGAGACAGAGTGAGACAGAGTGACACAGAGTGAGACAGAGTGAGACAGTGAGACAGAGTGAGACAGAGTGACAGTGAGACAGAGTGACAGAGTGACACAGAATGTGACAGCGAGACAGAGTGAAACAGAGAGAGACAGAGTGAGACAGAGTGAGACAGAGTGACAGTGAGACAGAGTGATAGAGTGACACAGAATGTGACAGCGAGACAGAGTGAAACAGAGAGAGACAGAGTGACACAGAGTGAGACAGAGTGAGACAGTGAGACAGAGTGACACAGAGTGAGGCAGTGTGAGACAGAGTGAGACAGAGCGACAGTGAGACAGAGTGACACAGAGTGAGACAGAGTGACACAGCGACAGTGAGACAGAGTGACAGAGTGACACAATGTGACAGTGAGACAGAGTGAAACAGAGACAGACAGAGTGACACAGAGTGAGACAGAGTAAGACAGTGAGACAGAGTGAGACAGTGAGACATAGTGACACAGAGTGAGGCAGTGTGAGACAGAGTGAGACAGAGTGAGACAGAGTGACACAGTGTGAGACAGAGTGAGACAGAGTGAGACAGTGAGACAGAGTGACACAGTGTGAGACAGTGAGACAGAGTGACACAGAGTGAGACAGAGTGAGACAGAGTGACACAGTGTGAGACAGAGTGAGACAGTGAGACAGAGTGACACAGTGTGAACAAGTGAGACAGAGTGACAGTGAGACAGAGTGACAGAGTGACACAGAATGTGACGGCGAGACAGAGTGAAACAGAGAGAGACAGAGTGACACAGAGTGAGACAGAGTGAGAAAGTGCGACAGAGTTACACAGAGTGAGGCAGTGTGAGACAGAGTGAGACAGAGTGACACAGTGCGAGACAGAGCGACAGTGAGACA
Source organism: Lampetra planeri (assembly GCF_965212315.1). Taxonomy (NCBI): domain Eukaryota; kingdom Metazoa; phylum Chordata; class Hyperoartia; order Petromyzontiformes; family Petromyzontidae; genus Lampetra; species Lampetra planeri. The sequence goes on from NC_136127.1 coordinate 1,484,184, forward strand.
GAGTGACACAGAGTGAGACAGTGACAGTGAGACAGAGTGACAGAGTGACACAATGTGACAGTGAGACAGAGTGAAACAGAGACAGACAGAGTGACACAGAGTGAGACATAGTGAGACAGTGAGACAGAGTGACACAGAGTGAGACAGTGAGACAGAGTGACACAGAGTGAGACAGTGACAGTGAGACAGAGTGACAGAGTGACACAATGTGACAGTGAGACAGAGTGAAACAGAGACAGACAGAGTGACACAGAGTGAGACAGAGTGAGACAGTGAGACAGAGTTACACAGAGTGAGACAGTGAGACAGAGTGACACAGTGTGAGACAGTGAGACAGTGAGACAGAGTGAGACAGAGTGACACAGTGTGAGACAGAGTGAGACAGTGAGACAGAGTGACACAGTGTGAGACAGTGAGACAGAGTGACACAGAGTGAGACAGAGTGAGACAGAGTGACACAGTGTGAGACAGAGTGAGACAGTGAGACAGAGTGACACAGTGTGAGACAGTGAGACAGAGTGACACAGAGTGAGGCAGTGTGAGACAGAGTGAAACAGAGTGACACAGTGTGAGACAGAGTGAGACAGAGTGAGACAGTGAGACAGAGTGACACAGTGTGAGACAGTGAGACAGAGTGACAGAGAGTGAGACAGAGTGAGACAGAGTGACACAGTGTGAGACAGAGTGAGACAGTGAGACAGAGTGACACAGTGTGAGGCAGTGAGACAGAGTGACACAGAGTAAGACAGAGTGAGACAGAGTGACACAGTGTGAGACAGAGTGAGACAGTGAGACAGAGTGACACAGTGTGAGACAGTGAAACAGAGTGACACAGAGTGAGGCAGTGTGAGACAGTGTGAGACAGAGTGAGACAGAGACTACACATTTGGGGGCCACTATTCCACGAGACCACAAACCCAGACAAAACGATGTTATCAGTCGCCCGAGGTCAGGGGGCAACCCGCAGCTCTGGAGCCGCGTGCGGTGGCTCTTCAAGGACTGCTGCTTTGTGACCGTTCTTGATTCAGGACCACCACCGTCTCGTATTCACATTGCATCATGGCCGTAGCCATGGAGTCTACATTGGGGGGGACCAAATTTTCCAGGGGGTCTGGGGCTCCCCCCCCCCCCCAGACAAAAATAATCTAAATCTAATAACGAATTTCCTGCCATTTCCTGCCTAAAAATAAAAAAAATTCACTAACACATGGGATTGACTTTTTATTTATTTTTAACAATAATGTCTACTAGTGTATTGTATTACATTGCTCTGTTTTTTTCTCTTGTTTCATTGCATGTAATGGCAGAGATTATGGATTTATAAAGTACAACTATAACCACAATCATATAAACAGAAATCTTATTTATAGAAATATATTGGGGTGGGACATTTTGAGCATATTTGAATATTGGGGGGGGGGGGGTGTCCCCCCCAATATATATTATAATTACGGCCTTTGCATTGAATAGCGCCTCTTGACATAATGAGGTTGATTTTTTTACATAGCGAATTCGATTTTTTTCCTTCTTGTTATTTTGGTTGCCACGGTGGCGAGATGTTAACTACCTCGCCTGGTCTACAGCAGGTCGTGGGTTCGATCCCGACCCTGATGTCTATTGTATATTCTGGAGTTTGCGTGTTCTCCCCGTTGTCGCGTGGATTTTTCTCCGGTTTAGAATCAACGTGTGTTTCGAGTGTTTGGCTGCTTTCAATTTCCAAATGATGATAAGCCATTTCGTTGAGCTATCATTTGTGGCCAGGTCACTTCTGAAAAAGGCCTAATAGCTCAGTGCGCCTTACCTGGTAAAATAAAAATAGTAATAGCAAGACTCCTGATCTAGACCTATCACAGACCTGTCAACCCATACGGCTTACCCGTATTCTTGTACAGGGAAATTGAGTTTTCAGGTCCATACGGAGTATAGCCGTTTCAATACAGACACAACTTTGATTTGTCTATTTGTTTGTGTGTTCTCCCTTGTGATGGGACTTTGTAAGATGAACGTTGAGATGTATAAGGTCACGGGGTGACCAATAACATCTGAATTGGTAAGCACTGATAAGGGATTGACAGGGAAACTCTCAACACTTTGCAGTACCCTTGTGATAAAGTCATACACAATGCAGTAAGCACAATAGCAGTACCCGTTATCGTTACAAATCAATTACTGCCACCAAGACGATCCCCCAGAGTCCCATGATTCCAAGGGCGGTCACCATTTGGGTTTAATTCGCAGCCTGGGATGTTAATCACCAGCCAGCCATCCTGGGGGGGCTGCCCACGTGGTCGGTCCCTGCAGCAACGTTGCCCGGCAGAGAGACCGCAGCGAAGTGCTGTCGCGCCCCCTAGCGGCTGCGTTGTGACGTCTGTCTCTGTGTCCCCTCTGACAATATGGCGGTGCTGCGTTGGCTGCGGTGCCACAAAGGGGCCGTCCATAAATGACGTCACGCACCTAGGGGGGAGGGGGTCAGACATTTGTGACGATTTTGAGAAATGTGACGTCACATCAAAATTCTCAACTTCAAATAAATATAGACAAAATGTTCCACTTAATTAAATAGACTGTTTAATAAATGTTTTCTCCTACAACATCAGAGTGCAGCACCACATTAAATACGCACTACAATGACAATAGTTTAAAGCGATTTGAAACATGTTTTATATATTTTATTTGGGGGGGGGGGGGGGGGGCAGAGCTTTGTGACGTCATATTTGAGGGGGGGGTCTAACTTTTTGTGACGCCGTGTGACTGGGGGGGGGGGGTCAAAAATCGTCCAAAATCGCGTGACGTCATTTATGGACGGCCCCAAAGCACAATTAACCCAAAAAATAACTCAACACACCCTGTCGATAACAAAAACAGGTGCGGATTTGAAAGGAAACACATATATATACGTGATAAACGACGATTCGTGCAATGGCTGGATTGTTAATATATGTGCTGCTGTGAAGATGATGAGACAGTGCATGTTGAAACCGGCCCAGAGTTTCCTTGTGTTGAGCCAGTGCTGATGAATGTGTGAACTCCGGGGGAGCTTTGTTGTTGACGGGATGTTTAAAACAAAAAAAGTTTTTATAGCACTACATAAAAAAGGGAGCATTGCTCGAAACGTCACCTGTGTTAAAAGATTTCATTATTTTAAGGCGACGGTGTTGTTGGTGAATGTGTTTGGTTCATCGGACTCGCCCGTTACGGTTTGCGCTACGTGGCGGCTGTACTCCAGCACTGTGGAGGCAGCAGCGAGGTTTGGTGGGTCACCGCACGGATGTTGCGAAACTCCCATGGGCGTCGAGGCACCAGACCCTGGTTCGCCATTAGGCAGTTTAGCAAGTGGACTAATGTCCATCTGTCTCCATTTGTACGGGGACAGAGTGCTGTGTGGGGGCCGTTGGCCTCCGGGGTCTCTCCCTCACGCATCCCCTATTCCGGTTGCGTTGCCACACCGCCCGAATACCCGCTAGGGTTTCGCCGGCATTCGAACGCGACGCCCCTACTCATACAGTCTCGCGCCGCGCTCCTTCGCTGCGAGCGTACGTACGCACAGCATCATCAATCAAACGCCATACTCCCCCTCACGCAGCTTCGCGCAGCACTCACTCGCTACGAGTATACGTATGCCCGTCTACAGCCCTGTGCCGCACTCGCCTCCACGCCGAATAACCACGTTACCAATGCGCACCTGTATCAGACACGTAGTGAACGTACGCGCACACACGCAGCTCCACTCGCACTCAAACGCGACACCCTCTCTTGCGCCGCTCTGCGCAGCGCTCCCACGTGGCGAGCCACCGTATACACAGCACCACACGCGTTCACACTTCTCAGCGAGATCACACGAGGCCACGATCAGCTATTAGTGATTTATTCTCGGCTCCCTGAGAATTATTGCTAAATCAGTATGAATCGACGAGGCTGGCCTATTCTGCTACCCCTGGACCTATTTCCTATTTATCGGCTTATGATACTATTTCACCTTCTTACTCACGGTTCGAAGTATTCGGTGTCCCGTGGGTTTTCCTCGCTGCTCGTCTGGACACGTCGCACGGACGTCCGGAGGGCAGAGCTGGGAGCCGCCTTGACCGCTGGCTTCTTGGAGTCAGATCCCCTCTACCTTGCTACCTTCGCTTTTTATCCTATCTCCCCGTCCCAGGGCTCCGCCTCCCCCAGCACTCTTCGCTCCTTCCCGCGTTTATGCGCGGCGCATATTCTAATCAGCTCCATTCTCATGCCTCCCCATCACAATGGGTGGTCGGCTTGACTGCGCCGGTGCATGCCTTTGTCATGCCAATTAGGTCACGGTGTCCATCACAAAGGCTTGCCATGGGATTTTATGCACTGACCTCCGCATACCTCCGCTTATTCGTAGTTCCAGCTTTTACCCTTTAACTTCACTAATTTCCCTAATAATGGCGCCTACGCGCTCGAGCGTAATTATCCTAACCATCAGCGACTACGCACAAGAGCCCCTGTTGTCATGCTAATTATGTCGTCCCGTCCCTCCCCTGCCTGCCTCGTCTATACGTGTGTGGGTGTGGGGGGTGCGTTTCAACCGCAGTGGCCGAGTGGCCCCTCGCTGCGACCATGCAATCTTAATGCCGGTCACAGCGCCGCGAAGTAGCATCGGGGGAGGTCGTCCAATTCCCTGGTCGCCGGAAACCGTGAAAATTATCCCGATAAGGGCTTCTCGGATTAAAACCGGTCGGCCAGGTGACTTCCTCTCGGAGCTCTAATGGGGGGGGGGGGGAAATGCATGTGGGTGTGTTTATGTGAGGTGAGGTGAGGGGACGCGGGGGTCGGCTCCGTCACTTAGTGGTGGCGAGGTCGGGGATGGGGCGCCCGCCGAGCGGCTTCATGGCGGCGGCATCACAGCTGCCCACTCACGTAAGGTGTGGATTTTTTCCGAGTGCTCCGGTTTTTCCCGTCGCACGTACCGACCGACCGTGCGGGTATGACTCAATCCACCCCGGTGCCGTGTCCGATACACCGAACCTTGACCTTAGCTGCCCGATGAGTATTCCATGGTGGATGGTGCCGAAGGTGGCTGAGAGATCGAAGCCAACCAACTCTACAGCGCACTGGTCATCCACGATCTTGTAGAGGTCATCAGTGATATTTACAGACCTGTCAATTCATACGGCTTACCCCGTATTTTTGTTCAGGGAAATTGAGTTTTCAGGTCCATATGGCGTACAGCCGTTTCAATACGGGCAAACACATGTTTTTGTCTTTTGTTTGTGTTTCTCCCTTGTGATGGGACTTTATCAGATGAACGTTGAGATTTATAAGGACACGGGGTGACCAAACACATTCCAGCGGAGGGAGCTTGTAGGGACGTTGGGTTGCTCGGTTAATGGTCAGGGTCAACGGCGGCGTGGTGTATTCCGCAAATATGCCCGACTGTGAGGGCGGGCACAAGCCGGAGTGAGTAGGTTAAACGTTGAGTTTTATAAGGGCACCACGGTGTGACCAGCCCCTCCCCACCCAGCCCCTCCCCACCCTCCCCCACCCAGCTCCTCCCCACCCTCCCCACCCAGCCCCTCCCCACCCTCCCCTCTCCATCCAGCCCCACCCCTCCCATTTTTGGATGAACGACGAACGGACGGACACAATAAACCCCATGTTGGCTGGTGGAACCAGGAGGTTCCTACCAGTATAAGGTCTGAATTGGTCTGTAATAAGGTAGGCACTGATAAGGGGTTGACAGGTATGTCTTTAGTAGAGCCGTCTCATTGCTTCAGGGGCTCTGTAACCTTTGAAATCGCATTCAGGTTTAAGATGGGGCGATAGTTTGCGGGGTCACTGTGGCTCAAGACGATTTTTTTCAGGAGCAGCGTTGCCTGCGCAATTTTAAACCGTTCTGAGAAACAGCCCTCGCTGAACAAAAGATTTGCCAGCTGGACAATCAGCGGCAAGCAAGCAATATCCGAGCACGATTTGAGTTTCGACCGTGTGGATGTAGTCGAGCGCGAACGTCTTACTTGGCAGCCGTGCGATGAACATCGACACCTCTGCCACGGACGTTGGTTCCAGGTTGATCAAACTCAGATGGCAGCCCAGGAGAACGCGTTGCCTTCATGTTAGAAACTGCCGTCTTGATCGTCACTATTTTATTGGTGGAGACTGTCGCAAGTAATGTGCACAGACCGGGTTGACGCCTGGATGGGTGCTTGGGGAACATCAACATAATTATCTCTCTCACTTACAAGCATCTGGTAAAGAGTATCTGTACTCTAAGCCGATATCTTTTCCTAGGTAAACTAGTGCCATGATAATAAGGGGCCGTGCATAAATGACGTCACGCACCTAGGGGGGGGGGGGTGGGGGTCAGACATTTGTGACGATGTGTGACGATGGGGGGGGGGGGGGTTGAGAAATGTGACGTCACATCAAAATGCGCAATTTTAAATAAATATAGACAACACGTTCTACTTAATTAAATAGACTTTTTAATAAATGTTTTCTCCTACAACATCAGAGTGCAGCGCCACATTAAATACGCACTACAATGACAATAGTTTAAAGCGATTTGAAGCATGTTTTATTTTTGGGGGGGGGGGCAGAGCTTTGTGACGTCATATTTGAGGGGGGGGTCTGACTTTTTTTGACGCCCTGGGGGGGGGGGGGTCAAAAATCGTCCAAAATCGCGTGACGTAATTTATGGACGGCTCCTAAAGTGAATCAAACGTGTCACGTTATTAAATGTTTAATATCAAAGTGAGGTGCATTGATATTGACCTAATCGGCCAAAGAGGTGTGCATATAAAGAGAGTAAGACTGCCTCATGTGCCGCTCTGTACCGCACTGTACGCGTGCCTGGCTTTTTTACTAAACCTCGTTGCCATGGAAACTGCAGAAATTGGTACCTTGACATTCATAAATATTGCAATTCAGAGGGCCTACCCTTTAAGAAGCGAGCGGAACTAAAGTGCAATCGCAAAAACACAAACCTATGGACAAGGTTACAGTTGCACGAAATTGCATTTAATCAAATCATTGCTGTGATGAAACCAGGATAACTGAACTTGCGTTGGGTTCACACTCAAATCTTCCAGAGATGTGGGACTACAGCTGTCGAGGTCTGGCGCCTCATAGATTTGGATGATGTCATACTTTGTTTTTGCAAAATCATGTGCGCAACAATATTACACGGTTTGGTGGCAGCTCGAGCGAGCCCAGCTCGGAGGCCGAAGTGCTGTCTGGCACATCGGGACGTTGTGGAGCGCGTACCTAGTGGGAGACCTCGTGGCAAGGTGAATACTGAGTGCACACAATGCCCAGCTGAGATCCAGGCCAACACCGCAACACAAATGCGAGCCTCGCCGTGAGGGATATTCACGCGGCCTGCAATCGAGCACTGCGGAGGCAGCGAGGGTTTGGCGGGGACCACGCGAATATTCTGAAATCCCTTCCCGTGGTAACGTCGAGGAGGTTCCATAATCCCAGCTTGCCAGAAAGCGGTACAGCATAATGTGGACGAGTATCATCTGTCCTTTCTGTACGGGATAGAGTGTTGCTCTCTTGCACGTATGTGTTTACTCCGGATGCCCCGGTTTACTCTCACGAGTATGAGCGCGAATTAATTGGCTGAAAACATTTTAATACATAGAGGACCACATAACTTGGGCAATTGTTGGCGCCAACTCACCGCGTGGCCGCTGAACTTCCCGCTCGTCTGCGGTTCTTCCTCGCACCTCTGAGTCGCTCCGTCTCTATCTTGGAGAGCGAGCGAGCACTGCGAGACGCGTTACAAGTTGAGATGAGTTTTTAAAGAGATCCGGACGACCGTCCCGACTCCCACCACACCTGAGGCAGCTTTGTGTCACCTGCGCAGCCCGCAATCCGAGACCCACCTGCATTATTGGTGCCACGGTGCTTTGTGGCAATTTTGGTTCTTACGTTTTCCGCGTAATCATTTGCCTCGCATAAGTCCCATGAGCCAGGGCCAGACATTTCACCCGTCCGTACCGCTAGAGGTGGCATCACTTTATGACGACCGAAATAAAATTGAATTATTCAATAACCGATTGAAATGAGTCGGGGTTACCAAAGAACGCACTTGTGTTGGCCGTATACATGAATCGCCACTGTTAAAGTGTTGCTACCGAGGGCGGTTATTGATTTCTGCTCTGGCCCATGGACTATCTGTAACAGTTTTTTTTCGAGGTACATTTCAATGATCCCAGTGGAGCCGATAGCGAGACAACTGCTGCTCCTCCACTGGGCAGGAGAGTTTTCCCTCAGGGGGAGCTTCCCTGTACTCCCCGTCCATTTGCTTTACAGCTTTACACGAGGGTTTTTTCGTGGTGTTTGCTGGACATTTGCTGTAGGCCGAAGTCGGGAGGATACGGATGTTTGTTGCTCTTCTTTCGCCACCGTACGTAGCCAACCGCGTTCATCAGAAGTTGTTGTAGTGTTAGCGCGCGTTTCTCCCAGTGTTGGTGTGGCGTGATGAGAGGCTGCGATGATCCACGTGGCGTGAACGCAACAACAGCTGCGCTGTTTTTATAGTCCCCAGTCCGCATGGGATTTAGGAGGACGGCTCGTGACGTCGTTGCCACGACGTACTGATTGAAAACTAATTTGTTTACAACCACTTCTTGTTGTGTTTAGTTTGTTGTTTATCCCCACCGTCACCTCCGATTCGCCACCGTTTGCTACGTACGGTGGGAAAGAAGTTAAACATACAGAGTAAATACAACACACATGGCTGACGAAACCGGGAGAAGGCAGAGGAAGGGACTCGCATCATTGTTTCCGTTTTACGTAGTGGAGTTCAGCTATTTTTATTTTACCAAGTAAGACCCACTGAGCTATACAGCTCTTTTTCAGAAGCGACCTGTCCACAAATGAGAGCTCAAGGAAGTGGCTTATCATGTGGAAATGTATAGCAGCCAAATACTCAAAACGCACGTCAATTCTAAATGTGAAAGGAAAAATTGGAGATCCCGGATACAAATCCACACGATTATGGGGAGGACATGGAATCTCAAAATATACAGCAGGTGTCAGGGTCGCAACCGAACCCACGACCCCCTGCATACCAGGCGAGGGAGATAACATCTCCAGTTGCTGGTTACACCATAGATCAAAAATGTGTGAGCGTACGTCACATCAGCTCCCTTTCAGTCGCCAAGTCACAATTAAACACTTTCTTGTTTGCTGCTGCTGCTGCCTATTGTTGATGTGTGCTGTGGCATCGCGATGTTCAGCATTCTGGGCGCTGTTTGCATGGATGACGCTGTGTGGGATAGAACTATTGTTGTTGTTGTTATTATTCACTGGATTTTTGCCAATGTGAGGAGCTTAAATTTATACTGTCGCCCTCCCTGCGTAAACACGAAACGCGTTTTTACACTTGGTTTGTTTCTCTGTGGTATTCTCGTACCATTTTTTTAAGTTTAAGTGACTTTTGATGTTCAACATTTTGAGATTAAAATGTACATGACACTATATGAAATATATTTTTTATTAGAAAATTTGAATATAATTTGTCACTGAATTAAAAACAAATGGAGGAAGCACTAGTTCATGCTTATTAATGATTATTACATATATAGTTACAGTATTAATTTAATTTGTATTAACGATTTATTTTTAACAGAACGAGTACGCTGTACGCCAGGGCATCTCAGAGCGACCTACGTTACATGTCGTCATCTCAACACATCTGAAAGGGCACCCTTAGTGGCAGCTGTCTCTGTGGGCACAAGGAAAAAACAGCACCTGGCCTGCATACAGGCAGGGAGAGATGAATGCTGTAAATCAGTGTTCTTCACGATTTTTCAGAGGGGGGCCCAATTTCGCCAATAAGACCTCATCAGTGTAAGGGCCGCCACACATTGAAACCATTGGGGGTTTGACAGCAGCACGATGATGATGATGGGGGGTGTTTTCACAATTTGTGTATTATCGGGGGCCACACGTCAGGGGCCGCACTGGAGGCCACCAGGGGCCACCAGGGGCCACCAGGGGCCGCCAGTGGCCCGTGGTGGCTTTGCAACGACGAACCCTGCTGCGTGATCCCAATTGAGTTCGCATATTATTTTTCGAATTTGCCATATTTGGACCCTGACACCGGCGCACGATGGTCTGCTCTTGCAAATGACATCATTGGTTATTGAACAGCCACTGTGAGGCAAACGGCATGTACAGTATTTTTTTTGTCGATTAACACACCCACAGTGCTAACCAGGGTCGGCCACCCAGGATGTAAGTTTCTCCCTTCGTGTCAACTTCTATAGCGTCGTACTCTGCTGGTGCACATTGTCTTTAACGTAATTTGCTCAGACATGACATTAGTACTTTATAAATGAGGATTTTGAACGTTCTTTTAAAGATAATTTATTACAATGGAAGAACATTTTATCGTCACATAAACGACACAAATTTTGACATTTGGTGGAGGTTGTTTCTTTGCTCATTTGCCGTTTCAAAATTGGTGGGGGGTGTCTGTCAGTCAAGGTGAATGGTTTCTGGAAGAGAAAAACAAAATACGTAATTCACGAGAGGAAACTGTCCGCCCACGAAGCGTACATTTTTTTGTATCATTTTGTATTGTTTCATGCACAGTACGGTAGAGTGCGGTGTTCTTTGGCCCAGCTGACAGAGGAGACATTCGCTCACCTGAGGCAGCCCTCAGCCCGCCATGATATGCTTGATGAACGCTGCAATCGCAGATACACGGAAGAAAAATCAAGGCGTCGGCATAATAACTAACAACTTACCGTATAAATGTATCAATGAATACAAATGTAATCGTGAAATACTTTCCATAACAGAGTTTCTTTTGGGGTTAGATCACGTAAATATAAATGTGACGATATGGGTGGTGGTCCAGATGTCTTGTTGTCACTCAATTAATTGATCCCGAGCATTTTTTCCCATTTGCACGATCATTTATGTTTGAAATAACCCTTTCTTAAAAATATATATTACGTTTTAGAAAATTAAATCTAGGTCACAAGACATCTGGTCCGCCGTGTCCACGACAACAAAGCTACCGTGCCTTCACAGGCAACAGCAACGCATACTTTATCCGTGCGAGTTCATCGATGCGCACTTCTGCTAAAGTAGACTTTGTCGATTACAAGTGTCGTGTTCCGATCGGCAGCGTTTGACAAGTAAAGGGCAATTGGTTGGCGATGGGAAGGGAAGTAGGCTTACCTTCATAGTTGATGTCTCCATTGCTGTCCTCCTGTCCAGACATCAGCTGTTCCACTTCATCCTCAGTCATCTTCTCCCCTGCACACCCAATCCGCACGTGTCACTCAAATATCCTTCATGCCCCATACCACGGGACGTTGGAACTCATCGTCCCGATGTCTTCCCATAGAAATCACAATTTGACGTGACACCGTCCATTCTTTAGAACTTCACCCTGCAATTGTGTTTGACAAATATCCGTGCGGTATTTGTTTACATATCAGGGACTATAGTTAAACCGATAGTCTGTATCTGTTTAATATTTAGCGCTACGGTAGCTGAGTTTTTGAAAAAAAATTGTTATCAATCTGCAGGTGATCTGCTTAGAGCCTATTTTTGCTGCAGGGAAATTTGTTTTCAGCTTTTATTTAGCTTAATTAATGTTTGTGCAATAACTTTGATTACTCATGTGATGCGGTGGGTTTGTTGTACAGTATTTGCTTTTGTTCTGATTGATTTGCTTCATTGCCGAATTTTATTTTGTCTTTGTCATGTTGGGGATCCAGGTCACTATTGCAAATGAGACTCATCATGGACTCTAGATTTATCAGATGCTTAAAACAAAATAAACTTGCAACTCGTCTTCCCGCCTGACTGCGACATTTCAGTCTTTTAAATGTACAGTCAATGGCTCACCACTTTCTCAGATTCTGCATTGCTCACTCATTGGATTCCACTGCAGATTTAGACCTCTCATTGAAAACGTAATTACACGAGACCCCCCAATTTGTAATACTAATGACACAAACATGCACATCCTGTGCACGGGTAAACAAAGATCCCCGTATACACTTTATCATACTGTTAGAGCACGTGCTGTTAGCGAGCACCTATGAAGCGCCCTGAGAATGATTGTTAAAGGGAGCTTTATACTTTTAAATTACGATTAAGGCCAGCACAGCACACGAAGAGGGTGGGTGGCCAACACCACGCCTGGCTGCCTTTGCCTCCCTAGTGGTGATATTTACACACCGCACCAGGTACTCATTTGAGGCTGAGTCGACCTAGGGGAAGCCCAGGACCGGTTCAGGTAATTGCCACTGGTGTCGACCGTGAGTGGGAACTAAACCCGAGTCACTGGATTCATGGTGCAGTGCACTATATTCTCAGATAAACGTAAAAGTATTCCACTCTATGTTGATTAACTGTGAGAAACCAATAGTAGCTACTGCATATTCTCTGTATATTCTCAGGTTAACATAATGTTTGTACAACAAACTGAACATAAAAGCATTCCACTGTATGTTACTTAAATGTGCATAACCAAACTCATAACAGGTACTGCATATTTTCAGATTAACATGATCCATTGTAATTTATATGATAACATTAACCCCGCTTGGTCTTCGCACCGGATCGGCTCACAGCGATGACATCACCTTTGCTCTATTTAAGACCGAAACAGGGGAACTTTTTCACATTTCTGGCTAATCGCCTGATGAAGCTGGTTGCAATCATCGGCGAAACATCACAGTACTCGAATTGTAAATGTTGTGTGTTTACTCTCCAACACACCATTGTGAACTGAAGTAGTGACTAATTGTTACCTTTTTGTTTACGTGACAAACCTTACGAATTGGCTGCGTCGGTCGGTGCCGGGTTTAACGACACATTTATACTTACGCGATCTAACCCAAAAAACCTACGACTGTACTATTTTTATTTGACCAGGTAAAGCCCACTGAGCTATATAGCTATTTTTCAGCAGCGACCTGGCCACACATGAAAGCTCAACAAAGTGGCTTATCATGTGGAAATGTATCGCAGCCAAATAATTTAAATGCGTGATGTTGATTCTAAATGAAAAGGAAAAACCGGAGGACCCGAATAAAAATCCACGCGACCACGGAGAGAACACGCAAACTCCAAATATATAGTCGCCAGGGTCGAACTCACGACCTCCAGCATACCAAGCGAAGGAAGTTAACATCTCGCCACGTCTATTGCCGACGGCGATGGTGGCTACTCGCTCCTCTCACCGAGCGTCGCAAGGACGTGACGAAGCTCAGCACCCATCACGGTGCCGTTGCCCTCCTTGTCGAACACGCGCAGGCCCTCCACAAAGTCTTCCAGAGTGCCGCGGTCCTTGGAGTTGGCGACGTGTTGCAGCGTGGGCAAGAAGGTCTCAAAGTCCATGTCCTTAATCAGCATCTCTGCAACGCAGCATCGGTGGGGGGCGGGGGCGGACAGTGGGGGTCGGTACTTTTCATGCGCTGGAAAAACTGACTGGAAATTGACGCATGCCACCGTTGAACGTTTAGAAGTCTCTCGTTACATGACGAATTAACGTCACAATGGTAACGGTGCGAGCTCCTCCTGCCCTTTATTCAAATGTACAATCCACTTACTCCGTCTTGTCTTAGAATTGTTATATTCGTACAACATGGCTGAGCTATTGCAATTTGAGGTAATGCACTAATACCACACAGAGATTGTATTGCGAATTATTTTGGGATTCTTTCGAGAGCTATGCGTGAGAACTCTGATCCGTTGTGATGTGGGGGCCAATATCGCAGACCCTCTTATCCACGGGGTTATCCGAGAATTTTGTCCATTTATCCGTGGGAAAACATTCTGTGGATGATTGCCGATAATATGAATATTTCCGTTTCTGAACTCCGAATATCCGCAAAAAACACCTGTTGACAATGGGAGTTGTGACGTGAGGTAATATCTGCTGATAATCCGCGAGCAACTGCATGAATTTGCCAAGTGGCTCAACTCGCGCTCAAACAAATTGTGGGTTAATCGGACGCCGTTTCGCATGGACTGATGGGAAAAGTAGCATGTAACGGTGTGGACGAGCGCTGTCGCACCGGGGTGAGCCGAGGTGGTCTGTGTTACATGAGATAAAAGGGCGTGAGTGGTTATGGGGGGAAAATTCCTCCAAAGCCCCCATCTCCGGAAGCAGAGGCGCCACAAAGTCTGGCTTTGACCGGAGTCGGCAGGGCTTGATGTTCTGTGATTTGCCGACGTGTGGGGGGCGCTATGGTGTGGTACGCGGTGTTTTGAAGTTGTTAGCGCGCGATGGCGCTGCGTAGATGTGAGAAGTTATTATCCGCCACTGTTTGATTCGTGTCCTTGGACAAAGTGTCTCAAGGCATAGTTAATACATTCGAAATCTCGTTAAGACTCGCTGTATATCCGGATCGAGTTATTTGTCCATCTTTCTATTGCCGATGAAGCACGTCTCAAAGTCCGCATTGGTGCCCGATACTATTGAGGGAATTGCATGGGTGAGTCAATGAAGGCAAACTCCTCTTTCCCCAGTGTTAATAGAAAAGAGCAACCCTCACATTGCCGATAGCAAAGCATAGGAATGTATAGGGCCGTGGACCCTACAATATGCGCTGTTAATAGAAGTAGCGGGTAATCGGGTCAAGGATAAGAGGAGTTCTATATTTCAAACACGTGTAGACAACTTACATTTGAGCGTCATGGTAAAAGAGATGGGAGCCATTTTCTTCCTGCCGTTTTGAACAGTGAGGGTGGAGCTATGGTGTGAGCTGTGTTGTTTTGGTTGTTCCCAGGTTTTTTTCGTGATTATTAAAGAGTTGTATTGCCATCAGACCGTCCTGAGTGCAATCATCTTCGACGACGCAAGTGAGTGAGGTGCCGAATAAGGAAACGGACGACACGTGGCATAAACAAACAGGTGCCACCGCGTTTTAGAGCAAAGCCAACCATCGGTGGTGGTGGCGGCGATGGAGGTGCTGTGGTCCCCTCACCATCTGGCTTGGGCTTGTTGAGCACTTTCAGGACCTCTGCGTTGGTCGGGTTCTGGCCGAGGGCTCGCATGACATCGCCACACTGGGAGTACGTGATCTTGACGTCGCCCGTGCGGTCAAACAGGGCGAAGGCTTCCTTAAACTCTGCATGTGGGAAAGAGATTAGAATCACAACGTGTATTCCGAATTGCGTCGTTGTTAAAGCTGAAGTAGTCCATCTGTTTACACAGAAACAATGTAACTACTGTACTACGGTATATATGTAAAGCGTACACGAATTTTTTACCCGTGGCACACCACGGCAAGAGGAGTTGAGCCAGCTGCGTAAAAGGGGAGCAGTTAGGCGGGCGAGGTGACCGGGAAAGGGAAGGGATAGCGGGATGGAAGTCCCCAAGACGGGCAAAGAGGGCACGGCTCAAGATGAGCAGCAGGAAGACAGAAAGAGCAGCGGGCAGGAAGGGAAGGAGCGTGAGAAGGAATGAACGGGCCAAGATGTCGGGGATGAGAGGGTGATGATGATGAGCGGGGGGGTAAGAGAGGGAGAGAGGAAGGAGTGTGCAGAAGTGAGCTTCACAGAGCAGCAGCGTGTGTTTTCAAAGGGGGCGGGGAGAGGGAAGGGATTCAGGGTGGGAGTGGCCACACACAAGTCACGTGATTCACGGGAGGCTTGAGCAGATTTAGATAGCAAAGACAGATGAGAGAGGAGGGATTCAGAGTGGGGTTGTTCACACAAAGGTTACGTGATTTACGGGAACCAGATCTACATTGATTTGAAATGCATAAAGACTTTCGCATTGTATTTTGGAAGAAGTGATGTATTTTTTTTACCTCCGCTGAAGGTATTCCTTCTAAACACGTTATTTTTTTACATTAATAATGTAACACAATGTGCAATTATGTGTTCGCGTGATGTGCAAACAATTTTGGTGACGTTAAACTTGAAATTTTACGGCATGCACAGTCTGAATGTTGTGTAACGGCCCGTGATCTATCAATGGAAGTGACGTTGAGCAGTTATATTTGCCCATGCCCTCTGAGAGTAATGAAACCTCTTTTAACTTAAGTTGATCTCTTTGTCCATGAATGTCCTTACACTAATAATAGTGCACTGCTCTCTACATGTCCATTTAAGCTCACTCCACTGCTGGATGTGCAATCGCAAGGACAGTAAATATATCCGCAGTGAACACTGCATACAGTACAAAATAAAACGATAGATTTTTGTTCGATATCTGTTCCACCGTAAAAATGTGAAAGAATATATGGGAACCGAGGGGAGGGGCTGCGGGGGATAGCTCCAGAGGGCGGCGCCACACAGGGTGTCACGGTGACTAGATGTTAACTACCTCGCCTGGTGTACAGGAGGTTGTGGCTTCCCGACCCTGTATATTTGCTGTTTGCATGTCTCTTTCTCCCTGTGGTCGAGTGCATTTTCCTCCGGGTCCTGCGGGGTTTCCCTCCAAATTTAGAAAATATGCTTTCAGAGTATTTGGCTGTACTCTTTGGTTCATTCGGTAAAGTCACGTAGGTGGAAATTATTTTATTTTCTACCTACGTGACTTTATCGATTGAACAAAAGAGTATGGATTCCTGCAGTCACGAAAGCTTCAAATCAAGAGTATTTGGCTGCTATACATTTCCACACGATAAGAAGTCGCTTCGTTGAGCTATCATTCGTGATGGCCAGTGGTCACTTCTGAAAAACAGATACATAGCTCGGTGGGGCCTTACCGGATAAAGAAAAAAAAGAGTGAAGTTTAGTTTGATCCTTCTTTGGAAACTCGTCTGTCACTGCCTGTGTCCGCGAATGTTTCATGTTGCGTGCACCCTTCTCACGTGGCTGCATGAAGAGCAGCACAACTCTTAGATACAAATTCTTAATCTGCTCCATAAAACGGTGCTACGTGCTACCAGAGAAGGGCCATCACCCGAAACGTCGCCTATTACATTATTATCATTATTATTTAAGGGCACAGACAGTGTTTATTGACGATTGCATCGAGTTTGTATTCTTTCGCGACGTCTTTCGCTCGTGGAGAGAGCGAGATATTGAGGAGGAACCCGTGCAGACAACTCACGACTGGAACGTTACAAGAGCCACTACCACCACCACGTGGGGCACTGAGCAGGCGACGGTGGTGGTGGTGGGGCAGTCCAACGAAGCGAGAGGGAGGAGGGAGCAGGTGATGGGGGAGTGGGTCCGGTGTTGGCACATTTGCGGTCCCTCGGTGCGCCTGCTGGCGACTTAATCACGGATACATTCAGCGGGGCCCTGACACTCACCCTTAAAATTAGATTAAGCAGTTGTCTGGCTGGCTGGCGGCGGCTGTTGCGAAGTTTCTCCCTGTGATTGTGGGAGTTGTCTATGATGCCCCTCGATCTTTAACTCTGACGGTTGCGATTGGCTGCGGCTCCGTCGCGCGTGTAAGCGACACACCGCGACTGCGGCTGCCGGATGTTATTTCTATTGTTTGCTTGTTTTCGCCACAATCTGCCCGTCCAACCGTCGACAATTTTATTATCCGCTAATTGAATCGCTCGAGCGGGGGTGAACGTTGAGTGAGTGTCGTGTGTGGGAGCGAGACGGGCAAAACAGCGAGCGCTGCCAATGATTTTGGTTTGATTGAGCTGCAGCATTATCGACGTGCTAAATTACACTATGTAACATGATTTTTGTTCCTGGGTAGTGTTATTTTGTTATTGCTAATGCCTCAAAAGTATAGAAAATGGCTATTATTCCCCACAAACTTTGCTTTTGTGACCAGGACTTTATGTGAAGGAATGACACAAATTCGCCCGTTTTCTCATTGAAAATAGGTACTGGCGGAGCCAGTGGGGTGGATCCGATCGAAATCCCTAATTTCGATCGGATCATTGGGGTTTATTAGGAATAAATCGGCATTTTGCGACCCCCACTGCCACTGTGTAGCATATTATTACGTGCCAGGGACTCTATGAGAAGATAGGACAATAGTCTGAGTCCATAATTGACACAAATGCACACGCTTTCTCATTGAAAATAGGTACTGGCGGAGCCAGTGGGGTGGGGGTGGCACGTGCCCCCCCAATGATCCGATCGAAATCCCTAATTTCGATCGGATCATTGGGGTTTATTAGGAATAAATCGGCATTTTGCGACCCCCACTGCCACTGTGTAGCATATTATTACGTGCCAGGGACTCTATGAGAAGATAGGACAATAGTCTGAGTCCATAATTGACACAAATGCACACGCTTTCTCATTGAAAATAGGTACATTTAAAATATCTCTGTCCTGGTCACAAAAGCAAAGTTTGTGTGGAATAATAGCCATTTTTTAAATACTTTTGAGGCTTAAGCAATTAGAAAATAACACTTACTACCCAGGAACAAAAACATATTTGTTGTTACACAGTGTTACACACGGACATGCCGGTGTCGCGTCAGTGGCCTAAGTTGGCGGCGGACAGCTGCAGAGACACACAATCCAAGTGGGTTTGCCGGCTCCATTCGATCCCAAGACGCGGCAGTTGCCCACAGCGGTTTAGAATTTAATTTTAATCCGCCCGCCCGGCCGCTGACACAATCGGTGCGCCCCGCGCTCAACTGGCGCGTCCGTTGCGGTGGGGTGAAAGTGCGGGCCACACTAACTCCAACTTCTTCTTTCCAAGACGTCTGTCTGACCCGCCAAAAACATGCCCCCTCCTCTGGAGAGGCTCTCGCTCTCTCTCCAGAGGCCTCCCTGCAGCGGGGCCCTTTCCGCCAGCGGTGACGCAGGGCGCGCAATTGCAGGGCTGCAGCTTTACCGCATGCCTCAACGGTGTCTCACCAACGTACCTCCGTTTTATTTGAGACATATACAACATCGAGAGCCAATGCTGCTGTGATGTCATGTTCTTGATATTGCAGTAAACACTTGACATTTTCACGTTGTGTAATGTTTAAGGGACTTTCTTTAATTTCACCTTTTATGTGCGCTATATGTTTTGTTCTTGTACTGATTTCCACCCCGTGTTGGTATTCTCAGTAAACTCTCTTTGCATGTTTTCTTCAGCATTTGTTACAAAAGCTACCCGGTCTCAATTGCCTGAGTTCAACCTCTCTCTCTATGCGAGTATTGCCCTTTCTTCAAGACGTCAGCATGCATTGCCTTGCTTCCATTTAACTCTGTCCATGATATTTACTGAACAACTATCCCATAGATCCTCATACCAGTTGCATCCAGTTGTTAAAATTGCTTTTGTAACTTAATGAGCTGTCTTTTTCAACTTCTTGTGGTACCGATAATTTCCCAATCAAAACCATAATTGTGTTTTCAGTCTCTTGTTTTCTCATTCCATGTCCGAGACATATAACTTGACACTTCTCTAATTATTATTACCAGTTGCCTCTTTGTACCCTGCTGCTATCCGTGACACATTTATGTTACTCATCTCTTGTCTGTGCTTGAGTTAAATAAGCGATATTAATTACATTAAACATCTCAAAATGTTGGCAATATTGTGACAGTGTGCCCTACTCTTTTATAGATTAACAAAGATAAAATTGTAAATAAGATGATTGCAGCTGAGATAAAGAGTGGGCTTATTAATAGTGGTGGTGTAGTTCAAGATAACAAGAGAACAGGTGGGAGAGGTTAAGGAGAGGTTGGGGTATTAGGGGTAGTGATAGGCGTTGGGGTAGTGATAGGGGTTGAGGTAGTGATAGGGGTTGGGGTAGTGACAGAGGTTGGGGTAGTGATAGGGGTAGTGATAGAGGTTGAGGTATTGATAGAGGTTGGGGTAGTGATAGAGGTTTGGGGTAGTGATAGTAGTTAGGGTAGTGGTAGTGGTGGAGGTAGTGATAGGGGTTGGGGTAGGCCTGGTTGCAGCAGGGGGACGCTTACAGAGCCGCTGACTGCTAACACAGCGGGGTCAATGTGAATGCGTTATTCAAAGTGATGGTTGACACGGGATGTTAGAAATCCACCCAAGAACCACCGGATTATTTGTTTACACTCACCCTCGATCTGGTCTGGTGAAAACTCGACCTGGAAATGTTAATGAAAAGAATTCATTGTTAAATAGGCACTTTACATCGCTTTACAATACAGTCAGTGTGAACATTTAAAACGTTGCTTCCGTCAACTCTTGAGTTTCTAAATCACATCTTTAATATTGTAATATAGTATAAATATACGGTTATTATAAAACACACATTTAAGTAATATAAACCATGTCAACATCATTATCCATTTCACGGAACTGGTGAAATATCCGTGACCTAAATCCATGGACAATGTATTCCCGTACTCATTGAATTTCAACCGCTTTAAATGACCCCAGTGCGGTGATCATCACGCGTGACGTTAATGTCAGCAGCAGCACCTGGACGACAAGAAGCTGCGGAGACCATCACGTGACGTTCACCTGAGACCATCACGTGACATTCACTTGAGACCATCACGTGACGTTCACCTGAGACCATCACGTGACATTCACCTGAGACCATCACGTGACGTTCACCTGAGACCATCACGTGACGTTCACCTGAGACCATCACGTGACGTTCACCTGAGACCATCACGTGACGTTCACCTGAGACCATCACGTGACATTCACCTGAGACCATCACGTGACGTTCACCTGAGACCATCACGTGACGTTCACCTGACACCATCACGTGACATTCACCTGAGACCATCACGTGACGTTCACCTGAGACCATCACGTGACGTTCACCTGAGACCATCACGTGACGTTCACCTGAGACCATCACGTGACGTTCACCTGACACCATCACGTGACGTTCACCTGAGACCATCACGTGACGTTCACCTGAGACCGTCACGTGACGTTCACCTGAGACCATCACGTGACGTTCACCTGAGACCATCACGTGACGTTCACCTGAGACCGTCACGTGACATTCACCTGAGACCGTCACGTGACATTCACCTGACACCATCACGTGACGTTCACCTGTGACTGTCACGTGACATTCACCTGAGTCGCTCACGTGACATTCACCTGTGACCATCACGTGACGTTCACCTGAGTAGCTCACGTGGTTGATCGATTACTGACATCTCACTAAAGCAACGCGTTTATGTATTAATGTTTACGCGGAACCTTCCATGGAGAGATCACAGAAGCGTCCTTCATTCGAACATTTCTACACTCCGTCACAGACTAAAATATGATAATTGCTGTACAAGACGATGACATCGGGGTCAACAGATCGCGCCGAGTCTTCATTGGCCTGGTGACGGGGTCACACGTGTTGCCGCTCTTGAAATATTTAGGTGGTTTTCATTGAACGGAATTCGAGATAATAAAAACAAATGTCTCCTCTTGTTATTGTTTTGGAGCTGCGCGACTCCTGGCCAAGTGCCGTGGCACAGGAGGAGGTGCTGGGTGATGATAACCCGTGTGGAACGTGTTTGTGTGTGTGTGCTTCTGCTACTGTGTGTGTGCTGCTTCTCTGTGTGTGCTGCCGCTGCTTGTGTGCGGTGCTGCTGCTTCTGTGTGTGTGCTGTGTGTGTGTGTGCTGTGTGTGTGTGTGCTGTGTGTGTGTTGCTGTGTGTATGTTGCTGTGTGTGTGTGCTGCTATGTGTGTGTTGCTGTGTGTTGCTTTGTGTGTGCTGCTGCTGCTTCTGTGTGTGTGCTGCTGTGTGTGTGTGCTGTGTATGTGTGCTGTGTGTGTGCTGCTGTGTGCTGCTGTGTGTGTGTGTGCTGCTGCTGCTTCTGTGTGTGTGTGATGTGTGCTGCTGTGTGTGTGTGTGCTGTGTATGTGCTGCTGCTGTTTTTGTGTGTGTGCTGTGTGTTGCTGTGTGTGTGCTGTGTGTGTGTGCTGTGTGTGCGCTGCTGCTGCTTCTGTGTGTGCTGTGTGTGCTGCTGTGTGCTGCTGCTGCTTCTGTGTGTGCTGCTGCTTCTGTGTGTGTGTGCTGCTGTGTGTGTGCTGTGTGTGTGTGCTGTGTGTGTGTGCGCTGTGTGTGTGTGTGTGTGCTGCTGTGTGTGTGTGCTGCTGGCTACCTTGACCGTGGTGGGGTCGAAGCCGGGCTCCTTGGGCGGCTCGGGGGGAGGAGGCTTGGGAGCGGCGGCGGCGGGCTCGGCCGCTTTCTTAGCCGGAGGCTTCGGTGCCATCTCTCTCTGTCTGTCTTCTCGATGTCCTGGGGCCCTCCTTTGGTGCCGCGGCAAGAAGGTGGCGGAGCGAGCGAAAAGTCCCGGAGTCTTATAGGGGTCCTCTGCGGGCGGGGGGGGGGTGCTGGGCGGAGCGAGGCCGTGAACCCGCTGCGCGTGTTCATTGTTTTATTACGACACCGGCGCAGTGAGCGAAGGGGGGTGAGTGTCAATCCCCCCGTGGTTGACACCATCACCACCCTGGCTCAGTGTCCTTCATTGTAAGGCCAACCACGGGGGGCACCGCCCCCCCCAAAAAAATACACAACACGTGACACCCCCTCCCCCCCCGGGTTTTAAATGTGTGGCGGCCCTCACACTGATGATGTCTTATCGGCGAACGTGCCCCCCCCCTCTGAAAATGAGTGAAGGCCACTTGTTTGTGCGCGCTCTGTGTGTTGGACTTACTTCGCACCGAGCTCATCGGATGTGCGGGAGAAGGACGGCAAACTGAACACACAAAAAAACACTAGAGAAACGTTGACTATGATGTGTGTACCCTTTGGTTCTTTCGGTAATGTCACGTAGGTGTACAATACAATCAATTAAATCACGACGCTTCGGGCGCAACACAATCGTCCGTCATCGGGTGGGACAACCACAGCACCTGATGACGGACGCTTGTGTTGCGCCCGAAACGTCGTGATTTTATTTATTGTATTGTACACTTACGTGACTTTACCGAAAGAACCAAAGAGTATGGATCCCTGCAGTCAAGAAAACTTCAAATCTAGATCTGATGTGTGTGTTCTAGTATCTCCTGTTCAAGGTAAATCTGAAGATTTAAAGTGGTCAAACATTACTTTAATATTTTACTTTATTTGCATTCTAGCATTGTGACGTAAGCGCCGCTGTGGAGATTACAAGTTCCAAGAGAATCTGTCTATGAGCCACGTGTCCTTTCTCAATGGCAGTGGCCATCGTGCCCTTCTCTCATTGAGCTCTGTCCGTGACATTTACCCAAGAAGTCGACATTGGAGACTCCTCCCAGTTGCATCAGATTGCTCAAATTGCTTCTCCAACTGAATTTGCGGTCTTCCCTGACTTCTTGTTCCGATAATTTCCCCAGTCAAAACTTTATATTGAGTCTCTTGTTTTCTCATTATATGCCCGAGAAATGTTACTTGCCTTTCTCTAAATTATCCGTATACATTTTCTTTTTGTACTTACTAAATATGCAGACAATTCGACTCCTCTTTCATAATATTGAAATATGATGTTAATAAACATGTTCCAAAATGTTGGCAATATTACTCTTTTAAACTACTGTTACATTTTATGTTGAACGACTGATGTGTGAAGGAGGCACATTCCCTGCTCATTAAAAAAAAAACATTAAGGAGATTTTCACGGAGCGTAACTGCGAAATGCATTGCAGGTGTTGTGTGGTCGCTTTTCGACTTGCGCCACTGGACGGAGAGTTGCGTCGCAAAGTTGATGGTCACGTTCTGGCTGTCCCCTTCCGCTGCCAGGGATGATCACCTGCCGGTTGACAATAACTTCACTTTGTGGGCGCTCGTGAAAGTTGCCACTGTCGTACCATATTAGCAACAACAACAAAAGTTTTGCTGGCTGGCTGACAGCGCGCAGGTGCGAGGGGGCGGGTGGCCGGTACCTGGGGGTGGGGGGGCGCCCGGTGAGGGATGCGTGGGGGGGGGGCACCGAGGGAAAGTGAGGGTGGGGGGTGCGTGGGGGGGGGGGTGCGTAGGGTGGGGTGTGCGTGGGGGTGGGGGGTGCGTGAGGGTGGGGGGTGCGTGGGGGTTGGCGGTGCGTGGGGGTGCGGGGTGCGTGGGGGTGCGGGGTGCGTGAGGGTGGGGGGTGCGTGGGGGTGCGGGGTGCGTGGGGGTGCCGAGGGGGTGGGGGGTGTAAGGGGGCGACTGGGGTGATATGCGAGTTGTGGAGTGGGGGGCGCTGGGGGTTGTCACGCGCAAGCGGGGGGCACTCAGGGGGTGGTGGAGAGGGGAGGGCGTTGAGAGGAGGGGGGCGACTGTCGTTCTAACGAGGGGTACTTTACATTTATGTTTAAACAAAGTCAAGTTTTGCTGACCGGTTGAAGGCGGGGAGTGTCGGACGGCCCGAGTGATGTGCGGTTTGCGAGTCCTGCACAGTATTACACACAAATTGTACAACTTTAAAACTGGGCTATTATGGCCGTGGATATAATTAGGCCATGGCTGAATTATTACTGGGTATCATGTGTGTGAGAACACGTGTGTCTGTCTTCAATCAACAACTGCCTCCCTCACGACAAATATTATTGAATGCGAGCACGCCCTGAACTACACTGGGAAACACAAGAAGAGTGCCTGATATAGACATCTGAAATCACGGACGTCAGTCCACTCTTCCCTATAAACCAGGTGTTTTGCTTCCAGCGATAGTTGGAACCAGCTGCTCGGTGCACAGGCCCCGAAGGCCCAAAACGCGCAGGCAAATCGGCAATAAACATCGCCGAGGTAATTGCAATAGGTAAGAGTTTCTCTGAAATGGATCAAGGATTATATTGTAAGAACATGGCAAAGGGAGACGATGGGAGGGCCTTCCAAAGTCTTGTCTTGAGAGGCAGATTGAAAACTAATTTATGTTTGTGTTTAGTTTTGTTGTCCTTCCGATTAGCACGGTTGGCTACGTACGATGCGAAAGACGTTATACACACATACATATAATGTAATTTCCAAGTCTATTGACCACACCGATGGGTCCTGAATTAGACGCATTATGTGGTGACGCTGCTGCTGATGCCTTGGGCGGCGGTGCACCAGCACAATTAACAACAAACTCAGCGCACTCGTCAACAATCCACACGCGGCGTGGCCTTTCAAGAGCAGGCGACTGAAGAGCCCAGAGAGTCACCTCGAGTCGCTCTGAAGAGCTCGCGAATCACGAGGCTCGGGAGAGTCGTGAAATCGTCGCTTGCCACTTCAACGTCGCCCGATTCCAGTGGTTGACACTCCTCAGTCGTATACCGTCATGCTCCCCCCGCTGATCTCAACATTGCGCTCAGTAGAGCCATGTCCTGTGCAAAAATGTACATACTTCACAAGTGCGGAATTACACATTGATGATGGCTTTGTCAAACCATTCTCACAAACGCCTTCTCGCCTCTGCCTGTACTTTGGCGATTCGTGATTGGTTTGACGAGTGAATTCTTTGTCTTGTTCTGGCGCGGGGCTTGTGCACTTGCCACTTACATGGCTTGACGTGTCACGTGTGAGGGGAGACGAGGCGACACGTTGCGATAAACCAACGACACCGCCATGTTAGGGTTCTCAACATTTCCGACAGCTTTACAAGTGGTACGCGTTTCCCCGGCCGCCAATCTCATTGTCTCCTATCTCTCTCTCCCTGTGTCTCTGTCTGTATCTCCTTCTCTCCTCTCACTCCCTGTGTCTCCTTGTCTCTCCTTGTGTCTCTCTCTATGTGTCTCTCTCTGCAACTCCTTGTCTCCTCTCTTTTTTTTTTTGTAATTTTTTTTTAAACTTTGCTTTATGTAAACCCCCACCTCTCGCTCACTCTTTCGCTCACTCTCTCGGTCACTCTCTCGCTCACTCTTTCGCTCACTCTCTCGCTCTCTCTCTCGCTCTCTCTCGTTCCCTGTGTCTCCGTGTCTCCCTGTATCTCCGTGTCTCTCTCTCTCTCTGTCTCTCTCTGTATCTACACGGGGCCGATTCCTCGTGGTTGCCCAAGACCGGGTTTCTCCCCCTGAAGCCGATCCCTGGAGGCGCCGCCGAATCTCGCCACATTTCTTCCCTCCACTCCCGGAGCTTTTCTTTCGACCTTCGCTCAATTCCTCGAGTTTCCGCGAGCACCCTGTGACCTCTGTGACCTTCACCGTGGCCTCAATGTTGACCCAATTGCCTCCTCCCGATCGCATGGGGAAAAAAGCCACGTTGCGCGTTGCACATCGCAAGGGAACAGAAGTCGGCAACCAAAATCACGAGAAAAGCCATTTTTTTCTTGTTTCGAATTCGATAACACCCCCCCCCTCAATATTTCAAGAGCCGCACATGCATGTCGAATACGAGACGGGTGGTCCCTTCATATGGAGGAGGCTCGTGAAGGACGCTGCTGCTACTGGGAAGTTGCAGCCAGTCGCCCTCCAGCAACAACGGAGGGCAGAGGAGCAACGCTCACAACAACGAGCGGAATGCCAGGTGGATAAAATACAGCAAGTTGGCACAGTAGGGGGTACAGCTGGGTGCATTTACCGTTCATCTCAGTCAGCCAACCCATGGCACCTGGGTCTGTCCCGAGACCTCCTCCTGTCAGCGAGCTTTTGACACTTCACGTGGCCTCAAAGTGCACCTAGCCTGGCACAGACGCCGTGGTGACGCCACCGTCACTTCGTGGTGAATGGCGGCTGTGTTGGTATTGATCCTTAAACAATGAATGGCCACGAAGCCAGTTTCCTTGATGAGCCGCACGCAGCTTGCCGCCCCCCTGTGCCACGGGGCTGCCACGCGAAGTGTCACGTTGCATCTTGGAGGCGACGTTGTAAAGGGGGCAGCTGGGGAGAGCTGGGCAACTAGAGACTTCGCACCGCACAACGCCGAGAGACGCGTGTTTGTGCGTCTGTGTGAGAGAGAGAGAGAACGTGTTATGCGTGCCTGTCGCGACCTCGGGCACTGATCTCCGCCGCTCACGATATGATAAACATTCTAAACAAGCGTTGACATCCAGCTAAGAAAAATGTAAACTGCAAGCATTATGTAATCGAGCAATGATGGACCGCTCACCCCCCCCAGGGAAAAGTAGTTGTCTGTAATATAAGCCCTGTTCATTTAAGTCCCACGTCAAGGAGCCGATTGGTTAAACGTTATATCGTGGGACCTTTTGCCAGTATCAAAATATGAAAAAAAAAGAAAACTAACAAATTTTTTTTTCATACTTTGATATTGGCAAAAAGTTCCCATGGTATAGCTGATCACCCCGAGCTAGAAATGCTGTGATACGTGTGGCATTGTCTTTGTGCTGCTCGCCTTTGGCGTTCTCTGGTCTGACACCGGTGAGACGAGGCCATACAGAAGTCTCTGGTATCGGGCAATGCATCTATTAATTCTGAGAGCATGTGTTTGCGTGTTCACCACAAGTACGTGTGGTTCAGGGACGTGAATGGCATACTCCAATGAAAATAGCTGTTACGAAAACTAAAATAATAATAAAATAAATAATAATATTTTTCCACTGATCTGTGTTATAAATGTCATTTATGTACGATTCCAATCATTTTTATAGTCAAAATCGCCAAATTTGCGGAGCGCCGTTGTAAATACAGGAAGACACGAGAGGTGAGGCAGCCACGAGCTCAGCCTCCCCTCTGATTGCGCAACCCCTCAGTAACTGGATGGAGCACGGGCAATAAGCGCGTGCCTGTTACTATCTCTGTGTGTCACCAATGTAGCCATCCCCAGCCATTGACCTCACCGCACGTCGCTGGTGTGGCTCATGTAGACTTGATGCCGTGCAAAAGGTGTCTATTTGGTGTTTGAACATCTTAACACATCCTGTTTAATTGCCAGAAAGTGTAAATGCCTATTCATAATTATTAAGGTAAAACGTCGTTTTCACTCACCGTCAGTGCTGACCCCTCATTGTTCATGCATTGCTACGTTACTTTAAAAAAAGCACGGCAAGCTGCTCGTGCCTGCCTCTTTATATCATCATTTATATTCTGGTCCGCCTTTAATAACTGCAATAGTTACAGAGACTCAAAGGCGTTTTTTGCAGTTATGGCCCTCTCGGCAGATACCAATTGTCGAGCGAATTTGTATTAAAACATTTTTGGTTGGATTTATGTCTATTTTCATTAATTTCCTGCAGGTGAGTTCAATTGTTTTGTTAAAATTACTTTGCCACTGCACTGTGGCGTCAGAGAATGAGAGATGGTTGATATTGTCTCCACGCACGAGGTCGGTGGTTGGCGGAGTTGTGGGTCTCAGTGAAGAAAATGAGGAATGCTCTTGAGTCGAGACACAGCTTTGCCTGCGCAAGGCAAGTCGCTCGCTCCTGGTATTGCTGAACAGAACTCTGGCTATGAGCAGATACGGAGCACTCAGCCATCGATGGGCAACAGCATCAGTGTGCGTGAGGGCATGTAGTTGTGTATGCATGTGGGCATGTAGTTGTGTATGCATGTGGGCATGTAGTTGTGTATGGATGTGGGCATGTAGTTGTGTATGGATGAGGGCATGTAGTTGTGTATGGATGTGGGCATGTAGTTGTGTATGGATGAGGGCATGTAGTTGTGTATGCATGTGGGTATGTAGTTGTGTATGCATGTGGGCATGTAGTTGTGTATGCATGTGGGTATGTAGTTGTGTATGGATGTGGGCATGTAGTTGTGTATGGATGAGGGCATGTCGTTGTGTATGGATGTGGGCATGTAGTTGTGTATGGATGAGGGCATGTAGTTGTGTATGCATGTGGGTATGTAGTTGTGTATGGATGTGGGCATGTAGTTGTGTATGCATGTGGGCATGTAGTTGTGTATGCATGTGGGCATGTAGTTGTGTATGCATGTGGGCATGTAGTTGTGTATGGATGTGGGCATGTAGTTGTGTATGGATGTGGGCATGTAGTTGTGTATGCATGTGGGTATGTAGTTGTGTATGCATGTGGGCATGTAGTTGTGTATGCATGTGGGAATGTAGTTGTGTATGGATGTGGGCATGTAGTTGTGTATGCATGTGGGCATGTAGTTGTGTATGCATGTGGGCATGTAGTTGTGTATGCATGTGGGCATGTAGTTGTGTATGGATGTGGGCATGTAGTTGTGTATGCATGTGGGTTTGTAGTTGTGTATTCATGTGGGCATGTAGTTGTGCATGCATGTGGGCATGTAGTTGAGTATGGATGTGGGCATGTAGTTGTGTATGCATGTGGGTATGTAGTTGTGTATGCATGTGGGCATGTAGTTGTGCATGCATGTGGGCATGTAGTTGTGTATGCATGTGGGCATGTAGTTGTGCATGCATGTGGGCATGTAGTTGTGTATGGATGTGGGCATGTAGTTGTGTATGCATGTGGGTATGTAGTTGTGTATGCATGTGGGCATGTAGTTGTGCATGCATGTGGGCATGTATTTGTGTATGCATGTGGGCATGTAGTTGTGTATGGATGTGGGCATGTAGTTGTGTATGCATGTGGGCATATAGTTGTGTATGCATGTGGGTATGTAGTTGTGCATGCATGTGGGCATGTATTTGTGTATGGATAAGGGCATGTAGTTGTGTATGGATGTGGGCATGTAGTTGTGTATGGATGAGGGCATGTAGTTTTGTATGCATGTGGGTAAGTAGTTGTGTATGGATGTGGGCATGTAGTTGTGTATGCATGTGGGCATGTAGTTGTGTATGCATGTGGGCATGTAGTTGTGTATGCATGTGGGCATGTAGTTGTGTATGGATGTGGGCATGTAGTTGTGTATGCATGTGGGTATGTAGTTGTGTATGTGTAATGTAGTAACTCGGCGGGAGACGACTTCACGGGTAGCACACTCTTTATTTCACCAACTTCGTTTCACAGGTGACTAACACCCACTGTAGTATCTCGGGTGACTAACACCCACTTGGTTACTCGGGTGACTAACACCCACTTGGTTACTCGGGTGACTAACACCCACTGAGCTACTCGGGTGACCAACACCCACTTAGCTACTCGGGCGACTAACACCCACTGAGCTACTCGGGTGACCAACACCCACTTAGCTACTCGGGTGACTAACACCCACTGAGCTACTCGGGACACACCCTGCTGGGGTGTCCGTCTCGACTATGGGTCCCACAGTCCCGACCCACATGGGCGTCGGACCACGGGTCCCACAGTCTCGCCTCCGAGCCACACAGGGCCCCGGTCCCTACAAGGACAGCAGGACTAGGGGTCTCAGGGCACTACGTCTTCAACTCCGTCTTCGATCTTCAACTGGTTAACAACCACGAGTTCTCTCGCGCGTCACCCTTTATACCCCACCTGCGGACGTCGCTGAGAGCACCCATCCTATTTGACCAATCACTGGGCGCTGGCTACGATCCTGTTTTCCCACATCTCAGCGCGCCTCACCACCCACGCCGCGCCGCCCCGTCATCTGTCACTCCCGGCGCGCGCATCCACACCACGCCCACAACGCGTGCCCAACCCCGCACCCCGTGCCGCCCCGTGATCCATCACTGTCACTGTCGGCGCACGTCAACACCACCACTACATCACCCCCTACCACATAGCTCGCAGCCGACCCGGCTGCTAAAAAAATATACAACACCCCCTCCCCCCTGTGTGCCCCGTAACACAACAACAAGAACAACAACCAACGTAACAACACAACACAACGCGAACACTGCCATCCGCAACCATCAACCAATGCCACTACAACAACAGAACAATATGTACAATCCGGCGAGTGACAATACCAAATGTGTATGCAGAAAAAAAAAAAAAATTCTTTTTTTTTTCTTCCGACTCGTGCAGCGTCCCATTCTTTCCGAGCGTCCCTAGAACGGGACATTACCCCGGCAGAGGGGGAACACTGGGCGAGCTCGGGGTTGAAAAATGTCTTCATGAAAAGTGTTGTGCCCTAGCCCGAGTCCGCCTTGCCGGTCCGTCGTACGGCACCAGATGCGGTTGACCGTCCGGTGGTGCCGGCAGTTCAGGAAGACATGGGCCAGGCATCGGGGATCCGCGCGTGCCGCGGGGTTCCGGTTCCCGACAGTCAGCAGCCGTCAGGCCCGAGACACCTAGGGGTGGGTCAGGTGGAGACACGTGAGGATCAGCCTGCGACACATCCCTCCCCGAGTCGACGGTCACATCACACGCCCGGTCGTTACGGCACAGAACGGGGTCACACGGTGCCGCATAGGGTTTCAGTCGGGAGGGGTGCACGTACCAACGGCGTTTTCCCCATTTAATCTGTATACTCTGGGGTCGTGCAACCCGCACAATTTCCACCGGTCCCCTCCAAGGTCTCAACAATTTGGGGGACGTAGCCAACGGTGCATGAGGACAATGCAGCCAGGCCTTATCGCCTGGTTTCCAATCGTGCGTATGCACCCTCCGTCCATGCAATCTCTCGTTCGCGATTTGCCGAGACCGCGAATTCAATCTCGCCGCCTCCCGCGCTTCAGCCAATTTGGCGATATTAAATTTGATGTGGTCTGCCAATTTAGATTTTGCACGTGGCTGGGAAATCCCCAGTTGGACGTCCATGGCCGGATCGGCCTCCCGCCCATACATAAGAAAAAATGGGGAAAACCCCGTCGCCGCATGAGGGGCCATTCGATAGGCCGCGAGTACCCCCGGCACCTGTAAGTCCCAATCAACCTGATCGTCGCAGACCTGTTGGCACAGCATAGACGTAATCGTCCTGTTCAGACGTTCAACCATCCCGTCAGTCTGCGGGTGGTACGGGGAAGTAGGCACTTTCTTTGTACCCAACAGGTCGCACACCTCGCGCAACAAAACGCTCGAAAAATTCTTCCCTTGATCCGTCAGCAAGCGTTCGGGGGCGCCCTTGTCCAAAACATAACCTTGGACAAAGGCGTCCGCCACTGCTGCAGCCGACTGGTTGGCGAGTGGCCATGCCATGGGCCATCGGGTGAAGTACTCTACGCCAACCAGCAGGAACCTATTTCCCCTCGGTGTAGCAGGAAAGGGCCCCAAGATGTCTAACGCAACCAATTCGTTTGTGCGCGAAACTTGAATGGATTGCAGCGGTGGATTAGCCGCCAATGGTGGCGGTTTTCTTTGGGCGCACCCTACGCATCCCTTAAGAATGTTCGCCACGTCGTTACCCATCCCCGGCCAATAATAGTCTCGCTGGATTAGGGCGAGCGTTTTGTGAAAACCCAGATGCATGAGTCGTTCATGAGCAGCCAGAACGACCCTACCCCGCATAGCAAAAGGCACAACGAGCACGTGACGCCGGGACATGTTGTCCCACTTCATCAAGAGGCCCTGTCTGCACACCCAGGAACCGACCCGCGCATCCCCTACCTCGGGAGCGTCAACTTTCCGACGTAGCGTGAGTAGGGAGCTGTCGGACATTTGGAGACGGCCCCACTCGATGAGGGGCAACGATAACAGCGAGTCCCTCCCCGTGGGAGCGTCGACACCCGCGGTGTCAGTGGCGGCGAGCGCAACTCCCGCGGGGTCGGCGACCGGGGGTTTACACCGCGCCGATCCCAGCAAACATGCGCAGTCCGTGCGCGGTGGCAACCGCGACAAGGCGTCCGCATTTGAGTGTCGCAATCCCTTGCGGTAAATCGTCGTGAATTGGTAGTCCTGAAGGACCTCCAACCATCGGGACAATTAGCCGGATGGCTGCGCCACCCGCATAGCGTATTGGAGAGCCGCATGGTCCGTACGAACCGTAAAATGACGGCCGTAAAGATATGGCCTGAATTGCTGTGTAAAAAACACAATCGCTAACAATTCACGACGAGTCACGCAATAGCGTTGTTCGGCGGGGGAAAGAACTCTACTACCGTAGGCGACCACCCGTTCAACCCCCCCGACCACCTGTGAGAGCACTCCCCCGATACCCGTGTTGCTGGCATCCGTGTCAAGCAAAAACGGTTGCGTGAAATCGGGGTAACACAAGGGGGGAGCCTGCACCAAGGCGTCACGAAGGGAGCAGAACGCAGCCTCCTCTTCCGGCCCCCAGTGAAACCGCACACCCTTAGCCGTCAAAGCGTGCAGGGGCCTGGCTATGGTGGCAAACTGCTTGACAAACCGACGGTAATAGGAGGCGAATCCAATAAAGCTGCGAACCTCCGTGACCGAGGTTGGCGTTGGCCATGAGCTGACGCAGTGCGTCTTAGCAGGGTCTGTCGAGATCCCTGAACGACTCACGATATGGCCCAAATACCTGACCGATTCCCGAAGCAGAAAACATTTAGCCGGTTTAAATTTAAGCTTAGCGGAACGCATCCTGAGGAACACCGCTCTCAGTCGCTGGAGGTGCTCCTCAAAAGTCCGGCTGAAAACGATGATATCGTCGAGGTAAATCAAACAGGTGTCCCATTGGAGGCCCGACAAAACCAATTCCATGAGCCTCTGGAACGTGGCGGGAGCGGAATGTAAGCCCATGGGCAAACGGTTGAATTCAAATAGGCCACCAGGTGTCCGGAAAGCGGTTTTAGGTTTAGATTCGTTATCGAGGAGCAATTGCCAAAATCCGGAAAGCAGATCGAGTGTGGAAAAAAACTGTGCTCCCGCCAAGGCATCCAGCGACTCATCCATCCTGGGGAGCGGATGCGCATCCGCCATCGAGATTTTGTTTAAGCGGCGGAAATCGACACAGAACCGCAAAGACCCGTCCTGTTTTTTAACTAGGACAATAGGAGCACCCCACGGACTAGAAGAGGGTGAAATGATGTCGGCCGCCAACATGTCATTAACCGCCGACTGCACATGCTCCTTCTCGGCTGGGCTGAGCCGGAAAGGATTCTGTCGAATAGGGGCCGCGTCCCCCGTAGCTATGTGGTGGCGCAACAGGTCTGTGCAGCCGATATCGTACTTATGTCTGCTGAACACGTCAGCAAACTCGAGTAGCAAACCCCTCAATGCTCCCAATTGCACCTTGGACAAGTTAGCAGACCCGGCACACAACGAGTCCAACCACTCTGTCCCCTCATCACTTGGAGGATGCGACTCGACACTGAAATCGGCGTGAGCAACGAGCTGTTCCTCAACGGGTAGCGGCGCGGCGTGAGCCAGCACCGTTCCCTGCGTAATTATGGCCGGCCGCGACCCCGTATTCAGGACCATTACGAACGGCTCACTGTCCCCTCTCACCATGGTTTGAGCTACCGCCAAGTCGAGGCCACTTTTGGCCCTGTTAGACGGCCCCAACAGTACTCCCTGTGCCCCCGCATCCACCCCGAGTGGTTTCCTCAACCGAAGGGGTACCAACATTTGCGATCCCGGGGGCACCCGTACAGTCTGAGTTGCCAGCGCCTGCACCGTCGCACAAACCGTGCGTATTTTGGTAGGGCTCGTCAAGAACGCAACCCGCCGTCCCGACGGAAGCTCAATGCAGGCCTGATCTATGAGAATTTTGATGGGCATTTTGGACAAAAAGTCCGTACCTAGCAAACAAGGAACGGCCAGCGATGATGATACAAAAATAGGGCCCGCCAATTTGATGTCACCAATGCAAATAGTCGCCCGAATCTGGCCGATGATCCCCAGGGATCCCCCATTCGCCGCATAAAATGGCACGTCCACAGGCAGAAGGGGTCGACTTTGGACGGGAAGAATGTTATAAATAAGGTCCGAAATGATAGTGGCCGACGCACCCGTGTCCACAAGCATCCGGACCTCAACCCCGTCAATAAACCCCGTTACCACGGACGACCCGGCCGACGCAGCCACTATCCTGTGGGCCAATTCGGACCATTCGACTGCTTTCGGGCCGTGTACGGACCCCCCTCGCCGAAGTGAACCCCCGGCACCCAGACGCGGACCCCCCACCGCCAAGCGGCGACCCGAACGTGCCGCGTATGTGGACCGAGCGTGTGAGGTGCCGCGACTTGCCGGGTTTAGTTGGGATGACTTGTGGGCCTGGTCGTCGTCCCGACGTGGTCCCGTGGCGCGCTGACGCGGAGCCCGGCACCCGGCTGCGACGTGACCCCGAAGGCCGCAGTTGTAGCAGACGACGAGGGACGTCGTAGGTTTCGGTTGCTCCAGCTTGCGGGATGAACGTGTGGGTGAACGACCTCCCGTTCTCCACTCCCCCGGACGCGATACAGCGAAGGCCTGCTCCCGATCCGCAGCTGGCTGAGGCTCGGCGATCGTGGTGGCCGGTGCCGCGTTCCCCGCCAATTTGCAGACGACCGTCGGCTTGCGCTTGAGGACCTCGTACGCGTGAATACTCGTGGCGATCGCCAGGGAGCAGATATCCATTTCGTCCGCCACATTGATGGGGACTCCCAACTCGTGGGCCAACGCCAGCAGCTGCTCCGTCACCATGGCGTCCTTCCCCTCCTTGTCCATGCGGGGAAAAGCTGCGTCCGCCAGGGCGAGCAGCGCCGTGCGATAGGCGAGCGTTGTTTCTCCAACCACCTTCCGCCGATCGTAGAATTGGTGGCGGCAGGTCGAGGGCGGGCCGAACACCTTAGCCATTAGGTGTAGCGCGGCCTGGAGCGTTGAGCGAGACGACCTTGGGGCAGATGTGAAGGCTGCAAGCGCGTCGTCGTCGAGCATCGCTGGCAGAGCGCGCAGGGCAGTGGTGTCGGACCACCCCGACATTTCTTGATGTGCGAGGAACCTTCGGTGGAAGGCTCCCCAGTCGCCTCCGTCTGCCTTGAACGCCGACAGCGCGGGCAATCGTTGCTGGAGGACTCGGTCGTCGTCGTCGTCGGAAGGATTTTCCCGCGCGCCACTGTGGTTGTAGAAAATGTCGGCTCTGTCAGCAGTCGCACCCTGGAGAGCTCCGGCGCGCGCCGATGACGCGGGCCGCGCTGAGTGGAGATCTCCGGCCACGTGGTGTCCCCGCTTCCCGCCAAACAATGGCGGTCCCTCAAAAACGGCGCCAACTTCAAAACTTTTGGCGCGAAGCGCCTTCTGGCAGGAACCCTCCAGCCGCGCCGCCTCCTCCAACCCCGCAGCCGTCCCTCCGCCCGCTGGAACGGAGATCTCCGCCAAAACTGCAGCGGCGGCGAGCAGCAACTCCACCAGGCGGGAGTGTGCGTCCTGTAGGCTGGTGTCGGAGGCGAGCGGAGCGTCGGCCATCGCCGCGAAGTGCTGCATCGGCGGCAACTCCTCGTCCTCTCCTCCCGAGGTTGGTGTCTCCAGTACGCCGTCGTCTTCCTGATCTCGCTCGTGGGTACGGGTAGTCTTCCTAGTATCCATTCTTCTTGAAGACAGGTTTACTTCTGACGCCAGTTGTAATGTAGTAACTCGGCGGGAGACGACTTCACGGGTAGCACACTCTTTATTTCACCAACTTCGTTTCACAGGTGACTAACACCCACTGTAGTATCTCGGGTGACTAACACCCACTTGGTTACTCGGGTGACTAACACCCACTTGGTTACTCGGGTGACTAACACCCACTGAGCTACTCGGGTGACCAACACCCACTTAGCTACTCGGGCGACTAACACCCACTGAGCTACTCGGGTGACCAACACCCACTTAGCTACTCGGGTGACTAACACCCACTGAGCTACTCGGGACACACGCTGCCGGGGTGTCCGTCTCGACTATGGGTCCCACAGTCCCGACCCACATGGGCGTCGGACCACGGGTCCCACAGTCTCGCCTCCGAGCCACACAGGGCCCCGGTCCCTACAAGGACAGCGGGACTAGGGGTCTCGGGGCACTACGTCTTAAACTCCGTCTTCGATCTTCAACTGGTTAACAACCACGAGTGCTCTCGCGCGTCACCCTTTATACCCCACCTGCGGACGTCGCTGAGAGCACCCATCCTATTTGACCAATCACTGGGCGCTGGCTACGATCCTGTTTTCCCACATCTCAGCGCGCCTCACCACCCACGCCGCGCCGCCCCGTCATCTGTCACTCCCGGCGCGCGCGTCCACACCACGCCCACAACGCGTGCCCAACCCCGCACCCCGTGCCGCCCCGTGATCCATCACTGTCACTGTCGGCGCACGTCAACACCACCACTACATATGCAT
This sequence comes from Lampetra planeri, assembly GCF_965212315.1. Classification (NCBI taxonomy): domain Eukaryota; kingdom Metazoa; phylum Chordata; class Hyperoartia; order Petromyzontiformes; family Petromyzontidae; genus Lampetra; species Lampetra planeri. The sequence continues at coordinate 1,520,892 of NC_136127.1, forward strand.
GTGGGCATGTAGTTGTGTATGGATGTGGGCATGTAGTTGTGTATGCATGTGGGTATGTAGTTGTGTATGCATGTGGGCATGTAGTTGTGCATGCATGTGGGCATGTATTTGTGTATGCATGTGGGCATGTAGTTGTGTATGGATGTGGGCATGTAGTTGTGTATGCATGTGGGTATGTAGTTGTGTATGCATGTGGGCATGTAGTTGTGTATGCATGTGGGCATGTAGTTGTGTATGGATGTGGGCATGTAGTTGTGTATGGATGAGGGCATGTAGTTGTGTATGGATGTGGGCATGTAGTTGTGTATGGATGAGGGCATGTAGTTGTGTATGCATGTGGGTATGTAGTTGTGTATGGATGTGGGCATGTAGTTGTGTATGCATGTGGGCATGTAGTTGTGTATGCATGTGGGCATGTAGTTGTGTATGCATGTGGGCATGTAGTTGTGTATGGATGTGGGCATGTAGTTGTGTATGCATGTGGGTATGTAGTTATGTTTGCATGTGGGTATGTAGTTGTGTTTGCATGTGGGCATGTAGTTGTGTATGCATGTGGGCATGTAGTTGTGTATGCATGTGGGCATGTAGTTGTGTATGGATGTGGGCATGTAGTTGTGTATGCATGTGGGTATGTAGTTGTGTATGCATGTGGGAATGTAGTTGTGTATGGATGTGGGCATGTAGTTGTGCATGCATGTGGGCATGTAGTTGTGTATGGATGTGGGCATGTAGTTGTGTATGCATGTGGGTATGTAGTTGTGTATGCATGTGGGCATGTAGTTGTGCATGCATGTGGGCATGTAGTTGTGTATGCATGTGGGCATGTAGTTGTGTATGGATGAGGGCATGTAGTTGTGTATGGATGTGGGCATGTAGTTGTGTATGCATGTGGGTATGTAGTTGTGTATGCATGTGGGCATGTAGTTGTGCATGCATGTGGGCATGTAGTTGTGTATGGATGTGGGCATATAGTTGTGTATGCATGTGGGCATGTAGTTGTGCATGCATGTGGGCATGTAGTTGTGTATGGATGTGGGCATGTAGTTGTGTATGCATGTGGGCATGTAGTTGTGTATGGATGTGGGCATGTAGTTGTGTATGCATGTGGGTATGTAGTTGTGTATGCATGTGGGCATGTAGTTGTGCATGCATGTGGGCATGTAGTTGTGTATGGATGTGGGCATGTAGTTGTGTATGCATGTGGGTATGTAGTTGTGTATGCATGTGGGCATGCAGTTGTGCATGCATGTGGGCATGTAGTTGTGTATGGATGTGGGCATGTAGTTGTGTATGCATGTGGGTATGTAGTTGTGTATGCATGTGGGCATGTAGTTGTGCATGCATGTGGGCATGTATTTGTGTATGCATGTGGGCATGTAGTTGTGTATGCATGTGGGCATGTAGTTGTGTATGCATGTGGGCATGTAGTTGTGTATGGATGTGGGCATGTAGTTGTGTATGGATGTGGGCATGTAATTGTGTATGCATGTGGGTATGTAGTTGTGTATGCATGTGGGCATGTAGTTGTGTATGCATGTGGGCATGTAGTTGTGTATGGATGTGGGCATGTAGTTGTGTGTGCATGTGGGCATGTGGTTGTGTATGCATGTGGGCATGTAGTTGTGTATGGATGTGGGCATGTAGTTGTGTATGGATGTGGGCATGTAGTTGTGTATGCATGTGGGCATGTAGTTGTGTATGGATGTGGGCATGTAGTTGTGTATGCATGTGGGCATGTAGTTGTGTATGCATGTGGGCATGTAGTTGTGTATGCATGTGGGCATGTAGTTGTGTATGCATGTGGGCATGTAGTTGAGTATGCATGTGGGCATGTAGTTGTGTATGCATGTGGGCATGTAGTTGTGTATGCATGTGGGCATGTAGTTGTGTATGGATGTGGGCATGTAGTTGTGTATGGATGTGGGGTGGAGCAGTAGTGTAGCGGTGAGTGCGCTAAGAACCCGGCGACCCGAGTTCGATTCCCGCTCGCGGCCACCAACACCAGTGACGATTATCTGAACCGGTCCTGGGCCTCCCCCTATTAGGTCGACTCAGCCTCAAATGCGCACCTGGTGCGGTGTGTAAAAACATCGCCACTGGGGAGACAAAGGCGGTCGGGCGTGATGCTGGCCACCTACCCCCTCATGTGCCGTGCCGGCCTTCATATGTGCTCGCTAACAGCACTTGTCCCAACAGTCCGTTAAGGCTATACTGGGGAATCGTTGTGTTTGTAGGGTGTGTGTGTGGCACTCATCAGGGGAGGTGAAGGCCTATGGCAGGGTTAACGTTTTCACGCAGCAAATGCGTCCCTCCCCGCCACGTGGCTTGCTCTGGAGTTCCCTCGCGTCGCCGTGGCAGGCACGACGTGGGGGTCACGCTGGGAGCCGTGCCACCACGTCCACTCCTAACCCTGTCAGGGTCATGTGACCTCCTGAGCTCTGGTCTCGTCCTCCTGCCATCTGAGGCAGGAGTACGGGAACAGCCATTTGTTATTGTGCAGTCTGTTCTCCTATAATGCGGTAGTTTCCTTCCTGAAGAACACCACGTTATGGAAAAATCGCGTTCGAAAGCTCAGTCTGCGATTGCACGTGAGATGCGGAGGCAGGATGCGCGTGGGTAGCATCTAGAAGCATCTAGCAGCATCCCAATGCCTCGTGCGATGCTACGCCGAGGCAGCTGTACAACCGCTTTATTCCGACTCGCGCGACGCAGTTCCGTTCACTCGATCGCATTATATCCAATTTGCATCCGCGTTATAATGGAATGTGTGTCCCTAATACATTCATCACATTACATCTAATTGGCGTTTTGAAAATACGCGGCGCTCTCGCAGAACAGACTAATTACACTTGCATACCAAGCAAAGACGATATCTCAGGAGGCTCCTGCTACGTTTGTTTCAGTAGGGGGCGACGATTGCTATGTGTTCCCCAACAGTGGCGCATCCACCGACGTCAACGCGGCAAAGCGAGATCCGACTGTGGGCCCCCCTCCTTTTCTCCCATCTCAATTTTTACTGATGTAGCTACTACGGATGTTTTTAGCCCGTATACAATAATATGTTAGGCTACCACTATAGATGTTATTTTAGTTGCATCGTGTATTGGGTTTAGAGGAAGGCAGTCTCCCAGTGACAGTTATTAATAAAAAAAATTGTTTAAAGGTACAATACGACTCGCAATTAAGTTATCGTGCGTCTTGCTTTCATGCCGGCCCCATCGGTCTAGGATATCCTCAAAGGGGGTGGATCGCGCAACTTCACGCTGCTCTGTTAACACGATAATCAGATGCGCTAGTTGGGCTAGGTCCATGGTAGACCGCAGGTAATTTTTTACGAATAATTTTTTCTTAACATGTGTTCACTCGTTTATCTGTTGATTCGGGGGCTCCTTGTGGCCGACTGGGTCCCTATGCGTCGCAGGCTTTCACCTCCCCTGAGGAGTGCCACACACACCCTTGAAATACAAAGATTTTTCCGTATAGCCTATTAAGGCCGGCACGACACACGAGGGGGTGTGTGGCCAGCACCACGCCCGACCGCCTTTGTCTCCCCAGTGGCCACATACCATGCAACCATAGCTTCCCATTTACACGAAGGCGTCTCTCACAGCACGCTCGATGTGCGTTCCTGAAGAACAGCGCGGAAGTCGAATTGTGCCGTATGAAGCCTATGTTCCTACAGAAATTCGACACGTTACACGTCGTGTCAACCCGTACGGTTTACCCGTGTGTTTCTCCCTTGTGATGGGATTTGTAGGATGAATGTAGAGATTTATAAGAGCACGGGGTGATCAATAAGGTCTGAATTGGTCTGTAATAAGGTCGGCGCTGAAGAAAAATTAAGTATAATTTCAAGTATCAAATTAAGTATAATTTCATTATCTTCGCCCTGGATTTACAATATACGTATACATGTGTAAAGGAGAGCCGACACAAGATTGCAGGGGTTTCGTCTTTTAATCCTTTTCTCCCATCCACACCTGTCCCCAGCCGTCCCAATCTCGTTCCCGCCAAAGGCCCCTTCTTCCCGCCTGTTCTCCCCTTATATCCCCTCGATCACCCCTCCCACTAACCCTCCTATTGGTGGGAATCCTTCCCCTGACACCCCTACACATGTAACACTTAATTATAATATCAAGAACATTACAAAAAGTATTTAATCGGGAACTTCATCGCAAGTAATCATAATTAAGATGTAAAAGATGACTTAATAAGGAGTAACTTCAGGGCTTCTTGAGCGCTTCGGTGGGCTGCTTGCAGCAGCAGCATCATCAGGCGTGATGCAGACAAAGTGGACATGCAGTGGGTCCAACTGAGTTGCACACGTTGTTCCTTTTAGAGGCAACACTTTTATTTGTAACACCGTAACACCGTAACACACAGGGGTAACTGCCCCTTTACCAGACTACAGCGAGTTACTGGTAAGAAGGGTCGATCCCTCACTCGGGTCTCCGACCACGTGGTTGCCTCGTGAGAGCTTCCCGCTTGTAGATGTTGAGCTTCCAGCTTGTAGATGTTGAGCTTCCAGCTTGTAGATGTTGAGCTTCCAGCTTGTAGATATAGAGCTTCCAGCTTGTTGAATGCAGCAACCCCGGTCCCTCTCAGGGACCCGCCTTATATCCCTCTCCGGTCGGGGCCGCTCCGCCCTCGGCCCCGCCCACCTTCCCGAACATTCTCGTTCTTTCTCGATCCTTCTCAAGAGCTCTCCCCGGACACGTGATAACCCACCAGTCCCTCCACTCGGGGCCCCTGTATGGACACTCCGGATCACGTGTCCACGGGGTCAACCAGAGTGCCATGGCCCTGGGCTACCCTGCCCCTGGGCTGATGCTCACCCCCTCCCCCTCGGTGAAGCCCCCACCACACGCTGTGCACGGTGCCCGCACTATCTCAGTGCTCGCCAAGCCCTGCTAGGCCTGGTGTTACACACAGCCACCCACACGGTGCTGTCCACGGCACCATACAGTGACATCCCCGATGTCCCCGATGTCACTACAGACAGATCTAAGACGGCTAAGCCCCTGACACTGGGGCGCTGGAACGACGCGATGATGCCATCAGACATATCAGGTTTTTTTGTTACTTTGAATTTTTATCATTGACAAATATGTTTTAGTATTTTGTTCGTTCGTTTCTCAATCTGCTTGTCCTGGTGAGGGTCGCGGCTGTATTTGTATTTTGGAAAAGTGAAATTTGACGAAAAAAATTCGTTTCTCGTGGGCGCATAACGGTGGAACGACAAGCGGCGTGTGTCCCTTAAAATATGAATTGCGTAACTGTACATTCACGTAACTGTACATTCACGGTATGGGGGGTAGGTGGGGGGGGCGTCACGACGCTTGTAATTGGCGAGTCGCTTTAACACATTTGGCCAAGGTGGAACCTGACGCTTTGCACATAATTGGGCGACTCTTCTTCGACGGACGTCACGGATTCTTTGACATCCACAGGGGAACTTTGAAGCAGTTGGTGCGCAGTGCACAGTTTCATAAACCCCAGCGTGATTAACCAGGGTAGCCTGCCGGTTTCGAACAGCCGTTCGTGAATAGCGAATGGGGTGGTGGTGGGGGATTGGACCATAATTTGTCTGTCCTCAGACAATCTCGAACGATGGGCGGTGACAAACATATGCCGTTAAACGCACATGGATCACTCACCTAGGCTCGTAAAAAAAAGCAGCTACAAATTAATCTTCTGCCATTTCACGGCATGACGTGATCACAAACTTTGAAGGTCAGGATATAACTTGCCAAGAAAATGGTGTAGATTTAATTAGGAAGAGGACGTTTCCATGGGTGGGACACACGTGCACGAGGGAGGACACTCGGAGGTCGGTGGCACTCATGGGTCAGATGCCAAGGGTCATTTGTAATCCGTGTGATGGGATAATGGAAGAACATACTTCGGATGATGGGTTTCGACTTTTAAATGGCTCTGAGATCCAGCAGTGAAAGTGCAGCGATTGCAAGGCACGGTGACATCATTGGCAGTCTGAATAATGACGTCGTGACCTTGAACATTTGGATCCTCAACGTTTGTATGTGACTGATTAATTCAGCATGGCATTTGGCAATGAAACAGCCATGCTGACTTATTCATTACTGCTTTAAGTGTTTAGTTTGTTGTCCTTCCCCGCACCTCCGATTAGCATGGTTGGCTACGTACGGTGCGATAGAAAGTCAACATACATGACGATCTACGGAGGCTGTTTGCACAACTCTGCAGCACTCTGCTGAACGTGACCAGAGGCTTCACCCCGTGTGCTAATTGCTCTTGTCTGTCACACCGAGCCACTGCCAGGTAATATTTGTGAAATGGCCGACCTCATGCTGATTCGACTTCAAGGTCTCAACTAAAAGAAAATCTGTTTGGAAACATTTGTCCGGAAGGTCCATTTGTCAATGGAACTAAATATTATTATTATTATATAGGGTGGCTCCACAGCCAGGACACTCAGGGTTATTTCATATAATTCCACGACTGGCATTAAAACATGATCATTGTAAATTCCTTTAAAGTTAATATTTGATATATTATCATTATTAATATCTATTTGTCTTATTCCTTTTCAGATCAGATTTAGAAAACTCAACCTAGTACCCTGAATGAATTGAGATGAAACGTAATTGATTAATGTTGAAAGATTACACCGATTTTCTTATTTTTAAGTCCTAAAATTAATTTAAAAATAGAATGAATGCATCATACATTAATGTTAATGAAAAGTCAGTTTGAACATTTTAACGTCTTAGTGGTACACCGGTGGTGAGCGATATTAAAAAAGTATATTTTTCGCAATATAGTAATTATTCATTTTCCTGCGATTGGCAACCCCGGTCAGAAAATCTTGCGGGGTGGTGGTCATGGTGGTTGTGGTTGGTGGTGGTTGTGGTGGTGGTGATGGTGGTTGTGGTAGTGATGGTAGTGGTGATGGTGGTTGTGGTAGTGATGGTAGTGGTGAATGGTGGTGATGGTGGTTGTGGTGATGGGGGTGGTGATAGTGATGATGGTGGTTATGGTGGTGGTGGTGATGGTGGTTGTGGTGGTGATGGTGGTGGTGATGGTGGTTGTGGTAGTGATGGTGGTGGTGATGGTGGTTGTGGTAGTGATGGTGGTGATGATGGGGGTGATGGTGGTTGTGGTGATGGCGGTGGTGATGGTGGGGATGGTGGTTATGGTGGTGGTGATGGTGGTTGTACGTCAAAATCAGTTCTCGTGATGTCGAAGCAGTCGGAAGACAAATTTTGATGTTATGCTGCACCGGTGTACCCCCAATACGTCCATTCGTTAAAATAAACAAAGTAACCAAATGTGATTTCCTAATATAAATATGGCCACGCTCTATGTGGATAATTGCACGGTTGCCTCCCAAATTGGTTTGTAAAACCTCTTAATGGGATGGCGGATGATCAAATCCAGTGTGACCTGAATCGTGCACCCGCATTTATTATTTACCATCAGGACGATTGCTGAGCACAAAGGCTAAAAAATGTCAAGCGGCCATTAACAAACGGCACTTACTGATTGGAGGGAATTCCAAAGTCGAGGAAATAACTGGAACACAACGAATGTATCAGCTAGTGTTGTAACGCGAGTGTATTGTATTGAACACACAGTGGGCGTTACGTAATGCTTCCTGCTGCTGGAGGGGGGTGCTGGGAGGTGGATGGGGTGAAATGGAGCTGTGGGAGAGAGAGAAAGACGTGCGGCTCCACAGTGCCAGGTGGGACATCCATAGGCAGCCTTCCCAATGTACGTGTGTGTATGTTGAACTTCGGATACTCCATCTAAGCTGGACCCCAAAGAGTGACCAACGTAGAAGTAAATAAAAGTTTGCGCATAAAAGACGACCTGATGGTGCAGGCAGTGGTGAGAAGGAAGCTGCCACCATTTGGACACATATGTGGGATGGACAACAACAGGGAAATTCAAAGTGTGTTGTTCATAAAAATGGAAGGAACGAGAAAGAGAGGAAGACCTCACATAGAATGGCTTAACAATGACATAATCAGAAATTGGTGCCAGAAAGATGTGGCACTACTTGAGCATATTAGCACAAGACAGAGGGAAGTGGAAACCAGTGACGAAATGTGCAGTGGTCACTTAGGGCTATTTTTATGTGGATCGTGATGGTGATGTTGAACTGGATTTCCACCGTACATAACCAACCGTGCTTATCGAAGGTGCGGGGGAAGGATAACAAACTAAACAGAAAAATCAGTTCTAAAGAAATACGTTTTCAATTTAGGACGACTCAGAAGCGCAAGGAGGAACCGTAGACAAGGAGGGAAGCAACGACGTAATGAGCCAATGCCAACAATGGATTGCCCTGCTCTGCGGTCCGCTATATATTAAGATATCGGTTAAGTTATTTAGTGTTAATATGTCGGTAGCTGCCTCACTCGAATATACTCGACATGTTTCAAATGCCCCATGTCGACCATTGCTCAGTTTTCACAGCGATATTTGATATTTCTAATGCTATAGCGGTATAGTATCTAATATCAGTATAGCACAACAATTGCAACTGCACGAGTGAATCGCCTATTATATTTGGTTCTCACTACACACGCATGGAGAGACTCGTTCTCCCACACACGCAGAAAATTATCACATTTTGCCAACCACGATTTCATATTTGAAAGAAGTGCAACACACACACACATACACACACGTCCTGAGTAAAGCGATTGTAAATTGACACATTAGAATGGTTACAACGTAGTAAAATAATTTCCGCGAGAGGGAAAAAATGTCCGTTGCATATTCAAGCGCAGCGAAATAATAAATTGTAACGACGAGGCGAGAGCTATTGCGCGCTGCGCTGTTCGGTGCGACGATTCACCCGCGACCGGAATTCTCCGCGGCGTTCGCATTTTCTGACGTCAACAGCTGGCAGATTCCCGCAGTATTATTTATGGCACAACACCCACTTTGCCGGCCTTCCAAACAAAGGCACGTGGAACAAAGTGGTCCCGCTGAGTCCCGCGGGGAGACTGGCACGTGTTTCGGTCACTCAACGCTGTTTATTAAGGGAGGGCTGGCGAGGCCCCCCCCCCCCCACCGCAGAGACAATGCGAGGAGAGCGGCTTATGCCCCGGCAAGTTTAGAGTGAGCCAACCTTCCCAGGCATGTGTTAGGTTAATTTTGTATGCGCGCCCTTCATAGGGGTCACCGTGCTCGATGGGCACTCGAATTCGCGGTGCGTTGGTACAAAGGGGATACTCGTTGGGAGTTTGTACGTACGGACGAACGGTCGTACGTTGAACTTCTTTCGCAACGCACGTAGCCAACCGTGCGAATCGGAGTTTGTTCTGCCTAAATTGACTATGATTGCAGATACTTTGCTCAGCAAAATTCACTTGTCACCAATATGTGGGTTGTGTATCGACTTTTATCGTAATTGCGACCGCAGTGCTTGCATGTACAGGTGAATGTTGATTGAAATTATTAAAATTGGTCATAATTGAGTTAACTTATCATTTGGAGGTCGCATATGGAATCATGCACTGATTGAAAACCGTTCTCTTCACACACATCGCTATCGTCTGTCTCATGATCAAGATGACTTTTCCAAATAGACTACAACATCCTCCTTGTGGTATCTTTATTTTATCGTGCTGTTGGTCTGCCTTCAATAATTGCAAAATATATAGATGTATGTTGAACTTCCTTCGCCCCGTACATAACCAACCGTGTGAATTGGAGGTGCGGGGGAAAGTTAAACAAACTATGGGTCTCTGCTGTGTGAGTCTATGGGTCTCTGCTGTGTGAGTCTATGGGTCTCTGCTGTGTGAGTCTATGGGTCTCTGCTGTGTGAGTCTATGGGTCTCTGCTGTGTGAGTCTATGGGTCTCTGCTGTGTGAGTCTATGGGTCTCTGCTGTGTGAGTCTATGTATGTATGTTGAACTTCTTTCGCACCGTACGTAGCCAACCGTGCGAATCGGAGGTGCGGGGAAAGGACAACAGCACATATCCATGGATGCTGCTGTGTTGTCTCGTTGTGTCCCTCCCAGAATGTAATTTTGCATCGCAGATTATTTCTTGATGCTGCTGCATTGGCAGCGACGCTCGAGAACAATGCACGCACAATCTCAACGCACAGTGCGGACTTTAAAATAAGAAAAAGAGACAACAGGTGACGTTTTAGGCAAATTAGCCGTCTTCATATCACACGGAGAGGCTGCAGAGAGCACGTGAATAAGAGTTGGAGATTGCACCAGGGGCGGTTTCTTCATTAGGGCGATTGGGCGACGCACCACCAATGTCATTCAACCACAGAGTTACGCTAGCCGTTATTGTGCCTCTGGATATAATCCAATCAGCATCATGTCACGTTCTGTGGAGTACCGCCTCTTCTTGGGCGATTTCACTCTGGCTGAGAATCGCCCAGAGTGTTCCCATAGACTTACATTCAAAGATGTTTTTTTTCGAACGGCGGGCGCTCCAATGCATTCTCTATGGCTTCCGGGAGGGCTCGCACTAACGTGCTTACGTCATCATACGTAAGCACGTTTCAGTCAACAATATTATTTGTCGCCACCTAGTGGAATCTTTAATAAAAGAAACTGAGTGGATTGTAATAATAGTGAGTATAGAAACAAACACGATGTATTGTAAGAGTCACTTTATTTTTCATTAATATTAAAGAAGTGAAGTTGCCTTTACATGTGTAGGGGTGTTACGGAGGGGCTGTTATGCAATGGTATCAGACGGTAAACAAACACAGTGGGCGTGGCTATGTCGGTGCACAGGGGGGTGCTCACAGCGACGTCCGCACCGGGCAGCCTGGGGGGCTGACTCGGAGCTGGGATCCCCCGGGGCCCCACCCCTCAGGGGGGAGTTGGTATATAAGGGGGTGAGCCGGAGGGCTCGAGGGAGGATGTATGAAGCTTAACCAGTGAAGAAGGAAGATCTTCCAGATAGAGCCCTGGACTCCCCTGGATTGCCGCCCTTGTCAGGGCCAACCAGGACCGAGCCAGTGGCGTGGCCCCGAGAGCCAGAGCCGGTGCTCTTGTCAGAGCTGGTTTGGGGACTCCGGGCGCCATAAGCCCAGTTGGCCAGTGCTGGGCTAGCTAGCCTCCCCTAGCCTGATAGTGGAGGACCCAGAGGTAGGCTAGGTGTAGCCTAGAGTGTGTCTCCCCAGTTAGATGGGTGAAGGGGCCGACACCCCTTCCAGTGTTGTATGTCCCGGTCTGTATCGTGCTTTGTACGGAATAAATAAGTGTGCCTCCAACACCGGCGTCCAAGTCCTCCTGAACGTTATTACATCTGGCGTCAGAAGTGGTCTTCTACGAACATGGACATGCGACGGACGGCTCGTGCCAGAGAACCGGGGGCGGAGGAAAACGCTGACGACTTTGAGCCCGAGATGGCTGAAGGCGACGCCGAGCAGCCAGGGCCGGGTCCATCCACACCGCAACGTCTGGACGGATGGGAGCCGTCGGCTGACGGACTACGGCAGGCTCATTCGCGACTGGCGGAGCTACTTTACGCTGCTGCCGCCATACTAGAAGAAATTACGCGGCTGGGGGCTGGTGGAGCGCCGCGGAGCGACGACAGCCGACGGCCAGCGCCGGTTCCCGCCGTTTCCACGGGGCCGGATTTCGAATTTCCCGCCATGACTACAGTGGGTGCTGAGGGCGGGGCCGGCCTGAGCCACGCGCCCGACATCGGGCATACAGTAGCTGCCACGTCATCAGGAGCGGTCAGCGCGTCACCAGCAGAGCGACCGGCGATGCCACACGCCCTTCCCGCCAAAACCGTGCTGAGTGACGGGAGCGACGGGGGGCGACCATCGACTGCGGCCGCCGCGTTACACCAGCGCTTACCACCTCTCAAGGAGTTCGTGGGCGAAGACGGTGACTGGGGCGGTTTCCAGAGGCGTTTTCTCGCCCACCAGGAAATGGCGCAGTGGACGGATGCCGAAGCTCTCGGCGCGCTGCCGGCGATGCTCGACAGTGATGCCCTCGCTACTCTCACCTCGGCGCCGAAAGCGAAGCGCGCCACACTGCAGATGGCGTTTCAACTCCTCGCTGCAGTCTATGGACCACCTTCGGACTGCAGGCAGCTGTTTTATGATCGCCAGCGGGGTGCCAAGGAGTCGCCCCTGGCGTACCGTACGGCTCTCCTGGCACTGGGGAAAACAGCTTTCCCGCGGATGGATGAAGAAGGGGTGGACGCTATGGTCACGGAAAAAATCCTGCTGTTGGCTGACGAGTTGGACATTGTCGTCTTGGCGCAAGACGACATGGAGATGTGTTCCCTGCGGGCCGCGCGACACATCCATGCAAACTTGCTGTCCCAGCGTCGAAAGGCCAGCAAGGCGGCGGCCGTCCATACCGTCGCTGCAGCCACCCTCCCAGCGGAAGAAATCTGCGCCGTCGACAGCCCGACGGAATGGAGATCGGGAGTACGACCGGCTCGGGACGGACCGAGCCGCCAGGACCAACCCAAGTCATCGGGAGCACTTACGCGCTGCTACAATTGCGGCCTCCGGGGCCATGTGGCCTCGGGATGCCGCTCTCCTCGGCAGCGCGGGACGACGCCTCGACAGGACGTCGTGCCTCTTCCCAAGCCTCACCAACAAAACCCGGCGAGTCGCGGCACCCCACATGTTTGGCCCACGCACACACCCGTCGCACAATAGACAGGAAGGACAAGTTCAAGGGGCTCGCATAATGCATAATGTACGTTGCCTCAGTAATCCCCCCCCCACATTGTGCAAGAGCGCAGAAGGGTGGTCACCATATCTACGCCTTTATATAAAGAACGAAACAGGTGGACTTCTGCACAAATCTGGCTGTCGCCTGATGAAGCTAGTTGTAATTACTGGCGAAACGTCGTTCTCAGATTGTAAATGTTGTGGCTTGGCTCTCCAACACACCGGTGTGCTGTACTAGTGACGAATTGGCATGTTCTGTTTACGTGACAACCCTTACTAGTTGGCTGTGTCGGGTGGTGATGGGTTTTAATGACACATTTATATCTTTATTTGAAGCTTTCGTGACTGCAGGAATCCATATTCTTTGGTTCTTTCAGTAAAGTCACGTAGGTAGAAATAAAATAAAACAAATCACGACGTTTTGATTGCAACGCAAGCAATCGTCATCAGGCAAAAGATGATGACGACCGCTTGTGTTGTGATCAAAACGTCGTGATTTGTTTTATTTGATTTCTAACTACGTGACGTTACCGAAAAAACCAAAGAGTATGGACACATTTATATATTTACGCGATCTAACCCAAAAACCTCTTATGAAGTTCAACATACTTACATAAATGTCCATATGGCAATGGTGAGTATAACCATAGGACCACTGTTGACTTCTTCACAAAGTGTATTCATTGTATCAATCCCAGAAGCATGATGGGCTGAGTGAACCCCTACCTGCATTCTCAACTCGCAACTCTACCATCAAGGCACCTGGCTGGATCAGAAATGAACAAGTGTCATTTATCGGTAGTACGGACAATACATTTATAAATAGTACGTGGGCTGATGACCAAAAACAAGAATGTGCTTTACCCTTTCCGACAAGAATACCGGAGTGTTAACATGTCGAACCAGCAAATAGACACACATTGCAAGGCATCAAGTCTGCATTCACCACATCATGCTCGTGGTAAAACAAGCAGACAAATGAGCTTTGATAATGCATGCATTGTCCTTGAAACTGATTGGCCTACACCAGAGACAGCCTTTTTATGGCCCTGTCTCTTTTCTGAACAGCCCATGTATATGTAATGCGGGCGTAAGCGACCTTCCGGATGTGACGTCACGGGGGGTGGAGTCATGTGACGTGGGGGGAAGGTTCGGGTCCTTAAGCGGGTAAACCGGAAGGGGAAGGCAGTCGGGGTGTGAGCGGAAAAGAGTGAGGCCACGCGGGCGAGTGTGGAGAGGGGGGGGCGCCGACGGCCATCGGGAGCCAACCCCGAAGATAAGAGGAAGCTGCGGAGTGGTGTGCAGCTGCAGAGGAGACAGCCAGAAGGGCTGCGTGTTAGAGGCAGTGGTGTGGCTGCCAGGAGGAGCTGCGGAGAGAGAGAGAGAGAGGGCTGCGTGTTAGAGGCAGCGGTGTGGCTGCCAGGAGGAGCTGCGGAGAGAGAGAGAGAGAGGGCTGCGTGTTAGAGGCAGCGGTGTGGCTGCCAGGAGGAGCTGCGGAGAGAGAGAGAGACAGCAAGAGGCTGTCAGAGCTGCGGAGGGAGAGGAGTGGCAGCGAGTACAGCCAAGGGGGGCTGTGTGAGAGAAACAGCAGCGGAGCTGCTGTTGCGGATCGGGCCGACATTGGAGTCAGCACCGTGGAGAAGCTACAGAGTAAAGACAGCCGTGTGGGTGTACAGCACGAACCGAATAAAGGACACTGAGCCAGACATCGTGGTCCAGTCGTTTATTACACTGGTGTTGGAAGTGCAACGGCATGTCGAAACAAGTGAGGAAGAAAGTTAATCCGGCGCCTGCATCGGCTTCTTCGTCCGACGACGACGAACTCCCTCCAACCACGGATCCTGTTGGGGTGGTGGAGGAGAGCCCGGCTGAGGCGACCACGGGAACGGGAGTGGAGGATGTTGGCGCGGTGGCGGGTCCGTCGACATCTTCAGACGCGGATCAACGATGGCAAGCGATGGCGGTACAACTGGAGGCACTTAAGGACGTCCTGGCGCATCTATGCCATCTCGTCGCGCCAGGGACGATGGATGATGCAAGTGGTGCTCCGCGGGCCGCCACGTTGCCTGTCGTGCCGCCGCCATTGCCCACGCGGCAAGAGGCCGCCATTTTGCGCGCTCCGTGGCGCCAAACCGCCATCTTGGCCACGCCGCGGGCCGACGCCATTTTGAATTTGCCATCACAACCACCACCATTGGAAGACGGCGGGAAGAGGAGTCGGAGTCGCCACCTTACAACGGTTAAAGAATTTTCCGTCGGTGGGGACTGGAGCGCGTTCGCCTGCCGCTTCTTGGCGGCGGTACGCACAGCAAGATGGACCGATGCGGAGGCTTTGGAGGTGTTGCCGACTCTCCTGGACGACGAATCTGTCCGATTCTTCCGTTCCATAACGACCGATAAGAAGGCAACTTTATGTGGTGTTTTTCAAGAAATGGCCGATGCTTATGAGCCACCAGATGATGCGCATCGGCGATTCGCTCAACGACAACGAGCACCAGAGGAGTCGCCCGTGGCGTTCAGGGGTGCGGTGCTGGAGCTGGCCATGGCAGCTTATCCTGAGACGCCACAGGACCTGCTCGAGCCTCTCATATTAGGGAAAATGTTGGAGCTGTCTCGGGATCTAGGGATCCCCATGCCTGTGTGTGGGCATGAGAAGCTAACTTCCCGGACGGCTGCTAAGTGTCTCGATGCGCAATTCAACCTCCGTCGCTGGAAACAAGTGACGGCGTGGACGGGGGGGCCCGTCAAAGAAGGGGATGCGCTGGGGTGGAACCCTGCGCAGGCTGTCTATGTTCCGGATGACCGGGGCCCTCAACAACTGACGGCCGCCTCCGCTCCATGGACGGGACGCGGCGGGCCGAGACCGCGCGCGGCGCTACCAGAACGGGGCCGTCAGGAGGCGAGGCCTGCGCTTCGGCGCAACGAGGCCGAATGTTTCCGCTGCGGGCGTAGGGGCCACTACGCCAGAGACTGCTGGGCCCGCTTCCCGGCTCCGCCGCAGCAGGAGGCCTCGGCACCGGTCAAGTCGGCTAAAGATCCTCCGAAACAGACAGGCCGGCCGTGACATTGCGGGGGACGAGGGGCCCTGCTCGGAGGACGCCTGCCAGGTCTGCGGGACCTTCGAGCCCTGCAGCCCTTCCGACCCAGCTGCGGGCACGGTCACAGGACAAGCCCAAGACTAACTCTTTAGAGACACGGGACGGCGGTGGACTTCCAGCTGCGACAGGGGGATTACCCCCTGTCATTCCTCGACTTTCATCGCGTTCCCGTTCTGCGAGTGGGCCGCCGACCGTCCGGGACGGGCCGGCGACCCGCACACGTTCCAAATCGCTTACGTTTCGTTGATTGTTGTTGTCTTGTTATTTTTTTCTTACAGTTGTATTTATTGCATGCTTTTTGTACGTTCGTTGATGTTAATTGCGTTGTTGTTGTTGTTCTTGCTGTTACATTGTATGCTTAGTGTCCTTTAGGGGGGGAAGCTCGGTTCGCCGCATTACGATTTGCTATTGGTCAGCCGAGGTCGGCTGGGATTTTTCTACGGGGGAGGGTGGTGTAATGCGGGCGTAAGCGACCTTCCGGATGTGACGTCACGGGGGGTGGAGTCATGTGACGTGGGGGGAAGGTTCGGGTCCTTAAGCGGGTAAACCGGAAGGGGAAGGCAGTCGGGGTGTGAGCGGAAAAGAGTGAGGCCACGCGGGCGAGTGTGGAGAGGGGGGGGCGCCGACGGCCATCGGGAGCCAACCCCGAAGATAAGAGGAAGTTGCGGAGTGGTGTGCAGCTGCAGAGGAGACAGCCAGAAGGGCTGCGTGTTAGAGGCAGCGGTGTGGCTGCCAGGAGGAGCTGCGGAGAGAGAGAGAGAGAGGGCTGCGTGTTAGAGGCAGCGGTGTGGCTGCCAGGAGGAGCTGCGGAGAGAGAGAGAGAGGGCTGCGTGTTAGAGGCAGCGGTGTGGCTGCCAGGAGGAGCTGCGGAGAGAGAGACAGCAAGAGGCTGTCAGAGCTGCGGAGGGAGAGGAGTGGCAGCGAGTACAGCCAAGGGGGGCTGTGTGAGAGAAACAGCAGCGGAGCTGCTGTTGCGGATCGGGCCGACATTGGAGTCAGCACCGTGGAGAAGCTACAGAGTAAAGACAGCCGTGTGGGTGTACAGCACGAACCGAATAAAGGACACTGAGCCAGACATCGTGGTCCAGTCGTTTATTACATATACATGATACGTGTATATAACGCATGGTGCATGAGCAACTATACATATTAAAAAAAGACCTATTTTGGCAGGACACGTGACTAAATTACTGAGGAATGAGACTGATGCAGAAATGGCTGCCAGAGGATTGAACAATCCCGTCAGGACGACTACCAGAGATGGAGCAATGAAATCAGCTGATGGGCAGGGGCGAGATGGATTGTAACGGCGCAGAGCTACGAGGGATGATTCCGGCATGGGGAGGCCTTCATCCAGCAGTGGACAGACAATGGCTGATAATGAAGATGTCCATGTGCATCTTTTACTAGGTGGCTATATTTATAGTTGCTCATGCACTAATATGGTCTGATCTAAGTTGTGTACGCAATACCCAGGAGAACAAAAAGTCAGAGGGTTTGCGGCGTATAAATAGGCAATTTTACGCATGCCCCCATGTCGAGACAGGCATGGCAGCTCAATGTTGGATGGTCATAAATGATTTATTTGTCATCTGCACACACCTGCCATCTCGCTCTCCCAGTGCGACAGAATCCCCCGCGAGAACAATAGAGAATGACCTGCCACTGCAGCTGTGGCTGGATATTTGTTATGTTATTAATGTATTATGTATTTTTGTTTTGCAGACACAATCATTTTGTAACACGAATCGGGTGTACATTTTTACTATTTAAAAGAACGCCCCGTTAAAACGCAATATATACGACTGCATCGTGCTAACGATAGCTAACGAGTTGGCCATCACAATATTCACGTTTGCAATGGAAGTACATTTCCACACATTGGACCTACACGAAGCATTTTCGGTGCGTGTAGTGATAGCAGGACTGCGTCTGGAAGACCAGGTCAAAGGGACACATCACTTGGCAGCCACGATCTTACTTAATCGCATTCGCTTGACGTCAATGCTGGAACAGTCCTTTGTAAATGGAAAGTGTAAATGCGAACCGAGGTGGACTGGGTGAGGGCAAGCCAAGGTAAGTGTAACTGTCTGGAGAGTGTAAAGTTACACCCGATACATGCCCAGTCGCCCCCACCTCATTCATTCCACTCATGTCCCTCCCCGTACATGTCATCCTGCCTCACTTCGACACCTCTCGGCCCTCTCACCCACATTTATCGTGGAGGACGAATGGATAAATCATGTCGATTTTAAGTTTGTAAGAAAAAAATAACAAATCCAGGTTTAATTGTAATGTGAACCATCGCTTAATGCTTCTCGTGGAAATAAAAGGTTGGCAGCAATGGCGGAGCCAGGATTTTTAGGTCGGGGGGCAACCCCTCCAGCAATGAAACATTATAGGAGTTGTTAGTAAGATAGGAGATGTTAGTAAGTAAGGACTTGTCCCTTGCTTTTTATTCGACGCGTGTGCGGCGATAGCGCAGCCATCGATTGAGGGTCGAATTCGAACCGCGTTGTGTGATCGGCATCGCGCTCGCTGAAGGTGATAGCCTTCAGGGAAGTTGTGGACTCTGTGTACGCAACTGCGCACAATTCTGAGTCACTTTTACTACTTTGCCGTTACTTATTGCCAATTATGGACTCAGATTATTGTCCTATCTCATAGAGTCCCTTGCATGTAATAATATGCTACACAGTGGCAGTGGGGGTCGCGAAATGCCGATTTATTATTAGTAAACCCCAATGATCCGATCTAAATTAGGGATTTCGATTGGATCATTGGGGGGGGGGGGGGCACGTGCCGCCCCCACCCCCCCCAATGGCTCCGCCAGTGGTTGGCAGCAGTGCGTGAAACAATGTAAAGTACACGAAGTGAAACTTTGGTTATCAGCGGCGGAAAGGCTGGCAGATAAGAGAACTCGCAAACAAGTTGCCCCACTCGTGGGACAACTGGTGTAGTTGGAGGGGCTTTGCTGCCAGGCGAGCAGCGTGTTTGGGTTGCCCTGCGCGACATCACGCGTCTACCCCCGCACAGAGCGACCACGCAACTACATGCATCACCCCGAATGTGTGTGTGTGTTAAACTCATTTTGCACCGTACGTATCCAACCGTGCTCATCGGAGGTGCGGGTGAAGGACAAATTAAACACAAAGCAGTTCTAAATAAATTCGTTGTCAATCTATATTTAAAAATGCACAGCTCCAGTGGCTTTCTAATATCGGAAGGGAGAGCTTTCCAGACGGCCGCAGAAACGCTTCTGAAAGCGCGCGATGCGGTGATCGTCTTTGTTCGTTGGGAAGCCAGACGTCACTGCGAGGATGATCGGAGGTCGCGTGATGGTTTATGTTTCTTGGCGAGATCAGCGGGGTATTGTAGTTCATCTGAGGAAAGCACTTTGTGTGTGATGAGTGCGACTGCTCATTTAGGTAGGCATCAGTACACGGCTTCTTACGTCCAACATTGTGTGCTATCTTAACCTTGTGGATTATGTCCAAGCAGACACTGACAATTACCAGTGATTTCTGTCATGTGGACGAAGCGGTTCCTGCTCGGGAAAATACGTGCGCTCCTGGCGTGAGACTTAAAATAATATGCAATGTATTGATTATGCATTTTTCTCGTGGGGTTTAGCCCCACCTTCCCCTAAATACCAGCCATGCACCACTTTTAGCTTTCAATTCCATCTCTGACCTCTCATAGCAGTTTCACCAGATATATATTTTACAAAATATGACACTGCATCAGTCGTCATAGTAGCCGCAGTGATCACAGGCATGATCATTTTGGCATAAGAACAGTTATATGTCGAATATTAGCTGGAGGTCATAGCCACCTTTATTGCATCAACAGGATACTGTAGGGCATCGCAGTACTGGGGTTTTTGTTTGTTACAAATAATAAACACGAAGCATGGGTAAGGTGCAGGGGCTCTAGCAGAGGTGGGACAAAGTCATTGTTATGCAAGTCCAAGTCGAGTCGCAAGTCATCAAATTCATGACTCGAGTCTGACTCGAGTCCAAGTCACATGACTCGAGTCCACATCTCATAGGTGGGACAAAGTCATTGTTATGCAAGTCCAAGTCGAGTCGCAAGTCATCAAATTCATGACTCGAGTCTGACTCGAGTCCAAGTCACATGACTCGAGTCCACACCTCTGGGCTCTAGTGATATCATCTCTCCACTTTGTCGCCCATGAGATAACGCAAGTATTGTTACAGCAGTTGCAGAACCTCACGAGTGGCACCCAACTTGTGGGCCACCGCCTCGCACACGAGGTAGTACTCGCACAGTCGCCCTCGCAGGTGCGTGGGGAGACATCGAGTGAGCGAGCCCCAGTGACCACAGGCACCCACATAATTACACCACGTGTCCTTTGTTTCAACGTACACTCTTCATCAGCAAGAGGTTTTTGTTGTTGTTGCGTGAGATCGCGTAAATATGTTGTGAAACCCGCCACCACCCGACACAGCTAATGAGTGGCGTTTGTCACGTAAACAAAACGTGCCAATTAGTTACTAGTTCGGGTGGTGGCGGGTCTAACGACACATTTATATTTACGCGATCTAACAGAAAAAAAACCTGTTATGGGTATTGGTCGCGAAAGCCCACGACATGTTAAACACAATTTTCATCGTTCGCATTTCCCTTCTACAATTTGTGGCATTATTTTTGCTTACATTGTTTAGACTGCCAATTTCATGTGGGGTGCCACAGTCGAGGATCGTCATGCCCTGAAACACTCAGCAAGCAATCCATCATGGTAGGTGCCTGCTTGCAGGCACCACCCGTGATGTATGTTGTACTACTTGTGCATTGTCGACATCACTGCTGTGCCGCCGAGCTCTCGGTCAAGGTCTCCCACCGTAGATCTCCACGCTTCTCGCTCCACTGACCACAGCACACCGCCGCTCCCCATGGAGCGCGTCTAATAATAACAACAGCGCCCGCCGCTCGTCGTACCCACTGCAGTTGGCAGTCGACGTTCTAAGCGGACTGCGACCCTCGCAGTCCGCTTAGAACGTCGGAGGGGCGCCACCCCCTATGGTGGCGCCCCTCCGTGGTCGCCCCCATCCACCCCCTATGATTGCCCCCCCCCCCTTGTGGTTGCCCCCCCCCCCTGTGGTCGCCCCTCTCCACCACCTGTGGTTGCTCCCCTCATGGTCGCCCCCCCCCTTCCCCCCCACTGAAGTCGCTCCTTTCCACCCCCCGTGGTTGGCCCACGTGGTCGCCCCTCCCCCCGTGGTCGCCCCCCCTCATGATCGCCCCCCGTGCTCCCCCCCTGTGCTCACCACCCCCCCTCCACCCCCCGTAGTTGCCCCCCCTCCCTACGCCCGTACCACCCCCACACACCGTGGTCGCCCCCCCCCCCCCCCGTGATCCGTGGATCAAATAAATCGCTCGAGACGCCGTTTTACGGAATCAAGAAGTCGCACGTTTGGTGCAATGCTCCTTCATCGACGGTGAGCGATGAATGACTGTGTAGTGGCATACAATAGTAATGTAGCAGCATAGCGCTGGCTGCTGGCAGGGAAAGGGGTCTGCGGCTTACGGCAGCCCTGACGTGAGCAGGCCACGTGACACACCAGAGGGGGATCTAGGGGAAGGGTCACAGAAGGGGCACACCAAGAACCCGCTGGCAGGTTCTGGAAAGGGGGCGTGGCCGGGGGCGGAGCGAGGCCACGCTGAGAGTATAAAAGCGGCCCCTGTCGGGGACCTCAGGGCTGTCATGTGGAGTGGGAACCCCGCCGTGCTGCTGAAGTCTTGGTCACTATTCTTCCCGTCGTTTTCACCCTCCTTCTTGTCATCGTCTCCGTCTTCACCATCTCGGGGCGTCACCAGTCAGGCAGCCTACCAACTGTCCTGAGTAACATCGCCAACAATAGACGGACGAATCATTAAGAGTGTTAACCCCGATGGTGCTTGTTAATAAAGTGCCTCCAACTCTTATCGTCTCTGAGTTATTCACTACAAACGAATGGTACCCAGAGCCTAGACGGTCTTGGCCGAGCGGCGTTTCTCCATAGCTGCACCACTGAACATTGGCTGAATATGTGCATCATCTAACTTCAAGCAGCTTCTCAAGATTCTAGATTTGAAGTTTTCGTGACTGCAAGGATTCATACTCTTAGTTCTTTCGGTAAAGTCACGTAGGTAAAAAATTAAATTAAAATTAATAAAAAAAAATCACGACGTTTCGGAGAAACACAAGTCTCCGTCATCAGGTGGGACCGTCACAGCCAGATTTGCTGCATCAAGTGAGGCAGGGATTCAAGATGCAAGCTCTTAAATACAAGTTAAGGGGGAGGAGAGGGGGGGAGCTTATCAGAATGTGGTAGCCAATGAATGGAACGTATCGGGAGGGGGGGGGGGGCTAAAAGAGGACACGAGGTGCTCGTGGGCGTGGACGTGTTTGTGCGCAAGTCACTGTTGTTGCACATGATAACGTATTGGAAGGGTGGGGGGCGGGGCTAAAAGAGAGCACGGGATGCATGTGTAGAGGTGTTACGGAGGGCAAACAAACACACTGGGCGTGGTTATGCCCGTACGCCGAGAGGTGCTTACATCTACGTCCGCACCGTTGAGCCTGGGGGGCTGACACGGAGCTGGGATTCCCCACGGCCCCACCCCTCAGTGGGGGAGTTGCTATATAAGGTGGTGAGCCGGAGGGCTCGGGGTTCAGTGTTCAGCCTTAACCAGTGAAGCAAGAAGACCTGCTAGATAGGCCCTGGGACTCCCCTGGATCGCTGTCCTTCTCAGGACCGACCAGGGAAAGCCAGTGGCGTGGCCCCAAGAGCCCAGAGCCGATGCTCTTGTAAGAGCCGGTCTGGGGACTCAGGGTGCCGTAATCCCAGCTTAACCAGGGCTGGGTTAGCTAGCCTCCCCTAGCCCGGTAGTGGAGGACCTAGGAGTAGGCTAGCTGTGACATAGAGTGTTGATCTCCCAGTTAGACGGGTGAAGGGGCCGATACCCCTTCGAGTGTTGTACATCTCGGCCTGTTATGTACTTTGTGCTTAATAAATAAGTGTGCCTCCAACTACGTCGTCCAAGTCTCCTGGAACAAAACTGACACCTTTATTCAAGGCATCATGTTTGCAATAACCACAACACAAGTAGTCAAAAAAGCAAACAAAAAGGTGTCAGTTTTGTACCAGTTTAAAAAGGTAAAAACCTACTACTATATTTTGCCACTGGTAAAAGAGATCTCATAGTGTGAATGCTTACCCCGAGCTCTCAAGACTCTGATATTGCACTGTGTTTGAGTTGTACGCCTTCTGGTGTCATCTGGTCCAACACCAATGGGGACTAGGCTCTAAAGAAAGCCGTCTCGGGTGTGGACCAATCAACTTCAAGGACAGTGCATATTATTATCATTATCAGAGTTGCTTCTTTTTGTTTGCTTTTTTGACTACTTGTGTTGTGGTTATTGCAAACATGATGCCTTGAATAAAGGTGTCAGTTTTGTACCAGTTTAAAAGGGTAAAAACCTACTACTATATTTTGCCACTGGTAAAAGAGATCTCATAGTGTAAATGCTTACCCCGAGCTCTCCAGACTCTGATATTGCACTGTGTTTGAGTTGTACGCCTTCTGGTGTCATCTGGTCCAACACCAATGGAGACTAGGTTCTAAAGAAAGACGTCTCGGGTGTGGACCAATCAACTTCAAGGACAGTGCATATTATTATCATTATCAGAGTTGCTTCTTTTTGTTTGCTTTTTTGACTACTTGTGTTGTGGTTATTGCAAACATGATGTCAGTTTTGTACCAATCTTAATTTTAGAACTTTCGTGACTGCAGGAATTATTATTTGGTTCTTTCGGTTAAGTCACGTCTAAAGATACAATAATAAATTAAATAATAGAATACGACGTTTCGATTGCAACACAAGCAATCATCATCAGGTATAATGAAATAGCGACATAAAATCTAACCAGAAAACTATAGACAGACATATTAGCAGACAGATATCACCAAGATACATAGCGAGAGCAACACAGGTAACAGAGAGGGAGATTGTCTCTGTGGGTTGGCCTTAAATAGACAGAGGGGGGCGGAGGCAGAGAGAGGGAGGAGGGTTAGAGAAAAAAATAGCATATCAATGAGTGGTCAACAGACGTGGTGCTGCGAATGCGATGGCACGGCAAGCAAGCCTGAAAATCAGGAGGACACACTAAAATTAAATAACCTAGTAAAATATCGAAATGTAATGTAATACAACACAGAGGGTCGGTCAACACACAATTAACGCATAGCCTGGTTGATTACGTATTTCAAAGATTGCTAAGTTAGAATTTAAGTGTGAACAATCTAAAGAGAGGACACAGGCAGAGAAAACAAGTCGCCAGAGAGAGAGAAAAAAGATAAGCTTAAAACTTCCCCGTAGAAGTGGTTCAATCTTAATTTTAGAACTTTCGTGACTGCAGGAATTATTATTTGGTTCTTTCGGTTAAGTCACGTCTAAAGATAAAATAATAAATTAAATAATAGAATACGACGTTTCGATTGCAACACAAGCAATCATCATCAGGTATAATGAAATAGCGACATAAAATCTAACCAGAAAACTATAGACAGACATATTAGCAGACAGATATCACCAAGATACATAGCGAGAGCAACACAGGTAACAGAGAGGGGTGATCGTCTCTGTGGGGTGGCCTTAAATAGACAGAGGGGGGGGGGGCGGAGGCAGAGAGAGGGAGGAGGGTTAGAGAAAAAATTAGCATATCAATGAGTGGTCAACAGACGTGGTGCTGCGAATGCGATGGCACGGCAAGCAAGCCTGAAAATCAGGAGGACACACTAAAATTAAATAACCTAGTAAAATATCGAAATGTAATGTAATACAACACAGAGTTTTGTACCAGTTTAAAAGGGTAAAAACCTACTACTACATCAAAACTGACGAGGATATCATCAGGAGATAGTACCATGTCCTTGACCATAGAGACTAATTGGGTTGATTTGAGTACTGCCGAAGAGGTCTTGCCTGTGAAGGGAAGCAGAGTATCTGATAGAAAACGGGCTAGTTTATAGGTAGGGGAGTTGATTGTTGACACGATGGGTCGTAGCGGGGTGCCTTCTTTATGGATCTTGGGAAGACCATACGCGAGTCTGGGAGATCTAGCCGCCGAGGGTTTTAGAGAGGGACGTTTGGTTGGTTCGATTAGGGAAGTCGAACTCGTGATGATCTTGTTGGTTTTTCAAGACTTATCTGTTCAGGCTCTGCTTTCACCTGTTCAGGCCGTCGCCTGTCCAGTTTCTCACCCGTCAAGGCTCTCGCCAGTTGAGACTCTCACCCGGTCAGGCTCTCACCCGTTCAGACTCTCACCCATGCAGGCTCTCACCTGTTCAGACTCTCACCCATGCAGGCTCTCACCTGTTGAGGCACGCTTATGGAGGGACTTTGAGCTCTTTCTCCATGCCTCTGAAATCTCGATCGAATGATGCTTCCAAAACGTGAAATATGCGTGTGTAACAATACATTGTTATTTATTGTAGACAGCTGCACCTCCACACTGTGAGGTAGATCGCACAGGTAGCTGTGTAACAATGAAATAAAAAGCTCTTTTCTTGAAGACACCTTATACTATGATACGTGTCCAGGACGAGTTAGAACCTACATACGTGAGTACAAATAATTAAAAGCAACAATCACATAATTGTCAGGAATGCCACGGTAGTTTTCTTATGCAACATCAGTGAATCATGACCCCTGTACCTTACACTACATCATTACTTGTGCATGCTGGGAACCGCCCATGTTAAGCCAACGGAGGACCTCCTGTACCAGGAAGATGTGGATCTGTGATGGTAGTGCTGCATCATCGTGGTTCAATGTTGTCCAGGCAATGACATAAAATAGCACCCGTTATTTTGGGACTGTCTTTTTAGAGAAATGTTCAAAGTTATTTTTTTTCATGATAAATATATAGTTTGCTTAAAATACAAATTCAATGTTTAATTTAACTTATGTAGAAACTTCCAGAGACCGTTTTACCCTTAAAATTTTATTACATTGCAATAAGAATGACAATTTCCACAAAAGACAAATGTTATACGTTTAAATTTAAGTAGTCAATAAAATCATAACTGTGATATAATCAGGGAATATTTAACTGCAATGTAGTCGCTTGAGGCTTCCTTCAAATATAGTTGGATTGTCAAGAGATGCCATGAATAAACACAAAAAACAACAAATTCACTGATGATGACACCAGCATGTTTGGTTCAGTAAGAGGACTTGTATGAATTAAACCAAGTCGTGTCCAATTTGTATTGGTGCATCTCCTCCCTGTTAAGTGTTTTACACAAATGATATGAAGTGCTTTAAGTTGTAAATGGACACTAAGCACACGTATTTATAAAACAAAATTCGAATAATCGTGGCCTTGAAATGAACCTTCCTACCCTCGATGCATCACCATGGATTATGTCAGGCTACTCCCACATTCGTATGGTACCATCTGAACCTCCTGAGAAGAGTGTGTCCCCGTCTGGTGAGAAGACGACGGTCTGGACAGCGTCTTCATGGCCACTGAGTGTTTCCACGTGTCCTGTTAACAGATCCACTATCCGTACACAGCCGTCATCGCTGGCCACTGCCATTACGTATCCTGTGTAAAGCGGGGACAAAGTGCACAACGTAAGCAAGGAACACACTGCCAATGCAAGCAGGGGAACGAGGTGGTTAGGATGCTCAGGGGTCAGAGCACTGAGTTGGTACCACTGAGATCCTGCGTTTGAATCCAAGCAGCAAACAATAATATTTAGTCGGCTCTGAAATGGACTCGGATCTGATCAGTCCCAATGTGACCGGGTCCCATCAGACCCGAGCCATGCACCCCGAGTGTATTTGCCTTCAATGTGTGGTTTAGAACTACACCTTCACATATACACCATGAACAACCGTAAAAATATTGTCGGTTGCTAAATGTTAATATTTTCCATTATAAATATTCACAATGGCACCGTTATTGTAAACAGCAGAGTAGCTGACTGGGTGGCATACACGACGAACGTTGAATTATCCAGCGATATGGTTTCAGTCCTGTCTAAAGGTCTTAAATTTGCTGTTGCCCCATGTACAATCTCTGTCAATGAGATCATTGCTGAAGTGGAATCAGCAGTTAGACATCTCCCTCATAATCAAGCTGAGATGACTAGGCACGAGGTTGCCAACATTATTGAGAACAGCAAAGTGGCAAAAACAAATATTAACTTCAGTGAAGCAAAAGCCTTCAGAGAATTGAGAGCAAATAAAGATATCCAAATTCTTGCTGCTGATAAGGGCCTATCAACTGTTGTGATGCCCCGTGAGGACTATGATAATAAAATCTAAGATTTACTCGATGAAGGTACCTTTAAATTAAACGAGACCTAACCAGCACATTGGAACGTAAAACAACGGCAATCATTGCCAAGTCATCAATTGCCAAGGAAGAGCAATACCTGATCAAACCAAGGGCATCAAAACCACCAAGACTTTATGGGCTACCAAAAATTCACAAACCTGATGTCCCATTAAGACCCATAGTACAATAGGCTCTGCCATGTACACATTAGCACAATACGTAACGAAACAAATACAGCCCTACATCGGTAGGACCTCTTCTTTCATCAAAAACTCTGAACATCTCGTAAGTATAATTAAAGATATTAATCTTAATCCTAATGATATTCTCGTAAGTTTTGATGTGACCTCTCTGTTCACAAGGGTTCAATAAAATTACTCGACACTGGCAACGAACAACGGTTTAGCTAAAGATATCCCAAGACTAGCTGAACACTATCTAAAGAACACCTCCTTCTTGTGGCAAGGTGATTTCTATAAACAAAAGGAAGGAGCAGCAATGGGCTCTCCTTTGTCGCCTGTGATAGCGAATTTGTACATGGAAGATTTTGAAAAAAAGAAATAGCTTCAAGCACATTTAAACCATCTGCTTAGTTTAGATATGTGGATGACACAATGGTGGTCTGGCCACACGGCAAAGATACACTGAACGTATTTCTAAATCATCTTTACTCGCAAAACCCATCCATCCAGTTCACCATGAAAGTGGAAGCTGACAGAACTCTACCATTTCTGGATATTCTGCTCAGACGGTCTAGAAATGGTAAAATAACACGCAGTGTTTACCGAAATAAAACGCATACTGACGCCTATCTGAATGCAGTCACACCATCACCCAGCACAGAAATATGCTCTTATCAAGATGCTCATTCATCGAGCTAAGAAAGTGTCAGATGGTGACAGTCTGAGAAGTGGAATTCAATATGTTAAAGAAGCGCTGTAAATGAACGGTTACAGATGTAGAGGTGTAATTGTGTATGGGCACGGATGGCTAACAAACACAAGGGGCGTGGTTAGGGCCGTGCACAGAGGATGTGCTCACACCGACGTCCGCACCTGCATCCCCCACGGGCCCCTCCCGGGGGCCGAGTACTATAAAAGGTGGTGAGCCGGAGGGCTCGAGGTCGAGTATTAGCTTAAACCAGCGAAGAGCGAAGACCAGCTAGAATAGGCCCCGGAGCTCCCCTGGCTCGCTGTCCTTGTCAGGGCCGACCAGGGCAAGACGGTGGCGTGGCCCCGAGAGCCCAGACTGACGTTCTTATAAGAGCCGGTCTGGAGACTCAGGGTGCCGGGATCCCAGCTTGACCAGGGCTGGGATAGGTAGCCTCCCCTAGCTCTGTAGTGGAGGACTCGGGCGTAGGTTAGTGGGGTTAGATGTTGCGTCTCCCTGTTAGACGAGTGAAGGGGACGATACCCCTATAAGTGCTGTGTGTACCCGTTACTGTGCACAAGTTGGTGTTAATAAATAAGTGTGCCTCCGACTCCGTCGTCAAAGCCTCCTGAATACTTACTACATCTGGGGTCAGAAGTGAACGTTCAACGATGGACACACGAGGGACGACACGTACCAGGGAGTCGGAGATGGAGGACACCTCGGCCGAATCGGCACCAGAGATGGCCGAGGTCGGATCGGAGCAGCCGGGGCCGAGTACACCCGCGCTGCTACGACAGGAAGGGGGGGATGCGTCGGCCGAGGGACTTCGGCTGGCTCACTCCCGCCTGGCGGAGCTGCTCTACGCTGCGGCCGCCACGTTGGAGGAGATCACGCGGCTGGGGGCTGGAGGGGCTGCGCGGGACGACGACGGCAGCCGACGCGCGGCGACAATCTCCCGCCACCCCGACGCGGCTCGCGGTTAAATTTCCCGCCATCACTACAGTGGGAGCAGAGGGCGGGGCCGGCCCGCGTCAGGTGACTGCTGAGGGCCAAGCACAAGCCGTGACATCATCAACACCGGCCAGCGCGTCAACAACGGAGCGACCGGCGATGCCATGCTCGCAGCCCGCCCACACTGTAACGTCTGCTGGGAACGACGGAGCGCGATCCGCAGCCACGGACATCGCGTTACAGCAGCGACTGCCGCCTCTCAAAGAATTCGTGGGCGCGGACGGGGACTGGGGCGGTTTCAAAAGACGGTTCATCGCTCATCAGGAGATGGCGAACTGGACGGACGCCGAAGCACTACGCGCGCTGCCGGCGATGCTGGACAACGACGCCCTGGCTACCCTCACCTCGGCGCCTAAGGAAAAGCGCGCCACGCTGCACTTGGCGCTGCAGCTGCTGTCAGCTGTCTACGGCCCGCCTTCGGACTGCAGGCAGCTGTTCCACAATCGTCATCGGGGCGCCAACGAATCGCCTCTGGCCTTCCGGACGGCTCTCCTGGCCCTGGCGAAGGCAGCTTTCCCGTGGATGGACGAGGAGGGAGTGGACGCTATAGTGGCTGAAAAGCTGCTGCTACTCGCGGACGAGCTGGACGTCGCCGTCTTGGCTCAAGACGACACAGAGATGTCTTCCTTGCTGGTAGCGCGCCACATCCACGGGGGCTTGCGGTCCCTGCGTCGCAAGGCCGCCAAGGGGGTGGCCGGCCATGCCATGGCGACTACCACCCTCCCATCGGAGGAGGTCTGCGGGGTGGAGCGGCGGGGGGAATGGAGATCGGCGGCACCACAGGCTCGGAACGGACCGAGCCGCCAGGAGCAGCCCAGGCCATCTGGGGCGCTCACACGCTGCTACAACTGTGGCCTTCAAGGCCACGTTGCTTCAGGATGCCGGGCTCCCCGTCAGCGCGGGGCGACACCTCGTCAGGACGCCGCGCCGTCTCCACCCAATCTCCAGCAGAGAAATACGGCGAGTCGTGGCACCTCACACGTTTGGCCCATGCACACATCCGACACACACTCACGCGCTGAACTGAACAGGGCTCGCAAATTGACGGCCGTTGCGTCCGATTGTTCTGAAATGCGGCGAGCGCTCCAACCGGGTTAGTGGTCGGAGCTCGCCCATCGTGTCGTTGCAGCGTCGGCGGGATCGTCGGTCGTGGTCGGTCATATTGATGAGGTAGAGGTGCGGATTTTAATTGACACAGGAGCGTCGGCGACCATTATATCTGATTTGATTCATAACATCCTTCCCGTTCAAAGTCGTCCCTTGCTCCCCGTTGACGTGCCATGCTATGCTGCTAACGGGGGCTCGCTAGGCATCATTGGGCAAATCCGCGCCAAAATTTGCATTGGAGACATTAAATTATCCGGACCTGTTTTGGTTTCCTCCTCACTAGCGGTTCCGTGCCTGTTGGGGACGGATTTCTTGGCCAAAATGCCCATTCGTATCTTGATCGACCAGGGGTGCATCGAGCTCCCGTCGGGCCGACGTGTAACGTTTTTGTCTTCCCACGCCCACAGAGCGTCGGGCGTTTGCGACCGTGCAGGCGCTCGTGGCAAAAACTGTGCGCGTACCCCCGGGGGCTCAGATGCTCGTCCCTCTTAGGTTGCGTCGGCCGTTTGCTGAGGGGGTTGCGGATCGGGGGGTCTTGTTGGGACCATCTCGGGCCGGGGTCAATGGACCCGATTTGCTAGCGGCTCAGACCATGGTGAAAGGGGATGGGGACCCCTTCATTGCAGTCCTTAATGTAGGATCGCGAACGGCCGTGGTTCCTCAAGGGACCGTGCTTGCACACGCAACGCCGGCACCCTATGAGGAACCACTCGTGGGTCAGGTAAGCACCGATCCTCCGTCGCGACCGCATTCGGACTGTGATGACGGATGGCTGGATGCGCTTTGCGCGGGATCAGTGGACCTGTCCGACTCGCAGCGTGCGCAGCTGCGAGTTCTCCTGAAAGAATTTGCCGACGTTTTTAGTCAACACAAATTTGATATTGGTTGTACTAAATTGCTGCGACACCATATTGACACGGGTGACAGCGCGCCAATCCGCCAAAATCCCTTTCGGTTGAGTCCCGCCGAAAAGGATCATGTCAAATCGGCCGTTGATGACATGCTAGCCGCCGATATCATTTCCCCTTCCAACAGCCCGTGGGGCGCGCCGATCGTTTTGGTGAAAAAACACGACGGCTCACTGCGGTTTTGTGTCGACTTTCGGCGATTGAACAAAATTTCTGTGGCAGATGCGTACCCGCTTCCTCGAATGGATGAGTCGCTCGATGCCTTGGCGGGGGCGCGATTCTTTTCCACCCTGGATTTACTTTCTGGATTCTGGCAGCTTCCTCTGGATGACGAATCCAAACCTAAGACTGCTTTCCGTACACCGCAAGGCCTCTTCCAATTTAACCGCTTGCCGATGGGCTTACATTCTGCGCCAGCAACTTTTCAGCGGTTAATGGAACTGGTCTTGGCGGGCTTGCAATGGGATTCGTGTTTAATTTACTTGGACGATGTCATCGTCTTTAGCAAATCATTCGATGAACACCTCCAGAGGTTGCGTGCTGTTTTTCTCAAAATGCGGGCTGCCAATTTGAAACCGCAGAAGTGCCATTTGCTCCGCGAATCGGTGCGGTATTTGGGTCATATTGTTGGACGCTCGGGGATATCCACTGATCCCGCCAAAACGGAATGCGTCAGCTCCTGGCCGACTCCCACCTCGGTGGGAGAGGTCAGGAGTTTCATTGGGTTCGCGTCGTACTACCGACGGTTTGTGGCTGACTTCGCTACGATCGCGAAACCATTGCATGCCTTGACGTCCAAGGGAGTCAGGTTTCATTGGGGGCCGGAGGAGGAGGCTGCTTTTCGCGCCCTCCGGAATGCCCTGGTGGGGGCTCCGCCGTTGAATTATCCCGATTTCTCACAATCCTTCTTGCTCGATACAGACGCAAGTAACACGGGCATTGGGGGCGTGCTGTCCCAGCTCATTGGTGGCGTAGAGCATGTGGTGGCTTACGGTAGTCGGGTACTGTCTCCGGCGGAACAACGGTACTGCGTTACCCGTCGGGAATTATTGGCAATTGTTTATTTCGTTCAGCAGTACCGCCCGTATCTGTACGGTCGACGTTTCACCGTCCGTACAGATCATGCGGCTCTGCAGTACGCCCTGCGGGTTCAACAACCATCGGGGCAGTTGTCTCGATGGTTGGAGATTCTCCAAGACTACGACTTTGTCACCACATATCGTAAGGGCGTCCGCCACACGAACGCTGACGCCCTGTCGGGTTGCCACCCACTTCGGAGTGCGCGTGCCTCTTGGGTTCGGGGCGTTGTAGGCCCCCGAACGTGACCACCGATTCGGTCCTCGTGGCCGCCGCCGATGCGCCTTCAGCTTCGGGTCCTATCGAGCAAGAAGGGAGGGATTCGTTGCTGGGGTTGTCGGTTGCGGAGTGGGGACGCCTCCAAATGGAGGACACCTCCCTCCTCGCTCTGCGCCGTCGCACCGGGGGGGTTGGTCAGGGGGTGGCGAACGTTGACTTGTGGGGGTTGTTCCAGGGGCTTTTAATGCACTGGGACGGGAAATCCTGCCGCCAACGGCTCGTGGTGCCTGCAGCATTGAGGGGTAAGGTGGTATGGGCTGCGCATGAGCGGCTCCTGCACTTGGGGGTTCACAAGACCTTTGCCATGCTCCAGCTCGATTTCTTCTGGCCGGGCATGGCAAAGGACGTGGGGGATCTCCTGGGGTCGTGCACGCAATGCGCGCAGCGGAAGCCACCAGCGAGGGGGTCCAACCCTCCGCTGCAGTCCATAAAGGTTTCCCGGATTAACGAGCTCGTTGCTCTGGATATTCTCGGGCCATTTCCCGCTACACCCAGGGGAAATAGGTATTTATTGACAGGGGTCGAATACTTCACGAGATGGCCCATGGCCTGGCTCCTGGCCAACCAGTCGGCAGCAGCCATCGCGGAGGCCTTTGTCCAGGGCTATGTCCTCGACAAGGGTGCTCCGGAACGGCTGCTGACTGACCAGGGTAAGAATTTTTCGGGGAAACTCCTCCGCGAGGTGTGCGACCTCTTGGGTACGGAGAAAATTCGGACCTCCCCATATCACCCACAAACTGACGGGATGGTGGAACGGCTGCATCGGACTATCACGTCCATGCTGTCCCAGCAGGTATCGGAATCCCAGACAGATTGGGACCTTCGCATTGCCGGTGTGTTACAAGCCTACAGGATGGCTCCCCATGCGGCCACCGGATTTTCCCCTTTCTTTTTAATGTATGGCCACGAGGCTAACCCGCCTGTGACGACCCAGCTGAAGCACTCGGCGCCTCAGGCGAAGTCTACATTGTCGGAACACGTTAAATTTAACATCGGCAAATTATCTGAGGCGCGGGAAGCGGCCGTGCAAAATTCTGAACTCCGCCAGAAGGCGAACGAGAGGCTTAGGCTGGGGTGGGTACATGTGTTCAAATGGAAACCGGGGGACAGGGCATGGTTGCACTGTCCCCAGGTGCCGCTGGCGACCTCGTCAAAGTTGGTACGGCCGTGGCGGGGGCTCGTGGAGGTCGTACAGGTCTTGCGGCCGCAATGTGTACGCGTCAAATGGGGGAGGCGTCGGTGGTACGTGCACCCCTCCAGGTTGAAACCGTTCATTGCGCCGCCCCGTGGTTCGCACACACACACGCATGGCCAAACATGTGAGGGGTCCGCCGACTCCGCGACGTCGCTGCTTTCGCCTAACCTGATATCGACTGTTCCATCTCCAGGTGCAACAGGAGTGACGGGTCCACGACCGCCAACCCCTCCCGGGAGGGTCGGGGGTCACTCGGCAGCGAAGCCAGACTCTCTCGCACCCGGACCGTCAACAACCGCCACTGAGCGTGCCGGGACGGGCCCTTGTGACGGGCCCGCCGCGAGAACGCGCGCCAAAACGCGCAGACTTTTGTGAGGTCGGCCGTTGGGGGGCCCTTGCGGATGGTGGGGGGAGGCGTCCGGAGCGCGTGTATATATGTTGGTTTTGCAGAATGGGGTATTTATTCGGGGGGGTGCGTCGGGTTATTTTTTTCTTCCTGTTTCCTGTTGCTGTTGTTGTTGTTATGGTTGTCATTGTTCTTGTTAAAATTACGCGAGGCACACACGGTTTTGGGGAGGGATGCACCTTTATTCTGATTTTCTTGCAGCCGGGGACGGCTGCGAGCTGTGCAGGGGGGGGTGATGTAGAGGTGTAATTGTGTATGGGCACGGATGGCTAACAAACACAAGGGGCGTGGTTAGGGCCGTACACAGAGGAGGTGCTCACACCGACGTCCGCACCTGCATCCCCCACGGGCCCCTCCCGGGGGCCGAGTACTATAAAAGGTGGTGGGCCGGAGGGCTCGAGGTCGAGTATTAGCTTAAACCAGCGAAGAGCGAAGACCAGCTAGAATAGGCCCCGGAGCTCCCCTGGCTCGCTGTCCTTGTCAGGGCCGACCAGGGCAAGCCGGTGGCGTGGCCCCGAGAGCCCAGACTGACGTTCTTATAAGAGCCGGTCTGGAGACTCAGGGTGCCGCGATCCCAGCTTGACCAGGGCTGGGATAGGTAGCCTCCCCTAGCTCTGTAGTGGAGGACTCGGGCGTAGGTTAGTGGGGTTAGATGTTGCGTCTCCCTGTTAGACGAGTGAAGGGGACGATACCCCTATAAGTGCTGTGTGTACCCGTTACTGTGCACAAGTTGGTGTTAATAAATAAGTGTGCCTCCGACTCTGTCGTCAAAGCCTCCTGAATACTTACTACACAATGATGCACAAATCCACAGGGCATTGATTACCAAAATCAAATCAAATAACAAGAGCATTGAAACTGCCCAAGTAATTAAAACGATCAAAATACCGTACATTGCGAGAGTATCTGATAAACTAGCCAGATGTTTTGAAAAACAAAACATCCGAGTCAGATTTGGCACAGTACATAAAATTCCAAATGTAATACTGTATCTGGTACAAAAGATGTATTACCGAAGCTACAGGATTAACTGCACGTGTGGTAAATGTTATGTTGGGCAAACAGGACCAATGATCAGCACGAGACTAAAAGAACATCAGATAAATATAAAATTATCCCAAATGCAACTGTCAGCAGTAGCAGAACACGTGTGCCAACAAGGACACGCAATTGATTTTGATGTTGAAGTATTGTGCAAAACTAGCTACTACTGGCCAAGACGAATTAGAGAATCTATCGAAATTGAGAGAAATAAAAATAACTTTACTGTTCGGATAGCTACCGTTTTAGTGCTGCATGGAAGTGAATAATCAAATAATACTTTATTTAAATGCATGCTTACAAACGGCAGCGTACTTCAATAGGGATTACCGTTGGTAGGGCTATTTTAATAAACACAATAGACAGGAAGGACAAGTTTAAAGCGCTCCCATAATGCACATGCATAATGTACGTTGCCTCAGTAATCCCCCCCCCTCCATCATTGTGCAAGAGCGCAGAAGGGTGGTCAACACATCTACGCCTCTATATAAGAAATGGAACAGTAAAACTTCTGCACAAATCTGGCTGTCGTCTGATGAAGCTAGTTGTAATTACTGGCGGAACGTCGTGCTCAGTTTGTAAATGTTGTGGCTTGGCTCTCCAACACACCGGTGTGCTGTACTAGTGACGAATTGGCCACGTTCTGTTTACGTGACAACCCTTACTAGTTGGCTGTCGGGTGGTGGCAGGTTTTAACGACACATTTATATATTTACGCGATCTAACCCAAAAACCTCTATTATGGATATATACATAGTGTTGGATATGATGGCCTGATCTTTTTACACAAACAAATGGATGGAGATGAAATGCGAACTGCTATGTCCAGTATGAAAAATGCATCTTACCAGACGGGTGGAAGGAAAGACGGTTGGCTGGATGTGGTCCCAGGTTCAGTGTCATTGTCGCAGTACCTTTACGGACATCCCATACTTTGATCACTCCATATGAATCGCAGGATGCTACGGTGTCACCCTACAAAACAATGTACTTCCCATTATAAAAGATACTGAAAGAAGGCTCTCACATGGACCCAACTAGCAGCACTGATATTGTCATGTCATGTGCAGGCCATGAATATTACCTTAAGGTTGAAAGTGCCATGGTTGCAGGAGTGCAAATGTCCATAAAATATCTGTGCACATCTTCCCTGGAAGAAAAGTTTCACATTATCACACATTACTGTACAATACGTAAATGGTTTGTGATTATAACAAATGCAATGCCCTCTCCATCATCGTTAATATTTACGTGCAACGTGCTTCTCAGTAAAAAGTTAATCCAGAAACACAAAGTAAATTGATTACATTGCCACATCTTTCGAACAATACGAAAACAATAAAGTCTTTAAAAATAAAGTAAAATGCTGAACGTGAATGCATTACATGTAACTTTACCGTTCGAGCATCCCACAAAGACAGGGTTTTGTCAGCTGAGCTGGTGAGCAGCGTGTTGGAGTAAGGGAGGAACTCCACGCTGTTGACAGAGTCGGTGTGGCCTCGGAGCGTCTGGCGACATCGCTCGCTGCCACAACACAGACGACAGACTTCACAATCGTGAGGAAAACGCAGCGATTGCAGAAGAAGAATTCGCCTATTATGCTCCACTAATTGTACAGGGTTTACATGATCGGAACGGTAAACATCCAATTAACATGTAATGTGAGGATATATCCGGGTCGTTGACGGATTATAACTCGTCACGATGATTGGCTCTGCCGGTCCTGGTCCATAGCCAATGGGGGGAAGCCTAGGGGCGTGGCCCTGACGTAATGGAAAGGTGACAGCTGTTTGTAGAGGATTGGTTCTGCTGGCTTTAGCCACAGCCAATGGGGAGACGAGTCAGGGGCGTGGTCCCGGGAGCCTACGGTGGAGTCTGGAAGATTCCATAGAGGCTAACCAGGATTGGTGGAAATGTACCACATGACCCGGGTATTAAATAGGGGTGGAGACGAACAACACGTGGTCAGAACTGGAACGAACGGAGGAGGAGGCCACGCGAGAGTGGGGGTCCAAGTTGCCACGTGGCTGCGCGCGTCTCTCTCTCTCTCTATCCCTCTCACGCTGCCTGTTAGCAGCGTGAAGGAAGTGCTGTAATGAAAAGCGAATAAAGACTGGATTCCAGAAGTCGCCTCAATGACCTTTATTACAAATACAAGAGTGGACAACTAGTAAATAAAAGAGGCGTTCTTCTTTCGCATTGGCCGATGTAGATGCAGAGTAACAACTACAATTTTACATTCAGGTTGTCAAGCCAGATACCCGTGTAAGGAGCAGTGGAGTGTATCGCTGTGATGTCTCCTTCGTATTTGTAGATCGGGCATTGCGTCGTGAGATGTTGTATGGTCTGTTCTGGATGACCACAGTCGCACACTGGAGAGTTTAGTTTTCCATTTGTGCATCAGTTATCTGTATCTGCCATGTTTTGTGAGGATGCAGTTCAGGGTGGACCATGAGCTTCGTGAAAGATAAAAACCTAGGGATCGCATGTGTATCGCTGTAATGTCTAAAGAGGTGATACAGTTGGTTAACAAATAACTACACAAGAACAGCTGAAGAAGCCAGTGTCGCCATCAAAACATTGTACTTCCCATGTAATAAGACACTGAAAGAGGGCTCAATTTTATATATTTATATCAGCATTACTACAGTTGTGTCATGTGCAGGCCATGAATACTACCTTGAATATTACCATAAGTCTAGACCGACAATCGGGGCTGTGGAATATTTCCCAAATCCTTCAGCAAATTTATCAGACTATAATATGCATATTATTTGTCTTTGTATATGTTAGTCATGTTAGAAAAGGTGTCCTTTGCCAACGAGTCAAAGTGATTTTCTGCTCAAATGAGCATCGAAGCATTGATTCTCATCTCCAGTTGACAGCCCTGAGTCATTGATGGATATTCCACATTCCTATGGCAGGGGAACCTCTCTCCAAAGGACAACTACTGTTGTGTTTGCCCATCAAAACCCAAATTTACAATTATTTTAAATGATCTTATATATTTAATCTCATGCAAATATGTGAAGCACTTGATTTTTTTTTTGTATTATCTTATATATTTAATCTCATGCAAATATGTGAAGCACTTGATTTTTTTTCCATATTTAATTTCAACATTGTTATAATAAAAATACTGAATTGACATTAACATGTAAAATATACATATCTAAACTTTCAAAATCAAAATTCCTGTTTTTTTCATAATTGTGTTATCTTTTAAACTGAAAAAAATTGGAAGCACTTTGTTGTGAAATCAAAACAAGTGCCACGTTGCGCAATTGCCTGTCTTAATTTTGCCAAAATACAGTGGAACCCTGGCAAATCAGACCCTGGCTAGACAAACCTTGGATAGCTGGATCGCACGAGGTCGGCTAAATAACGAAACAGCTTCATAGCTTCCATGCACCTTTGCTCAAATTTATTTTGATGGCCACTTTAGAGGAATAATCTCCACTGCCTCTTTCTGTGCCTCCCTCGCCCTGCACTGCACCACACAGAGCGATCATCTTCACTATAACTTGCAGCTTCCATTCCTCCCTTAAAACAACCCCCAGTGGTAGCAGCATTGGTGACTATCCTGTTCAGATGAGTCCAAATATAAAACGAAAGCAGTCCACAGTTGTCTGTATTACTGCCTTATTTTGATGGTGAACTAACATAAGAGGTCCACAATGCACTTCAGCTGGAGCTGCTGATGTATTCTTTGGATAATGCACAGAGGTCGAGTGCGTTTTATACTTGTATGTGTATCGTTTGAAACGTATGGCCCACAGTGTTTGATGTCCGTACTCCACTATGATTCCACAAGTGGTGGGACAATCTCTGCTGGTGGGACAAGTGGCCAATATTCTAAGTGCTCACCAGTAGACAGTGGACTTGACAGGCCTACCCTAACCGGGAAGTGTTTCTCTCAATGTGTGTATATATTAATATAGAGGGCCTTCTGGGGAACTAGGCAGGACAATTAGGTAGTTCAGCACAGGGGTTGGGACGGTGCATGTTTTTATCCATTGAAATTACCTGGAATGTCAAAGCATCTTAAGAGTTCCTGAAAGGTTTTCTCTCCAAAAATCAATCATATTTTCACGTTTGCCTAATAACAAAACAAGCCCAAGGCTCTTGACTATATTCTCTTCACTTTATTCCCAGCTCTGTATTAGTTATTCTCTATCTCCTGACCACTATAGACGACTAAATATTAACAAAAACTATGACTGTGCGAATAACTGATTAAAACAACTTCATATAGGAACCTAACTATACACTAATATATATAAATGTTTGAGCTCATCACCAACATGACCAGCTGTGATCAAATCAGAATATTTCCACACGCGAAGGCCTCACCTGTTGACATCCCAGACCTTGCTGGAGTTGTCCATGGAGCTGGAAGCGATGAAATCCCCACACGAATGCCAGCAGCAGCCCCACACGGCGTGACCGTGACCCTCCAGCGTCAGTACGCACACTCCTTGCGAGAAGTCCCACACCTTCACCGTCGAGTCACCGCCACCTGTTGCCAAGTTGGTTCCACTGAATCGTGCACAAGTGTGCACATGAACCGTTAAATTACACAAAGTCGTTTTTTTTTTTACAATGCTTATATAAGCACGTGCCGTTTATGTTTCATAAAAGGACTATAAACAGACAACTAGTTTCATCCGAAGTTAAAGCACATTTATTCCATCTGCCAATCGGTAGATCAGAGTATTCGTTAAACCAAGGCACCTTTGGGACCGCTTTAACCTCTCCGAGTCTCATCAGTAGGGTGCAACTTATTAAATAAAAAAAACAACTGGGATGCCTGATGTTACAGGCGAGAGACGTGAGCAGAGTGCAGCCCAAATACTGCCTTACAAATGAGTATTTGATTAATTAACAAAAAATTATTTGCTTCATTGCCAATGTATGCGTTAACTGTTCAAGTATTAATAAAACAAATTAGGACATTTTCAATTTTCTTAAAAGGGATATATGTAACTAATTACAACTGCCTTAGAACTTCCACAGTGAGCAGTCCATCACCTTGCGTCTGAAGGGAACTCCTGAGAGATGATACCGACATATTTACTTGAGAGGACACGTTAACATAACTCTTTATCCACACGAGGTGAAACACCATCATATGGCCTTCTAAGTCTCACACATTAATATATTGTCTTACTTCTTGGAGCATAATTAGGTGAAAAAGAAAATGTTATGTGTCGAGTCTTATTGTGCAGTCATTGAAAATTATCTCCCTCTATGTACCATGTCCTATTTCAAACACATCGTGGCCTTCAGCTTAGCTGTCCGTAATATTACATACTTAATTTTCCGCCTTTACCCACACATTACACCTATAATTTTCCCGGTCAAAATTTAAGATTATATTGAAAATAATACCAAGGGCGGCTGCCCTAATTTGACCCCAGGATCTTGGTAATGCTGAAGTAGTTCCTTTGGAAAAGCAAGCGACAGTGCAAAGTTCATCCATAAGACGACGATTGGCATTTTAAATCTTAAAATGCATTTTAAGTTGATGATCAACTTTTCACTTCAGTTTTAAAATAAGGATACTAAAACATTTACTCATAACAAGTGTTGCAAAGATAACCTCAAGTGATGCAGCAATGTTGCGAAATGCTGGGATGTTTTACGTACGTTGGATTGAAATCGCAATCTCCAATCCAATCAGTGTGGCCCTGGCCAGTCATGATGATGTCCCCATTAGGAATGGACCACATCTTCCAAAGTTGATCATCACTGGCTGTGACGAGAATCTCTTTACGAGGGTGTAGCGCCATGCTAGAGGAGAGAAAGAGATGGCATTGTGAGTCCAGCAATCATTTGGCAAAACACAGTAAACTGTCTACCATATAATGTGTTTCCATTTATATGAAATATATCTATTTTTATGCTATGTCAGTAAAATCTGCTTACATTTAATGTGAACTCAAATTGTGTGAACAATGTGATATGGCATGTGCTGGGGTGATTTTTACACTGGAATTTAAAGTTATTTAAAGCGAACGTCACAAACCTAACACTACGTGCAATGTCTTCACACCACTTACAATTGAACGTTACTTTTCGGTAGGGTCACGTGGTGTGTGACGATTGCTTGATCGTCACGTGATTGCTACGATACATTTTTCATAATCGTTGGCCCAGCCCCCATTGCCTCACCTTGACTTTGATTAGCTGCCACTGCACTTAAAGTTTACTTCTTTGCTATAAAGTTATACCCGGCTTATATAGCTACGTGTTAACTTTACATCCCCGTGACGTTACTTAAGTGTGGCTTAAGTAGTCTTCTGTGTTAAATTGCGTGGGTTAAGTGACCCATTGTAAGCCCATCCTGAGACTTAAAAGACGGGGATGTCCATGTCAGAGTGAATAAACTTTGTGGAGCTCTTGTTTGAGGGCAGATAATTCTGAAACCATATGGTCTAGCTAACAATTACGACTCATGAAATGTGGCCACTTCGTAACAGGGATGTCGCAATATCGCATCTCCAAACCCCTCGCCTCCGCATTTAACTTGCAATATTTCAGTCAGATCTCAGGTTCCAGTTTTTTGTAATGCACAAGAATTCTGATACATGTTCCATGAATCCTGAGTGCATGCCATTTGCAATTTTTTGCACAGTGCACTACAATAAAATTATTTTATTGTGAAAGAAGCTGTGTAATTAAATTCCTCCAATTACAATGCGTCATTCAGAAAAGGCATTATGGTTCTAAACTGTAATAGATTCTAAACTGTAAAAGGAAAACGTTTGCATAAGCACGCATCTCTACCAGGTCATGTGCAGTATGTACCATTACAATAAAGTTATGTTAGGGTTAGGATTAGTTTTATTACTTGCACTTCCAGCTGGCATTGCAAAAATATATGTAGTTTTAACACAAAGGCTTTCACGACCAATATCATTCATAATAAAGGTTTTTGGGTTAGATCGCACAAGTAAAAATACGTCGAAACCCTCCACCACCCGACACAGCCAGTAAGGTTTGTCACGTAAACAAAACGTGGCAATTAGTTACTACTTCAGCCCACCGGTGTGTTGGAAAATAAATCCACAATATTTACAATTTGAGTACGATGTTTCGCTGGTAATTACTATTTTGGCAAATCGCCTGATGACGCTGGATGAAATTACCAGCGAAACATCGTACTTCAGATAACCGTTTCAGATAATCGTCACTGGTGTTAGCCGTGAACGGGAATCGAACCCGGGTCGCCGATTTTGTAGCACAGCGCGCTGACCGCTACACTACCATTCCCCACTTTATACACACACAGACATACGTAATAGGGCTGTATAATGTGCAACGGTTGACGTGAGTGCCAAGCACCTGCTAACAGGCATCTCGTGTGCCTTGAGCGTCTGGGAAATCCGCAGCGAGCCACTGCGCATCGCGTCACTTGGCTGCTTTTGCACCTGGCCCAGGAATGGATTGACCCGGGTATCCACGGGGAATTCTGAATCCTGCAATGTGGGAAATATGCACCGCAAAAGGAGGCTTATTAATCGCGTCTCTAAAAACACAAGTTATAGTCTTTCTTTAACATTTGTTACAGAGACTGTGTGGCCATTAGAGTCACTATACTCTGGGAATGGATGGCTTATAGTAGACCAACGTTTCGTGTTCCGCTTAAAAACAAACAAACATAAAATGGCCAGCCTCTCTTGATTATACTAAAAGTGGACTGCATCACTCACTGTGAATAGATCGAGCAATATGGCAGGTCATGTAATGTGACAGAGAATGACTTGATGACGACATAAGAGAT
This sequence comes from Lampetra planeri, assembly GCF_965212315.1. Taxonomy (NCBI): domain Eukaryota; kingdom Metazoa; phylum Chordata; class Hyperoartia; order Petromyzontiformes; family Petromyzontidae; genus Lampetra; species Lampetra planeri. The sequence continues at coordinate 1,563,694 of NC_136127.1, forward strand.
TGGTGCCAGAAATATGTGGCCACGACTTGAGCATATTGGCACAAGACGCAAGAAAGTGGAAACAAATGACGAAATGTGCAGTGGACACCTACGGCGCGTGATGACGATGATGATGAGTGGCAACGGTTTTATCGCGTAGTTTTACCTTGGCATGCCGCACTGCAGAGCTCTTCGCCGGCTCGTCGGCTGGTGCGATGCCCTGCTGCCGGGCTTCTCGGAGACGGCGCTGAGACGGGCCTTCCACACCAGTCTCTGTTGCGTCGTGAAAGTCTAGCGCGCGAGGACGCAACAGCCTACGGTTACGTGCTGTGCCGCACTAAAGCCACGGGTACAAGTTCTGGATGGCGATGCAATCTCTTATTTGTTGGGTGTGTTAACAATGATGCACTCATGTAATATGGGAACTTGAGGGTAGGGATGGTGAATCGCAGACGTCGCACGTGTGATACCCATCTGCAGTGAGACGTGGTGTCAGGGATATCAAATACAAAATCCGGAAAGAATGTGCATGATTTGGGTGTGGAGTTGAGGTGTTCTGTACATGTGTGCAATGCATTTAGTCTTGCCAGATTGAGTATTTTTTGTATGGGAAAAACCAAAGGATCTGGCAAGAAGGAATCACCTGAAAAAATATGAGACTTAGGGGATTTTCAAGGTGAATAAGTAACCATGAATATCCATCTATGGTGGTTCATGATTGCATTTTGAGCTAGCACACCATTCATTCTTGCTTTGCATTTGTAAGCAGAAAATGCAGCCAGTGCAGTTAAGCCCACAAAATAAGTTAATTTGCTTGAAATTCATGGAAAAAATAGGCAAGTATTTCAATAGCATTGAGATAAAAGATGGGACAGAGTCAAGCAGCTCACCTGGTGAGCAAGTGGAAATAGTACAACGCATGTACATTACACTAAAATATACTTCCAACTGGGAATTGACTTTAAATTATTTTGATGAAAACGGAAAAAAACCCAACATGCAATTATCTCATCCAGCTGGTATATACAGTTGGCAATGGATGCTGGAGCCACATTTCGCAGAAATTCTAATTTACATACAATGTGTCTACTTCACTCGTGTTTTTTGTTGTTATTATCTGTAGTTTACAAGTGCGTAAAAGTTACCCTTTGTCAAAATTGTAAAGGTGGTAAAAGATAATTGAAAAAGTAGTAACACACCTGCAATTATTGGTGTTGGCTCCTCAAGCCCAGACTCTAGACTGTGTAGAGTGGCTTGCAGACCAGCAATCTAAATTGGACAAAAGTAGTATTCAGAAGTTCAATGATCATTTTTCACAGCAGTCACTTATGAATAGGCAGATCAGTGTCCACTGAGAACAAAAACAAACGGATCAATACAATGATGTGGGTATATACAAAAAAAATATTATTTTAAATGATCTCAATACAACAACTTTTAAAATATAATTTAGTCCAGAAAAACTAAGTATTATACTCAAGACACATTTGTATTGTCTGAGTAAAGAACCGAAAAGGGTCATGGAAGACTGACTAGGATGGAATAATTTCCAAATGTCATGCAGACAAAATATTGTCCCAAGTGTGAGGGACGTCAACCGCGAAAGGGACTTATTTAATATTTTACTTTATTAAGGACTTGGCATACGTAAAGATGTAACATTTGCCGAAGTGCGAGTCGCCAACAAACTTTGTCATACTGACACACAAACAACTACCACATCATGCGAGCTAAACGACGCATTGGACACCGATTGGGGGGAGGAAGCGGCAGTGTCTGATGCACTGCCACGATTATTATGTACAGTAGAACCCCTCTTAACGGCGGTAATTGGTTCTATGAAACAGGTCGTTAAGTGATTTGCGAGTATGGGAAATACATGTTCAAGTCTTCATTATTTCCAATAGCATTGAAAGTTACAATTTTTCATCCAAAAAACGTACCTTATTAGATTTAAACAATGGATATTAATATATAAAGATACTAACACCATTATAGACAATTCATATTAAAATAAACGTGGTTAATAAATGCATGAATTATTAATTACTGTACCTACAATTTGCCCGTCGTTAACAGGGGAATGATCGGTAAGTGAACACATTGGGCTCGATGGAGGCACTCCACCACTATACCCTACACTACTCTACACTATACACTACACATTGGGCTGTATGGAGGCCCGTCATTAAGTGATTAGTCGTTAACAGGGGTGGTCGTTAAGAGGGGTTCTACTGTAGCGTAATGTAATATCTCTGGTAGCATAGTATAAAAGCGTGTCTCAACTCTTGAGGGTTTGCTTGTGGAATCACTTAATGAGTCGACTGTGTTGTTACATTTTTGGTAAATGTCAATATCCAATTCCTACTTCAAAATACGAAAATGTTAATAATGAATAACTGTTACAAAACCCAATAAATAACAACCCAAGATTAATAGTAGTTACTTATTAAAACATAGGCACAACCAACTCACATTACATTCAACATCAATTACAAAAAGTTATTCACTGAAAGTTGATCAATGGGCTGTCTGATGACCATACAGAAATTAAAGGGTTTTTTTCTACTGAACCAGAGGTAAAGAATCAAAGTCAGAATATTAATTTAGACTGGAGGAGGAATCCGATGAGCTATAAAGCTCTTTTTTTCACAAATCTCCAGTTGGGGTGCGTCAGAAGTACAGGAAAAGTAAGCAAATTGCTAAAACACATACAAATAAAACCCACTGAGCTTTTAGCTTATTTTTCATAAGCGACCTGGCCACAGCATATTCGAAGTGGCTTATTACGTGGAAGTGGCTTATCATGCGGAAATGTATAGCAGCAAAATAATATAAACGCATGTTTCTAAATGTGGAGGGAAAAACGTGAGGACCTGGAGAAAAAAACCCATGCGACCACGGGGAGAACATGGAAACTCCAAATATACAGGCGTCAGGGTTGTCGAACGGGCATCAGGGTCAGGATAAATTAGTGCTATCACACGGTGTATGAATGTATGTATGTATGTTGAACTGTAACACCGTATGTAGGCAACGGTGCTAATGAGAGGTGCCAGGAAGGACAACAAACTAAACGCAAGAAGCATTTTTTTAAGAAAATCAGTTCTAAAGTTAAAAAGAAATGAGTTTCTAATCTAGATTTAAAAGTGCATAGCTCCAGCGACTCCTTAATATCGTAAGGAAGATGGTTCCAGACGGCCGCAGAAACGCATGTGAAAGCGCGCGATGTGGTAACCCTCTTTGTCCAATGGGGCTAGCCAAAAGCCGCCGCCGCTGCGAGGATGACTGCAGTTTGCGTGATGATAGCCCGACCTGTCCCACTGCTCGGTCCCGCTCTAGCTTGGTGAGCATCTTCTCCTTCAGGGCAGCCTCATACTTCTCTCTCAGTGACCGGAGAGCTGGCTCGTACGAGGCATAATGCTTTTGCAATCTGAGGGAACAGACAACGAGCATGTTCACGGATTGCTAAATTTGGCTGTGAGAATCATTTCTTAAGTTTACCGGTGAGCTCAAACAACGATGGTTTGCGCCTTAAAATGCTCGTACACGTGGCTATATTTGTTACGTGTTTGGCTATGTCGGGTGAAGGAGGGTTTCACACCGTGAATTGTGCCAGATAGTTACACGACCCAAACATAAAAATCAATGATGTATCATAATACTAGCTGAGAAACGTACATGTTTAGAAGGTTGCTATAAATTAAGAAAACCAGTGAACAAATTATTAAATAACTTGTGAAGGAATGGATGACTTATAAGCATTATGACTGTCCTGATAATTTATTTTTACAGGCACTTAGGGGGACGACATTCAAAATTATTATCATCGTTTTTTACGCAGTAAAGCCTGCCAAGTTTTTGCAGTCGTGGCAATATTTGCCATCTACGGTATATTCAAATTGAGTAATTTAGCAAAAGACATTAAGTGATTATAATAAATTAAAAGAGTGTGTTATTAAATATAACTCGCTATCATGCAGTCGATCAGGGCAGCATATATAGAAATAAAGTGAGTAGTGAAAAATAATTTTATCCAGTTCAACATGTTATATATATTCAGAGAGGGGGTGAAAGTTTAGTTTGCAATTTTTTTTTTATAGACGCGAGGTAAGATTCTGCTGACACAGTAATGAGTTGTCATGATTTTTTTTGCCCAATGATTTTTTTTTTATAATCTTCATATATTTGGGTAAATTCAGAGCTACCTATTTTGAAAATGTACAGGCGTCGGAAGTCCTGGGTGAAAAGGGTGAGAGTCAAAACGTTCAAACAAGAGGTAGAATGCGAGAAGTGAAACACAGAGGGAACCAAAAAGCCAAACAGCGTCCACGTAGAGGCAGGCAAGAATCATAAAGTGAGACGTCTGGCTTCACCAAGGAGATGGGAATCGGCAGCTCGAATGACCAAAGAAAAATAATCACATTAACAAATGGAAATATGAATATAACATGCACATGAAACAATATCAGGTTTTACCCTTTATGGTAAAGATGTTCAAACACCAAATAGATACGTTTTGCATGGCATCAAGTCTGCATTAACCACACATACGTTGACGACAAGTTAATGTTTTGCCACCACTGTTGTGGTTAATGCAGACCTGATGCCTTGCACAAGGTATCTATTTGGTGTTTGAACATCTTAACATGTCATATTTTATTGCCAGAAAGGGTAAAAACCTATTCTCATTGTTTTATCTTCATCCACATGTCCTGCTCAACATAATGACCCACGGGGTAGTTAATGTCCATTTCCAAAGATATTTTGGTAACAGGAGACAAAATTCAAGTGCCCTGCTCAAGTGAGTGTGGGGGGAAAAGCTTGTCTCGAGTGGGAACCCTCAGACAAATGGGGAAATACCACATTTCCATGGTGGGGCTATTCTCCTACATAGGACATTCACTTGAAACAATTATGCAGCAATGGCAGGAATGCAGCTGTTGATCCAATGCACATTGGTTCAGTGACTCAGTGTTCCTACCAATACCAGTGGTTAGGAGCATGACCTTATCAGTGGATTATTAATATTATACATAGGCCCGTGTATAAGCACATTTTAACCATGTATCTTGTCTAATTTCTAATGCCAATCGTGTTTGTTCTTTTAATCTCAAGAGTGTGTCAGCATATACTTTGCAAATTATAGTAATGCCTTCTTACAATCAGGTAATATCTAAAATTTGTGAAAAAATAATGATTCTAATCATACAAGAGTATGTTCTTAACTATAACTCAACATCAGGCAGATTCATCATTACATACCTATGCCACACTCCGAAAGCTAAGGTACCTACGAGATATTCCTCCGCTACTGGACTACATGACTGCGCACAGGGAGTCTAAACGTAAAACGTGGGTGGGCCGTGCCATCACTTTTTTTCAACCACTGATTTCCCAAATATAATGAAATCTAGTTTTTGTTGTTGTATAGTTTACCTCTTGAGGTCGTTCAGCAGCCTGTTCTTTTCTTGCAGCACCCTCTGGTGGTGCATGCGGTGGTGATCCCTCTCTTTACGAAGGGTCACCAACGTGTCCTGCGTTTGTCTGCAACGCACACAATCCAAGTGATTTGTTAAAGCACAGATCATACGTACCACGCCATAGACCAGCGAGTGTTTACATTTACTAACAGGGTGGCCCAAAAACGTCAGGATGTCATAGGGTTATGCTTATTTGAACAAATGTTCAAACTGACTCCCATTAACATTAATGCATGCATGAATTATATTTTGAAATTAATTTAGGACTTGTTTTTAAAGGTTATAGCTGCCTTCTTTAGCATACGTAAAAATGCAACTCATTCGTCTTTAGACAATTTTCTTTCCATTTAAAAAATTCATCTAAAAATGAAAAATACTTTTTTATATATATACAATGAAAACAGATAAAATATTAACTTAAAGTAGAAACAATAAAAACTGTTTAATGCTAGTGTTAAAACAAATACAGCACCCTATGTGTCATGACTTTTAGGCCACATTGTATGTTTGAGAATTTTATTTTTCCATGTTAAAATTAATACATTGTAAGTCGTACTTTAAAACGAAATACAGTCAAAGCCATCTCATTCACAATATCAAATTGTTTAACTTAATTTTGACATACAAAACTAACATATGTGCAAGCAGAACTGCAGCATCCCCAGAGCACTTCATGACAAATCACAAATGTGCTGCTACTCACTAGGGCAGGGGTCAGCAACCTTTTAAAGAAGAAGAGATTTTTGTATTTGACCAAAATAGCTCGAGAGCTGCATCGCACACAGAGCTACTTGTACACAAACATAGCAGCAGCAATACTGCAGATGACAACACACATTCTGAATTAAATAAACGAAATTGGTGATGGAATAAAATGAGTCTATTAGTGTTTTCCCCCCTTAGTTATTCTTTATCAATACAGTTTGACTGTTGTACAAATCATAGTGACCCATTCCCTGCCATATTTAATTTGCTTCACGTCAAATTAAGTTTAAGATATAAGGAACAAAAACTATGGCTGTCACAAGGGGGCCGCCAAAGGAGTTGCATGCGGCTCCGGAGCTGCAGGTTGCTGACCCCTGAACTAGGTCAGCCGTAAAATACTTCACGATTTCCAGATACAGTAAAAGTTGTAGAACCCACAGAACCTGTGGATAACAACGATCTTCATATCAAAGGGCCAATGGATATGAGGAATTTCACTGCATAGTATAAACCCTCAAAAGCCAGCAATGTTCATGGTGTTGAAGAGATCGGAGGACCTGGTGGCATCCTGGAACTTGGCGAGGTCTCTGTGTAAGGACGTGAGTTTGTCGTGTAGCTCCTGGTTCTGAATGTAGACATCTGACACCGTTCCTCGCTCGGCCTTGCCAAGCTGTTCCTTCTCCTGCAACTCGTACCTGTCCAGGGGTTAAACACCACAGCGAGGAAACAGACACTGGTGTCACAACCTCACGATAGTTCATTTAACAACAAATGAATAATAATAATACCCCTATAACGCTGTGCGAATACGACGCCACCATGAAAATGCTTCCAGGATTGATAACAGTTCAAAACATTTCCTGCAGGTGCACAATACAGCATACCAGTTTGGAGTTGTATAGCATGTAAAGTATATGCAACCACATCTTAAGATTATGTACAGAGCAGTAGAATGTGGGTATCCTGGGGAAAGGAGGGTTAATAATTTAATTATTGACTTGAAGTTTTAATAACTGCAAGGGTCCATACTCTTTGTTTTTTTCGGTAAAGTCACTTAGGTAAAAAATGTAATAAAAAATAAATTTATATTTTGTTAATAAAGAAAAAGATGGACAGACAGGCGCAAAGAGAAAGGTTTTGAACCTGGACTTAAACAGGGGTAGGGAGTCGATAGTTGGGGGAAGGACGTTTCTGACGATAAGGTTAACAGTTCACAGTACCAAAAACACTGGAATAAAGAAGAAAATGTAAAAAAAATTTGATTTTTTTTACCATTCGCTCTGAAAGCAGTCAAGGGTACGGCTCATGCCCATCCGGAACAGAAAATTGCGTACAAAGTCATCAATGGCCTCAAGTTGTCTTGCCACTGGGGGCTTTTCCCCCACGCCCTGCCGACGCACCTGTTGGAGAAACCCCCCCCCCATAAAAGTCAGACGTGTCACAAATTCAATCCCATTATATAAAATCAGGGGGTAGTGGAAATGTTAATGTCAAAATGTAATTCTGACCTACTGCCACAGCGCCCTCGAGTGGCATTACTGGGTTATGGCTTTCCTACCTTAACCAGCTTAAGGACTCGGTACAACATCTTTTTTCACATCAATCAATCCAATATGGTTTACGCGTCACATTGACCATGAAGCTGGAACAAAAGCATGGATCGCACTCAATTAAACTAAACAGAAGCTAAAATAAATGTGTTTCAGCTGCTCTTGAAAGAACTGGTTATCAGGGCTAACTGGACTTCAATTGGCAGACTGTTCCAGACCACCAGGGCTGCAGATGAAAATCTCCGTTCTGCTGTCCTAAGCCGAGTGGATTTCACACACAGCAGGTCAATGGCAAACCGGGCGTAGGTTTGGTGATGGTAGATATGGGCGCATGGCATTGCTCAGATTAATTGGTTGACCAGTTGTCTTTGCTATAGGAGTGAGCACTGCGACATTGAGCTGGACTCTCGCATGCAATGGTAACCAGCGCAGCTCCTTCAAAAGATGTTAAGAGCTTGAGAGATGGAGCCAGGCCAATGACTTCAGCGAGGGTATTTTTCAGACGATGGAGACGTTTGTTGAGGCCATCGGCTTTGAGGGGTTGAATTGTAGATTTTCGAGCATCAACCAGTGTCGTGCAGCTGTTGTACATTCTAAGAGCAAGTTTATTGTATTAGGACCAAAGTTTTCAAAGAAATGTGGAGCTGGGTATATATATTTAAGTATGTATGTTGAACTTCTTTCACACTTTACGTAGCCAACCGAGAGTAACATCAGCGTAATTGATGTACGGATACCCAGAAACTCTGTATGAGCTCACCTACTGGAGACATGTAAGCTGCAATAATGGGTGCCCAGAATGGATTCTTGTGGGATCACGAAATATTTTCGCGCCAATGCGGTGTTCGGCAGATTATGGGAAGAGCCGCGCAATTCCATTAATCAGCAAAAAATGTGGCGAATTACAGAAGAATTGCGGCACGTGACTCACGGCTAAATTAATACGCAATAAACTTGCGGATTACAATGTTGAGATCCAAGTCTAGAAACATGAAACGATCTTACCTCTGTATATCTCTGCCGCTCTGCTCCTGTAGCTCCAAATTAGCCCCGCTAACGTTTACAGAACATGGCTTGTGACTCGCGAAGCATTTTCAATATGCCGCATACTGGATTGCAGATTTTTGTATTTCTGCTTATATATAACTAAAATAAATAAGGCATGTATGTTGAACTCCTTTGACACCATACGCAGACAACGGTACTAATCGTATGTGTATATATATCTGCATAAAGACTTATAAAACCAGTTTTCTTACTAAATTAATGCATGATATTGCACACAAAGTTATGTCATAGTTTATCTTTGCTTAATTACGATGACCCACATGATCCCATCCGCGAGTCATAGTAACGTTGCATGTGCAAGAAGTAAAATAAAAAGGCATTGAAAAATATTAATTTTGTAGAGCGACATGCAACTGGAGTTAGGAAATATACTCTATACTCCAGGAAGGTTTCACCATTTATCCTCAGATTTCGATGTGTGAAAGTGGATGTTGTGATACTCGAAAATCCCTCTCGTATCTCTTTCAATATGTAAAATAGAATTGAGTGATAAATATGGGAAAAAATCCTTACAGTAGCTTGCACATCTTCACTCAGCTCCTGAAGGCTCCTTACGGCAAAGTCAAGGTCTTCATCAGCGTCCTGTGCACTGCCTTCATCAGCAATGGAGACCTATGGACGATTGTAATTGAGGCAAAGTATCATTCACATGTTAGCATGCTTAAACAAAAACAAACGCAAAAAACACTCGGATGTCCCTAAAGAACTGTATTGTGGTCCAATTGTTCATAAACTGGTGCTTTCTCTATGACGCGCACATTCCAAGTGCTTTTTGTACTCGTGTTTGTGTTGTTTGAAGCTTGCGATTTAACGCCCTTCACTCTTTATCTATTATGGTGGGTTTTTTCTCATTTGCAGATTTCATAACACTTATCACACTTCGGCTTTAAAATTAATTTAACTTTCCGTACAAAAAAATAATAATTTCCATGAAAATTTAGTATTTTACTTCGTATTTGATGCTACTTACAGCTAAATAAAATTCAAATTGCAATTTAACATGTTTTTATTGTCATTGGTGATTTTGTCCAGGCCATGGACACGTTGTGCATGATTTATTGAATTCTCTACAAGAGTAAAATCCACATTCTCACTTTTGTAAAATAAAAAAACTGGGTCACTGTATATTGATATGGATAATAACTTTTGGGAAGATGTAAACGTGCAATGTTTGCATAATTAATCGATGTTTTCCTTAAAAATACCCATAACATACGAAAGGGTAACCAATTTTAGGATGCATAGGTGGACTGTATCAAATGTAAACAATATTCACTTTTAAACTTTAAAGAGTGCATGTCGCAGTTATAGATTTTTTATACTGAATTGATACCCAAAAATTATCTACAATCCAGTGATATGCACCCACCTCTTCATAGCGGTATTGATCTTCAGCATCATCAGTGATTGTAACCTCTGTAATAAGGAGTCAAGGTAATAGAGAAAGCATATCCCATCTCTGTACACGGCACTCTTTTTCTGTTGGTAAACTTGTTAGAAAGATGCTTTCATTTTATTGGCATTAAAAATAAAATCGCGTCGCAGGTTTAATATCAGGATAGACACGCTATCTATATTTGTTGATTACATTTAATCCAATACAGAAAAATACTCTCTTTAAAACCTTCTACATTGGTCAGTTTTATTTGACAAGGTGGGGTTGCGTACATTACCTAGCACCACATACATTGTAATGCACAATGTTGACATCTAACCAAGGAGGCAGGTACAAAGCCTCAAGGTTCAAGTCCCACAAGGCTCCTTGGTTAATACTGCGGGATATTAACCGTAACATAATTTCCGTCTGTTTCAGTCGACCTTCAAGATTCCACGATGTCGTTCAGAGGACAGGAGGTGGGTGGCCAGCACCACGCCCGACTGCCTTTGTCTCCCTAGTGGGGTGGTTTACTCACCACACCAGGTACTCATTTGAGATCGAGCAAATCTAGGGGAGGCCCAGGACCAGTTCAGATAATCGTCACTGGTGTTGGCCGTGAACGGGAATCAAACTCCGACAAGAGCAAATAGCAGTGACTAGACCACGTGTGTATGGCCTTACAATCTGTGCACTTAGAACACTGGTTGACTTGTGGAGGTATAAATAATAAAAATCCCATACATTAATGAACAATACTGCCTTAAAAGTTCATCTATGTGCTATGAGGAAGAGCCAATGTCTGAAACGTCACCTAAATATATATTCATATTTCCATTTTCAGGCCAATGTAATTGAGGTTTTTTTTTACTTTGGGACTTTTTGCCAGTATCAAAATGATTAAAAATAAGAAAAGTTTTACCCTTTCTGGCAATAAAACAGGTATTATCATGTTCGAACACCAAATAGATGCCTTTTGTAAGGCATCAAGTCAGCATTAACAACACGTACTTGTGGTGAAACATATTCAGTTCCAATAAAACAAGGTAACTTTCCCCTTAACAGAATAACAACCCATGGTGGTGACCACCAGGCTAACTACACTAGTTACAACGTAACTGCTACTATGGACCGGGACCAGCAGCTTCGGCCCGGGTCCACATGTTGGAGACTTGTTGAACAGAGAATGTAGACGAAGGGTTTATTCCAGGATGAACAACAACCCTGGACCCTCTCGGGACTCGGCTTATATTCTCTGTGGCGTGGCCGGCTCTGCCCCTGGCCACGTCCACCTTCCAGAATCCTCGGGAAGGATCTGGGTCCCAATCACGTGACCACCCCTAGCCTCCTCTTGGGGCCCCTTTGTCAACTTAACTGGTCACGTGTCCATCCGGGTCAACCAGAGTGCCATGGCCTCACATAACCTCATCCTTCGGTTGGCACCCACACACTGTCCTGTAGGGTCGGCACTGCACGTAAAGCGTGGTGCCATCTAGCGCGATCAATCAGCGATCACCGGGTCCCTCTAGGGCTGGTACTACACCCACACCATTGTGGTATCCGCAAAGTTTATACACCGCACGCCGTGCCCCTCTCGGGCCGGCACTGAACCCAGCATTTTGACATCCAGCGACATCACTACACATGCAAAAAAACATGCTATGATAATAGGCATGCTCTGATAATATATGTATTGTCTTTGAATTGCATTGTCTTTGAACCTATTCTTATTTTTCATCATTTTGATACTGGTACAAAGGTCCCAAAGATATAACTGCTAGACCCGAGCTAGAAGTGCTCTGCTACTTGTATTGTCTTTGTACTGGTCGTCTTTTGGCGTTCTCTGGTCTGACACTGGTGAGACAAGGACATACAGAAGGCCAATCAGTATCAAAGACAATGCAGATAGTATCAGAGCAGGTGTTTGCACGTTCACCACAAGTATGTGTGGTTAATGCAGGCATGATTCATTGCAAAATGGATATATTTGGCGTTTAAACATCTCTGCACCTCCTGTTTTATTGCCAGAAAGGTTAAAACCTATTCTTATTTTTCATTACGTGTTTTTATTTGTGTACCACTACCAACGCAGTATCACCAAATCGTTTACTTTTGGAGAAGGTATGAAGATGCGGCGATTAAGCCTGCGATAAATGCAGAATCACGTTAACAATCATCTAGTCATACGTTGCCCAAAACAATCATTAGCGTTGTGGAAAATAAAGAAAATAAGCAACGTCTCTCCACATGAAAAAAGGTTATTTCTGGGAGTACATGATTTCAGCAGCATTAACTCAAGACAAGCAAACTCTGGACCTGCATCAACACGCAGTGTCTCAACAGCAGTCAGGCTTGCTTGAATCAATGGACGTACACATGTACATTGTGGCTACGGTGCACGTGACACCCGCAGCCACACGAGGTCGCTAGATTCAATGCGATAGTAAATATTGTTCACATAGAGCAGTGGTTCCCTTAGTCTGGTTCCCGCCCACCGGTGGTCCGCGACGGTCTTCCAGGTGATCCGCGGGGCTGTGATGCAAACGCAGGTTGATCCGGACAATAATGACGTTTATACATTTTGTTCAGATATTAATTAACATTTTACTTCTTGATTTGAAGCTTTCGTGACTGTAGGAATCCACTCTTTTTGGTTCTTTCAGTGAAGTCACATAGGTAGAAAAACAAAATATAATATATCACGACGTTTCGATCGCAACACAAGCGGTCGTCATATTCACCATGGAAGTGGAAAATGATGGCAAGCTACCATTCCTGAATGTTTTGATCGAGAAGAGGCCTGATGGCTCGTTGGGACATTCCGTCTATAGGAAAGCGACCCACACGGATTCCTATCTGAAGCCTGACTCCCACCACCTTCCGGCCCAGAAGAACTCCCTCATAAAAACACTACACCATAGGGCCCGCTGCTTTTCCGACCACCGCCACCTAGCCAGTGAACTGGAGCACGTACACCAAGCCGCCAACATGAATGGATACTTAGACCGCACAATCTGCAAAGCTGTATCCCCAACATGGGGAGACAACCATCTGAGGACCCAATCAAAACCATCATCTTGCCATACAGAGGTGTTACCAAAAATATTTCCAAAATCTTAAACAAACACAAGATCCAGGTCCGATTCAATACAGTACCCAAAATCCGTGATTTTATCCCATCTGTGAAGGATGTCATTCCTGACATGCAATACCCTGGTGTCTACAAACTAAGTTGTGTCTGCGGCAGCAGTTATATTAGGTAAACGAAACGACATGTTTCGGAAGCGCAAGGAAGAACTGTAGACAAGCAGGGAAGGAAGGATGCAATGAGCCGACGCCATCAATTAATTGCCCCGGCTCTGCGTTCCTCTATATAGTAAGATAGGCATATATGTCGAACTTCGGTCAATGAATGACTGTTAACATGTGGGAGGAAACCGGCGCACACGGTGAATACCCAAGCATGCGAGGGGGGAACACTTTATCCCATACAGATGTAACAGACCCGAGTCCACATTTTTTCTGTACAGTACTCCCAGGGAAAGGGAGTTTCACACCGTGTCAACCCACACGGTTCACCCGTATTCTTGTACAGGGAAATTTAGTTGTCAGGTCCATACGGCGTACAGCTGTTTCAATACGGGGAAAACATTTATTTTGTCTATATGGGACTTTGTAGGATGAACATTGAGATTTATAAGTGGCACGGGGTGACCAATAAGGTCTGCATTGTTCTGTAATAAGGTAGGGCACCGATAAGAGGTTGACAGGTATGGAGTTTCGCAAGATTTTCGTGGATCCACCAACCATTGCTGCCGCCCGCAGTGCAGGATTCGCTGCGGAAACCACGCGCACAGCACACTCGCGTCGACAAAAACAAAACACAAAGCACACAAATTATCTGGTGATGCTGTCGCCTGGCGCGTTGGCAGCGGAGCACAAACACAACTGACACGAAGGGCCCATTGCCCGAAACGTCGCCTGTTATACCTTCCACGTTCAGACCGCACACGCGCGCACGGCGTTGGGGACCGCGCAGCAGCAGCAGCTGCTCAGTTTAGTGACGGCCAAACCCCGCGGCGTGGAGGGAGGCCGCGGACGAGGGGGATCAGGGGGGATGGGATCAGGGGGATGGGATCAGGGGGATGGGATCAGGGGGATGAGATCAGGGGGGGATGGGATCAGGGGGGAATGGGATCAGGGGGATGGGATCAGGGGGACGGAGAGGATCAGGGAGAGGGGAAGAATCGGGAGGATCTGGGGGTCGGAGGGAATCAGGAGGATCAGGGGGGGTCAGGAGGATACGCTCCAGGTAGAAGGCGCCGTTCGCCGCGTCCGCCTCCATCATCAACGCCAGGCCGAGTGAGCCGAGCGCGGTTACCGTGGAGACCGCGTCCAGCGCGAGTCTCGCGAGATTTGTCTGCAGCCAACTCTCCAAGTCTCGCGAGACCTTCGTCAGCCCACTCCCTATGTGAATAAATAAAATCCCTATTCTAAACTTAGTTTTTATTGTACCAGGTCAGGCCCACTGAGCTACGTTGCTCTTTTTTTCAGAAGCGACCTGGTCACAAATGATAGCTAAACGAAGTTGGCCTATCACGTGGACATTTACAGCAGCCAAACACTCTAAACGCGTGGTGACGTTCATTCTTAATGTAAAGGGAAAACCCCGCAGGACCCAGAGACACAGAGAGAGACACACACAGACACCGCAAACTCCAAATATATACTAGGCATCGTGGTGGGGATCGAATCCACGACCTCCTGTACACCAGACGAGGTAGTTAACATCTCCTAGCCACCGCAGCGTCAGTAACAACACCGCGTTTGTGTGTGTGCGCCCCCTTAACGGGAACAAAATCAATAATCATGCAACCTTTTGGGCAAAAGTTTTTATTGAAGGCGCACAGGCCAGAGAGATAACGCGAATATAGTAAGAGTTCAAGACTGCACTTCAGAATCCGAATATTTATCTATACGGGAGGAGAAATCATATGAGCTGTAAAGCTCTTTTTCACAGGTAGGGGGCATGTAAGAATGTTACAACAAGAAACAATACAAACACATGATGGTCGTGAAACAAATCACTCAGAAACATACAAATATAACGAAGTCATCCCCATTCTACCAGGCAGAGTCCACTGAGGTATTAACTTATACTTACACCATGGGTTCTGATGAGAATCACATAAAGACATGTTTCTGATGACCAGTGTTTGAACTGCCATGTGAATAGTTACACGAACAGACGAATATAACTCTTTGGGTCTTTCGGTAAAGTCACGTAGATAGAACAATTATAAAAATCACGACGTTTCCATTGCAACACAAGCAATCGTCTTCAGGTTAAAACATGCTAGAAGACGATTGCTTGTGTTGCGATCGAAACGTCGTGATTTTTATTATTTTTCTATCTACGTGACTTTACCGAAAGACCCAAAGAGTCTGAATTCCTGCAGTCACGAAAGCTTTAAGTCAAGACTAATAGTAGTTAATGAGTAACAATCCCTGCCATAATCACAATGGTAGACGAGTTTCGTCTCGCGAGATCAGATTCACCCACTGGTGGTCTGTTATTGCCACTTCATCTCCTGTAGCCCAGTGCGTCTTAACCTTTACTGCAGCCTTGCACCCCTTTGGTTCTCAACCGTTAAAACATGTAAAATGTTAACACATACACGGGTTTGATGACACAAAGTATTTGTACTTACCAGGCCGTGCTTAATTTGTTTCGATGATTTACCTTCAAAAAGAGTATGGCCATTTCTCATAGCCCCAGACAGGGCATCTCGCACCTCCAGGGGGGTGCGTGCACCGCATGTTAAAAACCACTGCTGTCGACCAGCTCCAGGCTTAGCACTCTGGCTGTGAAAAGTGTGTGGTTTACTGTGTAATGCAGTTCACAGAATTGCCAGTACCAGACCTCGCTACAAAAACATTTCTATCACCTGAAAACAGATGTCAATTTCCGGACTGCCCGGGGTCAAGCCAACACTGAACTCTACTGCTTATCCGGGTCTAACCCAGTTAAGTGGCAACTTTAAGCTACCCACTACACTCCTATGCGATTGTGATTTTAACATGTGACAAAATAAACACAACGCTTCCCGTACTGTGGAAATTGAACGGCGCGCAGAATCAATTGTTTCCGATTCGTATGTTTCACCACCACGCTACCACTTTCCGCGTCCATCAATTAACTCTCCCCATTCAAATTCACGTTCACTGCTGCCTTGCGCCCAATGATTGTTAAGCACCTCCCACGCCACGCGCTAATCAATGAACGCTGTTTGCGTTCATTAAGCCGACTCGTGTTAAGATTGAGATCTCAGTGCGCGTGGTCGCGTCACGCGTGCGTTCCGTGTACTCCACGCGTGCGTTCCGTGTACTCCACGCGGCACAGACAGCGTGTCGCAATCATCTCGCGCGTGCAGTGTGGAACGAGTCCAGATGTATTTGAATGGGGAGTTAATTGGTGAGAGTTCAGATGTATTTGAATGGGGAGTTAATTGGTGAGAATTCACATGTATTTGAATGGGGAGTTAATTGGTGAGAGTTCAGATGTATTTGAATGGGGAGTTAATTGGTGAACTGGGAAAGACGTCGCGTGGCGGTGGGTCACGAGGACTAGAGTTTGATAAACATTGTTGTAGACGGTTCCAGAAGGAACTGGGAGAGAGACGATACCAGGGGGGCTTACAGAAAGAACGAGGTTAAAACTAAACTATAAACTATGTTTTCATTTTATCAGGCAAGGCCCGCAGAGCAATACAGCTCTTTTTCAGAAGCCATTTGGCCATCACAAATGAGAGGTCAAGGAAGTGGCTTATCGTCGTGTGGAAATGGATAGCAGCTAAATACTGTAAACGCGTGTTTCTAAATGTGTGGGGAAAAAATCCACGCGACAACGAGGGGAGAGAGACATGCAAACTCCAAATATACAGCAGGCATCAGGGTCGGGATCGAACCCACGACCTCATAACAGGCGAAGTAGTTAACACCTCGCCACTGAGGGTATTTTGGTGGTGAATCTCCCTGCGAGTGCGTGGCTTAGGTGAGTAGCAATAAAGTTCGCTGATCAGACCGATTCATGGCCTCCCTTTCAACAATCAGAGTGTACAAGGTGGTCCAGAGGTCTTGTGACCCCCCTCCCCCCATTTAATTATCCAAAACGTTGTATACTGTATACCAATGAGGTAAAAACAGAAATATATAAGCATCAGGAAAAAAATAATAGGAGTCAATGAATTGTGGGTCACAATACATATGGACCACCCTGTATATCTCCACAGACCCACTTCACTGCAGACTCTACATGCAGCTAAAGCAACACTCGACAATTGTCACCAACAATGCGGTCTTAAACAGCAAAAACAATAGACGATGTTTTGGGTAATGGCCCTTCTTTGAAGCAAATAACACAGGCTAGAGACCCAGTAAATTTGCTACGTTGGCCCAAAGTTTGCATGTTTACTGGGGAGTTCAACTTATTTTGATTTGGACTGCGCAATACATACCATGGTGCCCTGAGAAAAATTCAGATGTTAAAATGTAGAGGTGGAGTGAGCAACACTGCATTTAGAATACCGTTACTAAGTAAGACAACGAAAATAACTCAAATAATGACAACACAACGATAATTGTGATAATTGCGAGAGGGAATTGACTGATGAATGCCCTGTAAAGTTATAGAATGTCATGCCCACATAAGTTTATCCTGGCAGTGTTCATGCGGCCAGGATCAACTAATGGAACAGAACTCGACACAGCTGTTACAGCATGGGGTCTGCTCTCACTCACACTCAGCCCATGCGCCAACACGTGATCTCACACATACGCCAGGCTGGACACCTTGCTGGAGCGATTTCGATCTAGACCCCATGCTGTAACGCATGCTCTCACTTACACCCACCCCATCCTTTAACCCATGATTTCACTCACAAACACCGCATGCTGTAACCCATGCTATTACAACCCATGTTGGGCCCCATGCTGTAGCGATGTCGATGCAGACCCATGCTCTCACTCCCACCCACCCAATGCTGGACCCCATGTTATATCCTAAACAACAAAGACAAAGATCCCCCGTATAGCCTTAATATACTGTTGGGGCAAGTGCTGTTAGCGATACACGAGGGGGTGATTGGCCAGCACCACGCCCAACCGCCTTTATTTCCCCAGTGGCTATGTTTACACACCGCACCAGGTACTCATTTTGAGGCGGAGTCAACCAAGGAGAGGAGGCCCAGGACGGATTCTGATAATCGTCACTGGTGTTGGCCCTAAGCGGGATTCGAACTTGGATCGCCAGGTTCGTTGCGCAGTGCGCTAACAACTACGCTACCGCTCCCCCATAACCCATGCTCTAACCCTCAAACACACCCAAGTGGAGGATGCATCCCTCTTGAAAATGCGGCGGCGTATCGGAGCGACGGGTGGTAGAATAGGGCGAGCGAGTATGCTCCTCATGGTCCTCCGTGAGAGGCTGCTGATGAGGTGGGACGGGGAGTTGCAGCATTACTGCATCGTCGTAGCGACTGCTCTGCGGGGTAGGATAATACGGCCTGTTCATGTGCGATTGATGCACCTCGGGGTGCATTAATCTTTGTTGACCTTAAAACGCGACTTCTTTTGGCCCGGGATGTCGGAGGATGTCAATAATATGCTGAAGGGGTGTGTTGAGTGCGCTCGCCGCAAGCCCCGCTGAGGCAGAACCGGCCGCTGTTGCAGTCCATAGAGGTGTCACGTATTAGTGAGCTCGTTGCCCTCGATATCCTCGGGCCGTGTCCCACCACTCCGAGGGAAAACATTTTTGCTCGTCGGGGTGGAGTTCCTGTCACGGTGGCCGGTGGCTTGGCCCTTGCCAGATCAGTCGGCCGCGTCCATCACGGACGCGTTCCTACACGGGTATGTTTTGGACAAAGGGACCCCTTGAGCGTCTCCTTACGGACCAAGGACGGAATTTATCCTCTAATTTATTAAAAGAAATGTGCGACTCCCTCGGTACTAAAAAGATCCGGACGTCACCCTACCACCCCCAGACTGACGGGATGGTAGAGCGCGTGCACAGGACTCTCACGTCCATGTTGTGCCAACAGGTCAACGAGGCGCAGTCCAATTGGGACTTGCACGTTCCGGGTGTTCTTGCTGTAACAGAATGGCCCCTCACGTTTCCACTGGGGTTTCCCCCTTTTTCCTCATGTGCGGGAGGGAATATGACCCCCCGTGGAGGCTCATTTAGACATAGAGCCGACCAGGAAGAAGGTTAATGTGGCTATGCCCATGCACCTTACCCTGAAACGATTGACAGAAGCTTGGGAAGCATTTCGGGGTAATTTAGCGAAACGGCAGGCTGCAAATTAAAAGTTGGTGGGACTTCGGGGATCCGGAAACCCCTGGAAACCTGGGGACAAGGTATGGCTGCATTGCCCCCAGGTGCCCCTGGGTACGTCCCCTTAATCACATAAGCCATGGCAGGGCCCGGTGGAGGTGATTGAGGTCAGGAGGCCACAGTGCGTACGAATACAGGTCGGTCGCAGACGCTGGTATATGCACCCGTCACGACTGAAACCCTATTTTCCACCTTGCGAGGTCGTTTCATCCCCATTACCTGAAGGCCGATTGGCTGAGGTCCAGCGAGTCCGGGCGTTCAGTCACGAAGGTCGCGCCTCAGCGGGATTTTATTCTTCCACCCACAGGATTCCAGCGCCTGACAACCACGGAACCACCAGCGGCGCAGTCCACAGGAGGGCCAGGGAGGACGGAACGACCGCCAACCGCTTCCTCTTATTCCCCTTTTTCTTCTTCCCTGGAGGGGCTGCGCCCATTAGGCCATTTACAAATCGTCCCCGGGGTCCCCAGGAAACACATTCTTGTCCTGCCTGGGGGCCCGGAGACGAGGACCCGTTCAAAAACTGTTCGATGAAGATAACCCGCCCTTCCCGTTCTCCTATTTATTCCGATGCCGTCTGGCGGGTGGTCGCAGACGCGACCCGGGCTGTGGCTGCGCCACGCGGACGGTTGTCGGGGGTTGTATATTCCTAGGGGCTCGGTTATTAGCGTGCGTTCGCGATGGGTTTATTATTTATTTATTGTTCTTGTTGCCTCGCAAGTGGCATAACGGTTGTTGTTGTGTTCGTTGTTCCGCTGTGCGGGGTATGGAGGTCAGCCGGGACAGCTGTTTTTTTTTTCACAGGGGGGGTGATGTAGTGACATGGAATAGGTCACTATGGCGTGTAGCGCTGGTTGCTGGCAAAAAGGGGATCTGCTGTTGAAGCAGCACTGTCGGTCAGCAGGTCAGGGGATAGGCTGGAGGAAGGAATGTGGGGAAAGAATGACAGAGGGGGCAGGTGAAGTATGCCGGGATCCTTCAAGTAGGTTCTAGAAGGGGGCGTGGCCGAGGGGGGAGCGAGGCTACGCTGGGGGGATAAAAGGGAGACCCCGTAGAGGACTTGTTGCTGTTGTTTGGAGTGGAACCCGTGGAGCTGCAAGTCTTCGTCATCGCCTTCGACATCGTCTTCATTGTTGTTGGTCAGGCAGCCTGTTGCTGTCCTGACCCTGTGCTGGTGAAGGCTATAATAAACAGAGTGCCTCCCAAATACTAGTGTCTCTAAAGTGCATCACTACACATGCAACGTTTGTGCCAACATTGACACAACGTTGGCACAACATTCCATATTTACTAGGTTGTTTACAAGAAAATAGTGTTTGTTATCGACAGTTATTTTATCGTTGTTTTTTTTACGCTACTAAACAAATATTTAGGTGTAGAAGAAAGGTTTTCTTGAGAGTCAAATTGTGTTCCGACACACATGGGCGTGGGGTAGTTCGCTACCTCCTGCGTTGTGTTAAATCCACTTTCCCATGACAGGGATGTGTTTCTTCATAGGACGTGCAATTGGTAAAATACATTCGATGCTATTTAGAAATAATATAGCGCCCTTGTCAGGGCACATGACAACGCAAGTCGACGGCGATACACAAAGGGGCAGAAGGGGATGAACGGGTGGGGTGGAATGGCTGTCGGTGAGGGAGGTGATGGAAGGGATGGAGGGACAGGGGCTGGGAATGGAGCCATAATGTTGCAGGGTTAGGGAAGGAGGAATAAGGTGGAGGGTGATGGTGAATGAGGGTGACAGATGGGTGCAACGTGGATGAGAGGCATCGAGGTATGCGGCACATGCGTGAAATGTTAAGATAGATAGGGTGCGATGGCTGGGCATGGATGAGGTTAGGTGAAGGGTGGTAGGGGCAGAGGTCTGGTGGCCGGATAGTTGGGCTGATTGAGGAACACGGAGGAGATTGAGGGCAGCGATCTGCACATAGAGAAAGCGAGACGTGAGAGCCGAGTCAGGAATTAGTCGTCGGAGGAAGAGGACGTGGCGACTTGATTAGGGGCGGTTGAAGGAACCGGTAGGGGTGGAGGCAGTGAAAGAGAAAAATCAACAGAGAAGAGTTGTGTTTTTTTAATAGAGGGGTTTTTGTGGGTTAGATCGCGTAAAGCCCCAAAACAAACCTCTATTATAGTGGTATTTTTTATTAACACATACGCTGACAATACGCCCTCTCCCGGTATCTGTCTGTCCATATCTCATCAAATAAAGAGAGCCCAAGGCAGAAGATCCCCTGGGTTTGGTCTTCCACGAAGCTCATCTTCCACCTTAAACAGCATCATAAAGCACGGCAGTATTTGCCGATACCTGATGCATAAATGAAAAATAAATAATTAACTCTCCGGCAGTGTGCAACTGCGGTCATCCAGAACAGACCGTAACAACGTTTAGCGACGCAATGCCCGATCCACAAACACGAAGGAGACATCACGGCGATGATACAGACCGCTGCTCCTGACGCGGTTATCTGGCTTGACCCAACTGAATGTGAGCTTCTCGTTATTGCTCTGCATCTACTACATCAGCGGCCATACGAAAGAAGAAGACGATTTGAAACATATTTTTGACACATCTGTAAGCGGTCTTAGCTACTCAGTCGCTTGACCGCAATGCCCCCAGAATGTGAACCCTCCCCAGGGAGGCCACGCACGGCCGTCGCGGGCTCACTGCTGCTGCTGGCTGCTGCTGCTGCTGGCATGAGAACGATTCTGCAAGCCGAGACGCGCATTGGTGCCCACGAGAGGGCGGACGCGAGCCTCTTCTGGGTCCGGCCACGCGTGGAGGTAGAGTTTGGCAGCGCTGGCGTGACACTCGCAACTCAGACGAAGGTGGGTGGGGGGGTGAAGACCCCCTGAGGGCACGCGGCACGAGAGGGTGGGGACGGGGGTGGCTGTAGAGGACGGGCAGAGCGCGCGACCTGCGAGAGAGACAGCGGCGTCCACTCAACTCTTCTCCAGCGCCACGCACGGGACTTGCTGCTGCTGCTGGAATCACGGGAGAGGCAGGCGGAGGAGACACCGAGGGGTGCTGGCGATGGCGAGGCGGGTCCCGGTCCTGCTGTGCCTCCTGCTGGGGCTGGGGGTGAGCGCGGTGCGCGGCAAGCAGAGGGGTGAGTGCGCGCACCCACACTCACCCAAACTCACCCACACTCACTCACACTCACTCACCCACACTCACCCACACTCACTCACACCCTCGCTCACCCACACTCACTCACACTCACCCACACTCACCCACACTCACCCAAACTCACCCACACTCACCCACACTCACTCACACTCACCCACACTCACCCACACTCACTCACACTCACCCACACTCCCCCACACTCACCCTCACTCACCACGCTCTCACCCACACTCACCCACACTCACCCACACCCACTCACACTCACCCACACTAACCCACACTCACCCACACTCACCACGCTCTTACTCACACTCACCCACACTCACCAGACTCAAATAGAAGCTCCAGGTGCCACAAATGAAACACGTGGACGTCCGGACGCGTGGAAGCGTGGCGCGCGATTGATTTGCTCAGCACTCGGCTCATCTCGGAGATTCTATTATTTATTATTCAACTTCATCCCTTTGCGTGGGATGTTTTCACGTAAACGCGAGATCACTAAACACCGCACGCGTTGTTCTTGTTGTTCGAAAGCTTCAAGTTAGGGTAAGTAACAATTCTCAGAGAACAAGTGTGCGCTCTCGAACTTTGTAAATTAATAGCCGAAGAGTGGCCCAAGCGGTGAAATCGACAACACCGCGGTCACCATACGGGCAGCAGCAATAGCACGCCGCTGGTGCTGTCGAGTTGACGTGGGCACAGGACGAGTTGCTCTTGGTGTGTGCGGTGCGCGCGCGCTTGGCACAAATAAAAGCAAAGGTCGCCCGCGTAGCCTCAACAGACTGTTGGGGGTAAGTGCTGTTGGCAAGCATCTCTGTGTGTGAACGGTGCACGAAGGGAGTCGGGGGTGGGCCAGCACCACACTCGGTCGCCTTTGTCTCCCCCAGTTTTGATGTTTGTATGTTCCGCGTGTTGAACTTTTTTCGCACCGTACGTAGCCCAACCGCGCTTGTCGGAGGTGCACCAGGTAATTATTTAAGGCTGTGTCCACCTAGGAGAGACCTCGGACAGGTTCGGATATTCGTCACCGGTGCTGGCCGAGAAAGATGGAATCGGGAACTCGGGTCGCTGGGTTCGGAGCGCAGTGCGCTAACCGCTACACCACCGCTCCCTCCACACACACACGCAGAGGTAACGCAGGTTTGGTCTGCCAGCTCTTGTCGACTATCACTGCCTACCAGCTGGTGTCTGCCAGCTCATGCCAGTCAGCTGTGGCAGTCAGGCTGGCACCGCGTTACGCAAAATACGAACTTCTTGGGTGCAATCCCCCACTGAGAGTTCCACTCGCGTAACGAGACCTGCCGCCCAGGACCCCGCTGGCTGGCGTGCAGTGTATGTAGCCGTGTGCGGCGTGTACAAGCCGCGGCACGTACTGTGTTACGCAACAGTCACCACAGGCTGCGTGCAGCCCGGCGCTTGAGAGAGCCTTGCCCTGTGAGGTTCACGTCTGACCCGCAGCGCCGCCCGTGGAGCCTGCGTGCCTATATATATAAATCCTCCGCCACTCGGGGCGGATTTCCCGAATTTCCCCGAGACATCCGTTGTTGTTGTTGCTGCTGCTGCTGCTCGACCCCTTCCCTGCGTTCAGACAGAAGGGAGCTCTCGTCGTGCTCGCGTCCGTGTAACGAGCTCGCGAGCCGATTCACCACGCCACGAATAGCAAATTTGCCTGGCCCGTGGCGGCGGCGGCTCCAGCGACGCACGTGGCGGCCTGCAATCACCCATGGCTGTGGAAGCAGCAGCGAGGGGTTGGCGGACCACCGCCACAGGTGGTTGTGAATCTCCCTTCTCGTGCGGGTCGAGGAGGAGCTGTATCCATGGCTTGCCAGGAGAATGAGGTACAGCAAAAATGTGGACTTCAATTGCTCCACCTGTATGGGATAGAGTGTTGCTCCCTCGCACGCCTCAATTTTTTCTGCGTGCCCCGGTTTTCTCCTACGTTTAAACAATACAGTAATTCATTGGCCAATAACAAGTCTGTACGTTGCACTTCTTTCGCACCGAATGTATAACTTCTTTCGCACCGTATGATTTAATCTTGGACTTCGTTTGCACCGTACGTAGCCAACCGTGCGAATCGGAGGTGGTGGTGGAAGGGCAACAAACTAAACATAAAACGCAGTTCTAAAGAAATGAGTTTTCAATCGAGATTTGAAAGTGTGCAGCTCCAGTGGCTTCCTAATATGGGAAGGAAGAGCGTTCTCGATGGCCGCAGAAGCGCATGTGAAAGCGCGCGATGCGGTGGCCGTCTTTGTACGATGGGCAGCCAGAAGCCGCTGCTGGATGACTAGAGTTCGCGTGATGGTTTATGCACCTTGACACCTTCATATATAGAGGACAGCAGAGCTTTGGGGGTGATTCGGCGCCGACTTACTAAGTCGCCACCTCATGGGAACCGTGAACAGAGTGGGACTCGCGTCGCAGGGGTTCATAGGCCCCCACGGTGGCTAGGAGATGTTGACTACCTCGCCTGGTAACCTCACTCGTGGGGTCGATCCCGACCTTGTTCTCCCCGTGGTCGTGTGGATTTCCCCCTCCACATTTAGAATGAACATCGTACGTTTAGAGCGTGTGGGTCTTGCTACAAATCTCCTAACGACGACAAGCCACTTCGTTGAGCTATCATTTGTGATAGCCAGTGGTCGCTTCTGAAAACATTACTACAGAGAGCTCAGTGGACCCTTACCTGGTAAAATATAAACTACACTTTTGCGTAATTTAGTTGATAGCAAAAGCTTCCCAACCGCTGCTCCATGGCCCCCCTCCACCTCTCCGTGTTCCGCGCCTCGTACGCAGAATCAGAATCTATATTTATACCGGAGGAATTTGATGAGCTATAAAGCTCTTTTATCCCCACAGATGCGCAGTCGGGGCACGGGGTAGGAACGTAACAACGACAAACAAACAAAACAAAACCCCACGATGGGAGCGCAACACTCCGTCGTGGCGGAGTCGGCGCTGTTTCTTTCCGCCGGGTCGCGAGCAACGCAAAGCGATCGGCGGCGAGGCACCAATCGGCCCCGCGCTTCTTCTTCTTCTGCGGCGGCGGCTGGCAGACGCCTGTGGCCGCTGGTGGCAAACTTGGCAGCGGAGGGGGCACCCGCGCCAACATCCCCACCCACACCACACTCACCCCACACCCACCCCACACCACACCCACACCCCACCCACACCCACCCCACACCCACCGCGATCTCCACCCACACCCACCCCACACCCACCGCTGTCTTCGCTCTCCGGCAGCGCGCCGGCGGGCGCTGCCGTGAGAGGGTGGAACGACGGGCGCGGGTTTGGTCGTCCCGCGACAAACATCGTGATTTTTTTTTCAATGTTGCTCGCCACTATGTCGGATGGAGGGGAGAGGGTGCCACGACACACACCACTCACGCGAGGCGACGCAACCAAACCCCCCCCTCCCCCCATCGATTATTGATCGGAAGCAATCAATGGTGCTTGTCTGTTGCGCAGAGGATGCGAGACGCGCGGTGCCATTCTGAGTGAAAGTCCCCGCGGGGAGACTCGCGGCTGCGTTGGCCGATGAGCCACGGCGGCCCCTGCCAGCTGCTCATCCCCGGTGCCAGTCCCGTGGCTGGAGACCGCTCGTGCCCCCTTGTGTGTGTGTGTTAGTGTGTGTGTGTGTGTTAGTGTGTGTGTTAGTGTGTGTGGGTGTGTTAGTGTGTGTGTTAGTGTGTGTGTGTTAGTGTGTGTGTTAGTGTGTTAGTGTGTGTGTGTTAGTGTGTGTGTTAGTGTGTGTGTTTGTGTGTTAGTGTGTGTGTGTGTTAGTGTGTGTGTTAGTGTGTATGTTAGTGTGTATGTTAGTGTGTTAGTGTGTGTGTTAGTGTGTGTGTTAATGTGTGTATTAATGTGTGTGTTAGTGTGTGTGTTAATGTGTGTGTGTTTGTGTGTGTGTTAGTGTGTGTGTGTTAATGTGTGCGTGTTAGACTTGTCGGGTGGAGGGGAGAGGGTGGGGAGCGGTAGTGTAGCGGTTAGCGTCCTGCACTACGAACCTGGCAACCCGGGTTCGATTCCCGCTCACGGCAAACACCAGTGACGATTATCTGAACCGGTCCTGGGCCTCCCCTAGGTCGACTCAGCCTCAAATGAGTACCTTATGCTATGTGTAAACATCGCCGCTAGGGAGACAAAGGCGGCCGGGCGTGGTGTTGGCCACCCACCCCCTCGTGTGCCGTGCCAGCCTTTATAGGTGCTCGCTAACAGCACTTGCCCCTACAGTCTGTTAAGGCTATACGGGTGATCTTTATCTTTGTGTTAGACTTTAGTCGTACCGATTTACTTATACGGCTGAGTGAATTCATTGGTAACCTCACTCAGTTTAAACGCTTATCACACAGTAATTCACCGTTTTTGACCACTCAAAGAAGATGGAACCAGTTGAACACGTAGGCTTTCGCGACCAATATTATCCATCATAGAGTTTTTAATGATTAGACTGTGTACATATGAATGTGTCGTTAAACCCACCACCACCTGACAGATTTTGTTCCAATTTCAGCACACCGGTGTGTTGGAGAGCAAAGCCACAACATTTACAAGTAATTACAGCCAACCTCGTCAAGTAGGAACCACTCAAATCCTACGACCCCAGGTGGTACCGACGAGTGAGAGAACTCATCTGGCCACGTGGACTATTACAATCAGGACACTGCTATTAACTTAAACATAACGCGTGCAATACGTCAAGAGTGGCCACTCGAGAACCCGTTCCCTTTTGGAGGAGCGAACGGTACGCAACTTATATACCAATACGAATTTGAACCGAATACGCAGAGTCATTTCTGCATTTTGTTTGAAAAATATTTGCGGCAGCAACATTTATTTTCACCTTTGATTGGCGGAGGCAAAGAGGCACGGATGAGCCCCACAGTGTTCACTGGTGCATCAAGTGCGCAATGGCACGAAGTTCACTACTGGCACGTGAGAACTCCGTGCAACAGCGGCACGTACACACACACACACAACAAAGATCCCCCGTATACAGACTTTTGGGGCAAGTGCAGTGAGCGAGCACTTATGAAGGCCGGCATGGCCCACGAGGGGTGGGTGGCCAGCAACAAGCCCGGTCGCCTTTGTCTCCCCAGTGGCGATGTTTACACACGGCACCAGGTACTCATTTGAGGCTGAGTCGACCTAGGGGAGGCCCAGGACCGGTTCAAATAATCGTCACTGGTGTTGGCCTTGAGCGGGAATCGAACTCAGGTTGCCATGTTCGTAGTGCAGCACGTGAACCACTGCCAGCACTCCCCACACACATGAACACACACATGAACACACACATGAACACACACATGAACACACACGTTCAAACACAGATCCCCTGTATAGCCGTAACAGATTAGATTTTTGCGGCAAGTGCTGTTCGCGAGCACCTATGAAGGACAGCACGGCCCAAAGGGGGGGAGGGGGTGGTGGTGGCCTGCACCACGCCTGGCCGCCTTCACCAGCACAGGACCCATATCGAACAGAGGATCCCTCACCTATACACATCAGGCAGTTCACCAGCATTCATTGGTTGGTTCAAGTAAGCCTGCCTCTGAGGAGATACCGAAATCGAAACCGGTCCAGAGTGTGCTTGTGTTTGAACCAACGATGCTGAAATGATGCACTTCTATGAAGGCCGTGTGGCTGATGTGTAAAATTTCACGCGTATTTTTTGTTAATGTGGAGGGACATGTTTATTGATTTTGTGACATCACCGTATATGATAAGCAACTTGGAAGATTGTAATGGGGCATGGCAAGGAAGCATGGTGGAGATACTCAGTAAATTTGGAACGTTGGAGCAACATTGGTCCAACATTAGTCTTACCATATGCCAACGTTGGTCCAACGTTGGCATGCTTACTGGGTTAACCTATGAGACGAGATTGCCATGGGTACAAGGGTAAGTGACACAAAATAAAGTTGGGTGGGTTACACAGACAGGCAGAGACCGTAGCCGATATATGCGGGGTGACGATAGCTGCAGATCTTGGAGGATCAAGTGTTACCTGTGGAACAGACCCAGAGTCTGGGATTCAATGGCTGTGTTGAGGTTACTGGCAATGGCTGTGATGAACTATTGACCCTGAACTCAAAGCCACATTTGTGCTCGGGGCCGCGTGCATGGAAAAGTAGTGTTAATATTCCAAGAAATATAACTTTAGCGATTTCGATTTGAAGCTTTCGTGACTGCAAGGATTCATATGCTTAGTTTATTAGGTAAAGTCACGTAGAATGGAAATAATAAAATAATAAAAATAAAACATAATAAAAATTCTCACGACGTTTCGGCCACAAAGCAAGCAGCCGTCCTCAGGTGAAGAACAGAGCTGTCGGAAAGACAGCGTCTTATTAGGACCAAGAATATGAACTTTAGCGATGTTTTCCTAAAGGTACACGCGTAGCAAGATCTTGCCAACATTTGTTAAACATTGTCACAAGAGCTGAGAGTTTGGACTGAACAACATGCTCACATCTGCGCTGCCTAGAACAGACGTATCAGCAACATCAGCACAACTGTCGTGTCCCGAGCGATTGATTGTGAACAGGTACTGAGCAGCGGACACTGCTACACGCAGGTCGGAGTACGAGATGATACCGAATACAACTCGATCTTGATTGGACCAGACGGATGGGTTGGTTGTACACAAAACCCCCCCTTATCCGCGGCCCTATTATACATGATTCCTATTATGCACGGCAGCTTTCTTCCTCTTCTTGGTTCGGATTACCTCGGATAACAGGAAGCTTTCTTCCTGTTATCCGAGGTAATCCGAGATTTTATCCATAATGCACAGTGAAGTGACTTCCTAGTAATCACAATTTTTTGCAGAAAAGAGGGTCACGTAACAAATTACTCCTGTTATCCGCGGTTATCCACGATAAGAGGGGCAAAATTGCAGATATCCCCACGGATAATAGGATCCGTGATATTGGTTCATCATATCACCGCGGGCAGTTTGATCCGACCCTGATGCCTGCTGCCGATATGGAGTTTGCACGTTCTCCCTGTGGTCGCGTGAGTCATCCGGGTTTTCCCTTCACATTTAGAAACACGCGTTTAAGAGTATTTGGCTGCTATAAATTTCCACGTGATAAGCCACTTCGTTGGGCTATCATTTGTGGCCTGTTTCAAGCCAGAATATGCAAATTCACTGCCAAGATTAAATGCAATTTTTAAAATATAAAACATTGCACCTGGAAAGTCCGATCAGACGGCACATCTCGCTTGCCAGAATGTCCAGGGAGTCAACGGCCACAGACGTCAACAAACACACGGTTCTCTTCCTGCGCACGATGGCAGCAATGTGTGTTTCAGGAGTTAATACGGCGATGTCGAGGTCTGCTGGCCACGACCAGAGGGCTTCAGGAGGGGGACTTCGCGCCGTTCTGCCGTTCCTGCTCCGTTGAGGGAGCGCAGGCTGCCAGCGGCTTGCCTATAACGAATGTAGTTTGTGTTTATGCCAATCAATGCCGCACCCAGTCAGAAAAACATAAATAGATGCGTGGAATAAATGTAGCGCGCTTGCACGCCGCTGGTTCTCGTGCGATGCACCCGGTAGCTGTAGAAGATCTCAGACGTTGCGCCAACGAGTGTTACCTGGGGATTAAAACACGTTGAGACTCGGAGAGATTTAAATGCCAATTTGGTATTTTCCCCAATAATTCGACTATTCCGCACTCACTCTCGTGTGCTATGAACAAGGCCATTACCCAAAGCGTTGCCTGCTATATATTTATTTTCTTTTAGGGCCACACAAACACCGCGTTATTGACGAATGTGTTGAGTTTTTTTATTTCTTCTTTTCCACTGTTCAGTAGATCCGAAGACTATTTTAGTCCCGCGCTGTGCTAACTTTGTGGTTGCTACGAAGGCAACGTCATAAGTGTTTGTGATTAGCATCGCGTTGTGTGCACTGCGAACTGAATTTGAGAAGGCAACAGGAATCATTATTATTATTAGTACGATTATTGCAATGTTCCTGGCACGTCGTATAAGCGTATCGTCTTACAGGCAACGTGTGTCAAAACGCGTGACAAACATTGCCTCTGGGGGGGCAACATGGGTAACAATTGTGTGAATTTGACATTATCCCTCACGCGGAGAGGAGTTGTGTAATTTCTACGGTTACATAACATCGCGCCCGTATGCCTCCCAGAATACTCTGCTGTACATTTTATTTCCGTAAATGATCAGTTGTGTTTGTTTTATTGCAGACAAAAACAGCGAAGCTGTGTCCCTCACCGAATGCGTAGTGTACCTGTGGATGGAGACGGTGAGACATCACTGTAATGCTCTGTGGGTGGCGATGGCGGTGATATTGCGGTGTTGGCAGTTCGGTCGACTCAGCCTCAAACGAGTATCTGGTGCGGTGCGTAAACATCGCCACTGGGGAGACAAAGGCGGCCCGGGCGTGGTGCTGGCCATCCACCCCTTCTTGTGTGCCGTGCCAGCCTTCACAGGGGCTCGCTAACAGCACTTGCCCCAAAAGTATGTTAAGGATGTATGGGGAATCTTTGTCTTTGGTGGCAGTGTTACTCGGGATTTGGTGACGGTGGTGGTGGTTGCTGCTGCTGATGATGTGGTTGGTGGTGGCAGTGGTGGTACCGATATTGGTGGCGGTTGTGATGGTGGTAGTTTGTAGTTCGTGATGGTGTCTTTTGGTAGTGGTGATGGTGATGCTGCTGTTGGTGATATCGGTAGTGGTAGATGATGGTTGCGGTGGGAGTGGTGGTCGTGGTGATAGTGGTGTTGGTGGTAGTGGCAGTCCGGTTGGTGCTAGTTGATGATGGTGGTGGGAGCAATGGTGGTGGTGATGGTGGTTTGGACGGTAGTAGTGATGGTGTTTGTGGTATCGTTGGTGGTAGTTGGTGGCAGAGGCGGTATGAGTGGTGGTGATGATGGTGGAGGCAGTATGAGTGGTGGTAGTTGGTGGTGGAGGGGGTATCAGTGGTGGTGATGGTGGAGTTTATCATTGGTAGTTGGTGGTGATGGCGGTGGCGGTGATGATCGTCAACTGTTCCCCCACAGTTTGGATACACCCGGCGGTTGTTGTCGCGGGTGACAGATCAATCGTCTCGTCCGTGGTCGTCCATGCTCATCCGTAAGGTTGACCGGATCCCAGTTGACCCACGGGCACACCGTCACGATCTAGAATCGATTTGCTGGGTCAGATCGCATAAGCAAAACGCGTGTTTAGTCCACCCTCCTTCCACCCGACACAGCCAATTAATAAAGTTGTCACGTGAACAAACGTCGCTTATATATATATGTGTTTTCCCTTTAAGACCGCAGTGTTAATGACGGACGTGTTGAAACATTTCAGGCGGTGAATAGCCAATTGCGGTCGAGTTCCTCTGATCTCCGACCCCCTATTCACGAGTCGTTCCATCGGTGGAGGCTGGATAAATCTGAACACCCGTGCCATGGGTAGGTGTGGGAAGTGACGCACAATTGATTAAAACACAAGTGTGGGCTCCCCCCCCTCCATCCCCAGGTTTCCCTCGTCAGGTTCGCGTCATACCACTCTTTCACCAGTTACCCCCTCCCCCCATGTATGGGGTCAGTGGGCTCATTTCCCCACCTCTCTCACCTGCCCCGTCTCTTTTGTGTGGCCTCAGTTGCGCCGGGGACTGTCCCCTGTGAATTGTGACACCCGGTTGAGTGAGCCATGCGGCGTGCTGTTTTGTTTTGATAAAAGCTAAAAAATATCTTTAAATATATATATGATAATAAATTAAAATAGAAATCTTATAAAAAATATATGCGGGACTGATTGGCCTGCAACGATTAAGCTTGGCCACTTGGGAACTGGAACGGCGTAACGTGAATAACGGAGAAATGGCCAAATAAATCACGCGAAGGGAACCGGAGCTGTGCGTGGGGCCGCGCTTGCTGGGCATTGTCCGGTTATTCGATTGTCATCTTTGCCGCATGGTGACACGGGAGAGAAATAGAAAGCACTGACGGCTCCCCCTCCGGTCCACAATATCGCGAAACCGAGAGACGCCGCGCGCTTCCGGTACACGATGCGCCGCGCAATGTAACCACGTTCCGGAGCCGTCGCAGCAAGCTGAAGTGTCAGATGCCCCTTCTCGACCGGCACTGGGGCCGTGCCGAGCCATCCAGGCGCGTGGCTCAGGGGGCACCAGCGTTGTTAGGGTGCCACGGTGGCTACCTGCAGGTGGGCAGCAGGCGGTAGGCTCATTTGCTCTCTCTATGGCTTCATGAGTGGTCGCTGCTTGGATTCGTTGTTTTTTTCTGGTTACTCCGGGTTCCTCGCACGTGCTAAATGCGCACGAAGGGATTCATGCGACGTCTCATTGCGGGACCCTCTGAAACAAGACTTGACACTCACTGGCACTTTCCTAGATAACAAGTCTGAGTGACTTCCTGCTGCTCAAATGAGCATTGGAACGGTGCTCATCTCCTGTTTACATCCCTGAGCCAGTCGTGGAGATTCCTCATTCCTGTGGCAGGGCCATGTCTATCCATTGGACACCCACTGCTGGCTTCTCCCACAAAGTGGTACTCAACACCAGAAGCATAATGGGCTTAGTCAACCCCCAGCCAGATTGTGAGCCCCTGGCTCTACCACTGAGCCACCTGGTCGGATCCTAGATGAATTAATAAAGTGCCGTCATACAAATAAGAAAGACTTGGAAATGTCTCCCGTGAGTTCATTACTACGCGAGAAACACTGCGCACCTTTTTTTAAAAAGTCCAAAGTACCGGTCACTTCAATACACTTTGAAAGTCACCGCATGGCAATATTCTTAGGCGTTTTGTGAAAGAGAAATATAAATTCGCTGCATCGAAATGATAGAAATTGTTATTGTTTCTATTTGTTATAGCACGGCTATAACAAGATGAAAAACAAAACGGACAGAAGGAAAAAAAGAAGCCAATCCACGACAGTCAGTTGCTCGATTGACGGATGAAAGCCGCCTCGGTGAGCTCCAGCATGCGTTCTGGTCACGTCACTCTCCCAGCGCGCTGGCGGCCCGGCTCGAGACCCACAGTGGGCGGTGGGGGGGGGTGTGCCGTGAGCGCTGTGTCCCCCTCCCGGTGCCAGCTGGCTCACGCTCGTCGTGTTTCCGCGTCTTCCGAGCGTGTGCGCCGCGTTGCGACCCGTAGGTAACGGGGGAGGAGGGGGGAACAGAAATAATCGGTTTGACAAAACAAGAATTGGCTAAGCGCGGATGCGCTTTAGCTACTATCGCCGCAGAAACGATGGCGCCGTCTACGAGACTGATGTCGTGTCGATCACATATACATTTGCTTTATATTGCACGTGTTCATATATGCCTATAAGCGTGACTTCAAAGCGTGAGTGCCTTTCGATCCATTGTGCGCTCGGAGGCTGATTAAAACCCCCACCTCCTGCTCCCATTGGCTCGCACGCTCCATTGAGCCGTGCCACCAACAGGGGATGGATGTTTGAAGGATCAGTCCCTCGATTGAGCAAAAGGAACATTTTCTCAGGATCCCCTACGGTGCCTCAATGGAACTCCCCCCCCCTCTGTGAGCATCGTGGTGGTGGTGACTGCTCGAGGAGAGTGGGGGGGCTGGGGGGGGGTCTAAGTCTCACCCCCCCAAAGCAACATTCTGCTGACCACAGCCATTGTTGCGCAACGCAAGTTATCGCCATAGCGATATTCTTTGAGCGCTGCACAATGAGACAAAACAAAAACCGCGACTCAAGGAGAGTCTGTTCGCGGCCGTTGCACGAGGAAGCGTCGCTTGGGAATGTATTTAATTTGTTTGCATGTTCAGCTGTTTACGTTGATTCGTACCCTGTGCCGAAAGAAGAAGAAGAGATGAACGGTGAAAAAATAATGGGACAATCAACGGAGTTGGAGTCATCCGTAATAGAGTTTTTTTGGGGGGGGGAAGATCGCGTGAATATAAATGTGTCGTTAAACTCGCCACCACCCGACACAGCCAATTAGTAAGGTTTGTCACGTAAACAGAACGTGACAATTAGCAACTCGTACAGAACCCCGTAGTGTTATTTACTGGTACAGCACACCGGTTGTGTGTTGGAGAGTGAACCCACAACGTTTACAATTCGAGTCCCGTGAGTTTTCGCCGGTAATTACAACCAACATCATCAGGCGACAGCCACAGTTGTGGAGACATCCTCCTGCTTCGGTCTTTAATAGAGTGGGGGGTGGGGGGTAAATGTGTTCATATAAATTACAATGGATATCTGTTATCGGGTGGATGATTCACCCATGAAGCTATATTGTGGATTAATATTGGTCGCGAAAGCCTACAACGTGAAACTTGAGTTGACGTTGTAGGGCAATACCGTAGAACGTCCTGTATATGATCGCGTTTGCAAGTGTTTGAAGACGCAACGATCTCATCACACGCAACGCCACGGCGTCGTAGACGAGTGTGTCGAGTTCTGTTGTTGATGGTGCACCCCTTGTGTGTGTGTACGTGTGTGTGTGTGAGTGAATGAGTGTGTACGTGTGTGTGAATGAGTGTGTACGCGTGTGTGAATTAGTGTGTACGTGTGTGCGAATTAGTGTGTGTGAGTGTGATTGAGTGTGTACGTGTGTGTGAATGAGTGTGTACGTGTGTGTGAATGAGTGTATACGTGTGTGTGAATGAGTGTGTGTACGTGTGTGAATGAGTGTGTGAGTGTGTGTGAGTGTGTGTGAATGAGTGTGTGTGAGTGTGTGTGAGTGTGTGAATGGGGAGCGGTAGTGTAGCGGTTAGCGCGCTGCGCTATGAACCCGGCGACCCGGGTTCGATTCCCGCTCACGGTTGACTCAGCCTCAAATGAGTACCTGGCACGGTGTGTCGTAAACATGGTTAATAGGAAGACAAAGGCGGTCTTTGTGTGTCGGTTTAACTTCTTTCGCACCGCACGTAGCCAACGGCGCTGATCGGAGGTGCGGGCGAAGGACAACAACAACGCGGCGTCGTCACCAGACGGTGTTTTTCGCAACGCGAGATCTGTTTGACGGCTCTGGTATCACGCTCAGTGCAAGGTCGCTCAAACGACAAAAACGCCGCTTTTCCTGTGGTTGCTCGTGGGTGTTTCTGCGTTTGTTGGTTTTTTCGTGTATATTTCATGGTGAATTATCAGAGGAGAATAACCTTTGCAAAAGTAATTTCTTTACAACCGCTTGTTGTTGTTGTTGATGTTGTGTATGTTAGTTTGTTGTCCTTTCCCCGCACCTCCGATTAGCGCGTTTGTATACGTACGGTGCGAAAGAAGTTTAACATCTTGATGTTCAGCCCCACCAGAGATCCACATCAGAGCGGGCGATCTGACTTAAACATTAAACAACAAAATCAAGGTAAAAAAACAACTAAATAATCTTCGAACGCTTCAAGAACTGACGTAACCACGTGCTCTCAACGACCTTGAACGCCGTTCCTCCTCCACACGTGTCGCGTCTTCCCCAATGTGCACTCATGTGGCCACGGCCTGGCAGTGGCGATGTCTCTTCACTCTCGCCGCACGCGAGGGTGCGCGATCGTTTTACATCCTCAGCGACCCCCCCCCCCGTCCATAAATGACGTCACGCATCCTTGGGGGGGGTCAGACATTTGTGACGATGGGGGGGGGGGGTGTGAGAAATGTGACGTCACATCAAAATGCGCAACTTTAAGTAAATATAGACAACACGCTCTACTTAATTAAATTTACTTTTTAATAAATGTTTTCTCCTACAACATCTGAGTGCAGCGCCACATTAAATACGCACTACAATGACAATAGTTTTAAGCGATTTGAAGAGAGTTTTATTTTCAAAATTGAAATATGTTTTTTAAGGGGGGTCTGACTTTTTGTGACGCCGTGTGACGAGGGGGAGGGGGTCAAAAATCGTCCAAAATCGCGTGACGCCATTTATCGATGACCCCTTTGTACGCCGGCGGAACAGCGCGCACCCACGTACACGCGACAAAGACAAAGATCCACCCCTCCCCGTATAGCCTTCACAGACTGTTGGGGCAAGTGCTGTTAAGTGAGCAGCCTACGAAGGCCGGCACTGTGGCACACGAGGGGGTGGGGTGGCCAGCACCACGCCCGGCCGCCTTTGTCTCCCCAGTGGCGATGTTTACACACCGTACAAGGTAATTATTTGAGGCTGAGTCGACCTAGGGGAGGCCCAGGAACGGTTCAAATAATTGTCACTGATGTTAACACGCAACAAAGACACGCAGACAAAGATCCCCCGTGTAACCGTCACAGACTGTTGGGGCAAGTGCTGTTAGCGGGTAGCAGCACCTACGAAGGCTGGCACGAGGTGCGAAGTGGAGTGGGGTGGCCAGCACCACGCCAGGGCCGCCTTTGTATCCCGAGTGGCGATGATTGCTACGCATGGCACCAAGGGGATGCCCAGGACCGCGACTACATTACCGCCTCCCGGCCACGCGCATCACGACCGCGCGGAGCAACGCGTGCGCTTTGCGCCACAAACGCAAAGAGAGAAGCTGTCACAAACACGCGCCCCGATCTGGAAGCGCGCACAGAAACAAGCGCCCGCGATTGGCGGTAGAGAACAGCGCTAAAGAGCGGGGGGGGGGGGTTGAGGGGGGTGGGGGGGTGATCAGTGGCAGGGGGGGGGGGATCCGAGCGAGTTGTTTGTGTCCGTGTCATGGAGGCGTCTGGCACGCAGCGCGCACTGAGAGCCCATTGTGGGCCCATTCTATTTCATTTCTCTCCCCACACTCTCCCCACACTCTCCCCACGCTCTCCCCACGCTCTGTCCCCACGCTCTCTCCCCACGCTCTCCCCACGCTCTCTCCCCACACCCTCCCCACGCTCTGTCCCCACACTCTGTCCCCACACTATCTCCCCACACACTCTCCCCACACTCTCCCCACGCTCTCTCCCCACACCCTCCCCACGCTCTCTCCCCACACCCTCCCCACACTCTCTCCCCACACTCTCCCCACGCTCTCCCCACGCTCTCTCCCCACACTCTCCCCACACTCTCCCCACGCTCTCCCCACGCTCTCCCCACGCCCTCCCCACGCTCTCCCCACACCCTCCCCACGCTCTCCCCACGCTCTGTCCCCAAACTATCTCCCCACACACTCTCCCCACACTCTCCCCACGCTCTCCCCACGCTCTCTCCCCACACCCTCCCCACGCTCTCTCCCCACACTCTCCCCACACTCTCCCCACGCTCTCCCCACGCTCTGTCCCCACGCTCTCCCCACACTATCTCCTCACACTCTGTCCCCACGCTCTCCCCACGCTCTCCCCACGCTCTGTCCCCACGTCCTCCCCACGCTTTCCCCACACTCTCTCCCCACACCCTCCCCACGCCCTCCCCACGCTCTGTCCCCACGCTCTCCCTACGCTCTCCCCACACTCTCTCCCCACGCTCTCCCCATGCTCTCCCCACGCTGTCCCCACACTCTCTCCCCACACTCTCCCCACACTCTCCCCACACTCTCTCCCCACGCTCACCCCACGCTCTCCCCACGCTCTCTCCCCACACTCTCCCCACACTCTCCCCACACTCTCCCCACGCTCTCGCCACACTCTCCCCACGCTCTCCCCACGCTCTCCCCACACTCTGTCCCCACACTCTCCCCACACTCTCTCCCCACGCTCTCTCCCCACGCTCTCTCCCCACGCTCTCTCCCCACGCTCTCTCCCCACACTCTCCCCACACTCTCCCCACGCTCTCCCCACACACTTTCCCCACGCTCTCCCCACACTCTCCCCACGCTCTGTCCCCACACTCTCTCCC
This sequence comes from Lampetra planeri, assembly GCF_965212315.1. NCBI lineage: Eukaryota > Metazoa > Chordata > Hyperoartia > Petromyzontiformes > Petromyzontidae > Lampetra > Lampetra planeri. The sequence continues at coordinate 1,602,103 of NC_136127.1, forward strand.
CACGCTCTCCCCACGCTCTCTCCCCACACGCTCTCCCCACGCTCTCTCCCCACGCTCTCCCCACACTCTCCCCACGCTCTGTCCCCACACTCTCTCCCCACGCTCTCTCCCCACGCTCACTCCCCACACTCTCCCCACACTCTCCCCACGCTCTCTCCCCACGCTCTCCCCACACTCTCCCCACGCTCTCTCCCCACGCTCTCCCCACACTCTCCCCACACTCTCCCCACTCTCTCCCCACGCTCTCCCCACACTCTCCCCACACTCTCCCCACTCTCTCCACACGCTCTGTCCCCACACTCTCCCCACACTCTCCCCACTCTCTCCACACGCTCTGTCCCCACACTCTCTCCCCACACTCTCCCCACTCTCTCCCCACGCTCTCCCCACACTCTCCCCACACTCTCCCCACTCTCTCCACACGCTCTGTCCCCACACTCTCTCCCCACGCTCTCCCCACACTCTCCCCACTCTCTCCCCACGCTCTCCCCACACTCTCCCCACACTCTCCCCACTCTCTCCACACGCTCTGTCCCCACACTCTCCCCACACTCTCCCCACTCTCTCCACACGCTCTGTCCCCACACTCTCTCCCCACACTCTCCCCACACTCTCCCCACTCTCTCCCCACGCTCTCCCCACACTCTCCCCACACTCTCCCCACTCTCTCCACACGCTCTGTCCCCACACTCTCTCCCCACGCTCTCCCCACGCTCTCCCCACACTCTCCCCACGCTCTCTCCCCACGCTCTCCCCACACTCTCCCCACGCTTTGTCCCCACATTCTCTCCCCACGCTCTCTCCGCACGCTTTTCGCCACCCAACTTTGTGTTTGTTCCCTCCGGTTGTCTGCACTTGCCTGGGTCTTTTATTCTCTGCTGCCATTGTGCCTGCTCATTATGATTCCAATTAGCTGCATCTCTTTTATTGGGGGGTTGGCACTGAACTTTTGGCCCATCGCCAGACATTCGAAATGAAAAGCAGTCATAGCGACTCATAACACGCCGTGCGTTTTTCAAAGTTACATTTGTGTACACTTTTCATCATTATTCTTTTTGATTGTGCATTCAGTTTTTCTTCGTGTTTTCATTTCTACGTGTCATCACATCGCTGACTTCAATCTGACAAAACATCCAACAACAAAACAATCGGTTTGTAAGGGAAGAGGATGGAATGGACAATTGCAAACAATAATCCATGGTTAAGCTTTTTTTATTGGGCTAGATTGCATTTAGTGATATGTTTCATTAAACTATATAATAAATAGTATTGTCCGTAAAAGCCTACGTGTAATAATAATGGTAATAATATAAATCTGCTTTGAAGATTTCGTGACTGCAGGGATTCATATTCTTGGTTCTTTCGGTAAAGTCACATAAAAATATAAAACGATAAAAAATATTATTTTATATATTTGTTATTATTATTTCTCTTCTACGTGACTTTACCGAAAAAACCTTGAATATAAATCTGCTTTATGAAGACCTCCCGAACTATTTTAGAATCCAGATCAGAATCTTTATACTGGAGGAATCCGATGAGCTATAAAGCTCTTTTCAATTTGACGGTCACCACTGACGTCAGCCACGGCCTGGGATTGAACTTCGGTTTTCCGGGTTCACCGTGCAAGATCCACGATGTCACTGCCTCCCCGCCGTGGCAAAGACAGCATTGGCAATCCTTGTACAGCCCAGTGCGTTCTCCTAGAACATGGTAGTAGTTGCGTTCCTGAAGAACACCGCGTTATGGAAAAATCGCGTGATCGATAACATAGAACGTAGAGTAAAGCACAGTCCGCGATAACACGTGAGATGCGTACGTAGGCTGGACAAAGACCGAGGCGCGTGGGTAGCACCGAGAAGCATCCAGCAGCATCCCAATGCCTTGTGCGATGCTACACCGAGGCAGCCGTACGAGCGCTTATTCCTACTCCCGCGTGACGCAGTTCTGTTCACTCAATCGCGTTATATCCATAGGACAATCCGCGTTACGAATAATGTATTCCCTGATACATGAATCGCCCTATATCCAATTCTCCGTTGTGAAAACACACAGCGTTGTAGGAGAACATACTGTAATACCCCGGTTTACATCAGGGTATGCATTCCCGCACCTCCAATGAGCGTGGTTGGCTACTTATGGTGCGAAAGGTGCGACGACGAATATCGAAACGATGCAAATCAAAGCGATGTACAGGGTCGTAGATGGAGGTGAAGGCTGAGAGGCGACGAACGATGCCATCAGCTGGCGTCCACAAATGTGCTTCTTCACGAACAGCGGACCGCCACTCCGACACACCGCTGTAATGCACCTTGGGGTGCGTAGTTCTGGTTTGATACACTCCGATTCTGAGCCGGTCCAGATGCCGTACGAGTATTTCAGATTGAAAAAAAAGAAAATGGATTGATTACTCGTGTACTTTGGTCAACAAATAAAGAGCACGACCCAAAGTTGGTGTTCACGTTTTAGCAGTGGCTCCGCAATTTTAGAAGGAGGCCACGTCTGGTCGGATGGATTAATTGTTGCGTGCAAGGTTTTGTCTTTCATTCACGTGGATAAGACATTTGTAGACGCACTGCTGGATTACTCCCTACCCACGCCGTATCGATAATGGGAGTCGTTTGCAAAGGTGGCGAGATGTTAACTACCTCGCCGGGTCACACAGGGGGCCATGGGTTCGATCCCGACCCTGACGCCTGGTGTATATTTGGAGTTTGCGTGTCTCCCTCCCCGCGGTCGTGTGGATTTTTCGACGGGTCCTTCGGGTTTTTCTCCACATCTAGAACCATGCGTTTAGACGATTTGGCTGCTATAACTGTACACATGATAAGCCACTACGTTCAGCTATTATTTGTGGCCAGGTTGCTTCTGAAAATGAGTTATAGCTCAGTGGGCCTTGCCTGGTAAAATAAAAAAACTATTGTTTTAAAATAGTTTAGTTTATACTTAACCACGTTGGTCACGAAAGGTTTGGCGAGGGCGAGACCCACGTCTCTGGTTCAAATGTCACTCGCCACTGATGTTAGCCGTGGCCAGGCATCAATACTGAGGTCACCGAGTTCATTGCACAGTGCGCTAACCACTGCGCCCACCGTTCTGTTATCGTGCAGCGTGAATGAAGAACGTGATGGGGTAATATTCATTTCGTGTGCTTGTGTAAGTGTGTTCCGTCCACACACACTGTCATTCCGCTGAAGATGAGTAATTTGTCAACAGGTACTCTGCGGTTATGATGTCTAAACGCTGCTCTTACTTGGTCCTGCACTATCGTCGCTTGAGAAAAGCCAGCTTGTATTTTGTTTGCCGCACGGTGTGTTGCCAGCTGTTTGTTTGCTGATATCTCTCCGCACGTGGTAATATAATGCACTTGACATTTGTCTGCAAGTGCAGGTTTCCTTTATTGCGCTCACAAAGCAGGGCGGCAGCGGCGTGTTCACCAGCACCCCCCACCCGTGCCACGTGCGTCCCTGTTATTTTGTGTCAATTTGTAGCATTGAGTTTAAATGTCCTCTTTATCGGCTGGTCTGCAGAGTTGTTTTTGGTTTTCGCCTACCCCATTCGCAATCAAAATAAGTCTTTCATCCTTCACAATTTTAGGCACTCCGCTTTATCCCTCCCCCGCCGCTCTCCACACAGAGGGGGGTTTCCTTCTCTCCGGCGGCAGCCCAGTTTGGGCAGCCGCTGCTACGGTGCGAACGAAGTTCACCACAGACACGCACACACACACGATGAGCCCTCGCTCAGTCTGCGGCCGGCTGATTTGGTTTCGCTCGACCGTCGTGCGTGGTCTCGTGAGTGCGTGTTATGTTTTGGATGTCGCGGACGGCGGTTTTTCTCACGTGCCGGCTGCGCTAAGTTGTATTTATAATCATAATGAACCAGTCGCGTGCCACTTGCGGGTAAAGGGGGCGCACGACTCGCGAGCCGTTGGAAGCTCGCGCGCTCAAAGTGCTTCTTGGTTCGCCGTCGCCTGAGCCGTTGGTCTTCGCGTGGTGCGAGACCTGCGGCGCGATTGTCCTGCGGTGTAGGAACGTCGAACATTCACAGCTGCTCGGCTCAGTGCTTTGGCGTTGGGAGCAGCCTCTGGCTTCCGCGAGCAAGGGAAACGCCGTCGAGCTTGAAGAAGTCGTTGCTCAGCTCGGCTGGGTGACTGGAAGGCTGGGTGGGTTGGGTGCTCCGTTCTCCACAGCAAGGCCGTGCCTCCCCGATCTCGATCGGCGGTCGGCTCAGCCCGTCGATGGGCGCCCATCGATGGGGGAGGGATGTTAACTGCCTCGCCTGGCGTACAGGAGCGACCTGCCCACAAGTGATAGCTCAACGGAGTGGCTTATCACGTGGAAATGTCGAGCTCTAAACGCATGTTTCTAAAAGGGCAGAACTCGCCAACTCCAAATATACAGCTGGCGTCAGGGGTCGGGGTCGAACCCACGATCTCCTGTGTACCAGGCGAGGTAGTTAACATCTCGCAACCGCCGCGATACGTGAACTACTCGGCTAGGTCAGACCTATTTTTTGTAATTTCTCCCCGCGAGAACACGAGTAGAGCTTCACGTGCATGGTAGCGGATCCCTGTGTCCTGCTTCGTGCACAGGGTATGAACTTGGTGAGATATTAGCTTGTTTGTTTCGGCCCGGATGGAACACGAGGGATAAGGGAGAGCAACTCGAGAGATGTTTGGAATTCCTGCCCTCATCTAATGTCTAATCCCCCACTCTCCGCGGCTACGCTAGGGGGGGAGTCGGCTTTCACAAAATGTGTTGAGGGGTACCGGTAGTTGAACGTATCCCGAATTACGAGAGCAACTCTGCTGTGCTTATTGGACGCTGATGAACGAGAAGTCGCTCGATACCCCATCGTCTGCGAACCACTTTAACTTCGTCTGCTGATCTCTCTTTGGGCCACGGGAGAGTCCGTGAAGCGTGACAAGAGACTCGGGGTGCCATGCGAAGTGCCCGATCTTTACCGAAGTTTGTCAGAGACATTCTGCGAAATGTCGGGATTTAGATTGTGCCTTGTAGAGACGTCGTGGCCAACGCAAAACGCCCTCGTCAGCGGGTGTGTGGCCGTCGCAAGCTCACGGCGTGCTTCGGTGGCAATGCGTTCTCTGCGCGACATTACCAATTGGGTGCAAGGATTAAAGTGTTTAACCGACAAAGGCAAAGAGCCCCCGAATAGCCCTTAACAGACTGTAGGGGCAAATGCTGTTAACGAGTAACACCTATGAAGGCCGGCACGGCACACGAGGGGGTGGATGGCCAGCACCACGCCCGGCCGCCTTTGTCTCCCCAGTGGCGATGTTTTTATGCACCGCACCAGGTGCTCACTTGAGGCTGAGTCGACCTAGGGGAGGCCCAGGACCGGTTAAGATAATCGTCACTGGGGTTGGCCGTGAGCGGGAATCGAACCGAGGTCGCCGGGTTCGTAACGCACACACAGCAATAAGTGGCGGTGACGTCACTACGGCGCTTGTGCCAGGCTATGTGAAGTGTCGAACCCCGGATGGCATGAGGTCACGGGGCAGACCCAGGTGCCATGGGTCGACTGACTGAGATGAGTGGCCGATGCACCACCTGTGCCCCCTACTGTGGCAACTTGCTGTATTTAACCGCCCAGCGCTCCGCTCGTTGTTGTGAGCGTCGCTCCTCCGCCCTCCGTTGTTGTTGTAGGGCGACTGCCTACAACTGCCCAGTAGCGTCCTTCACGAGCCTCCTCCACTGAGGCCGATCTTGACACCACTGGTACCAGTCATCGGCAAGCCCACTCAGCTCCACATCCTCCTGTACCACATCACTCCATCTCTTCTCTAGCCCGTGCCGCGCCAGTTTATCCCCCTCTATCCGGCCAAACAAAGCTGTTTGAGGCATGCGGTGACCGGGTATGCGGGCTACATAACCCAGCCTCACACACACACACAGGCACACACACAGGCACAAAGACAAAGATCCCCCAGTATAGCCTAAACAGACTGTTGGGGCAAGTGCTGTTAGCGAGTACCTATGAAGGCTGGAACGGCACACGAGGGGGTAAGAGGCCAACACCACGCCCGGTCGCCTTTGTTTCACTAGTTGCGAAGTTTACATACCGCACCAGGTACTCATTTGAGAATGAGTCGACCTAGGGGAGGTCCAGGACCGGTTCTGATAATCGTGACTGGTGTGTGTCGTGGACGGGATACGAACTCGCGACACCACACTACCGCTCCCCACACACAGACACACACACACACATACACACACACACACCGGCTCGCTGGAGAGTGTTTGCCCGTCGCCACTCACGTCTCGTTACCATGCCGTGCGGGAGCTCCCGTGTGTCCCCGCTGGGGAAGCGGCTCGCTCTTGCGGGGCGCGCTGCTGCTGCTGCCATCACCTCCACCTGTTGTCACTCGCATGGGAGTTCAACCTCGCAGAGAACGAGACGCGTTCCACGTTCCAGGTCCCAGGCATTTACCAAGAAGTTACGTGTCGTCTGAAAATATTGGAACGCGTAATGCACGCCCGTGATGAATTTAATTTTTGGATCAATTTATTTTTTAAACAGCAGCTGTGAGATCGATTTATAATCCAAGACCATCGATCACGGGGCCAGGGGTGTGAGCTGGGTCACCTGGTGAGCAGAGCCGGGAGTTTCAGGCTCACAGAGCCGGGAATTTCAGGCTCACAGAGCCGGGAGTTTCAGGCTCACAGAGCCGGGGGGCTTGAGGCTCACAGAGCCTCCGTTGCATGCCAGGTAAGGAAGGGGTCGGCTTCCGTGCTGCCTCTGCTGGGCCAGCACGTCCCGGTTCCCGGCAGTCTTAGCAAAGAGGGATTGAGTTACCATCCAGCAGTGGAGCGAGTCACCATGGAGCGGTAGCTTGACAAAGGGACAGTGAACTAAATGTAGGCTTATGACTGCGAGTCGGACCAGTTCAGGGACGCCGTTGATGTTCGGTCCTTGATTGAACACGGACGAGTGGAACGTGACGAGGGGGGCGTGAGTGGCATCCTCGTGGGCAGCAGCTGTCACGCACTCGCACTAGCGAACGGGACGGTCGCTGTGGTTCTGATATTCCAGATTTGGATATCTGATGTGCCAATGGCCACGGGTGGCGAGATGTTAACTACCTCGCCTGGTATACAGGATGTCGTGGGTTCCTTCCCGATTCTGATGCCTGCTGCTGTGTATTTGGAGTTTGCGGTGTCTCTCTCTCCCCGTGGTCGCGTGGTTTTGTCTCCGGGTCATCCGCTTTTTCCCTCCACTTGTGGAATCATGCGTTTCGAGTATTTGGCTGATATACATTTCCACACGATTATCCACTTAATCAAGATACCATCTGTGGCCAGGTGGCTTCTGAATAAAAGCTGTAGCGCTCGGTGGTCCTTACCTCGTAAAATAAAAATTGTTTCGTAAATTAAATTTAAAACTCTGCAGTAGTGTTGCGACTATGATCACCCAGACCAGACCGTAACAACGTATAACGGCGCAATAATGCCCCGATCTACAAATACGAAGGAGACATCACGCCGATGGTACATCCTTCAGCTGCTTTACTCCTTGACCCACCTGAATGTGAACTTGTAGTCGTTTGCTCTGCCATCGACATCAGCCGCTATACGAAAGAAGAAGACGAAGGGGGGGGGGGGGGGGGGTGCGGGGTTGGCCCGTTGCCGTTCACGGATGAAACAGTCCCCCCCTAGTGGGCTGCTCGTGGCACCAACCGGTCAACACCCCCCACACCTGCCCCATGCTTAACAGCAGCGCTTGGCTGCTGGGACGGCGTGCGGTTGGGGGAAGTTGCGACGAGGAGGGATAGCGGTGGGGGGGGGGAAGGTCGTTGGCTGTCAACCTCCGTGAAATTTTGCGAAAAGGAATCTTACGATGACCTGGCACTCGGCATTCTTGCTGTTCGTCACAAGCATCACGTTCAATTGCCGCCCGAGAAGAGGGACTCTCTCACTTGGTGTGTGCGGTGTTGTGTTTTATTCTCCCCCAGCGCACGGCCTGAAAATTGAACCACCAAACACACTTTGAGATGAGGAGCCAGGTGGGTCAGAGATCAGAGCGAGCGCCGCTAAGATCCTGACAGTTCGAATCCGAGCAGCTGGCTGTAATAAAACCGGGTTCTCCAGTGCGTCTCTCGATTGATAGCAGAAAAATCCCGCGATCAGAATTTAAAATCTCAGTTTCACGGCGATGAGACAAAATCGTCTTGCAGCGGAGTATATGTGACATTGTGGCGCCTTCTGTGTAAATTGCTACGAACAAGGGCCATTGCCCGAAACGTTGCGTTGTTTTATTATATTTAATTCCACAGTGTTATTTTTAATTGTGTTGAGTCCTTTTTTGCTGCGTAAACGATCATTTAAAGGGATACTTTCTGTGACAAATCTCATCTGCAGCCCTCCGCTGATGCTTAGGGCACTCGAGGCACTCTTGCGACAGGTCATTTGGGAATAGAAAAATGAATATATATCTTAAAACGAAGAAAAAATACACATTGTGAACTTAGTGTAAATAGATTCGATACAACGCTGAGAATACCGCTGATAGCTGCACGATTGTTGAGGTAGCAAACAATCAGAACAACGCTGTGTGTAGACTGGCAGACACGGCCGTCTGCCCCAAGGGAAAAGGCCTTCATCTCAGACGCTGACTCGTCCAAGGCAGTGCCCGTTGCGTCCGCCGGATATCAAACGGCGAGTTGCTCCTCGCAAAGGGAAGCCCCCTCCCGCGCCCTGCAATCTGAGACTTGCCGCCTCACAATCGCTGTGTCGTATTCCGAGCGTGGAACATGTCAGCGTGAATGCAATGCCTCATCGACGCGGAACAATCTCTCTCTCTCCCTCCCTCTCTCTTTCTGTTTTATCATCGCTGCCACCTCTCTGGCAAGCACCTCCAGTTGGCTATGGACGGTTCTAAATAAGTTCAGCATGCACACAGACATACAAGTAGCATTGCGCCTGGGGAATACACTGATTGGCGATCACGAACGTAACTGTTTTAGCAATTAATAACGCAGGCAAATTATAGCAACTGCTAAACAACAATTACATTTGTTGACTTATTGTCGTAGGTGCAACTAATGATGTGGCCGTGATGCTGCTACTGCAGCATTGGCATTGGTACACATGCACAAATAAATACATATAAAAAAAAACCTCAACACATCCGTCAATAACACCGTGTGGCCTGAAAATGATAAATATATAAAATAGGCGACGTTTCGGGCAGTGGCCCTTCTTCAGAGCACATTGTTGTAGGTGGTCGGGCGGCTCGGCGGAGAGTTGGTATCGGCTAAGTCGCTCTACCACTATTCTGACAAAGCCAGACTACAAGTACAAGCGCAGTCCGTCTGTCAGGCCACTGTTCAGAATCACGATTATATATTTATATACTGGGGGAATGTCATGAGCTATCAAGCACCTTTTCTCGCAGTTGTCCCGTTGGGGTGGGTAAGAACGTCACATTGACAAACAATACAAAAACACGTGCGGGTCATGGGTTTTTTTTTACCATACTTCACCACGCTAGTCATCGCTGGTTGGTGAAGGCAAGGAGCATAGGGTTACAGTACAACAATGGATTTTTTTTCTGCACTACTATCTCGGCCTCGCTGTGCGCTGCGTTGCACCGCTAGTCGAGTAGATAACCATGTGTTCAATAAACCCTCGGAGCCAGGATGAGCGTCCAACTCCGATCGTCATTTATTGATTGTAACAGGTAAAACTGGTGAGAAAACACAGATACAGCATCTGTTATAATTCGGAAACACCCACACAATGAACACCACAGCATCAGAACATTGTCTCAGATAACAATAGATCCTGGAAGGACCAGGCCCCCACATTACCCCTGAACAACTAGACAAAGGCACAAGCTGGTGCGTTGCGTACAGGCACATAGTGTATTCATCTCACTGCACCCCAAATGTACAGCATTACACTTAACACTAAACTGTGGATGAGATACTTCGTCATCACTCTCAGGATCACAACATAGGCACAAGTCTGACTCGACCTACTAAATCACAAGTAACATCCACAATAAGGAAAGTCACAGGCTTCGTTACTAACTAGGCCTCGTATTTACTACAACAACTTAACGGCACCATAAAGGCATTTACATTGCTATAACGGTCATTCCAACATTACAACAGCATTTCCAATATTATAGGAATATAAACAACTTACAGATAATGCTTCTTAAGCTCCCACAATGGACAAGTGCGGCTGTGGTCTCACTGAGATGCGATGCGTGCCGCCATCTTGACTTATCTGTGTAATGGCTGACGCCCGCGTGGTACAGTGTTGCTTCGTATGAATGTCAGAGAGCTGTCCGGGGGTAAAGCCGAGGGGAATGTGCCTATGTATGTACTGTTCGTTGAACTTCTTTCACACCGTACGTAGCCAGCCGTGCGAATCGGAGGTGTGGTAGGAAGGACAATATCACTAAACACATAAAGCAGTTCTGAAAAAAAATAATTGTCAATCAAAATATTTCATTTAGAAGTGCATAGCTCACAGTGGCTTCCTAATATCGGAAGGAAGAGCGTTCCAGACGGCCGCAGAAGCGCAAAGCGCGCGATGCGGTGACCACCACCGTCTTTGTTCGATGGCCAGCCAGAAGCCGCTGCTGCTGCTGCGGGGATGAAAATGGTAGTGGGAGCCCTCGTGGGCCGCACCTGGAGAGACACTCCAAGCCACGCGAGTTTCCGCGCAGCGGTGTAGAACAAGCAACGTTCTACCGCTCACGTCGTATACCCTGACCACTTCCGCTCAGGGTAATGTGACGAGAAAGCGCGTGCAACAAAAGTTGTCATGTTTGTCACGTAAAAGAGAAACGCACTTTCTTGAATGTAATTTTTGTTGTTTGTTTTTAAACGCAGAATGGGGTTTTCCCGTCCCCATGAATCGTTTCTGTTTTGTGTTAACATTAACATTTGTAACGTAAATAGTAATAGCCATTGTCATTTCTCTAAGTCACTACTGTAATTGTTCTTGCTCCAAAATAAATTTAGTGGCCAGAATTTTCGACACTAATGGTAGAACGCTGTCCAAACATCCTGTTCCCCATGATCGCGACGTTGAAACTCAACATATTTATTGCAGAAAAATGAGTTCCAAACAACTTTGTACCGCCTCTGCTCACGGGATGTAAAATCCTGATTCCGTTTACACTTTTAAATTTTTGCGATGTTTTGGGCTCAAATAACTTTCGAGCGCACAGATAAGGTCGTACGTAGGTCAAGGCAACAATTCACTTGACGTACCGCTCATGATTTCCGTGGACGTATTCACACAAACAAATATGCCTTCCCCCATGAATAAAAGATAAACGACTGGCACGGCAATCGTCATTAAGACACTAATGTTTTTGGAACCAGTTAACGGCAGATGTATTCGGGATTTGTCCTTGAGTCTGAAGCAGTTTTGCAACAGACTTAACCCCCCCCCCCACAGTGTTGTTATTCCACAGAGCTTGCAATGTGTGAACAGCGCGGCGCATTCGTGATTCGCCTGCGCCCATCAACACGTGTTCAGACTCACGGCGGTGAAGACAACGCAACGTTTTGCAATCAAAATTGTCCCGAAAGTATTTCTTTGTAAACCACGTAATTGGCACTGATCACCGAATGAGCATTAGTTTGCTGATGGTGAACGTATCGAAATGTGAACTAAGCAAGGGTGGCACGTTGAAACCTTTGATGGCCCCTGTGTAGACGAGGAGCCACGTGAATGTTCATCATAATAAAAATACACTTCATAAACCAACTGAAAATACAATACTTGAGTGGTATGATGGCAACTGTACAGCGGTAGCTGAGGCATACGAGAATAGTTGCCATGAGTTACAGGAAAGTGTGGATATCACCTGTGTCATGCAGAGCACAGGTGATCGTAACACTTGCATGTAACTATCAGCTGTATGTAAGTTGAACTTCTTTTGCACCATACGTAGCCAAGCGTGCTAATCGGAGGTGCCATATAGAGCACAGGTAATAGTCACACTTACATGTGACTATCACCTGTGCCATATGGAACGCATGAAGACCTTTTACTGCTTGCAATCAGTTTGTTTTTTCACATTTAATAACTGCACAATAATAATAATACGACTCTCAAGTAAAGTGGCTGATGTGCCAGTACACTAAATAATGTAAATTGCCTTCCCCCAGGCTATTTTAAAATATCTGATTTATTTATTTATGATCGCAAACAAGCCACGTGACATTGGCGATTTTGCGGTAACGCGCACGCACGCGGTTCAAGCCGGCCCGGCAGCATTGCGATGCGTCGCCTTCATCGCGGGGCCCCATCGCCGCACCACAGCTCGGCGTGCTCGGGCGGGGGGCGGGGGAGGGGGGGGCTGGGGACGGGCGGGGGGGGCGGGAGGGGGTGCTGGGTTAGGCGGGGGGCTGGGGGGGAGCGGGGGGGGTGGGCGCGCAGCCCTCGGGCAGACCGCGCCTGACAGATGTGCAGAGCAGTCCAGTTCCACGCTGCGCTGCGCTATCAGCAAGCCAAGGTCACAACGGCGGTCGTTTTGCATCACCCGCGACCGTCACGGAGCGTCCAGCGGCTGCTGCGATCGTTGCAGCTGTGCGGAATTCCGTGGGGGCAGGGCCAGCGGGGCTTGGCCGGCCGGCCCGACAAGACCGAGCCGGACGGCTCGGGCGACTGAGGCAGCTCTGCAGCAGCAGCCTGAAGCCCACGCCAGTGGCCCGGCAGGTTTATTTTATTCTTGATAGTGGCACATCGGCCAGGTCCCTCTAAATAGGAAGGCAATGATGACGGGCTTGCGGGGACTTTTAACAGCGAAGTGCTGCACCGACCACAGTCGCGCAAGGTTAGAGCCAAACGGCTGCTCGTGGTCGTGCGGCGCGTGTTGTTAAAGTGTCCTTCAGCTGCGACGAAGGTCTGTTGTTAGACCTTCACGGTGCGTCTGTTGTTGCGTTTTTTTATTTAACATTTACCGTACGTAGCTTTACCCGTAAACAATCGAAGTGACATTGACGCTGAGTGCTTCCCCGAATTGCGACTTCTAGACCGCGAATCGTGCCCAGTTGTGGAAATGCATCTCCATCGTGACGACGACGATGCTTCTCTTGGTGCCCACAGACATCCGGTGTGAACACGAATTCTCCCAATAACGTTCAACGTTGACCCAACGTTAGTCCAATGTTGGTTCAACTTTGATCCAACGTCGGTCCAACGTTGGTCCAACGTTGGTCCAACGTTGGACCAACCTTGGCCTTGTTCACTGGGGATGAGTGTTAGCGAGACAACCGCAGGAGAGATAATAATTTCATTTTATATTGCGTCATTCATGAAAGCTGCATCCCACAACGCTGCACATAAATGATCCAGTTCCGTACAAAAAATACAAAAGTAAAACCCCACTACTTTGAAAAAAAAGAATATATAAATAACGAGAGAGAGAAAAAATACACGCAACAAGAAAAAAAAATCATCGCAGAGAAAATAAATAAATAAATATATATGGTCGGTCTCCATACCCCAGACCACAATCCCAACATTTCGCCGGATTTTGGAGAACCTTCACTGGAGGTTTACTGGGTCCCGTCCACAGAAGTCGGTTCAATCCACCACGCATTTCCCCTCGAGTTGGCATTGCTTCCGTCGGGCACGGGAAAGAAGTCAGGTGGCATTGTACCCGCTGTCAACGTGGACTTCACCTTCAGTGGCAAAAACTTGCGGAGAGAGACGTCGGTTGTTGCGAGACGACGTTTCTTTGCATTTAAATAAAAAAAAAATCTGTACACATGAACAAAGGCCCGTAGCAGACGTTGTTTTGCCTTAGACGCAGCTCCTGCAAACATCGGGCATCGTCACATAATGCACCTTGGGCTTGCTTCCAATGGTTCGGAATGAAGAATAATTCCTGACAAGAGCCCTCAGAGACATGATCTGGCAATTCCACGTGTGGTGCTTGAGTCGACTACAGCCCACACGCGGAGTGCGCAATCACAGACTTCTTGCCACTACCCTGCTTCTTATTATTTTATACGGCCGGTGTCGATGCAGAGCAACATCTGCCATTTTAAATTCACGTGGTCAGGCCGGATAACCACGTCAGGGGCAGTAGAGTGTGTCGCCGTGACGTCTCCCTCATAATTGTGGATTGGGGCATTGCGTCGGCATACGTTGTAACGGTTTGTTCTGGATGACCACAGTCGCACACTGCTGCAAATATTTTCACGTTCCATTTGTGCATCAGGGGTCCGCATCTGCCATGGTTCGTGCAGTGGATGCGGTTTTGGGTGGACCATGAGCTTCGTGGAAGTTCAAACCCAGAGACCCCTGCCTACATTGATCTGATGGAATAACAGTGACCCGTGGGAAGATGTTATCTTTCTCTTACAAGTTTGTTGGCCTCCTTTTTAAGGCACCAGACAGGGTTGTACTCTGTCACGGAGCAAAGGACAATCGTGGAAGCAATTTACTCCCCAATTAAAGGTGCAACCGGCCCAGCATATTCGGCTTCTGTGTTGTGCTTTTTAGCACGACAGTCTAAGAGGGCATCCGCACCTTGCGTGGAAGGTGATGTCAGCGTGGGTTGCGGGAGTGCTCCTTCTTGCTATCTCCCATAGCTGTTCTTAGCACTGCAGTTTTCCCATAAGCGCTCAGGGTTTTTTTTCTCCCAGAATGCCGCGCTACGCAATCCGCGTGATCGCTGGTTCGCGCCGTGGTGGTCACAAACCTCGACCCACGCAACACGCGCCAATGACGACGGTGTCAGAAACTGCATCGATGATTCGTGCGGGGATCATCGAACTTCCACCTGCGGGAGACACAGCAGTGCCAGTAGGGTGGCAGCACAGCAAGTAGGCTTCTGCCTGTATGTGCGGCCGATTGAGCGTGTTTTTGTCTTTTCTCGCTGGCATGCGCAAGTTCTCTCTGGGCGGCAGAGGTTCCTGCCATGCCCAAAGAAACGAAAGAGGAACTGTCCGAAGATCCCAAGCAGGAATGATGAGAATCAGCGTTGAGACTCAGATATGTCTTAGGACGCGTACCGATTATAACGCGACATGCCGCACTCCGATTGTGGAAACCCTTAGGAGGAGTTGTTGTTGTGTGTCACTTGGTTACTGTGGGTCATAGGAGTCGCAGATGATCGGCTCGTGGAGAAAAGGACTCTCGCTGCGGGTGTTTCTACTCTTCTACAGCATGCAGCAACCTCTGTTAATTGGAATGTAAATTCATGATTTTGATGTCCAGCAGTGCGAGGAGAGAAGCAGAAAGAGAAATGTTGCGACCTGAATAACGGTAGTCGGACACATAATATAGCTTGGAGAGAAGACCCAGTCTCATCGTCTGATTAGCTCAGTTGGCTACGTACGGTGCGAAATAAGTTCAACATACATAGGTGCATAAATAGACCGTGTCCTCAAGAGTCCTATCACGACATGGTCGTAGCGATGGAAGAGTGATAAGGAGACGACTGACCACTGGTGAACGTGTGACTGGAGTGGATCGGCGATTCGTACACTAAACTACGTTACGTTGAAGTCAATACGTGAGGTAGGAGCTGGGTGCTTGCGCTCCAGGATATGACAGCAAGATTCCAGCTTTGGCTGAATTTGTGGTGTGTACAGCAGCAGCAGCTGTAATGATTTTTATTGTCGTTAAATTAAAGACGACTCTTGGAAAAGAAAAGCAAAAGCACTCTTCATCGATCCTTCCCCTTGCCAGACGAGCGACGTAGCCATTCCAGATGGGATTGCTGTGCCAAGCGGGTGAATGTGCTTTACGATGGCTCATAATAACATTGTAAAATATGATGGGAGAAACCCTGGTATTTCTGGCCTCACCATTGACTGGGTTGGCTACGCACGGTACGAAAGAAGTTCAACGTACATACGTCATGATGTCGTCATATAAATTCGAGCCCACTCTATTCTGCAAGCTCGTATCTCTAGCTTTCTAATGGATGGGTCAATATATGCGGGAGTTCTATGGTAGCCACTCTGAAAACCTTCACCATTAACTCTGGGGTTCCGCAAGGCTCTGTTTGTCATCAACACGATTGCTGCTCTTTATTAGCGACGTATTATCTTCCATTGACAATACGAGTCAGTGGCATTTCTGGCCTTACCACTGACTGGGTGTTCTTTCAGCGGTGATTGAGAGTGAAGTATCTGCGCGTTGGGGAGCTAAATGTCAATTTCTTTCGGCTGTGTGATCTGAAACGAGTGCGACGCACGAAGTGCGCTGTCATCCACAAATGAGTGGATCATATTGTGTCTGTCTGTCTGTGGTTAGCCGGAAGTGTAGTGGTTAGCGCGTCGCGCTAGGAACCCGGCGGATACCCGAGTTCGATTCCCGCTCACGGCCAACAGCAGTGACGATTATCAGAACCGGTCCTGGTCCTCCCCTAGGTCAACTCAGCCTCAAATGAGCACCTGGTGCGGTGTGTAGTAAACATCGCCACTGTGGAGACAAAGGCGGCCGGGCATCGTCCTGGCCACCCACCCCCTCGTGTGCCGTGCCGGCCTTCATAGGTGCTCGCTAACAGCACTTTCCCCAACAGTCTGTTAAGGCTGTATGGGGGAGCTTTGCCTTTGTTTAGCCACGCTCGCTTGCGCTGGTTCGGGACCGAACCAGCGGTTTAAATTCTTAGCACGAGGTGCAGCAGCAACCAACAGACTTTGCTGTGCACAGTCCTGGCCGCAGAAGCAGCGGGGATGGGGGGAGACGGACAGAGCGGTTCTCACCACTACATGCAGGGACCGTCTCATCACCCGACGGCATGGGTGCCTGTTTGTTCCACGCAGAAAACTGCAAAGGGCCTCGCTTCCATCAAAATGCTTAGCAATGCGTCCTTTTTAAAGGACGTCTGGGGGGGGGAGGGTGATTCAGAAGGGGGGGGGGAGTACGCGGCGTGGAGAGTGGGGGGTCTGAGCAGGGGGTGGGGGTGGGAGGGTAGGAAATGTTGGGCTGCAGCTTAACCACTGATTTCTTCCCATGGTGCTCACAGGTTCATAGAATGGCAGCATTGTGTCTTTGTGTCTGGATCAGTGACGTCCCGCCATGTGCAGGGGACCGCGGGGGGTGGGAGGGGCCGTTATGCATCATCCTCCTCGCAGGGTAATTCTGCTTAAACTCGCGTGAGGAATAGATAATGGACTAAAGTAGAAATTCGTGCAAATCAGAACCGGCAAATTAGCAAGTCGCTCGATGAAAGTCGCCGCTCCGTGAGCCGTACCCCCTGGCGGCGCCCCGCTTCATGATCAAGTTCGGCCCTCGGAGCTCTCCAGAACGGCCGTGGAGGAGGCACCAGCAGGGAGAGTGGACGCGCGCCCCCCGCGAGAGCGCCGCCACCTCGGGGGAGAGACGGAGCGACGAAATCGGCTCGTGCGAGACCGCCGGGTATGACGATGGCCTGTGGAGGCCTTCATCCAACAGTGGATTGACCGTGGCTGCTGCTGCTCCTGCCGATGTATCCCACATCTTACCCTGCTGCTGGAAGGGTCGCTCATCCCATTGACCCTTTGGGGGTCAATAAAAAACTAAAGTGCTGCTCTATGGGAGGTCAGCAGCGGGGCTGTGCTGTGTTGGGAGAGGAGCGGGGGGGGGCCCTTTGCGATGTGAACATGGAAACTTTCACCCGAGCTTAGCCCTTGCTGACGAAGCATGGAGCTCTACCCCCCCCCACCCCGCGCTGCATTTGCGCTTGGGGAAGAGGGCACTTTGTAAATTCGTGAGAATCATGGCCCTGCTAGATTTAAACCTTGTAAGCCACCGCTCCCTGTCATGTCATCCCTCCCCCCTAGGATGCGACTCTTGTATCCAGGGCGGCGAGATTTGTGAACTACCTCGCCTGGTGTCCAGGAGTTCGTGGGTTTGATCCCGACCCTGACGCCTGCTGTATATGTAGAGTTTGCGTGTCTCTCTACCCGTGGTCGCGTGGAATTTTTCTCCGGGTCCTCTGGTTCCCCCCCCCCCTCACACATTTAGAATCAAAAGTGACGAGTTTAGAGTATTTTCTTCGCTATACGTTTCCACATGATGAGCCACTTCGTTGGGCTATCATTTGTGGATGACCAGGTTGCTCCTGAAAACGAGCATCACAGCTCAGGGGGCCTTACCTGGTAAGTAGAAAAGAGTAAATAGTTGATTTGCGACAGCCCATCGTCGCACCTCCGTCACCGATCGCCCTTTGAGTTGGCCGAGGCCATTGTCGTCCTCAAATCTTGGCACGGCAGGACAAGGGCAGAGGTTGCGTAGTCGCTTGTCCAGGGGCCGCGTTCATTCGCCCCTTCAATGCAGGTTGCGTCGCTGGAGCCATCGCTCTGCTGTGTTTGCCAGGAGATGCATTCCATTATTTGTCTCAAGTTAACTCGGAGTGGTCACATGATCCGATTTGGACCCCCATCTATGAGGATGTTTATTATTGCTGCTGTATACGTTAAACCACTGCGATATTACATTCTCAGGAATGGGGGCGCCGTGGTGGCGAGATGCTATCTTCCTTGCCTGGTGTGGAGGAGGTTGTGGGTTCGATCCCGAACCTGACGCCTGTATATCTCGAGTTTGCGGCGTCTCTCTCTCACCCCGTGGTCGCGTGGATTTTTCTTCGGCTCCTCCCGTTTTTCCGTCCACATTTAGAAGCAACAGCACGTGACGATCAGCCACTTCGTTGGGCTGTCATTTGTGGCCAGGTCGGTTGCTTATGGAAAAATATCTGCACAGCACTGAGCAAGTAGGGGGCTACTGCCCCCCCCCACTCCGCCCCTCCCTGACATTCTGTCCCCCCTCAGAAGTCCTTATGCCCCCCTCCTCCGACTACGCGGCAGGGCCCCCCATGGTTGCTAGCCCCCCCCCCCCCCTCAACTTTCAATGAGTCCCCAGGCACCTGTGTAATCGCAGTGCTTCTGGTCTTCCATCTCTGAAGTGTCGTGACCCACAGCCCTAAAAGACCGGAGTGCCCGAGGGCAATTGGGGCTGATTACACGAAATAGGCCACGGACTGCACAATACACACTGCAGCAGTTATGCCCCGTTGAGATTTAGTCAGTCTGGATCATTTCCAAACCTAACAATAAATAATATGCCGTTGGCGCTTCTTAAAATGTGAGCGACAGATCCACCACTTGTGGTCGTGTGGAGGGAGCGCGCGTGGCCCTTGGGAATGCGTGAGCCTCTCTGGGGGCAGCTGCACTCTCGAGACGTTATTTATTGGAGACCGTAAACGATGACGACTCATTCATCCACAGGTTACCGTGCCCCCCCCCCCCGCGCTCGGGGCCGTTGCCGCTTGCACATTGTTCCACCCGGGGAATGAGCGTGCGTGTGTCTGTGTGTGGGATCAGCGCATTGTGCACGAGCACTCATACCGACGGACATTACAGTCTGCGGATGTGTGTGTGGGGAGTGGTCGTGTAGCGGTTAGCACACTGCGCTACGAACCTCGCGACCCGAGTTTGATTTCTGCTCAGGGGCAATGCCGGTGACGATTATCTGAACCGGTCCTGGGCCTCCTCCCCTAGGTCGACTCAGCCTCAAATGAGTACCGTGCAATGTGTTAAAATACTGCCACTAGGGAGACAAAGGCGGCCGATGGTGCTGGCCGCCCACCCCCTCGTGTGATTCTGTACTGGCCTTCAATAGGTGCTTGCTAACAGCACTTGTCCCGACAGTCAGTTCAAGGCTATACCGGTGATCTTTGTCTTCGTGGGTCAATGTGCACGAGGCGAGATGGCGATGATGTTTAAGCTCGCTATTAAACACACCCGGCCACGTGGCTCAGTGGTGGAGTGAGCAGATTTCGCAATCCTAAGGCTGCGAGTTCAAATCCTGCTTTGGGGATTGACTCGGCCAATCATCCCTCTGGGATCCATATCAGCATATCTCTCAATTACAATCAGCTCAAGCCTCCTGTACATCACGTGCCTTGTGTGTGGCCACTCCCACTCTAAACCCCTCCGCTCTCTCCACCCTCTGTGGAAACAGACGCCGCTCCTCCGTGCAGCTGACTTCTGCTCGCTCCTTCCATCTCTCTTCCCTGCCCTCTCATCATCATCATCACGATCACCCTCTCAACCCCGACATCTTGGCACTTTCTCTTCCATCCGTTTCCTCTCCCCATTCTTTATCTTCTTTCTCCGCTTCCTGTTCCTATAAAAAAAATTCTCCGTGCATTTTACCGTTTACTCTCCTCGCCCTTCCCGCGTTGTGTCACAGGTAAGTTTAAAAAAATCTCATTTAGGAATTGTCTACAATCAATTTTCCTCCGCACGATTCGATGCATTCATTGTGCAGGTATACTGTGTGCATGTGAATGGATGGACTGCACTGCATTGCGAAGGGAACCACCGATGATCTATTCGTCGCCAGAGGTTACGCGCGAGGAGCCGCCACGTGCCCGCAAGATGTTGTTTACGCGGCACCCGTTGGCTAAGCAGCAGGTTCATGAGTACGAGCGCTCGCTCCCCCCGCACAGAAATCCAATATCCCTTTGCAGCGTTATTAAAGAATGACACCCGGGTGCGGTTGGAGCACGCTGTTCGTGACACCGGCAGTCGCGACCCACTCTGGCGCTCACCCGCATGCGGAGTCTGCACGTGTGTGCCTGAGCTGCCAAAATACCCCCCCCCCTTCACCAAGAAGCCTGAACAAAAACAAAGAGTTTATCGGGTTCAAAATAATAACATGGTGGCATCCGAGGTACGGCATTGGTGCGTTGGAGAATTTCACTTTATTTTTATATTTCACCAGGTATGGCCCACTGAGCTAATGTAGCTCTCTTTCAGAAGGGACCTGACCATTCACAAATGACGGCTCAGAGAAAGTGGGCTCAGCGCGTGGACATGTATAAGCAGCCAAATACTCTGAACGCGTGATGTCGATTCTAAATGTGAAGGGAATAACCAGCTGACCCGTTACTCGTCCGTCGGGGAGATGGAGCGATGAAATTAGTTTGTGTGCTGATGCCGGGTGGATCGCGGGATCCGTGAGAGGTGGTTCCAGCTTGGGGTCGCCTCCATCCAGCAGTGGATGGCTGCTGATGTTGTTCACAAACAAGGCACTCATCTTGGTGCTTCATACTGCGTAGCCCCCCTCTCTGCTCTCTTACTGATCTGCGAGGTTATCTGTTCGTGAGGGTTACGTGCCATGCACTTATCGTTTGGTCGTAATCAAATTGTGTTCGTCAGATTGTTCAGGTCGAGAAACGTTATCATCGTGTAGTGACGTGGAATGTGTCACTGTGCTGGTTGCTGGCACAGAAGGGGATCATCGGGGCCGGTGTAGCAGCCCTGGTTGCCAGCAGGATGCGATGAGCCGGAGAGAGCGATGTGAGGCAAGGGGGGCAGAGGGGGTCGTGTGGAGCGAGGCCACGCTGGGTGGATAAAAGGGGGGCCCCGAGGCGGGGTTCGGGGCTGTTGGACGGAGTGGAATCGCCGTGCGGCTGGAGTCTTCGTCACCGCCGTCACCTCCTCGGCGTTGCTGGCCAAGCAGCCTGTTAGCTGTCCTGACCCGAGTGTGGTTACTCCTCGTAGCTGTGGAGGCTCTAGTAAATATAGCGCCTCCTACTATTCGTGTCTCCGAGTGACTCACTACAATAGCATTACGTGTACGTGAAATGTTCCTCGAAGTTAAAACTCAGAAGACTAATATATTAGCAACAAAATGTACATTTGCATTTTTTGAAGAATATAAGCAAACAAAATAGATAGACAGACAATAATTTGCCTCCTTCATTTATCTGTCCCTCAAAAAGAGTATTATTTACACATTCCCAGGAGCTGCACGGCCTTCTCGGGGTGCATCATTTCAGCAGCATCGGTTCAACACAAGCAAGCAAGCACGCAAGCAAGCACGCACGCACGCAAGCAAGCACGCAATCCCTGGACCGGTTTCGACATTCAGTGTCTCATTGGCAAAGACGCCCGTGACGCTTGTGAAGGAACGATCGCGATTAATGGGGACACGGGGAAGCGACACTGTGAGGCGCACCCCGCTGGAGAGATTCCCTGTCGGGGTTAGAGAGAAGAGAGAGAAGAGAGCCTTGAGGAGGAGGAGGAGGGGGGTGCTGCCCGCGAGGGTGTGACCACAACATGTTTACACTCCAGCAGAGCGACCGCTGGAATGCCACTGGATCCTCTCGCCCCGCATGTTCGCTCGCCGGCACGCACAAGCAGCAAACCAGATCCAAGCTGCTGGGCCAGAACAGAGCAGAGCCCCGGCGAGGCGAGTGAGTGAGAGAGGGGACGGCCGTCCCTGGCCAGGACCGGAGTGCGCCCGGCTCGTGACAAACGCCGAGTCCTTGAAACTCGCGGATTCCGCGCACGGCCGCGTTGCTCCACAGCACAGAGCGGCGGCGTCGTCGTCGTCGCCGCTCGTGGCTTGCCGCGGTTGCTGCCCCCCGTGAGCGGCAACCTCGCCGATTCCTCCGGCCGTGTTGAGGGCTCGGGTCTAACGGCCGCTGACTGCGTCGTCTAGTCCACGCCGTCTGCGTTCAAGCGACACGCCGCAGGTCGCAGGAGGAATCCGCGTCCACGCGAACAGCAGCAGCAGCAGATGCTGTCACGTGATGCACAGGTTACCCACTCACTCAACAAAAAACTCTCCGGCGGTGTGCAGAGAGACTGCGGTCACCCAGAGAGAGAACCGTGAAGCATGCAACGACTTGACGCGTGATTGGCAAATATGCATGTGTGTATGTTGAACTTCTTTGGCACCGTACGTAGCCAACCATGCTAAGATGAAGGACGATGTGTCGTCACAGCAGCGTTGGTGCACCACTCCACAACTCCTGACCCAATCACCTGGCCCAACCGCCTCAATGTACAATTACAGCTCTTGCTCGACATCAACATCAGCCACACGAAGAAGTAGAAGAAGAGGAATCTAAAGATGTCCAGTTGGGGAGAATTTTCAACAACGGCTATCCGTGGTGCCCCGCGACCGATGTACAGAAATGTAAACCGGCCAACCTGAATTGTGTACATTCTAAACAGGCGGCTTGTGCCGTGCCACAGATAACGTATCAGATTGTAGGTCACCTTTATGAAACGGCACTGACTGGAGAGACGTTAAGCCAGTTGAGTCGAAGCGTCACGTAACACGTCTGGAGATTATGGTCCGCCCTGTCAAAAGCGATTGATTTTGTCTCGTCACGCAGCGTTTCAAGCAGCCAAACAGTGCACGCGTGCGGCCCGTTTGGCAGATCCACTGCCAGGTGAGGGCTTCCCCACGGCGTGCGGGCTGCGAGGGTTGTTTGACCATACTTCACCACGCTGGTCAGTGGGGCTTGGTGGAAAACGAGGGTGAGCACAGAACAACAGTGGACTTGGCTCCCGTGCCCTCTGTTACCCACAGTGACCGCTGGATCTTGGTACGTGCGTACGTACGTGGTGGTCACCCATCCAAGCACCTGTCAGGCTCAAACAAAAAACCTGCTTAGCGTCCGAGATCTGACCGGAGAGGGCTCGCGTTGCGGGTGCTGCTTCGTATGAATGTCAGAGCTGTCCGGAGGGAATCCGAGGGCGAATTGGAGGTTGGGAGACCTTGTGGCCCGCACCTAGAGAGACGCCCTACCTTGGTTTGCGTGGGTCGTGTGTGTGTGTATTCATGTACGTACGCACGTACATATTTTGAACTTCTTTCGCACCCGTACGTAGCCAGCCGCGGCTAATCGGAGATGCGAGTCCCGAGCCACGCGTGTTTCGAGTGCAGCGGCGTAGGACACGCGCGGCGTAGGACACGCACGGCGTAGGACACGCATGCAGGGTACTGGGCAATGGAGTTTTGTGTTCTGTTTAAAATTCCCACACCAGAAACAATGAGCGTTAACTCTGCGAGAGCGCGGAACACGCGCGACAACTAAGAAGCAGAGAACTGTGGGAGCACCAGGCCGGCTCTCTTGAGTTGCGTTCCCGACTCGGCAACCGCCGCACCTGATGCCTCTGCATGTACGCTGAACTTCTTTCGCACCGTACGTAGCTAACCGTGCTAATCGGAGGTGCGGAGGAAAGAACAACAATTAAACATAAAACGATGTTGAACTAAAATAATAGATATAACTGCTCAATACGAGCTATTCATGCTTTGAGACTTGCTTTGCCTTTGTGTTCTTTACGTTTGGCGTTCTCTGGTCTAACACTGGTGAGGTAAGACGATAAAAGAGGCTGTCTCTGGTGTAGGCCAATCCGTTTTAAATACAACGCATAGCCTATCAAAGCACAAAACGCAGTTCTAAAGAAATGAGTTTTTAATCTAGAGGATTTAAACGTGCTGAGATGGGTGATGCGGTGCAACGGTGCGGAACTGTTCTGCACCGAAGAACGCATCGCTGCCTATGGCCGCCCTCATGCCACTCACTCACCGGCAGTCAGTCACCTCCGTATCACTCTTCTGTCGCTACTACCGTGGTTGCTGTTGCCGTGAACTTCACATCGCTGATTCTTCCAGCCGTGCTGAGGAACTCGGCCTAGCAGACTGACTGTGTCATCTTCAACCACCACCATGGCAGGTCACAGCAACACACTCAGTTACCCACGCACTTGCTCACCCACCCACTCACCCGCCCACCCACTCACCACACTGCATGTTAAACACTTCTCCTCCTGCTTCTTCCCTCGCACTGCTCCACTATGGAATCCCCTCTTTTCCCAAGCGCGGAAAACAATAAGCGAAAAAGTGTGGCACTCTTATCTACTACAACCTTCAAAGTGCAGTTTGTTGCTGGCCATTCGGTGTTTTGGGCGTTTGGCCCCGTGCTCAGGAAACCGTGAAATTACTCCTGGAAATCTGTTCTCAGTGTGCATTTATTTTCTCTCACTTTCCTTTTTCTCACTCAGTTCCGAGACCCCTTCGTGTTTCCTCCCCTCAACCAACAATCGTCGAGTTTATTTGTTTTGAGGTGTACAGTAACGGCGCTGTGAGCGTCTTGTAGAAAGTCGCTTTATTCATGAAAAGGCACCGACAATTGTCATTGTTAAGAAGACCAAACACCGTGTGTGTGTGGATGTGCGTGCGACGTGTGGGGAGCGGTGGTGTAGCGGTTAGCGCGCTGCGCTACGAACCCGCCGACCCGAGTTCGATTCCCGCTCACGGCCAACATCGGTGATGATAGTCTGAACCGGTCCTGGGCCACCCCTAGGTCGACTCAGCCTCAAATGAGTACCTGGTGCAGTGTGTAAACATGGACACTGGGGAGACAACGGCGGTCGGGCGTGGTGTTGGCCACCCACCCCCTTGTGTGGACTGTCGGCCTTCATAGGTGCTCGCTAACAGCACTTGCCCCAACAGTCTATTTAGGCGATATGGGGGATCTTTGTCTTTGTGTGTGCGTGTGTTCCCGTGCATGTATGTGTGTAGTGGGGAGCGGTAGCGTAGCGGTTAGCACGCTGAGATACGACCCGAGTTTGATTCCCGCTCACTGCCAACACGAGTGATGATTATTTGAACCGGTCCTGGGCGTGTGGGGAGACGGACATGGTGTGTAGGACCGGCGAATCAGCTGTGCTAACGCGGGTCCAGCTCGCCGGCTTGTTGCAGTGGGGGGGAGGGGTGAGGAGGGGTTCGCGGTTCGATTCCAGCGGCTGCCTCTGATTAATACGGCCATCGAACTTAAACGGCCGCTGCATCGCACGCCACTTCCACATGCGCTTATGCGTCCGTCTGGTACGCTCTTTTTTTTTCAAAGTATGAAAATTAGGAATAGGTGAACAGCATTATTGATATACCCAGAACTATAAATGCTCTGATAGTGCATTGTGTTTGCACTGTTTGCCTTTTGTCGTTCCTGGTCGGACACTGATGCGACTAGGCCATAAAGAGCGCTGTCTCTGGTGTAGGGCAATCAGTTTCAAAGACAATGCCATCTATTACCAGAGTTTGTTTTCATGTTCACCACAAGTATGTGTGGCTAATGCAGACTTGACTCCTTGCAAAATATATCTATTTGGTGTTTGAGCATCTTAACACCTCCTGTTTTATTGCCAGAAAGGGTAAAACCTATTCTTATTTTTTGGAATGCTCTTCCTTCCGACATTAGGAAGCCACTGGAGCTACGTGTTTGTTCCATCATTTAGATTGTAAAACTTACTTCTTCAGAACAGGTTTTTGTGTTTAGTTTAACACGTAGGCTTTCGCGACCAATATCATCTATAATACAGGTTTTTTGGGTTAGATCACGTAAATATGTGTCGTTAAACCCGCCACCACCCGACACAGCCAATAAATAAGGTTTGTTACGTGAACAGAACGTGCTAATTCGTTACTAGTGCAGTGTAATAGCGCCGGCTGTTGGATAGCAGCGGCAGCTGTGGTGGACAGACAGTGCACACGCCGGTGAGCGTGAGCACGGGAGCGTTGGCAGAGCGGAGGAACTCGGGCAAGGGTCACGGAGGACCCCATCTGGAAGCCCCTGGACCTGCTGGTGGGTTCGAGAAGGGAAGCGCAGTCAGGGCGGAGCCAGGCCGCGCTGGGAGAATAAAAGGAGCCGAGGGCTCGAGGCTGCCAGTTCTGGGAGTGGACTCGTTGCTGTCGTCTCGTCGCTGTCGTCGCTAAACGTCTCCGCTAGATATTGCGCTACGAAGGATAGCAGTTGGCTATCTCAGTCAGCGCCGTCAGTGTTGGACGGCTCGTGTTGTGTACAGGCTGAGTTGAGCTACTGTGGAGATTGTGCGGACGAGACCGTGAAAGTTGTTAATGAAGAAAGTGCCTCCTAGAAACTCTGTCTCTGAATCGTTGACACTACACTAGTACAGCACACTAATTACAACTAGCTTCATCAGGCGACAGCCAGATTTGTGGAGAAATACTCCTGTTTAGTTCCTTAAATAGAGGGGAAGATGTGATGGCATCACTTGTGAGCACTTATTGAGCCAAGTGGGGGGGGGATTCATGAATGCATATAAATGACAATGGGTATCCATTGCCGGTTGGGTTATTTATATGGTAATAAACGTTCATTATGCATGCGCATTATGCAAGCCCATTCTTCTTGCACCCCCTGTCGATCGTGTGCACTAAAATAGCAGTACCTGTTATTGTGTGTAGTTTGTTGTCCTTCCCCCCCGCACCTCCAAAACATTATACATACGTACGTGTGGTAACCGTACAATACTGCGCCGCAGTGGACATTAACGATCCCGTGGCGCCACTGTGCCCCAGCATCATGGTGTCCGCATTTGAATGACTACCCACAGATTGCTCGATTAGGAATCTCCACAGCGATCATCGCTCCCGGACTGCGAACACTTGGCAGGATCCTCACTTAAAAAGAGCCGGTGAGGCTCGGTGAGGTTGTCCAGGGTAGACCGGCGTAGTCGTGGGAGCACAGTAGTCCCCCGGTTAACAGTGACATCGGTTCATGGTTTTTCGGTGAACGTTTCGCCTCCCATAGTGACCCCATGGTTTCGACTAACGTTAACATTCTGACTGGTAACGTTTTTACGTTATGCACGCGGGCGCCAATTTTGGCCAATATGACTGCTCGTAAGTGGGGCTGAGCCATGTCCTCAGCCAATCAGCGACGCCCATTCATGACCTTTTAGACCTCTACTGCCTTGGTTTACATTACGTGTATGTTTTGGCAGTGGAAACAGCTCTCTTGCAGACTCAGTGATTTCTTTAAACGTATTTTTCAACTTACAAGTGAATTCGATTAAGAGTTATTTTGGTTAACAGTACCTTTCGTGGAAACGGATTAAAAAAGTTCAACGAGGGACTAGTGTAACAGAAACAATAATACCACACGACCCCAGTCCTGGTGGCAAAGTGTACATGTGAAGAGACAAGCGGGTGCAGCATGTTCCATCTCCGCGTGTGCACAAGAGATCAAGTCCCAGTGGCACAAGAATAAAATAATCAAGATTTACAGCCCTTTGTCAATGCGGGCCTGCACCGCCTTTGGAATCACCGTCCACTGATGTTCGTCCTGTTCGAGTTAACCAATGAGTTAACCTCTGTGCTACTGCTCCACCAAAAAATACAAACACAGAAGTCCTTTGTCAATCCACTGCAGGATCAAGGCCTCACCACTCGGTGTCATCACGGGGATTGTTGGACCATTCACCATTCAGTGTGGGTTGCTTAAAGAGGGCCCACAGGACACAGTCAGATATCACTCGCCGCTGACATTAGTCATATCTGTGAATCGAACCCCCATGTCACTTGGTTTGTAGCGCCAGTGCGCTAACCACTGTGCCACCCCTCTCCCTAAACTTTACGCGACTGTACACGAATTCCAGAACGGGGTGGGTTTTCCTGTTTCCCAAATTAAACTCTGGCAAATCCATTTCTATTTATTTTCAAAGTACGAAAACATTCAGATTGCATTTGACATTTAAAGCAATGTTATTTTTATATGTATAGTGGAGCATTGTTAACGGCTCTATTCATAATTTACCATCAATTTTCGTGTCACTTTGCGTCAAATGTGAAGCACATACGGAGTATGAGAAATTATGGTAAAAAAACACCATTTATATAAAAATGCTGATTATAATTACGCGTGTATTAAACAGCATACTGCACTGGTGGCATGTAATTGACATTGAATGTAGCTTTTCCATGCTTTGCATGTCACTACAACCTCAAGACGTGACATAGTTGTTTAAACTGTAACTGCAGTTCTGTACTGTGAGCCAGCGATTGACACAAACACGGCGGACAATGCGCTGCCGCAGTATTCGCTGCACGTGTGCTCCCGTACAGGTAACAGGACCCGCTGAATAACTAAATAAATAACAAGGCCGATTTCACAAAGTGTACACTGCGGTGTTGCTGGACTGTGGCGACATGTCAACCCCCCCCCACCCCGCTGCTGCTGTGTTATGATCGCTGGGCAATTACCACCACCGCCACTACCACCGCTACTACCACCACCACGCCATCACCACCACCACCACCACTGCCACCTCCACCCCTAGTGCCACCTCCAATGCCACCACCGCTACCACCACCGTCATCACCACCGCCACTGCCATCACCACTGCCACTGCCCACACTGCCACCACTACCACCGCCGCCACCACTACCACCACCGCCATCACCACCACCGCCTCTGTCCTCCCAGGCGGTTGCCGAGCGAGGAAGCCAGCGGCCGCCCAAGAATGCCCCCTTTGTGCGCTGGCTCTGCCCGGCCGGCTCAGGGGATGGGAACGCTCGCGCGTCAGACCGCACAATCGCGTAATTATGGTGCCGCGCACGGGGGCCGTTGACGGTCGGGAGCGGAGGGGCCCCGGCGCTCACTGGAGTCTGACTCCGGGGTTGCGCACCCAGAACGCGGCGCCGCGAATGTGATCGCGATTCGCTGGCGGCTCTGCGCTCGCGCCCGAGTCTGAGCGTGTCCCTGTCTCTCTCTCTCTCCGTGGTCGTGTAGATTTTATCTCCTGGTTCTCTGGTTTTCCCCCCTTGACATTTAGAAACATGCATTTATATTCTTTAGATTATTTTGCTGCTATACATGTCCCAACGATGGGCCACTTTTGTTGAGCGGCTATCATTTGTGGCCAGCCACGTTGCTTCTGAAAAATAAGTTAATACCTCAGTGGGCTTTGCCTGGTAGGATGGGGACATTTTAGTTGTATTTGTATGTTTTTGGGTGATTTGTTTACCTTTCTTGTACTTTGCACGACTATCGTGTTTTTGTACTGTTTGTCGTTGTGACGTTTTACCCGCTCCTACTGGACTTATGCTTTAAAAAAAGAGCTTTACGGCTCATCGGATTCCTCAGGGGTAAATAAAATATTCCGATTCTGATTGTGACTGCAGAACCTTCTCGCTCACAAACATCGCAACTGAACTGCTAGCACGGGGAAGGAATATTGATTTTGGTACGGTGTAGGGGAGGGGGAGTTGGGGGGGGGGGCGGGAGTGAATCTCAGGCTTGCTCAATGTGGTTGCCATTTTCCCCATCCATCTTTGATGGCATTTTGGGGATAGAAACGCTCAGCCTTTGAGCGTGGCGGTGAAAAGGGAGCATTCATGCATTTGGCTTCCCGCACAGAAAACAGCCGCAGCACTCAATCAATACTTTGTTTCTTACTCCCACTCTGGCCATCGGAAGGAATTTGCAGACTTTTTGTTTAAGGCCGCGCGATTGCAGTTTTGTCAAATGAATTTCCCAACTCAAGAAGACAAGTCAGTTTTTTTTGTTACCCTAAAGTTACGAGTACAGTTATGAAAGTGTCGTCTCAATGTGGATCCACGAGCCTTGCTCTACAATGCCGGAGAACGCCTACCATTCTGTTTCCTCTGTGCAGCACACCTTGGGGGGAGAGAGAGGAATGCTTTCCACCGGTGATGGAACATCGTTTTGGAGGCTCATCTGGAGTATTGTCCTGTCAACTGATATGTAATCCCTTCCCTCCGCTATTGTAAAAACTCGGGCTGTAGTTGTGCAGCTCCCGGCCTGGCAGCCAGGCTGCGTCTCACGTCTGTCTGGTCTCTGTGACAATGCGGCGGTGCAGTGGTCAGGGCGCTGTCCAACGAACCCGGCGACCCGAGTTCAATTCCTGCTCACAGCTACCAACTCCAGTAACGGTTTTCCACCTTCGAGAGCGAGCGAGCCAGCGGTCAGCGGCACCAAACTCCTCCCCAAATCTCTGCGGTCCCCTATATATGAAGGTGTTTTCCACCTGTCGGCACACGCGTGCCGTGCACGTCACCGCCGTGTGTACATGCCAGTTGGGGCGCGGCAAACGGCACTGTGGCTTGCTAAACATAAATCGCCCGGCCTGCAAGAGCCGGGGATGGTTGGGGTATAAACACGAAGGACGCAGCGGAAACCCTGCGGGCCCTTCTGTAGAGGGCAAGGGACCGGGAGGGGAAGCCCTGTTGCCAATATTGACATTGACCACATCGTGCATGCTGTTTAGAGTCTAGAAAGCATGGACATCACGGACCGTGGTGCCTGGCGGTGGGTGGCTATGCCACGCCTATGATTCAGCAGCGGTTGGATGCGAGGGTTGGTGGATCACGAAAAGATATCGTGAATCTTCCTTTTCGGTGGGTGTATTTTTTTTTTACAGCAGAATGTGGCCTCCACCTGACTCATCTCTATGGGATGGAGGGTTGCCTTCGTATGCGTGGGTTGTCTCTGGCTGTTGCGGGTTTCTCCCGCATGATACGTTAGTGGAAGGTGCCTTACAAATAATAGCCTGGACTGTCGTTTGGCGTTCTTCTCTGGTCAAACATTGGTGCTGAGACGAGGCCATGGAGAAGGCTGTCTCTGGTGTAGGCCAATCGGCGAGTGACATCTGAACTGGTGCTGGGAGCCCCTCGCAGCAACGCACGGTGACCAGCACCGGTGAAAGCACGGTCCGGACCACCCCCACGTTGACTGGGACGGGAGGGGGAAAGACCTCCATCACTGGACAGCGAGCGCAGTAGCAGCAGCAGCGCATCGACTTAAACTAACGTTGTGCATTGTCGTTATAGCCCCGCTGTGTTGTTAGTTTTGCTCAAACCACCAACGGTTTGCGTTTGATCATTTAAACCGAAAGACGATTCGCGGGAACAACGGTGAAGTGCATTGCGGAGACACCTCTCAACAATGGGCAGTTTCACGGGTGATTTATGCGTCCCCGGAGCCAAGTTGCTCATCCTCTCTGGAATACAAATTTGCCAACGGAAGACCCACGGGGGGGGGGGGGGCGGTTTGTGTGTGGGTGGGTGGGTGTGTGGGTGGGCTGTGGGCCGCACTGCGTGTTGCTGTCCTGCAAAGGAACACAATGCGAGGAAGTTGCGAAGCATCCATTTGTCATTCGCCTCACTGCCACTTGACCCTGTTTGTTGGTGCTTCTGGGCCAATAGCCAGGCCGATTATAATAATAATGATGACTTACATACCCAGTAAGCCACGTTGAGTTCGAAGACCATTTCTTCAGCAGGGCCCTGTTATATTGGGATGTGCGTCCGATACTAGTGACATTGTGCGATGTTTTAACTATGGGAGGACAACACCGGAGGTGCCCAGAGGAAACCCGACGCGGAACAGGGGGAGAACATGCAAACGCCACACAGAGCAGGCACCGGCCAGCGATCCGACCCAGGTGCTCTATGCGGCGAGGCACAAGTCTACCGTGCCACCCTGTCGCCCGCAAAGTGAACACATTCCGTGCCACCGTTGCATGTAAAAACGTGACGGTGGTAGTTGCGTTCCTGAAGAACACCGGGACGGCCACACTGAGAAGGCATGAAGGCAACGGTCTACAACTCAGAAGAGAAATTTGTCGAGGATATACACTCACTGAGGCTGTTGCAGCGACACTAGAAAGTTAGATGGGAGATATAACGGCATAACAAAGACAAAGATCCCCCCTATAGCCTTAACATACTTGTTAGCGGGCACCTATTAAGGTCTTGACGGCACACGAGGGGGTGGGTGGCCCGCACTCACCCTTTGTCGCCGCAGTGCTGATTTTTACACACCGCAACAGGTATTTATTTAAGGCTGAAATGATCTAGGGGATGACCCAGTACCACTGTTGTTGGTCGTGAGCGGGGAATCAAACTCTGGGTACGTGGCGCTCTAACTTCTGCGCTCCCTGCAGTGACGTGAGCACGTGCGTTTGGCGCAGGCAGGCAGGGTGTGGGTGGTGAGGTCAGCGTGGGAGCGCGTACGGCGCCCCGTGACGGGGCAAGCCACTCAGAGATGTTAACTACCTCGCCTGGTATGCAGGAGGTCGTGGGTTCAATGCCGACCCTGACACCTGTT
Source organism: Lampetra planeri (assembly GCF_965212315.1). Taxonomy (NCBI): domain Eukaryota; kingdom Metazoa; phylum Chordata; class Hyperoartia; order Petromyzontiformes; family Petromyzontidae; genus Lampetra; species Lampetra planeri. The sequence goes on from NC_136127.1 coordinate 1,634,773, forward strand.
GTATATTTGGTATCTGCGTGCCTCTCTCCCCTTAGTCACGTGGAATTTTCTCCGGTTTTTCCCTCCAGATTTAGAATCAACGTGTCTTGGGATGCTATAATTGTCCACGTGATAAGCCACTGCGTTGAACTATCATTGGGACATCTTTGAAAACTGCTGGACGTCTGTGAAAAAGAGCTTCATAGCTCATCAGATTCCTTCATTATAAATACATATTCTAATTCTCATTAGTGGCCAGGTCGCTTCTGAAAGAGATCTATATAGCTCAGTGCGCCTCACCTGGTAAAATAAAATAAAAATAGGTTATTGGGGGAAAAGCCGTGTCTCTGCACCTCGAGGAACGTAAATCGTCGTGGACTCGAGCGGCACCAGCGGCGAGGCTGCTGGGAGCGTGGATTCCCGCTTTGAAGTTTTAAACGGGGCCCGGCCGTGACTGCGAGTTAACGACAATTGACCCCCCAAGCCGCGGCGTGGGGGCCGCCGTGCAGCTTGACTCCCCCGGAACCCGCTCGAGTTGCGGGGGTGGTCCAGCAGATGGGGAGTACAGCAAGTAGGTTCCCTGGGTGTTTTCGTCACGCCGCGCCTCTGTTTGGCTTTGCGCGTGCGAAGCGCCGCGCGTAAACCTGCGACGGATCGTTTGGTGACGCTGCGTTGTGGCAGCGGTGCACGGACAAGGCTTTTGTCTGTGGCCCAGGCAACCGTTGATATGGCCAATTAAAAAAATGTGGTCATCAGAAAAGATGTTATTATCATGTAAATTCCCATACGGCCCAATCCACTGTGCCTCTCTTCTGGCCTCTCCATTTTAGTGCTGTGAAGGAGGAGGGCTATCGCCCCAAACCCCCACACATTTCAATGTTGAAACTTTCTGAAAAGAGTTTTGAGACGGCGATGCTTTCTTTAACAATGTACTATTTTAAATGAGTTTCCAAAGGGCATGGATTGTGTGCGTTTGGCACTGTTACGGTGAACGCTGAACTGGTGCACTGCTGTGGTGGGAGCTCTACCCTAATTTATTTTCACCCATTCCTGAACAAGCCCATTTCTGGTGTCGTTTCAATATTTCCGTGTTGTCTGACCCACGGTATCAACTGGCACCGCTTCTCACCCCGTAGAGAGATGGTAAACACGAAGAGGTCAGCGGCTTCCCTCTTGCGCTCACAGCAATTAGGGGCTCATCTCCAGATTACAGCCCTGAGCTTTGACTGGAAACTTCACATTCCTTTGGCAGTATATACACAGACAGCTGCTGGTCACCTTTCAAAAGATGGTATGTTGAACTTCTTTCACACCATACGCACGCTCATCGGAGGTGCAGGTGAAGGACAACAAACTAAATACAAAAATCAGTTCTAAAGAAATTAGGCTTCCATCTAGATGATTTTAAAGCGCATAGCTCCAGCGGCTTCCAAATATCGGAGGGAAGAGCGTTCCAGACGGTCGCAGAAGCGCATCTGAAAGCGCGCGATGCGGTGACCATTGTCTTTGTTCGATGATGAGCCAAAAGTGACCGAGTTTGCCTCAGCCGGTGCAGGTCTCCGATTGCAGCCCAAGTGCCCCACCGCTGTGTCACCGCCCAGCTGGATTATGCAAATGGGGCATTTACGAATTCTCCCCTTCACAGGGAGAGCCAGGCAGGCATAGTAGCCAGGCAGGCGTAAACGTACGCAAAGAGTCCGTGCTTCTCAGGTGGGAGTAACAAACATTGGACCTGACAAAACTGTTACCTCTTAAACAACAAAAAAAGAAGCCTTCATTTATGTGATCGTTTCGTGCAGTCATTTGAAATGCTGCGAGAATGCACTCCGGAGGCACAGGATATGGTTTTGTCTTTAGCACCACGAGTTAATGTGACCACCACAGCCCACCTGGTTGGAGTCACCACGTGTTCATGCTCGCTTAGCGGATGGATGTGGGATCGTTTAGGGCCACAGAGCGCACTCCGTACTAAGCGTGCGCCAGCATGCCACCAGGCTCGTGAAGTAATTTCCCCTTTTGGACCAGTTGGCTCCAACGCGAACGATGACGAGCTGCGAAAGAATGCGTTTCAGCGCTTCCACAAAACCTCATTTTGCGGTTTAGCCTTAATTCCCTTCATCTTGCCTCGCACAAACTAGCGTGGTGAGCAACTCACCTCTGCAGCTGCAGGGTCGTCTTGCGTGTGGCTCTGGCGTGAGAGGCGTCTTGAGGTCGACCTCTGGAGTGTTCTCCACCGTGTGTCTCTGGCCTCTGTCGCCTCATGCCGTGGGAGGACTGCCTGCTCTACAATGAGGCTTCACACTGGACTCCGAGCTCATCCCGCGTCGTCGCGTCGTTGGCGCAAGCCTCGCTCGGCCGTCCCCGCTCCCCGCGCGTTGTACGCAATGAGTGAGCCGGTCGGCTCGTCAAGAGGCAGCTGGAGACGCCGCCGTGTGCGGAAGAGGCCTCGGGCGACGCTCCGGCTTCGCTTCGCACCTCTGACGCGTGTTAGCGGCTCACCGCGTGAATCCTGCGTACACTATAAGCCTAAACTTTAATCATTATGAGCACAGCACCGAATGCACTTTCACAATCGTATCACAATCGAGGGGCCAACTGGTCCCCCTACAATCTCAACGAGGCAATTAATCCTTTGTGGGAAGTCGGCATTGGATGTCCTTTGATTGTGACTGTCCCTGCCATAAGAATGTGGAATTTGCGCTTTCCTCGCTCAGGGCCATCAATGAGTACTACGCCACTGCGTGAGTGCCACCCCACTCACGACCTGCTTGTAACACGAACACGTTCCGTATGGGTGTAACCAATGACGATACAATGCAATATATATATGACCATATTCCCTGCTGTGTGAGATTATGTGCAGAGGATGTTAGTGAGATGGAGTTGACGAAAACAAGTGTTGTGCTTGGGTTCAAGTTCTAATATATGAGAGTCTGCACCTGACGAATGTCTTGGTGCAATCAGAGTTGATACAAGGATTTTATAATAATGACAATAACAGGCAGAAATCGCAGTGTTTTGTGTATTCAGATTTCAGCAGAAACTACCTTTACACTCATACGCGAGTCAGGCTTGCTGCTTAGAAATGAATCATAGTTTAAAACGCGAAAAAAGTTTCATGACTTCTCATTTGTGGCCCCTGTGTTTGTGACGGATGACTAAGCCAGACTCATTCCTATTTGTCCATTCGCTGCAAAGAGTCTTAACATGTGAATGCTTTACCATCACTTTGAACCAGCTCCGAGAAATATTACCCAACAGTTTCCCTCAAAACGGGATGCTCCGTCGTCTCAAGGGATTTTGCACCGGTTGAAAATATTAAATTAAGAAAGAAAGATATACACGTGACAGCACGCGGACGGATTCAAGACGAGCTCTTTGTTGAGGGAGAAATAATTTTGGGGGCGCCGTGGTGGCGAGATGTAAACTACCTCGCCTGTTATACAGCAGGACTTGGGTTCGATCCCTACCCCTGACGCCTGCTATATATTGGAGTTTGCGTGTTTCTCTCTCCCCGTGGTCGCGTGGATTTTTCTCTGGGTCCTCCGGTTTTCCCCTCCACATTTAGAATCAACATCACGCGTTTCGAGTGTTTAGCTGCGATAAAATTGAATGTGATGATGAGCCACTTGGTTGACCTGTGATAGCCAGCGGTCGCTTCTGACAAAAAGAGTTACGTAGCTCGGTGGGCCTGACCTGGAAAAATAAAAAAAATACTCCCACTGATTTCGAACGTGCGACGCGTGCCGACGACGTCCGTGTCCACAATCGCGGGCGTGCGTCGGGAATTCCCGCCGTGTCCTCGCGGTGGGCGCGCTGCAACGTGGAGCGGGCGAGCTCCCCGAAGGAGCCGCGTCTGGCTGCGCGAACGCCGTCCGCTGGCTTCCTCCTCTCCCCTGACCGCCCCCACCGCCCCCGGAGCTCCGTGCGTGTGCGTTACCCAGTGGCCCGTTGCTCCGACGAGACGGCCGTCTTCAAACGGCTCGGGACAACGCCCCTCGGGGCGTTCGTCGCCATCGTCAAAGTGTTTAAGCGGCGCTTAACCCCGCCGTGTTCGCTGTCTTGTCGCGTTAATGGGCTGTGTCAGTCGCGCTGACGGCATTTTTTCTCTTAAAAAAAAGATCCCTCCACCTGCTTGCGGAGCTCATGGGAATGTGTAACGTGACCCCCGCCGCATTGACGGCTTTGCGTAATCGCACCGTTGCAAGGGGTCTTTACCTGATTCGATAGAAATTGACTCTGTTCGTTATCAGACGCGGCGATTGACGACATTTGTTCGGTTTAAAAATAGATACCTCTGAGTCATTGATGGGGATTTTTTTTTAAAGTGGATTGGAAACTAATTTCTTCAGAACTGCTTTTTGTGCTTTAGTGCTGTTGTACTTCCACCCCCGTACCTACAATTAGCACGGTGGGCTACGTACGGTGCGAAAGAAGTTCAACGTACATACATACATAGACTCACATAGAGACCCACAGATTCACACAGAGACCCATTTTTTTAGAACCACTCTTTGTGTTTAGTTTGTTGTCCTTCCCCCCCGAACTTCCGGTTAGCACGGTTGGCTACGTACGGTGCGAAATAAGTTAATCGTTTGAGAATAGGTTTTCCCCTTTTTTCTGGCAACAAAACAGGAGTTTAGATGTTAAAACACCAAACTGAAACCTTTTACAAAGAATCATGTCTGCATTAACCACAATGCTTGTGGTCAGAATGCAAACAAAAAAGACACTCTGATAATATATGCATTGTCTTTGAGAGACAGCTTTCTTTGGAGGCTAGTCTCACAAGTATTGTGGTTCATGCAGACGTGATTCCTTGCAAAAGGTTTCAGTTTGGTGTTTTAACATCTTAACACCTGTTTTGTTGCCAGAAAAAAGGGGAAACCCTATTCTCATATTTTGGTACTGGCAAAGGAGGTCCCATGATGAAGTTAATCGTACTCACACATACATACGCATGGCTATTAGAAGACGCGGAGGGGATGTATCTCAGACGGTTGAAACCACGCGCGTTTGCATCGGTTGGTAACCATGCGGTGGTGGTGTTGTTGTTGTTGTTGTGCAGACTGCGTGGGCACTGAGAACAAGATGAGCCTCCTGGGCAGTGCCGAGAAGCAGTACAACACCCTGCGGAGCATGTACACCAACTGCGAGGTGGTCATGGGCAACCTGGAGATCACCTACATCCGGAACGGCTCCGACCTCTCCTTCCTGCGGGTGAGCCAGACCAACGGCGGCCCTAAATCCTTTAGGGCCACGGGCCCCGACCACGTATATGGCTTGTTCTTCTTTTTCTTTGGCAAAGCGAATAGCAACTTTTAACTAAACTGAACTATCTATTTTTGTATTTTAAGGCCCACTTAGCTGTATAGCTCTTTTTCAAAAGTGACCTGGCCACAAATGATAGCTCAAAGAAGTCGCAGCTAAATACTCTAAACGCATGCAAACTCCAAATATACAGCAGCAGGCATCAGGATCAGGATCAAACCCACGACCTCCTGCATACCAGGCGAGGTCGTTGACATCTCGCCACTTTTTGAAAGCTACAAATAGTGACTACGGTAACGTGCGTGCGTCGGTAATTCGGAAGAAGCCAGCGGTCAAGCTGAACTGCAAAAGATTACCTTAACCTGCACAGGGGGCAATCAAAATAAAGACGGAGAGACCCAACTCGGGAACACAAGCGCAGGATGTGGTCAGTCGTATAGAGAGTGAGAGAGAGAGTAACACCAATCGCCACGCGAGATCCACAGCCGGCAGCGGTGAGATGCTGGGTGAGAGTTAAGAGAGCGGAAGAGAGGGGCTCCAGGAAACAAGAGGAAACGCCATGAGAGACACAGGGAGAGCCAGGAAATACACAGAGAGAGAGATGATGAAGAAGAAGAGTGGTTGGAAGAGGAACACGTTGTTAGGAAGCCACTGGAGCTATGCACTTTTAATCATCTAGATTGAAAATCTAGATTGAAAATCTAGATGATTAGTGGTGTTGTGTTCAGTTTTGTTGTTATTACCCCGCACCTCCGATTAGCACAGTTGGCTACGTGTGGTGCGAAAAAGTTCAACATACGAAGGAGATTGAGATGAAAGACACCTTTTTTCATGAGGGAGATCGGGGGAGAGAAAGAGTTTAAAAATAGACTGGGTTGTCACAGAGACAACGTAAAAGAAAGAGACTTGATGGGTAAAGCTTTAAAAAGACGAGGAAGAGACACGTCTCTATATATGTATGTTTGTTGAACATGTTTCGCACCATACGTAGCCAACCGTGCTAATCGGAGTGTGTGGGTGGGGGGAAGGACAACAAGCTAAACACAAAAACAGTTCTAAAGAAATTAACTTGCAATCTAGATGATTTAAAAGTTCATAGATCCAGCGGCTTCCTAATATCAGAAGGAAGAGCGTTCCAGACGGCCGCAGAAGTGCATCTGAAAGCGCGCGACGTGGTGACCGTAGTTTTCTCGATGGTTAGACGCGCGTGAGAGAAGAGGCATAGGGAGAGAAAAAAATACGTAGAGACAGAGAGAGTGCTTGTGTCTTGGCTGCGAGCTGGAAGAGCAGGGATTGTGGAGCTGCGTGGGGTTTTCGGGAGCTGGTGGAAGGAGAGAAGGGGATTCGCTGCTGACACAGGGGCCCTTCACATTGAATTCCATTCCTGCACCCGCACGAGGGTCAAACGTTCCCCTTTGTCGGAGGCGTCAAAGGCCCTTGTTTCAGAACGGGCCCGCTGCATGTGCAGAATGACTTGGCCTGTAATCATGGTGCAGTGAGTACAAATAACTCGCACGTGTCACTCACATTATTGCATTCATTCATATTTTAATGTTACTGTGTCCGTGGTTTTGCATCAACGCCGCTGCATTATTGTTTCTTAAACGTATTGTGCCTCTGTTAGAAGGTTTATTGGCAAAAAATAGTGCTTGCGCCCGATGCAAGTCCACACCACGGTGGCGAGGAGATGTCATCTCCCTGGGGCGCAGGAGGTCGTGGCTTCGATGCCGAACCCTGGCGATGGCTGTTGTTGTATGTTTGGCGTGGTCTCTCTTTCTCCCCGTGGTGGTCGTAGTGGGGGCTGTTCGTCGGGTTCCTCCGGTTTTGCCCCCCTCCTCACACATTTGTAGTCACTTTAAGATGTTTCTTGTTCATGGGTTTGTTTGTTGCGGTTGCACCCGAGTCAAGAGCCGCATGGCTCACAGGGTTACACCTAATAAATTAAACTGAAAACAACAGAAATGTTGAGAAGCAACGTGCGTTTAGATTAGTTGGTTGCGACTACAAATTCCCACGCGTAATGATGATATAAGCCACTTCAACGAGCTATATCACGTGTGGCCAGATTACCGCTGAAAAAGACCGAATAGCTGAGTGAGCTTGACCTGATGAAATAAAATACTTTCGTTTTTATAAGTTCATCATCATTATTAGTATACAAATTGTTTCTAAATTACTCGGTTATCAGCATCTTTGGTTCATACGATTCACTTAATATTTTGCAAATTAAATAAACGGATCAAAGTATGTTTTATGCATTATAAGGACTGTACTTTACTGTATTTTTGGCCTTTCTATGCCCATGCAAACGTAACCACATTACTCTGAACTTTGCCAAAATCCCTCAGGGGAAAAAAAAAACATACGTGTAAGTACCTGAGCACATACCTGAATTTAAAAATTAAACGTGCCTCAGAGTAATTTTCGATTTATGAGATGACATTTTTGTGGTGGTGACGCTGCTGCTGCTGCATTGGAAGTGGTGCACAAGCACAGATAACAACAACAACACCACAACGCATTCGTCAACAATAACATTGTGGCCTTACAAGGAATTGTAGATACAACAGGTGATGTTACAGGCAATGGCCCTTCTTCTTAGCACTCGGATGGATGAGCTATTGCCCTAAACATTGCATATTAAAGCATTCCCTCGTTATTCGCGAGAGATACATTCTGGGGATGCTTGTGACGAGCGAATTTACCACGATATTGGCGCACCTGAAACAAATAAGCTATAAAAAACATGAAAGGTATCGACGATATCTCTCATCACTTGATTTCACCACTTTTTCTCATCACTTTATCTCACCACTTTATCTCATCACTTTATCTCATCACGTTCTATTTCATCACTTTATTTCATCATATTCTCTCTGATCACTTTATCTCTCATCACTTTATCTCTCATCACTTTATATCATCACTTTATCTCATCACTATAACTCATCACATTCTCTCTCATCACTTTATCTCATCAGTTTATTTCTCTCGATGCAGTCGTGTAGAGTTCCAGATGCGAATCGGATAGCCACGTTCTTTAAGAACGAGGGAATACTGAACATGCAGTTTTTTCCTCCTGTTAGGGCCACAGCGTTAGTGCCAAATGTACAGAAGGTAGACACGTAGTCTTTCGTGACCAATATAATTCATAATAAAGTTGTTTTTTTCTTATGAAGAGACGGTATGTCTGCGTAATTCGTCTTGAACTAGTTACCTTGAACGTTTAAATTCCTCGACTTCTCCACAAGTTGCTGGAATCGAGGCGTCACTGTCGATGGCTGTTTGACGCGTAGTAGTCGTCGACTTTTGTGACCGATATCATCCGTAATGAACGTTTCTTTGGTTAGATCGCGTAAGTATAAACGTGCCGTTAAACCCGCCACCACCCGACATGGCCAATCAGTAAGGTTTTTCGCATAAACAAAAAGTGCCAATTCGTTTCAAGTTCAGCACAACCGGTGTGTCGGAGAGTGAACCCACGACAACATTTACAATTCGAGTTCCGTGACATCTGGGCCGGTGATTACAACGCCAACAACAAGGAGCCTCATCAAGTGACAGCCAGAGAATTGTGGACAAATCCTCCCTCCCTCCTGTCGTTTCCGCCGTCGCTGTGCGGTGTGCGCGGGGGGTGTGGTGCTCCAGACGATCCGGGAGGTGTCGGGCTACGTGCTCATCGCGCTCAACGAGGTGGACCACGTGCCCCTGGAGAACCTCCGCGTGGTGCGCGGCACCCGTCTTTACGACCAGCACTACGCCCTCACCGTGCTGCTCAACTACAACGACTCCGTGCCCGAGGAGCGCCTCGGACTCAAGGAGCTGCGGCTCACGCGCCTCACGGGTAAAACTAAAACTGTTTTTTTTTTGCCAGGGGTAAGGCCCATTACAGGGCTGTGCACAGCTCTTTTTCAGAAGCCAGCTGGCCGTCACAAATGATAGCCCAACGAAGTGGCTTATCATCACGTGGAAATTTATAGCAGCAAAATACTCTAAATACGTGATGTTGATTTTAAATGCGGAGGGAAAAACCGGGGAGAGAGACACCGCAAACTCCAAATATACAGACATCAGGGTCGGGATCGAAACTACGACCTCCTGTATACCAGACAATGTAGTTAATATCTCACCAGCGTGGCACCCATTCGCAGGTAACGTAATCACGGGTAACGCCTTCCCGGATAACTCCCTCGACGGCAATGCCCTCATGAGCAACGTCTTCGCGGGTAACGCCCTGACGGGTAATGCTTCGCTGGTTAATACCGCTGCTGGGAGCTCCATTTACCGTGACACCTTCCAGGCAAACGACGTCAGGTGCCAATTGCTTCGCAGTGCCAACCACACTTCCAGAGAAACAAACCCTTCATCGTGCAATGGGTGATGGCTCCTAAGCCTCATCGCTACAGATAGAGTCGATGTTGAATAATAGATAATGACCTCAAAGGCTTCATCATCTGTAGTTGGCTCCGTACGGTGCAAAATAAGTTCAACATGCATAGATAAAAACGATAAAATACATTATTTTTTATTTATAGCTCTTTTTTCCGAAGCAACCTGGCTACAAATGATAGCTCAACGAAGTGGCTTGTCATGTGTAAATGTCTAGCAGCCACAAACTCTACACGCATGTTTCTAAATGTGGAGGGACAAACCGGAGGACCCGGAGAAAAATCCATGCGACCACAGGGAGAACACGAAAACTCCAAATATACACAGGCGACAGGGTCAGGATCGAACCCACGACCTCCTGTATACCTGGCGATGTAGATAACATATCCTAGCCACCGTGTCACCCACACGTGTCGGAGGGATTGGGCACAGATCAGCTGTGACTGTAAGGGGGTGACACACACACACGCGCGCAGCGGGGGCGTGTGCGGTTGTGTGTCGAGTCAGCGCGTGGATCTCTGCCAAGAGAATTCCACCTCCCTCCCCCTGCCTCCTTCGTGAGGCCCACGCCATTGGATGGTAAATGGTGGACAAGTCGATGCATTGCCGTCCTTTTTCCTTGGCGACTGCGCCAAAGCGAGACTTGTTCACGCAGAATATAGTCACGGGCTACCAAGAGGGCGTTGTGAACTATAAGAATGAGACGCCCCCCTGTTCTCACACCCGGGCGGTTCTCAAAGCCGATGTAGAGGCGATGTGTGGATCGTTCTGTGGGCCCTCACATGGGTTTTGGCATTTTAACACATTTACACGTTTCGCGGTTGTGCTTTTTTTCTTCATTTATTTCTCATTGCACTAATAGAATCCCGTACGATCACACTTTTGTGTTGAATTTCGGTGTTAATGTTTACTCTATTATGATTTATGTCATCTATAAACGGCCATGATCCTGACGACTGTATATGCACAAAGAGATGCAGACAAAACACCTCAGTATAAATGGATTGGCAGCAGTTTAAATTTGCGATCTCATTCAAAAGTTTAGGCCTGGGGCCATGGGCTAGAAATGACCATGGGTGACACTTGGGCAGACTGACAGTGGCGTGTCTTGTTGCTGCACAGGCTGAGTGAAGACAATCCGTCGTGCCTCTCAATCACTGGCATGGGAAATTCCAAACAGGTGCATTCACAATCTCCATTGAATAGCCGCTGCACGCTAACTCGGAGGCACGGTTTTTTACGGCCACCGTTAAAAACTGCTCACGCGAGCCCAGCGTGTGATCGTGTGAGCAGGGCCTCGCCCAGGAATGTGTCTCCTAAGTGGGAGTCCGGCAGGCGGCCGACACGTTTTCTCGAATTTAAACGAATGATGAGGATGTCGGTGCCGCTGCGGCCGTGTTGCCGGTGGAGCGCCGAGCGCACCACCACCTTCTTCTTCGTCATCTTGTACTTCTTCTCGCGTTTGGAAGAGCGAACAGCAACTCTTAACTGAACTAAACTATTATTTTTATTTTACAAAGTAATGCCCACTGAGCTCTATGGAGCTCTTTTTCACAAGCGACCTGGCGAACACAAATGATAGCTCAACGAAGTGGCTTATCATCACCTGGAAATTTTTAGCAGCCAAATATATCCTAACGCATGTAGAGGGAAAACCTGGAGGATCCGGAGAAAAATCCACACGACCAAGTACAATACTGATTCCACGATTAAAGTTACAACTGGTTGTTGAACCTTCTGTAGGTTCACGGAATTGAGTTATAACAGTATTGTAGCGGGAATGATAACTTTGCACTGTTACAGAGAAATTCATGGTAATACTGTATAGTGATAGTAAGAGGATGTGAGGTTAGTACGGTAATCATTCACACGATATGCACCTGTGCCTGGTCGTGGGTTCAATCCCGACCCTGACGCCTGCTGTATATTTGGAGTTTGCGTGTCTCTCTCTCTTCCCGTGGTCGCGTGGATTTTGCTCCAGGTCCTCCGGTTTTTCCCTCAACATTTACAAACATGCATTTAGAGTATTCGGCTGCTATGAATTTCCGCGTGATGAGAAGCCACTTTTGTTGAGCTATCATTTGTGTCCAGATCGCTTCATTCCCGCTGGGTCTGATAAACGCGGACCGCTTTTTCCGGCTCCTCTTGCTCTCACACTCTGCTTGCGCTGTGATTTTTTTCAACTTGCACGCATGTTGCGTTCACGACCATTAACCACCTCCTTCGCTGTGCAATATACCTGAACAGAGACGACGCGCCGTGCACAATCGCTCCAACACCCCCTCCACTGTCCCCCCCCCCAACGCCCCACCACCGCTCAGAAATCCTGCGTGGAGGCGTCTACGTGAGCAGCAACGAGTTCCTGTGCCATGCCAACACCGTCAACTGGGACGACATCCGCAACCGCAACAGCAAAGAGAACTTCAGCAGCCGCCTCGACTTCACCACCAGCCAGTCCTGTGAGCAGCGGCGCCGCGTCCCTCCGTTTCACCATCTCTCCGTCTCTCCGTCTGTTCGTCTCTTTGTCTCTCTGCCCGTCCATTTGTCTGTCTCTCCGTCTCTACGTCTCTCCGTCTCTCTGTCTGTCTGTCTCTCCATCCGTCCATCCATCTCTACGTCTGTCCATCCATCCGCCCGGCCCGTCGTCGTCGTCGGTGCTGCGACGAGCGACGAGAGGGTCGTCTGAAGCACCGGCGGTGCGAACCGAAGCACTCGCGTCGATGGGTGGGGTGGGGGGTCGCCCCGTCGTTGTTGATGTGGACTTATTTGCGCGAGTCGATCCTCGAGTTCGTGTGTGGAAGCTTAACTAATCTGTGTAAAGTTAAAAAACAAACAAACAACTAACTCAACACATTCGTCCATGACGCTGGTGACCTTATGAGATGAACATTTTTATCTTAAACATTATATTTAATGATTGACGTTTCTGGCAATGGTCCGTCTTCATAGCGCACGGTTCCCGCTGTGAAGAAGGGCCATGGCCCCAAACATCACCGATTATACACTTTAGTGTTTAAAGAGCACAAGTGTTGTTATAGACTAAGGGTGTTGAGTGTTTATTTTTTTGTGCTTGACCGCCACTGCCAATTCAGCAGCATCAGCATCACCAAATAATTTGTTGAATAATGTGTAGGTCAGGGTCGGTCAGTGAACGAATCATAATATTGGGAAGTAATACGTGAGTGTGACTTTGTCCCGTGAACGTGCTTATGCAAGGAGAATCAGGCTACTGTGCATAACCATCAGACAAGCAAGGTGATGGGGCATTTACAGAATGAAAACTCCACACGTAGTCCTTGGTTGTTCTTACTGGGGTTGGTGATATCTTCTTTCTCCGATTTATGAGGATGCATATTTTCGAACACGTTGTGTGTTAACTGAACACGTAGATATTTTGAGCCAATTTTGTTTCCATAAGGGCTTGTAACGATCGAGCGAATGTATGCATGTCGAGAAACCCGTCCACCGTTCAACAGAGGCAGTTGTTACGTGTTTCACCTCCCTCACCGGTGATTTGAGGGACAACCACATTTAGCATTTAGATAGAGATTGCATATTGCAAAGTTTGGAATTGTTCTTTAAGTCTGGCCACATCATTCTGTGGCCCAACCCACGAATACATTTTGGATCACAGAGAATGTTGTAGCCTCATTTCAGCCACAATTCTCCCTGCCACGGACTCTTCATGCCAACCTAACAGTCGAGAGAGTGACGCGGCATTCACGGGTGGCCTATTTGTCGTAACATTTTGTAGATTGTCTAGAAGTCCATGGGAAAATCTGTTGGCTCCTGATTTTCTGTGCACATTTGCGTCCGTGGACATTGAGGTGACAGGCAGGAGGCGTTGCATTACACCCACTGGGGGACATCGATTGTGCCGTTTGGTTTTTGCCTGTGGTAGCTTGTTACTTCAATAGCGTTTCATGTCAGCAAATAGTCACTCAAAATATTTGGTTGATTGATTGAGGACCTAAAGGGAGAATGGCAATGGAAATTATTCTCGCGTTTTATATTTTGTCGTGACACAAAAAAACACACAGAATGATAAAACCTGTTTCGTCTCGTGTGGAATGATTATTGGAGTGAACTTCGTACTTCAAAGGCACTGGGGGCCTTGCAGTGACAATCGCGTAGTGGATGTGCAGTGCTCACACAAGCAGTCACTGCACGATCTTAGGTTACCCACTGCCCTGTTGATTCAAATGAGTTACTATATAAAAGAGTTAACACTTTCAGGCACCGCTTTTGGGAGTAATATAACTTTAGAAGTTGTTACTTCCAAACACATTGCTTGATAAATAACATGCGGTTGACCGTCTGGCTGATTGGAATCGTATTTTCGAACAGTGGCTCTTGGCTCTTAACGTGCGTCCAAAAGCTTTAGTCGGGCAAAATGAAAGTTACCGTTCATATTTATTCTCCAGAGCACTTTGAAAGCAACGCTCTTTAAATGTAACTTGGAAGGAGAAGCCCTCACCGTTCCGTGCTAAATACATATCGGATATCTCTCAATGGGCATCGTATGGCTTGTGGCACGGAGATACAGGAGAGGGATTCATTATACTCACTCCAGTCTGAGCAACACTTGCAAACTACCGGTGCGCAGCCCGATGGTATTCACAGTAATCAATCACTTTACTCACCTCCCTGCGATTTGTGAATTGCAGTTTGGTGAATTTGATTAATGGTGATTGTACGCTAAAACACGAATAATCGTCGTGTTATAATAACGCAAGAAGAGCTCCGCAAATAAGAGTTAATAATATTAATAAAGGCACGTTTCGCAAGATAATGTTTAAAACGAGGTTCGTGCGCTGAGCGTAAGTTGAGAGGCAGAGAAATTGGCGGCGTCGTTTGGGTGACTTTCATCGCCAAGTAAAAAAAAACTGGTCATCAATAACAAAGAAAATGTAATTCTCATCAGGCCCCATGGTGCAGAGGGGAGTTTCCAACTCTTACAATCCACTCCGCCTCTCCGGTAAACATTTCTGTTGCGAGGTTCACACCTGGAGAAGCACAACGGACGATGTGTTGGTGAAGGCGGCAGGCCGGTGGTCTTGACTGAGAGGCCACCGTACCAAAAATATTTAGAGCAACTAGATTATGCTGTTCACGTAGCTACTTATTAAATGTTGAACGGATTATTTGACGATGCTGCTGCGTTGGTGAGTGGTGCATGAGCAACAATTAATAATACATAAATAAAATCCTCAACACATTCATCAACAACGCCACCCTAAAAATAGCACCTATGATCTATTTTTCGGGCAATTGCAATGGCCTTCTTCATAACATGTGACTCACGCGCTATTAAGAAGGGACATTGCCCAAAACGTTGGCTGTTAAATTCCCTTTTTGAAGGCCACGCATTTTGTTATTGACGAGCGTCTTGAGTTATGTTCGTGCTTGTGCACCGCTGCCAACGCAGTCTTGGAGGAGTTCTTGGGACGAGCGTACGTGCTGTCCAGAGATGCATGCAAATTATGAATACGTATACAATAATTCGTTGTTAAATGCGTAAGGCAACGTCCCTGCTGTGAGTGACTGCGTGAAAACCGATGTCTGCAGGCCAGCCGTGCCACCCTTCGTGCAAGAACTTCTGCTGGGGATCAGGACCACAGTACTGTCAAACGTGTAAGTGACGCGTCCGCGTCGTGCATCACCACTCCACCGGCTCGCCACGCGTCGCGGCCGCCCCTAGAACGGCCACGCATCTCCAACTCAACTCGGTGCTGAGCATTTGGGCACAGCATTAAATGAAACTGATTTTTTTTATTTTATCAGGTTAAGCCCACTGAGCGATGTAGTCGCTGTTTTTCAGAAGTAGCCTGGCTATTACAAATGATAGCTTATTGAAGTGGCTAATTGTCGTTTGGACATTTATAGCAACCCAAATACTCTAAGCGCATGTTTCTAAATGTGGAGGGAACATGCAAATTCCAAATATACAGCAGCAGGCGTCAGGGTTGGGATCGAACTCACGACCTCCTGTATACCAGGCAAGGTAGTTAACATCTCGCCATGGAGTGGCTCCCTTTCAGAAGTGACCTGGCCACAAATGATAGCTCAACAAAGCGGCTTATAACGTCGAAATTTATAGCATCCAAATAATCTAAACGCACATTTATAAATGTGGAGGGAAAAGCCAGAGGACCTTATGAAAAACCCACGCGACCACGGAGAGACACGCAAACTCCAAATATACAGCAGGCGTCAGGGTCGGGATCGAACTCACCGATGCACATCGCACATTCAGAATGTGACTAGGCAGCGCTGCGACAGAGTGCTGCACTAACAGTGACAATACATATATACGTTTTTGTCATCACCATCATTGAGATTGCTAACAGCCACGTATCATCATATTTACAAATACCTCCGATAATCGCAGGGCCAGTTAATGCACACATTGCGTTCCACAGACTCATTTCGAAACGCCGTCAAATTAAATTTGGTTAAATGGACAAGGGGGGTACGATTAAGCTGCGTTCGTCAGAGCGTTAACCGGCTGTTGTGGTGGTGGTGGAGAGCTGGCGGAGCGGTTGGTGTGCTGGTGACCTGGAGTTGGTGGTGGTGTGAGTGACATCGAAACCGGTGTCGGGCACCGCTTCACCGGTCCGCGCTGACCGGCTCGGTGAAGTATAGTTTCATAAACCCCGTCACTGAAACGGCTTGGGGAGGCTTTTATCCATCAGTGTACTGACAAAGGTTTGTACATTATTATTTAAATTGCCATTATATTAGTTAACATCTCGCTTGACTTAATAACCATCCTGAATAACGGATTAAATGTGATTTATTCCTTCTCCACAAAAGGTGTCAGTAGGCGGGACTGCGCGTAATACAAATATAAAATATAATACGAATATAAAATCCCACGATGACTATCTAAGTGGTGTGCATAAGCGTTTGCGGTAAGCAGTGCAATGTTCTAGAATTAGCGCGCTTTTGAGAAACTGGATCTGCGCCCCTGTAGATACATTTCTTCTGCTCACGCTGCTGTCATGATTGTCCCGCTCCCGTAACCCCATCGGGGTCACAGTCACGAGCACCATCTGCGCCAAGCAGTGCGACGGGCGCTGCTACGGCCTCGACCCAAACCAGTGCTGCCACAAGCACTGCGCCAGCGGCTGCACTGGCCCCCGCGAGACCGACTGCTTCGTAAGCCCCCCCCCCTCCCCATCCCATCGCACTCTCTCGCTCGCTCACTCACTCCAGGGGAAACCCTGCACTGCTTGGGAATTTCCTCCCATCGTCCTCCCTTTCCCCAGCAAGCTCTTGGAGGAGCTTGCTGGGGAAAAGAGCCCACACAACGTGTTGTGTGGGCTCTTTTTCCCGTCACGATTTATGGACGGTTCCGTTTGTTGCAGGCCGCTTGATGGGGTTTGAGGCCTTTAGGACTGCACTAGGAAAATGCACAAAATCGAAGAATTAAGATCCATGGGGAAATCCCACTCATGGTCTACACACGTAGAGATTAAAGGCAACCTTAGTTGGAACTCAGACTCGGTGATTATTATTTCAGGTCCTCCCCCACTGCCCGGTTGTAAGGTTATAAGTTAATACATTTGTGGAAAAAAACTTTTCCCCAGTACGTTATATTGGTTGGCAATATATTGTAGTGAGCATAAATATTATTTTTTTGGGTTAGATCGCATAAATATGAATGTGGCGTATTAACGACACGTTTATACTTAGGCGATCTAGCCAAAAAGCTTTAATGATGCATAATAATATTGGTCGCGAAAGCCTACTACGTATTCAACCATTGTCATGCAGTCGACATGTACATCGCAATCAACCACCATTTAATTGGTGAACTACACAAGTTCCTTCAATCGACTTTTTAACAAAAGCACCCCCCACTTTACGTGGCCGTTTTCATGGGTGACAGAGTGAAGCTCTTTAGCATCGAGCCACGGCCCACGTCGACGACACGTTGATGCCTGCGCCATTAAACGCATTCAGCGCTCCTTTCATTAGAGCAAACGTGAAAACCCGACGCCGTGCCGCTGTCCATATTTAACTGGAGTTGTTTTGTCCGCAATGGAAAAGTGCGATCGGGGAAAAAGAGGAAAAATGCATCTCAAACGGCGAATTGGCTTCCACGCAGCGCCTCGCGAGTGACGACACCGGATTAGCATCCGCAGCCGGAGATAAACACGCGCCTGCTCCTGCAAACTGAGCCGGTGTTTGCCCGAGTGTATCATTTGACCTGGGAGGGTGGCCTCTCCATCAACTTTGAAACCAGGGCTCTGTCCCCCGCGCTCCCACCCTGAAAGCAAAGCACTGCCTCCCTGCCTCCTCTGAAAGGGCTCCAGACAAAGCGTTGTTCCGGTCAACCGTTACAAAGTTCTCAGTGCTCAGTGAAAAGAAAATGCTGTCCGTGTTTTTAGTGCTTTAGAATTCCCGCAGCCCGTCGTTAATTAGCAGCCAGACTGTAGATATCCGGAGCCCGTGCGGCCTGCAGTGCGATAGCTCTGTACGTTAAGCACTCCCCCCTCCTTAACCTCCTTCCGTTCCCCCCGTAAAGCCTCGCCTCTTCTCCATTGCCCATTCTTTTCCTCTTCCCTCCCCTCCGCTCCTTCCCATCCCTCCCATACCCTTTCGTGATCCCCTAAGTACCCCTCTAACGCTGTCACTCATTCCTCCATACCACGGTAGCACGCCCTTGCCGACTCCCATCATTCCATGTTGTGTCACCGTTCCGTAAGCTATGTCATCAAGCGCCTCGAGTGAAGGCGCTCTCCAGGAATATAAATATCAGTTCGATAATCCCCCACTCTCGCTCCCCCCCCCCCCGGCAATCTCACGTTGCGTGCAGGCACAGCGGCGGACGATGTGACGGCATAGAGTGTGCTCCCCCCTCAACGTTTCACCTTCCGTCGCCGCTGAGTGAGACACCTGCGGGTGTGCGCGGGCTTGCCTGATACGCCACGGGGCTTCTAACACCTCCGTGCCCGCCGTGTCCGTTCGCGCGCAGGCGTGCAGAATATTCAACGACAGCGGCGCCTGCGTGGATCACTGCCCGGCTCCGGTCTTCTACAACCCGTCCACCTTCCAGCTGGAGTCCAACCCCAACGTCAAGTACAGCTACGGAGCATCCTGCGTCAAGGAGTGCCCCAGTACGTGCCCCCCCGCCCCCCCTCCTGCCTACCGCCGGCCGCTTGTTGGAGCCGATGCATTGTCTCTGACGGGCCACTCGTCAAAGGGGCAATTACTCAGAGAGGCGGAATTTTCAAGTGTCACGCAAAGGCGAATTGTGGAGGGGGGTTATTATCGGGGATTCCAGAAAGCAACTTTTCTCGTCATAGGGCGGCTGATGTAGATGCAGAGCAATGACGACAACTTCACATTCAGGTGGTCAAGCCGGGCAACTGTGTCAGGAGCAGCAGAGTGCATTGCTTGTGCGTTTCATCGTTATATGTTGTTACGGTCTGTTCTGGATGCATGTAGGGCATCTGAGACGTGGGGGAATCAGTGCATCAATATTATGGTCTAGTATTGGTGTTAATGAAACACCGATCTAGGCTCTGTCAAGGCCCCCAGGCCTATAAGGAAAGTCGCCGTACCCTAGACTGGGTGGGTCGTGTGGGGGAAGGCGGAAAGATGGTTGCCGAGCCGGTCCACCGACCGAGGGGAAGACCTAAGGGCAGATGGTGGGACACAGCCAGGGCAGATCTTGGAGGTCACTGTGTGGTAGCAGCTGTGGCATCAGGCAGAGGTGTAGATTAAAACAAACGGTGCTCTTCACACATTTTCGGAGGGGGGGTCACTTTCGCCGATACGACATCGTCAGTGTGAGGGCCGCCACACATTTAAAACCATTGTCGGTTTGATAGCAGCACGATGATGATGGTGGGGGGGAGGGTGTTTCCCACATTTTGTGTCTTGTCGGGGGGCCACACAAAAGGCCACCAGGGATGGCCAGTGGCCCGCGGGCCTTGCAATGAAGAACACTGGGTACAAGTGCTGTTTTCGAGGTGCGGTGGTGACATTGACGGCTATGGCCACGGTCTTGAAACGCAACATGGAGGTTTAAAGCTGTTGAGGGATGCACACAAATGCGATTTATTTCTTCAGCACTAAAAGACAATTTTGAGTTTTAGAATTGAGAAAATATTTTGTTAAATAACATTCGCGTTTAAATGCAATTATAACCGGATTCCACGATATATATATTTCTAATTTACATTGCATGTTCAATAATACACCCACTCGAGTATATATATATATGTGTACAATCTAATGGGATTTGTGAAAGAAACAATTCACTTAGCTACTATTAACAGAACAGTTAAAGATACATTTATATGTATGTGTGTTAAAATGAAACTGGTTTAATATGGAAATGTACTTCCTGCAAAGTATACAATAATGCAATTTGCATAGGCATGTGATCTAGGGGTGGGCAAATTGCTTTCATAATCATGCACGTGAGCCGAGTATTCTGCAGCAAAGGAGCATACTGTATGTGTCCACAGTAGGGCCCTCTGTGCACACTGCCTGAGCAGTATCGACACATCTGTACACTTATGTACGCACGAGTACACTTATGTACACATCTGTACCCTTATGCGCTGCATGTACAGGGAATATGGGTATAAAAATACATATTTAGCACTTTCCTCAATACACTGTTGGATGAAGGCATTCGCACGCTTTGTTTGACCATACTTTACCACGCTGCTCGCAGCAGATTGGTGAGAGGTGGGCGAGGAAGCGGGGGTGGAGAGGGGTGGTGGGACCGGTTCAGGTATCGCACGCCACTGGTGTAAGCCATGACCACAAATGTATGCATGTTGGAGTGGGATCGGCGGATGGCTGTGGGGGCTGTTAGTTGGGGCAATGAAGGATGTGCAATCGTTGGATCGATTGGTCGAACCCGGTGTGGATGGGGAAGTTCGTTGACGGACGTTGGTTGTTGTTGTTGATTTCCCCGTAGGGAATTTTGTCGTCAACTACAACTCCTGCGTGCGCTCGTGCCCCGTCAACAAGACCGAGGTGGAAGATGGCAGCGGAGTGAAGCACTGCAAACCCTGCCCGGACAACCTCTGTCCCAAAGGTCACACACCCATGAGCGAGCGTCGCAACGCAGCGGATTATTGGGGACCTGCTGGGCTACCTCTCGCCACAGTCATTTAGTAGCCCGGCAGGCACTTTATATATTATGATGATGCTTGTTTACTTCGGAAAGCCTCATGACAAACATTTTTTTTTCACGAGGGTCCTGCCAAGTTTTTTGCAGCCGTTGCCAGATGATTGCTTGTGTTTGTTGCAATAGAGTCATCGGCAGGGTTAATTAATTCGGCAATATTTGGAAGGTGTCGCTGGCATACGATGGCCTACTCTCGCGAACGACATCTCCACCATGAAGCGGACGGTGTCGCCGTATCTAATATGGATATGCGCACCGCAGTTATAACCGGGATGGCCGATTTAGTTGCCACTGGTTTCGACCCGTGAACCCTTCCGAACCGAGCGGCAAACGGGCTATCGCTCGTCCTCGTCACCCTTGGTTACCCGAGAATTGCAGCGTTTCTCTCGGATGTTGTCATCGTGAGTAGAAACTGTGAAGAGAAATTGGAATCACACTTGCGAGCACGTTTGCCAAAGCCACTGGAGGCATATTTAGTATTTTGAGAGTTTACGGCAATAGTTTGCATTTGTTTTCTGACTGAGTGCTGGCGTCATTGTAGATGCATAATCATTTGTGACATGAAGACCCTTTTTCTTAGAGCATGAACTGCTTTATCCCGTAAAAATAAACCTTTAAGTTGTTTATTGGCTACACTGAGTGGCATTAACGATGTATGTGAACTTCTGTGTAATATCATAACATAAAGTATCAAAATCTTTGTTTTAATACTTCTGCATTACAATTGCCCTTTCTATTTTATTGAACATGAAGCAAATTATCCAAACTAGGCATATTCAGGCAATATTTAATGATATATTATACACATATTTACAATTTTTTTAAAGGCTGGTCAAGGAATAAGGGGTCAGATTGTAAATGGTCAGTTACACAAATACAAATTTGTATTCATAATTTCTAACCATATGTTTCCTTGTAACTTGCGGGTATTTCTGCGTGGAGTTCTGTTGAAAGTCAAGCTTGTTAATTCCACCCATGCATTGCACTTGTGTCTCTCTGCAGTTTGCGATGGCATTGGATCCGGAAATCTGAAAGGGGCACAAACGGTCGACTCTAAAAACATCCATTTCTTCTCGAACTGCACGACCATCAGTGGGAACCTGATCTTCCTGCGAAATGGATTCGATGGGTAACGGGCACCTCCTAAACGACTTCACATGTTTTCCCGCTCACCTGTACGCTCACCTCGAAGCAGTCCCATGGTGCATTGCGTATTCTGAACTCGTACGATTTCTAAGGGGCTCTAACTGCATTGAGGTGCAGGTGCGGGGAGCGGATCATGGGACTGTCACCTGGCTGGGCTGTGGAGATCTCCCTTGGTCCAGGTCGCAGCGTCTCTCTGCTCAAATATGCGCCGGATGGTATGCTCGTCACTGTTGGCTAGCCCTGAGCTAGCCAGTGGTGCAATTCCACATTCTAATGGTCAAGTGCAGTCCCTCCATTCGGCAGTCAGTGTTGGCATCCGAAATTACGGTACTCGAGAGAGGATAATGATGTGCGTTGACGCCACCCCCCCGCCCCCGTCTGGGAGTTGAACTTGCTGCTTCATAGCTGAGTTGACCACTCCACAACCGCTACCTTGCCAGGTTTGCTCTGCCAGTGTGAGAGTCCGATTGCTCGCAGCTCTAAAGTCGCAAGGATGTCCCAACATACACGACCCTGTTACTTCCCAACAAAATATTGGGTGCGAATTTATAAAAAAATTAAACTAATTCACCATCTTCTTGGTTCTTTCGGTAAAGTCACGTAGAAGGGAAATAATAAAATAATAAAAATAAAACATAATATAGACGCTGTCTTTCCGACAGACCTTTTCTTCACCTGAGGACGGCTGCTTGCGTTGTGGCCGAAACGTCGTGAGAATTATTTAATTATGTTGTATTTTTATTATTTTATTATTTCCCTTCTACGTGACTTTACCGAAAGAACCAAGAAGATGAATCCCTGCAGTCACGAAAGAAGCTTTACATCGAAATCTAATTCACCATCTTCATTAGTAGCACCGTCTTATAATATAAATATATAAATATACATGATAGGCTAACTGTGTAGCCAGTGGCCTAAATGGTGCAATTATGGTTTCAGTAATTGCCGCTTTCACAATGGTATTCACGTCACGCCACGATGTTGCCAAAGCCTACGGCAGTTGAATGTGATCTGTCTGTAATAAATGTTCTTTTGGGGTTAGATTTCATTCATATAAATGCGTCGTCAAACCTGCCACCACCTGACACAGACAATTAGTAAGGTTTGTCACGTTAACAGAACACTGATTGTGTGTTGGAGAGTAAACCCAAAACTCTTTGGTTCTTTCGGTAAAGTCACATAGGTAGAAAAATAAAATAAATGTTATTTTTTATTTTATTTTTCTACCTACGTGACTTTACCGAAAGAACCAAAGAGTATGTAATCCTGCAGTCACGAAATCTTCAAATCAAGATTAAACCCAAAACGTTTACAATTCGAGTACGACGTGCGCTGGTGGCTGCAACCAGCTTCATGAGGCGATTATCCAGAATTGTGAAGAAAGTCCTCCTGCTTCGGTCTTGAAAAGAGGGGTAATGGTGATGTCATCACTGTGGACTTATCTACATCGAGCTTGTATAGAGTCGCAAGGGCAGCATGCTCTGGGAGGAGCCACACTCGGGTTCACGTTGTGCTCTCGCCGATCGCTGCTGAAGTCGCAAGGCCATTCAAGCTCATTCGCCGTGCAATGGCGCAATAGTTCACGTGATAACCTGGAATGAACGGGGGTTTGTCCTTTGTTTCAGCGACCGCTATTACAACATTCCTCCTCTGAACCCGGACACCCTCGATGTATTCCACAATGTGCAAGAGGTCACAGGTATGACCCGCTTCTCATTGTGGCATTATCGTAGTCTGCAGGATTTTGCCAATGACAGACGATGCTTCGACAGTGGTTAACTGTTGGCCCTGATGTGCACCTGTACACAATTACTATTTATAGACAGCACACTGGATATCATTGTGTCCTTGACAATGTGAATAATGTTCGGGGTATAATGCCTGGCATTGCATTAAATAGTATGTCTTGATGAAGTAAAAAAACACTTTTTAACACGGTTTTAAACTTGACTTTTGTCAGAATAAAATTCATTCTAATTAATGTGGTATATTCACCGTAAAGAAATGTGTCTTTCTTGGGTTCAACGGTAATCAAGTGAGTTCATGTAAGAGGAGTTGTCCAGCATGCGACCATCACTGATGAAGTGAACGCAAACTCATTGTTGCCTCGTGATCTCACTTGTCGGCTTTGAAGGGTTCCTCAACATTGAAGCCTGGCCAGAAAACAGGACAGACCTGAGCGTTTTGGAGAATCTGCGGACGGTGAGAGGCAGGGACACCAGAAGGTGAGACTGCTGGCCCACGTTAGAAGAACTTTAAGCCACGTGTGGTCATTCACTGGACTGGCCGTTTCATCTCAGTCATGCTGTATTCAGCCACCACACTGCAGCTCACTCACACACTCACCTGATCATACACACCCTCACCACACTGCAGGTCATAACAACATGCCCACTAACTTAACCGATCACTCACACACTCACAAGATCATACACTCACTAACGTATCTACGCACCTACTCACTCACATCCAAAGATAAAGAGAAATATTCCCCCGTATAGCCTTAATAGACTGTTGGGGCAAGTACTGTTAGCGAGCACCTATGAAGGCCTGAATGGTGCACATGGGGGTAGGTGGCCAGCACCACGACCAAACGCCTTTGTCTCCCCAGTGGCAATGTTTACACACCACACCAGGTACTCATTTGAGGCTGAGTTAACCCAGGGGAGGCCCAGGACCGGTTCAGATATTTGTCACCGAATATCTGAACCATTATATAGTACGTTGGCGGGTGTTGCCTTTTTTATTACAAGGAGCCCTCTACTTATGAATATTCGACTTGTGAACTTTCAGAGATACGAACAAACCTACGTCCAGTTGCCTGATTGGACTGAGAGTCGTAAGTTCAACCGCCGCGCAATAGACGGCGGTGGTTGTTCGGTGTCATTACCCAGCATTTCTGCCAGGGTCGCCATCATTGTCTGTTGTTGCGTTGTCATTGCGCGGGTTCACTACGACGTTCTTTGCTCTTTTCAAGAACAATATCAACCCCCATCATGTCTCAGAAGCGTAAGAGTGGTGAAAGTGTTGAGGTTGGCAAGAAGAAGAACCAGTGGCATCTACTTCTACATGAGATTATAACATTTTTAAAGGCACTCCCCGTATTTAGTGTACATGCCGTACAACATGTTTGGAATCGACGGGAGTAAAGTTGGACTTACGAACAAATCGACTTACGAACAGACCTGGAACCTAACTCGTTCGTAAGTAGAGGAGTCCCTGTATTTATATCAACTTTGTACTCTAATTCCATACACCGCGGACTTGGTCTTCATCTCTATCCACAGTTTGCTTGCTGCCCACGCTGCGTTTTACCATCTCACACCACGTTACTCAATTTGCACACACGAATTAAGTTTTGGTGTAGTTCCCATTATTTTGAGATGGAATTGAACTGTTGACCTGTGGAATGCAAGTCCAGCGTGTTAACCATCGCACACTGAGCTACATCTGGACTTAGTGAACCATCTAGAAAACAATTATGGCGTTTACATATATTGCTGGTCCGTAAGTCACTCTTGTCTATGCAAGGTCGCGCTTGCAAATGAGAATAATGCTTGTCTCTTGACTTTTCGCCTGGTCTAACAGTATGCACTTGAAGAATGCTTGGGATTTCGGTGAAGGATAAGGTTGGGGTTTGGTATAGAACAACATTGAGTATGTGACATTATTATTTCGGCATACTCAGGAAAAAGGAGGATACGTTGGATGAGTCACGTGTATGTGTGTGTGGGGTGGAGGAGGACACTGAGACAGGCACTTGCAGTGGGATCCAAAAGCCAAAGAGGAATATCCGGATAGCGGCGGTGAGAGGCCTGCCGTTGGCTCTGCCACAGGTCAGAGGTCGAGCAAAAGGGAAGGAAGCGTCGCCGGGGAGGGAGTCATTGTCAGCGAAACGTCGTACTACTCAAATTTTAAAATGCTGTTGATTCTCTCTTCAACACACCGGTGGGCTAGAGAAATGAATTATTTTGTCCTTTGAAAAACGTGACACATTGTTTACTGATTGGCCGTGTCAGGTGGCGGAGGGTTACGACACATTTATAAATGACGCGATCTGACCCAAAAACCTATATTATGAATAATATTGGTCGCGAAAGCCTACGTGTTAAATTGGGGAGGGAGTGGTCGCATCAAAGGATTCACCTTGACCCCAGTACCCGCGGTCAAGACTTCTCCCCACTTCATATTCACGCTCCATTGGGACGGGCTTCATCGTTGACAAAAGCGGACACGATGCACTTTGGCCAGAAACGTTGCGCGAGGGTGAACGGCGCTCGGTTTCCCTCGGAGGAATGTGTCGCTGCGACTCGCCTGTCAGCGTCACTATTCTGGTTGTTACGCGTTACTGTACGTATGCGAAGAGGTTACAGGTAACTGCTACAGTGCGGCCAATTTTTTGTTTTGTTTCAACATTATTTGGGTCCAGTTTATATTCGACGAGTAATGTTTGGTAATTGTGTCACTTGTGTTAGGATTATTAATGTCATGATTATTTAATCGTAATGGATTTAAAAATATATATACACATTTATATCGGTATTTCATTGATTATGTCCTGGTAATGGCCCTTTGATGTGTACTTGCTGGACTTGCACTGTAGAATAAGTATGTACGTTGAAATTCTTTCGCACCACCGTACGTAGCCAACCATGCTACTCGCTCCCATGCCAACGTGTACGGCACACATTGGCATTTCACTGGCACGATTTGACCCAGAAAACGATTATTTATCGCAACTGTATTTTATATTTTAGTTGTTGTTTTTTTATCAGCGGCTATTCCTTCCTGGTGTCCAACCTGCCGCACATAACATCGCTGAGCTTCCAGTCTCTGGAGGAGATCAGCGAGGGCGGCATTTACATTCGACGGAACAGAAACCTCTGCTTCCACGACACGGTCAACTGGACCCGCCTGCTGAGGTCAAGTCGCCCGCGCCTGCTCTACGACCCCCCCCAAGACAACTGCAGTGAGTGCAGCCCCCGCAGCTGGAGGGTCACGGGGTCACGGTGGCCAGAGGCTGATCTAGAAACTTCCCAAGGAAGGGGGAAGGGGCAGTCCCAGCACTTTCTCATTGGGCTCTACAATTATAATACAAAACTTTCCATTCCACATCATTAGACCTCCCTTTCCAGTACCAAAACTGAAACCTTTTTACAAGGAATCATGTCTGCATTAACCACAATACTTGTGGTCAAAATGCAAACAAAACACACACTCTGATAATCTATGCATTGTCCTTGAAACTGATTGGTCCACACCAGAGACGGCTTTCTTTTGAGCCTCGTCTCATTCCATTCCATTCCTATTCTCATATTTTGGTACTGGCAAAGGTGGTGTAGCATTCCATTGATTTCCTGTGGTGAATATCAATAAAATACCAACTTTAGGGGTCTCAAGGCGGGGGGCTTTTCCCCCCATGCTCCCCCCCCCACTCCACCCTGAGGATCCACCACTGACCATGGTCAATGCTGTTGATGTAATCACATCTCGCCATTGTTTCCTTCTGTCAAAACCCATACATCCTCGGGACCAGTTTTGACATTTTAAGGCTCATCAGCAGAGTTTCATGAGCTTATAATCTGCATTTTTGGCAATCTGGTGGTTTGTGTACAATGTGGTGACCTGTTTTTCGGCCGCCTCCAGCGTTCTATTTGAAAGCAACAGCACAGCTGATAAAAGATGCCGTTCACCGATTGGTTATTTTCCTTCACGCATGCCGTGGTCTGCAGCGACCTCACCGAGTTATTGATTAAGCACCGCTCGCTTCGGGCGTTTTGCCGCATTGGACCATCTCCGTGAATTCCTCTCGTGCACCCGTCGCACGGAATGTCTGGCCAATGATGCCGTGAGGGAATGGGGAGCCTATAAACGTTCGAGGCAGAGTTGTAAACACGCTGGTTTCGGGTTTTTTGTGTAGTTGAAGCACAATACGGCAGTGTGTATGTAGTGAATGGTATATTACAAATTACACATTTAAGGATGGCCATGACAATGGTCGTGAATAACTACGGAATATTAGCGATGCCTTGGTAGATAAGTCGTGGTCAAATTGCATTTTTATTTATTTTATTTTATCCAGAAAAGCTTAATTGAATCTCAAGACTCCTTGCAAAGGGATGTTTGGCATATTCCATTTTTATTGGAATCAGAATATGTATTCATACTGGAGGAATCCGATGAGCTATAAGCTCTTTTCGATTTAAAGCTTTTGTGACTGCAGGGATTCATCTTCTTGGTTCTTTCGGTACTTCCCTTCTACGTGACTATAAGCTCTTGTTCACAGATGTCCAGTATGGGCGGGTAAGAACGCTACAACAACAAACGGTACCAAAACACGATTGTAGAGTGACAGCCAAAGTGACAGCCAAAGGAGACGAGGAAAATAAGACCAACCGTCGAGATGGAGCAGGGTGACATCAGTCCGCGTGCAGGTCGAGATGGGTCAGTTGCACCATAGTAAGAGGAAGGGGTGTTGATAGTGCACATGGCAGTGGGTAGACAGTGGGTAAAATAGTTCACGACGAGGCTCAGGGAAGTTCAATGTTGAGTACATTGCGTGAATCAGAGGCTTGAGCTACGGCCGAATTCCTTGGTTGATAGCCTGGACACGCCGTTCAAACGAGATGTTTCATCTCGAGGGATTTTTTTTTTGTTTTCGGTGAAATATTTTAATTAATGAAACACAAAGTGGTAGTGGAGAGAGGTTTGCATTGTTGTCTAATTGCGATGATTAATCATTCACATGACAGCAGTGAACGAGAAACCGGGGCCATTTTACAATTGCTGTCTTATTATTATTATTATTATCCATAATAGAGGTTTTTTTCTTCGGTTAGATCGCGTAAATATAAATGTGCCGCTAAACCCGCCACCACCCGACACAGCCAATTAGTATGGTTTGTCACGTAAATGAAATGTGTCGGTTAGATACAAGTTCAGCACACCGGTGTGTTGGAGTACCGTAACGTTTCGCTGGTAATTGCAACCAGCATCATCAGGTGACAGCCAGAATTGTGGAGAATTCCTCCTGTTTTGGCCTTAAATATGAAACATTTATAATTACGCGATCTAACCCCCCAAAAAACGAAACCTCTATGATGGATAAACCATTCTTGTTGTTATTTTGTACAAAGAGCAATGGACGCCACTGCTGTGCGTGTGACCGGCCAGGCAAAGAGGGCTACGTCTGCGACGCCCTGTGCTCGGCAGAGG
Organism: Lampetra planeri; assembly: GCF_965212315.1. Lineage (NCBI taxonomy): Eukaryota > Metazoa > Chordata > Hyperoartia > Petromyzontiformes > Petromyzontidae > Lampetra > Lampetra planeri. Next base: position 1,663,931 of record NC_136127.1, read on the forward strand.
GCTGCTGGGGCCCCGGGCCCATGCAGTGCCTCAGCTGCAAGTTCCACAAGCGTGGGAAGACGTGCGTTGAGTCCTGCAGCGTGCTCGACGGGTAAGGTCGCGAGGGGAGACTGGCCGGTTGGCTCAGTGGTGCGAGCGAGGGGCCTCGCGGTCGCAAGGCTGCGAGTTCAAATCCCGGTTGGTGGGTTGACTCAGCCCATCAACCCTCCAGCGATGATGAAAACGAGTGCCCTCTTTGTGGGCAAGTCGATAAACTAAACTACGGTCTGTTCTGCTAGAACGCGGTACCGTATTTGCCTTCCTGAAGAACACCGCATTATGGAAAAATCGCGTTATAATAAATCGTATAAAATATGTGAAATGCGTACGCAGGCTGAACAAAGACTGAGGCACGTGGGTAGCATCTAGAAGCATTCAGCAGCATCCCGTCTTGTGTGATGCTACGCCGAGGCAGCCGTACGACCGCTTATTCCTACTGGCACGATGTAGTTTTCTTCGCTCAATCACGTTGTATCCAATGTGCATCAGGGAACAATTTTTTTAAAAATAAAATAAAATAAATAGTTTTTAACAAAAAAAATTGTTCCCTGATACATTCGTCGCATTATATCCAATTCGTGTTATGAAAACACGAGTTATAGGAGAACACTGTATAAACGAAACTATTTTTATTTTACCAGGAACGTCCCATTGAGCTATGTGGCTCCTTTATAGAAGCGTACTGGGCACAAATGATAGCTCAACAAAGTGGTTCATCACGTGGAAATGTATCGCAGCCAAATACCATGAACGCACGTTGATTCCACCACCTCCTGTAAACCAGGCGAGGTAGTTAACATCTCGTCACCGCGGCGCCCCTCAAGTCAATGACACTTGCCCTTTGTATGGAGTCGCCCCCACCTTAGGGATGTGATATTTGCACCACTGGCTCAAGGCTGCAGACAGGGGATGAGCACTGAATCGGTCTATGGGAGCCACCAAGCCTTGCCTGTAGAGCGTTGGAAACGTATCTGTGCTCAACAACGATTCCTCAATTTGGCATCATACGTCTTCAATTTATCAGTACCCAACTAAGCCTTGATTAATAAAAAAATCAAGGATCCATCATAGAGGTTTGTTTGGGTTAGATCGCATAAATATATAAATGTGTCGCTGAAACCCGCCACCACCCAACACAGCCAACTAGTAAGGGTTGTCACGTAAACAGAACGTGCCAATTCATCACTAGTACAGAGCCAAGTCACAACATTCACAGTCTGAGTACGACGTTTCGCCAGTAATTACAATTAGCTTCATCAGGCGACAGCCAGATTTGTGGAGAAGTCTTACTGTTTCGTTCCTTATATAGAGGCGTAGATGTGGTGACCACCCTTCTGCACTCTTGAACAATGATGGGGGGGGGGGGGTTACTGAGGCATCATACATTATGCGTGTGCATTATGCGAGTCCTTTGAACTTGTCCTTCCTGTCTATTGTGTTTATTAAAATAGCCCCACCAACGGTAATCCCTATTGAAGTACGCTGCCCCTAGTAGGCATGCATTTAAATAATGTATTACTTGATGATTCGCTTCCATGCAGCACTAAGACGGTAGCTATCTGAACGTTAAAGTTATTTTGATTTCTTTCAATTTCGATAGATTATCTAATTAGTCTTGGCCAGTGGTAGCTAGTTTTGCACAAAACTTCAACATTATCAAAATCAATTGAGGGCCCTTGTTGGCACGCGTGTTCTGCTACTGCTGACAATTGCATGTGGGAGAATTTAATATTTCTCTGATGTTCTTTTATTCTCGTGCTGATCATTCTTTCAACCTATCTATGTGACTTTACCGAAAGACCCAAATAATATGAATTCCTGCAGTCACGAAAGCTTTAAGCCACATTTGAGTTCTTGTTCATGGAGCCGTGTAGGCCTACTTGGTTGCATCTGCATGTATGCCTGCATGTGGGGAGCGGTCGTGTAGCGGTTAGCACGCTGCACTACAAACCTGGCAACTCGGATTTGTTTCCCACTCGCGGCCAACACCAGTGACGATCATCTGAACCGGTCCTGGGCCTCCCCTAGGTGGACTCAGCCTCAAATGAGTACCTGGCACGGTGTGTAAAACATGGGCACTGGGAAGACAAAGGTGGCCAGTCGTGGTCTGGCCACCCACCCTATTGTGTGCCGTGCCGGCCTTCACGGGTGTTCACGAACAGCACTTGTGCCAACAATTTGTTAAGGGCTATGCAGGGGGAGATCTTTGTCATTGTCTTGTCTTTGTGTGTGCGTGTTGATGCGTCTCTCCCGTGTGACGCTGCAGGGACGAGCGTGAGTTTGTGAGTGGCGCTCTGTGCATCGCGTGCCACACCGAATGCATGCTCATCAACGGCAGCCTCACCTGCCACGGCCCGGTAAGCCGCCACGCACCAAAACCTCTCCTCCTTGCAGGGCCTCTATTTTCACACGGTGCAGGATGGCAGAGTGCTCGGAGGAACTACACATATATGACTCGGTGTGGAGAATAAGCAGAAACCTATTTGCTGTACCCCTGACAGGGATCTTGAGGCCTCTTCCACAGTCCAGTGTCTCTCACACACACGCGACTGTGACCCAGGTCACTCTTGCAATTGAGACGATCCTGGTCTCTTGAGTTCTCAACCTGAAACTAAACAACACAATATCAGTGTGAACCATGACCCTCGCCTACAAGACACCATCATTATGAGGGGCAGGGCCGGATTAAGGTTCTTGTAAGGCCCTAGGCACTTCTGTTTCGTAGACCTTCAGTGATAACTCTGTACGGTTCCTACCGCTGCCCCATGTTACTACTGCCGCTGTCACTCGCTAAAGCTGATGAAAAAAAACCTGTCTCCGATCAACCAAAGGATAACAACGCATTGTTTTCCCTCTCACTACTCTCTATTGAGAATGAGATTTTTGCGATAAACACCATTTGAAGATGTTCTTGGTAATTTTGGAATGAAAACATCTCGACAAGTTAATCTCCGGTGTTAATTTCTCTCACCTTTTTGAAAAAAAGAAAACGATTCACGTGGCTCTGCCTCTTTATATCTACACTGTGGCTATCCTTGCTATGCAAAATATATTTATTCAAGAAGATATCTCAGTTACTTGTTTTAATATACGAACAAAGAATAAAGCATGGCCGTATTTCTTTCATAAACCCTTTAGTTTTGCTTGGGCCCTAGGCACAATGCCTACTGTGCCAACCACCGTGCCTACTGTGCCTATTGGGTAATACGGCCCTGATGAGGGGCCATTGCATGCGTGATGGGATCATTGTTGACTTTTCATATTTGGAACTCAGTTGTATTGATGCTGGAAGGGAGATGACGAGATCTTCCCATTGTGAGCAGTAAAGCACTCCACCGACGGTGCCACTCAATCTGATTTTAAATAACCAAGGAAAACTTTATTGGAGCGATTGACATTTGCCCTTGAGAGCAGCCCCTCTGAGCCATGCGTTATTAGCCCCGGATAGTGGGTTATGTACTCACAACGATTTCCAGTTAATTTATTTCACAGTGAAACATTTACTAAATTAATTATTTTCATACATACGGCGGCAATTATTCTGCATGCCAGTTAGATTTTTATTGTTGAATTTGCCTATTAAGGCCGTTCGCAAAATGATTCGGTACTCTGGGGCTTTTAGCAGCCAGAAGTGTTCACTGCACGCGGTTTCTGTGGCTGCAGCAGCGAGGGGCCACCAGAGCGATTATTAAATCAAGAGGAATCAATTGGAATAAACACATCTGGGGAAATTGTTTCCTTTAAGGGAGATTGCGACCACAGTCTCTTGCTGTCCTCTTGCTAGAGTATCTCGCGTTCCCTTGCTCTGGAACACGAGATGGGACACCACGTTGCCTGGTCAAGCATGGGAAAGGTGAAATCCAGCATTCCCGCTGCAAGGCCCGGTCTAGGCATAGTATGTGTAGCATTGTTGACTTGCATAAAATGGTGCTCAGGTTATTGATGTGTGCGAGGCCGGGCTCACACCTAGGTTATCAGTTGCGCAACCCAAATTGCTCTTGAAATTGCGCAACTTAATAATTCATCATAATTTCAACTCGTAATGTGCCTGTACAGTGTTTGCTTACTCTGGAAGGGAGAGCGAAAACAACGCAGTGGCACGGGGAACCACAGACGAGCAGGAAGGCAGCCAGGCAGTGAGCCGGTGCCAATTCCCCCCTCCCCTCCCCCCAGGGTCTGAGGTCCTCTCTATATATTTAAATATGTTATTAGCCAATGAACGAATGTTTACCTGCGGGAGCAAACCGGAGCACCCAGAGAAAGCCCACACACGCGAGGGGGGCCAACACCATCCCATACAAGAGGGAACAGGTGGAGCCCTAGCTGTGCTTGCAGAGACATCCACGTCAGCGATTCAGTTGCACGCAACCCAATGGCATTCAGTTCACCCGCTTCGCTGTGGACCCGCCTGTAGGCCGTTTTTCCCATGTTGTCGTCCAAGACACTGCTCACACCTCGCACTTTGCCAGGGTTAAAGGCCAGGTGTGTCGCAGTAATTTCGGGGTCATAGGAAAGGAGAGAGCGTCACTGTTTAAAGCTGGGACAGACGAACCCTCCTCCTCCTCCATGACATCCAATGGCTGATCCAGACCTCACCTCACCACCCGCCCTCCCCTCTCTGTTGGTCCCAACGTAGTCCGTCAGCAGACGCCCGTCAGTTCCCAGCCCTATAAATGTCCACGTGATAAGCCACGTCGTTGTGCTATCATTTGTGGCCAGGTCGTTTCTGTAAAATAAGCGAATAGCTCAGTGGGCTTTACCTAGTAAAATAAACATGGCTATGTCGACACATTTGAGTGTTTTGCTTACCTTTCCTATACTTTACACATTCCTATGATGTTTTCGTCTTGTTTGTTGTAACTTTCTGACCCGCCCCGACTGAACATCTGTGAAAAAAGCTTTATAGCTCATCGGATTCCTCCAGGATAAATAATCTGATTCCGATTCTGATAAACTCTCTTGGTCAAGAATGCGCAGTCGGGCAAACGGTGTGTGCCGTGGAGATCGGGGGAGCCGGCAAGTCACTGCACCGTGGAGTGAACAAAGTTGAGAATCACCGTTCTCGAAAATGAAAGACGTGGCTTTGTGCGTGTAAGAGATCGCGCGCTGCCTGTGAGCCGTCTGTGGGGCTAAGAAATTTTTTTTGCATAGGGAACAAACTCGTATTTGCATAGGTTGGTCTTAATATTTCACATTTTTTTTAGAAAGGTGTTGGATAATAGGTTGCCTCAGGGAAGCAAACGCTCGACCGGTTTCGACAACAAGCTGATGAGACCCAGAATGTAAAAACTGTTCCAAAACATTGCGTGCCAGTTTTTTTTGGGCTGATGGTTCTCAGGTGAGGGAGGAGATGGAAGCGTGGAATGTTGAAAATGAGAGCTGAAACGTTGCTTTAGAATAATCCCACCCTCGCCTTTTTTGACACTCAAAATTGGCAGTCAATCGCACCAGGTGTGGTACACATGCTATTTTTTTTAATCCAAACCACAGTGCCTAAATACACATGATGCAGCTGAGGGAGAATCTTTTTTCTGGCTTGGTTTATTCAATATAGGGCAGTAAATTCCATAAATTTAAGACGTTGGTTGTGAATCGATTACTGGTTGTGAATTTTGATTTAAAGCTTTCGTGACTGCAGGGATTCATATTCTTGGTTCTTTCGGTAAAGTCACGTAGAAGGGAAATAATAAAATAATATAAATATAAAACAATAAAAATTCTCACGACGTTTCGACTGCAACACAAGCAATCATCATCAGGTGTGAAATACCTGGCCGAGCATGGCACCTTTTCCACCGTAGACCTAACCCGGACAAATTTCTCAGTCAGCCTATGTCTATCGAAACTGTGCAGTGTACTGTAAAATAAGTTAAACTCATTACCGGTAGCAGATCTCGGTACGAATCAATTCCTGACGCCCGAACACAGATGGCCAATTCCTGGACCTGTCTGGATAAAACCCGGGCAGGTGACAACCCTAGAACTGGCCTTAAGTGTATGGCTCGGGTTGAGAAGCAGAGCCCTAGGGGCCCAAGGGTCTGAGCTTCGCTAGGCCTCATCTGGTTGTCGTGGGGACGCGGCTTGAGTAGCAGAAGCGTGGCCACCACAGAGCCAGCGCAGTTCCCCACTGGCTGTGAAAGTGATCTATTTAGCAGTGGGTATACAGAGAACTGAAAATGGTGTTTTTTTTTTTGCCCACCCCGATTGGTGTGTCAATTGTTGTGGGTGGCTTTAAGGGGGCTCAGAGTTTGTTGCCTGCTCGTTCCCTGGCCCAGCCGCTTGCAAGCAGTCGCTCGACTTCACTGTCCGTTCCACATGTGCCAGTCAATTGTGTCGGCCGCGGTATTAGGGGATTGAGCCCTTAAATGTGCGAGACTGGTTTTTCTTCATTTAGGTGCAACCGAGCTTATTTTAAAAGCATTTACGTCAGCCACGGCGGTGTAATTCATATATAAAAACACGAAGTTACAGTGCCAGACAGTCTCACATTAGATAGATTTATTTCTTTAAAGAAATATTTGACAGGTATTGTGTAAGTCTATGTACCTATGTCTGTTCTTACCACCTTCCAAGAAAGCCTGCTGCACTCACCCGCGTGGCTGAGTAGCGCACGAGACCTACATGGTGTGGGAAGTACCTGATCCAGAAGTGGATCGCCTGCTTCCTATTTGGAGTTTGCGCGTGTCTCTCTCCCCGTGGTGCTGTGGGTTTTTATCCAGGCCCTCCGGTTTTTCCCTCCACATTTAGAATCATCACCATGCGTTTCAAGTATTTGGCTACGATAAATTCCCACATAATGATAAACCACTTAATTGAGCAATCATTTGTGATAGCCAGGTCGTTTCTGGAAAAGAGCTGTATAGCTCAGTGGGCCTTACCTGGTGACATACAGTATGTTTTCTTGTCATCGTTTATTGACCTGTATATATTGTTACAGTCACGTGGTTAAAGTGCCTAAATGAGGGTGGGCTACTGCTCATCCATCGCTCGGATGTGCCGCTCTGCATGCGGTAGAGCATGCAACTCGCAATTGGAAGGTTGAAAAAAACCCGTTTGGGGGTTAACTCAGCCCATCATCTCTCTGAGGTTGGTAAAATGGTGACCACTTTGTGGAGGAATGTCAACAGTGGTTGTCCTTTGAATAGGCTCGCCCCCGATATAGGAATGTGGAATTTCCGCCACTTGGCTCAGGCACGTGAAAAGGTGGTGAGCACCAATGCCTCATTGCAAATCTGAGCAGGAAATCACTTCTGGCTTTCATTGGTCATCGCTGTTCGAACGCACATCCACCGGTGGGCATTCCACATTCCTTCCCCAGGGTGGCCACGGTCGCTCCGATAGGCCACAAAATGCACGGAAAGAGAGAACAGAGGTGAAAGTTCAATCGTAATTTATTCATGGTCACTGCAATTGCGGCCCGTTCCGATCATAGGAATCCGTGCCCCCCCACCTCCACTCCGTCACGCACCGGGTTCCTGCGTTTTATTTTTGGCGATTTTTTTTCCCACTGTGCGCCATCCCATTTTCACTTCATGAAAGATCTGAAGACTTAAATCACAGCTGTGCTGCATTGGAAATCTTCCCCTCAATCACCCAAATAGTCTTGACTGTTTTGGGGGAATCGGTGGATTATTTGGTCGCGTTGGATAACGTTATTTGTGTATGAGCTTATGACAAATAGGAGGGATTTTAAGATGTATTTCTCAAACAATGTGTCGTCATTCACCCTGTGGGCTACCAGCCTCACGTGATGACCCCAAGCATCCATTTGTATCTCTCACACAGGAGTGCAACCCGTTGTGTTACAGACGACAGGCCACAGAGGATGATGACAGAGTTACCTCTGAGTCTGGCCAGCATGGAAGGGTAGACCAAACACTTAAAAATGTGCCTGTTATATTTGGTCAAACATTAATTAACTCACCGAATGCGATGGCTGGAACTGCTTCTCTTTGGTGAGGCGTGTGATGTTAGCTGGTATTGATGATGTTGCTACTCGCAACTACTTTTCCAGGTTGCTCCTAGATTTATTGAATTTCGAGTCCCGCCTGCGGTTGCCTTGGCAGGGTCAGACCAAATGATTTCGTGGGCCTTGTACAGCCCGCGGGCCGGACGTGCCCCACCCCTTCTAGAGCTCTCTTCTATCGGAAACCCTTCTGCCCACAATGGCATCAGAAAGAAAATAGCATGACTGTAACATTGAGGTTTGTTTTTACACTGTTTCTTGGCGTAAGGGTGGCGTCGTGGTAGCATATGAGCCTCACAGCAGGAAAATTCCCGGGTTCGACTCCCCACTGGTGCCTTTTGTGTTTGTCCGTTCTACATCATGGGACCCCTTGTACGTTCTCCTCCTTCCTATGCATGGGTTTCTGCAGGGATTCTATGGTTTTGTCCCATAGTTAAAATGTACCTGGTACTAACTTGATTTGAAGCTTTCGTGACTGCAGGAATTACTCTTTGGTTCTTTCGGTAGTCAAGTAGAAAGAAAATAAATAAAGTAACAGAATACGACGATTTGATTGCAACACATGTAGTCGTCACCAAGTAGAACTAAATTTGAGAGAGAGACAAAACACAGACACGGAGACACACAGACAGACACACAAGCATGTGTGTCTCCGTGTCTGTGTTTTGTCTCTCTCTAAAATATAGTTCTACCTGATGACGATTGCTTGTGTTGCAATCGAAACGTCGTATTCTATTATTTTATTTATTTTGTTTCTACGTGACTTTACCGAAAGAACCAAAGAGTATTACCTGGTACTCTCGATACATTGCAATGTGCTGAAAATGTCCCCGCAAATTGCCCAACAGGGATTACGCGTAGCAGCAACATTGCCGCCCTTCTGCAAAAAATTGCCAGAATACAGTATTGAGACTGAGTGAGGCTTCTCTGGACAAACAAATGTCGTGGTAATAATAATAATTCTATAGCTGTATTGTATTCAGAGACCAGGGTAGCAGAGTGAGACAGGCTGATTTTCACGAGTGCCAAATGCACAGAGTAATAAAAAAAACACGGAATTCGTTTCAGAAGCCGAGGGGAAATATTTACCCATCCCAGACAAGCAGCTTTGACCATGGAGAAATATAGGACAAAGCTACATCATACGGAACGGATTATTTGTTGATGTTGCTGCTGTTGCTTTGGTGCACAAGCACTATAAACAAAATAATATATCAGTACGTAAAAAAACAAGTGACATTTTGGACAATGGCCCTTTTTCCCAGCATGTCATTTTTTTTATTTTGTTGTTGTTAAATATTATGGATGTGTTTTTAAAGTGTCCAGGAACACGCTGCAACGACCTGTAGCTACGATTGACTGCACGAGCGATCGTCACACGCTACGTATGCCGCATGCGCACGAGCTACTTAGTAACTCTACATGCACACAGCAATCGTGCGGAGGTTCAAGTTCGCAGAACGCAGTGGTCGACCACGACGCTTGAACCCGTACATTATTACATTTAAGGTCGATCAATAATGCTGACTCTTGCGCGAGGCTTGCGCGATGTGAAACTAAGGCGGCGGTAGACGTTTGCCTCAAAGTGAATGATGAGATCGCTCATTATGACACTGGGAGCAAATGGGTTCGGCATCGCATTAGTCACTGCACCCTGCACCACCAAAACATATAACTCGTATAATGTAACAAGTCACACGATTTATTCATGAGCAGATCAAAAAGCCTCAGTAAGGTGCAGTATCTCTTTCGGGGGGGGGGCAGGGTTGGACATCACAGCTGTAATCATTAGCTATGCTCGCACTTGCGTAACACGCAGAGGTGGACACGGGTCGGGGCTGAGGGCGGTGTACGGCCATGTGGCTCAAGAGCGAGCGGCTCACCATCGGCAAGGTCCATTACGTGCGTATGCTTTAACGGCCGATATGATGATTCGTATTTCGTGTTTTGGGACAGGTAGTGTGGGGATAATGCCGATTAAAGCTGTGCACTCTCCATCACCTGACACAACCAAACAAATGAAGTTGTCAAAAGCGAGGGAGATTCGACAATTTTGCTTGTTTTTTCAACATACCAGTTCGCTGACAAACAACAAGCAGGTGACGACTATATTTGTTTGGCTGTGTCGCTTGGTGGAGGGCGCAAATATCTCATGGGCATTTTACTCGCACGACTGAAACCAAACAGCAAATCAATCAGAAGGTTAAAATCGTCGTTGGGGGTTGACTCAGCCCATCATCCCTCCGGGATTGATTAAATGAGTCACCACTTCGTGGGAAGTCAACAGTGATGATCCGATGGATATACTTAGGCCCGCCATAGGAATGGGGAATCTCTGCCACTGGCTCAGGGATGTGAATAGGAGATGATCACAAATGCCTGAATGCTCATTTAAGCAGGACATCTCTTTGATGTGACTATTGTACATGCTGTGTGGTAGTCACGTGACATGCATGTATGGCATGATGGAAGTCATGCCTTCCTGCCGTCTAACAGAACATCTTTTTGCGTTGTTAAATTTAGACGTGAACATTAAACAAGAGAACAACATCTCAGTTACCAAGGTAGTGTGAAAGTAAGGTCACGTGTAATTGCAATCCAAGGGCGATATACAATTAAACGTGTTTGTACAACTTTTTGATGTTGGAGGAGCTCACTTTGATAAAATGTATGAATACAAATTCTAACACTTATTGTAAATGTTTGCGTACAGACACAACAGTGTTTGATTGAACGATATAGCCGCAGCGCAGGACATACAGTCAGTGACGAGAGGTTTATTCTGAGTGTTTTTGTACATCGGGTGTCCTGTTTTATCCAGATGGTGTTGGCTTTGAAGATACAAAAACACATAGAGCATGTTTGAACACCCGAGCGCTAGATCATTCCAGTGCTTGGTCTCTGATGTTCTTGTTTGTTCTCACACCACGCCCCTTCTCTCTTCTCTTGAACACGTCGCTGTATTTTTCCTACTTGCCTTGTTAATGCCCCTTCCAATGCACACCACCCTACCGTTTACGGCATCGCATGGATGAATCCCTCCCATAAAACTCTTTTACCCCTCCCCCCATTATTGTCTTGCCTCCGTGTCATCTCTCCACACACTAAACGACCCCCCCCCCCCCCGCTTTCTACCCTCGCCACCCCAAACTGCCCTCTCCTCGATTTACCCGAACCCCGATCCCGAATCCCGACCTCCTCCCAACCCCGCCGCCGCCACTTTCCCCCGCTCCGCCGAACCCTGGCAGGGCCCAGACAATTGCACGCGGTGCCGGCACTACAGGGAGGGCCCTCACTGCGTGGGATTTTGCCCGGAGGGAGTCCCAGGGGAGTCGGGCGAGCTCATCTACAAATACCCGGACGAGGACGGCGTCTGCCACCCGTGCCATTACAACTGCACGCAAGGGTGAGCAGTGGACGCGCGCTCGGACGGAGCCTCGGCGGTTCCTTGGCCGTCCACGTAGGACACTCACGCTCACGGCTCCAAATGTAGAGATACACGTTCCGTAGCCCAGTGCAGAATTACTTCATATCGCAGCGCTCTCATGCGCAGTCAACATTCAGGAAAGCAGGCTTTGTGAGAAATCGAGTTTCAGTCGGCTGATGAGGCGGATTCGCTTCGATCAGAACAATTGATCAGATTAAGAAGATAAAGTACCACACCGGCACAAGTAAACTGTCCTTTGCAGTATAACAAAAGGACAACTTCCAAACCAGATGGAACAACTTTGGATGTTATCAATGAACTGGGAACAGAAAGTTGATTAAAAATGACCAGGCGTAAAAAGTAAAGACCCATTAGCCTTCTGTCAAATTTACATCCGTGGAATAATGGGCAATCAATGAAGCCAGCAAGCTGTGTTTAGGGAATGTTTGCCACCATCGACCACACATGTAGCGGAAGAGCAACATTCATATCAAATACAATTCCACGTAGCCTTTGTAGACTATGAAGAGGCATTTCACTCAAAGGAAAGTGATGTATTAGTTCAAGTCCTTGCAACCAAGGTGTAGATGAGGATGAAGACGCTGGATCTTTAGAGAGAGATGTAGGCTGAGATAAATAGGAAGGTCTTAACCCATTGATCGAAGGCCTTGGTTCTTGAAATAAAGGGCACAGGGTAGGGAGTAGCATGAGATGTAGGACGAACTTCTTTCGCACCGTACGTAGCTAACCATGCTAATTGTAGGTGCGGGGGAAGGACAACGAATATGAGATGAGAAGTGCCAGGTCCATGGAGGATTCAATTTGGAGCCAGTGGAATTTGATGAATCTCGAGGCAATGTGGTGACAGGTTCAGGTAACAATGCACGTGCAGCCACAGCATTCTGGACCATTTAAGAGATTTGCTACGAGGGGTTGATTGGGGGAAGCTATTGCAGAGTGGCAACAGTGAAGGGAAGAAGTTATCTGGCGTGGATAATAATTTTTGACTTTCATGAGACCTGTCTTCGCCAGGCAAAAGTGCTCAATAAATATAATAATTAACCTGATTTTTTACAATTTTTTATCTATGATCAGACGCTTACAACTACTCCAAAAATTGGTATTTTTCCACAAAAATATAAAATTGTTGACAACTTGGTTAAACTTCTTATATTTAAATACGTACCCATCGGAAACCGTTCAACTGAAATATTCCGTTATTTTTTTATTAGGAAGAACAGAAATGATTGAAATTCATACTATATGAGGGGAAGCTCCTATTTTTTCTTCGAATTATTCAGATTTAAACATCATAAAATGCGTATTTTTTAGTTAAAAGCCACTTTAATCCTAAATATCTCAAAAACAATAAAATATAGAATGTGTTCATGCTTTAATTGTATTTGCTGTTTAACACTCTATCAAACGAAAACACCGCAGTGTTATATTTTGAACGGTTTTTGAATGACACGTATACAAACATGTCTATGGGGCACTTAAAATGGAGATTTGGAGGCCTTAAAATGAAAAATCTCGGATTTTCAGAAATGTTCCTGTTGTTTGTGTCTTAAAAGCTACCTATGTACCAAAGTTCAGCTTTCTACCTTGTCAGGAAGCACCCTAGAGGTTTTTGAGACGCAGATTAAGGTCTTTATTTATATAGATAAGCGGTGAACGTTAAAACGCCCAACAATAACTTGTAATGCCGCATTACAAATCATTGTTTTAAGAGCAGCGTCTGCTGTTCTTAAAACAGCGTCTGCTGTTCTTCAAACAGGGGGTTACAAAACTTACGCTTTAACGTTATTCATTCAGGACCGACTTGTATTCATATATTCAGTTTTTTGTTACCGAATTTGAAGAAAATGGCTCTTCTTGTTATTTCGGTTGCAGGCCCCTCTATAATCTTATATCCATAGAGAGACCAGCCCTTCCCACATGAACCAAATTGACTGATTAATTAAAACAATTATTTTAATAACGTGTGTTATTTACCGTAAAACTATCACCCAACTAACCTCTGCTGTGTGTGCTTTTCTACGACGTGTCTGCGTGTCATGGGCTTGTGCTCGAGCAGATGCGTTGGGCCCACTCAAGAAGATTGCAAGGGACCATCGTACCTGCACAGGTAACAGCGATTCACACCGCGTCTAAACATTCCGAAGGCATACGCTTTGGGTCTTTCGGTAAAGTCATGTAGATAGGAAAATAATACAAAATCACGACGTTTCGATCGCAACACAAGCAATCGTCCTCAGGTGAAAATACAGCAGGCGAACTGCTGAAGCAGGACAAATATAGCGAGAAAACTATTACAGCAAGAGCGAATCGATCAGATGAGCCTTCTTGTCTCGAAGTCTGTTAAAAGATCTAATAGTTGTGTGGAAACCCTCCCCGTAGAGGCGGTTAAATCTTGGCTTAAAGCTTTCGTGACTGCGGGAATTCATATTCTTTGGGTCCTCGCCACTGTGATGATGATGGGAGAGCGAGGCAAACTCAAAATATACAGCAGCAGGCATCGTCAGGGTTGGGATCGAACCCACGACCTCCTGTGTACCAGGCGAGGTGGTCAACATCTCGACACGAAGTAGCAGCCAAAGGAGAGAGCGAGCGCCTGGCAGGATGTCATCCACGGAGATGGAACGATGACATCAGCTGGTGTGCAGGTGCAAGATAGATTATTGGATTGAACACGAGTACCGCCTGTAGGCTTATTTGCTTTAAGAAAAAATATATATATCTTGTCCCCCTCCCCCCGGCATCACCTAGATTTCTGCCCAGTAAAGGTGCACCCTACTGGGGTCAGATACTAGGCCGCGATGGGTAGGGGAACGAGGAGGTTGGGAATGTGGAGAGCGAGGGCTGGGGGGGTCGTCAAAACGAAAATAACCAAAAGATTCATAGTAAAGGGTGTTGGGTAGGATGGCGTCAGTATATATGTGTCGTAACCCTCCACCACCCGACACAGCCGGTAAGGTTTGTCACGGAAACAGAACAAATGGGCGCGTTGTTTACGTGACAAACCTTGCCCGCTCTGTCGGGTGGTGGAGGGTTACAACAAATTTATACTTAGGGGCCCTCCATAAATGACGTCACGCACCTATGGGGGGGGGTCAGACATTTGTGACGATGTGGGGGGGGGGGGGGGTTGAGAAATATGTGACGTCACATCAAAATGCGCAACTTTAAATAAATGTAGACAACACGTTCTACTTAATTAAATATACTTTTTATTAAATGTTTTCTCCTACAACATCAGAGTGCAACGCCACATTAAATACGCACTACAATGACAATAGTTTAAAGCGATTTGAAGCATGTTTTTGTTTGGGGGGGGCAGAGCTTTGTGACGTCATATTTGAGGGGGGGTCTGACTTTTTGTGACGCCGTGTGACTAGGGGGGGGGGGTAAAAAATCGTCCAAAATCGTGTGACGTCATTTATGGACGGCCCCTTTCGCGATCTAACCCAAAAACCTTCCTTATGAATAACCAAAATCGCCGTTTATTTACGAATTCGGTGAAACAACAACAAAACACATATTTCATGAGCCGCGATGCAACGTGAACACGAGAGCCGGTGGTCCTCACTAATTAACGTCACGAAGCAGTCAGTCGTCCTTACAGAGTCGCCGTTCTCTTCTTCTCCTTTCCCCGCCCCACACACCGCGGCACCTCCGATGATGAGCACGGCTGCTTACTTCGGGGTGCGCGAAAGAAAGTTCAACATCCATGCGGGCTCGGAAGCCGGCAGGTTTTTGCCTTTGCCCGACCCCCCCCCCCTTGCGTGGCGAATGGGCCCCCTTGGTTTTCTGTAATGTAACTCCAGTCAAAGGGTGCCTCCTAGGGGCCAATGGCACCAACAGCAGCAGCAAGGGTGGTGGGGCCAGGCCCATTCCCCCTCTCTGGGGTTGATTGCAGCTTTGAAAACCCGAAGGGGGGCAGATGATTGCGCGTCTGATAAGCCAATTGTGGACAAACCACTGCGCCGTGACACAGACGTCTAACACAATTACCTGTTCAAGCGTGGCTGTAAAGATCGGATTACCGGGCGGGTGGTTGCTAGATGGCAACACGATTTTACTGAGCCTAGGCTCGGTTAATCGGGGGGGGGGGTGCCACGAATGTCGAAATGAAGAGACTGAGAATGAAGAAAGAGTGAGTTTTCGCGACACGTTTCTGGGACAATTGGAGCCAGAACAATGGGCGAAATGCGAACGTGTGTGAAGAACTTCCACCACTGAGGCAGGCAAGCCATGGTGTTGTAGGTGGGCACATACTACAGGGGTGAGTGCAAAGATTATTCGTAGATGAAGAGATTAAGCCAGATAAAGATGAGGGAGAAACAGCAGTAGAACGTTGGGATCTCACCGTTATCGTTAATGCGTGAAACACGCAATGGACAATTTCCAGATATTGGCACTCGAAATATATTGCTACAGAAGGATACTGCTGCATCTAAAACTGGACCCCAAAGAGTGACCAACGTAGAAGTAAAGAAAAGTTTGCGCATAGAAGACGACGACCTGATGGTGCAGGCAGTGGTGAGAAGGAAGCTGCCACCATTTGGACACATATGTAGGAAGGACAACAACAGGGAAATTACAAGTGTGTTGTTCGGAAAAATGGAAGGAACAGGAAAGAGAGGAAGACCTCACAGAGAATGGCTGAACAATGAAATCATCAGAGATTGGTGCCAGAAAGATGTGGCACTACTTGAGCATATTGGCACAAGACAGAGGAAAGTGGAAACCCGTGACGAAAGGTGCAGTGGACACTTAGGGCTATCTTCCTGTGGATCGTGGTGATAATGATGATTTAGTGACGTCATTCACGCACTTGTTGTTTAAACGATCATATCAGCATTTATATAAAAAAAAAACTCAACATGTTTGTCAATAACACTGTGGCCTTCAAACAACATATTTATTTTTATATTTACGTGCTATGAAGGAGGGCCATTGCTCAAAATGTCACCTTTTATACACTTTTTCCTTTTATTGCCACAGTGGTTTTGACGAAAATGTTGAGTTTATTTTAATTGTGTTTGTGCACCACTCCTGACGAAGCAGCAGCAGCAGCGACAGCAATTCCAAATAATGAATAGCACTCTGAAGAGGTTGGCATCGCCGATAATTTAGCCAGCAGTGTCGTGCTTGTATCCCGCACCCGGGGTGAGTCGTATGCAAATAATTTACCAGGGCCATCTGAACCGTGCGTGAGTGACGACTACTCGCGTGGCTGCTGACTCGGGTCGCGCCCGTGTCGCCGTTGCTGTGCGTGCAGCAACAAGGTGCCGGTGATCGCGGCGGGTGTGGTGAGCGGCCTCTTCGCCGTCTTCCTGCTGCTGCTGGCGCTCTTCGTCTACAAGCGACACCAGAACGCGCTGCGCAAGCGCACGCTGCGCAAGTACGTCGAGAACGAGGTGAGGGGAGCCGTCTCATGTCGCGCTGGTCGTCCCCGCCGACTGATCGACGTTTTTTTTTATTCCACTCGTGCCACGTGATTTCACGTATCCGCAAAAAAAAAGCAGACGGTAGGAGTTGTTAAACCCACGGGTATTAGGAGTTATTTAGCGAACGCATCCTATTCTTCACGAACACCCTTTTACCGCGCTTCAAACATGTGCCTTGTCGGAGCAGGCAGAGTCGTACAAAGTGCATTACAAGTTGTAGTGGGAAATGGGATGAATTGGCCACACGATATCTACTTACCTCGTGAAAAAATAATCGAAAAGAGGATGTAGATTATCGTGGATAAGCACGGATAATAGGAAATCAATGGCCACAGATAATCGGAGTTTGGGGATCATACAGCCGCAGTGGATAAAAGGAATCACGGATAATTGAGCCGTGGATATAAGGAGTTCTATTATTTGTGGGTCAGACCAATCGGGGCTTTTGATTGGGTGGCCCTGTCCAGGGTAGGGCATTAATCCGTGGTGCCATGACACCCTGTTGAGATGCTGCCCTGTTCTAAGCATCGGCTGCTGTTTGTGGAGTAAACACTGGCACGGCCCCCCTCTCTCTAGAGGAATTCTGTGTAACTGCGATCATGAATTGGGCAGAGCGAGTTTTTGTGCAAAGTTTACAGTGCCCAGCCCAAGGGGCACAAGGAGCGGTGATGCAGGCAGTAGGGTAGAATTTTGCAAAACAAATTTGCAGTTAAAATACAAATTGTGCAGTCTCCTGGTGAGTAACATAAAAGTGCATCTGGAAATATGTTATTCCTGTTCAAGGAGTGACTGACATCACGATGTCACAACTTGCCATTACTTCCTTTTTGCCAGATCCTGTAACTCTTGTCCCTATCCGCCCAGGTCTGCTATGGCAGTCCATCACCTCGCCAACTGGGGGTCTTCCCTACGACCACTGACCTCTGGTTCATTGGGTCTAATGTGTTATCTTATTACATTATATTCCAATATTACCGTGAGGTTGTTAGCATTCTCCCAGCACCTATTCTCAATGGCCAGCAATTACAATTTCAGAGAAACTGGATTCTCAACTTGTTTATGACTTATTCTTGGGTCTTTTTTAAGACTTACATATTCAGATATGATTGAGCAAATACTCTGTCATTAGGCCATAAAGGCTACGTATCATTCTTTTTAGGAATCATTATGGGATACTGACTCTGAAATTCCCTGGAACAGCGGTGTACTACACGTAAAGGAAACTGGCTTTAGTCCCTCCTCATGTACTAATATGTGACAAGGCAGCTGAGGCTGGGTTATGGATACACTGCTCCCTTCAATAGGGACCATGTTCCAGCAGTAGCTTTGGTCCGGTTCACGAGAAGCTAATCGCACAACACGTATTCGTGTCCGAGGTTGCATTTCGTGTAAGTGAGCACACAGTTTCGCTGTCTGCCGTCTCTTCCACGATGTCTACCTTTTTTTGTTGTGAGAGTCAAATTAACGAGGCTGCCGCTGCTGCTCCTTTTGTTTCGGTTACAGTTGGTGCAGCCGCTGACACCAAGTGGAGCGCAGCCGAACCAAGCGCAGTTGAGAATCCTCAAGGAAACGGAGCTCAAAAAGGGGAAGGTCCTCGGCTCTGGGGCCTTTGGAACTGTCTACAAAGTGAGTGCAGCCACAGCGGCAACATCCGCACGTCTCCTTTGTGCAGCTGGGAACAAACCAGGCACTCTGCTGTCATTGGCTGCCCATTCATTCTCAGCTACATGCTTCTGTATACTCTCTTTGGTTCTTTCGGTAAAGTCACGTAGGTGTAAAATAACATAAATCACGACGTTTCGGGCCCAACACAAGCGTCCATCACCAGGTGTTGAACTTATTTCGCACTGGACGTGGCCAACCGTGCTAATAGGAGGTGCCCTACCTCCTCAGCGTTGCCACCTCTGTCTGGGTTTGACCCGGCCAGTCTAGGAATTTTCATATGTGTTTGGGTGGCAGGCGGCGATTTGTACCGTCTGGTGGTGTTGTGTTGAAATGCATTTCAGTGGACTGGACAGTTTTGATAGACCTAGGCTGATTGGGAAATATGTCTGAGCTTGGTCCTCAGTAAAACGGTAAAAACCCGACATCATCTGCCATATTTTTCTGACCCGAAGGAGATGATGGGCGGTGGGCTGTGGGACGGTGGCAACCACGACCAATGCAGTTCACCGTTGGTGGGAGTCTCGACCATGTGGAAGTGTTAAAGTGTTTATGGATCATAGCAAAAGCTACAATTTGCAAAATGAGTTAAATTCATGAATGAGTTTATTATTGACAAATGGCACGTTGTAAAATGTCCGTCAGTCTGTGTGTGAGTGTATGTATGTGTTGCGGTTAGCGCGCTGCGCTACGAACCCGGGGACCTGAGTTTGATTCCCGCTCACGGCCAATACCAGTGGCGATTATCTGAACTGGTCCTGGGTCTCCTCTAGGTCAACTTAGCATCAAATGAGTGTTTGGTGCGGTGTGTAAACATCGCCACTAGGAAGACAAAGGCAGCCAGGTATGGTGCTGGCCACTGACGCCCTCATGGGCCGTGCCAGTCTTCATAGGTGCTCGCTAACAGCACAAATATTTGAACTGATCCTGGCCTCCCCTAGGTCGACTCAGCCTTAAATTAGTACCTGGTGCGGATGCGTAAATGTCATGGTTAGAGAAACAACCATGAGGGATAATTATCACGAAACTAAAATGTGGCGCTTGGAATGCGTGCTTGTGTATAGTACTGGCGAGCCTGCCATGCCATGGTAACCCCGTGTCTTAGTGTGTTGAACGTTTTTGGCACTGTACCTAGCCTAGGAAGGACAGCAAACTAAATACGAAAAGCAGTTCTAACGAAATGAGTTTTTAACCTAGATTTAAAAGTGCATAGCTCAATTTGGCCTCCTAATATCGGAAGGGAGAGCGTTCCAGACGGCCGCAGAAACGCATTCGACAAAAGCGCGCGATGCGATCACCGTCTTTGTTCGATGGCCAGCCAAAAAGCCACCGCTGCGAGGGTGACCAGAGCTTTGTTTCCGCTGCAGGGAATCTGGGTCCCCGAGGGGGAGTCGGTGAAGATCGCTGTGGCCGTGAAGGTGCTGAGGGACTCTGCCTCCTCGAAAGCCAACAAGGACATTCTGGATGTACGTATTTAACGCAATCAAGTACACACGCGTTTATACATTTTCAACGAGCACCAAACGTTTTAAGTACTATTGAAGATGGGGTTATCCCCATTAACATGGTTGTTTTGAGTAATGGGGGAAAAAAACTTCACTCTTGATATTTGACTGTGGGTTGAATTGGGGTTTATTGTCGGCGTGATTGTGTACGGTGTTGCACTAAAGTTCATTTGAACGGAGCTTCGCTAAGATTTGAACTCGGATCCACGCATATGTAACCCAGTGGGTGGCAGGGCAGGTCAGTGCTAACACTCGTGTCACACAGCAAGAAGGGGCTGGGTTTGATTCCCGACTGGGGCGGCTTTCTGTGTGGGTTTTGCATGTTTTCTCGCCATTCTGCATGGGTTTCCTCTGTGATCTCCTTTGCCCTCCTATAGTAACTGGCATTGGACAAACATTCCAATGCTGAATAATTACCAGCAATTTACTCAATTGGGATTACACGTCAACATTATCCTCAACTACAAACCATTTGCAGGACCCTCCTGAAAGAAAAACAGCCTTGAGACTCAATGAGGCTTTCCTGGGTAATAAACCAGCATAGCAGTGCTCGCACACTGGGCCCCAACGTCTCATCCAGTGGCAGTGGAGCAAAGAGGACACTGCTCGTGGTTGTGGTCATGAGTCTGAGAGCCCAGCTCGGGGTTGACGAAGTTTGTCATCCCTCCAGAATCCACCAAACGATTCCTAAACTATGTTTTTGTGGTTGTCCTACGAATAGGCTGGCCCCTGGCACGGAAATGTGGAATTTATACCAATGGCTAAGGGTTGCTGATGGAGATGAGCATGGCGGCACTCTGCTCACACACAGCGGTCACCGCATTCCGAGCCGCGTGGTGTGGGATACCGGGTGTGGGGAGCAATTGGGCATGTGCCGAATCACATGCACACAGATCAAAGAGTTTCTGCTTTGTCACAAGCGGCTGAGTGGTGCTGTGGTTAAAAACCACGACTTGTAAGTTATAAACCTGGTGAATGAGTGTTGATAACTTAGCCCATGGCTCATTTGAGAATGGGGACTGATTGTGCAGGTGTTTGTGTTTGCTCATCACACGTTTCAGATCCCTGAATCGGCTGTAACTTCACAGGGGCCACACCTTTTTCACCCCAAAGCCACTCCACCCCAAAGCGATGGATGGCAAGGAGACAACAGCGAACAATTTAAACCAGATTGACCAAGGATTTTTGTTGGCATGTCCAACAGAAATATGCTGTCCAGTTCATATGCCATACTTAATGCACCTTTCATCTTCAGTGTGCTGCTCAAATGGAATGTAGTAAAAAAAATATTTGCTCTAAAATTGGGCAAAATGCATTTTTTACTCCAAAGACAAATGCATAAGGCATGACTTGTTATGTAATTATCACGTCCATCAACGTTGCCTACCTAATAGTCCAGACACCAACAATGTGTCAAAATGTGCGGACCTTAACACATTCAATCGGACTGAAATGAATGTTTTGCAATTGCGGTGGTCAGGTTCTGGTTAAGGCTTCAAATGTGCAAAAGTTACATTGCCTGCATTGCAGAGCTATTGGCTTCTGCTTTTTCATTTTCAATATTCTGGGTAAAGCTAACCCATAGGGAATGGTGCTCTCAACTAAAATAAGTTTCCATGACCGAATGTGGGACGTTGCAGCTCCCGATGCCCTTTGCTGTCCTCATTTCAACGTGGACAATGCACATATTGAACATGTTTCAAGCGGTTGCCTGGCGACGGCTATGCACGCCTGTAATCCAGCGGTGTGGGGATGGCGAGGGTTGGTGGATCACACGCATGTTGTGAACCCCCTTCACGTGGGTGTCGAGGAGGAGCCATATCCTTTCTTCCCATGGGATCGAGTGTTGCCCCCTTGCACACATAGCGTTTCTCCAGGTGCTCTGGTGTTCCAAAAAAACAAAGATCCCCCCGAATAGCTTGAACACACTATTGGGGCAAGTCCTGTTAGCGAGTACCTATGACGGCTGGCACAGCACATGAGGGGGTGGGTGGCCAACACCACGCCAGGCCGCCTTTGTCTCCCTAGTGGTGACGTTAACACACCACACCAGATACTCATTTGAGGCTGAGTCGACCGAGGTGAGGCCCAGGACCGGTTCAGATAATCGTCACCGGTGTTGGCAGTGAGCAGGGATCGAATTCGCGTCGCCGGCTTCGTAGCGCATTGCGCTAACCGCTACACTACTGCTCTCACAAATAAACCCTCAATAAGTGGCCAATAGCCCCTTAATATACGTAGGAATGCAGAGCTTGGTGGGGGTGTCTGTGGTTCCTCCTCGTGCCTCGGAGTCGTTCTCTCTCTTCGAGAGCGAGCGAATACCGTGCCGCACGTTGCAAGTTGGAATTATTATTTGTGATAGTTGCCAGTCTGGGCTGCTGCCCTGCGTTTTTCCAGCATGGCACGCAGGGTCCCCAGCGTCCCTTAAGTGCCGCAGTTCGACTGGGTGCGATGCGCATTGCGTGCTGGAGTCGGACGCGGCTGGCGGGTGCCGCGTGCCGACGCGAGCCCTGCTAAGTGGGCAGCCCTGCAGGGACCGGCGCCAGCATCGACGCTAATGGAATCAACTCGTGCAAAGAGCAAATGTAGACCGCCACCCCAGCCAACAATGTATCGTATTGTTTTAAAAGTTTAATCCCGTTAATATTTTACTTCCACCGTTGAGGTTGGCAAGACGACTCTGGAACGTGTTTCTTTAAAATTGACTTAATAGTTATTCTTTATACCTGGCCAAGCCTGCACTCCGTTAACAAGCCAAGCCAGCGCACCGTGTGTTCAACAATCACGCTCCACGTCATGGGAGCCCAAGCGCAGTACCGTACTCATAATAACGATCCCAGGCCAAGAAATGTAATCATCATAATAATTTTAATGTCTAAGCATTTGTCAATCCACTGCTAGATGAAGGGCAGCCTATGCTGGGGTTGGCGAAGGGGAGGTTCAGTTATATTTCAGTTATATCCCACTCTGGCCACTGGCTTCATTGCACAGGGTACTTACAATTGAGCCACCACCACTAGCCTCAAAATGTTGATGATGTTTACGAATCAACATTTTTTTTTCAGTAAGCTTGCACCCGATTAACGTCATATTACTTCACGCTAAACACGATTCGCATTTCATTCGCGCTCAACTTGCCGTTGTGTTTAGCAAGATGCATGTGGAATGAACTCCGCTCGGAGGTCGGCTCGCGTGGCTGCGCCTCGCGCGGGGCGCGATCTGCTCGTCCACAAACGCTGGGGGACGTTTTGAGTGGTGTGTGGCGTCGGGAGATTCACTTCAGCAAAAAAAAGGTTAAAAAGAAAGGTGACCTATTTCCAGCACGGGTTTAATGCACCGAAGAAGAGAGCGTGTGGCGGTGGTGCTGCTGCTGCTCGTCCTTCTTGCCAGGTGCAGCACGCAAGCTTGATTTGTGTCGTGGCACTCGCTCACGACAGAGAGTTGCATCTTATGTATTTCATCAGGAAGGGCCCAATAAGCCGCCTGACTATTTCACAGGCGTCCTGCGAGGGTCACGCATTTGTAATCTTATTCATGGAGGAACCGCGGTGCCGCTACTTCAAGGGAATAGAAAGAGGTCTCTACAGCGGAAATGCGTGGTGTGACCGCCCAGGGATAACATGCGGTGGTCATGTGCACTATGTGCCCCGTGGTAACTGAGCCCAATCACCCAATCGTGGCATCGCCCATGTTCAGCACCGACTGCCGTTACCGCCGGTCGACATCTGCAGCTGCACCGCCCTTCAGAAACTCACCGGCAAGTGCCGACACGGTTCGGCCGTTCGCTTGATTCATCCAAGCAAAATGGAAATAAATTGATCCGTCACTTTACGTTCCAGAAAAAACCCAGTCCGGACTAATAAATAATAATAATGACGAGCGCGGAGCCAAAACTAGATGGTTGTTTATGTGTTGTTGTGGTCAACGGTTAAAGCAGAGACATTGCATCATAGCAGGGGGGGACTTTTAGGAAGAGGGATGCCAAGGATGCGTTAGAGTGGTGCAGCCCCCTCTCTAAGCAACATTTCGCAATCGAGGAGTCGGCATGCCCCCCTGTGCTCCCCCTGACGAGTACCATCCACGGGGAAAAACTTGTTCCTCCCGTTGTGCCCCCGTCACTTGAATCAATGAAGTTTAAAAGTAAGAAACGCAACATCATGCCGAAGGCATCTCGGGGCACTGTGGAAAATCCGGGGTTTCTTCGGGTCTCGCTCCACACAGCGGTTGAGCCGGAGGTCGCGGCTCTCGAGGTCGTTGTCTGGTCAAGCGTTTCCACGACCATGACGTTCCGAAATGACGTTCCACGACAACAAGGTTCCACGATGACGATGTTCCACGATGACGACATTCCAAAATGACACAATTACGAAACGACGACGATGTACCAAAACAACCTTCCACAACAATGACGACATTCTGCGATGACGACGTTCCCCGACGCCGTTCCACAACAACAACAACGTTCCGCGCGCACGCTCGACCGCACGCTTCCACCCGCGTTTTCGGCGGCCGAGGCGCCTCGAGCGCCATAGTCATCGGGGGCCCTCGGCGACGGCTGCACAATAAGCTCCGTGTGCGCTTGGCAGGAGGCGTACCTGATGGCGAGCGTGGACCACCCCCACCTGGTGCGGCTGCTGGGCATCTGTATGAGCTCGACGACGCAGCTCGTGACGCAGCTCATGCCGCACGGCTGCCTGCTGGAGTACGTGCGCGAGCACCGTGGCCGCGTCGGTTCGCAGCTCATCCTCAACTGGTGCGTGCAGATCGCCAAGGTGAGTGGCCACGCTGGGAAACGCGACCGTGAAGGGAGGGAAGGAGGAGTCGGCGCATCGAACCGCGGAGCGCGTTGCGAACTGCCGCCACCTTGCGCAAATTCAGCGGAGGCCACAGCAGTGGCGGCACTTGGTTCAGCCTCACCTGAAGCCGTTGTGTGGCTTTCGTGCTCGGTCAATGGACACTGTAATTGCTGTTCATTGTGTCACGCTTCAGAATCCAAGGCCCTTGCCGATGCGTCTTGTTATGCTTGCAGAGCTACTGGCACAAAAGGGCTCGAAATTTCAAGCGGTCAGCCACAAACAGCACTTTTGAAGAAGTGTAATCGAATATAAGCAATAGTTTCTTGAATTGAACAAAGTGATAAGAGTTTTGGTAAAAATAAGCCTTCAAAGTGGAGCAGTGCGAGGAAATAAGCTGAGTGGGTGAGTGTGTTGGTGAGCTCAAAGTTCCACACGTATGGGTTCACGAACCCATTCCCTGGATTTGTAGGTGAACGTTATGTCTCGCTCACATAGAAACCCAGGGAATGGGTTCGTGAACCCATAGGTGTGGACCTTTTGAGCGTTTGAATGTATGTATGTTGGTCTTATTCTTGGTTCTTTCGGTAAAGTCACGTAGAAGGGAAATAATAAAATAATAAAAATAAAACATAAAATAATTCTCACGACAGCTGTCTCCCCAACAGACCTGGTCTTCACCTGAGGACGGCTGCTTGCGTTGTGGCTGAAACGTCGTGATAATTATTTTATTATGTTTTATTTTTATTATTTTATTATTTTCCTACTGCGTGACTTTACCGAAAGAACCAAGAAGATGAATCCCTGCAGTCACGAAAGCTTTAAATCGAAAAATATGTTGGGCTTCTTTCGCACCGTACGTAGTTAACCGTGTTCATCGGAGGTGCAGGGGAAGAGCAAAAAACTAAACACATGAAGCAGTTCTAAAGACATGAGATTTCAATCTAGATGATCTAAAGTGCATAGCTCAAGTGGCTTCCCAATATCGGAAGGAAGAGCGTTCCAGGCGGCCACAGAAGTGCGTCAGAAAGCACATGACATGGTGACCGTCTTTGTTCGATGGTTAGCCAAACGTGCAAACATTTGAGAACCCAAGAGACCAGGATAGCCTCATTTGCAAGAGTGACCTGGGACTCGTAGCATGTTGCTCATTTCAGAACCCCATAGACGAATCTTACATCTGCAAAAAACAAAAACCCCATCCATCCATCGCAAATAAAAAAATCGTTTACAAAATAAATTGCGTTTCTGTCATAATGCAAGTGAGATCCAAGCCCTTCAAATGGTCTGCATCAGCCGAGTTGTCTGTGCACACTTGTGCGTGATCGCGCGTGGCAGCAAATGCACTTTGAAGGTGTGTGTGCACGAGAGTGGTTGCAAGCAAAAAGGGGAGTCGATCATAAGCTCGTGCGGAGGATCAAGGTCGGGTCAAACATTGAACCCATCGTTTTCAGCTTCACGTGTGTGTGCGTAGTGTGAAGATTGCCTCTCCAGTCGTTCCCATTAGTTCATCTCCACTGCTTGTTACAGTGACGATGTCAGCCGCAAATCTGACATGGTTAACGACCTCTGCGTTTATGTTCGTGCCTGTGTTTTCATCTCGTCCGTCTTGTGATGTTGCTGCGAACGCCGCCCCGAATAACTTTGGCGAGCGGGAATCTCTTTCAAAGCACACGGCCCATTATTCGCGCGATCGCGGTCATCGACGACGCAATCATCAGCACGACCGCGGCGTGAATCGCTTCGTCAGTAACGCCGCGAGCTCGTTACATCCTCACGGTTTGTGGGTACCCCCCCTGCCACCTGCCGCCACTGTGCCCCCCAGGGTCTCATGTACCTGGAGGAGAGGCGGCTGGTGCATCGCGACCTGGCCGCGCGCAATGTGCTCGTCAAGGCCCCCAACCACGTGAAGATCACCGACTTTGGGCTGGCGCGCCTCCTCGATGTCAACGAGCAGGAGTACCAGGCCGAGGGGGGCAAGGTGCGTGCCCCCCACACGTCGCCGTCATCGCCCCCCCCCCCCCCACCGCTAACGTGCAGTGGCGCAGTGCGACAATCGGCGGCGAGGGATTTCTTCTCGAAGAAAATCCTGCACGGTGTCAAGAGCTGAATAAACGATGTGTTTAGAACCGTGATTATGTTATATTGTGAGTGGACATCAGCCCACATAGCCACAGAGCCATGTGACAGCCTCCTTCTCCAGCACGTGCACTTCATGTGCTGAAAGGATAATATAATTAGAATGACTTGTTTACCCAGGAAGCCACGCCGGGTCTAAGGACTCTTTTTTTCATTTTGGCCCAGAATTGTTTTTCTTTTATATCAAGATGTTTTCAGCCACTTAATGAGCGTTTCTGCATGTGGAAATAAACTGGAGCACCCGTTGAAAACCCATACGTGCGAGGGGGCAATGCCCTATCCCTTACAGAAGAGACAGACCATGTTTGTCTCTACTTGCTGCACCGCCTTCTGGCGAGCCATGGCATGGCACCTCCTCGACTCCCATTGTGCACCCATGAATATAAAAAAGTTAAATCGTGCTTTGTGTTGCTCTTTCCAGATGCCAATAAAGTGGATGGCTCTCGAATCTATACAGTACAGAAAATTTACCCACCAGAGCGACGTGTGGAGCTATGGTACGTACCCGTAAGCCACCTTGACGTAATAATTTACTGCCCAATCCATTGCTGGATGAAGGCCTCCCCACACTATGTTGACCATGAGAGTTGTTTTGACCAAACTTTTACCATGCGGCTCAGCACGGGTTGGCAAAGTGGACGCCCAGAACCGGGAATCGAACTCGGGTCGCCGGATATATCGTGCTGCGTGTGCTTCAGTGCTACCCCGCCTTGACATATAAATAGCGCGAGTGAAACTCATACCAATGAGATTATGTCATCTCAATTACTCAACTAAGCTTTTTTATTTTACCACGTAAAGCTCACTGATTTTAAACCCTTATGTCGTAACCATTCTTCATAGTGGACGTCAATGTTCCCTGACGTCATTCGCAAGAGTAGGCCCTTGTGAGCCGGCGTCAGGGTCCAATTGTTCCCAAATCAAAAATGACCGATAAATTACTGAATTGGGATTACACACACAGCAGCAACCATCGCCCCCCTACTGGCAGACTAATGCCCCAGGCCACCCTTGCATATAAGACGACTATCCCGGTCTCTTGAGTTCTCAGCTGGTTAAAAAAAATGTACTTGAAACGTTTTTCCCGCTGGTGGTCATGTGACTATGGTGACCCTCGGTATTCAAAAATCAATATTTGGCATTAATCCGGCGAAATATGAAGAGTGAAGGATAGCTGGTGTTTTTGCTGAATTTGAAGGAAAAGCGAATATTCGGTGCACCTCCAGCGTTAACGAATCCCTGCTTAAGAACTGTGTTTTCATCATTGCTCGTAACTAGTTGTCGATAGATATTTTTTTAGTTGTAATATGATCGGTTGGTCCTCCGTGCCCATCCTATTCTACGGTGGGCACTGCATCAGAATCGAGTTGACGATGACGACGACAACAACGGCGGTGGTTCTCGTGTCACAGGCGTGACCGTGTGGGAGCTCATGACGTTCGGAGGCAAGCCGTACGATGGGATCTCTGCGCGGGACATCCCCGGGCTCCTGGAGAAGGGGGAGCGGCTCCCCCAGCCCCCGGTGTGCACCATCGACGTCTACATGATCATGGTGAAATGTACGTCGCAGCCCGCGGCCCGCTCCGCCGCCCCCCTTCCCCCACCACAACGAGCAGCAGGGTACGGCGCAATGGAAGCCAACGTCTCCACGCTGGCGATCACCGTAACCAAAAACTGACTCATGACGTCGACCCGATGGTAACGCGCGACGCGGCCCAGGCTCATGGGGCCCCCAGACCACGGATGTGCCGTAAGATCAGCATGTCACCTGCAGCCCACCCTGAATGAGGCTGACCGCGGCGCTCCGTGTTCACGAGCGCTGGCACGATGGGCCTGGCTGTTCTAGGACTGACCCACGAGTGGCAACAACGAGGACCTGAGTTCCCATCCTCCATGGGCCGCTTGGCTTCATGAACCCAGCTGCTCCAAATCCTTCCCCCTCTTTACCCTAAACAAGATTAATAATTACTTGAATTTGGTATCTGCACCATTCTTATAGCACAAGTCTATCGCAGAGGCACTGTGTTTCGCAGATGAGCACGTCAGCCAGTTGGGGAACGATGTTGCTACTCTGAAAACGAATGTTTTTAGAACTGCTTTTGTGTCTAGTTTGTTATCCTTCACCCGCACCTCTGATTAGCACGGTTGGCTACGTACTGTGCGAAAGAAGTTGAACATGCAAACAGTACATATATACTTTCCACCTCACGTGATTCATTCCTCAAGATTGGCTCTGGCACCCCAAAGGACGGAGCTGGTGATGCGGATTGCATGCAAGAGAGGACACAGTGCTCATGGTTATAATGGTGGCCATATTAAATAATATCAAGCGCATGTGCACAGAGCCATGGACAAATGGCTGTCAGAAAAGAAGAGATAAAGGCTGGCAGATGGTTACGTTTTAAGTGTAGCATTGAGTTAGGCATGGACGCCACGGTGGCGAGATGTTAACTACCTCGCCTGGTATGCAGGAGGTCGTGGGTACGCTCCCGACCCTGTCGCCTGCTGTATATTTGGAGTTCGCATGTCTCTCTCCCCGTGGTCGTGTGGATTTTTTTCTGGGTTCTACAGTTTTTCCCTTAACATTTATAAGGGATAATAAATACCAAATGCATTTATTTAACTTTTACAATCCTGATCCTCCGCGTCAGATAGCTTCTTGGTTGAGGGCGTGATCGCAATGCTGTCTGCTGGATATATCACTGCAATATGCGCACTTGCTGAGTATCCATATGCTTTATTTTATGCTGGTCTGTCAATTATCGATGCTTGTTACACATTTGTGTCATGCATTTGCTTGACATTCTTCAGCCCTTTGGAGTGCAAAGATATGCATTTTATCTTCATATACATTGATTGACTGGTGGTACAAGGTATGAACCAGTTTAATGTTGTTCACAACATGTTCATGTGAATGGGCGGCGGGGTGACATCGTGGGAACATGTGTGCCTCACTGAAAGAATGTCCTGGGTTTGATTCCAAACTCTGCGTGGAGTTGCAATGTTCTCCCCCTGTTCTGCAGAGTGTGAGTGAATGTGAATGGGCGTAGTGCTGGCCTTCATAGGTGCTCACTGACAGCACTTTCCCCAAGAGCCTATTAAGGCTATACGGGGGATCTTTTTTTCTTTGTGAGTGCATTTTGTGTGTTCCCCCCCTCTTCTGCATGGGTTATATCAGGGTTTTCTGGTGTCCTGTCATAGATAACATTAAAATGACAAAATGTATCTGGTATTGGCCATAACATCCCAATGCTGAAACATTCCCTGTAAATTGCTCATTTGGGATTACACACAGCACCAACATCGCCTCCCTACCACGGAAACTTGACAGGACCTGGCGAGACTCTTCTGGGTAAACGAGCATAACTAATATCTATGGAAAAAATGTTGCCAGTATCAGAAATGATGAAAAATAAGAAGAAGCGTGACCCTCTCTGGCAAGAAAACTGAAGGTGTTATAAGCAGCTGCATTTGGAGGCTTGCCCCTCTTTTCTCTCCACCTGAAGAAGACCGCTTGTGTTTGCGATCGAAACGTCGTGGGTTTTTTGCTTTTAATTTCGATTTTTGCTTTCCATCTACGTGACTTTACCGAAAGAACCAAGAATATAGGTGTTAAGATCTTCAACACCAAATAAATACATTTTGAAAGGCATCAAGTCTGCATTAAACACGCATTCTCTGATAATATAGGCATTGGCCTGCACCAGAGACGAGAGAACGCCACGAGGCGAGTAGTAAACAAGATGATGCCACACGTATCGGAACGCTTCGAGCTCGGGTCGAGAAGTTATATCTACGGGATCTTTTTGCCAGTCTTGGTGTGCTCTGAGACTGTTTTTGCTGATGTTTGTCTGCCTTGCCCAAGCTTGGAAATTGATGTACTTATGCAATTCTTACTTATATACTTAATGTATTAGTAATTAAAATTGTATTTTAGTGATTAGCTTACCTTTTCTATACATTGCACTGTTATTGTTTTTTAATATTTTTTATTGTAACTTTCTGACCTGCCCCTATTGGACATTTGTGAAAAATCGCTTCATAGCTCATCGGATTTCTCCAGGATAAATACAAATTCTGAAATCTGGTCACGGTTTCTCCATTCAGGTTGGATGATCGATGCTGAGTCCCGGCCCCGGTTTAGCGAGCTGGCTACCGACTTTTCCAAGATGGCTCGTGATCCTTCCAGATACCTGGTCATTCAGGTGATTACACACATACACACACATACACACACACACATACACACACACATACACATACAACACACATCTTGTGGTAAATCAGACTGTTGCTTCAAGCATTAATGTTCACATTCCTTAAAATGCCGTTATCGCTGCCACTGCTGCTGCTATAGGGAGATGAGCCTATGGCTTTGCCAAGCCCCACGGACAGCAAATTCTACAAGAGCTTCCTGCAGGATAGCAACGAGGAGCTGGGAGTCGTCTCTATGCAGGAGGAGACCTTCCTGAACTCCTCCACGCGCCCGTTCCACCTCATGCCTCCGCCTTCGGGCCGACGGCATGGCACCGCCACACTGGTGAGTAGGATGGCTCCCAGCTTCACCCACGCTGATGGGGCCGGGGAAGGCTCTGATGTGGCAACGCCAGCTCTTCTCCGTTGACAAATGAATCACAGTCGTGATTGGTGGCTTTGTTTTTTACCGAGCATCTAATGCGGTAAATGCCTTGTTTGTATTAGTGTTGCAATATGCATTGAGGGGTATTGACGTTGTTGTTCATGTGCTTAAGCGCCACCTAGCTCCCTTTGTATAACAGCTTAGAGCTGTTATATGATATATATCGTATATTTCTTTCTGCCTCAGCAGTCCGCCTGCTGTATTTTTTCACCTGAAGACGATAGCTTGTGTTGCGATCGAAACGTCGTGATTTTTAATTATTTTTCTATCTACGTGACTTTACCGAAAGACCCAAGGAGTATGAATTCCTGCAATCACGATAGCTTTAAGTCAAGCATAGAGCTGGCTAAATTGGACCATCCATGTAACGAATCAATTAATACTTAAACTCAGGTAAATCTTACAGCTCTGTTTAATGCAAGACTTTGCGACTGTAGGGAGCAAACAGCAGCCACTTTAATCATCAGAAAATCACGTTAAAATAACACAAAAAAACTAAACACGTTAATCAATGAATAACACTGTGGTCTTAAAATGAAAAATAGGCGATGTTTCGGGAAATGGCCCGGCCCTTCTGCAGAGAGGCCAGAGAGAGGCCAGAGAGGAAGATCACTCGAGCTCCACTCTGGCCGATATACGAGGGCCATTGGCTGAAATGTTTCCATATGATCTAAAATTAACGTTCAAACTGTAGATATAGAATTTGAATTGGGAAGAGCCTGTCACAGCAGCCTGCTTATAAAATAATGACACGCAAATCGTGGGGTCTTGTTCACGAGATAGTGCAAGCTGTCTTTTTTCTGCCTTGTGGTGTAAATACAAGAGTGTTTGAATAAATACAGCAGCAGAAACATTTCCCTGCCCACCCTAATGGTTTCCGCCCACACGTAAACACTCGTGAATTTCCCAATAACAATTTCGTATCTCATCCTGCCTAATGGCCATCCAAGCATAGATGACACGAAATTTCCTCTCCTTTAACCCATCTAGAACCACCGTGCTCTACTTCCCCATCTTCCGCTCTCCTCCACCTTCTCCTCCCCCCTTCATATCTTCCCCACGCTCAGTCTAACTTCGATCGCTTCCGTCCGAATTCTTGGCGTTACCTTTAAATCTTCATTTTCCTTCACTTCCGACATCGCCAACACCACTCGCACGTTGCCGCTTCCATCTTTTAAATATCAGAAAAATTCACCATCACCGCTGCCAAACGTCTTGTGCACTCCATAGACTTCACTCGTCTGGATTATTGCAACTCGCTCCTGGTCGGTCTCCCTGCTACACCCTTGCCCCTCTACAACAAATAAAAAACTCGGCTGCATGCACCGTCCTTAACCTCCCATTCCACCACTCATTGCTCCCCACTCCTTCAACAATCTCACGGGATTCCTATATGTCACCGCTGCCTCTTTAAATTGCTCACCTTAGTTTTCAAAGCTTTGCATGGACTGCCCCCTCCCTTTCCTATTCTTCTCTCATTTCCTTATATGTCCCATCACATCCGCTGCGGTCACAAGCTGCTTATCTTCTGGCTGTCCCTCCTCCACCCTGTGCCCAATCTCACTTTTGCTCCTTCTCTCAGCTTGCCCCCTTACACTGGAACAAACTCCCTCTCCACATCTGACTCTCCCCCTCGCTTTCCTCTCTTCGCACTGCCCTCAGGTCCTGTCTCTTTTCTCTTCTCGCCTCTTACCGTCCTCTCCCGCCACCCCTACCAGCACCACTTAACACCCCTAACGCCCCCACCGCCGCAGCCTCCACCTCGCTCCCTCCACTCTTTGTCACTACCCAATCCCCATCCCATATCTTCCCATTTTGTACCGTAGTCGGTAGGCATTGTGAAGCGCCTTGGTGAAAGGTGCTTTATAAATCCAAACAGAATAGCATATATAAAGGACCGGCAGAGCTTGGGTGGGGGGGGGGGGTATTTGGTACCGGCTTTCCGCGTCCCCTCCTTTCCCACGTTTCTTCTCCTGGCGAGTCAGGGTATGGCTCCTTGACTCCCACAGGAAGGGAGTTTCACACCGTTGGTGTGATCCTCCAATGTTGTGCTGGATTCCGAGCCACGTGCGTAACCGCCGCCGCCCGGCTATCACAGAATGTCTCGCGTTCATCCAAGGTGATGTTTTACAAACGGCTTGTTGTTTGCAGGGCAGCAAAGATGGGACTTCACCTCCGCCACCCTACACGCCAATGTCTGGGGTATGCGCTTTCACTGAACCCTTTTCAAAGTCCTCAAAACGCATCATTTTCCACTTTCGAGCACGGTGCAGATTATTATCTGTGTCGCGTACCGCAAGCAAATATTTGCGAAAGAATGGGGTTGTGATCAACAACACATGGACATTTTTCATAGAATCCGGAACACATTGTGCCCTTGATGCAAACCACATTGTGTTTTTTAATTGAAACCCTTTAAACGAAATTGCGAAGCCGGTCAATCGATGTTTTATTGGCTCGCGTCCTCTAGCAGGAGCCAAGAACTGCGACAGTGGAGATAATTGAACCGTTAAGGTATCACATCGTTATGTCAGAACACGGTTGAATGTATCGCGATTAAATTACAGCCTGTTCTCCTATAACGCGGTAGTAGTTGCGTTCCTGAAGAGCACCGTGTTATGGAAAAATCGCGTTCGAATAAATAATAGATAATGTGGGGTAAAGCACAGTCCGCGATAACACGTGAGATGCGTGCGCAAGCTGAATAAAGACTGAGGCACGTGGGTAGCATCTAGAAGCATCCAGCAGCATTCCAATGCCTCGTGCGATGCTACGCCGAGGCAGCCGTACGACCGCTGATTCCTACTCGAGCGAAGTTCACTCAATCGCGTTATATCCAATTTGCATCCGCATTGTAAAAAATGTGTTCCCTCATACATTTATCGCGTTATATCCAATTCACGTGATGAAAACAACACGTGGCATTATCGGAGAACGCACTGTATTCAGGTTTAACACGTAGGCTTTCGCGACCAATATTATTCATAATAAAGTTTTTGGGTTAGATCGCGTTATTTATAAATGTGTCGTAACCCTCCACCACCTGACACGGCCAATTAGCAAAAAAAGTGTCAAGTTGACAAAAGACAAACTAGTTCACTACTTTAGCCCACCGGTGTGTTGAAGAGTGAAACCACAACATTTACAATTTTTTGAGTACGACGTTTCGCTGATAATTGCATCCAGCATCATCGGGCAATTCGCCAGAATTCTGGTAGGCTAAAGTAGTGAACTATTTGTCTTTTGTCAACGTGACACTTTTTTTTGCTGATTGGCCATATCGGTGGTGGAGGGTTACGACACATTTATAAATAACGCCATCTATCCCAAAAAGTTATTATGTATTCAGGTTACACTCAGTTTAACACGTAGGCTTTTGCGACCAATATTATCCATTATTATCCAGGTTAAACTCTGCAGGATGGGGATTTTCTGAGTTCGGCAGTAGGAACCATGGAGCATGAAGGTCTTGGAGTGGAAGAGTGCGGGTGTGCATAATTAATGCTCACATTAGTTCAGTGGAAACTTCTCAGAGGAAATGCAAGCATTGGCAGGTACACAACCTGTGGTGTTTTACAACACGAGAAAATGCCCGCGTTCGAACGACTAGCGTCAGCCTTTCCCCCGCGCGGCATTGCCCACGATGCACCGGCAGCGTTAGCGTCTAGCACCGCCAGCAGGTGGAGATTGTTTTGCCAGACACGCACACAAATACACGCGTGGAGACTCATATTGAAACCACCAAGTTGAACTCGGGGTATGGTGGAATGTGGGCCATGCTGGGAAGGCTCCCAGAAATTATTAAATAATGTAAAAAATAGTTTGGCTGTAACATGTTCATGCACCAATGGAGCGGCACGCAATGGGATGCGACATTCCGCTGTCAATCAACGTGCATCCAGCCCCACCACGTGGTCTGCTTATCGTTACTCTTATCAATTAATTTTGTGGTTAATATTCATTTCTTATATTTTTTTTATACATTTAATTAATGTAAGTGTTATTTTATTTATCTGGAAAATGAATGTGAAAGAATGAGGGTGCAAGATCGTCACTATAAGGACGGATCGGAAATGTGGGAGATGGACAAATAACTTTGCATAAACAGCTGAAAAGTATTGGAAAGAAGCACAGAAATGCATGCTGGGAATGACATTGAAAGATGGAAAGAGGAACAAGTGGGTCAGAGAATATGTGCATGTTAACATCACATTGACTGTTAAGAAAAGTATGGGGCGCCATGGTGGCGAGATGTTAACTACCTCGCCTGGTATGGGGGAGGTTGTAAGTCCGATCCCGACCTTCACGCCTGTATATTTGGAGCTTACATGTGCTCCCCGCGGTCGCATGGTTTTTTTCTGGGTCCTCTGGTTTTTCCCTCCGCTATGCTGAGCACGTGGATTTCCACATGCTGAGTATAGTTTATCCGCGTCGCTCCGCAGAGTGTTTTTGGAGCGTTTTGACTTTTTGCGAAACAACCTGGAGGGGGGGGGGAGTTCTGACGAAGCGACCGTGACGTGGTGCAATCCCACAGAGCATTGACTTCGAGCCGGATTGTGGGACGCCTGCGGCGTGCGACCGGAGCATCAGGCGCAGTCTGTCACGCCGCTCAGAGACGTTGTCGGCGCCTGGCCCCACGGCGGCGGTGGCGGCCACGGGGGGCGCCGGACGCGCCGACCCTGCGGCGCTCGGCAAGTGGCCGGCGTCCCGCGGCCTTCTGGAGCGTGGCCGCCGGGACGGCGCGGAAGACGCGGAGGGCGGCAGCCTGCGCTACAGCCGGGACCCGACGGATGCCTTCGCTGAGGTGGAGTCCCCCGACTGCGATGGCTACGTGTCGCCCTTGCCGTGCGGCCAGACGCCCCGCGAGACAGGTCTGCACCCGCTGCACGCGGCCGTCCTGCATCCCTTCACGTGTGTCCACGGCTCTATGCGTCAACCAACTGAAGCCCTCCCCGTACCTCACCTGACTCTTGTGCGGCCACCCCTGTCATCTGTGTGAGAGGGGGAGGGATGCAGTTTGTTGTCCTTCACCCGCACCTCCGATTAGTGCGGTTGACTACATGCGGTGCGAAAGAAGTTCAACATACATATCTCTCTATCTAGATCTTCTCAAGCCTCCCGTACATCACGTGACTTCTATGTGACCACCCCCACCCTGGATCCCTCCCCTCTCATCTATATATCTCTCTATCGATCTAAATCTGCTCACGCCTCCCCGTACACCACATTACTTCTGTGTGGCCACCCCCACTCTGAATCCCTCCACTGCTCCCCGCCACCCCCTGTGAGGAGAGACGCTACTCAATGCAACGACGCCGAGGGCCTCCTCCTCTCGCCTCTGCCTCCATATTTTCTTCTTTTCTGACCCTTTGTACAGTTTTTATGTTACTTTTCCATCCCCTTCCTCTTATTTCCCGTTCTTTCTCTTCTCTCTTCCCTATTCCTTTAATGTTTCTTTTCCCGTTCATTATACCGCTGCCTCTACTCCCCTTCCCGTCGTGCCCCATGGGTACACGTTTCATGTTTATTTTATTTTGTTGAACGAGGTAAGAACTCATGAGACCAGGATAAGGTCTCGTTGTTTTATGAGGCTATCTGTTTTTGATATATGTTTTAGTTTTATGAAACAACAGCTATTTTAGTTAACAACAAAAATACGTCAACAAAATGAGCTATTTTTGCAGATTGTTTCAAATTTAGATTTAAAGCTTTCGTGACTGCAGGGATGCATATTCTTGGTTCTTTCGGTAAAGTCACGTAGAAGGGAAATACGAGACTTTACCGAAAGAACCAAGATTATGTTTCAACTTTGTTTCAAAATTGATGGAATAACCGTTCCCGGTAATTTTTGGCGTTTATTGGATGAACCCCAAAGTCATCAGAGTTAATGTCTGTGAGCTCCTCACCGTTACCCTACGAGCACATCACCGTTTCTCTGCGTGCTTCTCCTATGTTGAACGGTCTGCGCTTTAATTGGCCGGGGCCACACCTGGGTATGGCTCACCGAAGGCAAACTGTGTCTGCGTCTCTCGCACTGTGGGCTGCCTTGATCCTCTTCTGGAAGGATTGTTGGCCGAATGGTGAAGCTGCAGTTGTCAGCTGGAGGGAGCGAACTCGTCCTCATAACTGTCACACATACGCCATAACCTTTACGACGGGCTTTCGCAAGATGATTTTGGTCGGCATCAGTAAATATGTCTGACATTTTAAAACGTTTAAGTTCACTGGTCATGACGTCGTGCTCTGGGGCAGGGTGCACTAATTGAACCGTGCAGCCACATTTCACATGCTCCACTTGCATCCACAGCCACGCGTGCCGTTAAACAGCGTCCACAGCCAACGTGAACATTCAAACAGCAGTTTCAATAAATCAGTATTTGATGCAATAGAGCTGCCTTACTTACCATCCAGAGGCCAATGGTTCACTGCTATCGCCCCCCCCCCCCACCGCCTTTGTTCACCCAGTAGCGTAACGTCGAACACCACAGGCAGTCGAGTGGCAGGTCACGTGAGGTGAGGCAAATGGTCAACGTGGACGAGTAGACCAAATACCCCCCGAGCGTTCGCTCTGGGCGAAGCCCCTTTTGCCTGCAGCAGCAGCGGCGGCATGGGCTAGCACTTGCAGGTTTGCACCCTTCACCCGTACCCGCCTCTGCTCTCACGTGATGCCCACGCCTCTCGTTGACCAATTTGTGCCTTTGCCCCCCAGAAACTTCCTGGCCTCTGCCGGCAGGGCTTCCGCCGGGCCAGCGGTGGATGCTGGGAGACGGCCCGTCGGAGTACTCCGTGCCTCCGCTGCGTGCACCAGCTCTGCCGCCCTCCCGCGCCGTGCCCGGCAGCCCTGGGGGGGACGCCCGTTCGGACGTCGGCCCCGAGGGCCGGGGCGACGGAGAGGTGGAAGACGGCGCAAAGGGCGACGCTTCGCCGTCGGACGGCGCCGCCGGGGGAGTGGGTGGGCACCCGGATGAAGCGCGCGCGCTCAGGGGGGCGGAGTACATGGAAATGGACGGATCGCCGGACGAGAGCGCGGAGTACCTGTCGCCGCCCGTGCCGCAGCCCGCCTTCAGGGTGGCAGATGCGCCCGGCGCCAATGAGAACGGGCACGCGGTTAACAGGAGCCACGACAGCCTTCCCACGGAGGCGAACAGGGACAGCTTGGGCACTCCAAGCTATCTGCAGACGGCGCTCGCCCTGCCGCTGCTCAAGCCCGGCCGACACGTCAAGTTTTCCGCCGCGGAGAACTTGGAGTACCTGTCGGATTTCGCGTGATCGCGACGGCTTCAGACGTTTGTGAAGGGGAAGCGCAGGCTACCCTTTGCGGTTTACGTGGGGGCAGTCGTCGCGATTGGGAACGGTTGGAGGAAAAAAAAATACGTACAATTTTAATGCCGCTGTCATCGGCTCCGTTTCACACACAGATGTCGTACAGATACCATTTAACACAAACTCACTGCAGTATATGGTAATATTTGAATATAACAGCAGGAAAATATTATATTCGCCACACCTGGTCACATAACAAAAGCCAATATTGTAACCTGAAACTGTGAAACCTTGTCACTTGGATTAACACAGACATTACATCACCGTTTGCATAAATATGCGAATGTGGTAACGATGCATACGAATGCGTACGTAGTTCAGTCATGTTGTTTATCGTTATCATTAGATTACTCACATAGACAACTGCTCTCATTAAAGAAAATGCAACCAGAGAGCCACGGGGTCATTAAGATTAACACCCCCCCACACACTCGAGGGTGAATTGCGAACAGCATGGCTGCATGGCTCAGAAGCAATATGAAGTGTTGTGTGTCAAGTGCTGTGTGGCACTGCGGTTCGAAGCACCCTAGCTTGCAACCAGTGGGGGTATTAACTTACCCCATCTTGCCTCCAGAGTGAGTACAATATGAACCATTTAACTGATGTAGGCATCAATGGTCATCCGGTGGAGAGAATAGCCCCCTAAGTCAGGAATGGGGAAAGGCCGCCGCTGGCTCAGGACTGCTCCATGTCTCCTCGGACACGTGGAAATGCTTCTTCTGGTGTCTGCCTGGAATTATCTGTGAAAAGCTAAACTTGAATGTCAAGGTGCCATGAGCCACGGCTTCGGGTGGTGGTGCCGTTGATGAAATAGAGGTTTTATTGAAGTGTCGCTGTGGGCAACTGGTGATGATGGGTTCCATTATTTTATTACCGTCTCCCCAGTGTTTGGGAGACACCAGCACTAATTGTAAGAGGGTTCGCAAGCACCGCCGTTGGGAAGATTGAGTCGGCGAGTGGATAGGTTGCGGCATCGCCTTGTGCTCGCTAATCACCACGATGAGAGGATTGCACTAGAATGGAAGTGATTACATTATATCGCAATCCGTTATGGACAACATTGCCCACACTCTAAAGCAGAGTTTTGTAAATCCCAGAGCTGAGTGATGCATGAGAACTTGTACCAGCCAAAATGAGAGGTTAGCCCTCCCCTCCAGTTCCGATGACGTCTTTTTGACCTCTCTGTTTGCCTACCAAGTTCTGCCCACCGTTGGCAGGGGTCGTGACGACTGTGTAGCGGACTCTGGTTTCCGTGTACTGATTCACAGCCACTCGTTTAAATCAAAGTCCCCAATCGCCAACCGAGTTCTTGTCGAGCGGTGACCAGAATCATAGGCCACGACCGAGCTCGGTGAGCAGTCAGTGTTTTCAGTTTTCAGTTTTATTCATTAGGTATAGCCCTGTGAGCCATTCGGCTCTTGAATCGGGTGCAACCACAACAAACAAAAACATGAACAAGAAAACATCTTAAAGTGACCACGCAAACAGAAGAATCCAGGAAAAAACAGCAAAGTCTTCCAGAAAAAGCACCGCATATCAACGCTGTGTGCAAATATCCCAGTGGGATGCAAGTCAAACAATAACAACCATAAGACAATTTAGATTAAAAGTCACGGAACGTGGTGGGGGAATTGTATTTGTTCGTCGCTGTTCGTGTGAGATGGAGCTCGACCACGGCGATGACCCTGACTGGGCTTTGAAGGTCACCGGACCTGCAGCGACGAAGGTCGGCAAAGTGATGCTCTGACGGCAATGCTGCGGTGTTTGATATCGACGAGTTGAACGGATCATCTGGCGACGCTGCTGCATTGGCGAGCGGTGCACGCGCACAAGCAACATACGGCTCAATGCAGCCCTCAGAAAACACTGCCTTAACATGGAAAATAACAAATATATATAGGCGAAGTTTTGGGCAATCACCCTGCTTCATGGCACACGCTATGACGAAGGACCATTGGCTGAAGCGTGCTATGAGGAAGAACCATTATAGATATTGACAGTAGCCTTTAAGGCAGCGTTGTTGACGAGTGTGTTGAGCTATTTGATATTAACACGGGGGGGGGGGGGGGGTTTATATGTAGCATATACTCCATCACAATTGACTCGCGACGGCCTGGTTGTAAACTTAACGGAGCTGCTAAGCCACAAGCAATGTCTTGTCATTCTCCACCGAGTTTCGTCGTTTTATTATTATGCTCTTGTACAAAGTAAACGAAGAAGAGAAAAACACCTCGCCGTTTAAGTTATTTTCCAGGAAACATTGCAGTATTTAGTGTTTGTGTGTACAGCGTTCATGGGTATTATCAAGTATTCCTTTTGCTCGCGTTCAGGCTTAAAGTTGGTGCACTTCTGATTTTGGCATATTTGATCAATGTGCTTGACTGAAGATATATGATCTAATCCCTGTTTAGCTCCTCCGTTGTAATTAATTATCGTGATCATAAACTATGTGGAAATCCCTCCACGTAAAATAATAATAATGCAAAAAGCAAGTGGAGCATTGTGGTGACATTTAGTTCTGGAAAGTGCGTTACTTTTAAATAATATATCAGAGTGTGGGCAGATAATGTATGGTACGCCAAATAATATCGTTGTTTTAACACATATATAATATAGCTGGGTTATATTCTCGTTTCAGTTTTAATATGCTAGTGTCTAAACGTGAATGTTTTTCGGATTGTAAAATGTTGTAGCATTGCTCATATGTGTTTTTTTTGTATAGCGACTATTTAAAATTGACGCGTAGTAGAATTTTTACAATAACAGGTACAGTTGTATGAATTAATTGTGTTTTTTGTGTGTACTTTTCTTTTTTCTTCCCGTGATGTAGAATTAAGAATGTTCTTTAACCTCACCGGTGAATGGGGGACAGGGGTTGACTGAGGGGGGGGCCGTCTTCTCGTGAGAGAAATCCACTTTTGTCGTCACGGTACTTTTCATCAACAATGGCAGCGCCGTGCGTCTGTGAGCACTATTGGGAAGGACGGGGAGTTATATACTCGTGAAAGTAATAATGACAGTGTTGAAATATCACCGGTGGATACTTTTTGGGAAAGAGCACTCCTCCCGCATTGCAATGT
This sequence comes from Lampetra planeri, assembly GCF_965212315.1. Lineage (NCBI taxonomy): Eukaryota > Metazoa > Chordata > Hyperoartia > Petromyzontiformes > Petromyzontidae > Lampetra > Lampetra planeri. Next base: position 1,705,957 of record NC_136127.1, read on the forward strand.
AGCAGCATCACGCTCGCGATCTTAAAATAGAGGCCATTAGAGTGACCCAAAACTGATGTATCATCTATTATTCAGAAACGTAATAAAACTTACACATGACTGTGTGAACTGTTGCGCTGTACTTTTTTCCCCTCCCCGCGTTCGCTGTCACGAAGCACTCCTCTTTGTTGACGGGGCCAGCGCGAGGCTGCAGAGCTCAGAACATTTTTTTCCTGAGTACAAAGCAAAATCATCTCGAGCCAGGGTTTGCGACTCTAGTCAGTCGCCTGCACAACTCAAAGCTGTTAAACCCAAGATGACCACACGCACATCAATGAATGGCTGCTGTGGAACTTTTGACCCGTGGCACACCATGGAAAGGTGGAGTTAAGACCGACAAAGAAGTCCTTGCTTGTTGCAGAGCTTCGCGGTTCGAATCGAGTGGTCGCCCTGGTTAATACTGCAGGTTTATTAACCGGAAATACCACATTCCATCTGCCTCAGCGGACGTTTCAAGATCCCATGACGTTATTCGGAAAAGTAGGCCATGGCCCAAATAAAAAAAAAGGATTTGCAAATTGCTCAGTTTGTTTACGCGCGGAAAATCGTCGCTCCTTGCTGAGGAAACTCGCCAGGACCCTCCTGAGACTAAGTGAGGCTTTCTACGTGGCACCATGCTCCCGAGTTGCTTACTACTCTTAGGACTGTATCGTCGTGGAGGGAAATGTCTAATGGGGGGGGGGGGGGGGAGAAAACATCACAAATACTGCATTGCAGTGCCATTACACCACGGCGCCACATTACTGAATATTCCCTGATGTGTAAGTGGTAGGAAACTGAATAAATGATGGGGCACTGTAATTGAGCTCATCGTCTGACAAGTGCGGGTCACACGTGGCGTGGCTGCGCTGCTGTCACGGTGCGTGCTTCTCATCTTAGTCCGGGCTTCTTTACGGTGCTGATTAAGTGGACTATGGTCACGAGGAGTGTGCGTGAGTTATTGTGTTTCAGTTTAACACGTAGGCTTTCGCGACCTATATTATTCATAATGAAGGTTTTTGGGTTAGATCGCGTTATTATGAATGTGTCGCAACCCTCCAACAATCAGTAAAAAATGTGTCGCGCTAACCAAACCCAAATTCGTCACTTCTTCAGCCCACCGGTGTGTTTGAAGAGTGAATCCACAGCATTTAGAATTTGTATTGCAGATGACGGGGAGAGGTAATGTCGTGGTTAGCGCGCTGCGCTACGAACCCGGCGACACGAGTTCGATTTTCCGCTCGCGGCCAAAGGCAGTGAAAATTATCCGAACCGGTCCTAGGCCTCCCCTAGGTCGACTCAGCCTCACTGCGTGCATGCTGTTCACTGTTTAAGCCGCCTTTGGGGCTCTACTTGTTGAGTAAACTCGACGTGTGCTCGAATGCCCTCCTACACAGCAAGCAGCGCAGGCGTCTGGGTGAGCCTCATTATTTTAGTTGAAATCTCAACACTTTCGTCAATAACATTGGTGGTGGGCCTAAAGAGGAATTTGTTTAATATGACAGGTGACTTTGATTAATGGCACACAAATAGACAGGCCATCGTGGACAATATTTGGAGAGCGAACTTAGTTTACACGATGGGGCCTGATTAGAATAAAATAAAAAATCTTAAAAACAAATTCTGATAACCAGTTTTGAAATTGGAATATGCAATATTGCCCACAACGTCACCTACTGCATATGATTCATTTTAAGGCCACGCGGTGTTATTGACGAATGTGTTGAGTTGTTGATTGTGCTTGTGCAGCACTGCCAATGCAGTAGCAGCATCACCAACACATTGGCTTTATCAGTTTTTTTGAGTGACATCGCGTAAATATCAATGTCGTTAAACCCGCCTGATGATGCTGATGCTGCTAGTTGTAATTACTGGCGAAACGTCGAACTCAGTTTGTAAATGTTGTGGATTTGCTCTACAACAAATCGGTGTGCTGTACTAGTAACGAATTGGCATGCTCTGTTTACGTGACAAACCTTACTAATTGGCTGCGTCGGGTGGTGGCGGGTTTATCGACACATTTATATATTCACGCGATCTAACCCAAGAAAAAAAACCCCTTTATTACGGATAATGTATTTATATTGTTATCAAAAACAAGATGCGTGGTAAGCTGCAGGAGGGCTGCGTAGCGCCGGGCCATAGCTGGCATTGACGTGAGCTCTCTCATAATATCATCACACGGTGTCTGGGTCAACACGTTTGCAAGGTGGACTAGCCGCTTGTTTCGGGATGTCTCGAAGCATTGGGCGCAGTGAGAGGGCAATTGTCCACCCCACACATCCCAGCGCTGCGCCAGGTAACGCTTGAGTGCGGCACGGGATTCTGGAACGTTACGAATGGGGGCGAAGAGGAATTCTGCCACGGTAGCATTTACGAAGTTTATGTAATGGACGTTGTTGTTTCAATGTAACGGTAAACGTTGCCGTTGTCGCTCGACTGAAGTGAAGGTTTGGTGGCCTTCTCTCGGGAGGCAGTCCTCAGCGATGGTCGAAGTTTGAGGGGGGCACGGGGGGCCAATGCCGCCCCCCAAACTGGACACCATTATTAATTTATTTTCAGTAGTTTACAATCAAGATAAAATTTAATTAATTGTACCCTAGATTCCTAATATGAAGGACAAAGCGAACCGCTGCCTACCGCACACCCCCACCACAGATATAGAAGTCACAAACTCAAACAAACATCCACATGGCAGGGAGCAGTCTCTCGATAGAGCGACCACTGATGACCTCTCAAGTCGGTGCCCACCCTGGTGAGGTGATGGGCTGCGTTGACCCCCCCCCACCCCACCACGTCAGATTTGAATTCACAGCATTCTGACTGCGACTTAGGAACCACTGAGATGGGGGGGGGGGGGGCTGAGACAGGGGGGGCACTGAGACAGGGGGGGGCACTGAGTATCGTTGAAGTTGCAGACCCACAAGTCACACAAAGTCTCACGGAATCATTAAATGTATTTATTTCTTCCACAATCCATTTGATGTCACTGCTCATATTTCACCACTTTCCACAACCATTTAAGTAAAGTACAGTACCGGTGTTAATTACACACACAGCTCGCTCGAAATGGGATCACATATCTCTCCACTGGCTGTCACACACAGTTAATTACAGCCTCGTTCACGAGCTTCGTTTAAATGTCATCGTTAACGCAACGTTGTGCTTTTACACTTAATTAGTGTCAGTGACCTCGTGTTTGTTTGCCTTGGGTATGAATGGGCGATCGCGAAGGAGCGAACAGAGGCAAAATCTTTTGATTTAAAGCTTTCGTGACTGCAGGGATTCATATTCTTGGTTCTTTCGGTAAAGTCACGTAGAAGGGAAACAATAAAATAATATAAATACAAAACAATACAATAATATAAATATCTTATTTCCCTTCTACGTGACTTGACCGAAAGAACCAAAAACAATAAGAAATGTTACTTTGACATTTCCCTTGAAAATTATTGTTCAAAGCGCTACCCCCCCCCCATGCATGTGTTAGTTTCCACTACAATCTTAAGCCCTTACAATGTTAAACTCTCTAAAACTCTGGTGGCTATAAAGAATAGGGTCACCACATTTTTCGCGAGGACATTTGTTTCTCAGTCAGCCTGGGTGTATGAAAACTGCAGTAGAATGTCACGTGGTTCAAATCAACACCGGTACGCAGATCTCAGTAACGATAAGTTCCTGCCACCTGAACACTGATGCCAATTCCCCACACTGCTCAGGTGAAATCCGGGTTGCCACCTGCCTGGGTAAATCCCACACAAGGTGGCAACTCTACCGCAGAAACCACGGCTGGTAATTCATTCTGGATGCAAGACCGATATGGGCAGAGGTGGAATTGGCACGAGCAGATGACGACCTGTTTAACACGAAGGCTTTCGCGACCAATATCATCAAGAATGTAGATTTTTTTGGATTAGATCGCGTAAACATAAATGTGTCGTTCAACCCGCCACCGTCCGACACAGTCAATTTAGTAAGGTTTGTCACGTAAACAGAACACGCCAATTCGTTACTAGTTCAGCACACCCGTGTGTTGAAGAGCAAATCCACAACGTTCACAATCTGAGTACCACGTTTCACCAGTAATTACAACTAGATTCATCAGGCGACGTGTTCTGTTCACGTGACAAACCTTACTGAATTGGCTGCGTCGGATGGTAGCGGGCTTAACGACACATTTATATTTACGGAATCTAACCCCAAGAAAAAACCTCTATTATAGATGACGACCTATTTACCGCTTGACATCAGCCGCTCCCAGGCGTCTGTGGTGCGATGCCCGGTGCTGACGCTTCGGACCCTGCGAGTCACCGCCGGGGCTGACAAGAATGCAAATGTGGAAGGTCAGCAGGGAGCTCCGATTCAAAAGGACACCTGTGCGAATCAGAGGCGCCAAGGAGCTTGCAATGACACGGACCGATGTTTTATTTGATCGTTGGTTAAAACGCATTGTTGCGTAATTGCTAAACACGTAAAAAGGGGCACAATGTGCGTGGTGGTTTAAGTTGTCGATCTGCCACAAACGGGAAGAAAACAGCATTTGTGGAAACAATATTTTGGCGATCCAACTAGTGGCATTAGAGGGGGCACACAAGGACAGAGAACAAAAAAAACGCAACACATTCGTCAATAACACTGTGGCCTTCAAAAGAAAAAAATATATATATGATAGGCAACGTTTCAGGCAATGACCCTTCTGAATAGCAGAGAGGTAGAATTGCTCCAGAGTCATTATACCTCTCTGGCCTCTATATTTAGCTGTAGAGGATTGTCCAGATGTCTTGTGACCCCCATTTAATTCTGTAAAACGTAATATTTTTGTAAGTGCATTTTATTTAAAACAAAAAATATATATTCGAATGAAAAAATAGTTAGAGGTCAATTAATTTGGGGTCACACGACACCTGGACCACCCTGCAGACCAGGCTTCTTCACTCTTTTTCAGAGGGGGAGCACTTTCACCAATGAGACATCGTCAGTGTGAGGGCCGCCACACATTTACAACCATTGGGGCTTTGACAGCAGCACAATGATGATGATAATGGGGGGTGTTTTCACTTTTGTGTATTGTAGGGGGCCACACGTCAGGGGCCGCACTAAAGGCCACCAGGGGAAGCCAGTGGCACCGCGGGTCTTGCTAATGAAGAACGCTGCTGAAGATTGCAAGGCAGTCGGTGCACGCATGTTCAGCTGTGCATCGTGATGCATGTATTATATACTCACAGGTGCAAACTTAAATCGCATTACCATCATAGTTAGTCATTCTCATTTTAATAACAACATTTATCCATAAAAGTATCGCAAGTCTCAAGACTCACTAAGGAGGGCCTTGCATCGAGATGTTAGGCAGAATACGTTCATAAAGAAACTTGATTTTGCATGGGAGGAAACCGGAGCACTGAAGGTCGACCACAGGTGGCTGGACACAGCCATTTGTTGTGCTGCCCTCTCCTGAAACCACGTGGTTTTGGAGTCTTACAATTCCACGTGACCCACCGAAGCACGGGTAGGGCTGTAAAGAGGTGTATATTATATTATACGTGATGATCCTGCAGCACCGCAGCGTTCTGCATGTGGCAGCATGCACATGGGAAATAGCACGGGCAGTGAGTGGCGAGCTAATTTGGCTGCTTTAAATGTCCACGTGATTATAATCTACTTCGTTGAGCTATCATTTGTGGCCAGACCGCCACGGAAAAAGAAGGGGACTTCACCTGGTAAAATCAAAATAGTTCAGTTGAATTTTTTCGTGTGATTGTTTACCTTTCCTATACTTTGCGCTGCTATCGTATTTCTGTATTTTTTTCGTAATGTTCTGACCCACCCCTACTGGAAATCTGTGAAAGAGAGCTTCAGAGTTCATCGGATTCCTCCAGGATAAATAAATATTCCGATTCTGAATTAGCACTATGCATGGAGTCTTTCTGCACACACACTCTGAAATTGATAACAATGTCTGCACTCGTGTTGCACACCGAGTTTACAACCTCTGTGGGCTCTTATAATCCCTCTGGCGAGAAGGCATCGCAACATCTCAAGACAATATTTACCAGTGGCAATTGGATCGGTTCAGTACCAAAAATCAGGCCCTGCTCTGGAACGCTGGCTAAAATATGCTCGAGTGCACAGAATGCTGTAGGAAAGATGAGGTTGTCAAATTCAATTGTCAGTGGCACCTGTGAGAGGCCTTGGGGCAGAATGGTCCCTGTATCCTGGAAATCGATGGCCCAGCGTCTTCTTCAGTGCCCATCTGCCCTTCTCTGGCTGAGACCAAACAAGATAAGCAATTCAACGAGCACATTAATACATGGGTGCATCCGCGAACAGTTTGGGGCATTGCTGAATTCGGCGTGCCCTCGCATGCGATTGAGAATGCTTGGGTACAGCGGCTCGGAGCAGCAGTGAGTGGAAAGGTTTGTGCCACGTCCTAAGGGCGATCTTATTTTTTCAATGTGGTGGCAGCATCCTCGGGTCCATGGGCTGAGTTCCCACTCCTGCATGGAAAAGTGGGTTTGGTGGTGGGGGTCTCATTTCCCCTGACCGACTAATCTAATCCTCTTCTTTTGTAATTATATCAGTAAAAACAACATTGAGGCAATCTACTCAGATATAATGTGATTGCTATAGCACAGAAGATTGTATGTCTATTTTAAGTGGCTTCCGGTCTCTCTGTCTTTTCGTCTTTGCATCTCTAAATCTCTCTGGCTATCTATTTGGTTTTTCTCAGTGTATATCACTCTCTCCCTCTCTGTCACTCCCAATCTGCTAAGCCCCGGCTCAGTGGTAAGTTCTGAGCCTGGGGATTCACAAGCAATTCCAACATAATTACCATACTCACCATCGCCATGAAAACCATCGCCAATACCACCACCACCACAACTATTATCATTCCAACACCATTTTAATCACCACCATTGCCACCACAACAACTAAAACCACCATTATCATCACCACCACCACCACCAGAACACAAATACCTCCCTTATAGCCTTAACAGACGGTTGGGGCAAGTGCTGTTACCGAGAAACTATGAAGGCTGGCAAGGCACACGAGATGGGTGGCCAGCACCACAAACGGACGCCTTTGTCTCCCGAGTGGCGATGTTTACAAACTGCTACAGGTACTCATTTGAGGCAGAGTCGACCGAGGGGAGGCCCAGAACCAATTCAGATTATCGTCAGTAGTGTTGGCCACGAGCGGGAATTGAACTCAGGTCCCTGGGTTCATAGCGCAATGCACTAACTGCTACACTACCGCTCCCCAGAACACAACCACCACCATCATGACCTCTAGGCTCAGCCCCACTGCACCACAGGCACGATTGCGCAATTCAATCAAGTGGCTCACCTGGTCATGAGTGCCAGACAGCGCAGGTTCATCCGTGGAAGTCACGTGATCTTTAACAGCATCTGCAAATTTTAAATGCATTTTTTCTGTTGCTGGCGTCATCTGCAGAGAAATAATAAACAGAGGTCAGAGCATCTCGCTGTAGCCATGAGCAGAAATGCCAGAGATTGGTAAAATGCTGAAAAGGTTTATTTGATCGTTTATAATCAATATGTAATGTAAAAGCATGTAATTAATTAGATTTTTGTTGGGTTAGGCCACAGAATGAACTGGCCATATTTGTGTCGTAAGATTCTCTACCACTCGACACAGCCATACAAATTAATTGTCACGTGGGCAAACCGTTAACACACCAATTATGATTGTTTCAGCTCACCGGTAAGTTGAATAACGATTCTGACAGATTTAGAAAGTTATTCTGACTTCTTGAATTCTGTCATGAAGATCCTTCGGCAAGCTTCAAGTAAAACGCCACATGTCTAATTGTTAAATGAATTTGTGAGAATTTTGTTCTAACTCAGCGGTGATCAAGCTGAAATAATAACGATTGGCACGTTGTTGAACGCCTGTGCACCACGTGACAATTTAACTAATTGCGCTATGTCGGCTGCTGGAGGGAGGGTTCTTACCAACACACATCAGGCCAAATAATTAAGTGGCCTAACCCCCCCAGAAAAACCTCTATTGTAAATCGCTACCATTGGCTGCAAAAGCCAAAGTGTTGCACAAATGACAATGTTGCAAATGAGTCTGGCAGAGCAACGCAGCAACCACCTGCCGGGAGACCAGAGCGGTGGCGCCGGCGGAGGCTTCGGCGGAGGGTGTCGCGGGTGTCTCCTGGGCGGGCGTCGCATGAACAGCAGCGGCGCTGCGAGGGCACGTCCGGCGGGCTGCCTGGGAGGACGCTCGCAAACTCCTGTGGCTCGTCGGGCGGCTCGGGAACATCGGAGCGGTCGTGGGCCTCGACGTCCTGAGCGAGTCGCGCGTCCGCGCCCCGCGCAGCTGGGACAAGCGGCCAGCGGTTGGTTCAACCCAGGGGGGGTCGGCAAGCCGAAATTACAAACAACTCAATATTTCAAGAGCCGCAATGCGCTGTGGTGAATACGAGACAGTGGTCCCTTAATAGATCGCATCGCGAAGCAGCGGTCCTCCAAAAGCCGCCACACGCGACCCCTGGGTGAACGGCTCGTGCCGGCCAAGGGGGCTCAGCTTTACGTGCGGACAAAGAATAATTAAACCCCATTGCCTTTGTAGGATTCATTATTGCTTTGAAGAGGTTAATGATTTTATTCAAAACTAAAAGAGGAATACATCTGTTTTTTACGTGGAGAGATGGATATATGAAGTAGATGTATTTACGTCTGGGATGTGACCTAATGGACTAATTTCTGTAAAGATAACCTTTATCTTGTTTGTGCTTTTTTTTGCCATTTCTTTATTTCTGTTATTCATTTAAATTTTTCTTGCTAGTAAAAGTAGGGTTTTCATTTGCTTGGTAATGGCTGTATATGGGATTTGGTCCCCTTATATATAATTAATGTACAGCGTTATGGGATGCTATTCGCAGAAATTACGCTCCATAAAATGAAAGTGCTATTCTACTTCTGATTACTTATTTTGTCATTTGTACTGTCCAAAACGGCACGAATGATGATTATGCATTTTGATAGAAATTTGCGTCGAACTAAGGACCCAAAGTATCAAGCGAGGAGGGTCCTTTCCTGCACGATCGGCAGTTCTCCAGCATCGATTCAAGTGCGGCTGGCTCTGCTGATGAGACACTGCATGTCGAGTTTGCTTGGATTGAAAGAATGCCGCTGAAATTACGCATTCCCAGAAGGCTGTGCGGCTGATGGGTTGTGTAGGATATACTTTTATTAACGTGGAGAGAAGGGGCAATGTGAAGGAGATACATTGTCTGCTTATTTAGTTTGTTATTTAGATTTTCCACAACCATGCCAATGCTTAATTTGAGTTAATAAAAATAATGGCAATTCTTTGGCTCAGTTTGTCAATAAACAAAATCCCTTAGGGTTATAATTAATAAACAGCAGGAGAAATTAAAAACTGGAATAATTCTGGGTGGTAAAGAAGTTGAACGTACATACATATTGTATATAGTTGGTGGCTGGTAAAGCGTGACTAGCTACCTGAATAGCAGAGAGTTGCAGTTGTTGCTTCAGCATCTGGTGATGCGATTTCTCAGCCTCCATCTAGCGTTAAGTTTCACAGGAAACAAAAAAGAGTGACACCTTCAAAAAATGACATGAACCAAAACGCGACCAAATGTCAAATAACATCGCGTACAAATGGTGCAGCCGTGAGATTACTTGAGTACGTCAGGCCTGGCGGAAGGGTATTCGCCAAAGAATGTTGGCCTACTCTTTGAAAAGCTGGAAGCGCCCGCACTTTACCCCAACCACAAGCCACCTGCCAATCGGCGACCTGTGATGCACCCACTTATATTGTTGGGAGGACAGAAGATTCATGAACTCATTCATCACGCGTAGTCAGCGAAGGAGCGTTGCGCCAAACTTGTGACCTCTTGCGGCAGCAGTTTGCATGAACTGCTCTCGCTGCCGTACACAGCACGGAGGGGGGCGGGGGGGGGCCACGGAGGGTGATCACGGGGTGATGGGCGACCATGGGGAGCGGCGCCGTTCCTTTAAGCGTCGTACTCCGCTTCGAACGTTGACCGCCAGCTGAAGTTTCGCAATTCGCTGCTGGACTTTGCGCATCAAGACGGGGCCCCGTGTCCACAGAGTGACAGAGCCGTCTCTCTCCAACTGAGCTCTCGATCACTAGAAGACCGGTCGCAGATGCTGACGGTGACATTTCTGACGAAGTCGAGCCATCGGATGGCACAGAGGCATCTTTGGCATCGCGTATGGAAGGACTGCAACCAATCCAAATCGGCTTGAAGCAATGCCCAGGCCTCCACACTACCGTACAACGACAACACCAACAAAGCACAGCACTGGAAGACTCTCAATTTGGTGCCCAGAGGAAAGGGATGGGAAACCTAAGAAAGTTGCACCATTTATTTTTTATGATCGACGACTTCTGGATTGCAAGTCCACTGTGCTAAGCGTCACACCATGGCAGCATACCACAGTACGGTTATTAAAAATGTACATGCCGCCAGTAATTGTGCCATTCATGTCTGTGCTCGAGTAGACTGACCTCACTCAGATGTTAGGCTTCAAATTGTTATTTCAGTTGTCTGGTAGGTTCTGATTATTTTCACAAGCATATAGCATTATGAGCCAGAGGGAAGACATTTTTCAATATTATGTTGAGGCTATGCAGGCATGTGTTTTCCAAGAACTATTCCGAAATTTATTGGCAGACATATACAATTTATTAACTGCCACAAAGACTTGCTTTGTTTAAATACTCCATCATTAAGTGTGTATTCTTTGGGGCTTCTGTGTGTTGTTCTATGATTCATATTCATCATCATCACTCGTGATGGATGACTTCAAGATGATTGTCCATGCGACAATTTTCTATCTTGTGGGAGAGGAATCAAATATGATAATTGAAAAGTCAAAGCATTTATAATGAATTTCATACTTAGGCTTTCATGATTAATTTCATTATTCATAATTAATTTGGGTTAGATCGTCATGTGGGTATAATTTCAATGTTTTGATACAATCCTCCATCACCCGAGAGAGTCGATCAGATCAAGTTGTCACGTGGACAAATATGCCAATTGTTGAAAAGCAAAACTTTGAAAATGATATAGTCAAAATTTCGATTTAAAGTTTTCGTGACTGCAGGGATTCATCTTCTTGGTTCTTTCGGTAAAGTCACGTAGAATGGAAATAATAAAATAATAATAATAAAACATAATAAAATAATTCTCACGACGTTTCGGCCACAACGCAAGCAGCCGTCCTCAGGTGTTTGTCCTACCGTGTTTCAAGCCTGCTTTATGTTCACGGATGCGGTCCGAGACATGTCGTTTGGTTTCTCCAATGTAACTGCTACCATTGGAGAAACCAAACGATAGGACAAACACCTCAGCCGTGGCAGATCACTGTTACAATTCAGTGGGCTCACATGATATTGACTTCTCCAAGACAGAGGTTCTCTGCAAGCCATCTGGCTACCATGAGAGATTCGTTCATGAGGCGATCCACATATACAAACACGGAGACAATTTCAACCGAGAAGATGGATTCTGGCTTAGCAATCATTGGAAGGACGTAATAAACCATTTCGGATCTTAACTGATTGTGTTCACGTTTACGGTGACTTTCAGACCGCGTTCTACTCACTGGCATTGTATTCTTTGCAGGGAATAGATTATTTGCTCCGCTGAAAGTTTCCTCACACTACTCTCCTATTGACATATTTCGTTGCTTCCTCTTAGTATCTTTCACACGACGGTCAATGGTACAGTGTATAATAACACATATTATAAAATGTATATGCTTAATACAATGTACAAAGTAATATATAGTATCGTAATTGTATAGTGAATATACAGCAGTGTGATATACATTAGGGTGGGTAGAATAATACATAGTGTAATATTACAATGTATAAGGCTTAGGGTGGTTTATAGCAATACAGTATATAATTTAATGTTGGGTTTGTCTATGGCAGTATATAGTACGGTGTAGACTCGTGTGATGTAAGAGAATAAAGTTTAGATGGAAGCATATTATATTTTTTACGACGTAATATTGTAATGTATTACTTACTGTTAGTAACTCAGCTTATTGTAGAGTATATTTAGTATACTGATGATACTATGTAGTTTATACTTTAGTTGTTTACGTGGTGGTTTTAGTTACTGCAGCTACATACTATTAACACTCCTTCCCTTTATTAATGCTACCCCTATCCCCTCCCTTTGATGCTGCTAATCCTGCATAATGCACGGGCATAAGTAGTACTAATCACATACCTGCATTTCCCATATCCCCCTCCCTTTGATTCTGCTAATCCTGCATAATGCATGGGCGTAAGTAGTACTAATCACATACCTGCATTTCCCATATCCCCTCCCTTTGATGCTGCTAATCCTGCATAATGCACGGGCATAAGTAGTACTAATCACATACCTGCATTTCCCATAAATATGCTAAATTCCTCTTGATATGCAAATTCCTTTGTCAAGGCGCTCTTCCCCCTCCAACCCAGCTTAAATATACGCTGCCAAGCCTGGTGGTGTTCATTCAGACGCTGTCTTTCTGACAGACCTGTTATTCACCTGAGGATGGCTGCTTGCGTTGTGGCCAAAACGTCGTGAGAATTATTTTATTATGTTTTATTTGTATTATTTTATTATTTCCATTCTACGTGACTTTACCGAAAGAACCAAGAAGATTACACTATGTATTATTCTAACCAACCTACTGTATACCACACTGCTGTATATACACTATACAATTACGATACTATATATTACCTTATACATTATATTAAACATTACACTTTTATACTATTTATTATTGTACAATCTGCTATACACTATACCATTGTACAATCTGCTATACACTATACCATTGTACAATCTGCCAGAGGTGGGACAAAGTCATTGTTATGCAAGTCCAAGTCGAGTCGCAAGTCATCAAATTCATGACTCGAGTCTGACTCGAGTCCAAGTCACATGACTCGAGTCCACACCTCTGCAATCTGCTATACACTATACCATTGTACAATCTGCTATACACTATACCATTGTACAATCTGCTATATACTATACCATTATACAATCTGCTATACACTATACCATTGTACAATCTGCTATACACTATACCATTGTACAATCTGCTATACACCATACCATTGTACAATCTGCTATACACTATACCATTGTACAATCTGCTATACACTATACCATTGTACAATCTGCTATACACTATACCATTGTACAATCTGCTATATACTATACCATTGACCGTCGCGTGAAAGGTACGCGACGGTCAATGGTATAGTGTATAACAGATTGTACAATAATAAATAGTATCAAAGTGTAATGTTTAATATAATGTATAAGGTAATATAATATCGTAATTGTATAGTGAATATACAGCAGTGTGGTATCCAGTAGGTTGGGTAGAATAATACATAGTGTAATATTACAATGTATATTCTAAGGTATAGGATGGTGTATAGCAGAGGTGTGGACTCGAGTCATGTGACTTGGACTCGAGTCAGACTCGAGTCATGAATTTGATGACTTGCGACTCGACTTGGACTTGCATAACAATGACTTTGTCCCACCTATGAGATGTGGACTCGAGTCATGTGACTTGGACTCGAGTCAGACTCGAGTCATGAATTTGATGACTTGCGACTCGACTTGGACTTGCATAACAATGACTTTGTCCCACCTATGGTGTATAGTAATACAGTATATAATTTAATGTTGGGTTTGTCTATGGCAGTATATAGTACGGGGTAGACCCGTGTGATGTAAGAGAAAAAAGTTTAGCTGGAGGCATATTATATTTTTTGCGACATAGAATTGTAATGTATGACTTACTGTTAGTAGCTCAGCTTTTTGGAGAGTATATTTAGTATACTGATGATACTGATGTAGTTTATACTTTAGTTTTTTTACGTCGTGGTTTAGTTGCTGCAGCTCCATACTATTAACATTCCTTCCCTTTATTAATGCTAACCATACTCCCTCCCTTTGATGCTGCTAATCCTGCATAATGCACGGGCAAAATATGACTTTGAAACCCCCCGCCCACCTCCTACGCATTCCACAAGTAGTGACTAATCCCATATCTGCATTTGCCATAAATATGCTAAATTCCTCTTGATATGCAAATTATTTTGTCAAGGCGCTCTTCCCCCTCCAACCCAGCTTAAATATACGCTTCCAAGCCTGGTGGTGCTCATTCAGACGCTGTCTTTCCGACAGACCTGTTCTTCACCTGAGGACGGCTGCTTGCGTTGTGACCGAAACGTCGTGAGAATTATTTGATTATGTTTAATTTTTATTCTTTTATTATTTCCCTTCTACGTGACTTTACCGAAAGAACCAAGATAGTCAAAATTGTCCACAGCACTTGCCCCAACAATCGGTTAAAGGCTATATGGGGGATCTGTGTATCTGTCTGTATTAATAAGTGGGACTTAACAGCCCGGGTTATCACAGTAAGCACAGTAGTTAATAGGAAGCTTTGAGCTGGTGACGGCACCTGCTACTCACGTGAAGGCGATGTGACCTGAATAGCAGCAGCCTCATCAAATTAAGGAAAGTAGATGCGGTGAAATTCCACATTAAGGGTAGTTTGTACATTTAATTTATATCTTCGTGATTATGGTTTTGCACCCTTTTCAATTTCGTATGTTGTGTTTTTTATCTCCGATTTCTTTTTGATGGTTTGTACTCTTGATTTCTAATTGCTTCATTTTCGTACTTAGTTTCATGCTGTTTGCTTGGCCCCGGTCACTCTTGCAAATGAGATGTCCCTTGACGCTCTCTTGAGTTCTCAGCTGCGTTGAGCAAAATAAACTTGAAAACTCAACACATTGTTGATGCCTTTAACAGAAACAATAATGATTTACACTTCTATGAAACCGGGCCGAGACACTTCTATGCCACGGTGGCAAGATGTTAACTATTTTACCTGTTATGCAGGAGGTCGTTGGCTCGATTACAATCCTGATGCCTGGTGGGTGTAAATTTGAAGTTGCATTTTCTTCCCGTGGTAGTGTGGATTTTTTATTCAGGTCCTCCGGTTTTTCCTTCCACATTTAGAATCAACATGCGTTTAGAGTATTTGGCTGCTATAAAACGATTATTTTTTATTTTACTGGGTAAGGCCCACTGAGCGATTCAGCTTATATTCAGAAGCGACCTGGCCACAAATTATAGCTCAACGAAGTGGCTTATCATGTGGTAATTTATAGCAGCCAAATATTTTCTAGCATGTTTCTAAATGCGTAGGAAAAACCCGAAGGACCCGGAGAAAAACCCACACGGCCATGGGGAGAAATTGCAAACTCCAAATATACAGCAGGCGTCAGGGTCGGGATCGAACCTACGACCTCATTCATACCAGGCGAGGTAGTTAACATCTCCCCTAATTTTCCACGTGATAAGCCACTTCAATGAGCTCTAATTTGCGATAGCCAGATCGCTTTTGAAAAAGAGCTTTACAACTCAGTGGGGCATTACCTGGTCAAATAAAAATATATATTGAGTTTTGTCTTCTTCTCGTCACACCTGCTGCTTCCATGGCTCGTCTGCCGCTCCGAAGGTCTTGATAGCGGCGCTTCCACCGCGCTGCTCGCGCTGGGCTCGCTGCTCCTGCCGGTACAACTTGTTCATGTGCTGCAGTCGCTTGGCGTCAAGGGTCAGCAGCAGGGCCTTCATGTCGTCCAGCTGTGCGGGGGACAACACAACCACGTAGACACGCGGCATGTGTTTCACGTTGATGTTCATGCATAACGGAATGTTGAAATTTTAGTCCCAATTTTTGTATTCACATGTAATAATAAAAAAATCTATTTCAACACACCGTAGACACGTGGCATGAGTTTCACGTTACATCTTGTTGAGTAACGAAGTGTAGGAAGTTTAGCCCCTATTTTTTTATTCAACCATTAATAACTGCATCATATGCGTTTGAACATATAAAGTTCCAACAGTGAAACAATAATTTCAATGTAAATATTTTTCGTGTTTTCATAATTTAAACGAAAGTGGCGTCTTTGTGACGGAACTTTTTGGTGGTAAAAGCATTGTCATGAAAGTGACATCACTTCCTGTTACATCTCAATTCGGATCAATCTGAAACATATATATTCTTTGAAACATCCAACATTTTCATCTGGGCTGGTTTTTTGGGATTGTGTTGGATTCATCTGGAAATTGGAAGCTCATCTCTAGCATCCACTATTGCTGACTGCAGCCAGAATTATTAGCCTTTCGTAAGAATTGCCATTTTCCTATAATGCGGTAGTTTGCGTTCCTAAAGAACACCGCGCTATGGAAAAATCGCGTCATAATAAATAATATAGGGTAAAGCCATGCCTGTAAAGCCACCCTTTACTTTTCATATCCACAATATATTGAGTTTGTTATTGTTGCGAACGCCACTTCTCACCCGTAAAAAGACTAAACTGGCGAAGAGGAACACTTTTCTGTCAAACAATTTTGTTTATGGCATCAGTTCTGCAAACTGCCGCATCGACAGATCTTTGAGACGGCCATAAGCCCCACCTACCTGGGAGCCTGCTGGGCTGCATTGGAGCCATCTGTGAAAAGTGCACTTAGCACTCACAGCCTTTGGGAGTCAGTTGTTGGCTTTTAAAAGCATTATACTAACAGCGTATAAAACCTGATTATATATATGCGTGTGTGTGTCAACTATTTTTGGGTAGCAATATGAATGTAATGCACAACTCTTCTTTATGTTATGCTTAACATAGTGGCAGGATTCCCTGACATGCATTACCTTTATATTTTGTGAATCTAACATTGGAAATAAAACAGTTGTGTTAAGATGTTAAAACACCAAACAGAATCATTACTCAAGGAATCCTGTCTGCATTAACCACACGTACTTGTGGTGAACATGCTCTGATAATATATGCATTGTCTTTGAAACTGATTGGTCCACACCAGAGACAGCTTTTGAGCCAAGTCTCAAAGTGTTAGACCAGAGAACGCCAAAAGCAATGTACACTTAGTTCGCCGAACGTCACAAACGTCGTGAAATGAGATGATTCTTGGTGAGAGGGGTTCAACTGCTCGTGAAATGAGATCGTTCTTGGTGAGAGGGGTTCAACTGCTCGTGAAATGAGATGGTTCTTGGTGAGAGGGGTTCAACTGCTCGTGAAATGAGATGGTTCTTGGTGAGAGGGGTTTAAATGCTCGTGAAATGAGATGGTTCTTGGTGAGAGGGGTTCAACTGCTCGTGAAATAAGATGGTTCTTGGTGAGAGGGGTTCAACTGCTCGTGAAATGAGATGGTTCTTGGTGAGAGGGGTTTAAATGCTCGTGAAATGAGATGGTTCTTGGTGAGAGGGGTTCAACTACTCATGAAATGAGATGGTTCTTGGTGAGAGGGGTTTAACTGCTCGTGAAATGAGATGGTTCTTGGTGAGAGGGGTTCAACTGCTCGTGAAATAAGATGGTTCTTGGTGAGAGGGGTTCAACTGCTCGTGAAATAAGATGGTTCTTGGTGAGAGGGGTTCAACTGCTCGTGAAATGAGATGGTTCTTGGTGAGAGGGGTTTAAATGCTCGTGAAATGAGATGGTTCTTGGTGAGAGGGGTTCAACTGCTCGTGAAATGAGATGGTTCTTGGTGAGAGGGGTTCAACTACTCATGAAATGAGATGGTTCTTGGTGAGAGGGGTTTAACTGCTCGTGAAATGAGATGGTTCTTGGTGAGGGGGGTTCAACTGCTCGTGAAATGAGATGGTTCTTGGTGAGAGGGGTTCAACTGCTCGTGAAATGAGATGGTTCTTGGTGAGGGGGGTTCAACTGCTCGTGAAATGAGATGGTTCTTGGTGAGAGGGTTTAACTGCTCGTGAAATGAGATGGTTCTTGGTGAGAGGGGTTCAACTGCTCGTGAAATGAGATGGTTCTTGGTGAGAGGGGTTCAACTGCTCATGAAATGAGATGGTTCTTGGTGAGAGGGTTTAACTGCTCGTGAAATGAGATGGTTCTTGGTGAGAGGGGTTCAACTGCTCATGAAATGAGATGGTTCTTGGTGAGAGGGTTTAACTGCTCATGAAATGAGATGGTTCTTGGTGAGAGGGGTTCAACTGCTCGTGGAATGAGATGGTTCTTGGTGAGAGGGTTTAACTGCTCGTGAAATGAGATGGTTCTTGGTGAGAGGGGTTCAACTGCTCGTGAAATGAGATGGTTCTTGGTGAGGGGGGTTCAACTGCTCGTGAAATGAGATGGTTCTTGGTGAGGGGGGTTCAACTGCTCATGAAATGAGATGGTTCATGGTAAGAGGGGTTTAACTGCTCGTGAAATGAGATGGTTCTTGGTGAGGGGGGTTCAACTGCTCGTGAAATGAGATGGTTCTGGTGAGAGGGGTTTAACTGCTCGTGAAATGAGATGGTTCTTGGTGAGAAGGGTTCAACTGCTCATGAAATGAGATGGTTCTTGGTGACAGGGGTTCAACTGCTCGTGAAATGAGATGATTCTTGGTGAGAGGGGTTCAACTGCTCGTGAAATGAGATGATTCTTGGTGAGGGGGGTTCAACTGCTCGTGAAATGAGATGGTTCTTGGTGACAGGGGTTCAACTGCTCGTGAAATGAGATGATTCTTGGTGAGGGGGGTTCAACTGCTCGTGAAATGAGATGGTTCTTGGTGAGAGGGGTTCAACTGCTCGTGAAATGAGATGGTTTTTGTTTAGAGGGGTTCAACTGCTCGTGAAATGAGATCGATCTTGGTGAGGGGGGTTCAACTGCTCGTGAAATGAGATGGTTCTTGGTGAGAGGGGTTCAACTGCTCGTGAAATGAGATGGTTCTTGGTGAGAGGGGTTCAACTGCTCGTGAAATGAGATGGTTCTTGGTGAGAGGGGTTCAACTGCTCGTGAAATGAGATGGTTCTTGGTGAGAGGGGTTCAACTGCTCGTGAAATGAGATGGTTCTTGGTGAGGGGGTTTAACTGCGCGTGAAATGAGATGGTTCCTGGTGAGAGGGGTTCAACTGCTCGTGAAATGAGATGGTTCTTGGTGAGAGGGGTTCAACTGCACGTGAAATGAGATGGTTCTTGGTGAGAGGGGTTCAACTGCTCGTGAAATGAGATGGTTCTTGGTGAGAGGGGTTCAACTGCTCGTGAAATGAGATGGTTCTTGGTGAGGGGGGTTCAACTGCTCGTGAAATGAGATGGTTCTTGGTGAGAGGGGTTCAACTGCTCGTGAAATGAGATGGTTCTTGGTGACAGGGGTTCAACTGCTCGTGAAATGAGATGGTTCTTGGTGAGAGGGTTTAACTGCTCATGAAATGAGATGGTTCTTGGTGAGAGGGTTTAACTGCTCGTGAAATGAGATGGTTCTTGGTGAGAGAAGTTCAACTGCTCGTGAAATGAGATGGTTCTTGGTGAGAGGGGTTCAACTGCTCGTGAAATGAGATGGTTCTTGGTGAGAGGGTTTAACTGCACGTGAAATGAGATGGTTCTTGGTGAGAGGGGTTCAACAGCTCGTGAAATGAGATGGTTCTTGGTGAGACAAGTTCAACTGCTCGTGAAATGAGATGGTTCTTGGTGAGAGGGGTTCAACTGCTCGTGAAATGAGATGGTTCTTGGTGAGAGGGTTTAAATGCTCGTGAAATGAGATGGTTCTTGGTGAGAGGGTTTAACTCGCTCGTGAAATGAGATGGTTCTTGGTGAGAGGGTTTAACTGCTCGTGAAATGAGATGGTTCTTGGTTAGAGGGGTTCAACTGCTCGTGAAATGAGATGGTTCTTGGTGAGAGGGTTTAACTGCTCGTGAAATGAGATGGTTCTTGGTGAGAGGGGTTCAACTGCTCGTGAAATGAGATGGTTCTTGGTGAGAGGGTTTAACTGCTCGTGAAATGAGATGGTTCTTGGTGAGAGGGGTTCAACTGCTCGTGAAATGAGATGGTTCATGGTGAGAGGGGTTCAACTGCTCGTGAAATGAGATGGTTCTTGGTGAGAGGGGTTCAACTGCTCATGAAATGAGATGGTTCTTGGTGAGAGGGGTTCAACTGCTCGTGAAATGAGATGGTTCTTGGTGAGAGGGGTTCAACTGCTCGTGAAATGAGATGGTTCTTGGTGAGAGGGGTTCAACTGCTCGTGAAATGAGATGGTTCTTGGTGAGAGGGTTTAACTGCTCGTGAAATGAGATGGTTCTTGGTGAGAGAAGTTCAACTGCTCGTGAAATGAGATGGTTCTTGGTGAGAGGGGTTCAACTGCTTGTGAAATGAGATGGTTCTTGGTGAGAGGGTTTAACTGCACGTGAAATGAGATGGTTCTTGGTGAGAGGGGTTCAACAGCTCGTGAAATGAGATGGTTCTTGGTGAGAGGGTTTAACTGCACGTGAAATGAGATGGTTCTTGGTGAGAGGGGTTCAACAGATCGTGAAATGAGATGGTTCTTGGTGAGACAAGTTCAACTGCTCGTGAAATGAGATGGTTCTTGGTGAGAGGGGTTCAACTGCTCGTGAAATGAGATGGTTCTTGGTGAGAGGGTTTAAATGCTCGTGAAATGAGATGGTTCTTGGTGAGAGGGTTTAACTCGCTCGTGAAATGAGATGGTTCTTGGTGAGAGGGTTTAACTGCTCGTGAAATGAGATGGTTCTTGGTTAGAGGGGTTCAACTGCTCGTGAAATGAGATGGTTCTTGGTGAGAGGGTTTAACTGCTCGTGAAATGAGATGGTTCTTGGTGAGAGGGGTTCAACTGCTCGTGAAATGAGATGGTTCTTGGTGAGAGGGTTTAACTGCTCGTGAAATGAGATGGTTCTTGGTGAGAGGGGTTCAACTGCTCGTGAAATGAGATGGTTCATGGTGAGAGGGGTTCAACTGCTCGTGAAATGAGATGGTTCTTGGTGAGAGGGGTTCAACTGCTCATGAAATGAGATGGTTCTTGGTGAAAGGGGTTCAACTGCTCGTGAAATGAGATGGTTCTTGGTGAGAGGGTTTAAATGCTCGTGAAATGAGATGGTTCTTGGTGAGAGGGTTTAACTCGCTCGTGAAATGAGATGGTTCTTGGTGAGAGGGTTTAACTGCTCGTGAAATGAGATGGTTCTTGGTTAGAGGGGTTCAACTGCTCGTGAAATGAGATGGTTCTTGGTGAGAGGGTTTAACTGCTCGTGAAATGAGATGGTTCTTGGTGAGAGGGGTTCAACTGCTCGTGAAATGAGATGGTTCTTGGTGAGAGGGTTTAACTGCTCGTGAAATGAGATGGTTCTTGGTGAGAGGGGTTCAACTGCTCGTGAAATGAGATGGTTCATGGTGAGAGGGGTTCAACTGCTCGTGAAATGAGATGGTTCTTGGTGAGAGGGGTTCAACTGCTCATGAAATGAGATGGTTCTTGGTGAAAGGGGTTCAACTGCTCGTGAAATGAGATGGTTCTTGGTGAGAGGGGTTCAACTGCTCGTGAAATGAGATGGTTCTTGGTGAGAGGGGTTCAACTGCTCGTGAAATGAGATGGTTCTTGGTGAGAGGGGTTCAACTGCTCGTGAAATGAGATGGTTCATGGTGAGAGGGTTTAACTGCTCGTGAAATGAGATGGTTCTTGGTGAGAGGGGTTCCACTGCTCGTGAAATGAGATGGTTCTTGGTGAGAGGGGTTCAACTGCTCGTGAAATGAGATGGTTCATGGTGAGAGGGGTTTAACTGCTCGTGAAATGAGATGGTTCATGGTGAGAGGGTTTAACTGCTCGTGAAATGAGATGGTTCTGGGTGAGAGGGGTTCCACTGCTCGTAAAATGAGATGGTTCTTGGTGAGAGGGGTTCAACTGCTCGTGAAATGAGATGGTTCATGGTGAGAGGGGTTTAACTGCTCGTGAAATGAGATGGTTCTTGGTTAGAGGGGTTTAACTGCTCGTGAAATGAGATGGTTCTTGGTGAGAGGGTTTAACTGCTCGTGAAATGAGATGGTTCTTGGTGAGAGGGGTTCAACTGCTCGTGAAATGAGATGGTTCATGGTGAGAGGGGTTTAACTGCTCGTGAAATGAGATGGTTCTTGGTTAGAGGGGTTTAACTGCTCGTGAAATGAGATGATTCTTGGTGAGAGGGGTTCAACTGCTCGTGAAATGAGATTGTTCTTGGTGAGAGGGGTTCAACTGCTCGTGAAATGAGATGATTCTTGGTGAGAGGGGTTCAACTGCTCATGAAATGAGATGATTCTTGGTGAGAGGGGTTCAACTGCTCGTGAAATGAGATTGTTCTTGGTGAGAGAGGTTCAACTGCTCGTGAAATGAGATTGTTCTTGGTGAGAGGGGTTCAACTGCTCGTGAAATGAGATGATTCTTGGTGAGAGGGGTTCAACTGCTCGTGAAATGAGATGATTCTTGGTGAGAGGGATTCAACTGCTCGTGAAATGAGATGGTTCTTGCTGAGAGGGGTTTAATTGCTCGTGAAATGAGATGGTTCTTGGTGAGAGGGGTTCAACTGCTCGTGAAATGAGATGATTCTTGGTGAGAGGGGTTTAATTGCTCGTGAAATGAGATGGTTCTTGGTGAGAGGGGTTCAACTGCTCGTGAAATGAGATGATTCTTGGTGAGAGGAGTTCAACTGCTCGTGAAATGAGATTGTTCTTGGTGAGAGGGGTTCAACTGCTCGTGAAATGAGATGATTCTTGGTGAGAGGGATTCAACTGCTCGTGAAATGAGATGGTTCTTGCTGAGAGGGGTTCAACTGCATGTGAAATGAGATGGTTCTTGGTGAGAGGGGTTCAACTGCCCATAAAATGAGATTGTTCTTGGTGAGAGGGATTCAACTGCTCGTGAAATGAGATGGTTCTTGCTGAGAGGGGTTCAACTGCTTGTGAAATGAGATGGTTCTTGGTGAGAGGGGTTCAACTGCTCGTGAAATGAGATGGTTATTGATGATAGGGGTTTAACTGCTCGTGAAATGAGATGGTTCTTGGTGAGAGGGGTTCAACTGCTCATGAAATGAGATGGTTCTTGGTGAGAGGGTTTAACTGCTCATGAAATGAGATGGTTCTTGGTGAGAGGGTTCAACTGCTCATGAAATGAGATGGTTCTTGGTGAGAGGGGTTCAACTGCTCGTGAAATGAGATGGTTCTTGGTGAGAGGGGTTCAACTGCTCATGAAATGAGATGGTTCTTGGTGAGAGGGGTTCAACTGCTCATGAAATTAGATGGTTCTTGGTGAGAGGGGTTCAACTGCTCATGAAATGAGATGGTTCTTGGTGAGAGGGGTTCAACTGCTCGTGAAATGAGATGGTTCTTGCTGAGAGGGGTTCAACTGCTCGTGAAATGAGATGGTTCTTGGTGAGAGGGGTTTAACTGATCGTGAAATGAGATGGTTCTTGGTGAGAGGGGTTCAACTGCTCATGAAATGAGA
Source organism: Lampetra planeri (assembly GCF_965212315.1). Lineage (NCBI taxonomy): Eukaryota > Metazoa > Chordata > Hyperoartia > Petromyzontiformes > Petromyzontidae > Lampetra > Lampetra planeri. The sequence goes on from NC_136127.1 coordinate 1,729,312, forward strand.
TGGTTCTTGGTGAGAGGGGTTCAACTGCTCGTGAAATGAGATGGTTCTTGGTGAGAGGGTTTAACTGCTCGTGAAATGAGATGGTTCTTGGTGAGAGGGGTTCAACTGCTCATGAAATGAGATGGTTCTTGGTGAGAGGGTTTAACTGCTCGAGAAATGAGATGGTTCTTGGTGAGGGGGGTTCAACTGCTCGTGAAATGAGATGGTTCTTGGTGAGAGGGTTTAACTGCTCGTGAAATGAGATGGTTCTTGGTGAGAGGGGTTCAACTGCTCATGAAATGAGATGGTTCTTGGTGAGAGGGTTTAACTGCTCGTGAAATGAGATGGTTCTTGGTGAGAGGGGTTCAACTGCTCATGAAATGAGATGGTTCTTGGTGAGAGGGGTTCAACTGCTCGTGAAATGAGATGGTTCTTGGTGAGGGGGGTTCAACTGCTCGTGAAATGAGATGGTTATTGGTGATAGGGGTTTAACTGCTCGTGAAATGAGATGGTTCTTGGTGAGAGGGGTTCAACTGCTCGTGAAATGAGATGGTTCTTGGTGAGAGGGGTTCAACTGCTCGTGAAATGAGATGGTTCTTGGTGAGAGGGGTTCAACTGCTCATGAAATGAGATGGTTCTTGGTGAGAGGGTTTAACTGCTCGTGAAATGAGATGGTTATTGGTGATAGGGGTTTAACTGCTCGTGAAATGAGATGGTTCTTGGTGAGAGGGGTTCAACTGCTCGTGAAATGAGATGGTTATTGGTGATAGGGGTTTAACTGCTCGTGAAATGAGATGGTTCTTGGTGAGAGGGGTTCAACTGCTCGTGAAATGAGATGGTTCTTGGTGAGAGGGGTTCAACTGCTCGTGAAATGAGATGGTTCTTGGTGAGAGGGGTTCAACTGCTCGTGAAATGAGATGGTTCTTGGTGAGAGGGGTTCAACTGCTCGTGAAATGAGATGGTTCTTGGTGAGAGGGGTTCAACTGCTCGTGAAATGAGATGGTTCTTGGTAAAAGGGTTTAACTGCTCGTGAAATGAGATGGTTCTTGGTGAGAGGGTTTAACTGCTCGTGAAATGAGATGGTTCTTGGTGAGAGGGGTTCAACTGCTCGTGAAATGAGATGGTTCTTGGTGAGAGGGTTTAACTGCTCGTGAAATGAGATGGTTCTTGGTGAGAGGGGTTTAACTGCTCGTGAAATGAGATGGTTCTTGGTGAGAGGGGTTTAACTGCTCGTGAAATGAGATGGTTCTTGGTGGGAGGGGTTCAACTGCTCGTGAAATGAGATGGTTCTTGGTGAAAGGGGTTCAACTGTTCATGAAATGAGATGGTTCTTGGTGAGAGGGGTTCAACTGCTCGTGAAATGAGATGGTTCTTGGTGAGAGGGGTTCAACTGCTCGTGAAATGAGATGGTTCTTGGTGAGAGGGGTTCAACTGCTCGTGAAATGAGATGGTTCTTGGTGAGAGGGGTTCAACTGCTCGTGAAATGAGATGGTTCTTGGTGAGAGGGGTTCAACTGCTCGTGAAATGAGATGGTTCTTGGTGAGAGGGTTTAACTGCTCGTGAAATGAGATGGTTCTTGGTGAGAGGGTTTAACTGCTTGTGAAATGAGATGGTTCTTGGTGAGAGGGGTTCAACTGCTCATGAAATGAGATGGTTCTTGGTGAGAGGGTTTAACTGCTCGTGAAATTAGATGGTTCTTGGTGAGAGGGGTTTAACTGCTCGTGAAATGAGATGGTTCTTGGTGAGAGGGGTTTAACTGCTCGTGAAATGAGATGGTTCTTGGTGAGAGGAGTTCAACTCCTCGTGAAATGAGATGGTTCTTGGTGAGCGGGGTTCAACTGCTCGTGAAATGAGATGGTTCTTGGTGAGGGGGATTCAACTGCTCGTGAAATGAGATGGTTCTTGGTGAGAGGAGTTCAACTCCTCGTGAAATGAGATGGTTCTTGGTGAGAGGGTTCAACTGCTCGTGAAATGAGATGGTTCTTGGTGAGGGGGGTTCAACTGCTCGTGAAATTAAATGGTTCTTGGTGAGAGGAGTTCAACTCCTCGTGAAATGAGATGGTTCTTTGTGAGAGGGGTTCAACTCCTCATGAAATGAGATGGTTCTTGGTGAGAGGGTTCAACTGCTCGTGAAATGAGATGGTTCTTGGTGAGGGGGGTTCAACTGCTCGTGAAATGAGATGGTTCTTGGTGAGGGGGGTTCAACTGCTCGTGAAATGAGATGGTTCTTGGTGAGGGGGGTTCAACTGCTCGTGAAATGAGATGGTTCTTGGTGAGAGGGTTTAACTGCTCGTGAAATGAGATGGTTCTTGGTGAGAGGGGTTTAACTGCTCGTGAAATGAGATGGTTCTTGGTGAGAGGGTTTAACTGCTCGTGAAATGAGATGGTTCTTGGTGAGAGGGGTTCAACTGCTCGTGAAATGAGATGGTTCTTGGTGACAGGGGTTCAACTGCTCATGAAATGAGATGGTTCTTGGTGAGAGGGGTTCAACTGCTTGTGAAATGAGATGGTTCTTGGTGAGAGGGTTTAACTGCTAGTGAAATGAGATGGTTCTTGGTGAGAGGGGTTCAACTGCTCGTGAAATGAGATGGTTCTTGGTGAGAGGAGTTTAACTGCTCGTGAACTGAGATGGTTCTTGGTGAGGGGGGTTCAACTGCTCATGAAATGAGATGGTTCTTGGTGAGGGGGGTTCAACTGCTCATGAAATGAGATGGTTCTTGGTGAGGGGGGTTCAACTGCTCGTGAAATGAGATGGTTCTTGGTGAGAGGGGTTCAACTGCTCGTGAAAGCGCCCGTGGCGTATTGGCCACACGTTTGCTTTGCTCGACATCGATTCTCACCTCGTAAATTCCTCTGAAGCTTTTTTCCGTGGTTCCAACCCTCGTTTCGTGAAGGTGAATGGTGTCCAAAGCCACGCAGCTACGCACAAAGAGACACCCGTTGTGAGGCAGCACTGCCGGGCGTGATCCCGCAGGCAGACAGCAATTTGCTCCAGCCAGGGACAACTCGAAGACTGAGCAACACAACTAATGGGGCACACGCGCTGACGATTATAACTAACAGAGCAAATCCCTGCATAACCACGGCGCCTAGCATCGCTTGCTAATATCCCGCAAGTACAAATGTGCATTTAGCAGTAGAACTGCAAAAGCGTTTACCCAACGAACACTTCAATGTAGGCCAAATGTTGGCATGTGGTTGGAACCGTTGGGCAACACGTTGGACCAACCTTGGTTCAATTAGAATGATGCAATAACATAAAATCATTGTGTAAGACGTGCTATTTTCACTCTACGTTCTTTGAAATATTCAACGACGCCACGCATTGCTGTTATACCAACACGAACGTGAAGGAAGCGACATATTAAGCAAGATCCTAATTATACTCAAATGTTGAAACAAAGTACCTTATAAGTAAAAAAAGAAAGCTATATAAAATAGCTGACAATCTGGCCAATAGCCCTTTATTCATAGCAAAACAACAAATAATGAATTGAAATGTGGGCGGTGTGACACTATGGTTATTCGCAATTGAAAATATCTCACAGAGGCAGAAGGTCCATGAATTCGTACATCTGGATTCTGCCGGGCTCCACGTATCCTTCGCTTTGCTTGCTGTGGATGTGCTGCATCAAGCGCCGTGGCGCTGTGATCCGTCCGCACATCTGTAAGAGCAGCAGCAGCAGCGCACACAGCGCTGAGGATATGCAGCGGCACTTCTTGTCAACTTTTCTCAGTCGGTGTTAGCCACTGAGGCCATGACAGATTCATGTTTGTATTCCTGTTGCTCTGTGCCCACCCCCCGTACCATCCCCATTTTGCTGCGATGTACACTGATACCTGCTTCATTGAGGGAGATATTGGCACATCAAATAAAGATTGATTGATTCTTCTTTTTCTTGTCGTATGGCTGCAGGTGTAGATGCAGAGCGACATCTTACAGGTTCACATTGAGTTGAGTCAAGCCAGGTAAATGCGTCAGGGCTGTGTCATCGCCGTGATGTCTCCTTGGTATTTGTGGATCGGGGCATTGCGTCGTTACGTTGTTAACGGTCTGTTCTGGATGACCACAGTCGCACACTACTTGGAGAGAGTTTTTAATTTACCATTTGTACATCAGGGTAATCCGCATCGACTGCCATGGTTTGCACAAAGTAAAAAAACTGTTTACAGATTCGATTATTTCCAGAAGCAGGTAGTAATAATAATTTGATGTTACACAGCGTCATGCATGCAATTGCATCCCACACCGCTGCACATCAATAATTATCCAGTTCCGTACACAGATAATAATAATCAAAAATACTTAACAAATAAAAAGGTGGAGGGAGGAAATGAACGATACGACTAAAACAAGGGACAGCAAAAACACCTTATAATAATTATAATAATAGTATTGCAACTTGTAACATGCACAGTTTTGCAAACAAGCTGAAGTTATAGCGGGGCGGGGAAGTGTGGAGTTTTTACTTTTTGTGGAAAGTCCATTATTCAGACAAAGTATGACAGAGGATGACAGCGGAGATCGCTAGGAGATCGTGATACCTTGAGTGCCCGTATTAGGGTTCGTTCCTCCACCTCAATCCCTTTCTGGTCCAAGTGGTCGTACGCCGTGAAAGCCAGAGCAACGCTGCGTATTTCTGGAAAGCTGCCATGGATGATAACACGTAGCGGTGCACAAACACGGTTCGCGAAAAATGAATTCACTTATTTAACATTTTAAGGGTTGTGTAATAGAGCAGAGCCTTAAGTGATTTGGTCACTGAGTATAGTAAATACACGTTAAAGGCTTCATTCGTTCCAATGGCATCGAAAGTTACCCATTTTCAGCCAAAAAAGATTTTACAATATTTAAACAATGGATATTCATACATAAAGCTACAAACAACATTAAAGACACGTAACATTAAAATAAACACGGTTAATCCATACATTCATTAATATGCATTGTACCTACAAAAGCCTGCCGTTAACAGGGGAATGGTCGGTAGGCAAACGCATTGGACTGGATGGAGGCACTCCACCACTATACACTATACACTACAATACACTATACACTACTCTACACTATACACTACTCTACACTATACACTACTCTATATACTACACTACTCTACACTATACACTACTCTACACTATACACTACAATATACACTACTCTATATACTACACTACTCTACACTATACACTACTCTACACTATACACTACACTACTCTACACTATGTACTACTCTACACTATACACTACACATTGGGCTGTGTGGAGGCACTCCATCACTATACACTACACTACTCTACACTATACACTACACTACTCTACAATATACACTACACTATACACTACACATTGGGCTGTGTGGAGGCTTGTTGTTAAGCGATTAGTCGTGAATAGGAGTGGTCGTTAAGAGTAGTAATCATTTCAACTTGTAAAGCACCGCACGGTTTTCATTCGCTCTTGAAGACAGACAACGGCTCAGAGGCTGGAGGAGGAGCCGCAGACAAGCGGGAAAGGCAGCCACGCAGTGAGCCGGTGCCAATCCCCCCTCCCTCCCCAAAGCTCTGCGGTTCTCTATATATTAAGGTGTTATCGGACAATTAATGAGGGAAAAAACCCGGAGGACCCGGCTACAGGTGTGCGTAGCCACCACCACCCAGCTAAAATGATGGATGCTCTTTGTATTCAGAGGATTTTATTTGTCGTTTTCCCCAGGTCTGCATTTGGGCTGTAGGCCGGGTGCCGGAACGAGAGGAGAGTAGGGACAGCAAGCGTGGGGTCACTCATGAGGAGGTGACCGGGTGGCTCGCAGAATGTGTCCCCAATGCGGGAAACCACCAAGAATAGCAGAGGCCCGGCCACACAGCGCTGCGCACGGGTGAGAGATTCGTATTTAAGTAGAATGTTCGGGTACCTCTGAGCGAGTAAATTGGCCCGTTTTATTTTCATGCAACGCAAAAAGAACCGCGACAAAGGGAGGGGAGATACAAAATCTCTGCGGACTAAAGCCCCAACTCAGCCCTCCTGGGTCCAGAGATGGGGGGGGGGTAATTGGGCTCGCTGCCCGCCCCGCGCGCGCTGGGCCTGCGAGTAGGAGGACAACCCACAGCCTCTTCCCAAACGGGCCACGTTGCCTGTTTGTGTACTGACGCGGTCCTACCTCAGTGCTCTGGCATCCAGCAGCTCGATGCATTTCCTGATGACGGCCGCATTGTGGTAGCCGGTCTTGAGGTTGTACGTGAAGTGAAGGGGTTCGTAGAGGTGGCCCAACGCGATGTGCTTCAACAGCTCCTGCGACACGGAGCACGCCGTGACGCCTGACGATCGGCTGCGAACCGATGTTTTACTTTAACCCAATGCTCGTACTGGCTAAACATGCCACTTGAAGTGTACCAGTCTGCATGTAAGTTGATTTTAAATGAGAGGAAGCCAAACATTTAGAATGAGTTACTTCCTTACCAATCACACAAAGCAGCACGACGAGTGATGTGACAGTCCACGTATTTACTGTGGTGGATTTGGACTGAATATCAAACCATATCAACATTGAATGTCGTTAAACGCATTCTAAATTGAAACACTAATTTCTTTAGAACTGCTTGTTGTGTTTAGTTTGTTGTCCTTCCCCCGCGCCTCCGATTATCCACGGTTGGCTTCGTAGGGTGGTGCGAAAGAAGTTCAACGTACATACATACAATACACTCACCCACGTGTTCACTCAACCACCCACTCACTCACCCAGTCACTCACTCACTCACTGACCCAGTCACTCACTAGCTCACTCACTCACCCAGTCACTCACCCAGTCACTCACTCACCCAGTCACTCACTAGCTCACTCACTCACTCACCCAGTCACTCACTCACTCATTCACCCACTCACTCACTCACCCAGTCACTCATTAGCTCACTCACTCACTCACCCAGTCACTCACTAGCTCACTCACTCACTAGCTCACTCACTCACCCAGTCACTCACTCACTCACTCACCCAGTCACTCACTAGCTCACTCACTCCCTCACCCAGTCACACACTCACTCACTTACCCAGTCACTCACTAGCTGACTCACTCACTCACCCAGTCAATCACTAGCTCACTCACTCACCCAGTCACTCACTAGCTCACTCACTCACCCAGTCACTCATTAGCTCACTCACTCACTCATTCAGTCACTCACTCACTCACTCACTCACTCACCCAGTCACTCACCCAGTCACTCACTCACTCACTCACCCAGTCACTCACTACCTCACTCACTCATTCACCCAGTCACTCACCCAGTCACTCACTAGCTCACTCACTCACTCACCCAGTTAATCACTAGCTCACTCACTCACTCACCCAGTCACTCACTAGCTCAGTCACTCACCCAGTCACTCACTCACTCACTCACCCAGTAACTCACTCACTAGCTCACTCACTCACTCACCCAGTCACTCACTCACCCAGTCACTCACTAGCTAACTCACTCACCCAGTCAGTCACTAGCTCACTCACTCACTCACCCAGTCACTCATTATCTCACTCACTCGCTCACTCACCCAGTCACTCACTAGCTCACTCACTCACCCAGTCACTCACTCACTCACTCACTCACCCACTCACTAGCTCACTCACTCACCCAGTAACTCACTCACTAGCTCACTCACTCACTCACCCAGTCACTCACTCACCCAGTCACTCACTCACTCACTCACCCAGTCACTCACTAGCTCACTCACTCACCCAGTCACTCACTCACCCAGTCACTCACTAGCTCACTCACTCACTCACCCAGTCAATCACTAGCTCACTCATTCACTCACCCAGTCACTCACCCAGTCACTCACTCACCCAGTCACTCACTAGCTCACTCACTCACCCAGTCACTCACTAGCTCACTCACTCACTCACCCAGTCAATCACTAGCTCACTCACTCACTCACTCACCCAGTCACTCACTAGCTCACTCACTCACCCAGTCACTCACTCACCCAGTCACTCACTCACTCACTCACTAGCTCACTCACTCACCCAGTCACTCACTCACCCAGTCACTCACTCACTCACTCACCCAGTCACTCACTCACTCACTCACTAGCTCACTCACTCACCCAGTCACTCACTCACTCACTCACCCAGTCACTCACTCACTCACTCACTAGCTCACTCACTCACCCAGTCACTCACTCACTAACCCAGTCACTCACTAGCTCACTCACTCACTCACTCACCCAGTCAATCACTAGCTCACTCACTCACCCAGTCACTCACTAGCTCACTCACTCACTCACTCACCCAGTCACTCACTCACCCAGTCACTCACTCACTCACCCAGTAACTCACTCACTCACCCAGTCACTCACTAGCTCACTCACTCACTCACCCACCCAGTCACTCACTCACTAACTCACTCACTCACCCAGTCACTCACTAGCTCACTCACTCACTCACCCAGTCACTCACTAGCTCACTCACTTATTCACCCAGTCACTCACTAGCTCACTCACTCACCCAGTCACTCACTCACTCACCCAGTCACTCACTAAACCACTAATTCACACATTAGCTAGCTCACCCACTCAACCACGGACGCTTGCGTTGCGCCCGAAACGTCGTGATTTATTTTATTTTATACCTACGTGACTTTACCGAACGAACCAAATAGTACAGGTCCCATTCATTCACTTGATTTGACAGCAGTGCATATTTGAAAATTAAAAAACGTGAATCATTCACGGATAATTTGATGTATTTGCGACCCCTCTTATCCGCAAAATATATCGCAAATAGGATGCCGTTCCGCAAAGACTTATGGAAAAAAATTACAGGAAGAATAGGATCGCAGATGATCGGAGTTCTGTGGTCCCTGCAGCTGCTGCGGATAATAGGGCCACGGATGAGCAGAGTTCTCCTGCCCAGGGTGTTCCCTATCTGCTCCGCATCCACAAACCCCACCACCACAATTTGGCATCAATGAATATGAATACAGTCTAACGTTTACTTACTTTTGTGTGAATACAGTCATTATTTGTGTTGATACAGCGCCCTGATACTCGGGGGCGTCTCGGAGCACGTTACATGCGAGAACCAACTCTAAACTAAACTATCTTCTATTTGACCAGGTAAGGCCCACTGAGCCATATCACTCTTTTTCCGAAGCATCCTGACCACGGATGATAGCTCAACGAAGTGGCGCACCACGTGGGCACATATAGACGCAGAATTCTCTAATGTGGAGGGAAAAACCAGAGGACCCAGAGGAAATCCTCGCGACTACAAGGAGAGAGAGACGCAAACTCCAAATATACAGCAGCAGGCGTCAGGGTCGGGATCAAACCCACGACGTCCTGTACACCAGGCGAGGTAGTTAACATCTCCTAGCCACGATGATAATGAGAGAGAGAGACGCAAACTCCAAATATACAGCAGCAGGCGTCAGGGTCGGGATCAAACCCACGACGTCCTGTATACCAGGCGAGGTAGTTAACATCTCCTAGCCACCATGATGATGAGAGAGAGAGAGAGACGCAAACTCCAAATATACAGCAGCAGGCGTCAGGGTCGGGATCAAACCCACGACGTCCTGTACACCAGGCGAGGTAGTTAACATCTCCTAGCCACGATGATAATGAGAGAGAGAGACGCAAACTCCAAATATACAGCAGCAGGCGTCAGGGTCGGGATCAAATCCACGACGTCCTGTACACCAGGCGAGGTAATTAACATCTCCTAGCCACTGCGGCGCCCCCACACATCTCACGGCCTTTAAAAACAAATTTTAAAGGGCAACCCCGAGTATCAGCTGTTTCTGTCTGCACAGAGTGACTCGGCAGCAGTCCGGATAAGCATGAGTCTGTCAGTATGGGGGTGATGATTGCTGTTACGTGTAATTTCTATTGAGCACTTTGGGGGGGTCATTTTTTTGAATTTGTCAAATCTGGAACATAAACCAATGCTGCTGAAATTATGAACTCCCAGAAGGCTGCGTGGCTGATGAGATGTGTAAAACAAAGTTGTTTTATGTTGAGGAACAGACACATTATGTGGCAGTCTCATCTGCTTATTTATTGTGTTACTTTGAAGCCGTTCATCTCCCAGACTGCTATGATGAGCATGACACGAGTTCATTTAAAGTCCCACAAGAAACAAACTAAACGTACCAAGGTATAATGATTCGCACGGTTGGCTGCGTACGGCGCAAACGAAGTTTAACATGCATACTGTACTGTACAAACAAATGCTTCACAACTGCCTCTGGCAAATGATTGCAGAATCGCACTCTGTACACTGTATTCATTTGCTACACGTGAAACATTGACAGCCTCCGTGTAGATATCCGCTCTGCTGCACCGTGTAACTACGTGCTGGGTGCACTACCCTTCGTATCTGGGCATCGGTACGATAACAGTCCCTCTAAAAAGCGTTCTATCAAAGGATAGAGGTCTAAGTATTCATTACGCTCCCGAAAAATATGTCATCCAGCCCAAGAGTGTCCTTAAAAAGTGTTTAACGCACGTTTATGCTGATAATAAACCGGTAGAAGCTCTAAAAAGAGAGGGCATAACATGCAATAAACAAGACGTGATTGACAGGGCTAGTCTTCTGACTTGTAGTGGCACGCACAGTAATTAAAACACATGTACTATTGGCACAGCCGAGGTTCACGCATTCACAATCGCCATCAGAGAAGGCGTTTTTAACTATTAACTTGATACAAATTGATAGTAGCCAAACATTTAAACAGTGTCGCCATGGTGGCGAGACGTTAACTGCCTCGCCTGGTATACAGAAGTTTGTGGGATCAATCCCGACCATGACGCCTGCTGCTGTATATTTGGAGTCTGCGTCTCTCTCTCATCATCATCACGGCGGCTATGAGATGTTAACTCCCTCGCCTGGTATACAGGAGGTTGTGGGCTCAATCCCGACCCTGACGCCTGCTGCTGTATATTTGGAGTTTGCGTGTCTCTCTCCCCGGGGAGTGTGGATTTTAATCCGGGTCCTCCGGTTTTTCCCTGAGTTTAAGAGTATTTGGTTGCAATAAATGTCCACGTGATAAGCCACTTCGCAGAGCTCTCATTTGTGGGCAGGTCGCTTCTGAAAGAGACCGATAGCTTCGTGGGGCCTTACACGGTAAAATATAAATGTGTTTAAATAGTTTAGTTGAAACAACTTGGCCGAGTACTTACATTGGGTGACAGACATGACGTTACGGAAAACAAGCCTGCACGAATTTATATATTTTTTAAAACAGATATTTTGTTAGATAATCTGCTAATTGTGGGGGGAAATACACTGTGCAGCAACAGGAACACATGGGCAATTTACACTAGTTTTAAATCATAAATATTTGCCCAATCCGTTTGCATTCAGTTCACGACATTTCATGATTCAGGGAGCAAGGGGAGGAAGTTGGATAAGTAATTTTCTATTTTGTTACAGCATTTTGGTGCCCTGACTGCCTGTGTGAGCAAGGCCTGCAAGTTGCATGCATGTATTAAATTCGTTTTTAAAAATGTCTAAAGCGCAACGGACCACAGCGAGGCTTCAGACCGATGTGTCGCGTAACAGAACAAAAAGCACAAACGTAGGATCTGACGAAAACGATCTAACATTGCAGCATAATATCAATGAGTGACCTTTTACCTCAGTTTTCTACTTTCCTGAAGCTTACCTAATATAAACAGGTTTCAGAAAGCAATTTAAGGGAAATGTGAGGAGTTATCCTTAAGGTAACCCTGCCCTTAAGTGTGGGTTGTATGTGTGTACTGTATGTTGAACTTCTTTCACACCGTACGTAGTCAACTGTGCTAATCAGAGGTGCGGAGGAAGGGCAACAAACGATGAGTCTCTGCTGTATGAGTCGTCTCTGGGTCTCTCGCCTTTTGGCGTCCTCTGGTCTAACACCGTTTTGAGACGAGGCTCAAAAGAAAGTTGTCTGGTGTGGACCAATCAGTTGCAAGTACAAAGAAAATATTATCAGATTGTGTTTTTTGTTTGCATTTTGACCACAAGCATTGTGGTTAGTGCAGACATGATTCCTCGTAAAAGGTTTCACCTGTTTTGTTGCCAGAAAAAAGGGGAAAACCTATTCTTAGGTTCCACTCTTCTTAGGCTGATCTTTTGGCCCTTAAAATAAGCAGTTTTTTTCCCACAGACGGGATTTACACATACACGTACGGTACTTGAAATTAAACATATATAAACGACTTCTATTATAAACGATTTCCAAAAAAAAGCCACAAGTGGTGGTATTAACCCAAAAAAAACCTGTATTATGAATTAATCGAGCCATGATACACGTCATGTGGGCTGTGTGACGGCCACCATTTCCCCACCCCCAACATTTTAGCGTTTCTTTAAATAATACGTGATATATTTGAGCAGGCCAACAACTTATATATAGTGCCGGTGAACATTGACTTTCGTATTTATTCAAAGGATTTCGAAGTACACTGTAATGTGTACTCAAGAGTATCCATTCGTTACCTTTGAGCTGAGGCCCAGTTCGCCGCTGTAGCCAACGCTGTGCAAACAGTTGACAATTGTATTCCTTGGGTACTGATGGAAAGAGAAAACAACAATATGTATGAATGTAATGAATCTGTGTGTTTATACAGGACTGTGATACAGATACAATTAGAACGAAAGGTGTGCGGTCATTTGTCCTGTTCAAAAACAAAATGTGTCGGTGGACTACTCACTCCCAATGCTGTTGCAAGGATCCTGGGAAGGGAGGAGAAACCACGGTTATGCATGTGTAGTATCGCGTATTTAAGTCTCACAACACGGACGGTGGCAATTCACCCGCGGTAATCGCCGTCGGGTTCTCTCCGACACAGCCGGCAAGATTCGTTCAGGTCAAACTTCCACATGGCCCCAATCAGCGAAAACCCAATCAGGGTGCAAGAAAGTGAGATGATTTGATGACACTGAAGGAGCTACCGTGCTACACCACGCACGTGTTGCGGAGCCATCAGGAAGGAGATCGTTCATCGTGAGGGAAATCATTGCCATGGAGTTGGAGGCCGAGCAGAGGGGGGTGGAATATTCAGTTTGAAATGACAAGCTCTTGCATAGAGGACGTCCATAAATGATGTCACGCGATTTTTGACGATTTTTGACCCCCCCCCCCACCCCTGGTCACACGGCGTCACAAAAAGTCAGACCCCCCCTCAAATATGACGTCACAAAGCTCTGCCCCCCCCCCCAAATGAAACATGCTTCAAATAGCTTTAAACTATTGTCATTGTAGTGCGTATTTAATGTGGCGCTGCACTCTGATGTTGTAGGAGAAAACATTTATTAAAAAGTCTATTTAATTAAGTAGAACGTGTTGTCTATATTTATTTAAAGTTGCGCATTTTGATGTGACGTCACATTTCTCACGCCCCCCCCTCGTCACACATCGTCACAAATGTCTGACCCCCCCCCCCCAGGTACGTGACGTCATTTATGGACGGCCCCATACTGCGTTACCCACGACAAATTACTCACAAATTGCTCAATAAGTACGTGCTCATCGCGAACAGTCAGAGTAACACGATCGGGAAGGCGGTGGGTGGAAGAAGACGCTGTTCGGAGAGCATTGGGAGCTCCGTGCAAAAACGTTTGCAAAATGTCGTCACAGGCCGGAAAGCCAAAATGGTGACCAAAATAAAGGTTTTTGGGTTAGATCGCGTAAAAATAAATGTGTCGTTAAACCCGCCACCACCCGACACAGCCAATTATTAAGGGTTGTCACGTAAACAGAACGTGCCTATTCGTTTCTAGTCGAGCACACCGGTTGTGTGTTGGAGAGTGAACCCACAACATTTACAATTCGAGTACCGTGGCATTTCGCTGGTAATTACCCAACAGCAGATACACAGCAGATGACGAACACATTCTGGCTGAAACAAAATAGGTGATGGAATAAACTTGCGTCTATTTAGTCCCCCCCCGAGTTATTCTTTAACAATCGTTCGTCTGCTGCACATTTTGTCTCCAAGACATTCAATAGTGACCCATTCCCTGCCCTATTTAATCAATTGTCTTTGCGTTAAATTACGTTCAAGATTCCAGTTTTTCTTTTTTTAAACGGCTGCCCGCATGCAAGGGGGGCAGCCAAAGAGCCACGCGTGGTGAGTTGCCGACCCCTGCCCAAGCCGGAAGGGTTCCAGGGGGACACGGCACATGGGTTGAGCACCGCTGGTTTAAGAGTGATAGTCACAATTTATAAACGAAAGCCTTCATACTCTTTGGTTCTTTCGGTAAAGTCACGTAGGTATAAAATAAAATAAATCACGACGTTTCGGGCGCAACACAAGCGTCCGTCATCAGGTGGGGAAGCTGATGACGGACGTGATTTATTTTTATTTTCTACCTACGTGACTTACCGAAAGAACCAAAGATTATGGATTCCTGCAGTCACGAGAGCTTCAAATCAAGATTGAAAGCAACAGCCAGTACCAAACCACTTGCGACTTGGAGCACATCTCATCTTATTGTCATTCATATAGCGCCTTGATGCAAGGCGCCTTGATGCAAGGCGCTGGACGATACATTTACTATTTGTACGGAGGAAGAGTGATGAGATGGTGAGTTGACGAGGATGGTCGTGCATGATGAATATGATTATGCGTGAAATGAACGACGATGAAAGTGACAATGAGTGGGTTAATGATGAGTGCGTGTAATGATGAATGGGTCGGCGGTGTTGATGATGGGGAAGGGAGGGGGGAAGAGGCGTTTGGGTTAGCGAGAGCGATGATCGGTGAGTGTTTTACGGGAAGAGCGAATAAGAAACAGTGAGGGTGATTCTGATATCTTTATAAGTGGATGTTTAAAATGTGGATGGAATGACGGAGAGGTGTAGCCTGGTGGGTGGCTGGGTGGGTGAATGATGACACTGGTGGTGAGACTAGGCCATACAGAAGGCTGCCTGCTGTAGGCCAATCAGTTTCAAATACAATGCGAATATAATAATTATCCGAGCGTGTTTGCATGTGTTGCCACAGGAACGTGTGGTCGATGCAGACTTGATTCCTTGCACAAGGGATCAATTTGGTGTTTGAACATTTTAACATTTGTTTTATTGTCAGACATGATCAAACGTATTCTTATTTTCATACTGGGGGTGATTGTTCAACGTGTACGGGGCAGTTTGTTCTAGTTTAAGGGAACCACAAGCGAGAAAGAAGGGAATGGTGATTGGGCACAAGGAGGAGGGGGCACAGAGACAGCTGGGATTGTGGACTGAAATGAGGGAAGCGAGATGCTACGTTGGGCAATCTTCCACCTGTTCAAGAGACGGAGCTGCGTTGCGCCGACTGGAATATCAATGCAGTCCAGTATAGAGCATTTGAAACGTATTGACTGCAGACTGCAGTGCAATGACAACTGCTGATGTAACGTGTGTCCGTTAAAGGCGAATGGAACACGAGATGTGGACGTATACAGTTACAATGCTGCTTAGCGTTTCTATGCAACTGCTTCTCACGACGCGATACAACTGGAGTGTGTGTGTATTCTTAATTCGAGGCGCAATCGAAATATGTTTTCGGTTGAAGACAGTGGCTGGCCATCGAACAAAGACGGTCACTGCATCGCGCGCTTTCAGATGTGCTTCTGCGGCCGTCTGGAACGCTCTTCCTTCCGATATTAGCAAGTCACTGGAGCTGTGCACTTTGAATCTAGATTGAAAAAACTAATTTCTTTCGAACTGCTTTTTTTGTTTAGTTTTTTGTCCTTCCCTCGCGCCTCTGATTAGCACGGTTGGCTACGTACGGTGCGAACGAAGTTCAACTTCCATACATACAGAGAGGAGAAAAGGAATGTCTTGAGCCTGGACTTGGAATAGGGGCAGGTGAGTGAGGTGAGCCAGGTGAGTCGACAGCACGGATGGCCAGGGAAGCGAGTTCCAGACATTGTGGACAACAGTGGAGAAGGAAAGACATCCCGACATTAAAACTAAACACGTTACACTCCCTTCAAGGGAAGTGCAGTATAAAAAATGAAAAGGTTTGGGACAAAGGCCCTTCTTCATGGCGCACAGAGAGGCCACCGAGGTAAAGTGAATAAGCCTTGGAGACTGCTCTTTACACCACGGGCCTGATGAGAATTGGATTAAAACATTGTTTTCCGATTAGCAGTTTTGAAATTGACATTTGAATAGTTACGCAATTGACAGTGCGAGGTTTTCCGTCAGCTATCGCGCTGCTCTTGTTCAACAGTCACGGTGCTGTCGATACATTTCATATAATAATCCCATTTTATCTTCTATGTAAATGAAGACCTTAATCTGTATGTACGTCTCAAAAACCTCGAGGGTAGTTTCCGACAAGGTAGAAAGCTGACATGTGGTACATATTGTAGGCATCTTTTAGGAGACAAACAACAGGCAGAGAAATCTGAAAATCCCCAATGGTTTCAAATGTATGGCGCCCCTCGCACTGATGATGTCTTATCGGCGAAAGTGCCCCCCTCCCCTCGGAAAATTTGTGAAGAACACTGGCGTGGATTGTGTGTGACCCTTTATAACACGCGTTTTCTCTTCGTGTTTAATTAGCGGCACAGAAGCTGACGCGTAGTCAGCCGTCAGGACAAAATGTGTTGTCATATTTGAAACACTTTGCTATGGATTGTGGCTATTTTTGGCAACCGTTTGGAAAATGTTGCCAGTTTTCTTGTGGGTAAGTCCCTCGTACCAACGCCACTTTAAATGAAAGTTTTGCCCGTTTTGGATAATCTTTACGAGAGTTATTGTGACCTTAGGCCCCCAAATCTATATTTTAAGTGCCCCACAAAATGTTTGTGCCTGGTGTCATTCAGAAACCGTTCAAAATATAACATTGCGGTTTTTTTAATTTGATAGGGCGTTAAACAACAAACACAATTAAAGCGATAACCACTGTTCTATCTTTGATTGTTTTTGAGATATTTCGGATTTACGTAGTTTTGAAGGAAAAAATACGCATTTGATAATGTTCATATCTGAATACTTCCAAAACGGTAAAAGATAGGAGAGCTTCCCTTCATAGAGAATTACGTTAATACATTTTGTTCTTTCTAATAAAAAAAGAACGGAATCTTGAAAATGAGTGGTTTCCGATGAGGACGTCATTACATCTAAGAAGTTGAATCAAGTCGTCAACAAACATTTTTTTGCGGAAAAATACAAATTTTTGTAGTAGTTGTTAGTTTCTGATCGTCGATCATAATTGTAAAAAATCATGAGGTCCATTATTATATTTATTTTAAACGTTTGCCTGGCGAAGATAGGCTTTATGAACTAGTAATAAATACATCAGCAAGATACAATCATATAGTATCATCAATGTAAAACACCATCGTTCCACGGATAGTGTATTTATCAGGCCATCTCCACGAGTGCATTTGGTACCATGGCAGGAAAAGGGCATTCCTGACACTGCTGTGACTGGAAAATGGGCAATGCAAACTGACCACAGTGAATCAGTGGCAGTGCGTGGGAAAACACACATTTGTGTCAGCTTTGTGCAAATCAAGATTTAAAGTTGTCACATAAATACCGATCAAATCAAAGCAAATGACGGCTGCTCATGTATTCACTTCGGTGAAGGGGTCTACCTTTGTAATTCTCCGTAACATTTTGTAAGAATGTAAAAAACAACCCTCCATGATCAATTATTAAAATAATCCACTTAAACGCATCAATAAAACAAATGAATTGTACTACCTGTCAAACATAGTGTTCACACAACTACACAGCTCATGTCACCTTTAATCAAGCCAGTCAGGACCGACCATGCACACAAGGGTATTTACGTCTTACCTTAACTCAGCCCAGCTGTAGTAATGTGGCGTGTCGGGAAATGCCACTCCCATTATTAATGTTTAACCGTTGCACCTAAAACGTCTAAATGGTCTGCAATTTTACATCTACTTTAAAGCAGTTCAAACTATTCGCATAGCGCCTGTAAAACCAAAGCCACAGGCAAGGCCCCATGCGTGCCTTCCTTGTTGTCGGATTGTTGTTGTGCTGACCTGCCGCTGAGTCTTTATGACATATACATGTTTCCATGGACTCCAGTATCCAACAACAAACCGTAAAGCTGCGAGTCATGTGGGTGCAGAAGCGAGGGCCATTGTCCCCCTTGTGTGGACTCGTGCACGCGCTGCGGTGTTATCTTTAAGCCTCATTGTTGTGGCAGAACGACGACGTCAGCTCGCCGTTCATTCACGTTTGGCGTCGTGTCCATGCCGCCTGGTGTGGAGCTGGCCCGAGCTGGAGGCTGCATGCGCCACGCTTGCCCACCAGTTGCAAGTGGAGGCGAATTAAAACATCGACCAGTTCTCGTCGCTGAAGCACACAACGTCGTCCTCGAGTGTCTCCTTGAGGCTCGACTTGACAACAAAGCCACACACACGAGCGCCGCTCAAGCGGGGGGGGTTGGTTACACGCGGCGGGTGGACAATTGAAGACTGCGCGTACGAGCGTGGCTGGTTGTGTGGCCTCCGACTCTCTTGTTTGTTTAGCGCTTGCACGTGCTGCGACGCCTATTAACTGCATTAGCCGGCGTATTTTGTCGTCTTTTGAAGCCGACTAAATGTTCACGAATACTCTTTGGTTCTTTCGGTGAAGTCACGTAGGTATAAAATAAAATAAATCACGACGTTTCGGGCGCAACACAGGTGTCCATCATCAGGTGGGAAATCACGCTTTCGCACCTGATGATGGACGCTTGTGTTGCGCCCGAAACGTCGTGATTTATTTTATTTTATACCCACGTGACTTTACCGAAAGACCCAAAGAGTATGGATTCCTGCAGCCACGAAAGTTTCAAATAAAAAATGTTCACGAATGTTTTGCTTCTTCTTGTTGTTATTGTGCCGACTGACCTCTACCCCAACGTTTCATCATCCAGAGCTTAGCTTTTAAACTGGTGGAGCTAATCAGAATTGGAATGATGGGGGTGGGGGGATAGGTAAGGTAGTGGATGCCCTCAACTCTCATCATTCCCAGCAGCAATCACAATTCACCAGACTGGCTGTTTCACTACTGGACATCTGTGACGACTGGACATGTGGGGAAAGAGCTTTAAAGCTCATCAAATTCCTCCAATATAAATATATAATTCTGATTCTGATCCCATCCACACTCTGGCCAAACACCACAATGCAGGTCAAATCACGGATGACATCAGTGGCGGTAATTCCTCCGCACCTCCGATTAGCACGGTTGGCTGCGTACGGTGCAAAAGAAGTTCAACATGCATACGTGCATACAATACACTTACACTCACTCAACCACTCACCATACTGCAAGTCATAGTACAATACCCATCTACTCACCACACTGCAGGTCACATTACACACCCATCCACTCACTCACCACACTGCAGGTCACATTACACACCCATCCACTCACTCACCACACTGCAGGTCACATTACACACCCATCCACTCACTAACCACCCACACTGCAGGTCACATTACACACCCATCCACTCACTAACCACCCACACTGCAGGTCACATTACACACCCATCCACTCACTCACCACACTGCAGGTCACATTACACACCCATCCACTCACTAACCACCCACACTGCAGGTCACATTACACACCCATCCACTCACTCACCACACTGCATATCACATTACACACCCATCCACTCACTCACCACACTGCAGGTCACATTACACACCCATCCACTCACTCACCACACTGCAGGCCACATTACACACCCATCCACTCACCACACTGCAGGTCACATTACACACCCATCCACTCACCACACTGCAGGTCACATTACACACCCATCCACTCACTCACCACACTGCAGGTCACATTACACACCCATCCACTCACCACACTGCAGGTCACAGTACACACCCATCCACTCACTCACCACACTGCAGGTCACATTACACACCCATCCACTCACTCACCACACTGCAGGTCACATTACACACCCGTCCACTCACTCACCACACTGCAGGTCACATTACACACCCATCCACTCACTCACCACACTGCAAGTCACATTACACACCCATCCACTCACTCACCACACTGCAGGTCACATTACACACCCATCCACTCACTCACCACACTGCAGGTCACATTACGCACCCATCCACTCACTCACCACACTGCAAGTCACATTACACACCCATCCACTCACTCACCACACTGCAAGTCACATTACACACTCGTCCACTCACTCACCACACTGCAGGTCACATTACACACCCATCCACTCACTCACCACACTGCAGGTCACATTACACACCCATCCACTCACTCACCACACTGCAAGTCACATTACACTCCCATCCACTCACTCACCACACTGCAAGTCACATTACACACCCATCCACTCACTCACCACACTGCAAATCACATTACACACCCATCCACTCACTCCCCACACTGCAAGTCACATTGCACACCCATCCACTCACTCACCACACTGCAAGTCACATTACACACCCATCCACTCACTCAACACACTGCAGATCACATTACACACCCGTCCACTCACTCACCACACTGCAGGTCACATTACACACCCATCCACTCACTCACCACACTGCAAGTCACATTACACACCCATCCACTCACTCACCACACTGCAGGTCACATTACACACCCATCCACTCACTCACCACACTGCAGGTCACATTACACACCCATCCACTCACTCACCACACTGCAGGTCACATTACACACCCATCCACTCACTCACCACACTGCAAGTCACATTACACACCCATCCACTCACTCACCACACTGCAAGTCACATTACACACCCGTCCACTCACTCACCACACTGCAGGTCACATTACACACCCATCCACTCACTCACCACACTGCAAGTCACATTACACACCCATCCACTCACTCACCACACTGCAGGTCACATTACACACCCGTCCACTCACCACACTGCAGTGTAAATCCCTCCCCCCGTCATCTCTCTTCCCAAGTTCTTAGAATAAATTTGCTCAATCCAAGAATCTTGTTCACTCAATCAATTCAGGATTTGTAACGCTCTTGTCTGTTACGTTGCTAGTGCTGTTCGTTCCCGGTCGCTTGACGTTTTGGACGTTTGGCCACTGTGATCAGCAAAGATGAGAATAAAAACATTCAGTGGCATCGAATTGTCACGGGCTAGCATCAGTCAACATCACGGATTTCATCGAGGGGTCCATTGAGCCGGCTCACATCGGTGGCGTTAGGGCCCCAGGAGTAATACAACAATACACATCTGAAACAGTAGCGTACTTACCTGCTCGTTATAAAGACAATACATTGCACACGCTTGTTACCATAGCGCCACTCAATGGATCTGCCACCGAGCAGGTGAGATTTCCCAGGAGCACTTCACCGGTGAGGTCGCTAAGCAGTCGAGCAAGCGACTCACAGTCGGCAGGTTGAGGGTTCAAAACCTGGTTGCAGGTTGACTCGGCCCATCATCCCTCCGGGGACTATAAAATAGGTACGACTCGGCTCTGCCATAGGGTTTGTAGACAGGGGATGAGCACCGTCTCAACGTTCATTTGAGAAAGGCATCATGGACTTTGATTTATTTAACACGATCATAGTAGCATCCCGAGGCAAGTTAGATCAGTCAATGTCCACTGTGAAAAAGATGGTGCGTATTTGTATTGGTATTACCCACGCGCGCTATTTATCAGGGCAGCTGCTGCATTCGAACTGTGAACCTCTGTAACAAGCAGCAGACGCGCTACTACGAGGCCTCGCCTGCGTTTCAACGTGCCAGCGATAATTCTCGTGGTGCGATTACGCTGCGCGTCTGCCGGTCGATGAGAATAACTGAACAAGCCGACACGGGTGCACCAGTCTGTGGTGATGATCCTCCTCGGGTCGTCCCGCGTTGTCAAACCTCCTCACGCTGCGCTCGCAGAGCGAGGAGGTCGTCTCACGAGCGTCGGCCAGAGCTGCCGCACGTCATCTGACGTCGCCCCACAATCCTTCTCATGGACGCAATGCCGAGCAACCGAACTCTCAACGTGCGCCCTGGCATTTCAAAGGGCCACGCAGGGAGGTTGAACAATGAGGGGCTCCCACTCGGGTCCACCCTGGCTCCGGCTTTATTAAAACTCAGTGGCATTTTGTTGACAAAGTCTTGCGAATATCAAATTCATGTGTGGACGACATTGTGACCGGCAACCCAAGCCTCTCTACATTCGAGGCAACAGAGAGAACGACTGTGGCACGTGAAGCCCGATGCAGGGAAGGTGTCTGTGGTCCCCTTCTATTCGAACAACATCGAAAGCTCCGCCACACAAGGTCAAATTCCGTGACCCCCCCCCACCTTCCCATGACCAAAAACCCCAATACCTTGGAATCACCCTTGACCAGACTCACACCTATGAAATCCAGGGTTAACGTCATCCAAAAAGTTGGCAGGCACTTCCTGGGGATGCGACACTGGGACCCTTCATACATTAACATAGGCCCGACGGCAAAATATTGTGCTATGCCTTGTCTGGTGCAAGAGCTGTAGAAGCGGGTTCGTTGTAAATTAAAATCAACACTGTGGCTGCATGTGGCAAATGGCTTCCTGTAATCTATGCCACCGCAGTGGCTGCCAACATCCCATCATCGAACATCCGAAGGGATGTTGCAACAATTAGGATGTATACGATCTTGGAAAATCGAAATCTCCCTCTGTATATGAACATCAAATCTCCACCGTCCTCTTGTCCGAAATCGAGACATTCAAGTTGGACACATTCCTGGACTCAGTAAATATCCCCGCCACCCAATGGCAGGAGACGTGAGAAGCAATGAAGTCCCAAACAAGAACCTTGTTGAAGACCCGAGCAAGGGACAGCCTTGGTTTCTGTCTGCCCCAAGGAATGGGGGGGGGCCCGCTCTAAACAGTGTCCCAATAACACGTCGAACAGTGTTGACATTTCCTCCATAAATGCAAGATCAAGGACTCACCAAACAGCAAGCACCAGGCATTTCACCGACGACTGTTCAACACACGCGTATTCCGGCGGAGCAAACGGTTTCTGTTCAGCTACCCTAAATGGCTTAGATAAAAAATACAAATTTAGCCTGTTGCTTTTTTTAAAATGCCATATGTAGAAAAAATAAGAATACACATAAATTATCATGCCATGATGGCAATGGTATAATTGATACTTTTTGACAATAATAAAAAAAAATTGTATCATTAGGTGAGCTGAGCTCTTAAAATTAGGGGAGACACATGAGGAACAAAGAGCAGGAACTACCAGACGGCCACCATTTAGAGTCATTATTGATATCCGTGGCTGTGTTTAAGATCTCTTTGATCTTTTTGAAGAAGTCTCAGTCTCTTGAGGCCAAATAGTTCTCACTAGCATAATTAAACCGCCTGGAGACTGGTGTTTTGCCAGGTCAAGGGTGAATACGTTCAACAAAGCTGGTGCCAGCACCGAGCCTTGCTCAAGTCCATCTTTCTGGAATCACCAGGTGCTGGGTTTGTGACTCAGAGTCACCTGAAACACCGCTGCCTCAGAGCATCAACTCAGCTATCGTTACAACCCATGTAGGAAGACATGCCGCACGCTGGAATTAGTTCAACTTAATGCTTTTGCCTCTTGCGTCCAGGGTGGTTTGTTTAATGATGGGGCCTAAGGGTGGAGTGGTAAGATGAGATGGCTTGTTTACCCTCCCATGTGGGACACTTCCTGGCTCCTTGACTGGTGTACCCCCTTTGGATGAAAGGGAGTGGCCCCTAAGGAGTCCTCTGCCGCTGCTGCTGCTCCACGGGGGATGTGGCACGCGGGGGGCTTGGCCACGCGGTGTCAAGTTCGTCGCTCCCAACCCCGACGCGCTCCCTCACTTCACCGCGGACAGCAGGAGTTCTAGACGGTGACAAACCAAGGGGTTAAACGCACCGTAAAAGGATGAATGTTATATCCCTGTAGATGATCATGAATGAATAAATGACGCGTGTACATTCTAATGTATTAGGAGAGCTATAGAGCTGGAATTTGAAATGAATAGTCAAATCTATGATTTTAACAAAAACTTTTCCTACCAATATATTTACATTTCCCCCATAATATCTACAACGTTTTTATGATTAATTAAATTTTGAGTTGGAACTCTAGTTGTCATCACAGCACTGTTTCCAAGTGATTTTGTTAACTTGTAGTTTGCCGTATGTGTAGCATAAAAGGTTGCTACTCTCATAAAATATGGAACTCTTAACCTTTGTGAATGAGATGCTCCATCTTAAGGGATTTTCCAGTTAAATATTTTTGAATAACACTTCCAAAAAGTACCCAAAAATGTCCTCATTGAAAAACTTAAAGGAACTCACTTTCGTTGGTCTTAGTTAAACAATTTAAAGGTTCATAAATATTAACTCTCAAAACTGAAATGTGGCCAAAATGTAAAATTTGCCATGTTTAATCCAATATCATCTTTGGAGATTCAGCACCATCAAAAAGCTCCAGATACAGCTTCAAAACCAACAAAAGTTCAAAAGTGTAAATGTTTAACTGTTTTGAATTGTGCAAATTATGCCCAATATTAACCATGGCACCAACATTTTTCATGGAACAAACCTTAGAGGTGAAGCTAACATTAAATTCTGTCCTTGTGTTAATGATTAGGCACAGCCAAATATTCTAAGCAATTTCTATAAACTGTATATAAATAACAATTGTGTTTAAGGAGTATTCAAGCATCGTCACATACCTGTTATTTTGTCCCATTGAGATTTTCACCACAAACAAAACGAGGATGATGCACATGCAGCCACAGAAGCTGGCAAGGATGAATTCCGTCATCCCTGTGATTGCACTGGGGGACAAATATCCCCTCTTGCAACCAGCGTCTGCATGCATAGACACGCAACCATCAATGAAATGAGTATCTTCCGCGAGTACTTGTTAAGATCCTTGTGTCGTGGAAGGTTTCGTTACCCGCAGCATGTACCCATTGTTATAACCAGTATATTAATCTTCACCTAGCAGTCTTATTATATATATGCGTGTAAAGACGGTCTTACTGAGATAGTGCTGTATCACACGGCCAACAACTAAATGCGCAGTTGACAGCGTGTAACTAATGATCATGCATCGTGACAACAAAGTTTGTATCCAAGAGATAGTGAAAACATGATTGCTTCCTGCTTTTGTCCAAACAGTTATCATACTATATAGGTCAATAAATCGTCAATTTACACCAACAATCAACATAATACATTTTTCGAAATACTGTGAGATTTCTCCTATGGGAGAAATACGTTTTCATGCTCTTATCCGTGATAAAAAAAAAGAACAAAAACTCTTCTCATCGACTAAATATGTATCCACAATATTGTACACAACAGAACGAATGCATCATTCACCTACTTATCATTTGTAAGTAAAAAGGCAGATAACAGGAAGACCTCCCCGGTTATTCGCACGTTTTTTCCCCCCAATTCTCCCTACAGAAAAGTAAAAATGCTACGGGGTGACGTACAGCACAATCTCGTGCCATTCGTGGCCATTGCCAAACATTTCATATTAAAATAACAATTAAATTAGCATTGTTTGCTTTAACACTACGGTAATATGACACTAAAACTGTACAAAAATGTATTGTGTGTACTAAAGTTTACGATTGCTAAATAGTTTTTTACCCACAACACTCCTGACAGCTCTACCAAGCACCCCGAGGGCAAGGCTCTGTTCCTGAGCTGATCGGGATTTTGCGACTGTGCAGCTCCCAAGCTTTGGAACCCTTTGCCTTTGCTAATACGACAGAGTCGTTACATATATTTAAGTTCGGTCTCGAAAACTCCCCTCTGTAAACTGACCTTTACCCCCTAGATCTGGCCGTTTGCCCTGCAGGTTCTGTTTATTTCCTGCTTTCCATACGTGGTGCGTTGGGATTTATGGATACAATTACCCTTACAAATGTTAACTAATATTATTGTCTTCTCAGTAACCATTGAGCGGGTTGTTCATACGATTAGTGTCATTCACAAGCGTAGCCAATTGTCTACGCCTATTTCACTCAATGAAAACTATTTAAATTAAAACTATTTTTTTTATCTTACCAGATAGGCCCCCTGAGCTATATAGCTCTTTTTCAGAAGTGACCTGGCCACAAATGATTGCATAACGAAGTGGCTTATCACGTGCAAATTTATAGCAGCCGAATAAATGTGGAAAGAAAAACCGCAGGACCTGGAGAAAATTACACGCGACCATGGGGAGAACATGCAAACTCCCAATATACAGGCGTTGGGGTCGGGATCGAACACACGACCTCCTGTATACCAGGTGAGGGAGTTAACATCTCGCCACTATGAACTAGCCCCACCTGCAAGCAAACTGGACTTGTTCATTGAATCAGTTTGTGTGAAGTACAATCAGTGCGTGTGATCGTGGCATTACATAACGCACGGCACATAAACTTCCCAAGATGTGTTCACAAGGACCTGTAACACTAAATGAAAACGCACCTTAATCTGAACACCCGTTATCGTCAGAATCTGGTGAATGAATACGATTCATTACCCGTGGTGTAGCAACAGACGAGAAAGATGTGTTTCATATTTAATTTGAGGGCTCCAATTGGGAACTTACTGTTCGACGGACCACAAACACTTTACCTTCATTGATTGGCGAACCAGAATGGGTTTTATTTCTCATTGCCATTTTCAACATTCCCTTCTGAATTCCTGCGAATGGAAATACAAATATCCGTGATTGCGTTAACGTCGTTATTGTATTCTTTGAATGTGGTATTTGTTTTTTTTTCTTGGAGTTATAGTGCTTCCAGACACGATGACTTAAATTGTTATGACATTGAATTATATTACGTAAACGGTTGATTGTATGAGTTAAACCATGTTTTTTACTCAATTCTATATACAGAGCAATCATCCCCCCCCCCCCCCCCTTCGAAAACTTGACAGGACCGTCCTGAAAAGCCATGATACTTAGTAAGGCATTCCTGGTAAAACCAGCACGGTAGTAATAATAAAGGAAATAAATACAGTTGAGATATATCACCGAGGGGTTTACTTTAGTGAGTTTCCTTGAGCACTCAGAGGAAGAAAACAGTGGATTTCCGCGTGAGTTATACATCCAGTTTTTACTTATTTCTGAGACCAATGTATTCTCTGCGCCCACTGTCACTGCTATAAACTTGTATAGGCCTAGAAGGAGAACTTCTGGAACCCCACGCTCGTAGACCTTGCGACTCCTGTAGGTTCAACGGCTAGTGATGTCGGAGTTCCTGTGGCCTCTGTGGGCTCGCTAGACCTCATGCTTCATGTGGACCACATCTGCTACGAACTCAGTAGTTCCTGTGGGCCTCATGGTCCATATGCCGTCTATCCACTTATCCAGAACGTTCTCCTTCCCCTGCACCTTCGATTAGCACGGTTGGCTACGTACGGTGTGAAAGAAGTTCAACATGCATACGTAGAACGCAAACAGTGTTCACTGCCTGTTAATCAAGCTAGGATAAATTGAAGTAAAAAAAACCTCAATGTTTTTGTACACATTTGCAATAAGACTGAGACCATCAACTGATTACACTTGAGAACTGGTTGTATCATTGGTTTAATACGTAGACTTTCGCGACCAATATTATTAATAATAATAAAGGTCTTTGGGTTAGATCGCGTAAGTATAAATGTGTCGTAACCCTCCACCACCCGAGACAGCCAGTCAGGTTTGTCACGCGAACAACGCGCCAAGTAGATACTGCTTCAGCCCACCGGTGTGTTGGAGAGTAAATCCACAACATTTACAATGTAAGTACGATGTTTCGCTGGTAATTACGTTCAGCATCATCGGGAGATTTGCCAGAATAGTGAAGCCATCCACCTGCTTCCTGTCTTAAATAGAGCAGCAGCAGCAGGACGACGTCATCACTGGACCCATCAGGTGCAGAGATCAGAAGCGGAGTAGGGGGGTATTGTAATTATAATAGATTAGTAATCAGTTAATTGGCACGTGTTTCCTCTATAAGGAATGCAGTTGTAAGATGTATTACTTCATAATACGCTTCTCGACACATTTATACTTACGCGATCTAACCCAAAAACCTTATTATGCATCATTGGTGTTGGGAACCTGGACGTGAACCCAACGTCTCAGCATTCATTTTCTCATCGCCGATGAAGTGGCATTACCCCCTAAGCCATCCGGACACCTTGGTAACAATTAGATCCTTAACGACTCATTTTCACAAATATTGTGGTTGATTTCATATATTTTATATAAATTCTATATTACCATCCGAATTAATAATTGTACAAAAATATCGACAAATAAGTTCCAGAGTTAAGAGCTATACTGTTACGTGTGTCATTAACTTCCATCGCATTACATAGACCAGTGCTTTTTTCATTCACTATTTCTCAAAGATTCTAGATTGACAATTAATTTCTTGAGAATGTTTTTTGTGTGTTTAGTGTTGTTGTCCTTCCCCCTGCACATCCGCTAATTAGCGCGATTGGCTACGTACCGTGCGAAAATACGTTCAACATACTGTACTTAATCTTGATTTGAAGCTTTCGTGACTGCAGTAATCCATACTCTAGAGTATACTGTACTTACATACATACAAATAAATGTATGTAAATTGAGAATGCATGCCACATTAAGATATAATTACTGTACTGGTGCAGTAAATTAATTTTTTTCGTAATGAATCATACTTTCATTATTAAGTTTGATGAGCGCTTCTTGTATGGCCTTCAGTCGCCTGTTCATGACTTCCTCCTCTTTTCCGAGATGTTCCGGTGGTTCTGTATCAACATCAAGAATTGTTAGCTCGTTTTGTATGTATATAATTAGCTTTATTTTTAACATTAACCGGGGTGCATAGGCCCAAGGTCAAGGTCACCAAGGTCACTGTTGTGAGTGGAACTACTCCAGCATTATTTTTCTCGACAAGATGTCATAATTGTTGCCAAGGCTACACCCGACCTTCGTGGTCCACTCATTCTGCATTCCACCTCCTGACTTGCTCAGTGGTCTCTGGGGGACTACTCCAATGCCAGCCTCAGCAATCTTCCCTCCTCTAGGGCAGTGGCAAGGTCCGGTCGCAGGAATTTCGCCGCTTGTAGCAGAGCTTCACGGTTCCAATGCAGCGGCCACCCTGGTTATTATTACGATGGATGTAATGATCGTATAAATTCACAGTGGATGTTAAATATCCCCTCCACGCCATTCACACCAGGAGGTTATTGTGAGCTGGCATCAGGGTATCCAACTTTTAAAGTTACCCGTAAATTGCTCAATTGGAATTGTACGCAGCAACCATTCATTGCCCCGTACTGGCAGACGAATTCCCATCGTCACTCCTGCAAATGCGATTATCCTGGTCTCTTGAGTATTCAACTTGTAAAATCAATAAACGTGAAACTCCTCCATCCTGCATGTGTCGTATCTCGCCCCTCTTCCGGATTATATCCTCAATACTTAGAACTATACCATTTTGTATTGAACTTAAAAGGTGATTACACACTTCTGCCCTGTAATGTACGTATATGTTCTTCTGTATGAGCATTTATTTTAAAAAAAAGTATAACATGCCTCGGTAACTGTACTTATTTTTTAAACAGCTACAAGTCGTAATAACAAGACACTCACAAATGAGGCATGTAAAAAATGAACGTAAGCAAACACGGCCGAACCTGGTGAGGCGTTGGGCATCTGAAGCAAATAAAAAATATTTCGTCGATCTAAAAAAGCCAGACATATAGCAACTGTTTGCTCACATCAGTGGCCAGCAATACCAACTCGCACTGATCGAATCGGAGTGAATCGCGGTCAAAAACAGCCGCAACAACGGCGGCCAGAGTGCCGGCGTGGGGAGGGGGGATGAGGCATTCACCTGTCGTGTGAATTGGCAACGCGCTGGGTCCCTCACCCTGAGGGAGCGGCAGGGCGAGGGCGCAGGGGGAGAGAACGAGAAGGAGGAGAGCGACACCCACCACCAGCAGCAGCAGCTGCGGCGGGGGAGTCATTGTGCCGCGGGGTGGAGCACGAGGCCACAGGGCGGCACGCGGTGCTGCTGCTGCTGCTGTAAGAGAGCGGCGATAACATCGGGCACCCGACAAAATCACCGAGCAGAGATTTGCCCCCCCCCCCCCCATAAATGGTGATCGTGGATCTTTAATCGAGATCAATTGTATCGATTTCACATCAGTCTATCCATAATAAACAAGCATACAAAATACAGGGACTCCTCTACTTACGAACAGTCGACTTACGAACTTTCAGAGATACGAACAAATCTGTCCGTATGTCGAGTTGCCTATTCGGACCGAGCGTCGTAAGCTCAGCCGCCGCGCAATAGATGGCAGTGGTGGCATCTACATCTGCAGAACGTGAAGAACCAATGACACCTACAGGAGAATATACAACTTTTAAAGCCATTCTCCGTGTTTAGTGTACATGCCGTACAACGTGTTTGAAATCGACAGGAGTAAAGTTGTACTCACCAACAAATCGACTTACGAACAGACCTTCTGGAACCTAACTCGTTCGTAAGTAGATGAGTCTCCGTACCGGGTTAATTATAATTTTCGAGTTAATCACTGTGTCGATTCATTGCCAATCGGTACATGGATCGAGTAATGACGTGACACGCGCCCCTTCAATATCAGCACCATATCGGTTATGCCGTCGCAGTCCGCGTTCATTGTTACCGCAGCGCTGTGGCGGTGCCACAGAATGAGTCCGTGAAATGCGGTGGGATTAAGCACGAGCCTGATGAATGTAGCCAATGGGACCAGTGCCACGCAATTGACAATGGGAAGCGTTGATTGCAGCATGGGATGGGTTGTTGTGAGTTTGAGAATGGGGGGACAGGTATGGGTGCCGAGGTTTCTTGGCCGCCTATTTATATTGAAAATTGAGTTGCGTTTACGCTTTGAAACACCACTGCGACCACACACCCCCCGTGATTCGATACGTCGATCGCAGCGGCCTCTTACGTCTGCAGGGGATGACGAGCCGTCAATACGACACGACACGCGAATCCCCACACAACGAGGCATGGCAAGTCGTGAGCTTAGTGATTGGTGATTAGGGGAGTGTCGGGATATGGCGGCCAGTGCAGTCCGATCCGCAAAAAATCGTAATATCTTGATGATTATCGTTGTTCATTCTATGTATGTCTTAATGTGAGAATTCTCGAACAATACCTAATAGAGGATGTTGGGTTAGATCGGGTAAGCATGAATGTGTCGTTAAACCCGCCACCACCCGACAAAGCCAATTAGTAAGGTTTGTCACGTAAAAAGAACACGCAAATGAGTTACTAGTTCAGCACACCGGTGGTGTGTTGGAGAGTGAACACATCTCTGGCTGTTACCTGATGATGCTGGGTGTTGTTATTACTGGAGAAACGCCACGGTACTCGCATTGCGAATGTCGTAGTGGATTTACTCTCCTACACACAACCACTTTGCTCAACTAGTGACGAATTGGCCACGTTCTGTTTACGTGACAAACCTTACTAATTGGCTGTGTCGTGTGGTGGCGGGTTTAACGACACATTTATATATTTACGCGATCTAACCCGAAAGCCTCTACTATTAATAATATTGATCGCAAAAGCCTCCAACGCGTTAAATTGCCGAGCAATTTTTACGTAGCGTGAAGAACGTCGGTCATGTCGAACTCGATATGAATACGCTTCATGCAATAAATACATAATTGGTGTCAACGAAATTATTATATTTTGGTACTGGCAAAGGAGGTCCAATGATGATGTTGTGTAAACGAGTCACAAAGTAAAACCTGAAGGTGTGCAACTGAGACTTCTAATTGCCTCGCAGAATGACTAAGAGATGATTTGATGCTGCTGCTGCTGCTTGGTTGGCAGTGGGACACAAGCATAATGAACAACAACAAGTCATGTGCTACGAAGATGGGCTATAGCTCGAAACGTCGGCGATTATATATTACGGCAGTTTTGTTTACGAGAATGAATACGATTATTTAAGAAATAACTTTAAATTGTATAACATAATTCTTGAAAACTGCACACGCTACGAACAGTAATAGGTGAGCACTGTATACTACTTTGTATTGCTCTACAGTCCAGGGATGGCCAACCTGTAACAAACCGAGAGCCTAAAAGTAGCCGTGAGTACAGCACAGAGCTAGGTGTATACTATGTATAAGTATAGTATATATCGACAGTTGTCGGCACAGCACGGGAGACGCTCATTGCTCTTTGCTACGACACTGATAGTTTGTTCCACGGATCGTCTGCAAACACAATTGTAAACAAAACTAAGAGGATGATAAAAGCTCAACACGTTCGTCAATAATCACTTAAAAATAAAAATATGTAAGGGTCATTACTTTACAGATAAGTCTCGGCATACAGCAATTGTTAGAAAATACGAATAAAATGAAATCGTCGATCTAAGACTCGTGAAATATGAATTGGACACCACTTAAAGCGAGGTAAAGATGGGCTGAACAATATTGATTAATACATGATGCAATTGTTGTAGTAGTCTTAGTATACATCGTAATATTCAGCATAATTACAAACGCGACGTGAAATGTAACTCGGAACTTATCAAACCGAAGCTTAACCCGCAGACCGAACCTGTTGAGCACGCCCGCTCTCAGCTCTGACCAGCTCCTAACTGACCCGTGCCACGTCCGTCACCTGTCAACTGTCACCTGTCAACTGCCACATGTCAACTGTCACATGTCAACTGTCACATGTCAACGGTCACATGTCAACTGTCACATGTCAACTGTCACATGTCAACGGTCACATGTCATCGGTCACATGTCAATGGTCACACGTCAACGGTCACCTGTCAACTGTCACATGTCAACGGTCACATGTCAATTGTCACATGTCAATAGTCACATGTCAACGGTCACCTGTCAACTGTCAACTGTCAGATGTCAACTGTCACATGTCAACTGTCATATGTCAACGGTCACATGTCAACTGTCACATGTCAACGGTCACCCGTCTACTGTCACATGTCAACGGTCACCTGTCTACTGTCACATGTCAACGGTCACATGTCAACTGTCATATGTCAACGGCCACATGTCAACTGTCACATGTCAACGGCCACTTATCAACGGTCACATGTCAACTGTCACCCGTCAACTGCACCCGTCAAATCTGACATCGCGCGAGCGCGTCACGTGACGCGTCCTCGCGCGTCCCCCCACCCCCCTCTCTCTCCACCCCCCACGTCGCACCCGCGAGCCGTAGGGGCGGGGTCCCCTCCCCCCGTCACCGCCCCCGCCCCTCCCCCCTCCATGCGGCGTCTCTCTGCCAGCAGATGGCGACATGCGACCGCGTTGACCGCGCTTGGATGAGGCTCTGCCATTCTTTAAAAGACACAGTGAGCTTTTGGTAATGCTGCGTTGGCGCACAAGAACCAAAAAAACAACTACATAATCAACAGCATTTCGGGCAATGACGCCTTAATGACCCATCTTTTTTAAACCAAGGTCGTCCTTGAAAAAGAGAATCCAGGACTCAGTGGGATCTTAGGTGGTTATGAAGAGCATATTCATAGGATGTGAAGGTCCATTTTAGAAACTTCTCCGATTTTATGTTTTTCTTCAAAGGCAGTTTAATTGGCTAAGGTGAGATTTTTTTGCCATTGATTCGGGGCGCCTTGGTGGCGAGATGCGAACTCCCTCCTGATAAATAGTCTGGAGACTCAGGGAGGCTTTCTTGTCTGGGCAAACAAGCAGAATAATAATAGTATGAAGCGTTACTGCCGACGACTGTGAGGTACTGATTCTAATCACGAGCCGAATAATCGGTTCCTTTTAAATATACATCAATTCGATTCGTGCAAGTGTGCTGCCATTTGTAGGCTAATGCAGGGGTCGTCAACCGAAATAAGAAGAAGAGCCTTTTGTTTTCAAATTCGGTAAATAGAATGCATAAGACGGACGATACAAACGAGGCAGTGCTCATGAGACAAAGTAAACATCAATACGGGATCCTCCTGCGGTGAAGTTGTTATACGCACACCGATCTTGCAACCCAGAGGCCGCGGTTTGATCTCCCGGGGTGGAAGTAGCACGTGTGGATGTTGGACTTCCTTCGCACCGTACCCAGCCAGCCGTGCCAATCGGAGGCTCGGGGAACAATGGGCGAGTTGGATTAAGCACACAGCAGTGTAACTATACTCCTTCTTGGTTCTTTCGGTCAAGGGAAGTTATAAAATAATAAATATAAGACATAATAAAACAATTCTCACGACGTTTTGGCCACAACGCAAGCAGTCGTCCTCAGGTGAAAACCAGGTCTGTCGAGGCGACAGCGTCTGAATGAAACAGCACACGTGCTTGGAGCATATATATAAGCTGGGTTGGAAGGGGATAAAGAGCGCCTTGACAAAATAATATGCATATCAAGAGGCATTTAGCATATTTATGGGAAATGCAGGTATGTGATTAGTACTACTCATGCCCGTGCATTATGCAGGATTAGCAGCATCAAAGGGAAGGGATATGGGAAATGCAGGTATGTGATTAGTACTACTTATGCCCGTGCATTATGCAGGATTAGCAATATCAAAGGGAGGGGATATGGGAAATGCAGGTATGTGAATAGTACTACTTATGCCCGTGCATTATGCAGGATTAGCAGCATCAAAGGGAGGGGATAGGGGTAGCATTAATAATAGTATGTAGCTGCAGTAACTAAAACCACCACGTAAACAACTAAAATATAAATTACATAGTATCATCAGTATACTAAATATACTCTACAATAAGCTGAGTTACTAACAGCAGAGGTGGGACAAAGTCATTGTTATGCAAGTCCAAGTCGAGTCGCAAGTCATCAAATTCATGACTCGAGTCTGACTCGAGTCCAAGTCACATGACTCGAGTCCACATCTCATAGGTGGGACAAAGTCATTGTTATGCAAGTCCAAGTCGAGTCGCAAGTCATCAAATTCATGACTCGAGTCTGACTCGAGTCCAAGTCACATGACTCGAGTCCACATCTCATAGGTGGGACAAAGTCATTGTTATGCAAGTCCAAGTCGAGTCGCAAGTCATCAAATTCATGACTCGAGTCTGACTCGAGTCCAAGTCACATGACTCGAGTCCACACCTCTGACTAACAGTAAGTAATACATTACAATTCTACGTCGTAAAAATATAATATGCTTCCATCTAAACTTTATTCTCTTACATCACACGAGTCTACACCGTACTATATACTGCCATAGACAAACCCAACATTAAATTATATACTGTATTGCTAACAGGACCCTGCGGGGTGGGCTGGTAGGAATAATACTAATACCGGTACAGGGATATCGACCGCACACACACGCGCACACAGACACGCACATACGCGCACACACGCACATACACGTACACACGCACGCACACACACCGCACGCACACACATGCACGCACGCACACGTAATGAAGTTGTGTTGCTACGCTTCCAGTTCGCCGTGAATAACGATCCGAAGCCCAATAGCGCCCATTCATCACGCCGCTCGAGTGGGCCGGACACGCACACACGCACGCACACACACGCACACAGTCACACATATACAAAGACAAAGATCCCCCGTATAGCCTTAACAGACTGTAGGGGCAAGTGCTGTTAGCGAGCACCTATGAAGGCCGGAACGGTACACGAGGGGGTGGGTGGCCAGCACCACGCCCGACCGCCTTTGTCTCCCCAGTGGCGATGTTTACACACCGCACCAGGTACTCATTTAAGGCTGAGTCGACCTTGGGGAGGCCCAGGACCGGTTCAGATAATCGTCACTGGTGTTAGCCAGTGACGATTACACACATATACACACACGCACGCACACACGCACACACAGACACGCACACACACACGCACGCAAACACACGCACACACACACACACGCGCATACACACGCACACACATACACACACGCACGCACGCGCACACACGCACCTCTCACCTGCAAGGCAGCGGTCGCCGCTTCTCCTCCCACATCTCTCGTCGCGGCAGCTGTAACGATGGTGCAAGTTTGTTTTTATCATCAATTCCTCCTCCACCCCTCCCCGCCACTGTTCACCCACCAGAATAAATGAGTTCGCCCATAGTCAGTCGATCAAAAAGTTTCGCCGTGAGGCGCCGGAAGCGACGGCCATCTTGTTTAATTCACAGATCGCAGGGGGAGCGGGCGGCCATCTTGTCGGACAGGGTCATGCCAAGTGTTTGCAGTAGGGGGCGATGTTGATACACGGACGGACGGACGATATAATCTATTGGTGGTCTGGTCCACTTCGTTCCTACCAGTATAAACCACCCTAAACCTTATACATTGTAATATTACAATATGTATTATTCTACCCACCCTAATGTATATCACACTGCTGTATATTCACTATACAATTACGATACTATATATTACTTTGTAAATGCTTACCCCGAGCTCTCATACTCTGATGGTGCATTGTCTTTGAGTTGTGCGCCTTTTGGCGTCATCTGGTCCAACCCATGTGAGATTGGGCTCTAAGGAAAGCTGTCTCGGGTGTGGACCAATCAACTTCAAGGACAGTGCATATATTATCAAAGTTATGTTTTTGTTTGCACTATGACTGCAGGTATTGTGGTCTATGCAAACATGACTCCTTGTAAAAAAAGGTGTCAGTTTTGTTGCCAGATAGAAGGGTAAAAAGACAATTATCATCTCACAGGTGGTGATCCAAGTTGCAGTTTATTGGCGATAGCATTCCAGACCCTGGGGGCATTAATAGCAAAGGCCCTTCCTCCAGTATTTGTACGGCAATAAGGAATGTGAAGCTGGTAAATGAGCGAGGACCTTAGGTCACATTTATTCATCGTTCTCCCCCTCCTCTCTCCTGAGTTACTCTTTAGCAATACAGTTTGACTGTTGTACATGTTGTCACCAAGACATTCCACAGTGACTCCATTCCCCGCGATATTTAATCAATTATCTTAACGTTCAATTATGTTTAAGATTTAAATTTAAAATGTTCTTTAAAACGGCTGCCCGCAAGGGGGCAGCCAAAGAGCCGCGTTCTGGCGAGGGAGTCGTCGTCTGCCGACCCCTGCTCTGGATCATTGCTTCTTAACCTTTACTGCAGCCTTGCATCCCCATGGGTCCCAATTGTTAAACAATGTATCATGTTATATTCGTTGGTTCTTTGGGTAAAGTCACGTAGATGTATGTGACCTTACCGAAATAACCAAAGAATATGAATTCCTGCAGTCACGAAAGTTTTCAGTCAAAATTTGAAACGTATAATGTTAACAGATACACAGGGCTTCATTACACAACGTAATCTGTACTTACGTGCCCGCGCTTAATTTGTGTTTACGATTGTTTACACTGTGGCCACGTCTCGCACCCTCT
This sequence comes from Lampetra planeri, assembly GCF_965212315.1. Taxonomy (NCBI): domain Eukaryota; kingdom Metazoa; phylum Chordata; class Hyperoartia; order Petromyzontiformes; family Petromyzontidae; genus Lampetra; species Lampetra planeri. The sequence goes on from NC_136127.1 coordinate 1,766,615, forward strand.
GATAGGGCATCTGGCAACCCCGACAGGGGGGTGCGTGCAGGTTAACAACCCACTGATCTCGGGCAATCTTGAGAGAGCTTCCTCTACTGGAGGCCCCGGTGAGTGCTGCACTGACGTTGAAATCCATTGACCCGAGTTTGATTCCAGGCCACGGCCAACATCAGCGGCGAGTGATATTCGAACCGGTCCTGGGTGCCCCATGCTCCCGCACTGACCGGCGTAGTGACGTATGGTCAACCAGCCACCAATCACTGAAACGGCGTTTGGGGGGCGACGAGGGGGGCGGGCGGTGGCTTTATCCAGACAGTGGATTGACAAAGACTTTAAACACCAGAGCAGATAAGAAGAGATGTGTTTATTCATTACAGCCTAAATACACGGGCTCCGGTCTTGCGTCTTGCAGCTTTTCCATTGCTGGAATTTCCTGTGTTTTTGTACACAGATACATGTCACCACGTGCGCTTCCAAGTTGCCAGACATTACCGATTTGTCGGTCACGATTAGCATTACCCACAAATGAATTAGCACGGTTGGATACGGTGAGAAATAAGTTCAACATACATGCATTACGATGTCAACAAAGGGCCGAGTTCCGTGTAGGAGGCGCACATCGACAATCCGCTGTCCCCCCCCCCCCCCCCCCCGTATGCTCCACGAGCTATGTACTATGTATGTAAAGAGGTGGTCTCGATGTCTTGTGACCACCCCCCCCCCCCATTTCATTCTTCGAAGTTTAATTTTTTGTAAGGAAGATTTATTCAAAACATAATAGAATATGCAAAGGTTGAACAAATGTTAGGGGTCAATTAATTGGGGGGAGGGGTCACAAGACATCTGGACCACCCTGTAGACCTATGTTCTTCACTAATTTTCAGGGGGGGGCACTTTTTCCGATAATACATCACAAGTGGGAGAGCCGCCACACATTTGAAACCCATTGGAGATTTGACAGCAGCACGATGATGATGATTGATAGGGGGTGTTGTCACGTGTTGTGTGTTTTGTCGGGGGCCGCCCTAAAGGCCATCAGGGGACGCCAGTGGCCCGCGGGCCTTGCGAAGAAGCACGCCGCTGTCGATTGCAAGGCAGTCGGTGCACGCATGTTCAGCTGTGCATTGTGATGCATGCAGCGTATTACATCGATACTCACAGGTGAAAAGTGACATCGCATCGAATGCACGGAACATCTAAAGACCTCTATCTGCTTTGGGTCAGGGCTTTCGAGCAGCCCTGAGCTTGACTCCACGCCTCGGAGTTGTTGACTCGTCTGCAAAATCTGCCGCGTTCTAAATGTCATTATTATCATATCAAGTCTCAAGACTCATGAAGGAGGGCCATGCATGGGTATATTAGACAGAATACGTTCCCATAGAAACTTGTTTTTGTGTGGAACACTGAAGGTCGACCACGGGTGGCTGGACACAGCCATTTGTTGTGCTGCCCTCTCCTGAAACCACGTGGTTTTGGAGTCTTACAATTCCACGTGGCCCACCGAAGCGTTGCATCGCGGATGGCACGTGATGTCACGCACGGTTGTAGAATCGGACCGTGCAGGTAGGCAAAGCTGCAATAGCCATTGACATTCCGTGTCAACCCATATGGTTTACCCATATTCTTGGACAGCGAAATTGAGTTTTCAGGTCCATACGGCGTAAAACCGTTTCAATTACGGGCAAAAAAGTGTCTATATGTTTGTATTTCTCCCTTCTGATGGGGCTTCGTAGGATGAAGGTTGAGATTTATAAGGGGCACGGGGTGACCAATGCGGTCTGAATTGGTCTGTAATAAGGTAGGCGCTGATAAGGGGTTGACAGGTATGCATTGACATGCCGACATTGCCATCATCGAGAGTTGCAGAGTGGTGGCGAGCGCCACCATACGGTACCGTACAGTGGAACAATGCACAGTGCTCTCCGCTATTCACACAAACAAACCTCAACGCGTTCGTCGATGACAACTGACTTCGACGAACAAATTTATAACAGCCGACGTTTAGGGCGATGGCCCTTCTTTATAGTACACGAAGGGCCATTGCCCAAAACGTGAGCTGGTATAAACTTGACTGGCATATTCTTGGTTCTTTCGGTAAAGTCACGTAGATAGAAAAAAAATAACAATAAAATAATAAAAAAATAAAGTGAATAAAAAATAATAAAATATCACGACGTTTCGATCGCAACACAAGCGTTCGTCATCAGGAACAGGGAGGTTAGCCTCTGAGGTCAAGCTGTTTATAAAGGTATAGAGATGGGCGGGGCAGCTAATGTTAATGTCGGAGAGGGCCCAGACACTGACAGTAGGTCTACACGTATCAACTGGACTGGCAAACACTGGTATGACAGGACTGGAATAAATTGGTATAAACAGGACTGGCATAAATTGGTATGAACTGGACTGGTATAAACTGGTATGAACTGGTATGAACTGGACTGGCATAACCTGGTATAAACTGGACAGCCAAAACTGGCGACATGTGGCAATGCGACAATGAGGTGACGATGTTCACGTGAGAAAAGGGTGGCAAGGGCATTTGAAAGTAGAGTGTGTAATTGTCGGGACCTGGCACTGCATCGTGTATAATGTAAGAAAAATCGGCACGTTGGGCTAAACAAATTGATGCTACACTGCGATCTGGGAAGATTACAACGGTGGGAGAGTTGGAGTGGTGCATTTGGAAGGGGGGGGGGGCTTTCTTGTTACTTGCTTCTCAATATTCCAGCTGAACATGAGCCAGCCAGACTGCAGCCAAATTCCAAAAAGAAGACACATGGAATTTAATTCCCCCAGGCTCAGCCGCTCTGGCTCGATGTTTGCTGTTCCTGGCACAGAAGTACTGTCGTCATGCTGAACGTAAACCCCTTACACATTAGGAAATGTGTTTTCGCAATGCACTACAGTTCCACTTACTGTATTGAATAAAGTATTGTACAGTGTGGATGAGAGCAATTTAAGAAATGAAATCATGCAGTCTTTCTTTTGTAAGGCGCTTGATCAATAAATTGTGTTTGTAACCGTACGTTGAGTCTGGTGGCGCAGTGGTTAGCGTGCTGCGCTACAAACTAGATTCACGCTCACAACCAGTAACAATGCGAATATTCGAACCGGTCCTGGGCCTCCCCTAGATAGACTAAGCCTCAAATTAGTACCAAGTGCAGTGTGTAAACCACTTTGGATACAAAGGCGTTCGGGCGTGGTGCTGGCCACATGCCCCCACGTGTGCCGTGCCGGCTTTCATAGGTGGTGCTCACTAACAAACATTTGCCTCAAATCTGTTAAGGCTACACGGATGTTCTTTGTTTTTAACTTTGGAAATGCCATTTGGTGGTGTCACCAGATAGATAACATTTGGACTTCCTGTAATAACATGGATTAGGCAATGATCAGTGGTGTGATGGATTGTACTGCAGTCACAAATACACATTACAGAGACAGAGAAACCCACAGACTTCACAAAGAGACCCACAGATTCACACATAGACATATACCGTATTTTCCCGCATATAACCCGCGGGGTATACCACTTTTTACAAACAAAACAAGACCCTGCAGAGTATATGGAGGTGAGAGCTATCCCAAAAATATTCTCGTTTAATTTTTTCATGGTAGGACTATCCACTATGCAACACATACCTTTGATTAAAGCACTGCTGAATAAACCACTCACACTAAAATTGCACATGTTCTTTGGTTCTTTTCGGTTAAGTCACGTCTAAAAATAAAATAATAAATTAAAATAACATATTACGACGTTTCGATTGCAACACAAGCAATCATCATCAGGTATAAAAAAAATAGCAACAAAAATCTAACTAGAAAACTATAGACAGACATACAAGCAGACAGACATCACAATGGCACACAGAGAGAGGACACAAATCGGCACAAAGAGAGGGGTCGTTTCTGTGACGGTCCCTTAAATATAGAGAGGGGGGGGGCGGGGACGGAGAGAGGGAGGGGGCAGAGAGAATTAGCATATCAATGAGTGTACGGCAACGTACTGCTGTTGCAAGTAAGATGACAATGTGGAACGGGCACGCAGAATTGAAAACGGGCACGCAAAATTGAAAATTAGGAGACAGGCACACGAAAATTAAATAACCTAGCAAAATATCGAAATGTGATGTAATACAACACAGAGAGTCGGTTAACACACAATTAACGCATAGCCTGGTTGATTACGTGTTTCAAAATTTGCTAAGTTAGAATTTTAAGTGTGAAAATTCCAAAGAGAGGACACAGGCAGAGAGAACAAATAGCCAGAAAGAAAAAGGATAAGCTTAAAACTTCCCCGTAGAAGTGGTTCAATCTTAATTTAGGAGCTTTCGTGACTGCAGGAATTATTCTTTGGTTCTTTTCGGTTAAGTCACGTCTAAAAATAAAATAATAAATTTAAATAACATATTACGACGTTTCGATTGCAACACAAGCAATCATCATCAGCTCCTAAATTAAGATTGAACCACTTCTACGGGGAAGTTTTAAGCTTATCCTTTTTTTTCTGGCTATTTGTTCTCTCTGCCTGTGTCCTCTCTTTGGAATTTTCACACTTAAAATTCTAACTTAGCAAATTTTGAAACACGTAATCAACCAGGCTATGCGTTGTGTGTTAACCGACTCTCTGTGTTGTATTACATCACATTTCGATATTTTGCTAGGTTATTTAATTTTCGTGTGCCTGTCTCCTAATTTTCAATTTTGCGTGCCCGTTTTCAATTCTGCGTGCCCGTTCCACATTGTCATCTTACTTGCAACAGCAGTACGTTGCCGTACACTCATTGATATGCTAATTCTCTCTGCCCCCTCCCTCTCTCCGTCCCCGCCGCCCCCCCTCTCTATATTTAAGGGACCGTCACAGAAACGACCCCTCTCTTTGTGCCGATTTGTGTCCTCTCTCTGTGTGCCGTTGTGATGTCTGTCTGCTTGTATGTCTGTCTATAGTTTTCTAGTTAGATTTTTGTTGCTATTTCTTTTATACCTGATGATGATTGCTTGTGTTGCAATCGAAACGTCGTAATATGTTATTTTAATTTATTATTTTATTTTTAGACGTGACTTAACCGAAAAGAACCAAAGAATAATTCCTGCAGTCACGAAAGCTCCTAAATTAAGATTGCACATGTTATCACGTTTTAAATGATTCGAATTGTTTGTACAATGAAACGACAATGTTTGAAGTGGGCGCACTTTGTTTACCGTAATACTTTCAGTGGCTGTAGGGGGGTGCGAAAGTTTCAGCTGAGGCTATGGATTGCACAATGGGAAGAGCCTTAACAAGCGTCTACCAGACGCGGAATCATAAATGCTGAGTCCCTTAGGCCGCTGCTATTAGCTGAGCACTATACAGTCGCGACCATGAGCTTTGTTTCAAACTTCCAATGGCTTTATTGCCAGGAGGCAATGGCGTTACCGTAAGTGCCACTATTGTCTGCGCAGTGCGCAATCTACCAGTGCTAAAACTGTACAGGGGTAACTACCAGTCCAGTAGCTGTAATATGATGTCGAATGCTGATAAGCCTAACAGTACGCTTACTTACGGTACTTATCTACCAGTTATGTGTTACTTATTTATTGGATATTTACTTTTGTTACTAATTTACTGTTTTAAGTTCACTCGTTTCCGGTTAGTTTGTTTTCTTTGTGCACGTTATGATTAAAATGTTAACAATTGATAGTGGAATGTATTATAAATGTTAATTTTGTATTAATATGATGGAATTAAGCTGCGGTAACGATGTTAAAATATGAATGCATGCGGGGTATATGGAGGTGTGGGCTATCTGAAATTTGCTTTACACAAAACGCTATTTTTGCGGGGTATATGCGTCTGCGGGTTATATGCGGGAAAATACGGTACTATACAAAAGTCAATGTGCTGTGAGTGATGGATTAATATTCACTAGTCACAATTAGACGTATGATACTCAAATAGAGACCCACAGACTCACATAAAGTCTCACAAAGAGACCCATACTGTACAACACAATGTGCTGTGATGGATTTCTCTTCACCAATCACAATGATACTTCTTCTAATTGTGACCGGTGAATATCGATCAAGTACACTGATGATAGATATTCGCAGAGAGACCCACAGGCTCTCACGTACAGTCTCACAAAGAAACCCATAGGCTCACACAGAGACACACACTGTCCAGCACAGCGTGGTGTGTGAGTGATGGACTGCAGTTCACGACAGTCACAACTCAGATTTGGACTCCATAAATTCCCGGGCGTGGAGGAGGAGGCGGTGGCCGCACCGCCATGTCTCGATCTCACACTGCGGTTCGGTGCGCGAACTGAAAACAACGAGAAGTCACGAAGCGCTCTCTATTGGATCTTCACGACATCATTGCAGAGTGATCACACGAAGAAGAAGAAGCGTCACCAACATATGAAGAAGGATAACGATGGAATATTTTCTGATTATCTTGTGGAGAGGGTGCCAAATGCATATTTTCTCGTTATGTAGTCAATTGTGTTGTTCAGGAACTTTCAAAGAACAGACCTTCGGGGCAAGTGCCGTTAGCGAGTCGCATCTGTGAAGGCCGGGACGGCGCGTGAAGGGAGTGAGTGGACAGCAAATTCCCTCCTCTCGCGGCTCTGCTCTGCCTGAAGCAAGACAAGGGGGGGGGGGGGGGGGACCCGTCAGGCGCCGTCCATTTAGTCCGTATGTAACGACAGTACGGAGAGACAGTGGGACAGTGTGGTCCCCCGGTACCATGGTTACTAATGGACGTTCTCACGATGATTGATGGGACAAACGTTGACAGGGCCACGTGAGGGGGAGCACGGGATCTAATGGCGAGGGAAGTGTAATTAGGGGCCTCCATAAATGACGTCACGCACCTGGGGGGGGGGGGGTGTCAGACATTTGTGACGATGTGTGATGAGGGGGGGGGGTTGAGAAATGTGACGTCATATCAAAAGGCGCAACTTTAAATAAATATAGACAACACTTTCTACTTAATTAAATAGAATTTTAATAAATGGTTTCTCCTACAACATCATAGTGCAGCGCCACATTAAATACGCACTACGATTACAGTTTAAAGCGATTTGAAACATGTTTTATTTTGGGGGGGGGGGAGGCAGAGCTTTGTGACGTCATATTTGAGGGAGGGGTCTGACTTTCGTGACGCCGTGTGACGATGGGGGGGGGGGGTCAAAAATCGTCAAAAATCGCGTGACGTCATTTATGGACGGCCCCTTAGGGCGGTGAGTGACAGCGGCAGGTGCCGCAAGGAGGATTCTAGAATCGGGGCGTGGCCGCACCGGGCGAGGCTTCAGAGCCGTCGCGAGCCGGAGCTGGGGGTCTGTTGGTGTGGGGGGGGGGCTGTTGGTGTGGGGGGGGCTGTTGGTGTGAGGGCGGGGGGCTGTTGGTGTGGGGGGGGGGCTGTTGGTGTGGGGGGGGGCTGTTGGTGTGGGGGGGGGGGCTGTTGGTGTGGGGGGGGGCTGTTGGTGTGGGGGGGGGGGGCTGTTGGTGTGGGGGGGGGCTGTTGGTGTGGGAGGGGGGCTGTTGGTGTGGGGGGGGGGCTGTTGGTGTAGGGGGGGCTGTTGGTGTGGGGGGGGGCTGTTGGTGTGGGGGGGGGGCTGTTGGTGTGAGGGCGGGGGGCTGTTGGTGTGGGTGGGGCTGTTGGTGTGGGGGAGGGCTGTTGGTGTGGGGGGGGGCTGTTGGTGTGGGGGGGGGGGCTGTTGGTGTGGGGGAGGGCTGTTGGTGTGGGGGGGGCTGTTGGTGTGGGTGGGGGGCTGTTGGTGTGGGGGGGGGCTGTTGGTGTGGGGGGGGGGGCTGTTGGTGTGAGGGCGGGGGGCTGTTGGTGTGGGGGGGGGGCTGTTGGTGTGGGGGGGGGCTGTTGGTGTGGGGGGGGCTGTTGATGGGGGGGCTGTTGGTGTGGGGGGGGGCTGTTGGTGTGGGGGGGGGGCTGTTGGTGTGAGGGCGGGGGGCTGTTGGTGTGGGGGGGGGCTGTTGGTGTGGGGGGGGCTGTTGGTGGGGGGCTGTTGGTGTGGGGGGGGGGCTGTTGGTGTGAGGGGGGCTGTTGGTGTGGGGGGGGGCTGTTGGTGTGGGGGGGGCTGTTGGTGTGGGGGGGGGGCTGTTGGTGTGGGGGGGGCTGTTGGTGTGGGGGGGGGGCTGTTGGTGTGGGAGGGGGGCTGTTGGTGTGGGGGGGGCTGTTGGTGTACGGGGGGCTGTTGGTGTGGGGGGGGCTGTTGGTGTGGGGGGGGGCTGTTGGTGTGAGGGCGGGGGGCTGTTGGTGTGGGGGGGGGCTGTTGGTGTGGGGGGGGGCTGTTGTTGTGAGGGCGGGGGGCTGCTGGTGTGGGGGGGGGGCTGTTGGTGTGAGGGCGGGGGCTGTTGGTGTGGGGGGGGGGCTGTTGGTGTGGGGGGGGCTGTTGGTGTGGAGGGGGCTGTTGGTGTGGGGGGGGGCTGTTGGTGTGGGGGGGGCTGTTGGTGTGGGGGGGCGGCTGTTGGTGTGGGGGGGGGCTGTTGGTGTGGGGGGGGGCTGTTGGTGTGGTGGGGGGCTGGTGGTGTGGGGGGGGGGCTGTTGGTGTGGGAGGGGGGCTGTTGGTGTGGGGGGGGGGGCTGTTGGTGTGGGGGGGTCACCACCGTCGTCTGCGTCGATTGCGAGTTGTCTTGAGACCAGAAGCTGTGTTACTCGTTGAGTTGTCGGTGGACTTCATAATAAATATGCAGGAGACAAGACGATGTCTCTGAGAGCTACATTACACGCCTGCGTATGGGGGGGCGGCTCTGCTGACAATGTACGCATAGGAAACGGGGGGGGGGGTGAAGCCTCGATAATAATTTATCTACATTGGCCTTCAAATGAGTTAGATAGTTCGGCGGTGGACTATCTGTTTGCTTAAACACGTTCATATTATTAATCCTTGATCGTTTCTGCGTGGATTAAATATATCGGCCGTTCTATAGGATTCGGGGGGGGGGGTGTAAAAAGTCCGCGTGCTACAGGGAGGGGGGGGAGGGGTCAAACTTTGACAGATTTTGCGTCCCGACTCAATTGAGTCTGGAGGCTCGGGGCCCTTGCGTGGTTTCGCTGGAAACGGCGTGATCTTCCCGAGGGAGATGTCTTCACGGAAGAGCCGCGCGAGACTCCAAATTAACTTTGACTGTAGGGGGGGAAAAAAACCGCATTGGCACTTGCGTATTGTTGTATAACATTTCGCAGTGAAAATAGTGATACGTTTTATATATATAAGCTATTGTAAACCTCTTGTTAGGTCTCGCAGAAAGAAAGAACAGTTTGATATCCACGCTTTATATACATATTTGTACACGTAATTATTGTTTGCTCATCTTGCCGATCCATGCGACAGCTGCGGCTGCTGCTTCATCATCAGCAGCAGCAGCAAAGTTGGAGGAAGGGCCCTGGACCCCAACGCCAAGTCTGGGTACAGCGAGACTCGGTCAGCGCTGCGCTGCGAACCTGGCCACCCGAGTTCGATTCCCGTTCACGGCCAACATGAGTGACGATTGTCTGAACCTGTTCTGGCCTCCCCTGTGTCACCGTGTGGGTGTAGCCTGTCACAGTGTGGGTGTGTCACAGGAGGAGTTAGAGATGCTTCTGCTGAAACTGGAATGTGCCACTAAGTGGTGGGGCCTTACCATCAGCCCCACCAAAACTAAGCACCTGCCTGGGGATTTTGTACCATTGGACACTCCACCCCCACAACTCCCAATCGGTGATGGGGCAATTGTGGAGAGAGCATACCTTGGCAGTGTGCTTTGACTGGCTCCAGTTTAACAGCAGAGGTCTCACTCCGAATCAGCTGAGCGGCAATATCTTTTCATCGGTTGCGTAACGCTGTGTGGAAGCTACCTGGACTGTCGCTTCGCACTAAGCTTCAGGTCTTCTCGGCCACAGTCATTCCCTCCCTTTACGCTTGTGAAACGTGGACCCCCCCTAATGGAGCATCTGCGCCGGTTAGAAACATTTAGGCTAGCCTGCCTACGATCCATCCTGGGTTTAACCAGGCTGGATTGTGTGAGCTCACAAATCCTTGAAAGATCTGGGCAAAGTCCCATCGGTGAGCTCCTCCTGCAGGCAAGGCTGCATTGGCTGGGTCATGTAGCCCGCATGCCCAGCCACCGCATGCCTAAACAACTTTTGTTCGGCCGGATCGAGGGGGCTAAACGGGCGCGGCACGGGCTAGAGAAGAGATGGAGTGATGTGGTACAGGAGGACGTGGAGCTGAGTGGACTTGCCGATGACTGGTACCAGCGGTGTCAAGATCGGCCTCTGTGGAGGAGGCTTGTGAAGGACGCTACTGGGCAGTTGGATGCAGTCGCCCTCCAACAACAACGGAGGGCGGAGGAGCGAGGCTCACAACAACGAGCGGAGCGCCGGGTGGCTAAAGCACAGCAAGTTGGCACAGTAGGGGGCACAGGTGGTGCATCAGCCAGTCATCTCGGTCATCTCGGTCAGTCGACCCGTGGCACCTGGGTCTCCCCGTGACCTCCTGCCAGCGGGCGTTCGACACTTCACGTGGCCTCAAGGTGCACATGGCCTGGCACAAGCGTCGTGGTGACGTCACCGCCACTTAGTGGTGAATGGCGGTTGTTGTGTCACGGTGTGGGTGTGTCACGGTGTGGGTGTGTCACACCGACGTGGTGATACCGGGTGGTGTCGAAGTCTGTGAAGTGGGTCAACGTTTACACAGATTGTGACGTCTCAGCTATTGTTCACACCGTCACAATCAATTACAGTACATTAACATGGTGCCTTTGTATCAGCCGTTAGCAATATAAAGTGCTCTGCGAAGGCTGACATTTGTTGTTGACACCGTGCGTGTGCCTGCTTGTCGATGTCTCGTGCGTGTGTGTGAATTTGGCCGCGTGTGCACGAGTCACGGACGCATTCACCAACAATGTGCATGACAACATGTACGTAATTTGAACTTCCTTCGCACCGTACGTAGCCAACCGTGCAAATCGGAGGTGACGGGGGAAGGAGAAAGAACGAAACACACAACGCTATTCTAAAGAAATGTTTCAATTTTTATTTGAAAGTGCATCGCTCCAGGGACTTCCTAATATGGGAAAGAAGAGCGTTCCAGACGGCCGCAAAAGCGCATCTTAAAGCGCGCGATGCAGTGGACGTCTTTGTTCGGTGGCCAGCCAGAAGCTGCTGCTGCTGTGATGAGCGGAGTTCACGTGGCGATGGTTTATGCTCCTTGACGAGATCAGCGAGGTGTTGCGGTTCATTTGTGGCGAGCACTTTGTGTGTATTGAGTGCAACCTCACAATGTGTTAATTCGTTCGGCCACTGGAAGCCAATGCAGCTTAGTGTGCACTGGACGGACATGGGGAGATACCAGAAAAGGAACGCGAATTATTGACTGTGAATTAACTACTGCTACGTCCCAATCATATTTGATTCATGTCCTTAAGTTGTTTTTCCTTCGTACAAATGTAACACAACAAATGCTCACGTTACCCAGAGCGCACGCTGACTCTTTGTGATCAGCTTATCCACTTGGGCACACTGCTTCGATGAGTAAAATGGAAAGATTTGAGATATTCTTTACATATTTCATCAAAGTAACCTGAAATGTACAAGTACCACTCCTTGGTCAATCCACTACCGAACGAGGGCCACCCCACGTCATGTGGCTCGTGGGAGCTGTCTGATCATAACTTCACCACGCTGGTCAGTGCTGGTTGGTGCAGGCAAGGAGCATAGGGTTACAGTACAACAATGGGTGTTTTCTCCACTGCCACTTGCTGCCCACCCCGTAGCCGTGTATAACACAGCCTGTTGTGCATGCAGTGCCGGATGAAGCTAGTGCGGGGCCTGTAGCATAAGTTATAAAGGGGCCCTAAATAAAATAAAAACACGTAAATATTCAAACACAAATGTTTAACTTGCATAGTAAAGTAAAGTAATTGTATTTTTTCATTTGCTATGCAGCCAGATAATATGACAATTCGCTAACCTTAAACACGCAGTCGTTCATAAAAGTTGAAGGCGGTATAGTACTATAGTAATAGAGCAAGTGCAGAATCACTGAACCGGAATTGATAGCTTGAAATAATTTTGCGCGGGGCCCTTGAAAGTGCGGGACCCGTAGCATATGCTACTTTTGCTACGAGGATAATCCTGCACTGCGTGCATGATGTGCTCACCAATTCGAGAACTGTCCAGGATCAACCCTACAAAGCTTCCACGACCTTTGCAGGATCTTGCACACTACTGGAGATTTGGCTCATAGGCCGTGTCACACATTCGGATCGATGAACATATTAATATTGTAACACCTAAGCAGAGGTCTGCTCATTGAAACACCCAGCAAAGGGCAGGATGCTCAAAATAACCCCACGATCCGTAGTGTGTGCAGAGGCGCTCATACAGCAGTGGGTTGACAAAAAGGGTTGTACTGTACACACGTGAAATAATACACAGTGACAATGGCCTTATACGAAGCTAGGCTACTCGCGTACTGAGTCTTTTAAGCTGAGATTGCTCCAATTGCTCCAACAATTCCATTTGCCTTATTTATGGAATCCACCGTGACCTCCAGCAAATCACATCCATTAACATCCGTGACTTTCTGTGGTGGGACCTGTAATACTAGCTGAAACCATCTGCAGCGTATTAACAGTGAAGCCTAAATGACTGCCTTAAAAGGCAATAACCCTTATTTACGGAAATGGCATACCTCCAGAATTAAAGACCACATGCGTTGAAAAGAATAGGTCTTGTCTCTGGACACAGGGCTTCGGGTATAGTTCAGTGGCTCCCCTGCACAAATGCCTTTGGAATAGTTTTTTTTCTGTTCTTAGCATATTTGGCGCCTCTAAGCCAGTTGCAGAAATTCCGCATTGACTGAGCTGAGTTCACTCGGGAGGTTTTTAAATTCCACTCCATCTGCACACAGTCTTGCCTATTAAAAATGTAACGCTGTCTAGTTCATCTCATTACATCACATTAGCACGGTTGGCTATGTACGGGGCGAAAAATTCAACATACATCAAATGTGCTGTGGTAATGACCAGCGGTAACCAGCATACGAGCTACGAAGCTTCAGCATCTTACTGTGTTATAAGCTTACGATACAAAATATTGATATCGCTTTATTTAGATGACCCCAAGCCTTCCGTAAATCGCGTGGCCACTCCCACTCTGAATCCCATCCCTCTCTCCGCCCGCTGCAGAAAACAGACGCTGCTCCATGCGGCAGTGTCAAGGCCTTGATGTCCTCAACTTTCCTCACCCTTTGTTCCTCCTTTTCCATTCCGTTCCCATCCTTTTTGTCATCGTATTTCCAGTTTTTTATATTCTCTCGAAACTTTTCCATTCCTTGTTTTATTCTCCTGTGCAACATATCCTTGCCTCTACTCCCCTTTGCGTGGTGCGTGCCACGGGTACAACGTTGCTCGTCTCATACACATCAATCACGTTAAAAATTTCCAGCCGCTTGGAAATACGATAGCAAACGTTGCCAGGTCAAAATGTGCCACAACTGGAGCCGCCGCGGTTTTGCGAAACCCTCATGCGCGATTCACTTGCCCCGTTCTGCCCCTCGTCAGATTTTACACGGGTTAGGGCTCTATTAGTTAAAGGTACCAGCTTGGTAAACGTGAGTGAGTGGTACGCTTTTGCGGTGCACGATTTCAGTAGCATTGGTTCTACGTTTAAAAAAAAAACCTCTGGAGTGGTGTCTTATCAGCACGGCTGTGGGATCACCGTTCGCAACAAGTCGAGCAGCACCCATGAAATGATGACTCACCCACCCACAACTCGCTTTAACGCTGCTCGCTCTCGTACGCCCTCCCCCAAACCCCTTGGTGGGATGAAACCTTTTAAGGGCATATGGGGCGACTCGGCGATTGCGGTGTGGGTAGGTGGGGGAGTTGACAAGCGCGTTGCTCCGCATGATTGCAACGTCCGCGGGCAGGTTGGTGTCGGCTGCAGACCGCGACTGGCTGCTCAAGCTGGAGACCACCGCACGACCTCGATCCCCCACGCTGACTCGTCATGAATGGCGCGCTGTATGGTGACTAGTCATCGGCCTCTGGAGTCTCGGTTCATGGGGCCTCAGTGTCTGGGGCACCTGTGTGTGCCCAAACTCCGCTGTCTCTACAACTAATACCCGTCAGTCACCACTCACTAACATGCATTATTAATAAATACAAAATAGTTTAAACGTGTATGTGTTGTCGATTATATTTTGCACCGTACGTAGGCAACCGTGCGAATACGATTTGATAACGATTTGTATTTAACCAGCTAAGGCCCACTGAACTATATCGCTGTTTCTCAGAAGCGACCTGGCAATCACAAATGATAGCCCAGCGAATAGGGTGATCATATGGAAATGTGGAGGGAATAACCGGAGGACCTGGAGAAAATTCCACGCGACCACGGGGAGAACATGCAAACTCCAAATATACAGCAGGCGTCAGGGTCGGGATCGAACCCACGACCTTCCTGTATACCAGGCGAGGTAGTTAACATCTCGTCACTGTGGCGCTTATTTTTCATAATCAGTTGCCTACGTTAATTGTAAAGCCCTGCACAGTATTAACTCACTCTCGAAGGCAGAGAATGACTCAGAGGCATGAGGAACCGCAGACCAGCGGGAAAGGCAGCCAGGTGGTGAGTCCTCCAAGCTCTGCAGTCCTCTATATATATTAAGATGCTATCAGCTTATGAATGCTTACACTGTGGGCGGGGGGGGGGGCTGGAGCACATGGGGGATATCCGTGTGTGTGAGGGGGGCAACACTCTATCTCTGTTCCTCCTTCTCCTTGTGCTCAATCCACGCTTTCTCTCTTCTCGCCCCCTTCACTGGAACAAACTGCCCTTCCACATTAAGCAGTCAACTTCGCTCGCTCGTTTCCGCTCCGCACTCAAAACTCACTTATAGTTCTCTAGCTCACCCCACGACCCCTTAATCACCCCCTCATAACCAGCACCGTTACTGTTCCCTCTTCATATTCCCATTATATTGTTTCCTCTCATCAATTGTATTCGCTTCATCTTCACCATTATATTCACACGTGGGTGGCAATTTCGTTAAGACGAGATGAGCCTGGACTGGTGTCGTCGACATTCTCTGTACTGCCTTCTCCTGGCAAGCCGGGGGAGGTGGGCACATCGACGCACATGGGAAGGGACCGACACGACATCTGTATGTGATCCACCAAGCCTCGCTGCCTCCACAGTGCTCGATCACGGGCGTGCATCGCCACCACTGCCCGGATTCGCAATCACCGCTCAGTTAACGCTCGTCAATCCTGACCATGAGCACTCACACAGGCTCAAGAAACCAGGATGACAACTGAAGGTGTATCCTTGAGGATAGAAACCAAAAAACAGATCACGAGCCAGGGAATTCCTTTGCGCATCAAATAGCATCCAGCTCTCACATACAGACTAGCAGGTGTCTAATAGACAGACAATAGACACTGTCTCGTCATCTTGCAAAAGGCGTGAGTCACAGTCGCTCCTCTCCCCCCCGCTGACTTGCATTGCCCCTTTCACTGTCTTGCTTTCCCCACTCCCTTTGCCCCCCACCCCCTTCTGTCTGCCCGTGTGTAGTGTGACATGAGCCGCTTGCACGAGCAGAGAGCGGTTCCCTGCCCGTGGCTCAGGTCCAGCTCGAGTGGCTGGACACAAGCTGCCCTTGGTGTGCTTAGTTCATGTATTTACCACGTGTTCAGCAGTCCGCTCCGACCGATATAAATAAAAATACAAGACAAATATATTCGGCTAAATATATGTTTCAGACGAATATATTTGTACGTACGTTTATTTTTCATGAGCATTACGTAACTAGTAAAAAATGCTGTGATGTCATTGATTGCCACCTTGGAAGGTTCAATTCTGAGGCCAACTCACCTCCTCTGTACCCAACGACGCTTTTGATTAGTTTGTGTTGTGTACTAAGAACCCGCACGTTTCAGATTGAACGCCTTTGAAACTTGGCATGATTGGAATGTATTTTTGAACAGAAGTGTTTTTTTTATCAGATCAATTTTAATTGCATTAGAACATAAACATATCCTCAATTACATTCAAAACTCGTAATAGTTAGAGCTTCATTGTGGGAAATATAAATAACAAACCAAATTAGCAGTCCCAACAAGTATTCATCACATATCCGTCTCTGCACATATAAAACAGTAAAGTACTTCTCACACAACTCATCAACACATGGCCCCCTGCGAGTTCATCATTTCAGCAGCATTGATTGAAGTCGAGCCAAGCTTGGAGCAGCTTCGACACGCAGCGTCTCATCGGCAGGGTCAGGATTGCCTCAAGCAACGCTGGTCGACTGCCACAATCTTAGAGGCAAGTGTCCTCTCAACTATATGGGACCTAGAGCTTGACGCAGCATAAATTAGGATTCATACTCTTTGTTTTTTTCGGTAAAGGCACGTAGGTAAAAAAATTAAAATAAATTAAACCACGACGTTTCGGGCGCAACACAAGCGTTCTTCTTCAGGTGGAGCGAAAGCACACATACACAACTAAGTGGTTGTGCTTTCGCTAAGTTGTCCCCACCTGCAGAAGGACGCTTGTGTTGCGCCCGAAACGTCATGGTTTAATTTATTTTAATTGTTTTACCTACGTGAATTTACCGAAAAAAACCCAAAGAGTATGAATCCTTGCAGTCACGAAAACTTCGAATCTAGAATAAATTAGGATGAGGTAATCTAACCACTGAGCTACAGGAGCGATGTGTAACAGCTACTGATGATTAGAATCAGACCAATCCCATACTGAACCGATCACATACTCCAATTAAACGCAGGCTACAGATCGCCTCCTTTGTACCATATAAAGAGAACTTCTCTTGTCCACAAGTTCTGCCATTTGCAACGGAACCCTGTCCGCATGAACAGCTGCTCCACAAGGGAATTGTAGCCGTCATGAGTCATGCAATCAGTTCATGACCACTCAACCGGACATCGGTGAAAAAAACTTTATAACTCATCAGATTCCGCCAGTATTAATTAATATTCTGATGCAATGTACCACTGTGTGACGGTCCTCAAACTCTGGTGGAAATTCCACATTCCTATGATAGAGATCAGTTTCTCTGGAAGACCACCACTTTGACGTCTCACAGGGTGGTACCAATTTTATCTACCCAAGAAGAGGATCGGCTGCATCATTCCTTGGCCATGTTAAAATTTTAATGACGTGATTGTAAGTCAAACACTGTGATTTTGCATCGATCATTACAAAGTAGTTGCGGTGAAATTTTCGAAAAATATAGATCCCACTTCAAAAGTCAAAAGATCATCCATATACCCTTCAACCGACTGTTGATGCAAGTGCTGTTAGCGAGCCCCTGTGAATGCAGGCACGGCACACTCAACGGTAGGTGGCCGGCACCACGCCCAGCTGACTTTGCCTCCGCAGTAGTGATGTTTAAACACCGCTCCAGGTACTCATCTGAGGCTGAGGCGACCTAGAGGATGCCCAGGACCGGTTCATATATTTGCCACCGTTATTTGTTGCTATAAGGGGTCATCCATTTAATACGTACGCATGGAGGGGGAAGGGGGGGGTAACCCAAATGCGTACGCTTGCATATTGGGGGTCTACTGACAATGTACGCATAGGAAACGGGGGGGGGGGGGGGGTGGGGGTGAATCCTCGATAATAATTTGTCTACATTGGTCTTCAAATGAGTTAGATAGTCCGGCGGTGGACTATCTGTTTGCTTAAACACGTTAAAATTATTAATCGTTGATCGTTTCTGCGTGGATTAAATATCGGCCGTTCTATAGGATTCGGGGGGGGGGGGTGCGTCAGGCATACATACGCAGGTGGGGGGAGGGGTGTAAAAAGTCCGCGTGCGTACAGGGAGCGGGGAGAGGGGTCAAGTTATGACAGATTTTTGCGTACCTACTAAAAACTAATTGGATGGCTCTAGATTTGAAGCTTTCGTGACTGCAAGGATTCATATAAGGTTTATTCGGTAAAGTGCCAAGATAACAAGGTAAAAACAAGATAATACCCATCGCTTTCACACTCACATCTGCTGCTGTGTCCTCACCGAACTCTAAACAGATTTTATTTAAAGCTAGCCTATCACTAATCTCGGAGAGAATAAGGTTACTCCGATCTGAACTCGAAAATTTAGACAAGACTCTCTTACAAACACATTTAATGTTAACACAAAAAATGTCCCCTTCCGATTGGAACCACGTTGACAACATGACTTCTGCTTCTGCTGACTCAATGTCAGCCAAATGCAAAGCTAACCTGATTTCTAAATTCAACCTCCTATCTAAAAAGATACCAGAGCCACACATCACAAAGCTGGATGTCAAAAAGACCGTTATTAATCAGAGTAACATCCCAATTTCTGACAATCTGAAAACGGTACTGGCCAAAGGAGTAAATTTCGCT
Source organism: Lampetra planeri (assembly GCF_965212315.1). Lineage (NCBI taxonomy): Eukaryota > Metazoa > Chordata > Hyperoartia > Petromyzontiformes > Petromyzontidae > Lampetra > Lampetra planeri. The sequence continues at coordinate 1,784,991 of NC_136127.1, forward strand.
GTCACCCCTAAATATATACCGGTAGAAGATGTGATTTCTCAGATTGATGTAGCCCTCAGAGGCATAGGACACATCCATTAGGATGTAGCAAGAGCTGAAATAGCCACTATTCTTAAGAATGCTAAGAAACCCACTAGTAACATTAGCAAAAACGAACGCTCTGAACTCGCGGACCTAAAAAAGAGAGATGATATAGTCATCCTCTCGGCAGAAAAGGGCAATGCCACGGTCATCATGGATAAAGATTCATACAACAACAAAATCCTGGACCTACTTAATGATGGGAGTTCCTCCAAAATTATAAACGATCCTACTAACAGCCTAACGACAAAAACTAACAAAATCATCACGAGTTCGACTTCCCTAATCGAACCAACAAAACGTACCTCTCTAAAACCATCGGCGACAAGACCTCCCAGACTCTATGGTCTTCCCAAGATCCATAAAGAAGGCACCCCGCTACGACCCATCGTGTTGACGATCAACTCTCCTACCTACAAACTATTCCAGTTTCTATCAGATACTCTGCTTCTCTTCACAGACAAGACCTCTTCGGCAGTACTCAACTCAACCCAATTAGTCTCTATGGTCAAGGACATGGTACTATCTCCTGATGATATCCTCGTCAGTATTGATGTAGTATCTCTGTTTACCAAAGTCCCAGTACCTGACACCCTAACAATAATTGAGGACTTGGTCCAACATGGATTGAATTCGGATGTACCTGCGCTGGTTAAGCATTGCCTCACCAACACTTATTTTACCTGGAATGGCACCTCCTACAAACAGAATGAGGGTACCCCTATGGGCTCCCTCTTGTCACCAGTGATTGCCAACATGTTCATGGAAAAGTTTGAATCAGACGCCATCCAGACATCCACCCTGCATCCTTCCCTGTGGAAGAGGTATGTGGATGACACTTTCGTCATTTGGCCACATGGCCTCCCAGCATTGAACCACTTCTTGGACCACATCAATGCCAGACACCCATCCATCAGATTCACCATGGAAGTGGAGAAAGATGGTAAACTACCATTCTTAGATATTCTGTTTGAGAGGAAACGTGACGGATCCTTGGGACATTCTGTCTACAGGAAAGCCACCCACACAGATTCCTACTTGAAACCTGATTCCCACCACCACCCATCTCAAAAGAATTATCTCATCAAAACGGTATACCACAGAGCTCATGGCATTTCAGACCAACACCACCTGGCCAGTGAATTAAGACATGTACATCGGGCCCTCAGGATGAACGGATACTCTGACCGCACCATCCGCCAAGCTGTTTCTCCCACCATACAAAAACAGCCACATGAAACTCCGATCAAAACTATCACGTTGCCATACATAGCAGGCGTGACCAAAAAGATCTCCAAAATTCTAAACAAACATAAGATTCAAGTCCGATTCAGTACAGTACATAAAATCCGTAATCTAATTCCATCTGTGAAAGATGTCATTCCTGACTTACAATACCCTGGAGTCTACAAACGGAGTTGCATCTGTGGTTATTGCTACATTGGAGAAACGAAACTTCATATCTCTGATCGTGTCCGCGAGCACAAGTCAGATCTGAAACACGGCAAAACTGATTCTTCCGCCGTTGCCGATCATTGCTACAACGCTGTGGGCTCTCATGAAATTGTCTTTTCCGAGACCAAGGTGCTCTGCAAACCTCCTGGCTACCATCAAAGGTTTGTACACGAAGCCATCCAAATATACAAACACAGACATAATTTCAACCGTGATGATGGGTACAAACTTAGTAATCATTGTAAAGATGTTATTAACCATGCAAAAAAGATTTAACCACACATATTTGGACCATCTTATTTGACAGGCACTATTCTTCAGTTACCGTATAGTTTCTTCTTCTTTTTTCACACACTGGTTTTCCTGCTTTAAGTTTTACCACACATATTTGGCAAATCTAGAATTAATCCCAGCAACGTAGCAAAGTGCTGTTTCATCTACATAACCAAGGCTCAGTCCCATTCACAGCAGCCGCACCTTTACATCAGCAGCACCTTAACAACTCTTGGAACCTCCCAGTTCAACCAGTCTACACAACAAAGACTCATTCCTAGCAGCGGTTTCAGCCGCACCACCTCTACATAACAAAGGCTCAGTCCCATTTACAGCAGCCACACCTTTACATCAGCCGCACCTTAACAACTCTTGGAACCTCCCAGTTCAACCAGTCTACACAACAAAGGCCCATTCCTAGCAGCGTGCTTCAGCCGCACCGAACCTCACAATAATAATATCCAGGTGCCTGCCTTGGCTCCTCCCACCCTCAACCAGTATATATACAAGGACTGTTTTCTTGGAATTTATCTTACTTGATACAGTTATTGTGCTGTGACGGTTCCACCTGAAGATGGAAGCTTGTGTTGCCTCCGAAACGTCGTGATTTTTATTTTATTTTACTTTTATTAATTTAAATTGTTTTACCTACGTGACTTTACCGAAAAAACCTAAGAATATAAATGGATGGCCCCTAACCACGACACTACCGTTCCCCATTACACACACACACTGCGCCATGGATGAAACGGCATTCTTTAGCCGGCAGAGCACAGTGTCTCTTCTGCTTCTCCATATATGCCTACTCAGTGTCCACATCTTGAAGTGTTCCACATTTATGTATGGAGAAAAAAAATGGACAACAGCAAGCTCTCTTCTTAGGAAAATACACATTTCAATTTTTTTACTATTTTTATTTTACCAAGTACGGCCGACTGAACTATACTGTACAACTCTTTTTTCAGAAGCGACCTGGCCATCAAAAATGATAGCTCAACTCGTGGCTTATTGTGTGGAAATCTATTGCAGCCAAATAGTCTAAACACGTGTTGACTCTAAATGTGGAGGGAAAAAAACCTCAGGACCCAGAGAAAAATCCACGTGACCACGGGGTGAACATGAAAACTTCAAATATACAGCAGCAGGCGTCAGGGTCGAGATCGAACCCACAACCTCCTTTCATGCCAGGCGAGGAAGTTGACATCTCCTAGCCACCGAGGCGCCCTTTGCACCGACTCCTCAGCGTGGTGCAACTGCATTGAAACAGGATGTTCAAGCCTGATAAACTCAAGGAGAAACCCCTGCGTATTTTCCCCTCCAGTTTGCCAAAGTATCTTCGAATTATCGAGGGAAGAAAATATTCCAAGAACGACGGCAGCCGTTAGGCTCATCGAGACATCTGCCCACGCGATGCTCATCTCCAAGCGAGAGGAGAGTTTTCTGGTGACTCATGAGCATATGTCGTAGCCATTGCAGTTTGCATTCTTCACAAGGGTTTCTACCCATACTGCCATACACATGCAATTTAGAAAAATAATATAAATCCGTAGGCAATACGCCTACACCCGATATCTGTCCACCCACATTAAAACGTAACTTTTTTGTTACACAGCCCACCAGCCACACAGCCTTCTGGGAGTGCATAGTTTTAGCAGCGTCGATTGAACCACAAGTAAACTGGAACGGCTTCAACATTTAGTGTCTTATGGCATTCAGATGGGATGTGAAAAAAATGCAATTGTGTGTGTGTGGAGGAACAGATATGGGAAGGTGAATTATCGGTGTATTTATTTTGTTGTGATCCCCACGTACAATTCGTATTTGTTGTTTCAGCCAGCTACTGGGCCCATGTTTAATCGCTTGTACTGATTGTTGGTGTATCAAATAGGCTCCCTGTTTTCTGTGGTATTTGATTTGGAATTTTTTTTAGAGTGTGATGTGCTGATGTTCGTGTTATCGTGGTTGCTACAGCAGCTGCTGTTTTGTGGTTTTCAAAAAGAATTGACGACGTGGGATTGTTTTTTGTTGGACTTCTAGCAGAGCCATATTGGGCAAACCGTAGCCTTCAACTGTAGTTCCTTCATTGGGTTTATCATGTTGAGAGGGCCATCCCTCCCCTGGCCGTCGGGAATTGCGGCTGTGGCATCGGAGGGTCAAACAAGAAGCGGACGAGCGTCAAACTCCGAAAACACTTCAGCCACACATGGACGGCGTGCGGTTACTTTCGCTTCCGGCTTGAGAAGCGACGTTGGCTCCTGCACACATCCCACGAGACTCAACTCCTGGCCTCGTCTCGGTGGGCAAGTTAACATCTCGCAGCGGGGGTGACTGATGATCAGGCTCGCTCATGGTCGGGCACTCACCAATTCATTCCGGTCACTCGCTCACCGGCGGTCAGTCGCCTTCTTTTCGCACTTCTATCGCTGCTACGAATACCACGGTTACTATTCCCGTGAACGTAACTCATTGATTACCTCCACCCTCGTTGAGGACTCGGTTGCACCTGACTGGCTGGTTACCATCGTATCCACACTGCATTCACACAACACACTGCGGGTTGCAACAATACACTCACCCACTCGATCACTCAACCACACGCTCAACCACCCACTCACGCACTCCTACTCACTTGCTCACTCACCACATTGCAGGTCACACCACTAAGTCTCTCTCTGTCTGTCTGCTTCTTGCCACGCACTGCTCCACTGTAGAATTCCCTCCCACCGTATATATTTTTTATCTCCCGAGCTCTTACAATAACAACCTTGCTCAATTCAAGAAACGTGTTTCACTCGTGTCTTGTTACAACGCTGACGGTGCTGCTCGTTGCTGGCCCCTTGACGTGTTGGGCCTTAGGCAGGCACCAAGTGCTCAGGCAACTGCGTTATTTATTTTTTTAAACCAGAGTAACGATCTCGTGAATGTCATGTGCCAATGCAGCGCCGTCGACTGGAAGTGGAAACCGCGGTACAAGGACCGTAGAATAATAATACTACGTGCGGTGCAACACATTTGTGGTGGCGCTGCGCCATTGGCAGTGGTGCACAAGCACAACGAGCAAAACAGACTGATCGCATTCGGCAATAATAAAAAGAACAAAACATTGCAACATAATAGGCGACATTGCAGGCAATGTACACCATGTCGAACCGTGCGGTTCACCCGTAGTCTTGTACGGGGAGATTTTCAGGTCCGTACGGCGTACAGCAAAACAAATCCAAATGTTTGTCTATTTGTGTTTTTCCCTTGTGATGGGACTTTATAGGATGAACGTTGAGATTTATAAGGGTCACGGGGTGACAAATAAGATCTGAATTGGTCTAATAAGGTAGGGCACTGATGAGGGGTTGACAGGTATGTAGTGGTGATTGTCCTAGTGGTGAGTGTAGTGATGAGCGTACTCGTGGTGAGTGTACAAGTGGTGAGTGTCGTGGTAACTTTACTAGTGGTGAGTGTAGTGGCGGTGATTGTCTATTTGTTTGTGTTTCTCTCTTGTGATGGGACTTTGCAGGATGAACGTTGAGAGTTATAAGGGCACGGGGTGTCCAATACGATCTTAATTAGTTAGTAATAAGGTGGGGGCACTGATAAGGGGTTGACAGGTATGGCAATGACCCCTTTCATAGCTATGGACCTGCATGTGCTTTGAAGAATGGCCGCTGTGCAAAACGTCACTTATAAACACACCATCATTGGCTGAAAACATCTTACGATATAGAGGACTGCAGAGCTTGGGCTATTGTTGGCACCAGCTCACCGCCTGGGTGCATATCAGTTCAAAGCAACACTGTACCACCAGACACAGTAGCCCCGGATCTCGGTACAAATCAGTTCCTGCCACCTGAACACAGGTGCCAATTCCCGCATTGTCTGGGTCAAACTTGGTCAAGCCCAGACAGGTGTCAACCGTGGAATATGCTATATTGTTTAATAAAATTATGTATTATATGACATACGTCTGTGTTGACCCACGTCAACATATTGAATACATCAAACAAGGTCAAATGCATGGTGGAGAAGATCAATTCTAATTTGTGAAAACATTAGTTCAAGGATACTATAGGACTGTATATTGATTATTTGTACAGTATTTTGTTTTTATGGAAAACCGACTTGTAACCGAAATGAATTCTGCCACCTACAATATTGTGGGCCTAGTCCCCATTGGTGTAGGGCCAGATGACACCAGAAGGCGTACAACTCAAACACAGTGCAATATCAGAGTATTGAGAGCTCGGGGTAAGCATTTACACTATGAGATCTCTTTTACCAGTGGCAAAATATGATAGTAGGTTTTTACCCTTTTAACTGGTACAAAACTGACACCTTTATTCAAGGCATCATGTTTGCAATGACCACAACACAAGTAGTCAAAAAAGCAAACAAAAAGAAGCAACTCTGATAAGGATGATAATATACACTGTCCATGAAGTTGATTGGCCCACACCCGAGACGGCTTTCTTTAGAGCCTAGTCCCCATTGGTGTAGGGCCAGATGACACCAGAAGGCGTACAACTCAAACACAGTGCAATATCAGAGTATTGAGAGCTCGGGGTAAGCATTTACACTATGAGATCTCTTTTACCAGTGGCAAAATATGATAGTAGGTTTTTACCCTTTTAACTGGTACAAAACTGACACCTTTATTCAAGGCATCATGTTTGCAATGACCACAACACAAGTAGTCAAAAAAGCAAACAAAAAGAAGCAACTCTGATAAGGATGATAATATGCACTGTCCTTGAAGTTGATTGGCCCACACCCGAGACGGCTTTCTTTAGAGCCTAGTCCCCATTGGTGTAGGGCCAGATGACACCAGAAGGCGTACAACTCAAACACAGTGCAATATCAGAGTATTGAGAGCTCGGGGTAAGCATTTACACTATGAGATCTCTTTTACCAGTGGCAAAATATGATAGTAGGTTTTTACCCTTTTAACTGGTACAAAACTGACACCTTTATTCAAGGCATCATGTTTGCAATGACCACAACACAAGTAGTCAAAAAAGCAAACAAAAAGAAGCAACTCTGATAAGGATGATAATATGCACTGTCCTTGAAGTTGATTGGCCCACACCCGAGACGGCTTTCTTTAGAGCCTAGTCCCCATTGGTGTAGGGCCAGATGACACCAGAAGGCGTACAACTCAAACACAGTGCAATATCAGAGTATTGAGAGCTCGGGGTAAGCATTTACACTATGAGATCTCTTTTACCAGTGGCAAAATATGATAGTAGGTTTTTACCCTTTTAACTGGTACAAAACTGACACCTTTATTCAAGGCATCATGTTTGCAATGACCACAACACAAGTAGTCAAAAAAGCAAACAAAAAGAAGCAACTCTGATAAGGATGATAATATGCACTGTCCTTGAAGTTGATTGGCCCACACCCGAGACGGCTTTCTTTAGAGCCTAGTCCCCATTGGTGTAGGGCCAGATGACACCAGAAGGCGTACAACTCAAACACAGTGCAATATCAGAGTATTGAGAGCTCGGGGTAAGCATTTACACTATGAGATCTCTTTTACCAGTGGCAAAATATGATAGTAGGTTTTTACCCTTTTAACTGGTACAAAACTGACACCTTTATTCAAGGCATCATGTTTGCAATGACCACAACACAAGTAGTCAAAAAAGCAAACAAAAAGAAGCAACTCTGATAAGGATGATAATATGCACTGTCCTTGAAGTTGATTGGCCCACACCCGAGCCGGCTTTCTTTAGAGCCTAGTCCCCATTGGTGTAGGGCCAGATGACACCAGAAGGCGTACAACTCAAACACAGTGCAATATCAGAGTATTGAGAGCTCGGGGTAAGCATTTACACTATGAGATCTCTTTTACCAGTGGCAAAATATGATAGTAGGTTTTTACCCTTTTAACTGGTACAAAGTGTAATATCATAGTGTAAATGCTTACCCCGAGCTCTCAATACTCTGATATTGCACTGTGTTTGAGTTGTACGCCTTCTGGTGTCATCTGGCCCTACACCAATGGGGACTAGGCTCTAAAGAAAGCCGTCTCGGGTGTGGGCCAATCAACTTCAAGGACAGTGCATATTATCATCCTTATCAGAGTTGCTTCTTTTTGTTTGCTTTTTTGACTACTTGTGTTGTGGTCATTGCAAACATGATGCCTTGAATAAAGGTGTCAGTTTTGTACCAGTTAAAAGGGTAAAAACCAACTATCATATTTTGCCACTGGTAAAAGAGATCTCATAGTGTAAATGCTTACCCCGAGCTCTCAATACTCTGATATTGCACTGTGTTTGAGTTGTACGCCTTCTGGTGTCATCTGGCCCTACACCAATGGGGACTAGGCTCTAAAGAAAGCCGTCTCGGGTGTGGGCCAATCAACTTCCAGGACAGTGCATATTATCATCCTTATCAGAGTTGCTTCTTTTTGTTTGCTTTTTTGACTACTTGTGTTGTGGTCATTGCAAACATGATGCCTTGCATAAAGGTGTCAGTTTTGTACCAGTTAAAAGGGTAAAAACCTACTATCATATTTTGCCACTGGTAAAAGAGATCTCATAGTGTAAATGCTTACCCCGAGCTCTCAATACTCTGATATTGCACTGTGTTTGAGTTGTACGCCTTCTGGTGTCATCTGGCCCTACACCAATGGGGACTAGGCTCTAAAGAAAGCCGTCTCGGGTGTGGGCCAATCAACTTCAAGGACAGTGCATATTATCATCCTTATCAGAGTTGCTTCTTTTTGTTTGCTTTTTTGACTACTTGTGTTGTGGTCATTGCAAACATGATGCCTTGAATAAAGGTGTCAGTTTTGTACCAGTTAAAAGGGTAAAAACCTACTATCATATTTTGCCACTGGTAAAAGAGATCTCATAGTGTAAATGCTTACCCCGAGCTCTCAATACTCTGATATTGCACTGTGTTTGAGTTGTACGCCTTCTGGTGTCATCTGGCCCTACACCAATGGGGACTAGGCTCTAAAGAAAGCCGTCTCGGGTGTGGGCCAATCAACTTCAAGGACAGTGCATATTATCATCCTTATCAGAGTTGCTTCTTTTTGTTTGCTTTTTTGACTACTTGTGTTGTGGTCATTGCAAACATGATGCCTTGAATAAAGGTGTCAGTTTTGTACCAGTTAAAAGGGTAAAAACCTACTATCATATTTTGCCACTGGTAAAAGAGATCTCATAGTGTAAATGCTTACCCCGAGCTCTCAATACTCTGATATTGCACTGTGTTTGAGTTGTACGCCTTCTGGTGTCATCTGGCCCTACACCAATGGGGACTAGGCTCTAAAGAAAGCCGTCTCGGGTGTGGGCCAATCAACTTCAAGGACAGTGCATATTATCATCCTTATCAGAGTTGCTTCTTTTTGTTTGCTTTTTTGACTACTTGTGTTGTGGTCATTGCAAACATGATGCCTTGAATAAAGGTGTCAGTTTTGTACCAGTTAAAAGGGTAAAAACCTACTATCATATTTTGCCACTGGTAAAAGAGATCTCATAGAGCATGTGGCTGGTTAAACAGAAGTACGTGTTTATCAAGATGAAGAGCTCAGGGTGTGAATAAGCAACCATTTGCTGATGTCAATAAAATGCCTTGAAGTCAGTAATATGTGCTGAAAGGTCTGATGCATATAATGCTCAATAAAGTTTCCTGTGGAACCCTGTTTTCACCATCCGCAAAAGGAGCAGGTTTTTTTTATTGTTATTCAGAAACGTTGAGCCTGCCAGTAATAACTAACATATGCCTCACTCGTGCATTCAGAACGTTACCAGCACGGACGCAGGAAAGTGGTAGAGGCCACTTTTAGGAAATCAATCGTCCTGCAAACCATCCAGGTGGTGCTGCGATGTTCTCAACTTTCCCAACTTTCCAATGAGAAAGTTGGGCATCGACCGTGAGGATCCGGAGGTCGAGTTTTCTCGACCTCCGGATCCTCACGGTCGATGCCCCCGCGTTGCTATGGGGGTCAGCCACCCGGGCCTCCCTCCTCATCCTCCACCCGGCTGTGGACGGCCGCCACCCCCTGGTGTGGTCACCTCAAGCCACTCGCACGTGTCTCCTGGTCGTGTTACCCTTCCATAGAATCTTCAACTTTCCTCTCTCTCTCTCCTTCCTGTAATCTTTATTTTTTTATTTTTTTTAAACTCCTCACAGTCTCCCCTTAGAATGTTGGTTATTTCTTCCCTTCTTTGCCTCCCCCCCCCCCATATACAAGCCCTCACTCTCTCCCCCACGACGTAAAGAACTTCACTTGGTCGAGGCATCGAGCCCACCTCAGTCTGGTCCTGAAGTCCCAATAGCACCAGCCCGCTCCATCTCCCGCGGGTTTGTTTTCTGTTCTCCCCTCCAAGCGAGTGGTCTTCTGGATATGTTGTTCACTTTTGTCTGTCATCAACTCCTCATCCGTGGGAAGTTGCTCTCTGCCATCTCAAGTAAATGTTCTCCTCCCTCTTCATCCACGTCCTTCTTTCCTCTACGGACCACGAGGAATCCTCGCTCTGTTTTTTTCTCTCCAAAATTACCATTTAAGTCTGCCCCAAGAATCATTCCGTTATGATCTAGTATCAAAACAGATAAGCGGACAACATGACTCCTTCGCGTATCTGTCCCTCTACATTAACAACAACGAAAAAGTTCGGCATTAATTTACACAACCATCAGCCCGACGGCCTTCTGGGTGTGCATCATTTTGAGCAGCGATGATTCTAAAACAGCATCATTACGCATTTCGAGTATCTGGCTGCTGTACATTTCCACGTGATGAGCCACTTCGTCGAGCTATCAGTGGTGATGGCCAGGTCGCTTCTGAAAAATATCCACGAAGCTCAGTAGTGGGCCTGAGCTGGTAAAATAAAATACAATGTTTCGTTTATCGCTGCCCCCGCTCACCCACTAACCACAGCCAACCGGGGGATGTGGCTGCTCCGTCGCGTTTTCGGGAATGCCCTCAGCTCTGTCGCGTTCAAGAGAGTCCCGACAAAACGATTTGGAGCGCAAGTTTTACCGCCAGATACCCTTCCTGATTGCTAACCACCATGTCCGTGGTGGTGGTGGTGGTGGTGGAACGAGCCTTTGATCCTCCAATGATCTGACTCACAAGGCAGCAGAGGTTTGTCTTTGAAGTTGTCCTTCTCATGGGCTGGCTGCTTGTCAAGAAATGCTGACGAGGACAGCCCACCCGGGTGTGAAATCGTAGTTTTCCTCCTAGACTACAAAAATAAACTCTATTTATCTTATCAGGTAAGGCCAACTGAGCTATACAGATTTATTTTTTTAGAAGCGATCTGTCCACGAATGATAGCTCAACGAAATGTATAGCAACCAAACACTCTAAACGTGTGATTCTAAATGTAGAGGTGGAAAAATGAAGGGCCCGGATCAAAATATATACCACCACGGGGAGAGAGACATGCAAACTCCAAATATACAGGCGTGAGGGTCGGGATCGAACCCACTACATCCTGTATACCAGGCGAGGTAGTTCACATCTTGCCATCGTGGGTTTGGAATCAGAGATATTCCTCGCCTGGGGTCTATTGGTCCATGGCACCATCTTCCCTGTTATCCGGTACAACCTCCCATAATTAGCATCTCCCCCATCTGCTACCCAGGGGACACACTCAGACGCCGTAGATCCTCAACGCGAGATCCCTTGCCATAGTAATGTGTAATCTGAATGAATAGCCCAAAGGTCGTTTCGGTATTGGAGCACTTTTACATCTTTGACTTCGGTCATGTTGAGAGACGACAGGAAAATTACGTCGGTCAGAAGGTGCAAGTGATGCAAGGGGAAGCAAAGAGATAAAGAGATAGAGGGCAGAAGAAGAGGTGGGGCGATGTGGGGCGATGCGGTGCGATCGGACGTGGTGGCCCGAGTAGCGGAAAGAGAGATGGTGCAGGACAGGGCGGCAAGGGCAGCGGACATGAGTGGGACGAACGCGTGGAATAAGATGACTTTGAAGCTTTTGCGTATTTCTACCGCCCCGCCCCCAGCTCGGCTCAGTCGTGGATTCGCACTCACGTCGCTGCATTGTCCCGTTGCAGACACACCGACAAGAGCTTCGCTTTCACCGCAGGGAACCATTGCCCAGGCAGAGCAAAATAAGCCGCCAGTCTCAGTTGATTTAAATCTGCAAATAAGCACCAAACTCGCACGACATTTGCGACTGCTGCGGCTTGAGTAGATTCTAAACGAACCCGCGGTGTGCACCGAGGGATTATTTACGCGTTTATTTAATTGACCGGGTGCGATTTTGACTGAATAAATACACACGGTGCACGTTGCCGATGTAAAATGTTGGTACACAAGCGTCATCACGTGTTTGCCATGTTTGCGTGTCAGTTGACACCCTCTAGATTATCGCAAACGAGATGTTCCAGGTGGGATATATTGTAAATTAATTAATTACTCGCACTTTTTTTCTCGTGCACTGAACTCATACAACGAGAAAGAGAGAGAGAGCTGCTCCGGTTAGGAGAGACGCGAACCTCCGCCTCGGGTTTTCCCCACTCGCAGGTGACACGTGCAGATGATTCACCTCACTCACTGCAATCCAACTGGCAGTGACTTCATCATCATTTCATTCATCATCATCATCATTTCATTCATTACTTCATCATTATTTTCTTCATCATAATTTCCTTCATAATTTTCTTAATCATCATTTCCTTCATCATCACTTCCTTCATCATTATTTCCTTCAAATTGGGTCCGTACAGTCGGGTGAATCTCCCCCAGTTGAACCGGTTTGGTGAATCTCCCCCAGGTGAATCGGTCAGGTGAATCTCCCCAGGTGAACCGGTTTGGTGAATCTCCCCAGGTGAACCGGTTTGGTGAATTTCCCCAGGTGAATCGGTCAGGTGAATCTCCCCAGGTGAATCGATTGGGTGAATCTCCCCCAGGTGAATCGGTCAGGTGAATCTCCCCAGGTGAATAGATTGGGTGAATCTCCCCCAGGTGAATCGGTCAGGTGAATCTCCCCAGGTGAATCGATTGGGTGAATCTCCCCAGGTGCACCTGGGTGCATTATTATCGTCTGCTGACTTTACATTCCAACTGTCAATCCCCCCACACTTGCCCACCGCCTCATGAGAAACGCCGCAGAAAGAAGTCTGCCCCCTCTCATCCTCCTCTCCTTAGTTGTCGTATACATTTGTAAAGCTCCCACAGGTATCAAAGCACAATACTGTAATGCATGATTAACCGGTCAGAGGTGGTATTCTTGGCAATAAACTCATAAGATTTAACCTGAGTTCTACTTCAGAACGTCTAAGACGGAACTTTATTGTTTAGTGCTTTCAATCAATCTTTATTTTACGTGCCAATATCGTCCTCAGTAAAGTAGTGGGCATCACAGTGCACATTAAAACGGAACGGCACATGGAGGAGCGGGGGGGGGCATAGAGCAAGAGGAATGAAAACAGAAATCTGTCACGACCTCAGCAGCAGTTGAGCAGAGTAAATTGCAACCACACGCAATGAATAGCATATGCACGGCTAGTAGTAATACAAATAAAATATATGAAAAGTAAAGAAACAGTTTTATTTTAAATTTTAGATTTTATGGGAAGGCAAGTGGCTACATTACTGTTCTTCACTAATTTTCAGAGGGGGGGCCACTTTCGCCGATAAGACATCATCAGTGTGAGGGCCGCCACACATTCGAAACCATTGGGGGTTTGACAGCACGATGATGGGGTGGGGGGGTGTCACGTGCTGTGTGTATTGTCGGGGGCCACACATTTAGTTTGACAGCGGCACAATGATGACGATGGGGGGGGGGGTGTCACGTGCTGTGTGTATTGTCGGGGGCCGCACTAAAGGCCACCAGGGGCCGCCAGTGGGCTCCGGGCCTCGCAATGAAGAACGCCGGGCTAGATGAACTCTATCCATTTTTTGTTTGATTGTATTTATTTTAGTTTCACATATGTGTACTTCACATTCTATTTCTCAGATTTCTCTGCCTCGGGAACGTAGGATTGTTAAGTTCCTGTTGTAGAAATGGTGACTGGGCCCAGAAATGCATTGCTGGGGGGATTGTGCCTGGTCCTCACTAGAACAAATCTTCCTACAATGCAATGTGCCAGCAAAATAAAAATATATACTTTTAATATAAATATGTTAATTTAGTAATACTTTTTGATAATTTAAGGGATTGTCTGTTACCCAATAGCTGATATTAGGTAACTGTTCACGTGGCAAACATTTAAAATTACATTTTAGTCAGGTCCCTGTTGTAAATTGCGATATCCATAAACTCTATCTCTCTGTGGCCTCTCATGTATGTGCTACGAAAAAGGGTCATTGCCTGATACGTCACCTATTATATGCATTTTCCTTTTAAGGCCACGGTGTCACTGATGATTGTGTTGAGTTTGTTTTTAAGACAACCTGCTGTATTTACCTCTATCGTGGCACTCACTTAATTACTCAAATAAAGGATGTTTTTGGGTTAGATCACGTAAATATAAATGTGTCGTTAAACCTGCCACCACCCGACACAGCCAATTAGTAAGGTTTGTTACGTAAATAAAACATGCCAGTTAGTTGCTAATTCAGCACACCCGGTGTGTTGGAGAGTAAACACGCAACATTTACTATTCGAGTTTCACATTTTTGCTGGTGATTACAACCAGCTTCACCAGGCGATTAGCCACATTTCTGTCGGGTGGTGGTGGGTTTAACAATGCATTTATATTTACGCGATGTAACAAAACAAAACATTTATTATAGATAACATTTGTCGCGTGTTAAACTCACTTCATTCCTGTTGTGATTTCCTTGGTACGTTATGTGCATTTCATGAAGCGAGGAAACCCTTTGTTCAAAACGAATTGAACACCGGCCCACTTTTCCTGAGCTTGGCTGACGTTGCCCAGGCATGCCTTTTTGTTTCCTGTGCGTCCACAGAAAAAGTGGCCATCTCACGTGACTCTCATTTCCAAATGTTTGTGCGCCCTTTTCATGATGTCCCTTCATAAGACACAACTTTTATTTATCAGAATTACACAGTCAAATTTTGTTGACCAAAAATGTTATTTTTCAAAGAAGCCCTCATTTATTGATGTCGTAAATGCATTTAAAGTTGTAATCACTGTGCAGAATATAACTGCATATGACCTATTACTATTTATTTTTGCAAAAAAAAAGAATCTTCAAACACATACAAGACCAATTACGTTTAGGACAATAGTACTTTATTATATTGTTGCATTTTCCCTGGTTTTACCGTAGTGTTTAAATGTCTCCCACTTAAAAACATATTTGTACGTATTTAAAATCTCACGGATTACCCTTGAGACTCATTGTTTCACGCCATGCAATGGATTCTGATGTTGTTGTTTATCTGTTGTAAATAAATCACTCAGCCCTGTTTATTGGTTCAGGCCTCGTATAAGAGGTCACCTCCAAAGGTGTTGTCTTTACAAACAGCCTTTCTATAGAAACAAACAGTAAACTAAGAACAACTAACCCAGGTTATTAGTATTATTTAGTTTACTATGGGGGTTTTCACTATACGTGGTGTACATCAGCCTATTGCTGCTACGGAAACTAATTTCATATTTGTGAGGTACACATACAGTAGACATACAGTAGACTCTAGATTATCCACGCTAATGACGGGGAGGATGGCCGCAGATAATTCAAAATCTCGCTAAAAACCACTAATACTGTACAGTTAAAGTAGAAAAAATACTCTTTCGTTTTAAAACAAATACTAACGATCGATCGATACTCGTGCTCAATGATAACATTTTCCTGTTCCCGCACAGAAGACTCGGCCCACAAAGTGAACAGCAGCAGAGCCACGCCAATCAACATCAAACTCCGCCCACTTTAGTAAAGATCTGCAACTACTGTACTGCAGAGGCGATCACGTAGATTTTGGATTAATCGGAGCACATCTTTGTTCGGTTTAAGCACACGATTTGTAATAAACAGTTCCAAGCTGCACGCGGATACTCAAGAGTCTGTATATGACATTTTAATGAAGCGACACTAAAAAGGGAACAATGTGTGTCTAGCACGTAATAATACAGCAATGCTTCAAGTAAAGGTTCGGGGTTCACTCAGTTCTGCCAGATGTGCAATATTCAGCATTCCCTCGTTATCCACGAATTTGCTACCCGCAATTTTGGCTATCCGCGAATCGCAACTGGAACTCTACACGACTATTGTATCGAGAGAGAGAGAAAGAAAGTGATGAATATAAAGTGATGAGACAAATTTATGATGGAGAATGTGATGCGAGAAAGTGATGAGATAAAGTGATGAAACATAGCATCATCGTAATTTAAGGTAAGTTCATTTATAAACTAGTATTTAATACTTAATATATATTTTATTTACTTCATGCTTATTATAACCATGTTTGTATGATTATGAAAATTTGCATGTATTTAATAGCTTATTTATAATGTCTTATTTATGTATATTTAAAGTTCATTAAAAGTTTTCCTTCTGATATTAGGAAGCCACTAGAGTTAAGCACTTTTATATCTAGATTGAAAATCCATTTCTTTCTAACTGCTTTTTTGTGTTAAGTGTGGTTGTCCATCCCCCGCACCTCCGATTAGCGCGGCTGGCTACGTACGGTACGAAAGAAGTTCTACGCACATGCGTACATACATCCACGTAATTTGCTCTTCACAAGCATCTCCGGAAACGTATCCCTCGCGAATAACGAGGGAATGCCGCGTTCAGTTTGAATAAGAGGCCTTCTGCCCCATGCCTGGTCTCATTGCCCCCATCAGAGATGCCGACGAGGCCACACACCGAGATGTCGCTGGGGCTGTGGTCCATGCTGTTGAAGTGGCGTGCCACTTGGGTTGGATATGGCTGTCCGCACGCCGAGCTGACACAAGAAGATGTTGGTGATATATTTTGGCCCAATATCTTCTGTCAGCTCGTCGTGCAAACATGTTACGTCACTATTTGTATGTCGATTAAAAACAAAACTGGTCATCGAAAAAATGTATTGTAATCAGACTTCATGGCATGAAGTGCAGTTTCTAACTCGTATTATCCACTCTGACTCTGGCCTCCCACTATACATGCTATGCAGAAGGGCTATTGCCTGAAACGTCACCTATTTTTTTTTTCCCATTTATGGCCACAGTGTTATTATTGAACAATGTTGGTATCCAAGGCACTGAAACATTACTCACTCCGCGCTGTGGGCAGTGGTGTCTGGACACTAATTACCGGACAATCCTCCCTCTTCTGGGCAGGCAGATAGCTTCAATTGCCGAAAGACAGACAGTGCTTTTCAGTGTTACAAATATGTGACAAGTTTACGTGCTCAAAGAAAAGTACGCATAGCATGACCCCCACGGTCCATCACGGTTTCCAACAGAGACGACATATGACTCAACGTGTCTGGTGTTAGCCAACAATAAATTACCAACGTATTTGTCACTTGGAAACATTCACAAATGAGCATGCTGCATGCCACGAGCCTAAATATAATTGTCCATTTCATGTGACCTCCTTTGTCAGTACCAAAATATGAAAATAGGTTTTACCCCTTTTTTTGTGTTAGACTAGAGGACGCCTTTTGACCTTTTGGCGTCCTCTGGTCTAACACCGTTTTGAGACGAGGCTCAAAAGAAAGCTGTCTCTAGTGTGGACCAATCAGTTTCAAGGACAGTGCAAATATTATCAGAGTACGTTTTTTGTTTGCATTTTGAACACAAGCATTGTGGTTAATGCAGACATGATTCCTTGTAAAAGGTTTCAGTTTGGTGTTTTAACATCTTAACACCTGTTTGTTGCCAAAAAAAGGGGAAAAACCTATGATCATAATTGTCCATTTTCTGTCCAATCCTGGATGAAGGCCTCCTCATACGATGCCACGATCTATCTCACGCCTGCACCACATTAGATCCATCTCCATTTTCAGGCACGTCCCCTCCTTTGCCTGGCATCAGCATCCATGCACTCCGATCGTGTTGTTGTATTGTTTGTTGTTCTCACGTGCTCACCCACCCCTCCTGGACATTCTGTGAAAAAGAGCTTCATAGCTCATCGAATTTCTCCAGGATATTCATAATAGAGGTTTTTTTGGGGGCTAGACCGCGTAAGTATAAACGTGTCGTTAGCCCGCCACCACCCGATGTCGCCAATTAGTAAGGTGTGTCACGTAAACAAAACGTACCAATTAGGATATTTATGCCTCAAGGATACATAAATATTCTGATTCTGCTTCTGGTACGTGGGCCATCATTCCTTGTGGCCATAATGCGTTCGGCTGGGCTCACGCACATTGCTTGGCAGTCAATTTGGTGTCTCTTATTGGCGTGTGTTCTCGAATCCACACGTTCCTATTCCTGTCTCTCAGTCTAATTCCAAGTGTGCATCTCGCCACGCTCCTTTGAGTGCTTTTCAGCATTTGTTCAATGGCCTTTTTTGCTGCCTATGGTTCTTAGCGACGGCGTTTCGTCTACAGCCGTTAAATACCTCGTCTGTTAGTTGTGCAATGTTTCTTAAGGACCCTGGACTATTTGTCTCTGCAATGTTGATGATGTTGTCTTTTGGTTTGTTGCTGCTGCTGTAGCTCGTGCGGCACCACGGATCTCACGTGTAAAATAGCCGGGCAACAGCCACAACGGGATCATCATCCGAGTAACAAATACAAATGTACTCAATCTCTAATGCGTGCCAACCCAATTTTCAGATGTTAGGTGATTATTTTAACGTGAATGCGTGTGTGAATTCATCACCAGGCATTGCTCAATTCGCCCTCCTTCGACCCCAGTCTCCGTTATCTCCCCCCACACACAGGCAAACGAACTAATCAGGGGTGGGAATGTAACAGGATGGGCAATGCTGATGTTGCCAGCGAGCACAGATGTGACGCTTACCGATCGCTACTCTGTACCAGCCGCTTGCTACGGACCAGGTTGGCTTGTGTAGCAGCGGCAGCAGCGAACTTGCAGCAGCAGCGAACTTGCAGCAGCAGCAGCGAACTTGCAGCAGCAGCAGTAGCGAACTTGCAGCAGCAGCAGTAGCGAACTTGCAGCAGCAGCAGTAGCGAACTTGCAGCAGCAGCAGCAGCGAACTTGCAGCAGCAGCAGCAGCAGCGAACTTGCAGCAGCAGCAGCAGCGAACTTGCAGCAGCAGCAGTAGCGAACTTGCAGCAGCAGCAGCAGCGAACTTGCAGCAGCAGCAGCGAACTTGCAGCAGCAGCAGCGCGCGTTAATTTTGTGTCTGCAGAACACGGGAGGCAGTTGCCACCGGCCTGGAGCATTCTTTCGCACGAGGGTCGCTGTTGGGGTTCCAAACCAGCCAGCCAATGGGCAGCGACAACACAGGATCTCACAGACATCTGTGCGAGGCAAAGAGTTGGCCTGGTTTAAAGGCGGCTGCCAAGTAAAACATATATTTTGTTGGCAATGAGGATAAAGGAAGCACTCTCAGAAATGACAACCGCGCCGGCTGTCCATACTGGCGGATCCCCTGAGCCAGCTGAGGTCCAGGCAGGTTTAAATCCTTCCTCTTCTTTGTTTATAACTTTCTCTGCAGTGACTTCTAAACTAAACTATGTTTGTTTAACCAGGTAAGGCCCACTGAGCTATGTAGCTATTTTTCAGAAGCGACCTGGCTATCACAAATGATAACTCAACGAAGCGACTCATCTTGCGGACACGTAGAGCAGCCAGTGGCGGCTCCTGCAAAATCTCTCAGGGGGGGCAAATGTCTGGATGATTGATAAGGATAAGGTCCACCCATGCAATGGATAAATTAACAGCTTAAACATGTAAAGGCAACTTCACTTCTTTAATATTAATGAAAAATAAAGTGACTCTTACAATACATCTTGTTTGTTTCTATACTCACTATTAATACAATCCACTCAGTTTCTTTTATTAAAGATTCCACTAGGTGGCGACAAATAATATTGTTGGATGAAACGTGCTTACGTATGATGACGTAAGCACGTTAGTGCGAGCCCTCCCGGAAGCCATAGAGAATGCATTGCAGCGCCCGCCGTTCGAAAAAAAACATATTTGAATGTAAGTCTATGGGACCACACGGGGCGATTCTCAGCCGGAGTGAAATCGCCCAAAAAGAGGCGGTACTCCACAGAACGTGACATGACGCTGATTGGACTATATCCAGAGGCACAGTAACGGCTCGCGAAACTCTGTGGTTGAATGACATTGGTGGTGCGTCGCCCAATCGCCCTAATGAAGAAACCGCCCCTGATAGCAGCCAAATACTCTAAACGCGTGTTTATAAACCTGGAGGGGAAACCGGAGCACCCGGAGAAAAATCCGCTCGATCACGTGAAGAGAGACACGCCAACTCCAAATATGCAGCAGCAGGCGTCAGAGTCGGGATCGTACCCACGACCTCCTGTGTACCAGGCGAGGTAGTTAACATCTCCTAGTCACCGTGGTGCCCCCCATTAATTCTCACCTATCCTGTACCTTAGCCCTCTTAGACCCCCATCCAACACCTTCCATTTCCTACCCTCCACGCCCAGAAACTCCCATTTTACTTTCATAAGAAAATATATCCCCTTATTCTCCAAAAACCTCACCGTTGGCAAGTCTCTTTTCCATGTACAGTCCATTCAGATACAGCTGCATTTGCTCATTACAAAAAATCGTAGTAGTATTTATAAAAGGCAAAGAGATCCTGTATAGTATTTAACAGACCGCTGAAGAACGTGTTATTAGCGAGCCCCTATTAAGGCCAGCATGGCGCATGACGGAGCTGGGTGGCCAACACCCCCCCCCCCCCCGCTGTCTTTGTTTACCCAGTGCTGATGTGCGTGCACGTCAGCACTGGGTTCTCATTTAAGGTTGAGTCGACCTAGGAGGGAGACCGGTTCAAATATTCACCACCGTTATTGGTCGTGAGCGGGAATCGAACTCGGTAATCGGGCTTTGTGGCATTACATTGCGCTAACCACCACAGGACACCCCATCCCATACACAGATACGCGCATGCTCTCTGTGTTTTTGTTATAGTAGATATGAGAAGCCCAATCTTAAGGGAACTACTGGGGTTTCTTTGTCAGAAAGAAAAACAGCGTTCGGGATTGTCTACGCATGCCTAGACCTTGTACACTTGCAGGTTTCTTGAACATCTGCTTCCAATTTGAGTGAAAAAAAAAGTAATGCTATGTTTTTCCACCCCCATCAATCGAGCACTTGCTGTAAAATGCGCCCCTGTCTGTAAAATGCGTGGGTCACGAGTGGGCTGACCTCCCACGTGGGGATGGAATCATGACAACTAACTTTGCATTGCACACGCATGTGATGTGGCCCACCTACGGCTACGGTTTCGGGGGGGCGGGGGTAAGAAACTACTCCTTGCAATTACTTTGAAAAGACCACCAGAGGAACAACACATTACAGTGCAGATGTCGTTCTCGTGCAGAAGAATGTAGCTGAAGCCGATGACTTGCGTTTTGAATACACGAAAGGGGAAAAATGTATTATTTTCGTTAAGAATGTAACCTGCGCGATTGTTGTGTTTTGTCGAACGAGGTACACGCTCGAAAGGCCCCCCCCCCAAAAAAAAAACAATTGTACAAACATATTCTTGGTTCTTTCGGTAAAGTCACGTAGAAGGGAAACAATAAAATAATAAAAATGTAAAACAATACAAATTGTACAAACACTTGGATTAATTGAAATAATATTTTGAAGGGAAAAAAAACGCAATATGGTGACAACTCGATGGGTCCCACGTGGTGCCGTTTGCACACTGGTGGAACGGGCTGATCTCGGAGTGGATGTGCGTCGTGGCGACTGAAGTGGTTTCCCCGAAACGGGCATTGTTGTTTTCTCGGTAGCAGGAGGACTGGGAAATTTAAAAGAAGTTTAGAATATATCTGAACGTTAGTTGGAATTGGTAATTTCAGCAGCTTTATATACAGAATTCAGTGATATGCATCGACAGGAAATCAAAGCACGGTGTAAGTTTTAAAGTTATTGTTATCAGGTTTTTGTTTTCATTGCTCCATATTGTTGTTAGGAACTTGCTTCACGTGATATTAGCATGAATTGCGTGTCCTGATTAATGGAATGCAGTTATTGAACACATGTTGCCATTGTGTTTACAATATGCTGGTACAGTAGGACCACATTCTAGTAACACAGGAGCGTGTTTAATGCTCGCGCTATATTTCTTTGGACATGGCTGGACCTCATATGCCGGTCAGTGGGTGTCATCGTGAGGCCAAATCAATCTCATGGGAGCAATTTCTTGGTGTGCTGACAGACATCGACTCTTTAGTTGTATGCAACCCTTCTATTAATCGCAACCATATCGGTGCGGTGCAAAATTACGCGCGGGATTTTCCGCTTTGCTTCATCGGGTTTCGAAATTGATTCGCCGTCCAGTTATAGAATGTTTTAGAGCAGTGATTCTTCACCTTCACTGCAACCTTGCACCCCTTTGGTTCTCAATCCTTAAACAATGTACAATGTTAACAAATACACAGGGGTTTGATGAAACAAAGTAAGTTGTACTTGTGTTTTCGATGGTTCACCTTCTAAAAAAAGAAATCTGGCCACGTCTCGAAACCCCAGAAATGGCATCTCGCACGCCCAGGGGGTGCAGGGTGCACCACAGGTTGAGAAGAAGCACTGGCGTGGAAGATGTCGTTACTAACTCAGGGACCCAATTCGTGTCGATATTTTGGACGTCATTCCACCACTTGTTTGGCAGAACAATGGCCAATTTCGAACGAAATCGTAAAGAAATAAACCTTCGCCTCGTTTTGCAATTCATGTGCAGCCAATCGCTTAACGATGAATTGCGCTCCAATCAACGCGCTCCTCAAGGCGCAGTGGTGGCATGGGACCATAACGGGAGAGTTTTACGAACGGAGCCGGCAACAGCAAAAGGTTACGCAAATGTGTGGAACCTTTCGGCATTGTGCCGAATCGTGTCGTGTGTACATACACACGACACGATTCTTTAGCCACGATGACGTCTCGATGTTGTGTAGGGAGCAGCAGCAGGGCAGGATGTGTGTTGGAGCGGGTGGGTGTGGGGGGGACACCGCACACATTCATGTGCGCCGTGTCTGGTCGTGCTCCATTGCGCGCCGCCGCTTGAGATTTCCACGTAAAATTGAGAGCGGAATGTCTCCTCGCTGTTGACTTTGCTGCGTGAAGGTGGCAGTGGTGGCAACACAAAGGAGATGCCGATGATGATTAAACAGAATTATGATCTTTTCACTAATGCTGATTAATAATGAGGTTATTTTAGGTTACATCGAGTGGGTAGAATGTAAATGTGTTCACTATAACCCTCTACTCCCGACATAGTCAATCAAATGAAGGGCAAATACTGTATGCCAATTGTTTCAGTTCATCAGCAAAACTGGAATGTCCAAAAGGAAAATGTTTCCTATTTTGAACGGCATTTGGCTGGATGTTACATCCAGAATAGTTATAGCAACATTAACTAACCAAAAAGAAACGACGTATTGATCGTATTGGTTTTGAGAACCTATGTATAGAATTATGGCTTATGCTGTAGGTTTGAATGATGATGATGAAGATTGTAATTATGATTATATTGACGATGATGACGCTGCTGCTATGATTGTTTTTGCTGCTGCTTTTGATGACTAACGCGATACAGAAGAGGTTGGTGGTGTTCCAACATGGGAGGTGACCAAAGACGCATGTGTAAGCACTGCATTTAGAATATTAGGAACAATATACGGCATATAAACAAGTGTCCGAAAATTCATCGTCGTCATCATCTGTGAATGAACATCCGTGCTCCAAGCTGCTATCTATGACGGTGCTAGTGAATACGGGTTAAGGACTTACACATGTGTGTACAGTAGCCACTAACCACCCCGGATTGTTCAAGATTGGACTTCGCGCACAGCATCAAGCAAAGTGCTCAGTCCATTGGCAAGAATATGTCACAGAACACGAAGCTCTGTTGTTGTGAAGGGTGGTAGGTCATTAACTTAACTAGCAACGAGACCACATTGCACGATGCTTGGCCTGTCTGTAATTCTTCCTGTAATTTGTGAACTGGTTTTCCTGTTAGTGCAAATTAGGAGATGAAGAGTAATTTTCCCACAGATATTTCTCCGATAACAGTCTCACCCCCCTGCAATCCACTCTCACTCCCTGCAATCCACTCTCCACTCTCACCATACGCAGGCACCCGTGCTTATCGGAGTTGCCGGGGAAAGCCCACAAACTATACACAAAATGCAGTTCTAAAGAAATAATTTGTTCAATCTCGACCTAAAAGTGCGTAGTTCCAGTGGCTTCCTAATATCGGAAGGAAGAGCGTTCCAGACGGCCGCAGAAGCGCATCTGAAAGCGCGCGATGCGGTGGCCGTCTTTGCTCAATGGCCAGCCAGAAGCTGCTGCTGCTGCTGTGATGAGCGGAGTTCACGTGGCGATGGTTTGTGCTCCTTGACGAGATCAGCGAGGTGTTGTGGTTCATTTGTGGCGAGCACTTTGTGTGTAATGAGCGTGACCTCGTAATGTGTTCGTCTGGCAACCTGAAGCCAATGCAGCTCGACGAACACCGGACGGACCTGGTCACGACACGTGCCAAATAATTGTGTACTCGCTGCATCACGAGAGAGTGTTGGATGTGCTATTGGCGTCTGATGGGGGGAAATATATATATATATCCTCGTGATTGTAACACTGTATTGAGCAAACAATGCAATTTTTCGTACCAATTTCTTTTCCACAATTAGTAACATTGTATGCGGTAGTTACAGTGAGGGATAAAAGTATTTGATCCCCTACTGATTTTGTACGTTTGCCCACTTACAAAGACATGATCAGTCTATAATTCTAATGGTAGGTTATTTGAACAGTGAGAGACAGAATAACAACAACAAAATCCAGAAAAACGCATGTCAAAATGTTATACATTGATTAGCATTTTAATGAGGGAAATAAGTATTTGACCCCCTCTCAATCAGAAAGATGTCTGGCTCCCAGGTGTCTTTTATACAGGTAACGAGCTGAGATTAGGAGCACACTCTTAAAGGGAGTGCTCCTAATCTCAGCTTGTTACTTATTTCCCTCATTAAAATGCAAATCAATTTATAACATTTTTGACATGCGTTTTTCTGGAGTTTGTTGTTATTCTGTCTCTCACTGTTCAAATAAACCTACCATTAAAATTATAGACTGATCATTTCTTTGTCGGTGGGCAAACGGACAAAATCAGCAGGGGATCAAATACTTTTTTCCCTCACTGTACGTGATATGGAGCAGTCAGGGTGACCCATCTCCGCACTCACCGATGCACTTCAAGTCACCTGCTCAGCTGCACCCAGTGCAGAGCCCGTGCTGCACCGAACGACGCATCGCTGCCTCTGGCCGCCCTCCACGCCGCTCACTCACCGCCGGTCAGTCACCTCCGTATGCCTCTTCTGTCGCTACTACTGTGGTTGCTGTGGCCGTGAGCTCCACTCGTTGATTCCCTCCACCACGTCGAGGACTCGGTTTGTCTCATCCAAACTGCGTCCAGCCAACACACAGCAGGTCACAGCAACATAAAGACAAAGATCCCCCGTATAGCCTGAAACTGACTGTAGGGGCAAGTGCTGTTAGCTAGCACCTATGAAGGCCGGCACGGCACACGAGGGGGTCGGTGGCCAACACCACGCCCGGCCGCCTTTG
This sequence comes from Lampetra planeri, assembly GCF_965212315.1. Classification (NCBI taxonomy): domain Eukaryota; kingdom Metazoa; phylum Chordata; class Hyperoartia; order Petromyzontiformes; family Petromyzontidae; genus Lampetra; species Lampetra planeri. The sequence continues at coordinate 1,810,422 of NC_136127.1, forward strand.
TCTCCCTAGTGGCGATGTTTACACACTGCACCAGGTACGCATTTGAGGCTGAGTCGACCTAGGGGAGGCTCAGGACTAGTTCAGACAATCGTCCTTGGTGTTGGTCGTGAGTGGGAATCGAACCTGGGTGGCCGGGTTCGCAGTGCAGCACGCGAACTGGTCACAACAATAACCGCCATTCGCCACTAAGTTGCGGTGACGTCACCACGACGCTTGTGCCAGGCCATGTGCACCTTGAGGCCACGTGAAGTGTCGAACGCCCGCTGGCAGGAGGTCACGGGGCAGACCCAGGTGCCACAGGTTGACTGACTAACTGCTCACTCTCACTCCCTCACCCTCACACTCACCCAGTCACAAACTCACCCAGTCACAAACTCACCCAGTCACAAACTCACCCATCCACCCACTCACCCAGTCACACACGCACCCATCCACACACTCACCCAATCACACACTCACCCATCCACCCACTCTTCCACACACTGCAGGCCACCTCGCTTCTTTTCCGCGTATTTCCTGGCACCACTCAACTTTAGAAAAACCCTCTCGCAGTCTTTATTCCAAAGTGCGTATCCATCAATGACCTTGCTCGATTCAAAAGCAGTATTGACTCTTATCAATGCCAACTTTGATACGTTGTAAATACGGATTCCTCCAGTATAAAAAAATTCTGCTGATTCTGAAATGCTGTTCGTTTCCAGCCGTTTGGCATTTTTGGGCCTTTTGGAACCTGTCCTCAAGCAATCGTGATTTAAACAAACAAACAAACACAATTGGGAGGTCGCTAGTTCATTTGCCGGTCAGCCCATGACTCAGCCTATCATCCCTCGGGGTCAGTGCAATGAGTGCTGCCTTGTGAGAAGTCAGCAGTTGTCGTTGTTGTGGAATGGCAAGACTGGGCTCACACACACTCGAGTATAATCACCACTGGCTCAGGGCAGCGAATGACTGAGCATCACCACCACCCACACTCACTCGAGCTGGAAGAAGACTTCAGACACAATTCTGTTTGTTGGCAGAAAGGTCGAAACGCATTGCCTTGGTGATTTGATTGCATTTGTTTTTTTTTTGTTCAACGGAGACGTTCGCATATTTTCCGCCACAACGGGATGGAGAAAGAACATTCGCAGATGTGTAAATGTGACTCTTTGACTCCGGAGTCATCAATCAAACACTTGGACAACGCATCTCAAAGCTGGAGTCGAAAATAAAAAATAAAGATACCACTCTCAATGCAATGAAGGCATAAGGTTTCCGATCAAATGCAGATGTTCCCCGAAAATATTTGCCCCCTACGTAAATCAAAATTGTTGCGGAAATAAAAGTGGATAATGCCGATTTGAAAGGAAAAAAGTGAAAGTGGTTGGGAAGAACATTCAAACAATTCACCCAGAGAAGAAGAGGGGCAGTCCCTCCTGATGTAAACAGCAGCACGGGACACACTGTTCCATTAGTTCCAGAGCACCCAACGAAGCAGAGGAGACGAGTGAAATTGTGCAGACCAGTTGGCGTTGCGCATCGCCGCTCGACAAAGTCAAGAACGGCACACGAGTGTGCCGAATCCAGATGTGTGCGTGTTGTTGTTGTTTTTTGGTGCGAGTCTAAAACAAGTGACTGCATCATGTCGGTGTAAAACACTGCAAGTGGTAGTGTTGGTGGTGGGGGCAACGAATCAACGTGTGGATCATCACGTGGGCCCCCACCCTGCCCCCCTCCATGGGGGGAAGTTATTGATCCAACGAGCGGCGACCGAATTCTGCGAGCTCCGACTCCACGAGGCCCACGGGGTCGCAGACACAGGCGGGCAACAGTGAGTCGACAGCGGGCGCGCTCGTGACACTCAGAACGAGGGTGACGTTAGGGTCCAGGACACGTGGTTCAACCGGTGTTTGAAAACGTTGCAAAAACCAATGTTCGTCAGCGGCAATTGATGGAACGTATGAAATAAGTATGCTTTTGTTTTTAAATCAAAAGCAGAGTTATAAATGAACTCGGCTTTCAAGTGTATTTTGTTTAACCGAGCGTGAACTCAAGAGACCAGCATAATTCTACTTTGCAAGAGTGACGTGGGCCACAACAATTGCACCTCCGATTCGCCACGGTTGGCTACGTACGGTGCGAAAGAAGTTCAACACACGTACAACAGCGAGTAGAGCAAATGAAGATAAGAAATCGGAACAAACGTAAACACTGCAATGCGCTCCTTACAGTGTATATTTGGAGTTTGCATGTCCCTCTCCCCGTGGTGGCGTGGATTTTCTCCGGGTCTTCTCCGTTTCCCCCTCCACATTTAGAATCAACGTGCCCTGAAGAGTATTTGGCCGCTAAACATTTCCACGTGATAATCCACTTTCTTGAGCTCTCATTTGTGATGGGCAGGTCGCTTCTGAAAAAGAGCTACACAGCTAACTGGGCCTTACGTCTGGTAAAATAAAAATAAAAACTAGTTTTAAATATGTATAGGTTGTTAAAGAGCCAACAAGGCACTCATAACCCGTCCACCGTCACGAATAAAGGCCAGAGCTGGCTCAGGAGCCATAACAGAGTTCACTGAGGTATCACTTCCCTTCCCATTCCTCGCCAGGCTGGTGTAGCCCCTGCCCCTCTCCTCCCGTCGCGAATACCTAACGGGGGGGACAGGTCGGCTAAATAGACGACAACAACAACAACAATCACAAAGTTCGGAGACGACGAGTAGCTGTACTCCGCGTTGCGTTCTGTCCTCCGGAGAAGTGGGCGACTCCACAACAGCTGAGCACCAGGGGGGTGTGGAAGGGTGAAACTTAATTTGGAAGTGTTCTTCCGAAGGGCATTTGTGTATCCTCCACGTCACAACATCGCAGTTCAATCTCTCAGCACGAATTCCGCCTAAATCTAAATTGGGGGCGCGTGCCCAGCACTCGACTGTGCACACGGGGTTCGGAGTTCTATCTATCCCTCGTCGCCAATGCATTCGCTTAAATAATAATTTTAAAAAAATAAAACAAACGCACCCGGCTACCCGTAGCCATTAGCAAAGCGCACAGTTACACGTGTGATTCATCACAGGTTGAGCTCACACCGGCTACGCTGGGCATGATGAGCAATGTCGGCTCATCTTGAGGTCAGGCTCTGGGCTAGGCACGGAATGGAATCGGGCTGCCAGTGGCGGTGGAAGCGTGGCGCATGACTCCACGTTGTGTTGTTCCATTCACAGAGTCGAAGGGAGCTGTCGTGGCGTTGTGCTGAAGCCCGCAGTGTTAACAATGGGAACATTTTCTATTCGGGTAAAATCCCTCCTGCCTCTGCCCACACAGCAGCAGAAATGGATACAACTGCAGTCAATCGATTGGTAGTTCGCATATGGTGGGATCAAGTGTGGAGTACTACCACCGCCCCTCTTTAACACGTCTGGCCAGCGTGGAAGAAGAGTCCAAATAACCTAATGGGAGCTCCTGAGCTTTCATTAGGGTAATATTATGTTTGTTTAACCCAGGAAAGTCGGAATATGTGATGTTGCTTCGTGTAATGACAATTGAGTAATTTGCGGGTAAATTTTCAGCATGTTGATGTTTTGACCAATAGCAGTTACGTTTTATTTTGTTTGTTATAACTTTGAGAAGAAACCCGCGCAGAAGAGGAGACGAAAATAGAAACTCGACACAGAGAGATGCCCAAGTCGGGAATCAAACCCAGGTCTTCTTGCTGTGAGCTACTAGGAAGGGGGAAGTCCTGGAAAACTTCACATGAACATTCATTTGGCGGGGGCCAGAATAGTGATAGGTTTTTACCATTTCAACTGGTACAAAAACTGACACCTTTATACAAGGCATCATGTTTGCAATAACCACAACACAAGCAGTCAAAATGCAAACATAAAGAAACAGCACCAATGGAGACTAGGCTCTAAGAAAAGCTGTCTCGGGTGTGGACCAATCAACTTCAAGGACAGTGCATATCATTATCAGAGTTGTTCCTTTTTGTTTGCATTTTGACTGCTTGTGTTGTGGTTATTGCAAACATGATGCCTTGTAGAAAGGTCTCAGTTTTTGTACCAGTTGAAAGGGTAAAAACCTATCACTATATTTTGACACTGGTAAAGGAGGTCTCATAGTGGGGGCCAGAATGTCTATAGTAGAACCATTTCCATCACAACTATTTTTTATCGAGCCAAAGGGATGATAGGCTGAGTGTAGCCCAGGCCAGGATTTTAACTCGGTATCCTTCTGTTTGTGAATCGAATGCTCTGACCACCTTTGACCGCCCAGCTCGCCCCTGCTCCATCACACAACGAGACAGCAGAACGCCGACAGTTTCCCCGGTCGTGATATTGTCTCGGCCAAGCCTCATTCCGAAAGCATTCCTGGGCTAATTGTGGCAGCGAAGTAGTGACGAGTCTCCACTGCCCCTCTGCCTGGTTGGAGAGGTCTGTCTCGAGCGCGAGCACGTGGGGTCAGTCTCGAGACGACGTGGATGAGATAAGGAGCTGATTGACTCTAGAGGACGTAAGCCACGTGGCCCGTTCTTTCGCGCTCACACACACCGGGCAAATGGGCACACCTCCTCACCCTCGGTCCAAGTGTTTCTTCATCATTAAAAGTGGATATACTGAATGGGGCAATCTTTCTGTAGAATTTGTAAATTGCAGATGTTTATTTTGTTTTATGTTGAGTATTAATGTGATGGAGACTTGGACATTACAAAAAGACTGACAGAGATACGATATTGCCACTAGAAATGTTTTGCTACAGAAGGAAACTGCGTCTAAGCTGGACCCAAAGAGTGACCAACGTATAAATAAAAAAAAGTTTGCGCATAGAAGGCGACCTGATGATAATGCAGGCAGTGGTGAGAAGGAAACTGGCACTGTTCGGACACATATGCAGAATGGACAACAACAGGGAAATTAAAAGTGTGCTGTTCGGAAAAATGGAAGCAACCGAAAAGAGAGAGACCTCACGGAAAATGTCTTGACGCGACACGACTAATGTGGTGACGCTTTGAGTGGGAAATGTGTTCCAGACAGGCGTACGCAAACGAAAACAAAATTTACTCGACTTGACCGCGGCACTATACATAACACGAGTATTTTATTTCGCACAGTGGCAATGGTGCCACCAGCCATCAACGCCATCACCCCGACACACTTGCTTCTTCTTCCTCTTGACGATGGAAACTCGGGAGCTAAATGCCAATGTCGAGGTCTGTCCGCTACAATGAGAGGGCTTCCGGAGAGAGAGAGAGGGGGAGAGCTGTGTGGCTTTTGCACACCCTGCCCGATGACGACGGAGCAAGTGACCACACGAACGGCGAAGGCGAGAAAGTTCACCCAATGGTTCACCGCATGAACGGCAAAGGTTCACCACATGAACGGCGAAGGCGAGAAAGGTTCACCCAGTCCGACGCATCTGGTGTTAATCTGCGTGTCACCGTCGCGGTTGCTAGGCGATTCGCCGTGTGCGGCGGGGTGGGAGACGAAGTCAAACACCGCGGCAGCGTGCGGCGAACGTGCGAGTTCACGTTTCCAATATTTGCGAGGACCCCCCCCCCCCCAAATCCGGCATCCGCCTGAAAATAAAACTTGGCGCACGTCAGCGGAATGTGAGGCTGAAGCCTCAGATGAACGTGTCCCCCGATGGACGGCAGAAGCGACGCACCGTCCCCGATGTTCATATTCCGCGGCGAAACGCAAATGCCGCGGCATCGTCGATGTGCGTGAAAGCCGCTCACCGTGGCCCTACCCGGCGCGGTCATCGTCAGGCATGCTCTGTTCACTGCTGGATGAAGGATGCCCCACCTCGTCCTCGCCACCCGCCACCTTGTTGCCCCTGCGATGCCACCCTCTCAAAACTGCTCCATTCCCTTGCACGCCGCTCATCCTCGTGTTCACGTATTCCATCCTTTGGCTGCAATCCCACGACCAGTCTCAGCCCATTGGCGTGTCGTGTCCCAGCTCCCGTATGCTCATTCCCGAACAGTCCCTGTGATGTCTCTGAGTTGTGATTGTTCCCTTGTCCACGTGTTTCTCTCTGCCTCTCAGCGTAATTACAAGCGTACAATTTTCAAGGCTTCTACACACACAAACGCACACGCGCGCACTTTTTAATTATTCTTACATTTACTTTGTGACTTTGCACTAACAAATAAGAATCAGAATATGTATTGATACTGGAGGAATCCGATGAGCTCTAAAGCTTTTTTTTCACAGATGTCCAGTAGGGACAGGTTTCAAAATGTTACAACAATAAACAGTACAAAAACACGATGCATGTGCAAAGTATAGGAAAGATAAACAAATCCTTTTTTATAATATGCGAATAAACATAAAAAAAATTTTGTATCTCACCAAGTCATTTGAAAAATATGTTGTCAATTAACAATGATGATGCTCCAGGCTTCTCGCACGCACATTCGTTACCACTGCCCTGCTCTTCCGAGTTATCTATTAAAGAGCCCGTCCCATGGTTTTGCGCTGATAACTCGAGATCTGTGACGTCTCGAATTCGAGACGTGACTTCCGTGGCTTGTCTGCGGTGAGACATACTTGTCGGGCCTTTTTTCCTTTTCCAGAGACGACACGGGCTAACAATGCACAGGACAGACGTATTCTCCCCATAGGCCATGGATGACAAGCACAACAAAACTAGCCGTGTGCTGAAGACGTTACGTATACTCTGTGGCTTCCTGCGCGTTTCGCAGGTATTCCTTTGTCAGGAGACACGTTGCGTCCTCAACTGGCCCTATGCTTGTGATGGAAATGGTTCCGATCCTCTGCATATTAACATCCTGCGGCCATATCCGTGCATTCCCGTAACGCGTTTCTGATGCGAGTAGAGAGACACCCGATTTAAGCTGCCTACTCTAGTTAGGCTAATAGTTTAAACGGCTTCATGACTGACGCTGCTCGTGAAAATAACGAGCATTCTTCGATGTTTAACTGTTCTACGGTATCGTATTAATTAGTATAGAAAACAATCGCACGCACTTCGCGTGGTGATATGGATTACACTAACATTCACTTTAATCTGCCGGTAAATTGAATTGTTTTTCGTACATTTCTGCAATAGTCAATCGGCATTCTAGAGATGTGCAGAAATGACTCATTTGTGTGACAATTGTTAGAGATGGTGGCAGCTCAGAGAAACTGCTGATTTGGAGATGTTCCCCATATCAAAGCCTTAACAGACTGTTGGGCAAGTGAAAACTCTAAAATCAATGCCCCCCCCCACCCGCTCTCGTATTGGGGGCCACGGTGGCGAGATGTTAACCACCTCGCCTGGTGTGCAGGAGGTCGTGGCTTCGATCCCGACCTGTTGTCTATTTGGAGTTTGCGGTGTCTCTCTCCCCGTGGTCGCGTGGCGTTTTCTCCGGCTCCTCCGGTTTTTCCCCTCCACATTTAGAATCAAAATCACGCGTTTAGAGTATTTGGCTGCTATACATTTCCACGTGATAAGCCACTTCGTTAAGGTATCATCTGTGGACAGGTCGCTTCTGAAAAATAACTATATAGCTCAGTGGCCCTTACCTGGTAAAAAATAAATGTGTTTAGTTTAATAGTACTATTGTATTTTACAGACGCGCGTAGCATACACACGGTGTTAAGCACAATATATGCAGCCTTTGTTCGGATGCAGCCCTCCCCGTGCCGTGTCGGTCTTGGGGATTATTTGACCATACTTCACCGACGCTTGTCAGTGCGGGTTAGTTGGAATCGGGTAAGGAAGGGGCGCGGCCAGGATTATCAATGCTCTCAGTTGATTAATAAGTAAACTTGGACAACCGCCAATTAGGCGAAAATTGTAATGGTGCTGCGACAACACTGAACAATGAATCCGATCGATTGCATGTACGGTGTGTGTGTTGAACTTCTTTCACAACGCACGTAGCCAACCGCGCTCATCGGAGGTGCGTGGGAAGGACAACAAAATAAACACAAAAACAGTTCTAAAGAAATCAGTTGATTACATCTTACCAATAAAGATCACTTTACAATTTCCGAGTGGCTTAATACAGTAGTTTAATATTCTTTGGGTCTTTCGGCAAAGCCACGTAGATAGAAAAATAATAGAAATAATAACATTTTTTATTTTGTTTTATCTACGTGGCTTTACCGAAAGACCCAAATAATATGCATTCCTGCAGTCACGAAAGCTTTAAGTCTAGTTTCATATTACACAGTAAACGCGTTAATGGTAAACACGTATGGCAATGTTCAAGGAAGACAGATTCTGTACAAAGAATATCGATCTGATTTAACATAACAAATACCGTCTACAAACTATTTGCTAATGATGCTGCATTGGTATTCGTGCACAAGCACAAAACAACAAAAACACTGAACACATTCGTTAATAACACCATGGCCTTCAAATGTCAAATATATAATGGGCGACGTTTCGGGCAATTATCCGTCTTCATGTCATGTAGATAGAGACCGGAGAGAGAGTGGATAATTTGAGTTTGAGACTGCACTTTACACCATGGGGCCTGATAAAATGTTTCCTAATAAACAGTTTTATGAAGGAAGACTTCTTCACAATTCTGGCAAATCGCCTGGTGAAGGTGGTTGTAATCACCAGCAAAACGTCGTACTTGAATTGTACATGTTGTGGGTTCCTCTCCAACACACTGGTGGCTGGTTTTATTGTTTACGTGACAAACCTTACGAATTTGTTGCGTCGGGTGGAGGTGGGCGTACGACACATTTACATGTAAGCGATCTAACCCAAAAAAACTTTATTATTAATTTGGAAAGTGAAAAATTACCTATCATTAGATATTGAGTCACAACCCCATCAATACGACGAAGAAAACGTATTACTACGTAGAGTCGTAGACTCATGTGTTTGAAATGTTGTAGGCACGTTGAATTGTAGGTAGCGCTGTTGAACTGAGCTCTCATTGTCTCCTGAACACACAATACTCACGAACACGAGCGAATCATTAAGCGAACATGAAAATCACTCTCATTGGAATAGACCATTACCTCCCTTGAAACACACGCACCCCCGCTCTGTACCACCTACATGGTATGCTCCATAGTGTTCATGAGCCTCCCCTTGTGGGGTTGCAGTCCTGTTTGGAGACGGTGGTGCTGAGTTGCGCTTCAAGTTTTACCGGTGGCTGAACGCGCCCGCTCGTGGTGAGGGTGTAGTTTTTGTAACCCTCTCCACATCTCCTGTCGCTGAACACTGCATCATGTTCTGTACGGTGCGGTGGTGAAGATTGCAGTGATATATCTCCGCTACATCTTTTTGGCCTCTGTATGCTATGAAGAAGAGCCATTGCCCGAAACGTCGCCTTTCATATTTATTTTAAGGCCAATAGTGTGTGATGTATGAATGTGTTGAGTTGTTTTGTTGCTAATGGAAACGTTGACCTATTCTACAGACTTACGCCGTGAGCTTTGTTTTATTTCTGCATTACTGGTACCGGAGTATGTAGTTGAACTGTATGCCCGATAATAGCCGCGCTGCATTAACCCATGTTTACGCAGCGCGCCCTTCGGGGCCATCCATTTAGTAGGTTCGCAAAAATCCGTCAAAACTTGACCCCCCCTCTCTGTACAACGCGGACTTTTTACCCCCCCCCCCACCTGCGTACGTTCGCCTGATGCACCCCCCCCCCCGAATCCTATAGAACGGCCGATATTTAATCCACGCAGAAACGATCAAGGATTAATAATATTAACGTGTTTAAGCAAACAGATAGTCCACCGACGGACTATCTAACTAATTTGAAGGTCAATGTAGACGAATTATTATCGAGGCTTCACCCCCCCCCCCCCCCGTTTCCTATGCGTACGTACATTGGGGCCAAGTGGTGTTAGCGAGCACCTATTAAGGACCGCAACGGCCCACGAGGCATTGGTGTGGACAAGCGCCACGCCCGGCCGCCTTTGTCTCCCCAGTGTTGAGAGTTACACACCGCACCAGGTACTGCTCAGTTAAGGCTGAGTCAACCCTGAGGACGCTCGGCACCGGTTCAGATGTCACTGAGCCGCTGATCGTGCATTGTTCATTGTGCCCATCGATAGCTCTGATCCGAGTTTTCTGTGTGGTAGAAGTTTGCCTGTTGACGTGGATGGGTGGTGGTGGGTACCCCCGCCCGCCCGAATACGCACAATAATCCCACTCGCTGGGTTAAAGAAAGAAATTAGTTCGGAAACTAATTTCTTTAAAACTGCTTTTTGTGTGCGTTTCGTTTGTTGTCCTTTCCCCCGCATCTCCGATTAGCACGGTTGGCTACGTACGGCGCGAAAGAAGTTCAACACACATGCTCGCATACAAAGGCCACCTACCGGGACGGCGTTGTGTGCGTGTGTCGCCCGGGCATTTAAATCGCACCGCATGTGGCCCCTATTCACGAAGGCCGCGTCGACAGAGAGCGCGCTTTCCATGACAGAAGGGTCATTAAAGTTGGGGGATGTTGTTGGTGGTCGAAGAGACAACGGGGGGACACCGTGCTGCAGATGCAGTTGTACCTGCCATCTACGCTAATGGAGCCCGTGGTAGATTGTGAAACTGCTTCGGAGAATGATTTCACTTATCGTACAATCTCCGAGCCATCCGTAAGAGTGCCTCCCGTTCAGAGCCGCACCCATTCCCAACGGATCGCCGTGGGCAAGGAAGGGCTGCTTCTTCTTCTCCTAATAAGCAGACGGAACTCGACACGACTGATAGGGGACAATTACGCAGTGACGCATCAGCCTTACCATCACCACCATCTTTCTCACCGGCCCTATAGAGCCTGGGTCTGTGCAGTAATATTACCATCGGCTATGATTAGAGGCCGTTCTCGGCCACCCCTAACATCATTTGCGAGTGATTTAGTGATATCTGAACCGGTTTTGCAACGCCTCCCCCCAACCCCCCCTGCCCTCCCCCCGCTTCACCAACTCGCACAGACCAGCGTGGTGAAGTATGGTCAAACAACCCCCATGATAGACGCATCGTGGGTAGACTTTCATCCAGCAGTCGATTGGTAAGGAGCTGTAACACAATATTCGATTCTAGAAGCTGCCATTCATCATCCGAAGTTATATATTTTGTTTAACACAACTTAAGTCGCATTTCTATACACAGTACGAGCAGTCCGCGTGTCTTTTTGTACGTGACTGACCGTCCCGCCAGCCAACCAGCCAGCAAAACTTTGTTCGATTATCATTGTTAATCGTTGTCATTGGCTGCGTTAGGTGATTGGTGCGCCCGTGGGACCTGGAGAAAACATTTGAAAATAGCTGCCTCTGTTTGGGCTTCGCGGAGCTTTTAGTATCGCCACGGCGTGACAACCCCAATGCTTTGATTATATCCGTGGCGTGGATTGTGGCAATAATCAATTAGCCGACAATGGGCAGGAAGCGGCGAGTCGGAACGCACGTGCCATCACAGAAGCACGCCACACATCCGCTCGTCTTTTACAGCTCTCAATTAATCAACTTCTGGATGAAGGTCTCAGCCTTGAGCCTTTCACTCATGGGTGGAGTGTGGGGGGCTGTTTGACCATACTTCACTTCGCTGGTCACTGCGGGTTTGCGAAAGTGGAGCCCCATGGGGAATGGAGCCGTTGTTGGTGCGCGTTAATTAGCAAATCGTCGTGAACAGCCATCAAACATTCAGGTGTGTGTGTATTGGACTTCTTTCGCACCGTACTAAGCCAACCGTGCTATATCGGAGGTGCAGGGGGGGGGGGGGGCAACAAACTAAACTACCAAGAGGCAGTTCTAAATAAATTACTTTTCAATCGAGATTATTTAAAAGTGCATAACTCCCAGTGCTTCCTAATATCGGATGCAAGAGCGTTCCAGACGGCCACAGAAGCGCGTCTGACAGCGCGCCGCGTGTGTGTCCCTTTGGCATTTGTTGCGTCTAAGCAGTGTCTCGACTGCGTCTGAGATCGGCTCCGACGGAGTTTAAGAGGCACGCGTCTCTCCCCCCCCCCACCACCTCGTCCACATCACCCAGCAGCGCGTGCAGAGCTCACAACAGCAGCGAGCCGCGCCGCCGCCTTTGTGTGTTGGGCTTGCGACAGAGACGTGATTTCATCCGGAAACCACCTCGGCATGATTTTTTTTTCTACACAAGTTGCTCTTTCCCCCCCCCCACTCCACCCCCCCCATATTGCTCACCGCTCGCTAGACGTCGCGTCTGTACGAGGGGGCAGGGAAATTGAGGAGGGAACGGGGCCAGGAGAGTGGGGGGGTTGGGGGGGGGTGGTGGGGGTGGTGGTGGTGGTTGGGGTGGTGGTGGTTGTTTGGGGGGTGGTGGTGGTTGGTTGGGGGGTGGTGGTGGTGGTTGGGGGGTGGTGGTGGTGGTTGGGGGGTGGTGGTGGTGGTGGTTGGGGGGTGGTGGTGGTGGTGGTTGGGGGTGGTGGTGGTGGTTGGGGGGTGCTGGTGGTGGTTGGGGGGTGGTGGTGGTGGTTGGGGGGTGGTGGTGGTTTGGGGGGTGGTGGTGGTGTGGTTGGGGGTTGGGTGGTGGTGGTTGGGGGGTGGTGGTGGTTGGGGGGTGGTGGTGGTTGGGGGGTGGTGGTGGTGTGGTTGGGGGTTGGGTGGTGGTGGTTGGGGGTTGGGTGGTGGTGGTTGGGGGGTGGTGGTGGTGGTTGGGGGGTGGTGGTGGTGGTTGGGGGGTGGTGGTGGTGGTTGGGGGGTGGTGGTGGTGGTTGGGGAGTGGTGGTGGTTGGGGGGTGGTGGTGGTTGGGGGGTGGTGGTGGTGTGGTTGGGGGTTGGGTGGTGGTGGTGGTTGGGGGGTGGTGGTGGTGTGGTTGGGGGTTGGGGGGTGATGGTGGTTGGGGGTTGGGTGGTGGTGGTTGGGGGGTGGTGGTGGTTGGGGAGTGGTGGTGGTTGGGGAGTGGTGGTGGTTGGGGGGTGGTGGTGGTTGGGGGGTGGTGGTGGTTGGGGGGTGGTGGTGGTTGGGGGGTGGTGGTGGTTGGGGGGTGGTGGTGGTGTGGTTGGGGGTGGTGGTGGTGTGGTTGGGGGTTGGGTGGTGTGGTTGGGGGTTGGGTGGTGTGGTTGGGGGGTGGTGGTGGTTGGGGGGTGGTGGTGGTGGTTGGGGGAGCGATTTTTTTTCCGCTGAGCTCCGAGTCTGGAGTGGATACGACGCTGTATGGGGGAAGGGGGCTCTGGAAGCGAAAGGGTAAATTGGGGTATTTGGTGGTGGGGCGGCGGTGAGTAGTGAATGGGGGTGGGTGAGTAGCGGGTGGGTGAGTAGCGGGTGGGTGAGTAGGGGGGGTGGGTGAGTAGGGGGGGTGGGAGTTGGTAGGATTGGTGGTGGAGCAGAGAGCAGACGAGCAGGAGGAGGTTGCTGGTGGTTGTGGAGGTGGTTGGTGGTGGCCGTGGTGGAGGAGGAGTAGAAGGTTGTGTAGTAGGAGGAGTAAGAAGGTTGTGGAGGAGGAGGAGGCCCCTATATAACCACCGAGGCTCGCAGCCCGCCACCCGAGCGCTCCACGCAGTCACCGGCAGCAGCAGCAACCCCCCCCCCCCGCGTTCGTCCGCCGCTCCCTCCATTGACTCGCCCCCCCCCCCCCCAAGTCTTCCGCTATTACACAGCGGTCGTGGCAAAACGTAAGTGCGAAGAAAGACGGCAACCACCACCACCACCCCCCTTCTCGCCATCCCTCCCCATGTAATTTACGGCGCATTCTTGCGGCGCTCCGTGGACAAGGGGGGGGGGTCCGTCTGTGCGGCGCGCACCACATGGCGCTTGTGGTGGTGGTGGCGGCGTCTTGGTGACGGGAGAGAGAGAATGAAGTTTGGTGCGAGTGAGCGAGAGATGTTTGTGATGGATTCGCTATCGAGGACGCCGGCGGTGGCACCGACGTCGCTTCCTTCGTAACTTCTGATCAGCGCGGTTGGGCTCCGTGCGGGTGCAATAGAAGTACAACGCACATCGACACATTCCACGGTAACGCGGCGGTGTCTGTGATCACCACCCCCTCCTCCTCCCTCCCTCCCCGCCTTTCAGAGCCGAGAGACGGCGTGGGGTGGGGACCCTCGACAAGGACGACTCCCGCGGTGACTGTCGACTCGCCACGAGGGAGGACGAGGATCTTCTTCTAAGCCGCCGACTCGAGCCACCCACCCACGGAGGGGCATGGCGGCTCGCGGCGCGCTGATGGCGCTGCTCGCTCTGCTGCTGCTGCTGGTGGTGGCCCGCGGGCTCCGGGCAGAGCCCCCTCCTCCACCGCCACATCAGCCGCCACATCAGCCGCAGGAGCAGCAACCGGGGGCGGGCTCCTCCACCCCCGTGCATAGCGGACCCTCCCTGGCGCAAGGTGAGAGAGCCTGCCCTGCCCTGTTGCTGCCTTATCATGCCATGCCACAATACCCCGTTCGCTGCCCTTACATGCCTTGCCCTGCCTTGCCTTGCCCTGCCGTGCCCTGCTGCTGCTGCTGCCCTGCCATGCCCCCTGCACCGTAGCTCGAGTCGGCGCTGTGGCTCCCAGCTCGGCAAAAGTGGTGCCGCTAAGATCTACTTCTTTAGGCGCTACTTGTTTTTGTTTTCCCGGCCGTCAATTTTATTTAGTCAAAATCGGCTTTCGGGTGACGGAAGGCATATAAATACGAGACTTGTGATATGTATTTACCAGCGGTATGCTTCGTGTTTGCAGCGCAAAGTATTCCTTGTTTATCTGTTTTACCGTGCGTGGGTCCGTGTGGGGGAGCGGTGGTGCAGCGGTTAGCGCGTTGCGCTACGAACCCGAGTTCCATCCCCGCTCACGGCCAAACAACAGATAACAGTGATGAATATCTGTACCAGTCATGGTTCCCCCCCCCCCTAGTTCGACTCGGCCTTCGTTTTCTGTGTATATGTTTCAAGTTATTTGTTTAACTTTCATGTATTTTGGACCGCTATTGTGTTTATTGTATTGTTGTAACTTTCTGACCTGCCCCTTGCTGGACATTTGTGAAAACGGAGCATGAGAGCTCATCGGATTCCTCCAACAATAAATATTCTGATGTCTAAAATGAGAGCCCGGTGCGGTGTGTAATCAACGCCACTAGGGAGACAAAGGCGGCCGGGCGTGGTGCTGGCCCCCCTCCCCTTCGTGTGCCGTGCCTTCATCGGTGCTGCTAGTCACTACTTTTTGGCAGCTCCCAACAAAGTTTCCGTGACCTTATCGACCCCCCAACACCAGTTTCCTCTTATTTGTGTTGCCGGTAATTGTTTCGTTTGCCATGTTTGGCTTTAAATCGTTTGTTACCACTTTGTTTTATTTGTGTATTTTAATTAATCGGAATTTAGTCGGGTTCCTAAGTTGGTGTCGGCGTTAATGTGTTGTGTTCTTGTTATCCACGAGATAAGTCGGAGTTTTGAGTTGTTACAGGTCGCGTAATGAGTTATAGGGCTCCGCAAATCATCACTCGATCGCGTCCCCCGGTCACAGACGTTCCGTGCTCCGGTGTTGGAAATTCCACGTTCCCGTGGCGGGAGACGGGTTGTTCATAGATGATGGTTTATGGTTTTATTCATAGATGAAGAAACCACGGTCTCTTCATAGAAACACCGTCACGGTTGCCCACGCAATAGGACAACCTAGGAGTGCAAGCTACAGTCTACAACGACTGTACCATGTACACACTACGGCTTGGTGCAAGCTACAGTCTATAACGACTGTACCGTGTACACACTTCGGCTTGGTGCAAGCTACAGTCTACAACGACTGTACCGTGTACACACTTCGGCTTGGTGCAAGCTACAGTCTATAACGACTGTACCATGTACACACTACGGCTTGGTGCAAGCTACAGTCTATAACGACTGTACCATGTACACACTTCGGCTTGGTGCAAGCTACAGTCTATAACGACTGTACCATGTACACACTACGGCTTGGTGCAAGCTACAGTCTATAACGACTGTACCGTGTACACACTTCGGCTTGGTGCAAGCTACAGTCTACAACGACTGTACCGTGTACACACTTCGGCTTGGTGCAAGCTACAGTCTATAACGACTGTACCATGTACACACTACGGCTTGGTGCAAGCTACAGTCTACAACGACTGTACCGTGTACACACTTCGGCTTGGTGCAAGCTACAGTCTATAACGACTGTACCATGTACACACTTCGGCTTGGTACAAGCTACAGTCTATAACGACTGTACCATGTACACACTACGGCTTGGTGCAAGCTACAGTCTATAACGACTGTACCGTGTACACACTACGGCTTGGTGCAAGCTACAGTCTATAACGACTGTACCGTGTACACACTACGGCTTGGTGCAAGCTACAGTCTATAACGACTGTACCATATACACACTACGGCTTGGCGCAAGCTACAGTCTATAACGACTGTACCATGTACACACTACGGCTTGGCGCAAGCTACAGTCTATAACGACTGTACCGTGTACACACTACGGCTTGGTGCAAGCTACAGTCTATAACGACTGTACCATGTACACACTACGGCTTGGCGCAAGCTACAGTCTATAACGACTGTACCGTGTACACACTACGGCTTGGTGCAAGCTACAGTCTATAACGACTGTACCGTGTACACACTACTGCTTGGTACAAGCTACAGTCTATAACGACTGTACCATGTACACACTACGGCTTGGTGCAAGCTACAGTCTATAAAGACTGTACCATGTACACACTACTACTTGGTACAAGCTACAGTCTATAACGACTGTACCGTGTACACACTACGGCTTGGTGCAAGCTACAGTCTATAAAGACTGTACCATGTACACACTTCGGCTTGGTGCAAGCTACAGTCTATAACGACTGTACCGTGTACACACTTCGGCTTGGTGCAAGCTACAGTCTATAACGACTGTACCATGTACACACTACGGCTTGGTGCAAGCTACAGTCTATAACGACTGTACCGTGTACACACTTCGGCTTGGTGCAGCTACAGTCTATAACGACTGTACCGTGTACACACTTCGGCTTGGTGCAAGCTACAGTCTATAACGACTGTACCGTGTACACACTTCGGCTTGGTGCAAGCTACAGTCTATAATTACTGCGTTGTACAGTCGATTGAACGATCGTCTCGTTGTTGAGGAGGAGGAGGGGGGCCCTGATAGGTTGTGAGTCGCGTGGTGCCTCCAAGCGGCACGTTTTGTGGGTTCACTTCAGAGCCATGGGGAGGGGTCGGCAACTTGCTGCTCCCGAGGCCCCCGATGAAGGTTCTTGGAGGCCCCCATGAAGGTTCTTGGAGGCCCCCATGAAGGTTCTTGGAGGCCCCCATGAAGGTTCTTGGAGGCCCCCATGAAGGTTCTTGGGGGCACCGATGAAGGTTCTTGTGGGCCCCCTTGAAGGTTCTTGGAGGCACCTTGGGCAACTTCTGTTTCGTTCGGCTTTCAGTGATGACTTTATGCGGTCGGTCACTGACTACTGCCCCCCAAATGTGAATGACTAACTTGCTGTTGCAAGCTAAAGCTGAGAGAGAAGCACCGACTCCGATCAACCATAGGGCAACAACGCCGCTTTGTTTTCTCTTGCACTCCTCTCTCTCGAGAATGAGGTTGTGTGTGGGGCGGGAACACCGTTTGAAGATGGAATTTGGTAAATTTGCAATGAAAAAACAATATCGGAAAGTTAATCTCCGGTGTTAATTTCTCTCGCCTTGTGCAAAAAAAAAAACGATTGACATTGTCATGTCTGCCTCTTTGTATATCCACCGTTCTTATTCTTGCTATAGAAATATTTTGTTCCTTTTCATTAAACAAACAAAAAACACATGGGTCAATTTTTTTGTATGCCTATTGTATCATTCGGCCCTCCTGGAGCCGCATGCAGCGGCTCTTCAAGGACTTCTGTGCTTCGTAACGTTATTTATAAAGGACTACCACCGTCTCGTGTTCACATTGCATTGCAGTACTTGATATATTGAGTTTTTTTACCGAATTCGAAAAAAATTGCTCTTGTTGTTTTTGGTTGCCGACCCCTGACTTAGATAATAGTAAATAACTTTTCCCACCAACATCTGGTTCACGTTAATTAACTGCTTATGTGGCCATGGCAACGACTTCTGAACGACTCCTTTATGGACCCAACAACATCACCAACGTGGCATCAACGCCACCCTCATAATTAAGGTCGTCATCACTCCTCCATCATCATCACATCATCATAGCCACCATCCGATTGGCGCGGTTGGCTTTGTACGGTGCGAAATAATTTCACCATACAGACGTGCCATCATGCAAATGATACTATCCTGGTCACTTGATTTCTTTCACCTTATTAAACTAAATAAGCGTGCAACCTGAACTGATACGGGCATAAACTATTTAAAAGATTTACACTATTTTTTATTTTTACCAGATAAGGTCCACTGAACTATATATCTCTTTTTCAGAAGCGACCTGCCCACAAATGATAGCTCAACGAAGTGGCTCATGTGGAAATTTATAGCAGCCAAATACTCTAAACGCATGTTGATTCTAAAATGCAAACTCCAAATATACAGCAGCAGGCGTCAGTGTCGGGATCAAACTGACGACCTCCTGCATACCAGGCGAGGAAGCTGACGTCTCGCTACCGTGGTATAGTGGGAGTCGATTTAAAAAGACGATTTGCACATTTTACACACGCTATCTGTCCCTCGCCGAGTTGCATGACAGAGATAAATGATGTTGATGCTGCTTCGTTGGCAGTGGTGTACAAGCACAATAAACAAAGCTTAACACATTCGGCATAGCCAAGGGTCTGCAACCAAAATAACAAGAGACATCTGTTTTCGAATTCGGTAAACAAGAAACTTCTGTTTCAAGAGCTGCAATGCATGTTGATTACATACCTGTCAACCCATTATCAGTGCCTACGTTCTTACAGACCAATTCAGACCTTGTTGGTCACCCCGTGCCCTTATAAATCTCAGCGTTCATCCTTCAAAGTCCCATCACAAGGGAGAAACACAAACAAATAGACAAAAATTGTTTTGCTCGTATTGAAACGGCTTTACGACGTATGGACCTGAACTCATTTCCATGTAGAAGACTACGGGTAAACCGTATGGGTTGACAGGTATGTGGTGGTCCATATAATAAATAAGCAGTGCTCCGGAGCGGCAGGTTGCTGACCCCTGGTCACAGCACAACATGAAGGTGGTGTTATTGAAGAAGGGCTATTACCCAAAACGTCACATGTTTTATATATATACACATGTATGGTCTTTATCAATGATTGTGGGCTTTTTATTTTTATATGAATCAGATGTTCTTATTTTTGTGTTTAGACTTGTAAGTTCTATGTACATATTTGTCAATTTTGGATTATTCGTGAATGTAACCGTTTGTATGTGATTCGCGTATAGTTCTGTAGTGTGCGATACTTTGTAAGAATGGTTTACCGAGTAGTAAAAAAAAATGCACTTTCAAGTTCCTTTGCAAGTACTGTTCTACGGCGTACAAGGTAGACATTGTAAGTTGCGATGATGCGGCCAATTGTCACGGAACTTGTGTGCAAGGGTGGGTGCTGCAGCCTGACGCTCTTGTGGAAGAATAATAATGGAGACGGACGAATTGTGGGCTTGTGTTGCGCATTGACACAACGCTGAAACGTTACTTTCTTTTTAGACCAGCGAATTTAATGCATGTTTTACATTGAACTACTTTCGCACCATACGTAGCTAACCATGCTAATCGGAGGTGCAGGGGAAGGGACAACAAACTAAACTCAAAACGCAGTGGGTTGATTGGGAGTTGCTAGCTACCCCAAATTAAGCCTGGTTAGTACTTGGATGGGTGACTTGCCAAGGCTTGTCAGAAGTTGTAGGATGGGGTTGGGGCAGGGGTCAGCGACCTGCGGCTCCGGAGTCGCATGCGGTGGCTCTTTCAGGACTGGCTTCGTGACGTTAGTTATCAAGGACCGCCGTCTCGTATTGACATGCATTAAAACATGTCTCTTGTTATTTTGGTTTCTGACCCCCTGGGCAGGCTGAGACAGCTGTGTTGAGTGGTAACCCCCTTTGTTTGTGTGTGGGTATCACCCCGGATACACCAGTTTACTGCAACATGCCACACACGCACTCAATTATATTGGTCCAAACATGATGATATGGGACCCTTCTTGAAAGCCTTGAAAATCACCCAAGGCTTATCTTGGGCACATTCTGTTTCGATCGTTAGGATTTGCGCAATGGTTATGATTTTAGTAGATGGAAACTTTCTCCCACGAATAAAAAAACTCTTATCAAAGTATGAAAAATAAGAATAGGCTGTATTTACTCTTTATGGTAATAAAACAGGAGGTGTTAAGATGTTCAAACGCCAAATAGACACCTTTTGCAAGGAATCAAGTCAGCATTAACTACACGTACTTGTGGAAAACATGCAAACAAACATGCTCTGATAATATATGCATTCTTTGAAAATGATTGGCCTACACTACAGACAGGGTTATTTATGGCTTAGTCTCACCAGTGGTTAATGCAGACTTGATTCCTTGATAAAGGTATATCTATTTGATGTTTGAACATCCTAACACCTATTCTTAACATAACTCAATTTGCAAAAAACAACTTGATGTAGGCTATTAATACATTGTTTATAATCATTACATGTGGATGTAAAAACAAATAGTACTGCATGGTATCATATTACTATTATGTACATTAATATAGTGAAGTAACGTTAGGTTTACTTGTTTAGGTTGCAAATAAATAAATGCCTCTAAATTGGACAGTTTTTGCAGCTCTACATTAGTAATCCGTCGGGATATTTTAAGCGCTCTAAATGGCAGAGGTGTAGTAACGTACACAAATTATTAACTGGGTCATTCTACATTTAAATGGTCCACGATGTCTATCCAGCAACATTTGATATCAGAGTAAAATAGAGCTCCGATTTTGGCCTTGCCTGAGCTGACCGAGACAACTTAATGTTAACCTTCCAGTTCTGGTAGTGGATGTCAAGGCTCGATTTCTTCCATTTTGTCTCAAGCCTATTTTGCTCAGGCAGTGTGGGAAGTGTGCCTTTGGGCTGGGGAGGGTTAATAAGAGGTACACCGTCCTCGGAGGGGCAAGATATTTCACAATGGTAATTATTAGTCATTGTTATAATAATAGTCCCGAGAATGGGTAGGTAGTAAGTGCTCTCTTGAGGCTGCCCGATTAGTAGCTTGGATCATAAGTGGTGAGAGCCTGGTCCTTAACCTTGGGCAGTTGTCTCCACCCTCATGTTTTTGTAGCCTCCGCACTGCCCCCTCTCTAAGTTAGAGGAGATAATGGCAGTACTGGTATGCAGCAGGAGTGTTGGTGATGAGCTACCGACGAGACTTTGGAGCTTGGTCGTCTGCGGCGTCAAGGCCTGCAGCCGCCAGCGTGAAACCTCCGCGAACGTGTGAAAACCCACGTAGTGACACGGTTTGGTGGAGTGCAACAGCACCAGCAACGGCACTGGACCACCTCCCCCCCTCCCAGCTCCCATGCTGTTTGTGGCCTCCGTGAAAGAATTCCATGATTTTATTCCACCACCTATGGCCTAATTCCGTACACGTGAAATTATGGCATCAAAGGTCGCCTTAACGAGCATCGGTGGTGTGTGAAGGATAATCTCGCTTCGTTGAGAAATGAGATCACTCCTGGGGCACCGATCAAAGTTTCGCCTCCCCACGGTGTTCGCGGGCTGCTGTGGCCGTGTTGACGGTCGCATGGGAAAAGAGGTTCACAAAGCCTGCCATCCTGACAGGTCGCAGCCACTGGCCTGTGGTCACGAGGCGTCAATGTGGTTTCCTGCTCAATCGAGAATATTTACTGTTCGAGCCAGTGGCTTCCCATATAGCTGCTGCTCGTTTTATTGACCCAGGAGAGACGTGAAGGGCCGAGACTACCCTTGGCTAGGATTTGAACCGGCCACCTTTCAATCGCGAGCTGCACACTCAGAATCGTAACATTTTGTTTATACTGGAAGAATCCGATGAGCTATAAAGCCCTTTCACAGATGGCTACTCGAACCACTACTGGCACTCACCCGGCTGGATTATAAATAGTAAAAAATACAAGTCCTTGTTCACTTTTTTGCCCTTATTTTTGTTTAATTAAATCTTATTGACGTGCACGAATTTGTGCATGTAATATCTATTGTTTGTACCAAACTCTGCATATTGTACTGTAAATGTTAATTTTCACTGAAGCGTTACACCTCCTTGCCACAAAGCTGGCTCTATAACTAGACAGGAATCAGGAAATATCCCCCAAGTACAAGTTTTAGTTTTATAAAACAACAAAGCTGTTTTCAATAAATTCCTACCCCTTGTTTCAGGACGGCTAGCTGCCATTTTTACAAGACTTTAGAAATGGCGTTAAACCCGTGTGACCTCAATGACTCGCTCATAACATCTGCAACATGTTCGCATGTATGCTTGATTGCTCTTTTTAGGTAGGGGTGGAACGATGCATAGATACATTTTAATTATTCTGCTCCTGATTAAGGTGCCCCGCAGGATGCATCTGGAAAGCAAAGTTTCGGTGTTCTTCCTCCCTCCCCTCCATTTGTTACTTTTTTTGAGTAAAAGTCAACAGCTGGGACTCTCATTCGATTTGGTTCGTATTTACAGATTGCTTAGGATCTTGTCCGATTCTTCTCTGCATCTGCCTCAATGACTCGTATGTATTTACTCTAATGCATTGTTTAACTCTGAGCAACCAGTAAATGTTGCTTGTCTTTAAACAGGCTGTGTTTCAGCGTAACAGGCAAATGAATAAAACCAGGAGGCACGACCTTGAACACGACAAACTTGAGTGGCATCCTACGCCTGATTCATGCATTTAATTGCGTGTAAGAATCTGCGTGGTTTTCGTTATCAAGTTGTATATCATGGGTTTGCAGTACCCCTGCAGCCACTTGGGGCACTACAATTCACTGCAGAGAATTACTATGTTTCGCCCTTTGTGAATCCACTTCTGAACTGAAACCGTCTGATACTCGTCGCGGTTTCTTTGATCATACTTTTGCAATGGTGGTCTTATTATGCATGTATGTTGGACTTTTTTCGCCACCGTACACAGCCAACCAAGTTAATCGGAGCTGCTATGAGAGGACAACAAACTAAACACAAAAGCCAGTTCTAAAGAAATTCGTTTTTAATTTAGTAGAAGTTCGTAGAGGTTGGTGAAGAGATGATGTCCAGAATTGTTTTAGATATCACCAGCCATGGTTGCTGGCTGTATGCGGGAACCGGACTCTGTTCGCCGGGTGTTTTGAGTCCAGTGTGTTGCCACTCCATTGTTCTCAATTATACCATGGTATTGTAATTTTTGTTTACATTGGTACAGTGTTATTGTTTGTAATACCGTAACGAGAGTATAGGTTAGCTGGTAACTTCTTGCAGTTATGAGATTGTTGTATGATATTCCAGCCTGGGTTGATCTCCTGTCTGGCTTATCAAAAATGAGTACCGATTGTTCCATTTTCTCACTGGTTGCCATTCTCGGAGATTGTTCCCCTTCCGCCAGAGTGGAAATGCGACGTTCTTCTAACTACGACGTAAACGCATTGTTAGGTTGTTTATTTTACGTCAGCTTTATTAAAGTATAACCGTTATTGACAATTTCGGTATTCGGTATTTTCATAATTTCTCCTGTTGCCGAGTTGCTCGTGCTCTAGCAAGCGGGTTTGCTGACTCCCCCCTCCACCCCCCCACTGAAATCACTTAAATTGAATTAGAATGGCATTTCCTTGCTTCCTTGCCTTGTATGGCTCGCGCGGGCTGGAAGGCCCTGGGTCTTGTGTCCTCACGCGTGACGGGGGAAAAAAGAGTATGGGGGCTGCATGGCGGTCGTAATGATTGCAGTTGATTCGTGCATTCTATACGAGTGAGTGTTTTAAGTGTTTTTAAAGCATGTACGTGGCCGAGCGGTGGCGCGTTCGCCCGCTTGTTGCAGGGGTTCATGGTTCGAATCTAGTGGTGCGGTTTTTACCGCGCGAGTACCAAAGCGCAACGACGCCGCGCGCCTTCGGTTTCGCGGTGGACGTTAGAGATCCCGTGAGGTCGTTTGCAAGGGTTGGCTGTTGTTGCGGGCTGTTGTCATGGTTCAAGTTACAAAAAATAAATATTACTGCAAATTCATCGATTGAAATGTACAAAGCAATCACCGAGCCCTTACTGCAAAAACATTTTTGGCAGGACCCTCCTGAAAGAGTCTTGAGAGTCGGTGAGGCTTTTTTGGTTAAACAAACATATTGAATTAAACTATTTAGTCAATTGCTCTTAAGTTCTGTCTCCATGAAATTTGTGTAAAAAAAATTGTGTACATTGATTTATAAGGTCACATGCATTACACCAAACTGCTTGGCACAAATGAAGGGTAGTACCTTGCTGATTTCGTCAAGGAGCATAAACCATCACACGAACTCTGGTCATCCTCGTAGCAGTAGCAGCTTTTGGCTCGCCATCAAACAAAGACGGTCATCGCATTGCGCACTTTTCAAATGCGTCCGGAATGCTCTTTCGTCCGATATTAGAAAGCTATGAACTTTTGAATCATCTAGATTGAAAACTCATTTCTTTAGAACTGCTTTTTGTGTTTGGTTTAGTTTGGTGGCCTCCTCCCTCCCTGACCTTGCTCAGCTCTCCCGCTTCTCGTCCATTTTCCAGTATCACGGTCAGGTTTTCCAGAGAAGTATATCTAACTTGAGTTTCACTCCTCATTATACCGAATTTCTTGCCAGTCCTAATGTACGTTTACGTTAGACCTCCGATTTATCACGGTTGGCTGCGTACGGTGCGAAAGAAGTTCAACAAACATAAAATACTCTAACGGTAGGCGTACGCAGACGGTTAATAGGTGTGGTTGGGGCTGCACGACAAGCAATGAGTTTGGAGCCACTGCCACAAGTGCAAAACTCTCTGCTCGGGCCATTTTCCGGCACGCGACATACGAGGGAGAGTTTACAGTGCCCACGGCCTCGAGTTTCTTCTTTCCACGTCGGGTTCGTGGAAATTTGACGAGGATAGAAATCTGCTTTTTCTAGTGAACATCAAAGTAATGCATTTTGTGGTAAGAATGTTTGCTCCCTGGCTAGAGAGCACGAGAGGGGTGGAGGGGAGGCTGGAAAATGACGCAGCCAACGCCTGTAACTCGTGTGGTGGGCCCGCAGAGTGGTAAATTGCGCTGGCCACGAGCTCAATAGAGGGGAATGTTCTCTTATAAAAGGTCCCTGATAATGTCTCTAGCTTGTATGAGGAATTGTAGCATGCATGTTGAACTTCTTTCGCACCGTACGTATCCAACCGTGTGCTGTTAAACCTGACGTGGGATTTTACGGATTTAGTCAAT
This sequence comes from Lampetra planeri, assembly GCF_965212315.1. NCBI lineage: Eukaryota > Metazoa > Chordata > Hyperoartia > Petromyzontiformes > Petromyzontidae > Lampetra > Lampetra planeri. Next base: position 1,835,642 of record NC_136127.1, read on the forward strand.
CAATTTGAACAATTTTACGTTGAATAATTAATTCGGAGACACAGTTAGCCCCTCCGCATTCTGGCCATCACTGCAGGTGGCAGGCATGTCCCCCCTGGGTGAAGACTGCCCAGGGGGCCAGATGTTCAGGGCAGTGTAGGTGGAGTCAAACGCAATCATTGGAGGGCTAAATCTTGTCGGAGGAATGCTAACGGTGGGTGAACATTTCAAAGCAGTGTTGGCACTTTTGGTGACAACTCGTTTCACCCATGTGATGGCATCAGGTGCCTTCCCAGGGGTTTTGTCATGTGCAATTACGATGCCCTGCAATGCGCTGTCTTTCAGATATTGATTAAGATCACCTATTGGATTGCACCTTAACTATTGTGCAACAACAGCTGTTGGTTTATTTACCCAATTTGAGGTAGACAAATATCGATAACTGTATATTAGTTGTGCTCTCACAATGTTAATTCAGTCATGTGCAATTGCCCTTGGTTTAATGGGCCTGCCTGTTGTCATAGATGGTGTGTTCCGTAGTGTAACATTTACATAATACGTTTTTAAATGGTACATAGTGTCATTCATGCAAATAACATCTCACAATGTTGAGACACCACAGATAATCTGTAAGATAGCCAGTGCCAACAATCGCCTAAGCTCTGTGATCCTTATATATTAAGATGTTTTCAGCCACTTAATGAGTGTTATATACATGGTGGTGGAAACTGGAGCACCTGGAGATTAGCTACACGTGTGAGGGGATACCTCTATTCCATACAGAAGGAACGGATTACATTAACTAAACTTGATTTTTGCTGTACCACATTCCCCTGGCAAGCCAGGGTACGGTTCCTCAATGCCCATGAAAGGGAGGTTCACAACATGTGTGTAATCCACCAACCCTCGTTTGTCTCCACAGCGCTGGATTACCGATGTACATAGCCACAACCGCCCGCATGCTATGTGTTCTATATATTATACTGTACTCATTGTTGCGCGTGCGTGCATGCGTGTGCGCATATGCAGGTGGATGTAACGTGAATGGGAAGATGTACTCTGTGGCCGAGCGTTGGGAGCGGGTCTACCTGGGCCGCATGCTCACCTGTACCTGCTTTGGCGGTGATCGTGGATGGACCTGTGAAGGCAAACCTGAACGTAATTATTCGCAATGCACCCAGTCGCCAAAGTCCTTTTCGTTGCGGCTGTTTGTCACAATTGAATTGGCAGCTGAGATATTTGGTCTTCTAAACTTGGTTCCCACCGGTTGTGCAGGTTGTACTGCTTGTTGTTCGGCACGATGTCCGACGGTTTTTTTTTACACCACGTCCTGAATCGGGCACATGACCTCGCAGAAAATGCAATGTCATTCCCGAAGAAGCTCTGTCGGCATCTGTCAGGCCTAACTCCAACACGCGGCATCGGATAACTTTTGCTTCCAGCCAATATGGAAAAACCAGGTTGTCATATCTAGCCTGTTCAATGGCCTTAACCACATTACTATTAAGAATACAATGTCACGGTAACTTTAAATTAAATGATTGTCTCACTTGAGCCTGGTTAATATGCACGGAGCAAACATTGTCCCCTCCCCCTTGTGCACAGATGCCGAGTTGCCGGGATAAACCGCAATAATTTATAGTACTATCCAGGTTTAAATCTTTTCAAAATCGGCATTGAACTTTGTGTACTCTGCGAGTAAACTTGCATTGTACGCGTTTCCCATTTTTATTCCTTTGGCTTTTTCTGCATTACTCCAATGATGGATTTAGTAGGCACAATGAGTGAAACGAGTGAAAAATACATCCCTGCCAAAGCACCTGCCCTTGCGCATAAACCAATCCCACTGTGGACCTTATGCACACAATACTGAGTGCTACCAAGCGTGTTCTTAAGCTCAAGTGTGCCATTGCAGCCTTCGCATAACAGCCTTGAAGTTTAATAATGCTTCCTCAGAAGTGTGCTTCCATAAATATCACTTGCAGAGGTGAAGGCTATTTAAAGAAGAACGTCTTATGATTACTCCGAAGGGAATTTTGTTTTGACTAATGTCTAAATTATGATTATGATTGTGGTGAATTATTTATATTCCGACACATTTATTTTGGGATATCTTATTAATGTAATAACTATAAGCTGGACCATTCGCCTTATTTTATTTTTCCTGGAATGCGTAAACCATGTGAGGACCCAAACCTTATGAGGTTTAAGTAAAAACTGAGACCATTTCCAAACATACAAAGACAAAGATCCCCCTTACAGCCTTAACAGACTGTTGGAACAAGTGCTGTTATTGAAAACCTATGAAGGCCAGCACTGCATATGAAAGGGTGGGTGGCCAGCACCACGCCCGGCTGCCTTTTGTCTCTCGAGCTGCGATGTTTACACATCACACAAGGTCCTCATTTAGACTCGGAATCAGAATATTTATTTTTACTGGGGGAATCCGTTGAGCTATGAAGCTCTTTCACAAATGACCAGTCGGGGCGGGTCAGAACGTTACAACAATAGACAATACACAAACACCATAGGAGTGCAAAATATTAGAAAGGAAAACAAATCACTTGAAAGATGTATACAGATAAAACTAAGGCTGAATTGACCCATGGGAGGCCCATTACTGGTTGAGATATTCACCACTGTTACCTGTTATTCGTCGTCGGCGGGAATCGAACTCGGGACGCCAGGTTCGTAGCTCGGCGTGCTAACTGCTGCGCCACCACTCCCCAAACCTAGACAAATATCGGCCGTATAGCCTTAACAAACTGTTGGCAAGTGCTGTTAGCGAGCACCTAATGAAGGCCGGCACAGCACACGAAGGGGTGGGTGGCCAGCACCACACCCGCCCGCCTTTGTCTCCCTTGTGGCGATGTTTAAACACCGCACTAGGTACTTATTTGAGGCCGAGTCATCCTATGGGAGGCGCACGGTCGGTTCAGATAATCGTCCCTGAGCAGGAATTGAACTCGGGTCGCCGGGTTCATAGCGCAGCACGCTCACCACTGCACTACCGCTCCCCGCTAACCACTACACTACCGCTCCCCACACGCACGCACGGTTTTTGACACGATGCGTTTGTTGCTCGCTTGTGCCCTGGTTAGCCGAATCGTGCTTCGACCAGTACACGGGGGGACGCTACCGTGCCGGCGAGACGTGGGAGCGCCCCAAGGGGGGCCTCGTGTGGGACTGCACCTGCCTGGGCGCCAGCGTCAGCCGCATCAGCTGCACCACTGCCAGTGAGAGACCCCCCCCCCCTCGCCCCCCCACTGCACGGACGCACCCGCCAGTCGCCCCGCATGCGCTGTCCTGCGGAGTAATCCCAGTGGCACGCGAGCGGAGGGGAATTAGAAGGAGATGGGATGGGGAGAGTCTACAGAATGTTTTTTTTTTCATACTTGCCATGTTATTTTTAAAGTGTATTTACATATTTCCTATTGCATTTATCGTCAAACTCAATATAGGTATGGAAACGTTGAAATGCCTCCTTCCTGCTTTGAAGCTTTGACCATTTAAATGTGTTGTGTGTTCGTTGTAGGTTTAATGGGGTATTTAATAGGATATTCAATCTGCAGTTGGAAGATTTGTGGTATTATTCGTGTTCACTCTGTTTCAGTCACTCGGCTCTGCATTTCACTTCACGGAACTGCGTATTTTGGCGAATGCGCGTAATGTGCACGGTGGGACAGCGATCCGTCAGCGTCTTTCAAAGCTCGCAGCATTTCAGTACAACAGGGCAACTGTGCTCGGCAAACATAGTTTCAAGTCCCTTGGGAAAGATAAGCTTTCAGTGCAAGACCATGCTCGAGAGCAAATGAAGTTGCCAATGATAACACAGGTTTTATGGATTCAGATCGCCGAGTTGTGTTTCTAGTCGTGACTACAGTGTTTTTATTGTAAATATTTACGTAGTTTAGACATTTATTTAGGTAAAATTACCGCACCTTTACATTGTTCAGTCTCGAGTGCAAGCTCGCTCTTACAAAGGAGGTCTGTGTCTCGTGTGGAGTTTTGTCTCCTGCCTCTGCGGCGGCCAAGTCTCTCCTCGCTGAGTTGACAATAGTTGAGTGTTTCGTGCCGTGCATGCTACAGCCGCCCAAATAGCCGAACATTGCAACACCTGAGACGGTCCTGACATGGTGAACTGCCGGGTTTTTTAAATCCATCCAAAGCTACCCAATCAGACTTGACTTTCCCTTGCGCACAAACATTATATCGCACGGATGGAAATGCGTTTAAAAACACCGATTAAACTCATTACCTCCGTCTTTCATGACAGATCTTTCACAAACTATGGTCTCGCAAATATACATTTATATTTTTGCGATTAATGTTTGCGATAAAGCCCATTAGATTCGAGTAGAGGGCTGTGTCTGTAAAACTTCATGATCCTTATTCATGTAGGAGGCTTTTTGAAGAGAGCTTTTAAGGATTGTATCATGCGATATTCGAAAAAAGTTTTGCTGCATGGATTCATGACCGCCTGGCCGGATTCCTGGCGTGCGATCACGCAAGGGCCTGTGCGCGGTGGTGACGTCACCGCGCACCTCTGTGTGATGACTTCATGCGCACGCCAGTGTCGAGCTAGGTTCATGCGTCGTGCCGACGTCATGCCTCCCCCCCACCCCAACCGCCTTCCACCCCGGCCGTGGATCTCGCGCACACGCAAATGTACGAGATACGCTACCATCCTATGATATTGTACTAGATTAGAAAAAAGTTTGGCTCGCTGGAGGGAGGGAGTGATGGTAGAACGGACTGACGGCCGTTCACGTCCAAAGGATGTGTGGGCTGCTGGTTTTTCCATCCAAATGCCTGGTTCTCAAAGCAAGTCGTGTAATCTGAGATGTATCTTAATCTGAGATGCAACCAATCTCGGACTTTACAAAATGAGGTGGAGCGGAGCAAGATGGAGTGCTGTTGAGAGTATTTAACGGATAACGATCAAGCAATGCGTGAATACTTCCCTGGTAAAGAAAATGAGCAGAAGGTGGCTGAAAAGTGTTGAGAGAGGGCGCATATTTGCAATTACACGAAGATGGGAAGATTATTATGATCAATTGCGCTTATTTTACTCGTTAAAGCCTCACCAAGTCCTGACATTTTTTTCAGGAGGCAATGATTGCCCTACATAGATTTAAATTGAGTCATTTCATGGGACAAATGCAATTTGAGGTAATTGGGGTGGACGGAGATGATCATAAATTGTTCACTGTTGAGGAACGTAAAGCTGACTTGGATGGGGTATGTCGCTATGATATTAGAAAAAGGTTTTGCTGGATGGGTTCCTGACTGCCTGGCTGGATTCCTGGCGTGTGGCCACGTAAGCGCATGTGTGTGGCGGTGACGTCATGATGTCATCCGCATGCCACAGTGTCGAGCCGGGTTTGTGGGTCGTGATGACATCACGCCCCCCCCCCCCAGGCCCCCAACCACCTACCACCCCGGTCGTGTTTCCCACGCAAATGCACGCGATACGCTACCATGCTATCATTATACTATGTTATAAACAAGTTTTGCTGGCAGTTGAGGAACGTAAAATGGGCTTGGATGGTGGTACGTCGCTAACAAAGGGACGATAGTCGATGGGGGAGACTGGTGACAAAATAGCAGCATAAGGGGAAAAAAAAAGTCCAGGGGGGACGATTGCCACAGAGATGGAGTGGTGAGAAGCTGCGTGCGCAGGGTAGTAGCGAGACGGAGGGTGCCATTGTGGGGCCACGTGGGGTGGCAATGGCGTCGGGGGTGGGAGACCCTTTGTCCAGTGGTGGATAGAACATGGCCGACGATTTTGATGCCTGTGTTGACCGGATGATAAATACCCTTTGCGTGTGTCTGTGTGTTGGGAAGAGGTTAACAAAATAAGCCGAGGGTAGTGTAGAAGAGGGAGGCAAGTTGTTGAAATGGAATGGGGATGCCCTGAGCAAGGAATTATTTGGTGCAGCTTTGGCATTGGTGCAAAAGCTCGTTGAACAAAAACAACTCGACGTATTCACCAACAACATTGCCTTGAAGAAGACGTCTAATAGATGACATTGCAGGCACTGGCACTTCTTCTTGAGAACAAGGAGAGCGTTCCAGTGTAATTTTTCACTGGGTCCTCCGGTTTTTCCCTCCACATTTAGAAACATGCGTTTTAGAGTATTTGGCTGCTATACATTTCCAGGCGATGATAAGCCACTTCGTTGAGCTATCATTTGTGGCCAGGTAGCTTCTGAAAGTGCTATATTGCTCAATATAAAATACAAAAAAAATCCAGTAGTGTGCATAGGCGTAGCACTCACGACTATTTAATACAGCGGAGCCAGTACTGCTTTTTTGGCAAACGATAATTACGTGAATTTGCTACCCAAGGGGAATTGTGGGTAGCTGCAAAGTAATTATGGGTAATGCATTTTTCTGCCGCTGCTCGTTTTGCTTCCCATAGCGTTGGGGCACGTCTCTTGCCCCTAATCGCTGGTTTCCGGTTGGTGTTTGTTGAAGAGGCCACACCCTGCCCGTGAGACAAAATATATACGAACGAGCGATCGTACGTTGATTCGGAAGGCCCTTGTGTTGGTTGATGTCATAAATGTGGGGCATGCATTAAGAGTATTTGGCTGTTATAAATGTCCACATGGTAAGCCACTTTGTTGAGCTATTATTTGTGATAGCCAAGTAGCTTCTGAAAAAGAGCTATATCGCTTTATGCGCCTTACCTGGAAAAATAAAAATAATTAAGTTTTTTGTCCTCTTGATCAAAAATATAATCCTGTTACAATACCGAATACATTGAGACATTTACAATCATCCTCCTAACACATAGGCTTTTGCGAACAATATCATCCATTATAGAGGTTTTTGGGTTAGATCGCGTAAGTATATAAATGTGTCGTTAAAACCCGCCACCACCCGACACAGCCAACTAGTAAGGGTTGTCACGTGGTGGGAGTAATGCATACATAATACTGACACTGTTAATTAAAAATTGCTGTAAACTTCCAAATTGTGCTTCCATCATTATAATTGTTGCAAGAATATTCTTTAAATCCTAGAGAATATATAAAAAAAACCTCAATACATACTATGTTGGCATTATGTTATTATACAAAAAACAGATGACTTTTAGTGCTTTTGAGTAACAGGATTTTGAGAATAATAACAGTTGTCTATTTTTGTACACAATAATACCATAATATTGTTCGTTATCGTGGTGCTGGGATTGGCGACCGCTATGTTGACCAGTGTGAAGTATGGCCAATTAACCCCGATGACCCACACGACGTGGGCAGGTCTTAATCCAGAAGGGGATTGCTTAGGAATGTTTGGCAAATTTATTGCGAAGTGGTTTGCGAGCGGACACCGAATGGCTTAGGCGAAAGAAAACCCTAACTCTTTGAGGGGTTTATGCCTTTAAAAGCCAATGCAGAAGCATGCTTCTATCTTCAGGCCACTTCGGCCCAGTATGTGAAAAGTCTCATGCACACGATGAAATGTGTATTTTACTACCAAACGCTGCCTCCAGGGCGTGGGATTACAGGCATGTGCCACCACCTCACTCTATGTGACTGCATTTTAAACATTTGACAATCTCGACTTCAGCACTTGCACTTCATTGAAGATGCAATTTGAGCTGCTGGACATTCCATAATGAACCAAGTTTAGAATGATTTGTTAACGTTTCAGGGGTTATGGTACATTTCTATTGATAGGAATTGCCACTTGTGGTTATGTAATTATTCGTGTGAATTCCTGCCCATTGGTGTAAACACGGCCATGGGTGGACTGTGTGAAGGTAAACGGTCGGAAGCCACAAATCCAGCCACGGTTTCCTCGCATACACACCAGCAGTGAATGGCATGGGACTTCCTCGTCTCGTCTCTATGCCAGGGTATGGCATAGAGACGAGACGAGCCCGAGAAGGGACATTGGCATCGGTGTCTGCATGCTGTAGACTGGTCATGTTTCTTTTTAGTCAGATATGTTCACAACACGGTTGAGGCAAGTGAAAGCATTTAACAAAATGTGTGCACGTGAAACCGTGTTTCCTATCGTAACTTTCACTGAATCTGCTTTCACCCAATAGGGCGTGACCTGTGTCTTTCATAAAGTGAAATAAATGTTTTTTAATCAGTTATATTGATGTTTACGGCTCCTATATATGCTTTGTATGTTGGGTAGTTGGTGGGGAGTGGCAGTGTGGTGGTTGGCACGCTACGATGTGGACCCAGTGAAGCCCACATTTGATTCCCGCTCACAACCAATATCTGAACCAGTCCTGGTCCTCCCCTAGGGTGAGTCGGCCTTTAAAATGAGTATCGCGGGATGTTGCGTCAACATCAACCCTGGAGGTGGGCGGGGGAGACACAAAGGTGGCTGGGCGGACTGAAAACCACCCCCACCTCCCTTGTGTGTGCCGCATTAGCCTACAGAGGCACTTGCCAACAGCACTGGCACCCAACAGTCTGTTAAGGCCCTGAGGGGAGGGAGAGGTGAGGGTGGGTGGTCTTGGTTGTTGTGTATTTCACAAGTGCTCTACTATGTATGTATGTATGTTGAACATCTTCGGCACCATACGTAGCCAACTATGCTCATGGTAGGTGTGGGGCGGAAGGCCCAACAAACTAAACGCAAAAAGCAGTTCTACAGAAATGAGCGTGAGAGTGATTGCTGGTGTGCGTGTGCCCCGTAGGTCGCTGCCACGAAGGCGGCAGCTCGTACAAGATCGGAGACAAGTGGCGGCGGGTGCACGAGTCGGGCGGCTACATGATGGATTGTGTGTGTCTGGGGAACGGCAAGGGGGAGTGGATTTGCAACCCAGTGTGTGAGTCTCGCCATCCCACCGCACCACCGGCACCGACACACTCGCCACCGCACTCGCGCCAGACTCGCACCACTCGGCACACTTGCCATACTCAACCCTGAGGGGCCACATTCAGGGCTGCCCATTTGTTACCCCAGCAAGCCCCCCCCCCCCACCGCATCTTATATTTAACATTGTGTGACGAATTCCAAGTAAACGTGTCGCGCAGTGTGTTTGTTTGTTAAGGCTACGTTGTAGGCTGCCCACGATTCTCTGGTGCAGTTGTGTTGCTGCAAAGAGTGGGTCTGGCAAGGAGGTTATATTGGCCCTGACGGCGCACGGTGGGGAGATGTTAACTACCTCACCAGGTATGCAGGAGGTTGTGTGTTCGTTCCTGATGCCTGTGCATTTGGAGTTTGCATGTTTTCTCCGTGGTCACATGGGATTTTTTCCGGGTCCTCCGGTTTTGTCCCTTCCACATTTAGAAACATGCCTTTAGAGTAATTGGCGACTATAAATTTCCAAATGATAAGCCACTTTTGTTGAGCTATCATTTGTGGCCGAGTCACTTCTGGAAAATAGCTGTACAGCTCAGTGGGGCTTTACCTGGTAAAATATAAATAGTAGTAAAGTGAGTGGATATTGTCAGTTTTTTTATTTTCGAGATGGACCTTGGGAAGTTTCCAAAACAGTCCTCTGCCATTCAACCTCCCTCCTCCTCCCCCTTCACGTTTACCTTCCATCTTGTTCGATCTGTCCCCATCCCCCCCATGCCTCAAGCTTCTTCCTGCGTGTCACAGCTCTTCCATTGTTAGCCGAGGTCCTTGTAGTTTCCACTGCAGAGCGAACACACGAGAGCTTTGAAAGAACAATCCCGCTTGATTTGTTGGCAACAATTTTAAATGGCGAATGGGGAATTGACAAACAATAGGTCCTTGACTTGTTTATGCTCGTCTCCTGAAAAATAACTAGGTTCAGTCCCTGATCCAGCTTTAATAGACAAGATCATGAACAACAATGCTGAAACCCACACATTATGTATGTATGTTGAACTTCTTTCGCACCGTGCGTAGCCAACCATGCTAATCGGAGGTGTAGGATATAAATCCGTTTTTTTTTAATGCCATTATAGATTGTTGTTAATTTATAGACTGCACATTAAATGTATATATATTTTTTGTCTACGCTGGAAAGAACACGGACAACATAACACGTTTTAGCACACTAGGGGGTGGAATGCTACATCAGGGCTTGATGGATAGTTGTGCTGAAGCCCATGAACACTTGCAGATGTGTATCGGTGAGTCATTCTTCGAGATTGAGTGCTAGTACCCCAATGCAGAGAGAATGTTTAAAACGTCCTGTGAAACCGATTCGGTTTCCCCAGGGAAAACAACGTGCGTGTGCATTATTATAATATCACTGTGTGTGATTTGTTTTCCATGTATTCACACGGTTGGTATATATGGTGTTGTGCAAACGTATACACTCAGGTTGTCCTTTTTTAATGATTATTTTTATTGTTGTTAAGTGTGCCCCTGACTGGACTTTCCAGTGGTCTTGGAGCTCTAACGCTCCATGCTGCAGGTGAAGCTGCTGTCTCCTGCCTCTGCAAGATTATCGGACGATAATAATAACATTTTTTTTAAACGAGCTGTTTGTGTGTGTGTCTATATATATATCTAGCTTGGTGTGTCTTCATTTATTGTGATGGTATATGTTCACAAGGTACAAGATGTCATACAGGATGAGGCGAATGGCATCTTTCCAGTGGCATGTGTTTTGATGCCCGGTTGTAACTGATGATCGATGGGTTGTCGGTATTAAACATGAAAACAGATTTCTACTTTCACTTACGCGACGTGTTTTCTCACCCCCCCCCCACTCCTGTCACTTAGCCGGCTCCCAGGAGCGCTGCTACGACAACACGCTGGGCTCGGCGCACCTGGTGGGCGATACCTGGGAGCGGCCGTACCAGGGCTGGATGGTGGTGGACTGCACCTGCCTGGGAGAGGGCCAGGGTCGCATCGCCTGCACGTCCCGCAGTGAGTGGGCGTCCCCCTCCAACCCTACCCCCCCACCCCCCCACCCCCCTGCACTCGCCGATGAGAAGCCCCCATCGGCCGCTCCCATCGGCCCTCCCTCCAGCTCCAAGTTCAAATCGCTCCCAGCTCGGAACGCGGCGACGGCGGTGGACCCGTTTGACATCGCTTTACCCCATCCCCTATCAACTGGTGAGGGCTGTCTTCGGAGAAAGCATTTTTTGCTGTCCTTCCCCCACACCTCCGATTAGCATGGATGTTCATGTACAGTGCAGAGTAAGTTCATCAGCCATCCATGCTTCCCCCGCGTTGCCGCGGAGTGTTGCTTGTTCTATTCGCTCGATCGCGTTCCCTTCTTCGTCTTGCCTCGTGCTCACCTCCTCTCTGACCGTTCATCACCTCGCCCCCTTGGCTTTGGTGCAAGTGCGCCTGTTTTTGTTTTAGTATTGCACAATTTTCTTCTCTAAGCACTACTGCTTGCCAGCACCTCCTTGAAGCGTTCCGTTGCATTGTTGCCTGCTCCGACGACGTTGTTGTCCTTGTTCTGTGCTGAAGCACCACAGGTTTCCCTTGCACCACTGGCTGGGTGACTGGCTACACGGGACTTTCCGTGGAACAAATTAACATTAATTGATTGCAATTAGGATTATGCTCGTTTAGCCAGGAAAAATAAACCTCGCCCAGTCGGTCGCTCCAATGTGCCGGGAGCATCATTCCTGCCTGAAAATAGCGGTGTACAATCCGAGATCAAATCGACATAGCATAACCATTAAAGCCTCCACAGTAGAATAACATATCGTGCTCGATGTAGTATGGATACCGTGTTACTGTGAATGCACACAATTTAACAAACAAAAAACTCCGTAATAGACGGCTCTCACTCTCTCCTTGTGCATCGCTGGGAGTTGCGCTATGGTGTAGATGACGCCGTGGTGCGTAGATTTCGCATGAATATTTTTTGAATGCTCGCCCTAGGGAGGAGGGATACGCATGGCGCAGTTGCGTAACACGTGTGCCCCGCAGCAAGAAGTTACCTGGGTTTGATCTCCGACTCGGGCACCTTTTCTGCGTGGATCTTTAAATGTTCACTAAGAAACGTACTGTTCACCTCAGGATTATTTGTGAAACGTGTATTTGAGTTTCCTAGCAACCTAAAAATGTAGTTTGTGAAGAGGTGCACATTTTACTACTAGGGTTTTTCTCCTTTTTCTGGCATCAAACCTGACACCTTTTTGCAAGGAATCATGTTAACATTAACCACAATACTTGCAGTCAAATGCAAACAAAAACAATACTTTGATAATGTATGCATTCTCCTTGAAACTCATTGGTCCACACCAGAGACAGCTTTTCTTAGAGCCTAGTCTCATATGGTGTTCGACCCAGATGACGCCCATAAGGCGCACAGTTCAAAGACAAAGCACTATCAAAGTAATGAGAGCTCGGGGTAAGCATCTACATTGATGCTTCCTTTGCATACATTTTCAGAGTATTGTTTTTTGTGTGCATTTGACTGCAAGTATTGTGGTTAATGTTAACATGATTACTTGCAAAAGGTGTCAGTTTTGTTGCCAGAAAAAAGGGGAAAAACCCTATTTGTATATTTTGGTACTGGCAAAGGAGAGTCCTCATGAGGTGCACATTTTGTAATCTCCTGGTACTGTTGAAGTTACCGTGGAGACCTTTACTTGGGAAAGACGACCTTGCTTTTTTTCTGGCTCTTTATTTATTTTTTGTTTAAACTTGTCCACATTTGTAAGGATGTTTACATTGAAGTTGGCAGTTAAATTAAATGAATTTCTATCGTAATTCTATTTAAAACTTGTGATCGATATCGGTCAAGTCGGTTTGTTTCGGGGAAGGCCCATAGGGCTAAGGAGCTCGTTTTCAAAGGTGACCCTGGCCAAAACAGCTGAGCACTCTCCGTGGGAAGGGAGCACTTCTGGTAACAACATAATATTGTGGTGCGGTCATTTCCCATGACCTCAACCTACTTTAGATGGTGCAGAATGCTCTTTTGTGTAGGAGCATAAAAGGAACTGTGCGATGGTAAAGTAAAATCGCACCTACCCAGTATGGTTGGAGATGAAATACACAAATCTGAATAGCACAGACGGCAATGACGATTAAAGGGTCGCGCAGCTTCTGTGTTTACAGTAGGGGTTGACTGTTGTTTCAGCAAAAGTCCTCCTACTTTCCACTGCTTTTTGCACAAAAAAAACCTTCCAGGTCTATGGCAAGTATGGCAACTTGGCCACTTTTGTCAGTTATTTATGGGCAGTCTTTTAAGACATCAATTCGGCCCGGTACCTTGATTTTTATTGTTTGGAGAATATCTAAACGTATAGATGAAACCGTACCTGCTGGAAGAGTAGGCCAAGTACGTTCCAGAGGGGGGGACGCCATTGAGCTTCATCTAATGGGGGAGGCTCTTCTGTCAGCAGTGGCATGAGCAAGCAGATGCGGAGCTGCACCTGTCGCAACGTTTATCTCAGAAAGATTATAGAAAATAGCAAAGTATGAAAAGCATCGGATCGTGCTTTCCGCTCGTATATTTAATTTTAATTTGTTCACGTGACTTTTACAGCCACTGGAGGGGTGCCACATTCGCAGTGGTGTATGAAAAGAGAATCTTAAATTGAATTGTGGCATCGAATTTTGACAATTCATCGCAAAGGGAGGGAAGTAAATTTTCAAATGCCCTCTTTTGTAGTACCCTGCCAGGTGGCTCAGCGGCAGAGCGAGCGGCTCGCAATCAGAAGGCCGCGAGTTCATCTCCTGGTTGGGGTTGACTCCGCCCATCATCCCGCTGGGGGGGGGGGGGGTCCATAAAATGAGGACCACTTTCTGGCGAATTCAACAGTGGTTGTCCGATGGATAGACTCGCCCCTCCCATAAGAATGTGGAATGCCCACCACTTGCTCTGGAAATGGGCATTGCCTCAATACTCATTCGAGCATTAAATTACAGTTCTGAGTCAAACTGGTGTGCTTAGCATCTATATCAAAATAAATAAATATATAGTACGTATAATTGCTCTAAAGCCGCCCAATCGAACCGTCTGCCTTTCAACTCTGTTCAAAACCCCCCCAGACCGCTGCAACGACCAGGAGACGCGACGCTCGTACAAGGTTGGCGAGACGTGGTCCCGGACGGATGCGCGAGGGCAGCCCCTGCGGTGCCTCTGCATTGGCAACGGCAACGGGGAGTGGAAGTGCGACCGCCAGACCTCCAGCGTCACCGCCACGGGTATGCCGCCCTCGCTCCTTCACAAGTCTCCTCCGAGTCACTGCCGCCACTGCCCCCCACGTTTGTCTACGGCTGTCGCGCTCGCCTGGCGGCCTAGTGGCGTCACGGTGGCGAGATGTTAACTACCTCGCCTGGTATACAGGAGGTCATATATTTGGAGTTTGCGTGCCTATCCGTCTCCTCTCTCTCCACCCATGGTTGCGTGGATTTTTCTCCAGGCTCTTCGGTTTTTCCCTCCACATTTAGAATCTTTGTGCGTTGTTTAGAGTATTTGGCTGCTATACATTTCCACATGAGAAACCACTTTGTTGAGCTGTCATTTGCGGCCAGGTCGCTTCTAAAAGAGCCATATAGCTCAGTGGGTCTTACCTGGTAAAATAAAAATATTTTTTCTTGCGAGTATGTTAACTCCTAACAAAACACAAAACCCAAGAAGGGCCATTTCCCTGAAACGTCACCTAATATATATATGTTTTATATTTGTTTTCCTTTTAAGGTCACATAGTGGCCTTTATCGAGTCCTTGGATGTTACTTGTCCTTGTGCACCACTGCTAATAAAGCAGCATCACCAAATAATGTGTTTTGATGTTGACTACTGTGTTATCAAGGTTGCAAAGTTACAGCAAAGCTGTGGGGCTTAACCATGCCACAGTTGTGCCCTCACGCAAACACTACTGATGGTGGTGGCTATGCACGTGGCCTGCAATCCAGCCCTGTGGAGGCAGCGAGGGTCGGAGGATCATACAAATTTTGTGGAACTCTCTTCCTGTGGGCATTGAGTAGCGATACCTTGACTCGCCAGGAAAACACAGTACAGCAAATATGTGGGCTTGGCCTCTTCCCTCTGTGTGAGATGGTGTTTGTCCCACATGTAAACATTCATTAATTGGCCGATAACACCTTCATATACAGAGGACCGCAGAGTTTGGGCTATTAATGGTGCCGGCTCGCTGCGCAGGCTGCTTCTTTCCCGCTTGTCTGTGCTGTCTCGTGCCTCTCAAGCCATTCTCTCTCTTCGAGAGAGGTGTGAATGCAGTGCAGCTGCGGCACGTTACAAGTTGCAATTAGTTCCCTCTTCTCGATTGAGTGCCACACATTCGACGAGCACAGTTGGCCACGCACAGCGCAAAAGAAGTTCAACGTGCGAACGATGGTTTGTCGGCGGCGTGCGCCCCCCCCCCCCCCTCCCCCCCCCCCCTCTATCTGTAGGTACAGGACAGCTGCACCAGGCAGGTGTGCAGGACTCGGCCACACACCAGAGCAGTGTGCAGCAAACGAGCGTGCACACGAGCGTGCACTCGTCGATGTACCGGCCCACGGTGCAGTGCGAGTCGGACGGGGGCGTGCTGTTCAGCACCGGCGAGCGCTGGGTCAAGTCGCAGGAAGGGGGACAGCTGCTGTGCACTTGTCAGCCCAGTGGAGTGAACTGCCAGACCATCAGTAAGCCCCGTGGATACATTCACCTTGGAAGTTGTTGGGGATTTTTTTTTTTCATTGATGATTAGTAATTTTTTGTTCGACGCGGTAGATGCATTCCCGAAAGAAGGCCGCGTTAAGTGAGGAATATTCGTTGCCGAATTGCATTTGCACTGTAAAGTCTTTCCATGGCGGGACAAAAAAACTGAGATGAGGATACGCCACCGTGGTACTGTATCGTTCAGCGTACTGTATTGTGTACCGCTCAGGCACGCAGCTCAAGAAAGTGGTTTGTCCCATCGACCGCTCAGAAACTGCGTGTATAATGGTGCGCATTCTGCAGTATAACAGAGTGCACGTTCTGCGTAATAACGGGGTGCGTGTTCCGCATTATAATGGTTGCCGCGTTATAACGCTGCGCGTTCCGCGTAATTACGGTGTACGTTCCACCTAATAACGGTGTACGTTCCACGTTGTGCCACAAGTGTTCCTTCATAGCAGAACCGCGTTTGAGCAAAAACGCGTGATAGTGTGGACACGTGTTAAGTGAGGGCTTGCGGTACGGCCGGAAAAAGTTAAAGATTCATAAGATGTTTTTTATATTTTGACCAAATGTCTGTTGTAAAACCCTCCGCCACCTGACATTGTCAAAGAAATGAAACTGCCGCGTGCATCGAGTGTTCAACACACCAACTGTTATTGTTTCGGCTTACCGGCGAAACTAGTGTGTCATACCAACAAAGCCATGTACCCATAGGCAAAAAAGTAGCACAATTAACAAAAGCACATCAGTTTGTCTTTATGAATCTCAGCAAGTACCGTTAATGATAACCGACACTATATACGGTACATTCAAATCATTTATCGGCACTATACGCTACATCCAAATCGTTTATTGATGCTTAATACGGTACATACTAAATTGCCTAACAATGCTGCCACTCTTCTCTCCCCCCCCCCCCTTGCTTTGCTCCGCGGCCCAGCCATAAAAACACACGGCGGCAACTCGGATGGGGCTCCGTGCGTGTTCCCCTTCACGCACGAGGGGCGCGTGCACAGCACGTGCACGGCGGAGGGGCGCGACGACGGCAAGCTGTGGTGCAGCACGACCGCCGACTACGCCCACGACAAGAAGTTCTCGCTGTGCAGCCAGGAAGAAGGTGACCCCCCCCCCCCCACCCACCCCACTCGTTGCAACCACTTCGCTTTCCAAAAACGATAGCTTCATTTTGTTTAGTTTTTTCTGTTCTGAATCGCACGTGGTTTTAATTAAATTGTTATCCGTATATGGTAGCGAAACTAGTTTGGGGGCAGAGAACCGTAGAGACACAACTGAACTCTATGATAGCTGTCACCAAACTGTGCCACACGTCCTCCTGCATGGCCTTGTAGGTGCCTCGGTACCGATAAAGTTATTTTATATTCGTTTTCATTCCGGTTGGTAAGCATGTACGTCATTGTAATGAAACCAGAAGTAAAACTGATTACGTGTGCGTGTACGTCATCAGTTTTTCTTCCGGTTACGGTCGTCATTGTCCAGGAACAACGGTGACGCTAGTGACCACGAGGGGTGGGAACTCCAATGGAGCGCTGTGCCACTTCCCGTTCGTGTTCGGTGGCCGAGAGCACGTCGCCTGCACTTCGGAGGGTCGCGCCGACGGCATGAAGTGGTGCAGTACCACGGCCAACTTTGACACCGACCAACGCTACGGCTTCTGCCCCATGGCAGGTGTGTGTACGGCCGTGGGCCCCAAGGATGCTGGAGGTCTAGGTTGTTAAAAATAAAATAGAGTGAAAGTAGTTTTATTCTCACCGTATATAGCCATACGTGCTAATTGCTATAATGTAACTCGGAGCAATGAAGCGTTGAGCTGATCTGCAACGAGTATTTCAGCTGATGGCTTAGCATTGTCAGCTGCATCCTTGCCACGATGTTACTTGGGTGCAGGAATTAAATTTGCGTGAAAAGCTCGGAGTATAAAATATTGAATGCACGTGTGTCTATCCTTCACATTCTGTATCGCATGAAAAAAAAAGACGAAAGGAAAATGTTTTTCTTGTCGAGGGTGCACCCACAAAATTGTCGCCTTTCCCAGTTCACATTTTACCCCTGAAACATCCAATACAAACCAATGAGAGACGCGTGCCTCATGTCTTATTGGTAGAATTGTCTGGAAGTTGGTTCCCCATCGACTTCTATTTAAACGTTTACGGCATGACGTCATTGTCTGTTAAGCCAAGGCTATGGCTTTGACGTGGTGGTACACTAAAAAGTAAAAAAAATAATTCTACACTGTAGTCCAGCGCTTTGGAGGGCAAGGGTTGGTGGACCATGCAAACGTTGTGAAACTCCCTTCCCATGGGCAGTGAGGTTACCATACCCTGGTTTGCCAACAGAAAATGTGGACTCCACGTGTTCCATTTGTGCAAGGTTAGTGTTGCCTCCCCACGTGTGTGGGATTTCTCCGAGTGTTCTGGTTTCCTCTTACATCACTGGAGTTGGACATACATCCCAATGTAGGGCAACAGAGCTTGGGCAATTGTTGGTGCCGGTTCCGGCAGCCTTCCCCCGCTTGCTTGGTTTCCCACACTGTTGAATCTCCAGAAACTGTGTGCATTATACATGCAATATTCAGTGTGCGTTTCCTAACCTTCTGAAGCCTTTTAAGGCCCGCCAGCCACTACTTTGCCACTGCATTTTTTTCTCGCCACAGCCCATTATCCACGTGGACCACCCTTACTAAAATTGCCCACTGGGGGACATGTCTAGCCTAGCAAGTCAGGAAGGAGTTGACCGGATAGCATGGTGCATTGAGGAGTGGTGGGGGAGCGGATGGGTACGCTACACATTGACGGGATTGGCTTATAGCCTGGCATGTTGGAGTGGACCTGTAAAGCAGTACGTTGAAATGGGGGGGCTGCTTGTGTGGTCATGTCAGTGTGCCACGGTGACGAGATGTAAACTACTGCGCCTGGTATACAGGTCGTGGGTTCAATCGCGTGGACAATGTGCTGACCGACACTCGATACAACTCGAACATATCGGGGAGCGAGGCAGATATGTTAACCACCTCGCCTGGTATACAGGAGGTCGTGGGTACTATCCCGACCCTTACTCCTGTATATTTGGAGTGTGCATGTTTTCCCCGCGATGGCATGGACTTTTCTCTGCGTCCTTCGTTTTTTCCCCTCCAAGTTTAGAATCAACGTGCATTTAGAGTATTTGGCTGCTATAAAAAAAAATTCAGGCAGTAATTCACTTCATTGGACTATTATTTGTAGCCCAGGTAGATTCTGAAAAAGAGAGGGGAGAGGGAGGCATGCAAACTAAACAATTTTTTTTATTTTACTAGGAAAAGGCCGACTGAACTGTATAGTTCTTTTCCTGAAGTGACCTAGCCACCAGTAATAGCTGAACAAAGTGGCTTGTGTGGAACTTTATAGCAGGCAAACACTATAAACGCGTGACGTTGATTTTAAATGTGGAGGGAAAAACCAGAGGAACCCGGAGAAAAATCCACGCGACCACAGGGAGAGAGACACGCATACTCCAAATATACAGCAGGCGTCAGGGTCGGGATCGAACCCACGACCTCCTGTATACCAGGCGAGGTAGTTAACATCTCACTACCGGGGCGCCCTGATGATGGGACCACGGCCCAGAAGCGGAGTCTGAAACACGCCGAGCCGAAACGTTTTCGGGTGCTTCAGGGGCAGCCCCCCCCTCCCCCCCCCCCGTCTTATTTGCACTATCACTATTTACACACGTGCACTAGTTTAAAAATTTCTGTTAATTATAATGATCAGTGTTCATAATGACATTGAAATCACAACACCATTATTAACCTCGAGATAAAATTGATATAAATCACACCCGATGTTTTAGCTTTTTGTGGTAATTTTGTCCTGAATGAGGGTTCTTTTCGTAAGGGCAATTTATTTGGAGAAAATAGCATCGGAGATTTCTGCTGATGGCAGGGACTTTGAGGCTCCGTCAACTGCCGCTGAGCAAAGGGCTCCAGTGTCTGTGTACGGCCAACAAAACACATCTGTCGACAAAAAATAAACATTGTAAACGTTTTCAGAGGAACACGCATAATGTTTCTCCAGGGATGTAAACTACATAATAAACACCGTGTTGGTGTTTATTATGTTGTTTTCAGTGAAAATAGTGAACCAGAATTGGACGAGATTTTTTATACTTTCATTCAATTATTGAAATAGAAAATGCATCATGCAGCGAAGGGAATCCATGTCCATAAATAAAAATGGTTGGAGATAAAAATGGATTAATATACTTTTTAATAGGAAATGGTTAATGCTTCACAGATATGTAAGCTGTGATGAGTGTTTTTATCACAAACACATTGGGACTGTTATTGCCATCACTTAACTTCAGTTCCAATTGCTCTTGTAAACTGGTACAATATCCATGCACGCTGAATGATATCGTCACATCATGAGAGGTGCAACGTTAGCAACTCTTTATATTGTGTGTGGTGTGGAGTTTACAGAATTTGTCGAAAATAATTGTGGGTGGATGCTGCTCCCCCCCCCCTCCGCTCAGCTCACGAGGACGTGTGCACGGCGGACGGCGTGCAGCACCGCGTGGGCGACCAGTGGGACCGGCCGCACGAGCTTGGCCACGCGATGCGCTGCACATGCATCGGTGGTGGCCGCGGCGACTGGACATGTGTGCCCTACACCAAGATCCTCGGTGGGCGCCCGTGCGCAGTCACGCCGGCGCGCGCTCGCACACCGCTCGCCAGTTTCTCTCCAGCTTGTTCACGCGACGTCGGAGTTATTATTATTTTTTTATTGCAAGAACAGCACGCCGCGTGACTTGCATGATCTGGTATCGCAATTCGCGGAGGGCGGTCCCGATGCAACTGGACCATATGAAGGAGGGGAGGGAGCAAGTGAAGTGGCACCGTGTTTTTTTAAATAAATTCAACATTTTTTGTGCTGAGCTTTAATCGCAGAATGCACGGGGTGAAATGCTCATGCCGTTCGCCCGTTACCTGGCACGCCTGTACTATGAAGTTCAACATGTGGGCTTTGTTTGTGGAGGCACGATGTTGATGACATCACACCACTTGTTTAACGCTCCAGACTGGGGGACATTCACAGTTCTGGCAATTGCCCGGTTGCCAGAACTGTGAAACGTTGTACTCTGTTGTTAAATGTGTGTGGATCGCTCTGCACCATTTAACTGGTGCTGCTTGAAGCAGGAAGAAAGTGACACGTTTGTTTCTCGCATGACAACTTTATTTCTTTGGCTGTGTCAGGTGGAGGAGGGTGGTACGACACAAATTCGCATTTCACCCACGAGGCGATCTGACTGAAAAATCTATCCTCAATTGTACTTGAAGTGTTAACGACGGGTAATTTCGCGACTAAACGTATAATAACGTGTGTGTGTGGTGTATGAAGTTTGCAGGCCATACCAATACTCTTGTGTTGTGTGCATTGCAGACCAGTGCGTGATAGACGGGCGGACGTACAACGTGAACCAGACGTTCCTGAAGAGACACGACGAGGGCCACATGATGAACTGCACCTGCTTGGGACAGGGCCGTGGACGCTGGAAGTGCGATGCGATGGGTGAGTTATTAACATTGTTCAGCAATGTTCTTTGCCATTGTTATCGTCATTATTATCCATTGTCAAGCTTCATCTACTACTATGTCAATCGTCCTCATCAATGCTGAGTTCACACATTTCAAATGTAAAATGTCTTAAGCTGTACACCAGGTTCTTGAGGTGACATTTACCACAGTCTCTCCATTTACCCAATCCGTGATATATACAGTTTAAAGATCTTGTCATGTATATATATAAAGCCGAGATAAGTGTCTGTGCAAGAAAACTGTTCTGTTAAGTATATAAATCAGAATTGAGGACTCATTTTAAAATTAGAAAATATTATAGTTTGACATTTTTACAATCAAACACGCACTTGCCTCCTGTTTTTAACCCAAATCCAGGAGTGGCGGTTCCATTTCGTGGCTGGACAGGCGAGTTAGTCCACACCGCAACCACTGTTGACCTTCAACAAAGCGATGGTCATTTTTCATGATCATTTTGTTTGGGTTAGATCGCGTAATTGTCAATGTATTGTAAACCCACCTTCACACAGCTAATTGGTTGGGGTTGTCACGTAAACAATGCCAAATTGTCACGACTTCAGCACACCCACCGGTGTGTTTCAGAGCAAACCCACAACATGTACACTTTGAGTACACAAATTTGAGCGAGGTAGTAACAAATTGGAAGGTTACTAAATTGGCTGTGCCAGTTGGAGGTTTGTTCACGACACGCAATCTAAACCAAATGAACTTCATCATGTTTAAAATTGGTCGCAAAAGCCGAAAGTGTCTTTTTAAAATTGGTGGTAATATTATTGACCTCTCCAAAGGAATGAAATGCCAAATCGCGGCCCAGCTGGATATTTTGCAATCGCTTAAAAAAAACATTTGTCGTCCATCCAACTTGCAGGCATTAACTTTGAATGTTTTACTCCGCTTTTGCAAATTATGGCAACTTTGGATCCATTTCAAGTTCACCGAGTCCCAGCAGCTGATGGATACAATGATAAAAAAAAACTCATTCGTTAATAATGCTACCTTAAAAGGAAACGTTTTGAATAGGCTGCATTTCAAACAATGGCCCTTGTTTACAGCACATAGAGGCCTTTTTTTACGGTGACTTTTCGGGCAATGTTATTCACGAATGAGATAAAAAAAAAGATTTTGTGTTGGTGCACCACTGCCAATTGAGTAGCATGGCCCAATGATTAGTTTAACACTGATTTGTTAGTCAGGAATAATCTCTGAACGATGTGTGGCTCCACAAATTAGTCTGAGTATATTCTCACAGAGACCTGCTTCGTAGCAGCAAGTTTTATTCTGTGCGATGTACACTTTATGTCATGCACAATGACACTCGTTGATATTCACCCTGGAGGGACCTTTGGCCGAGTTGATGCCTAGATTAGGATTTAATTTCACAACTTGGCAAGTGTGAGTCGGCAGATCTAGGCACAATGTACCACCCTCTGCTGCCAAATGTATGATTGGGGTAAACAGATTTTAGTTGTTCTTTTTGTGTTTGAGTTTTCAGCCAGAGTTCTCTTTTACGCTTTGCAACTGGCATTGAAAGCGTTTATGTATTAGTTCCGTCCGTTCTTAAAGGGGGCATGATAACTCTTGCAAAAATGATCCAATATAAATTTAAATATATTTTTGTTGCTTTTAAGGAATTGTCCAACATTAAAACTGGCAAATCCAAGCCCCGTTGTCTAGTCATGAGCTACTTGTTGTTTCCTGTACATATAGCACGAGCACTATCGTTGTCCCTTATTAAATACTTATGAGGACAAAGCATAATCCATGCATATGCTTGGTTTTATTCCATATTCAATATATAGTTTGGTTTTCGATGTAAACCCAATTTTTTTTTTATATATATTGTTGTATTTTTATTTGGGCATTTTTGTTTTCTAAAATGTTGCTAATTTAGTACCAACTTACATTTTCAAGAACATTTTGCTGCTAACATTGGCTGCTGTAGGCTGAAAATGAAACGAAGCACCTACAAACCTGAGGTTTATTTTTGTTTGCTAAAATGAAAGCCGATATGGGATCGGTTGTTTATGGTGGCACAGCAAGGTTCCTGTTATTTATGTAACTACTCACACCGGCTCCCAGATATCCTCCACGCAGTTTATCATGAAAATCTCGAGCGATTCTTCTCAACATTTTCAGACCCATTTCCCCAAAACTCAATTTAGATCGTTAAGGCAAATGCTTGGCAAGTAATGACCTTTTATGGACATGCGTTTGCCAAATACTCCACTGGAAATAAAACAAATTAGACGCATGCTGTAGATTACGTCCACCCTTTGGCTGCACTGGGGTATCTTTCACCGCCACTTGTTAGTTACGCCAAAAGATAATTATTCGCAAATGTGGAGTCTCCGGAGTTTGGCAAGTCCTTTCCTAAAAACAAACAATGAGTGCACGAATAATATAATGAAATAAAACCACTAAAACCCTGTGAACTTTCAAATAAACGCAATTCGATATCGAAATGCTCGATTGAGTATTTTGTTATTAACACGGTTTACATGAAAAGCCCTTGCACTTTATTTTCAAATATATATTTTTGGTCTTGTTAAACTTCATGAAGGTGTCCTCATGTCATCGAACTCCAAAAGGCCTGGAGCGTGCTGAATTGTGCGAGTATTAGTCTCTCGTTCATGCGTAGAGTATACACAACATTTGGGCGGAATCGACAAGCGTTGAGCTTGAGAAAGCACATTGGCTGCGAGCGTTACAAAATATATATTTTTTATAACACCATTAGGTGGAATATGTGCAGCCAGTACATATAATGGCAAAAAAGAACTTGTAATTCTTGTCCGAAAAAGTTTGGTATTTTTATGAATTGTTCACGTTGGTATTTATTTACAAAAGTTTGGTAGCAATCATTTTAATGGCCATATAGCTGCAGGGTAGAAACGTTGCCTCTTGTTAAACTGTGGCTTTGCAGAAGTCGCAGCGTGGGCTTTTGCTGCTTGGCAGGTAATATTTAATCACCCTGACAACAAGAGTGCTTTGTTTTCTTGACCGGCCGAAGCGTGGACGTAACATTTAGCATTTAGTTTTTGCCTTCTAAAGGCATATGCATCTCCAAGATGCATTGTACAGTAAGTTGGGTATAGAAATGAATGGAATTCCACCAAATGGAGAGAGGGGTTTAGCAGCTTTCAGGAGCTTAAGTACAAGTTGTGAATCTCGCCGAGGCTATTCAGTGACACTGGAACATACTTTTCCGCAATTAGATCGGATAAATAAAGGCATGAAGATAAATGGGCGAAAGTATAATTCGCCGGCGACAATCCTTACAACAACCACGTTGACGATATACTCGTGGAACTGATTGAAACTTAGAACCAAGAAGGATGCAAAGTGGGCCTCAACAACCCATCGGGCCTCTTGGTAGCTTGCCATAATTTTTCACTTCCATGGTGAATTTGATGGATGGGTGTATGGAATTGATGTGTTTGAAAAATTGGTTCAGTGCTGACTAGCCACGTGGCCAGATGACGAAAGTGTCATCTACGTATCTCTTCCACAGGGAAGGACGTAGGGTGGATGTCAGGATGGCATCTATTTCAAATTGCTCCATGAATACATTCGCTATCACTAGTTATAAGGGAGAACCCATAGGGGGGTACCTTCATTTTGTTTGTAGAATGTACCATTCCAGATTAAATAAGTGTTGGTAAGGCAGTGCCTTACCAAAGTTGGTACATCAGGATTCGGTCCCTGTTGGACCAAGTCGAAACTGACAAGCAAATCATTTGGAGACAGTGAAATGTCCTTGAATTCAAGAAATCAAGTGAGCTGAGTTAAGTACTGCTGAGGTGGTCTTGCCTGTGAATGGAAGCAGGGTCTCAGACAGAAATCAGACCAGTTTGTAGGTAGGTGAGTTGATGGTAGAAACGACAGGATGGAGTGGAGTACCTCCTTTATGGATTTTTGGAAGGCCATAAAATCTACTAACAGGCAAAGGCTTTAGAGAGAGCTGCTTGGTCGGTTCGATTAGAGAAGTCGAATTGGTGATGATATTGTTGGTTTTTGTAGCCAGGCGGTTGGTAGGATCTTTGTTGATTTTGGTATAACTTAAAGTCCTGGGTTTTGTTGTTGTATGTGGGTTTATCCATGATGACCGTGGCATTGCCCTTGTCGGCTGAAAGGATGATAATGTCATCTCTCTTTTTCAATTGAGCGAGTTCAGAGCGCTCGTCCCTGCTGATGTTACTAATGGGTTTGTTCGAGTTTTTGAGGATGGCAGCGATTTCAGATCTTGCCACATCTGCTGGGATGTGACCCAAACCTTTTGAGGGCTACGTCAACCTGGGCAATGATATCATCCACTGGGATGTGTTTGGGGGGTGACTGCAAAGTTCAGCCCTTTAACTAGTACCGATTTTAGGCTATCGGAAATTGGACTGTTATTCAGATTGACGACAATCTTATTAATATCTAACTTTTTATGATGTGGATCTGGCTTCTTTTTTTTTTGACAGGATGTTGAATTTAGCAATCGGGATAACTTTACATTTGCTTGACATTGTGGTAGCAGAAGAAACAGTCCTGTTATCTACAAGGTCCCAGTCAGATGTGGACATTTTATCGGTTCAGCAGTGCCACTGCTGGATTCCTTTTTCTGCCTGAGGACGACCACTTGTGTTGCGATCGAAACGTGATATATTATAATTGGTTTTTTACCCTTCTATCTGGAAACTTCAAGGACAGTGCACATTATCAGAGTTGTGTTTTTGTTTGCATTATGACTGCAGGTATTGCGGTCTATGCAAACATGACTCCTTGTAAAAAGGTCAGTTTTGTTGCCAGATAGAAGAGTAAAAAAACAATTATCATATTTTTACTGGCAAATGAGGTTCCCATAACGTGATATATTTTTTCACGTTTTTTTTCTACCTACGTGACTTTACCAAAAGAACCAAAGAGTCTAAATTCTCCTGAACAAAAGGAAATAGCTGTTGGAGAAACAAAGCTGGAAAACACAACACAGTGCATTTTTGTATCTGGGCTAATTATTAAAAGGGGGTGATTCATAATTGGTTTTATTTTCCGTTCGATCGTGTAGGTTCAATGTCCAGTTTCTTTCAACAATATAACCCTCCACCACCTGACAGAGCCAATCAAATCGAGTTGTCACGTGCCAGTCGAATCAATGTGGTGGAGGGTTATATATACATGAAATAACATTGCACATACACAATGATCTAAACCCCAAAAAACTTAATCAGAATATTGGTTTTATCAGCTAAATCCCACTGAGCTATCAGCTTTTCCAGAAGTGACCTGGCCACAAATGAAAGCTGAACGAAATGGCTTATCGTGTGGAAACTTATAGTAGCCAAATACTCTAAATAATCTATGGTCCTAAATGAGTTTCCACCGGATGCATCTCCACCTGCCTTGACAATTGGCGTTGAAACTTTGAAGACTCCGTGAAGATTTTGCTGTACTACAAAAATGTCCGGTGTCTTCATTCGATCGTGGCCAAAGCTGGCTATGCCTCGTCCCCTCCTTCTCGTCTAACGTGATTTGAAATTAACAAAACCACACAGCCATTATGAACGTTTACAAACATTCTCAGTGCCCCACCCATCCTTTCCAGGCAAATGCATTTATAACCTTCCCACGCTACCCCCACCCCCCATAGTATTCGCTAAGAGCGTCCCGTCGACCAACAATAGCCTTTTTTTACCGAACCTGTTGGTGATTTCGCACGGCCGCAAAGTGCTAACATCACGCGGGCAAACTACACGGTCGCCTCGCGTTTTTACGCGCGTTTACGTAACACGATTTTGAAATAGGTGGGTTAGATTAACTTACACTTGTTATGTGCGAACTATTGTCGAAATATCACACTCCAGCGTGTTGGCCTTGGTGTACAGAACACGCTGCGAGCTCATCATTAGTCAGGCAGCAAAGTTGAGCGGCGATGCTCTCCGAGGTGCAGCACAGCAACAACCACAAGCAAGGGCAGAAGCATCAGCGTCTACTTTATAGCGATGCTCTCTGAGGTGCAGCACAGCAACCACAAGCAAGGGCAGAAGCATCAGCGTCTACTTTATAGCGATGCTCTCTGAGGTGCAGCACAGCAACCACAAGCAAGGGCAGAAGCATCAGCGTCTACTTTATAGCGATGCTCTCTGAGGTGCAGCACAGCAACCACAAGCAAGGGCAGAAGCATCAGCGTCTACTTTATAGCGATGCTCTCTGAGGTGCAGCACAGCAACCACAAGCAAGGGCAGAAGCATCAGCGTCTACTTTATAGCGATGCTCTCTGAGGTGCAGCACAGCAACCACAAGCAAGGGCAGAAGCATCAGCGTCTACTTTATAGCTCACCATATTGAAGATCTTGTCTGCGTGAACTTTGTCTTGTGCACATTTGTATACCAATATGTCTGGTAAACGTCCAGCTACATCCAAGGATGCCTCCAAATCCTTCATTAAATAGGCTGTTACTATCTTTAATACATGTATGGCAGTATTGTAAATATAATATGTACTGTAATCAATAAAATATTTAGTCATAAGAATGAGGTTCGATAGTGTGCTCTCCCTAACCCCAACCATTCCGTTTATTTGTAAGCGATTTTTGAGTTATGTGTCGTTTTGTCAAGAACACCCCCCCCCCCCTCCGTAAAACGAGAAGTAGCCAAATTGCTAAATTATTTTGCATCAAAATTACGTATATGATGTCACTGGGCTGAAGCGATCAAACTTCCCACGTAACGTTATTTTACTCCAAAGGTGTGGCGTGGAGGACTGTACACTGTTGACCCCCCCCATCACTGTTGACCCCCCCCATCACCGTTGACCCCCCCCCATCACCGTTGACCACACCGTGTCTCAAATCCTGCTTTTGTGGTCGTATTGTTGTGTGTGGTCCACAGACCAGTGCCAGGACACGGACTCGAGGCAGTTCTACCAGATCGGAGAGACGTGGGTGCGGCTTGTGGAGGGCTCGCCGTACATGTGCATCTGCCTCGGCAAAGGCATTGGCGAATGGAGCTGCAATCCTCAGACGAATTTGAACGAAGGTACGAAGGGTCGTGCATTTCAAACGAATTTTTATCCATGTCTTAAATAAGGTTGGATTTATTGTAATAAATATATTCATCTTGCCGGGTGGCTCCGTGGCAGAGCTTGCGGCTCGTAATAGGAAGGTCGCAAGTTCCAATCCTTGTTGGGGGATTGACTCTGCCCATACTTCCTCTTGGAAAAGTCAGCCACAGTGGTTGTGTCAAATGGTTAAGACACTTCCCCTGCCATATGAATGAGGAATTTCCACCACTGGCTCAGCAGCGGTGAAAACGGACGAGCTCCAGCTGAAAGCTGATGTTGATCAGAGAGTCTCTTGAGTAGTGTGATCAACAATCAATCGCCCAGTGGTTTACTCTCTTCCACTATCTTAACCATCTTGATCATGGGGTGCTGCAGTTTCGAGGAGATGGCATCTCCATCACCTGGTACGCAGGAGGTCGTAGGTTCCATCCCAGTTCCTGGGATGCCTGTCCGTACGTTTGGAGTC
This sequence comes from Lampetra planeri, assembly GCF_965212315.1. Taxonomy (NCBI): domain Eukaryota; kingdom Metazoa; phylum Chordata; class Hyperoartia; order Petromyzontiformes; family Petromyzontidae; genus Lampetra; species Lampetra planeri. The sequence goes on from NC_136127.1 coordinate 1,864,249, forward strand.
CGCGCAATTTCTCTCCCCTCAGTGATTGTCGATTTTTCTGTGGGTTCCTATGGGTTTTCCCTCCACATTTTAGAAACGTGCCTTTAGATTATATGGCTGCTACTATGAATTCCCACGTGATGATATAAGCCACTTCGATGGACTTTCATCATGTGTGGCCAGGTTGCCTCTGAAAAGGCGCTAATAGCTCAATGGGCTTCATCTGGTAAATAAGTAAATAAATAAGGAAAACAGTAAATTGAGGTTAAATCAATATTATTTTTCTCCTGTTTGTGAAAGAGGCATTTTGTATATTTAATCTGTAATTTCGTGTTCATCTCAATGTATTAATTTTCGCTGGAGCGTTGTTCATAATTTTCAAGAAAATTAGGTTATATTTAATTAATTAAGCTGTTGCCTTTTTTTGGTGGTGGGAAATAAATTAAAGGCTCAGGAAAATAAACCGACCACGAGTTTTCCAGTCGCCCCTAAATTCCACGTAATTTAGGGCCCGTTAAACGAACGGCCAGTGGCACATGGCAGTAATCAGCATTCGGTTTTGAGGTATGCTCGTATTAGGCTTAATGTTGCACATGTGGCAGTGGTTTAGTCCCCTTTCTGATAAATGTGTCGTCGGTTACGTTTACCTCTCAAACTGTAATTTCTGGAACGCGTTTTAATGCGTTTTGTTTTTGTAAAGGTGGAGAGAAAGGCCCATCGTGTCCTGTGTAGGTACAGTCGACTGGGCACTTTTCTTCAGCTCTATTTGCTGTCCTCTCCCTCCTTCGTAACCAAGTTACAATCGCTGCCGGTGAGAGGACTGCAATGAACGGATGTTCTGGCATGCTCGTGATTGGAACATCTTCGCCGGTTATAAAAATTTATGCTGGCCTGCCTACGATCCATCTTGGGTTTAACCAGGCTGGATTGTGTGAGGAGCTCACAAATCCTTAAGATGTGGACAAAGTCCCATCGGTGAGCTCCTCCGGAAGGCAAGGCTGCGTTGGCTGGGTCATGCAGCCCGCATGCCCAGCCACCGCATGCCTCAAACAGCTTTTGTTCAGCCGGCTAGAGGGGGCTAAACAAGCGCGGCACGGGCCAGAGAAGAGATGGAGTGATGTGGTACAGGAGGACGTGGAGCTGAGTGGACTTGCCGATGACTGGTACCAGCAGTGTCAAGATCGGCCTCTGTGGAGGAGGCTCGTGAAGGATGCTGCTGGGCAGTTAGAGGCAGTAGCCCTCCAACAACAACGGAGGGCAGAGGAGAGCGACGCTCACAACAACGAGCGAAGCACCGGGTGGCTAAAGCGCAGCAATTTGGCACAGTAGGGGGCACAGTCATCTCAGTCAGTCGACCTGTGGCACCTGGGTCTGCTCCGTGACCTCCTGCCAGCGGGCGTTCGTCACTTCACGTGCCTCAACGTCCACGTGGCCTCAACGTCCACATAGCCTTGCACAAGTGCCGTGGTGATGTCACCGCCACTTAGTGGTGAATGGCGGTGGTTGTTGTTGTGATTGAGGAGTCTGGTAGCACCATCGTAGTCGTAGTGAGGGCCGGAGACTTTGCGATTACTCTTGGTGGAAGCCTGAAGGATTTATTAAACAATTCTAAATACGGTAGTTTACAACCGTGCTATTATGAAAAACATGTGTGCAGCTTGACGTGATGAAGCTTTAATGGTGAGGGACCATTCCTACAATGTTGCCAGAGTCGAGTGATATACAACTGTATTCGTGACAGCATTGTGCTCTAATATAAATTCCTTCGTATATACACGAAAGCTCCCCCTCATAGCCTCACCAGACTGTTGGGGCAAGTGCTGTCAGAGGGCACCTCTGAAGGCCAGCATGGCACCACATCCGGCTGCCTTTGTCTCCCTAGTGACGATGTTTACACACTGTACCAGTCGACCTCGGGGCAGCCCAGGACAGGTTCAGATGATCGTCACTGGTGTTGCCCATGAGCGGGAATCGACCTCGGGCCACCGGGTTCATAGCACAGTAGGCTAACCGCTAGAGACAAAGATCCCCCGTTTAGCCTTAACAAACTGTTGGCACAAGTGTTGTTAGCGAGCACCTCTCCCGCACGCACAGCGGCATACTGTAAATGAGAACCAAAGTATCCACGTGGTCAAGTGAACCACGGGACTCTGTTTCCAACTTCCAAGGCACCCCTGCGCCGGTGGTGAGAACAGCCGCTGTTGACTTTTCGCACAGCGGGGTTCACATTGTCAACACCAGAAACCCGATGGGTCCGAGTCGACCACCAGCCAAGATTTGAGCCTACGAGACCACCTCCCCGTTCAGTCGAGTGGCTCTATCCCCACAGCACCAGATGGCCTGACGACACTTAAGTAGAACATTGTTCATGGCCAATGCTGTTGGTGCCACTGCACCTCGCCATTGCTTCCTTTCCACCACATCCCACAGTTTTCAGTTTCATTTTTATTCATTACGTATAGCCCTGTGAGCCATGCGGCACTTGACTCGGGTGCAACCGCAACAAACAAAAACATGAACAAAGAACATCTTAAAGTGACGACGCGCAACAGAAACATACAGGAAAAAACAGCAAAGTCTTCCTTCCAGAAAAAACAGTGGGATGCAAGTCAAACAATAACAACCATAAGTCAATTTAGATTAAAGTTATCAGGCTAACACTGTACTTCAACAAACAAACATGGCTAAACCAAACGTTTTTTAAATTACCAAAATAAATCTATAAAAACAATGTAACAGTGATCATAGGAACTGTGATTCAAATTTAACAAAAAACGATATACATAACATGTACGACAAAACTTTGCAGCCATAGCTGGCAGCATGAGTCACTCCATAACAGCAGGAGTATCAGTAGGAGTATGTATGAATGTTGAACTGTTTGACCATACTTCACTAGGCTGGTCACTGCGGGTTTGTGAAAGGGCAGCCAAGTTTACAGCGCAGTGCGCCAATCACCACTCGTCACTGCTGTTCGTGCGCGTTAATTAGCAAAGTGTGACGAACAGCATTCAGCATTCGTATCCATGTATGGTTAACTTCTTTCGCACCGTACGTAGCCAACTGTGCTAATTGGAGGTGCGGGGGAAGGTCAACAAACTAAACAAAAAAACAGTTCTAAGGGAATGAGTTTTCAATCTCGATGATTTAAAAGTGCATAGCTCTTAGCGGCTTCCTAATATTGGAAAGAAGAGCGTTCCAGACGGCCGCAGAAGCGCGTCTGAAAGCGACACGCAATGCGGTGACCAATGCGGTGACCGTCTTTGCAGTGACAGCCAAGGCACAGTCGAGGTTCGACTTTCAAACTCTGCGATTGAGGAGTTTATTCTTCGGATTAGCACGGTTGGCCACGTACGGTGCGAAGGAAGTTCAATGTACACACATAGAATACAGTAAAACCTCGTTATTTCGGTATTTGTTAATTCGCAATTGGGGATAATTCAGCACAGCTGCGCTTTCGGCATATATACGGTATATTACTTATTCGCCATGAGCCGAACTGCCGTACCGAATGGTCCAATTCCGGCATACACATGGAGCGACGCCACGACCAAAACAACGACTCAGTCTGGTGACGGCAAGCGTGGTGAGCGTCAGTGCAGACCCGTCGCTTTGGACTTTACCTTGTTTATGCACTCTGTGCAAGCCAACCCTCTCAGAAATGTCGTCTACACCCACATCAAGGAGTAATAGAAAGGGACTGAAGTATAAATCCCTTAGTCTGTGAGATAAAGCTAATGTGTTGGATGTAATTGATGCAGGTGTGTCAATGTGTATGGTGTGTGAAGAATTTTGAAAACAAATTTGGAAAAACTATTTTATTGGGGCAGGAGGCATTGTGGAGTACCACTGTACAAAATTCGGAATATTGGGTAATTGGGCAAGGCCAGAGAGCCCCATGTGTCGAATTAACAATGGTTTACCGTTTCAGTTTACAATCGTATTAACTTACAAAGTAGTGAATCGTCTTGCCCCAGCCTACATCATTGACCCATATGCCGCCCTCGAGGTGCCTAATATCTGGAGATGCAGATCTTCTCTGCATTCCCAGGTCGAGGTTTGGGTCTACGGGTGAGCGAGGTTTTGTCCCCGTGTCGCCCCCAGGCTATGGAACGCTCTTCCACGAGATATCGGGGAACTCTCCGAGTCTGTGGACATTGAAATACGTCTTAAAACCTATTTATATGCTTCCGCTTATTCATCTTTTAGTTCATTTCGTAAATGGATTCTTAGAATGTATTTCGAATATAATTATTTTTATGCTGAGTGCCTGCTGCTGCTGCTATGTCCTGTACAGCACTTTGAGGTCCTTGATGAAAAGCATGAAATAAATGGAATTGGAGTCGAACCCTCCTCTTAACGACGGTAATTGGTTCCATGAAACCGGTCGTGAAGTGATTTGGTCATGGAGTATAGGAAATGTGCGTTAAAGGCTTAATGCGTTCTGATAGCATCGAAAGTTACCCTTTTTTCACCCAAAAAACGTACTTTCTAATATTTAAACAATGGATATTAATACATTAAAATACTAACACCAGTATAAACACATAACATTAAAAGGAGCATGGTTAATCAATGCAATAATTCATTTACTGTACCGACAACAGCCTGTCGTTAAAAGGGGAATGGTCGGTAAGTGAACACATTGGGCTCTGTGGAGGCACTTCACCGCTACACACTACACTACACTATACACTACACTAGTCTACACTATACACTACACATTGGGCTCTATGGAGGCCCGTCGTTAAGCGATTAGTCATTAACAGGAGTGGTCGTTAAGCGGGGTTATACTGAGAATGAAACAATCGTATGCATTTTTTTCAAAATGCAGCAAGTCCAACTGGTACCGTTGCTGATGCTGCAAGCCGTTGGGGGGGGGGGAGGGGTTGCCTCGCCTCGCGCTCTTTTGGCACGCGGCTTAGTGGTGGGGCGGCAACTCTTCTGCTGCGCGAGGAGGGGGAGATCTTGCCCCTACATGGCGAAAAATGTCCGAACCGCTTCCCTTGAATTGTGCGAGCGGCTGCAGCCCAGAAGTGGAACGCCATACGATGACTGTGTGGTGTTTTTTTACTTTGAGGTGAACACGCGATGTGAAATGTGCCGCTGGGGGAGCGAGATTTGAACCTTTTCAGATTAAACAAATGAGGCATGAAACGGTACTCATGGGGCTTTAAAATGCATGCCGCTTGCTGCAGAAGTTGAGGCCTGCTTTGGATACCTGTTTGCCAATGTAATGCAAAGGTATTTTGCAAACATACTACGGTGATATTGTTACCATTAAGTAGTGAACGTTGAATATATAAATTAATATTTTATTACGTATTTTTTTTAGATGCTCCCTTATACAAATCTTGATTTGGTGTAAATATTTAACCACATGAATCCACTGCTGAACAATTGTGGCAGTTATATTCCATACTTTACCACACTGATCACGACGGGTTGATGGAAACGGGAAGTATAGATGTAGGGAGCATACCAGAACAGTACATTGCATTAAAGGGTCGTGCGCACTGCCCACCATGTACCTTTGCAACCTATAACACTTGTTATGCATTGTGGTCATCCATACACGCAATGTCCAGGCTCAACCTTTCAAGATGCTAATAAGGTCAGTTGCATTCTGGTTGATTAAGTCCTGGGCCTGATTTTCCATATTATTAATATAGCACATTAATATTTACACAATTGTTGTACGCTGCTGGGCATGTCTCAGTTGTGCGGTGGCCACAAAGCGATGCGCCGTGTGGGTTACTACACACACGCACATTCATCTACGTCTGCTCGTTTAGAGATGTGCGGGAAATGACAAACGACTCGGGCAGGCGTAGATTGAGGACTGGATTCGCTCGCACGAAAGCAGCTGCGGTGTTTAGTAAACGTTTTGTGCAGATGTGGGGAGAGGAGGTCCTGGTCCGAAAGTGTATTTGTCATCAACTGGCACCATCTGTACTAACGTCTCGCTGTTTCGACTGGACCTCTGATGTGATGAGGCGGCCCGCATTGGCCGTGGGTTTTCCAGCCACAACAGGATGTGACTGAGTGATTCTCGCGTGTGGCACGCTTGCTTTGACAGAGCAGCAGTGCGGTCACGCACCCAGAGGGGCCTGCGCCTCCCCCAGCTGAATATCAGTTTTTGTTTCTACTCTGTATTTGTCTTTAGGGTTGGGCCACTTTGGTAGTTTTCTGCCAACATTTTATTCACGAGCCCTCCACCACCTGACAAGATTGTCAGTCACGTCTACAAATTAATTAATTAATACGTTCCGATGTACTGATCGAGTTATAAACAACGTTCCTCCTCACCGGTGGCAGAAGGCTTTTGAATTTAACATCAACGCCTGATGGCGTTTTTGTTCCAATCTCTTTGAGCTTCATCAGTTGGCAATGAGCTCCATTTTGCTGAATTTTTTTTTTAAGCCTTCCTGGGTAAAGAAAATCCTATTACCTCACTAACACCCAGGACACTGCCACTAACCGTAGATCAGCATGTGATATTATTGTCACCCAAAGTAAAAAAAAATCGGCAACTAAAATGTCAAAAGTTTATATAATTGTCTATACATAACTGAACTTTTCTGTCTTCTAAGGCTGAAGGAAATAAACCGCGAGGTTCCAAGGCGGAATTTGGCATCCAGAGTCCTATTGTTTGACAGTTTCATAAATTAACAAGACCCATATCAGAATATGACTGCATAATGCTTCCCAGCGTGTGATCGTGCACAACTACGCACTTCCGTAGCTTGATATAACTGCATCGAGCAACGGAGTTGTTTGATGGTCCGTACAACTGATGAATTGCCAATCTTTATGTTCATGCAACAACCCGGGGTACAGTCGAGACCTTGGTGTGTAATGTTTGTATTCCTAGTATTTATAGTACGTTGCATTGTTTGTTTATATTTATAGTAAATTGCTTTGTGTGTGTGTGTTTTATATTTATTTTTATAATATGAGTATATTGATTCGTGCGAGGTTTGTATTAATACTTTACTTGGTCTGTGTGCATGTATGTATAGTACATTTGCTTTGTCTGTGCGTGTTTGTATTTATTATATGTTTCCTCGTCCGTGTGTTGGTATTCAGAGAGTATGTTGCCCCCCCCCCCCCCCTGGTCTGTGTGTTGCGCAGTAAAAACCCCCATCCAAGTTTTCATCTCGGACGCGTCGAATCAGGCCACCAGCTCCCACCCGCGCATCGAGTGGGCCAACACCCAGCTGCCTCACGTCATGGGCTACTTGCTCCGCTGGAGACAGGTACCGCCCCCTTCCCAAGCATGAGCCCGGCGGCGTCTAAAGCATTTCCACTAGCGGCATTTTCCTTTCGCTTATTAGCGTGCCTTTTGCTAACTATGTTTTAATGATCAGAATCAGAATATTTATTTATACTGGAGGAATCCGATGAGCTAGAAAGCTCTCTTTCACCCATGTTCCAATTAACTGTGAGCGCTTTTGTAATTATTTAATGTTTGTAAGCAATTGGTGCAACAACAACAACAACAACCCAAAGTCTTCCACCCCTAAGAATATTTAACGATGCCAAACAATTCTTGGTGCTCTTTGCACTCCTATCGTATTTTTTGTATTATTTGTTGTTGTAACGTTTTGATGCCGTGCCCCTAATGCACATTTGTTAAAAGAGCTTCATAGCTCATCAGATTCCTCCACTATAAATATTCTGATTCTGAATTCACGGTCTTCTCCGAGGCAATAGTTCTCACCTCCATAGGTCTTGGCACAAACCTACCTCAATAAAAAAACAAGTAAATATTGCCCAACCTATTTCCCTGTTTTCTCTTTGAGAAGTTTGTCAATGCAGGTTACCATTGACGCCTCATTGCAAACACTCGGAGTATCTTGAAAATAATTGAAACGCTTGTTTATCCAGTAGAGGCTAAATCATTTTCCCACCATCATTCGCACTCACTTGTGAAACTATAAATGAAACGGCAGCTGGCATTCTGGGTAATGGCACCTAGCCAGAGCTAATAAAACAGACGGTAGGATTTTGAGTTTTTTGGGGGATGGCCAATCACAGCAAGGTGTCGTAAACACAAAAATATGGTTGGTAACAATTTTGTTATTTTTTTGTTGAGTATAGTGAAGTAAAAGTAAAGCAAATGAAATGGGAATTAAATTCGGAAGAGAAGAAAAATCGCTGTAAAATCTGCAGTGCATTAATATCGGAGGCGTGTTGCCAACTTTGCTCGCCGGGAGAACATGTGTGCAGTTTGTGCCTCTGCCACCGAAACCTCCTCAAGAATGCGTCGAGCGTGCCGTTGCGAATTCTGAAAGCACGCCCCGTTCTTCGACTTCCCATGTCACACGCTCCTTCAATGATTTCTGTTGGCAGAAAAACAGCCGTCTGTCCTGGCGGGAGGTGTCCGTGCCGGCACGCCTGAACTCCTACACCATCACTGGGCTGAAGCCGGGCCTGACGTACGAGGGGCAGCTCATCACGCTGCTGGTGTCCGGCCTGCGCGAAGTGACGCGCTTCGAGTTCACCACCTCGCTTGTCACGCACCACTGTAAGAGCTGCACGCCTGTCGGTGTGTGTGTGTCTGACCTGGCGCAGGTGCCATGGTGACGTTACTGTCACTTAGTGGTGAATGGCTGATGTTGTTGTTATTGTTTTGTCGATGTATTGAGCTCGGCAACCCGAGTTCGATTCCCGCTCACGGCCAACACAAGTGACGATTATCTGGACCGGTCCTGGGCCTCCCCTAGGTCGACTCGGCCACAATTGCGTACCCACTGTGACACAAACAGCATTTTTCGATTAAAACGCCCGCAGTATTTGGGCAGCCTCTGGAATCGAACCGTGATCTTTGACAGCAGGTGGCAGACGAGCTAGCATGAGGCCACGGCATCGCCTGATGTGGCTGGTTGTGATTACCGGAGAAATATCGTACGTGGACGGTAAATGTTGTGAGTTTATTCTCCAACACATTGGTGCGCTGAACTAATAACGAATTGCCATGTTTTGTTTACATGAAAAACCTTACTAATTGGCTGTGTCCGGGTGACACATGTTTTTGCGACCAACATTATTCACGACACATTAATACTTACGTGATATAACCCAAAAACCTTCATTATGGACATTTATATTTATGCAATCTAACTAAAAAAACTCTTATGGATATTGCAGAAGAGAGAGCACGCTTGGGATATTTTCGTTGAGACGTTCGTAACCTGCAGTATCGATTTAACATGAAATAACAAAGTCGTGAGCAAGATATCAGCAAACGCTGACCTTACACTCGCTCCACTATCGCGCCCCCCCCCAGTCACCCGAGGAAACGAGGGTGAGACGCGACAAAGCTCGTTCGTCGGGGGCACCGTGCCGCCCGTTCTCTCGGGCGCCTCTGAGACGATGACCGAGATCACCTCGAGCAGCTTCCTCGTCTCCTGGGTATCCACCTCGTCGTCGGTGTCCGGCTTCCGCGTGGAGTACGAGCTGAGCGAGGACGGCGCCGTCACGCACCGCCTAGGTGAGCCCCTGCGGCCGCCCGTTCCCTTGTTGCTGCCAGGCATACCGTGGGCACGCACGGTGCCACGGCGTTTGTGCGCGTGCCACAGGGGCGGCACGGTGGGTAGTGGGACCTGGGCGAGTGGCGCCAGCAGTTTTGTCAGCAAGTCCACTGCGCCTCGATCTATCCCTCTTGGAAATTGCAGCCCGTTGCAATTTCATTCAAAGTAATCCGAACCTCCGTTGGGAGGTTTTTGAAATATGGATTTGGTGGAGAGTTGTGAAAATATGCTGGGCGGAAAGAAAACAACGCAGATGGAGAGAGGGAGAGAGAGAGGTTCTCGTGTCAGGTGAGAGAAGAACGTGGACTCCTCCGATTAATCGGGGGGGAAAGGAAGATGACCTGAATTATTGTGGGAGGTGGCAGTGAGAGGGAATGGTGTTGCTGGAGGAAGTGATATTGAGCAAGTCGTAGTGGGATGGAAGAAGCTCATCAAAGGAAGGTTCTTTGGGAAAAGTCCAAGAGGAGGAGAAAGGTTGATCACTCTAGATCAGTGTTTTTCACTCATTTTCAGAGGGGGGCTGCTTTCATCGATAAGACATCATCAAAATGAGGGCCGCCACACATTTGAACATTGGGTTTGACAGCACGGTAATGATGGAGTGTTTTCACATTTATGTTTTGTCGGCGGCCTCACTAAAGGCCACTAGGGGCCACCAGTAGCCCACAGTCCTTGCAATGAAGAACACTGCTCTAGATGTTTAACAAGGAAGGACATGCAAACAGATGAAGAGATCAGTGGAAGATGGAGTGACACTGAGGGGAGAATTGTGCCTCTGACGGTGCACGGAATTAATTAATTAAAGTGTCATATGCCCACTGAATCAGATTTAAACGTGCAGCCCGACTAGCGGTCAGTGCAAAACCTCCACCACCGTTCCCGGGAAATCTCACGTGAGGTGCAGGCATCACCTAGTGGCAGTGCAATGCCCCTGCCCCTCAATAGTTCTCCATCCGCTGGCACCTGAGCGCGCGCACTTTGGCCAACTGTTTTACAGTGTTTATATAAAATCTACAGGCGAAAAAATATGCTAAAGTATATATCTGACAACATTTAAAATCTGAGATTACCCTTCCCTCACTTAAATTCGGTTTAGTCGAAACGGTGTTTTATTCGGGATTTATTTCATCTGCTTCCCAACCGCTACAAAATTTCTGACTTCGCCTCGATTCCCGCACAATGAAGATCTGATGGATAGGAGGACAGAAAAAAGAGGTGTGGTGTGTGTGCAGAGAGAGACAAAGTCTTGGGTGGGGATGGAGGAGACGCGACGATAGACAACATCGGGCGGGATGAGTGTTGACATGGGTTGTAGGGGCAGTTTGGTCGTGGGGGTTTTTGCCACCACGCTGGTTAGTGTAGGTTGCTTAAGGGCAGAGTGGGGGTGGGCCCAATCTAGATATGAGTAGCCACTGATGTTAGCCGTGACTGAGAATGAAACTCGGGATTCATACCGCAGTGTGGTAGACACTATGTTGTTAAGAGGAAAAACAAAAATAAAAAAACTTTGAGGAGGTTAAGGTGTTGTGCTTCCAAATCCAGAATTTTTCTTGAATTAATTTGAGTTGGGAACCAACGAGTCATTGTACCTGAAGTTCTTGAACTTAATGACCGACCACAATTATTTGAGGGTTTCATCAACGTCTTAAGAAAAGCGCTTTTTTACACACCGCAATCCTGCTGCTTCGTCCTGAACACGCCGGTGCGCGTGCCTTTTCTCATATCGCCAATCAGACCTGCCGAACACGGCCAACTCCGTGTCACTGGAGAACCTGCTCCCTGGGAGGCGCTACCACGTGAAGGTGTACGAGGTGACGGAGGGACAGGACGACTCTCTCATCCTCATCACTACGCAGACCACCGGTAATGCCGCACGGCCCTCCGCACCATCAATGCTCACTGTGAGTGTTACCTGAAGGCGATTGCCGGCCATTGAACGATTCGTCGTTAAAAATGTGTTTTGGCAGCAAGAAGCAGTGGGGGGGGGGTGGGGATGGTTTGATTTCTGGCTCGGGCATCTGTGTGTTCTTCTTCCCCTGTTGGTTTTGCCACGGGTTTCCTCTTGGTTCTCTGGTGTCCTCTCGTAGCTGGTATTGGTCAAACTTCTCGGTGCTGAAAAATTGCCTTGCAAACAATTGGGATTACACGCAGCAGCAGCACCCCCTACTGCGAACACTTGGTGGGTATCCTCCTGAAAAAATCTTGAGACAAAGTGAGGCAATCTTGCGTAGACAAGCTAAATAATAATAAAAAATTATCATTCTCAGGGTGCGTGCATCGAATTGTCCGTCCAAGAATAATTTACTATGTATGCATTCTTTGGGTCTTTTGGTAAAGCCACGTAAATAGAAAAAATATGTGGCTTTACAGAAACACTCAAAGAATAGGAATTCCTGCAGTCAGGAAAGCTTTAAGTCAAGATTTATGTATGTATGTTGAACTTCTTTCACACCGTATGAAGCCAACCGTGCTAATAGGATTTATGCCGGTTATTTGCTGAAATACCGTTTGGCCAAAGGTGCTCGCTTAACAGCACTTGCTCCAACAGTCCATTAATGCTACACGAGGGAGTATCGGATATTGAGTATCGTAATAAACACAAGTTGCATATTAATGTCTGGTGTCTTTTATATGTAGGGATTGACAGGCATCTAAATATCTCGATATAGGGGTGGTTTAAAATTATCTTTCAAATCTCAAACATTTTGAGCAGCCATTTCAGTGTGCGTGTGTTTTGTATGCAGCTCCGGATGCCCCTCAACAATATGAAGTGACAGAGGCTACGGACACATCCCTTGTAATCCGCTGGATCGCCCCAAAGGCTCCCATAAGAGGTAAGGATGTACTGCATCATCGCTTGATATAAATGGAGTTGTAAAAAAGTCACGTGATTTCCTGCTCAAATGAGCACTGAGGTAGAAATTCCACATTTCTATGACGGGGGTGAGTTGTCCATTCATACGGCAACCACCGTTAAATTCCCCGCAAAGTTGTTCTCACTTTATCGTCTCCGAATGATTGGCAGTTAACTTCCCACCCGACAACCAGGATTTGAATTCACAATCTCAGAATCTGAATATTTATTTACACTTTGAGGAATCCAATGAGCCATTAAGCTATTTTTCACAGATGTCCAGTAGGGAGCAGGTCAGAACGTTACGAACAACAAAAATACAAAATTACGATAGGATCGCAAAGTATAGGAAAGGTAAACAAATGACTGGGAAAAATTTTTATACAAATAAAACTCAACTATTTTTTATCTTACCAAGTAACCTTCCCATTGTGTACCGCTCCCTCTACCGCTGAACCTCCTGCCTTTATAAACAGACTGCCTCAGCAGATTTCTCCCCCTTTTTTTCACCTGAGGATGATTGCTTGTTGCGATCGAAACGTCGTGATAGTTATTTTAAAAATTATTATCTTCTATCGACGTGGCTTTACCGAAAGACCCAAAGAATAGTGCATGTTATATTTGTTATTGTACATAGCAAGGCTAAGTTTTGTTTAACATGTAGGCTTTCGCGACCAATATTGTCCAAACAGGAAGACGACTTCACATTTTGGCTGATTGCCTGATGAAGCTGGCTGTAATCACCAGCGACACTTCATACTCGAATTTTAAATATGGGTTTCGTTCACTTTCCAACACACTGTGCTGAAATAGTAACTAATTAGCACGTTTTATTAATGTGACAACCTTACTGATCGGGTGGTGGCAGGTTTAACAACAGATTTATATTTTCAGGATCTAAACCAAAACAACAATTGTGGAAGGCTAAGTATTATTGAATGAAAACTTAAACTAAAAAATATTATATTAAAACTATATATTCAAGTAAACTAAACTGCTTTTAAGCTAAAAGTAACTAAACATTGTGATAGACATTTTGTTCAAATGAACCATTAATTTAAATGTGTCACTTTTTACAGCTTAAGATATCACATTTAAACGTGTGTATTCCCCTCTTCATATGCACTTGATTATAGTTTTTACTCAACGAGTCCTGGAATATTTAACGATGATTTTATGATTCGTAGTTTTCACTCGCTCTCAGAGAGAGTGATTTAGATTCAACATGGGTGTGTAGTGAGGGAGGGTGGTGCAGTGGTTTGCACGCTGCTTGACAAACGAGACAACCCGAGTTGGATTCGTGCTCATGACCAACACCAGTAACGATTTTCTGAACTGGTCCTAGGTTGACTGCCTCAAATGAGTACCTGGTGTGGTATGTAAACATTGCCACTGGGGAGACAAAGGCGGTCGGGCATGGTGCTGGCCACTCACTCCCTTGTGTACCATTCTGGCCTTCATAGGTGCTTGGTAAAGCACTTGCCCTCAGTCTGTTAAAGGCTACATCATCGGGGATCTTTGTGATCCACCAACCCTTGTTGGCCTTACAGGCAGAGGTCGCAATCGGGTACCCGATACCCGTACCCTACCCAATACCCGGCCGGGTACGGGTAGCCGTTTGCGACCCTGGTGCGGACGGGGACGGGTACGGGTAGGCTGTGAGTCACTGGTGAGTAACCGTTTGTCACTCATTTCCCAACGTCTTGTCTCTTCTCACAATTCAAGTTCCTTGAATCAACCCACACGCGCCTGCAACATGGCTTCATCCCAGAGGTCGCAATCGGGTATCCGATACCCGTACCCTACCCGTACCCGGCCGGATACGGGTACCCGTTTGCGACCCTGGTGCGGCCGGGTACGGGTAAGGAATAAAAACCCGTTTGCGACCTCTGCTTACAGGCCATCTAATTGAAAACGAATTTCTTTAGAACTGCTTTTTGTCTTTAGTTTGTACTTCCCCCGTGCCTCCCTCCGATTAGCACGGTGTTCTATGTACGGTGGTGCGTTGATAAGTTCAACATACACACACGCACGTACACGTGCCCCCCCATCCCTCCCACTACTGGTGGTTAGGCTACCCTGGCCCGTAGTGACAAGTGTGTGCTCGCGCGCTGCTTTCTGCACAGGCTACCGCATCGTGTTCACGCCCGTGGAGGAGGGCTCCCGGCCGGAGCTCGCCAGCACGGAGCTCACGCTGCCCAGCGAGTCCACCTCGGTGACACTCAGCGGCCTCGCCCCGGGAATCACGTACAACATCACGCTGACGGCCGTGGGGGAGACGCAGGACAGTGAACCCATTTTCATCCAGCAGTCCACACTGCCTGGCACGGGCCAACACCGAGGTATAATGACATTTGCGGCCCCGCTTGCATTATCCGCCCAGTAAATATGTCTGTTTTTTTATTCATTCTTAGTTTTAGTATGCACTTTTGTACGTCTTTTTTGCATTTGATGTCCAAAATTCCTGCTTGGCATCATTCTTTTTATTTGCCCCCTTTTATTCACCGGGGAATGGTGATTACATAAACTTAGAACATTGTTTTTTGCTGTAAATAATATGATTCGGAATTAATCTTTGTGTTTCGCCACATAATGATCTGGCCAAGTTTCTTCAACTCACCGGTAAGTTCAAACAACAATAATAATCGGTTTGTTAAAAGCTTGTACACCACGTGACAATTGCATTTCAATGGCGATATCAGGTGGTGGCAAGTGTCACGACATACATTGGGCCAGATAATTATGAGGCAAAACCCAAGCGTATCTGAATCATGATTGTATAATTTAACCCTCAATTGGGATTTGAACTCGACCTGAACTCGACCTTCCAAATGACGGGCACTTTGCCACCATAGCACTACCCAAGGGAGAGTGCAGATGATCTGTGTAATGAATGGTTGGAGAGATGATGGTGCACTAATGTGGTAAAGGAATGCCCACCACTGGGGTAGAATTGTCTGGCACGAGGAGCGTCATGTGACGAAGGCATGTAATTCGGTGTAGTCGATGCTATTCAGTGACGGATATCATCGATTGCCAGGTGGCAAGGACTTCAAACCTCTAAATCTGCCAGTTCTATCCCGTCGCCTCGTCGCAATATACATTCTGTCATCTCGCACATCCTTGTGTGTGCTACTTAGCCATGGAGTCTGATCATTTATTATCAACCTGTGTGATAGGAATGAATTATCAGCAGATTATTATTTGTCAGGATAAATATCTAAGTGGTGAACATTCATACTACTTTGTTTTTATCATTGGGTTACATTTAAAGCAAATAAACTGTTACCGGTGCTTTCGAAATCCTGCTGATTGATATTTGTGTGAGTGGGTAGTGTCCGTCTTGCGTCTGAAGCTCACGGTTTTGTTTTTTGTTCTTCGCAGAATTGATCCTGGCATCTCCGACGGACCTCCAGTTCGTCGCCGTGACCGAGACGAAGATCGTCCTCATGTGGAACCGGCCCGTTGCCCCCGACGACGCCGTGATGGGCTTCCGCATCGTCGTCACGCCGCTGGGGCGGGCGCAGGAGCCGTTCCGCGTGCCGTTCACGGAGCACACCTTCGCCGACATGGATGGCCTGCAGCCAGGCATCACGTACCGCTTCGAGGTCTTCGCCGTGTACCACCAGGACGGCCAGGAGAGCCAGCCGCTCGTCGGCGAGCAAACAACACGTACGTCCACCCCCCTACCGCCCCCCCCCCTTCACTGCCCTGTGTGTGCGCTATACCCGCTCGGCGGAATTGGGTCCGCACGGAACCCAGGAAACAAATTTTCTCGTTTCGGTCCCTTTTTGACTGGCAAAGCCACAAACGCCACGTGGTAACGTCGTCACGCGTGGTGGTTTTTTTGTTACGCCATTAAGGGTTAGTTGTATTTGTTGTTGTCTATTGTTTTTTTTCCTCCTTTCCTTCGGCAGCTCGCTAATCGAGAAGTTTAAAGGGATTGCGCTCAGGATGGTCTTGTAATGATAAAATAAATAACCATTTGTAGCCTTTATTAAACAATGTAAGTCTTTAAATCTTGACTTAAAGCTTTCTTGACTGCAGGAATTAATATTCTTGGGTCTTTTGGTAAAGTCACGTAGATAGGTTCAAAGAAAATAATAAAAAATAACAAGCTAAACCACCCTTTTCCTGAAGACGACCACTTGCATTACGATCGAAACGTCGTAGTTTTCTGTTATTTTTTATTATTTTCTTTGAACCTATTTACGCGACTTTACCGAAAGACCCAAGAATATGAAAAAGTCTTGGTTTACTACTTAGTGAGTAACAACAAGCACTACCTTTCAGTATCCATATCCATCTCTCTCTATACCGTATCTCAACTGTCTTACTACCATGTGGTAGTTAAGCGCCACCCCCTGTTGACGTCACGCACAAGGTCATGTTTTCTACACTTGTAACGGATTGTAGGCAATTTAGCATCTGAATTATTCTGAGGCAGATCATCGTGTGTAAGTTTATCTCTGCATGTAACTCGCCCCGATCTGACCAACTTATAGAGTGTAGTTTCTACTGTGCACAGTAAAATCTGCCTAGGCCATTGCCGTGCAGTTTATCCATGTGTCTGCCAACCCAAATCAAAATCTCATGTTATCCACGGGGCAAAACTTCAAAAATTCACCGCGCGACGTTGAATCCTCCGTTTCGCTTTCTGCCGGGGCACAGTGGTCGACGCTCCGTCGGACATGCGCTTCGTGGAGATCACCGAGATGAGCGTCACCATCAACTGGACGGCACCACAGGCCGCACTCGACAGCTACCACCTGAGCTACGGCCCCACGCGCGCCGGCGCCGGGCGGCCAAAGTCGCTGGCCTTGTCGCCCGAGGCGCGGCACCACACGGAGCGCGGCCTGCGGCCCGCAACCGAGTACACCATCACGCTGCGCTCCGTCAAGAATGGGCAGCGCAGCGTGCCGCTCAGCGCCATTTTCACGACACGTACGTCTCCCTCCCCCCTGCCCCATGGCTCGCGTTTCCGTCGGGCGCAGGAGCATCATCATCGTTGCCGCTTTATCTTGTCTTAGCATAGTGTTTTTGCCTGTGTGTGTGGAACAAAAATCTTTGAAGAGCCACTTTTCTTTCTTCCAGTGGGGCTACATTTACATTGTCAAACATTTGAGCTTTGAGTACAGTGGTACCTCGGTATACGTCGTTAATTCGTTCTAGAAGGTAGGACTTATACCGAAAATAACGTATACCAAATTAATTTTTCCCATAAGAAATAAAGGGAAGGGAAATGATCCGTTCCTGAGTATAAGAAATTATATTTGATATGGCATATTATGCATTAAATGGGGATGTATAAAATAATTTAGACACTACTTATTACTAAAATGCATACATAAATTAAAATAAATGCATAAATAAATTAAGGGTTGTACACGGGTTGTGCACTGAACGAGATCTACAGGCAGACTGAAGAGCGGTGCTTTGTTTTAGTCGTGAACGGGGTCTACGTGGGTACGCAGCGACTCATCCCCACCCATACAAGTTCTAGCAAGCACGTCGTATCCCAAGCAAGACGTCGTATCCCAAGACATTTTTTTCTCGTAAAAACACGACGTATACCAAATTCGACGTATTCCAAAGCGGTCGTATACCGAGGTACCACTGTATTTTGGTTTGTTGAATGTTTTACCTTGCTGCTGTTATGGCCTTTCTAGACTGATTGCAACGTCCCTTTTTTGCAGTGAAAGGAGGGACACTTAGATGCAGTGTGCACTGTTGAGCTGCTTGCGTACTCGTGACGGGCGTGTGGGTGTGTGTCTGTGTGTGTGTGTGTGTCTGTGTTGGTGTGTGTGCGCGTTCTCTTTGTTGCCTTTCCCAGTTGAAGCGGGCTCCCAAGTGGGCGTTCAGGCTTATCCTCATCCAGATACCCAGCCTGGCACTCCTTCTGACTTGCACCCACATCGGCAGCCAGGCGCTCATCCGCGTCAGCCAGATACTCATCCACGCCAGCCAGATACCCATCCACGCCAGCCAGACAGCCGTCCGCACCAGCCAGACAGCCGTCCGCACCAGCCAGATACCCATCCGCGCCAGCCAGTTGTCGGCCCTTTTGACACGTCAGAACGGACAGGGCCTTTGCCCGGATCTCTGCCCGAGATCATCACGGAAATCACGGAAACGTCGCTGACTTTCAGGTGGAAACCCACGGCCAGCGTCTCGGTCCTGGTGAGTAAAAATTCCCTTTCCCGTGTTTTTTTGAAAGTAAAAGTTGTGGTAGTAGTGACATTAGGAAAGGTATTTGGAGATCTATAGCCGTTGGACACTTCATGTGCCAGTGTGTGGGGTGGTACTCAATTATATTGGTGGCCCTGAGCCAGCCTTGGAAAGTCCACATTCCTATGGCAGGGAGAAAATATCAATTAATTAAAGACAGTCACTGCATTGTGCGCTTTCGGATGTGCTTCTGCGGCCGTCTGGAATGCTCTTTCTTCCGATATTCGGAAGCCACTGCAGCTCTGCACTTTAAAATCATCTAGATTCACAAACTAATTTCTTTAAAACTGCTTTTTGTATTTAGTTTGTTGTCCCCCCCCCCCCCCGCACATCCGATTAGCACGGTTGGCTAAGTATGGTGCGAAAGAAGTTCAACATACATACAAACTAATTCATGTACCTTAACCCATTGATATCTCGTATTCATTTGACTTGAATTATATCCTGTTATGGTTTGCGAAGCTCTTGACATATGTACATTTACAAGTTTAAACTTTTTCTCCCATCTTCGTCAAGCATGGTTCCAAGGGAAGTGAAAAGGATTCATATTTACGCTTAAAGTATATAAATAAACACATGTATTTAGGTGGGGCTCTTATGAGAAATTAATCGTGCCAAACTGGCAGTAGTGTTTTTAGTATACTCCAGGAGTGCAAAAAACTAATAATGTGTGGCGCACATGGTTGTGTGTTTTAGTAAACGTTAACTCTTAATTATGACTTGCGCTGTAGTTACCAGTTGTCAGTGTTAGTTTCTATCAATAAAATAAAATGGAAGTGTTCAAGCTGTCTCGGTTTACCGTCTGCCCAGCGGTGTTGGAGTGGGGCGGCTCGCATCTCGGAAGGTTGCGAGTTCCAATCCTGATTGGGGGTTTACGCAACCCATCGGCCCTCTGGAGTTGATACAATAACTACCACTTTGTGGCGGAAGTCGAGTGCTTGTTTTATGGATAGACTCACCCCATCATAGGAATGGGGAATTTCCATCACTGGCTCAAGGCTATAAACAGGCGATGAGCATGAATGCTTCTTCAATGCTCAATTGAGGAAAAATTCGCTTTGACTTCAAATAATGTCTTTTTTGTAAGGAAATTGAAAAGCAACTGATGAAACGTAATAACTTTGTCTCGTCTGGTATCAGGAGTTGCTTGATGTTAAGTGTTCATTTACCTCGCGCGTGCAATAGATTGCGCTTCACATTCTAAAATAAAACTCTACAATTTTTATTTTACCAGGAAAAGGCCGACTGAACTATATATATTTTCTAATAATAGCTCAACGAAGTAGCTTATCATGTGGAACTTTATATCAGGAAAATACTCTAAATGCACGTTGATTCTAAATGTGGAGGGAAAAACCAGAGGAAGCTGGAAAAAAATCCACGTGACTACGGGGAGAGAGACATGCAAACTCCAAATATACAACTGGCGTCAGGGTCAGGAACCTCTGACCTCCTGTATACCAGGGGAGGGAGTTCCCATCACGCCGCAATAGGGGAGTGACTCCGTCATTCTCCTTTGTGGAGGAGGTTGCCGCTCCCCCCCCACCCCCCCCACGCCCCCAGCCGTGTACGTCGTTCCTAAACGCTATTTACGCGCAGCGCATTGCCCTCCTATGCGTGGCAAAAAGCAAGCCCCCCACCACACCCCCCGTTGCCCGGGGCTGTCTCTTTATTAGCTTTTTTGTTGTTGTAACCGATTGAACGGCTGTAACGAGTAGAGCGCGTGTAACCGATTGAACGGCTGTAACGAGTAGAGCGCGCGTGTCCGCGCGTTACCACCCACAGGCATCGGTGCAGCTCCCCGAGCACGAGGCTCCCTTCAGGACGGAGACGTCGGAGTCGGGCAGCATCCTGATCGACGGCTTGACCCCCGGAGAGCAGTACATCGTGACCGTCTCCATCCTGTGGGATGGGCGGCAGATTGCTCGGCCCGCCACGAAAACCATCACCACACGTGCGCCGCCGTTTCTCACCCCGTTGGTTTTTTGGGAATTTTTAAAATAATTGTTGTTGTCGTTATCGCCAACGGTGTAATTACTAGCTTAAGTTTAAGCCATTACCTCAATAGAATGTTACGTGGAACATAATATGCAGACTCTGGGCCAACTCGTCTGCTGCATGCGAGTCCATTTTCCGTTTCTGCCAACTACGTGACGGTGAGACACGTCGGCGTAACGTGCGAGGTCTCCTTTCTTTGTAAGTTTTAATAAGCATATTTATAGCAGCGTCATTATTGCAAACTGCATTTCACTCGCAAGGCTGCAAAATCCACAAACATGGGAGGCCCGTTATATATTCTAAGATGTTTTCGGCCAATTCACGAGTGGTTATACATGTTGGAGGAAACTGGAGCACTCGAAGAAGACCCATTTCGTGCGATGGGGAAATGCAGCTCTCTAACGTTGGAGTATAATTTTAATTGCATAAATGCGTGTAAATTTTTTTACACTTTTCTGTGCATTTGCAGCCGTCGCTCAAATCCGGAACGTCAAGGTGGATGTGAACCCCATCACAAAGAAACTGACGCTGTCGTGGGAGAGATCCAGCATCCCCGGTATGGCCTCTTTACTACCTCGGTGTGGTTGTTCATCGTGCCGATCGTTCACCCAGAAAAAGCCTCACGGAGTCACAAGTCTTTTTTTTCAGGAGGGTCCTTCCAGATTTTCGCAGGAGGGGGGGGGGGTGTCATCTTTAAAATGTATAATCCAGATCGAGTAATTTTTTGGTAACTTTTCAGCGCTGAGATATTTGGTCAATACCTGTTACATTATTTTTGTATTTGTAGGTTTTTTTTTGCGTTCTTTTGTGTTTGTTTGTAAATTTCTTGAGGCTTTTTTGCAGGGGATGCAAGATTATATTTTCTGTAGTTATTGGTGTGATTCCTGTATAATTTTAATGTTATGTGTCAGGTGTGTTACATGTATCGTATCCAACCCCTTAATGATACACTCATTGATCATAGAAACCATAAAAAATATATATTATCTGATATTGTACATTAGCCCGAGCAGCAATTTTTGGCAAACCTTTCAAATCTTCTTCTCCGAGTGTATAGCAAGTATGTGTAACTTATACGTCCAGGCTTAAGTTTGTGGGCCTCGTGATAGTTTCGAAGAGTAATGCAACCAACACTGTCTAGTTCGCCAGAGAGCGGGCATAATAGAATGCTTTTGTTTGCAATAAGGCCCAATGTTTATTAGATTTCATGTATGTGTAAACCCACCAAACGATGAAACCTGCCAATTTGTTGGTGTTATCTTTAAAGTGCCCCAGAGTCAGAGCTTGCCATGTTTCTCCTTGTGGTAGTTTTTTTTCCGGTTCCGTTCCGACGATGACATGCGTGTACGTTTACATAATCGGAATGGGAAAGGGTTAGTGGTGTGCATTGTAATAAAATGTATAAAATAACACGGTTATGTTAGATGATGATGATAATTTGTGTTCGATTTATGTCTTGTTGATAAGAAGGGGTTTTTCCTGGTGGAGCCTGAAGTATTTATATAGAAGGGAAACGTATTTAAAAGAGTATTATAACCAGAATATGCTGTTTTCATAGTTGCTGAATTGAAAAAAAATAGTTTTTGGTTGCTTGGTAGAAATTGAAAATGTATTAAACATTCAATGTCAGTGGGAAACTTAAGAACATCTGTCTCTGTTAAGAGTTAAGAGAACATCAATTGCAAAGTGGCAATGATGGTCAATTTGTATTATTTAGCAGTGAAGCTTATTATTTTGAGGCACGCGTATGCGTGTGTAAATAAGTTGGTTGTCAGCAGTTCAGGTAGACTGTGTCATGTTCCCGTATAAAACGCGAACTCCAGTCATCCTCTCAACGGCTTTTGACTAGTCATCAAACAAAGATGGTCACTGCATTGCATGCTTTCGGATGCGCTTCTGCGGCCGTCTGGAACGTTCTTCTGATATTAGCAAGCCACTGGAGCTATGCACTTTTAAATCTAGATTGAAAATTAGTTTCTTAGAAACTGCTTTTTGTGTTTAGTTTGTTCCTACCCCCCCGCACCTCCAATTAACACGGTTGCCTACATACGGTGCCAAATAAGTTCAACATACTTGCATACAAATCCTCATTGAACAACCTTTCACTGTCCGTTTTCTAATGCCCACCCCCTCCAGGCCTGACCGGGTACCGCGTGCGTGGGGTGCCCCTCCAAGGGCAGCGAGGCCACCTCCTGGATCAGCTGGTGAGACCCGAGGAGACGTCGCTGACTCTGGAGAGCCTCACTCCCGGAGTGAGGTACAACATCACCATCACGGCTCTCAAGGATGGCGTGGAGAGTGCCCCATTCTCCTCCAGTGCCACCGGTGGTAAGTGCCCGATGTTGTCGTGGTTCCTCACTTGTGTAGGTACATTTTACAGCAATGCCTCGATATACGAAGTCGGTACGTTCCTGGAGCTTTATTCGTATTTTGAAACTTTAATGCTGAATAACTTATAACATGAGTGCTATTAAACATTCAATGTCAGTCAACAATGAATAACTTAGTTCATTATGGGACCTCTTTTGCCAGTACCAAAATATACTAATAGGGTTTTTCCCCTTTTTTCTGGCAACAAAACTGACACCTTTTGCAAGGAATCATGTTTACATTAACCACAATACTTGCAGTCAAATGCAAACAAAAAACAATACTCTGGTAATGTATGCATTGTCTTTGAAACTGATTGGTCCACACCAGAGACAGCTTTCTTTGGAGCCTCGTCTCATAAGGCGTCATCTGGTCGAACACCATATGAGACGAGGCTCCAAAGAAAGCTGTTTCTGGTGTGGACCAATCAGTTTCAAAGACAATGCATAAATTACCAGAGTGTTGTTTTTTGTTTGCATTTCACTGCAAGTATTGTGGTTAATGTAAACATGATTCCTTGCAAAAGGTGTCAGTTTTGTTGCCAGAAAAAAGGGGAAAAACCCTATTGGTAAACTTAGTTCATATTATAAGCAAAGACCATTTGCATTGAAAATAATATATTTTATACTGTAC
The DNA here is from genome assembly GCF_965212315.1 of Lampetra planeri. Taxonomy (NCBI): domain Eukaryota; kingdom Metazoa; phylum Chordata; class Hyperoartia; order Petromyzontiformes; family Petromyzontidae; genus Lampetra; species Lampetra planeri. The sequence goes on from NC_136127.1 coordinate 1,887,847, forward strand.
AGTATTACATTTAAAAACTGATATAAATCAAAGAACAAAGTAAAGAAACACTTTGTTTGTATTTGTAAAAAAACAGATCGCTAAATATAGTATTAATTTAGTGATTTAAAGGTGTATGTTACTTTATTTTCACTGTGAAATAATGGTAATAAATCGAAAGTTCTTTCTACCACAATGTCATATTTCGAATATTCGCATGTCGTCATTTAACCGTACATAAATGGTAAAGGTCATATCCGAGTGGCAGTTGAAGGTCGGGCTGTGGCCTACCCTGCCGTCTATCGGTGCTTAATAAGAATCCTATTGTTGCAAGAAATAAGCAGCAAAGTTGATAAAGAGTGTAATAGTTGGGCATTGAAACGTGTACTCTGGTTGAGACTGCAACCATACTGCATGTGGCACATTTGTGTTAATTACCCCTTGTTGTTCAATGCTCTGGCCTTTTACAAGATAAGCCACCAGTTTGAAATAGGATGTCTGCGATGTGTTTTTTTACGTTTGCCGTGTAATCGCCGCGGTTCTCCTCGATGCCCCTCACTCTGTGCTTCCCCCTCCTCCTGGGTTCGCCACAGAAATCCCCCGACCCACGAACCTGGCGTTCACCAACGTGAGCGACACGTCGCTGGTGCTGCGCTGGACGCCTCTGCCTTTGCCCGGCGTGACGGGCTACCGCGTGACCGTGTCCTTGCCCGGGGATGCCTCGCTGCTCCTGGATGACACTGTAGGACCCGGCATTGGGGCGTTCTCCATCGACGGGCTGGAGCCCGGCATCTTGTACGATTTCAGCGTGTCCACGCTCGTGGAGAATGGGGAGTCTGAAGCCGTACGCGGGACGCACAGCACTGGTGAGTGCAGATCTGTTGTTTTATAAGTTCAGAAAATGTGTACACGGTTTTTCTTGGGAAGCGTTATCGATGTTGGCTAGGTTACGGTGCGAAAGAAGAAGTTCAACACGCTTGTCTTCAGCCATCCTCGATCCGAGGATTGGCCGCACTTTGGGCAATCCTTCGCCACCGACTTCTGTATTATGCTATCCTCTGTCAAAAAAAAAGAGATTGTCCTTTTTAAAAGTGAGACTTTTGCTAGAGCTAATATTTAAATGTAGCAAAATTGTCTTTGAAATGTTTTATTCTGGCATAGGTACAACCTAATGGGTAGTAAATGTTTCTTTTATATGGGGATCTGGTTACAGAAACCCAGTTTCAACAACAACAAAAATGGGTCTAAAACAACCCAACATAACTGTACACAGTCAAGTTTTGAATGTCAAGGCCATCATGCATCAACGTCGTGGTACAATCGCCGCAAAGAATACAACAGGGCTGGGAGAACACATCGCATTAAATTAAAATAATATTCTTACTTTAGTCTGTTTTACCTACGAAAGCTTCAAATCTAGAATTAGTCTGCAAAGCTTGCGCGATCAATCACACGTACATGTGATAGGAAATCTGAGGTCTAAAAGTGATTTTAAAGTGGGGGACAAGGATGGTGAGGTTTTGATCCCAAACATTTTTGCTCTGTTCCAGACATCAGGGGGCTGCCACATGCATGCAGTTTAAACCGTGTTTGGTTCTCCCATAGTGGGAGTGGTGTGGGAATTAGCAGGGAATTGTCTCTGTAAACTCGTGTTATATCTAACCTCCGATTTAGCAGGGTTGACTATGTACTGTGCAAAAAAAGTTCAACATACATGCTATATAGACCCTAATTGCATTATAACTGTCACATGCTAGATTTGAAGCTTTCGTGACTGCAAGGATTCATACTCTTTGGTTTTTTCGGTAAAGTCACGTAGGTAAAAAAAAAATGAAAACAACTAAATTAAATCACAACGTTTCGGGCGCAACACAATCCATAATGCCCACTATGAAGAAGGACGCTTGTGTTGCGCCCGAAACGTCGTGATTTAATTTAGTTTTCATATATTTTATTTTACCTACGTGCCTTTACCGAAAAAAACAAAGTGCCACATCATTTGCTTGTGGAATGCCTATCACGGGCGTTTTGTGCAGCGCCTGGTTTTCCCACTTTGAAAAGGATTCCAATGGACGCTAATGCACGGCTCCTGAGCTGCAAGTGGCTTTTTAAGGACGCATTCGTGACGTTATTTATTTAGGACCACATTCTCATATTCTCACATGCATTGCGGCTCTTCAATTATTGAGTTTTTTAGCACATTCGAAAAAAAATTGCTCTTTTCTTTTATGGTTGCCGACTCCTGCGCTAGAGATTCGGTCACAAGCGTGGTTTTCCACGGCTCCGTGGTGAGAGCTGTGCGCATTACAAATCACGTTGTGAGATGCATTTTGCAAAACCAACGCAAAATAAAAGAAAACATCATTTAAAGCTGAGAAAATTGCTGAGCATTGCATCATGGTATTGTTCGTGTTTTTATGAGTTCTAATAGATGTGTTGCATTTATCAATTTGGCTATGCTTTCGTGTGTCATTGTGTCATGGTGGATGAATATTAGAACGAAATAGAAGCTTAATTATTACGCTTTAACCGCTTTCGTATCTCTTAACAGAAGTGGGACCGCCCAGGAACGTGCAGGTAGACGTCAACCCCGACAACGGAGAGCTGACCATCACCTGGCAGAGAATGACAGTTCCAGGTGTGTGTTGGAGATATGCACCGCTTGCCACAAATGAACCACAATACCGTGCTGATCTCGTCAAGGAGCATAAACCAGGATGTGAACTCCGATCGTTCTCGCAGCGGCTTTTGGCTGGCCATTGAACAAAGAACGTTACCGCATCGCACGCTTTCTTTCAGATGCGCTTCTGCGGCCGTTTGGAATGATCTTCCGTTATTAGAAAGCCACTGGAGCTATGCACTTTTTAAATCAAATTTATGAACACTAATTACTTTAGAACTGCTTTTTGTATTTAGTTTGTCCTTCCCCCCCCCCCCCCAACTCTGATTACCACGGTTAGCTACGTACGGTGCGAAAGAAGTTCTACATACATACCACACAATGGCCCCATGTTTTTTGATTGGCATCACACGATCCATAATGCCCACTATGAAGCAGACGGCGCGTAGTATTTCACAGCGAACACAGGCGCGGTATTAGCCAGGGGCACACCCTCCCGGGTGCAAATCTCGAACCTCTGCAATGAGCGGCGAACGCGCTACCGCCGAGCCACGCGTCACCACACCAGAAAACACCGTGACCGCTCTTCTCACGATGATGTCGTTCAAACTGTGGTGCGCCCGAGTTCAACGTTAAAATCACCGCACAGGTCTGACGGGGTACCGCGTGCGCGGCACGCCCCTCCACGGGCAGCGGGGACAGCCTCTGGATGAGCTCGTGGGGCCGGACCGGACGTCCTTCACCTTGGTCCGGCTGACGCCCAACGTGGAGTACAACGTCACGATCACGGCCATCAAGGACGAAATGGAGAGCAAGCCCTTCTCAACCGTCATCTCAAACGGTGAGATATCCACACTGCCGTTGTCACTGCATAACAAATTAGACGTTTTGTAAGTGCAATTCATTTTTTAGATGAAACTCAAATTTTGGTGAAGGAAATTTGGATATTGTAAATGTTTTTTTTCTTTTCTGGTAAGCCTTTGTAAAAATAAACTCCTTTATGGATACCTAATGCCCCTGAATGTGACAGATGAACAAGTAAAAAAAATCGAATGACTGGAAAACTACATTTATCCGTTCCCTTCATCTTCATCAATTCCATAAATCACAGGGTCTACAGGATCTGGACATGAATGTTATTATAAATCTCAGTTCACAGTTCATTGTTTCAGGCTGCCGATACTGCGGTTAGGTCCATGAGAAGTACATTACTCGACTAGGGCCGTAGAGAGGGACCGCAGAACATGCAAAACCCGACTTGCTTCAGTTTGATAATGGATGGGAAAAGAAAACGTTTCACTGCAGCTCGACACGTTTTTATTTCAGTCGCCTCCTCGCGTAAGCAGATTTTCAATTGCGGTGTGGTTGTGAAAGAGAATTACAAACCCCTACATCGGCCCCAGAAATACAAACGTGGTGTTGATATTCTACTGCTATTCACCCTAATCTAAGATCTAATGCTTCCACACCCTAACATGCTTAGCTTAATGTGGAATAAAGGCTGATGAGTGTGCTTTTATTTATTTAAGGAATGCTTGAACAATGCAATCTCAACCTTCAACTGCATCTGATTAAACCTTGCTCGCTAACCTCACTCTGCGCTTGGCATTGAAGCTGCCGACCGGCAGGTCGTAGTCACCCCTGAGCCGTCCGATCTCCGCTTCACCGACGTGAGCGACACCTCTCTGGTGCTGCGCTGGACCCCGCTCTCCCTGCCTGGCATCACGGGCTATCGTGTGACGGTGTCTCTGCCGGGCGACTCCTCGCCCCTCCTGGAGGCCGTCGTGGGGCCTCGCACGGGGGTCTATACCGTTGAAGGCCTCCGGCCTGGCGTGGTTTATGATATTGGGGTCTCCACGCTGGCGAAGGACGGGGAGAGTGAACCTGCACGGCGCTCGCAGACCACTGGTGAATTCCACAGCCATTTGTCTCGTCTGTCGTTGAGTTTAACATCACATTGGCCAGTTTTTCTTTGTCTCGCACGACTGGGAGCCTCACTTTGCACCATCATTGCTCAACTTGAAGTCTGCGTTCAGAAGCGTTGGGAGGGTTATCCTTGAAACGTAACCAGCCTTGCTGTTATTCGCGTTACAAGTGTTAAGTTATCGTCACGCGAGTTCACAGATTTAAAGTCGTCTTCTCTCTCCTGTCTCCACTGCAGCACCGGGCTCCCCGCAGGACGTGCAAGTGAGCCTGAACTCGGATACCGGAGCGTTGACCATCACCTGGCAGAAGGTTCCCACTCCAGGTGCAGTGATATTTGATATCAATGTGGGGAGTACCTAACGTTTACAATGCATTCTTTGTGAGCTCCCTAATACTACACACGAGACACAAATATTAGTGACGTCTATTAAATGTAACTTGTAGGTTTTGTAGAAAATATGATTCATGTGGTAGAGGGTTCCTAATGACACGGATTTATTTGGATCAAGACATGGCCTAACCCAAACGTTGATCATAAATCACATGTGTTCTGTTTACCTTTTACTCACTGAAGTATCAAATATACAGCAGGCAAGGCCTGCTGTATATCAGTAGGAAGCCTTTTGGCACGTGGTGGTTTTTGCTTCCCAACTCTGGCAATGCCACCATCCATCACCCACCAAGCTTTGTGAAGTCCACCATCGCCAATGTGTACCAGCCTCCGTCCCCCCCCCCCCCCCCCCGTCCTGTGTACAAACTGCTCATTTGCTAGGCCCAAACCGGACCAGACCATACATTCATTGGGTTCCACGTTACGGATTTCAGAAGCCAAAAATGGGGTTGATTTGCTTGGCATCCGGCATTGTCTGAAGACTGACACCCACTCTACGATGCCAGACAACGTGGTATGTTCAAATCGGCCCATTGGAAAGAGTCATACAATCCCTTCCGCGATGTTTTTCTGCACATGATAGGAATGGCTTTTCTATCGCCGTCAGAATGGACCCGCTTGGGTCTACTTTTCCCACCAACCAGCACAGGGCCTGCGTGGTGCTCGCACATCAGTCTCCAATTCCTGCTAATCGGTGTCCTAGCAAAAATAGCACTAGAACCTCCTGGAGGCCTATTTGGACAGCTCGTTTAACGATCGGGAGAATTTGTGTGTTTTTCGTCACATAAAGTCAGAAAAAAACAACATGAATCAAAATTAACATGTATTTATACTAAAGTAATACAAACAGGACTACAAAATATTTAGAAGGGAGTAGTCTTTCGAGATTTACGATTATACTGTAAATCACTTTCACGAATCGGCCCCAAATGTAGTCTTCCATCATGTTCTCGTTATACTGTCCTTGGTAGCGGCGTTCAGAGTCCAGTATATCCTTGTGGAAGCACTCGCCTTGCTCCTCCAAGTGCGCTCCCATGTTCTCCTTGAATTGATCAAAGATATGGACTTTGAGGGACATCCTACAGCCCATTGTGCTGTAGTTCTTCACCAGAATCTCAACCAGCTCCACATAGTTTTCGACCTTGTGATTACCCAGGAAGCCACGAACCATTGCGACAAAGCTGTTCCAAGCCGCTTTATCCTTACTAGTGGGCTTCCTGGGGAATTAATTGCACTCCAGGATCTTTATCTGTGGTTCTAAGAAGACACCGGCTTTGACTTTTGCCTCGGACAGCTTAGGGAGGAAGTCTTGAAGGTACTTGAAGGCTGCCGACTCCTTATCTACAGCTCTGACAAATTGTTTCATAAGGCCCAATATGATGTGCAGTGGTGGAATCGGCACCTTCCGGGGGTCCACCAGTGGCTCCCACTTGACATTGTTCCTCCCCACAGAGAACTCGGTCCACTGTGGCCAGTCCCGCCTGTGGTAGTGCACCTTGGTGTCTAAATCTTTACTAGTAACTTTTGTATTACTTTAGTATAAATACATGTCAATTTTGATTCGTATGTTGTTTTTCCTGACTTTATGTGAACGAAAAGACACACATTCACCCGTTTTCTCATTGAAAATAGGTAATTTCTCAATATCACTGTCCTGGTCACAAAAGCAAAGGTTTGTGGGGAATAAAATAGCCATTTTCTGTACTTTTGAGGCAGCAATTAGGAAATAACACTTACTACCCAGGAGCAATTGTTTTGTTACACAGTGTAATTGTACCCGTGGTTAAATCATGAGCCTGTGTGCTAAAATTAGGTTTTAGAATTGCGTTATTTACTTACTTGCTTTCAGCTCTGTGCAGCGCCTTGCGACCTCTGGGTGAAACTTTCTTTAAGTGTACATTTTTATTAATAAAGACGCACCTGGCTCTCTGTAGCATATGGTAACTTAAGAAACCATTTGGCACAGCTACGGAGTGCACAATTATACACGTGGTTAATCACAGGTGAGCTCACACTGCCTACACATGGTATGCGCTATGCCTGTAGACAACAGTATTACATCGCAAAATAGTAAATATTTCACCGCGTACATTCCTGGTTAAAAAAAAAATTGCTCTAAATAATTTAAGAGGAAATATGTTACTGAATTCATCAATAACGTCTATGCCAGGGGTGTGCAAACTTTTTCACTCGCGGGCCACAATGGGTTCTAAAATTTGACAGAGGGGCCGGGCCAGGAACAGATGGATGGAGTGTTTGTGTGAACTAATATAAATGACATGTAAAAATCATTAAATGAAAGGATTTGGCCTTTAACAGGTAGCAAAGCATTTATTTGCAAGGCAATTTAACAAATTGCACGAACATGAACAATACAAAACATGTCGTAACGTGACTGATGAAACATCATGAAAACATCTGAGGCCTGCGCCCAAACCAATGACCTCACTTGAACTTCTTTATTATCTACATTAACAGGTTAGAGCAGCCACGCATGCTGTGTGATGGAGATTTGGCTCCAACCTCGCTGCAGCAACAGATCATCACTTTCAGTTTCAGTGGGAACAGTGTTGTTGATCTCCCATTTTTGCCAGTGCATCCAAGTCTGGAAATATTTTGGTTGTGGCAATTCTCAGGATAGATCTGAGGTGCTGATCCGTTAACTTTGGTCTGTGACGGGCTTTGTTGGCGTTCATGACGCTGATTGTCTGCTCACACACATAAGTCGAGCCAAATAAAGTCAGTATCTTCTGTGCAGTCCTCCGGAGGTTTGGAAACGTGGCTCTGTTAAGTGAAGCATAAAGTGATTCAGTTTAACAGAGTTGAACTTCTCCTTTAGGATGGAGTCAGACTGAAGATCTCTCACTTCCAACTGCAGCTCCTGTAGTGCTGTTTTTAGGGTCTTGTGACAGGGGACAGGACACCAGCTGAAGTGACTGTTCAATGTTTTCGAAATCAGAGAACCTACGGCAGAATTCTCCGTGCTGGTCCTCAAGCGATTTGCTGTATATGTTTTGCGTTTCGCGGTGCCTCTTCCTGCATGGCAAGTGTGGGGAAATGAGCGAAAGATTTGTTCGCAATTTGTCCGGAGAACAAAGTGAGCTTGGATTTGAAGGCTTTCACATGTTTGTACATGTCGTGAACAAACTGATCTTTCCCCTGCAGTATCACATTCAGCTCATTCATGTGTGAAAATATGTCCACAGCAAACGCAAAGTCACTTAAGCCAGTTCTTGTCGCTTAGCTCAGGGAATTCGTCAGATTTCCCCATCAACTCCAAAAATGCGATGATGTCCTCTTTTAGCTCCCACACTCGTTGTAACACTTTCCCCAAACTTAACCAGCGGACACGAGAGTGGTACAGCAAGTCCTGATGATCCGCATCAGTTTCCTCCAGGAACGTAATAAACTGACGGTGCTGAAGTCCCCTTGCTTGTATTAAGTTCACAAGTTTTACGACTGGATTCACGACATGATTAAGCTGCAATACAGACTTACACAGGGATTCCTGATGGATGATACAGTGAAGGAAAATAAGATCCTGGACAGGGTTTTCCTCTTTCACTTTATCCTGGATTCTTTTCAGCAGCCCAACATTTTTTCCAGTTAAATTTGGCGATCCATCCGTTGTGACATTGACAAGTTTACTCTGAGGTAGCGTCATTCTTTCGATGACAGCAGATATACCTGGTTATACAAGTCCTCTCCCCGCGTTGTTCCTTTCAGGGACTCCATGGTCAAAAACTTCTCTTCGTAAAACTGTCGTCAATGCCTCGGATAAAAATGAGGAGCTGAGCAGTGTATTTTACGTCCATACTTTCATCCAGTGCTAGTGAATATAATTCAAAGGAATCATACTTTTTGTTTAATTGACTGGCTATATTTTTATCAATCAGTTCCACACGGCGAGTCACTGTCCTGCGTGATAAACTGACTTTTTCAAATTTGCTTTTGATCTCCGGACACAAGATGTCTGCTGTCTGTACCATGTATTCTTTTACAAACTTGCCTTCGGAGAAAGCGGTAATGAGTGGTAATGTTGGTGAGAAGAAGTTTTTAAAGAAAATTTAAATCGAAGTGAAGAAGGAAATTATTGAAAAGTTTGTATAATTAATGATTTTTCAAACTTTAATTATGTTTTCTGTGCTTAAAACTCTTTAAAAAAACTGTAGGGTCTAGAACGGACTCGTGAAATTCGGAGAGAACTCGGAGTTAAGTTTTGTTTGTTTTGTTGAATTACACAAAGTGCGCCATCTAATGGGGAAATGGGGGCATTACAGGAGGAAGGTAAAATTAAATTTAATAATAATATTTTTGACAAGTTCGGCGGGCCGGATTAAAAAGCCCAACGTGCCGTATACGGCCCGCGGGCCGTACTTTGCCCATGTCTGGTCTATGCGAAACAACGCAAAATATGGCAACTTAACAGCGGGGGATTCCTGCAATGCAATTTGATATTTGAAAGGTAATTTTTTTTTTGACATAGGTACACTGGAAGTACTCTTGACAACCATCACCGTAATATTTTCTGATCAAAAGGAACACTTTCAACAGTATACATAATTCTACTCAATTCCCCTGCCTAGTATTAGATTAATTAGAGTTAGCGCAGTTTAATAGTTGACGGGTTCTTTAGAGTTTTAAGCCGTGGGCCTAACGGGAGACTTTGCATATGGAGTATGTGTAATATCCACTTTGTATTTGACACTGTGTAGGGGTGACGGGCTACCGAGTGCGTGGAACGCCCCTGCATGGCCAGCGCGGCAACTTGGTGGACGAGCTGGTGAGGCCTGATCAGACATCGGTCACCGTGGAAGGACTCACGCCCGGTGTTGAGTACAACATCACCGTCACGGCCGTCAAGAACGGTCAGGAGGGCAAACCTTCGTCCACCATCGTTTCAAATGGTGAGGCTCCTTGGCTTGGTAACGCACCTGAATGGTAAATCTGATGTTTCGCAATGAAAACAACAGACTAGCACAGCTTATGCGGGCCTTGTAAGGTACTTTGGATTTGACCAACCTGGTCTGTTTAAGTATGTGTAATATGGCTAATTTGGACTTTGACTGTTTTCTGAAAACACACGCTATTTCGGTATTTGATCATTCGTAATTGGGGATAACTCTACACGGCTGCGCTTTCTGCATATATAGGGTATATTAGTAAGCCGAATTTCCATACCGAATGGTCCAATATTGGCATACACGTGGGGCGACGCCACGCGCCACGACCAAACAACGACTCAGTCTGGTGGCGGCGTGCGTGAGTGCAGACCCGTCGCTTTGGACGTGACCTTGTTTATGCACTCTGTGCAAGCCAACCCTCTCAGAAATGTTGTCTACACCCACATCAAGAATACAAAGGGACTGAAGTAAAAATCCCTTGGTCCAAAGTTTTGGATATGATTGATGCAGGTGTGTTCATGCATATTGGGGTAGGAGGCACTGGGGCAGTACCATTGTACATAATTCATAATATTGGATAATTTGGCAAGGCCAGAGCCCCATATGTGTTGAATTAACAAGGGTTTACTGTCTTGATCTTTAATCTTGCTGAAAACGTATTTTTGTTCTACTTCCAGCTGTTCAAATGATTAACGTTGTGGCAAATCACATTTTGCTATTGCCATCTACCTTAGTGGATTTATGATTTAATCTGTTCTGAAGCTTCAGTTGCTAATACACCACCAATGCAAATGTGTTGCAATATGTGAACTGAAAGATACCGTTTTATGATTTTTTTTTTATAATGCTTTCTTGAATATTTTTAAATATTAAAATGGCATTATACTCTTGTAGCTCGCAGTTAAAATGCCACAATGTTATATTCTTTAAGGTGAGCAAATGAGAGATGTTCACCATAAACAGATTTTTCAGGAAAGATATCTGAACTTCTTTACTAAACTCTCATTTTGATCAATGCTGAAACTTTTAATCTGGCAATAAAATGTGTGGCTGCACCTGCATGTATGTGTGTATTTCATTCGCCTCTAAAATAAATCAGGAGTATAAATTTTTTGTGTGTGTGTGTGTGCGAGAGATGTGCGGTCACATACAGGCTATGGAATTACAACTGTGGTGTTGATATTCTAATGCTAGTCACCCTGATCCAATATTGAATGCTTTTATGCCATGTATATATGTTGAACATCTTTCGCACCGTACGTAGCCAACCGTGCTAATCGGAGGTACGGGGGAAGGACAACAAACTAAATACAAAGCAGTTCTAAAGAAAATGAAAAAACGTAACATGCTATAGTTAATGTGGCAAAAGCTGAATATGTGCATTGTATTCATTTAATGGTGAAACAATGCAATCAGGCTTGAAGTGCATCTGATTTAACCGTGCCCGCGAGCCTCACTCTCTGTTTCGTTTTGAAGCTGCCGGCCGGCTGGTCGTAGTCACCCCTCGGCCGTCCGATCTCAGCTTCACCGACGTGAGCGACACCTCTCTGGTGCTGCGCTGGACCCCGCTCTCCCTGCCTGGCATCACGGGCTATCGCGTGACGGTGTCTCTGCCGGGCGACTCCTCGCCCGTCCAGGAGGCCGTTGTGGGGCCTCGCACGGGGGTCTATACCGTTGAACGCCTCCGGCCTGGCGTGGTTTATGATTTTGGGGTCTCCACGCTGACGAAGGACGGGGAGAGTGAACCTGCACGGCGCTCGCAGACCACTGGTGAAATCCACAACCATTTGTCTCATCTGTCGTTCAGTTTAATGTAATTTTGGCCAGTTTAGCATTTATTTAACACGTAGGCTTTTGCAACCAAGATTATTCATTATAAAGGTTTCTTTGGGTTAAATCACGTAAATATGAATGTGTCATGGGACCAGTTTTGCCAGTATCAAAGTAAGAAAAATAAGACTAGGTTTTATTCTTTCTGGCAATATATAGCTGCTCACCCCAAGCTATAAATGCTCTAATACGTGCCTTGTCTTTGTACTGTTCTCTGGTCTGACACTGGTGAGATGAGACCCATGAAGAAGGCTGTCTCAAGTGTTGGCCAATCGGTTTCGAAGACAATGCTATTATTAATAGAGCATGTTTGGTTTGCATGTTCTCCACAAGTATGTGGTGGTTAATGCAGACCTGATTCCTTGCAAAAGGTATCTATTTGGTGTTTAAGCATCTTAACACCTCCTGTGTTTTTGCCAGAAAGGGTAAATACAGCCTATTCTTACTTTTCATAAATGTGTCGTATACCCACCACCATCCGACGCAGCCAATTAGCAAGGTTTGTCACGTGAACCTAACGTGCCAAATAACTTTTACTTCAGCACATTGGTATGTTGGAGAGTAAATCCACAACATGTATTATTGAGTACGACATTGCCAGCAATAGCTAATTGGCATTTTCTGTTCACGTGGAAAACCTTACTTATTGGCTGTGTCGGGTGGTGGTGGGTTAGAGAAACGTGTATTTATGCGAGCTAACCCACAAAACCTTTATTATGAAGAGTTTAGCTTTACCTCGCACCACTCCTAGCCTCGCATTGCACCATCAGCGCTCAACTATTTTTTCTTCATTCAGAAACGTTGGGGAGGGTTGGCCTTGAAACATAACCAGTGGTACTGTTATTCACATTACAAGTGTCAAGTCATCGTCATGCGAGTTCACAGATTTAAAGTCGTCTTCTCTCCCCTCTCTCCGCTCCAGCACCGGGCTCCCCGCAGGACGTGCACGTGACCCTCAACTCTGACACCGGCGTTTTGACCATCACCTGGCAGAAGGTTGCCACTCCAGGTGCAGTGATGTTTCATAACAGTGTTTGTGTGGGGGTACCCAATGTTCTAAACGCATCGTTTGTCAGCCGCCTAGTATTTATCGCATACACATGTGGCAAAAGAGTGTAGCTGTGTATTACCAGCTCAATTAAAGGGGGAGGGAGTGGCTGGTGGCACCAAGCATTGTTAACAATCGCACGCATGCTTAATGTGGAGTGCGTTCAGCTGAAAGCATATATAGAAGCACACTTGAGAAAATACGTTGCGTAAATCTGTCTTGCGTGAAGCAAAGTTTACTCACCGGCAGTCCTGCTTAGAGCTTTCCTTGGTGCAACGCTCCGTTTTAATTCGCAAGCGATGTGTGCACGGTAGCTCGACAGGCTGGATTACACGAGCGGCGCACTCGGGGCTTGCCTGATGCAAAAGCTGTGTTGTGCATTCTGGGAAAAAATCTTTGAGGGTTTCCCTACTTCGGACACTGCAAAATCTTGAGTTGGATAGTCATCCTTCGATCTGCCCTGGTCCTGAAACGAGGCCTTTCTGGTCATTTGCTGAATGAAAACAGCACTCGGAAACTGAGCTAGAGGTGAACCCACTACACACGAAGTCGCCACATAATTACACTATTTTTTAAAAATTTTACCAGGTAAGGCCCACTGAGCTGCATATAGCTCTTTTTCAGAAGCGATCTGACCATCACAAATGATTGCTCAACAAAGTAGCTTATCGTCATGTGGAAATGTATCGTGGCTCTATACTCTAAACGCACGTTGATTCTAAATGTGGAGGGAAAGCAAGAGAGGACCTGGAGAAAAATCCACGCAACCACGGGGAGACCTTGCAAACTCTAAATCTACAGGCGTCAAGGTTGAGATCGAACCCACGACCCCCTGTATACACCCGGCAAGGTAGTTAACATCTCACCACTGTGGCGCCCCATTTGGTTTTAAAGAGCAGATGCCACCAGACCTAGTGGTCAATCGATTCCACAATAAACAAATGTGCGGTTACTTGGAGTTGACCTTCCATATGTCCCATCTTAACATAGGTATATTGCCAATACATTTGACAACTATCACAATATTATTTTCTGAAAAAGCACATGTTCAACAGTCTACATTTTTTTCTCAAATGACCTGCCTTGTATTAGAGGAATTAAAGTTAGTGCATTTAGACAGTATATGGAGTGTTTAACACATAGGCTTTCGCGACCAATATTATGTATAAGAGGTTTTTTTGGGTTAGATTGCGTAAATATGAATGTGTCGTTAAATCCACCACCCACAACATTTACCATTCGAATACGATGTTTTGACGGTAATTACAACCAGCGTCATCAGCTGATTTGTGGTGAAACGTTGTACTCTAATTGTAAATGTTGTGGGATTACTCTCCAACAAACCGGTATGCTGAACTAGTAACTATTTGGCATGTTTTGTTTTTGCGACAAACCTTACAAATTGACTGTCGGGTGGTGGCGGGTTTTAATGACACATTTACGCGATCTAACCCAAAAATATCTTTGGAGCATATGGAGTATGTCTAATATCCATCTTGTATTTCACACTGTGTAGAGTTGACGGGCTACCGAGTGCGTGGAACGCCCCTGCATGGCCAGCGCGGCCACTCTGTGGACGAGCTGGTGAGGCCTGATCAGTCGTCGGTCACCGTGCAGAGACTCACGCCCGGTGTTGAGTACAACATCACCGTCACGGCCGTCAAGAACGGTCAGGAGGGCAAACCTTCGTCCACCATCATTTCCACTGGTGAGATTCCTTGGCTTGGTAACGCACATAAATGGTGCATCCGATGTTTAGCAATGAAGATGGCCTGGCACAGCTTATGTGAGCCTTGTAAGATATTTAGAAATTGGCCGACCTGCTCCAGCCAAGGAAAATTTTGTAATAAAAAAATGTGCTTGGGTCTGGCTAGCTGGGCTTTGACTGGACATTGAAAACTAATTTTTGAACTTTACTCTGGCTGGAAACTTTTCTCTTATTTTTTGCTTTGGGTTGCTTTTGGCAATTTAAGTGACTTGGGTTTGTGGCAAACAGGATTTCACTATTTAGTAAAACCTGTACATCAAGACACACCAAAAAAAAAGCATGGAACTTAAAAGTATTATTACACGTGACTTCAAAAAGACATTTCTGCCAACTGTCGTAGGAAATTTATAATTAAAATTTCCATAATATCAAATCTGTTACTACAAAGCTTAAGCTCGTTGACCGTAAACCAAATGTGTAATCGTGCAATAGTATCTTTCCCATAGCCTGCCCTCCCCATGTAACGAGCTAGATACTGTCTCATCAGCTGTGCTGTGCAGCCCCTGCAAAACCCTCCCATCCTATGTAATGTGCTCGTTGGTTTTGGCCTGGTCACCTTTGAAAAGAAGCTTCTTAGCTCAATGGGCCTGACATGTAGACAAACTGACTGGCTGATATGTAAAACAATACTTGAATAAAAAATACGTTTTCAAAGAATACTTTGTTGAACAACTTGGAGTACTTAAATATTATAATGGTATATTAGTGAGTTGCATTTAGTGTAGTGAGC
This sequence comes from Lampetra planeri, assembly GCF_965212315.1. Classification (NCBI taxonomy): domain Eukaryota; kingdom Metazoa; phylum Chordata; class Hyperoartia; order Petromyzontiformes; family Petromyzontidae; genus Lampetra; species Lampetra planeri. The sequence goes on from NC_136127.1 coordinate 1,903,043, forward strand.
AGTTAACATGCCGCAGTGTTGTATGAAAATTTCAGGCGAGCAAACTTGACAACCTTTCACACTATGTTCAATCTGAAGGGATAAGTCAGCTTGGCACACGTGTGTATTTCAGTTCCCTCAAAAAAATGTATAGTTCAAATATATTTTACTGCCATTCAACATGATCCAAGATCTAATGCTTCATGTCCTAACATGCGGAAGTTAATGTGGCAATGACTGAATATGTGCATTTAATTCATTAATGTTGAACACTGAAAACAAGCTTGAACTGTATCTGATTTAACTGTGCTCACTAACCTCACTCTGCATTTGGCTTTGAAGCTGGTGACCGGGTGGTCGTCGTCACCCCACGGCCGTCTGATCTCAGCGTCACCGACGTGAGCGACACCTCTCTGGTGCTGCGCTGGACCCTGCTGTCTGTGCCTGGCATCATGGGCTATCGCGTGACGGTGTCTCTGCCGGGCGACTCCGTGCCCCTCCTGGACGACACCGTGGGGCCTCAAACGGAGGTCTATGCCGTCGAAGGCCTCCGGTCCGGCGTGGTTTATGATATTGGTGTCTCCACGCTGACGGAGGACGGGGAGAGTGAACCGGCACGGCGCTCGCATACCATTGGTGAATTCCACAGTCATTTGTCTCATCTGTCGTTCAATTTAACATCATGTTGGCCAGTTCAGCTTCATCTCTCATTACTGGGAGCACCATCTCTGCTCAATTTGAGGTCTGAGTTCAGAAGTATTGGGAGAGTTAACCTTGAAATATAACTACGTTAAGTGTCAAGTTATTGTAATGCGAGTTCACAGATGTTAAGTTGTCTTCTCTCTCCTGTCTCCACCGCAGCACTGGGCTCCCCGCAGGACGTGCAAGTGAGCCTGAACTCGGATACTGGAGAGTTGACGATCACCTGGCAGAAGGTTCCTACTCCAGGTGCAGTGTTTTATAACAATGTGGAGAGTTACCTCGTGTTCAAATGTCTAGTTTTTCAGCTGCCTAATATTTCACGTGACAAAGTTGGAAAGTCGATTTAAGATTAACACGTGTATGATTCATGTGCATGACGGTGGAAGGTTCAGACAGACTTTTAGTTTCATTAAATTATTACATGGCCTCTCCCAAATAACAATCAAGTTTACCTTTTTAGTTACTGTGTAGGGCTGTTCCAGAGAGCCCGTTATGCATGGCAGCCTATGGTAAACAAACACAGTAGGCGGGGCTACATGTGTGCACGAGCAGGTGCCCTCTGCGACGTCCGCGCCAGACACCCTGGGGGGTCGATTCGGTCATTATGATCCCCCGGGGCCCCACCCCTCAGGGAGGGGTTGGGTATAAAAGGGGAATGTATCGAGGGGCTCGGGAGTGTTGTGTTAGCTAAGAAGAGGAGACGGAAGACGTCCTAGATAGAGCCCTGGTCTCCCCCTGGCACGCCGTCCTTATCAGGACCGCGCAGGCTCGAGCCAGTGGCGTGGTACCAGAGCCAGAGCCAGTGCTGGTCTGGACTCTGGGTACCGGGCCCGACTGACCAGTGTCGGGCCAAGATAGCCTCCCCTAGCCCATTAGAGGAGGACTCAGAGGCAGGCTAGGGTTAGCCTAGAGGTGTGTCCTCAGATAGACGGGTGAGGGGGCCGATACCCCCTCAGTGTGTATGTCACAACGTGTGGTGTTAAATAAACAAGTGTGCCTCCAACTCCGGTGTGAACGAGTCATAAGCGTTACTACATCTGGCGTCAGAAGTGAAACAAAGTACGAACATGGATACACGCCGGACGACTCGAGTCGGAGTACCAGGAGCGGAGGACACCGCTGCAGTTGGAGAGCCCGAGACGGCTGAAGATGCCATCGAGCAGCCGGGGCTGGGTGCATCCACGCCACAGCAGCTGGAGGAAGGGGAGCCGTCGACGGAGGGGCTGAGGCAGGCGCACGCGAAGCTGGCCGAGCTGCTGTACGCCGCAGCCGCCATGCTCGATAACATCACACGGCTGGGGGCTGCGGGACCGCCACGAGGCGACAGCAGCCAACGACCACAGCGCCTTCCCGCCATTTCAACGGAGCAACATTTTGAAACTCCCGCCATCGCCGCAGCTGCTGTTGAGGGCGTGGCCGCTCTAAGCATCGCGTCCAACGGCGGGAGTACAGTACCTGCCGCGTCACCACGGGTGCGACCGGCGATGCCATCGCTGCTTCGGGCCGACGCTGAGTCGAGTGAGGGAGACGAGGGAGCGCGATCGTCCTCTGCAGCCGCTGCCTTACATCAGCGACTGCCGCCACTCAAAGAATTTGTGGGCGAGGAGGGCGACTGGGGCGGCTTCCAGCGGCGCTTCCTCGCTCACCAGGAGATGGCACAGTGGACAGACGCCGAGGCTCTCCGAGCACTGCCAGCACTCCTCGACAGCGACGCCCTCGCCACACTAACATCGGCAACGAAGGAGAGGCGTTCCACGCTGCGGGAGGCGATGCAAGTGCTGTCCGCTGTGTATGGGCCACCATCGGACTGTCGTCAACTCTTTTACGATCGCCAGCGGGGGACGAAGGAGTCGCCCCTGGCGTACCGTACAAGCCTCCTGGCGCTGGCAAAGGAAGCCTTTCCACGAATGGACGACGAGGGGATCGACGCCATGGTGACAGAAAAGATACTTTTGCTGGCGGACGACTTAGACATCGTCATTGTCGCACAGGACGATGCAGAAATGTGCTCCCTCCAAGCGGCCCGTCTCCTCCACGCAAACCTGTCCTCTCAACGACGGAAGGCCAGCAAGGCGGCGAGTGGGCGCGCCGTCGCTGCGGCCACCCTCCCGGCGGAAGAGGTTTGCGCCATCAACCATCGACGGCAGCACGGAGCGGGAGCGCGGGGGGACCGGGCCGGTTCAAGCCATCTACAACGTCCATCGTCGCCACCAGCGCTTCCACGCTGCTACAACTGCGGCATCCGGGGCCACGTCGCCTCGGGGTGCCGCTCTCCTCGGCAGCGCGGGACGACACCTCAACGGGACGCCGGCCCTCGTCACAAGCTCCACCATCATAATCCGGCGAGTCGCGGCACCCCTCACGTTTGGCCCACGCACACGCCCGTCGCACACTTAAACACCGCAGCGAAGGGGGGGCCAATATCGCGTACCATGGCACCAACACGCACCGCTCTGGGTACTCACATTGAACCCAGCCAGTGGTCCGTGTTGGCCCATCGGGTTGTAGCCGCGTCGTCGGGGTCGTCGGCCGTTGTGGGTCACATCGATGGGGTGGAGGTTCGCATCTTGGTCGATACAGGAGCATCGGCGACCATTATTTCGGAGTTGATTTATAACATTCTCCCTGCCCAGAGCCGTCCTTTGATGCCTGTTAATGTGCCATTCTTTGCTGCTAACGGGGGTTCACTTGGCATCATCGGACAAATTCGAGCCCAAATTTGTGTCGGGGATATTAAATTATCTGGGCCGATTTTTGTTTCCTCCTCGCTGGCGGTTCCGTGCCTGCTGGGGACGGATTTCCTGGCCAAAATGCCGATTAGGATATTAATCGACCAGGGATGCATTGAGCTCCCATCGGGCCGACGCATGGCGTTTTTGCCATCCCCCGCTACGAGCCGGACGGCGTTCGCGACGGTGCCGGCGTTCGTAGATAGAACGGTGCGCGTTCCTCCGGGGGCGCAAATGTTAATTCCTTTGAGACTTCGGCGGCCCTTCGCTAAGGGCATTGGGGCTCAAGGGGTTTTGCTGGGACCGTCTAGGGCCGGGGTCAGTGGACCTAATTTACTCCCGGCCCAGACCATAGTGAGAGGGGATGGAGAACCCTTCATCGCGGTCCTCAATGTGGGCTCGCAGACGGTGGTGGTCCCACAGGGGACCGTGCTTGCTCACGCAACGCCGGTGCCCTGTGAGGAACCCGTCGCGAGTCATGTCGGCGCTGCCCCTGCACCGCGACCACATTCAGACAGCGATGAAGGGTGGCTCGAGGCGCTTTGCGCGGGATCGACGGACCTGTCAAATTTAGAGCGCCAACGTCTTAAGACACTACTGAGGGAATTTTCCGACGTTTTCAGTCGGGATAAATACGATTTGGGCTGCACTCATCTGCTGCGTCACCATATTGATACGGGTGACAGCGCGCCAATACGCCAAAATCCTTTTCGGTTGAGTCCCGCCGAAAAGGACCATGTCAAATCGGCTGTTGATGACATGCTAGCCGCCGACATAATTTCTCCCTCCAACAGCCCTTGGGGAGCGCCGATCGTCCTGGTTAAGAAGCAGGACGGTTCGTTGCGGTTTTGCGTTGACTTTCGGCGCCTTAATAAAATTACGGTTGCCGACGCATACCCGCTCCCACGGATGGACGAATCGCTTGACGCCTTGGCGGGAGCGCGATTCTTCTCCACATTGGACTTACTTTCGGGATTCTGGCAGCTTCCTCTGGACGATGATTCAAAGCCTAAAACTGCTTTCCGTACTCCGCACGGCCTGTTTCAATTCAACCGGTTGCCGATGGGCTTACACTCAGCGCCGGCAACTTTCCAGCGGTTGATGGAATTGGTTTTGGCTGGATTGCAATGGGAGTCGTGCCTGATTTATTTGGATGACGTCATTGTCTTTGGCAAAACTTTTGAGGAACATCTCCAGAGGTTGCGGGCGGTTTTCCTAAAGATGCGGGCTGCTAATTTGAAATTTAAGCCCCAAAAATGCCATTTGTTACGCGAGTCGGTGCGTTATTTGGGGCACATCGTGGGGCGCTCAGGTATTTCTACCGATCCCGCCAAAACGCAGTGTGTAAGCTCCTGGCCGACTCCCACCTCAGTGGGAGAGGTTAGGAGTTTTATTGGGTTTGCGTCGTATTATAGACGCTTCGTCGCTAATTTTGCGACTATCGCCAAACCCCTACATGCTTTAACATCTAAAGGGGTTCGGTTTTGCTGGGGTCAGGGGGAGGAGGCTGCTTTTTGCTCCCTTCGGGATGCTTTGGTAAACGCTCCTCCCCTGATTTACCCTGATTTTTCAAAACCGTTCTTGCTCGACACCGATGCGAGCAACACGGGTATTGGGGGCGTGCTCTCCCAGGTGGTTGACGGCGTGGAACATGTGGTTGCGTACGGCAGTCGGGTGTTGTCTCCAGCGGAGCAACGGTATTGTGTCACCCGTAGGGAACTGTTGGCAATTGTCCATTTCGTCCAACAGTATCGCCCATATCTGTACGGTCGGCATTTCACCGTCCGCACAGATCATGCGGCACTGCAGTACGCCCTGAGGGTTCAACAGCCATCGGGACAATTGTCCCGATGGTTGGAGGTCCTCCAGGATTACGATTTCCAAACCACATACCGTAAGGGCGTTCGCCACACCAACGCGGACGCTCTGTCACGCTTGCCAACCACCTCCGAGTGTGCATGCCTCCTGGGGTCTGGACGTTGCAGGCCTCCAGGGGACACATCGGTACCTGTCTTGGCGGCCGCCAACGACGACGATGCAATGGTTCCTAATTCGATCGAACAACAGGGCAAAGATTCCCTGTTGGGGTTGCCCGTCATTGAATGGGGGCGCCTCCAGATGGAGGATGTCTCCCTCCTCGGGTGGCGACGTCGCGTTGGCGGTGCGGCGGGGGGAAAAAGAGGTGGTTCCGACGCATGGGAAATGTGCCAAGGTCTGCTAATGCATTGGGACGGGAAGTCACGTCGACATCGGCTGGTTGTCCCTACTGGGTTGCGGGGTAGGGTGGTATGGGCCGCTCATGAGCGCCTCCTACACCTGGGGACCCAAAAGACTCTCGCCTTGCTGCAACTTGATTTTTACTGGCCTGGCATGACGAGGGATGTGGGGGATTTGTTGGGATCGTGCCCTCAATGTGCACAACGCAAACCGCCGGCACGGGAGTCTAACCCGCCCTTGCAATCGATCAAAGTGTCCAGGATAAACGAGCTGGTCGCTCTGGACATTTTGGGACCATTCCCCGCCACCCCCAGAGGGAATAGATATTTGTTGACGGGTGTCGAGTATTTTACACGCTGGCCTATGGCCTGGCCTTTGGCCAACCAGTCGGCAGCAGCCATCGTGGAGGCCTTTGTTCAGGGTTATGTCCTGGACAAAGGTGCTCCGGAGAGGCTGCTGACCGACCAGGGCAGAAATTTTTCCGGTAAACTACTCAGACAAGTCTGCGATCTCCTGGGCACAAAGAAAATTCGGACCTCCCCATATCACCCACAAACTGACGGGATGGTCGAACGTTTGCATCGCACCATCTCGTCCATGTTATCACAACAAGTTTCGGACTCGCAAACGGATTGGGACCTACAAATTCAGGGGGTCTTGGCGGCGTACCGGATGGCACCCCATGCGGCTACGGGGTTTTCTCCCTTTTACCTCATGTACGGCCGAGAACCAGACCCGCCTGTTCGTGCCCAGTTGCGGATCCCCGTGCCGCAGGGAAAAACTAATCTGGCTGACCACGTTAAATTTAATCTGGACAAATTGACCGAGGCACGGGATGCTGCAATGCAAAACTCTGACCTCCGTCAGAAGGCAAATGAGCGCCTCAGATTGAGTCGAGCGCACATGCTGCAGTGGAAGCCGGGGGACAAGGCATGGTTGCACTGCCCCCAGGTGCCACTGGCAACCTCCTCTAAACTTGTGCGGCCGTGGCGGGGCCCTGTGGAAGTGGTGGAGGTGTTACGTCCGCAGTGCGTGCGCATCAAGTGGGGGAAGCGGCGATGGTTCGTGCACCCCTCCAGATTAAAACCCTTCGCTGCGGTACACAACCCCACTTCACACGCGCGTGGCCAAACGTGTGGGGGGTCGGCCGACTTGCTGGGTCCGTCTCTGTCGCTCTCACCTAATGCCTTGCCGGCTGTGCCACCTTCAGGGGCATCAGGAGTGACGGGCTCACGCCCGATCACCCCTCCTGCGGATACCGAGGGTCACGCGGAGTCAGAGGAATGCTCACCTCAAGACGGACAGTCGCCACCTGATGGTCCGCCACGCGGGGTTACCCCGTGTGAGGGGCCCGCTGCAAGGACGCGCGCTAAAATGCGCAAACTGTTGTGAGGCCGGAAAATGTGTACATAGCTGTTGTGTTTATTGGCTGTTGTGTGGATGGTGTGTTTCCCGCTCCTCGGATGTACATATGTTGGGTTCACCGTTTGTTGTGTGTGCGGGGTGGGTTCCCTGCTGGTTGTATATAAGCTGTTTTTTTTACGGAATTCGTATTTATTCGGGGGGGTGCGACGGGTTGTTTCTCATCTTGTTGTTGTGTCTTGTTCTGGTTCCTGTTATGGTTCAAAAATAGTGAGGCACACGTCAGGGGGTGAAGGCACCTTTATTGTAAAATTTTGTATGTTGGCAGCCGGGACGGCTGCATGCTATGTGGGGGGGAGTGATGTAGGGCTGTTCCAGAGAGCCCGTTATGCATGGCAGCCTATGGTAAACAAACACAGTAGGCGGGGCTACATGTGTGCACGAGCAGGTGCCCTCTGCGACGTCCGCGCCAGACACCCTGGGGGGTCGATTCGGTCATTATGATCCCCCGGGGCCCCACCCCTCAGGGAGGGGTTGGGTATAAAAGGGGAATGTATCGAGGGGCTCGGGAGTGTTGTGTTAGCTAAGAAGAGGAGACGGAAGACGTCCTAGATAGAGCCCTGGTCTCCCCCTGGCACGCCGTCCTTATCAGGACCGCGCAGGCTCGAGCCAGTGGCGTGGTACCAGAGCCAGAGCCAGTGCTGGTCTGGACTCTGGGTACCGGGCCCGACTGACCAGTGTCGGGCCAAGATAGCCTCCCCTAGCCCATTAGAGGAGGACTCAGAGGCAGGCTAGGGTTAGCCTAGAGGTGTGTCCTCAGATAGACGGGTGAGGGGGCCGATACCCCCTCAGTGTGTATGTCACAACGTGTGGTGTTAAATAAACAAGTGTGCCTCCAACTCCGGTGTGAACGAGTCATAAGCGTTACTACAACTGTGTCAGCTCAACTAGGTGCAATGAGGCATTGGCTCTTACTTGGTAGTAAAATGAAACCATGGTAAACAACACCCGCTGAGATGGGCAACATTTAACATAGAAATTTTGAGTAATATAATATAGATACAAATTACAAATGAACCTTGTTTTGCCTAGTTTAGATGCAAATTACCAATTACTTTGAGATGTGTTCTTTCGATACAGTTGAGCATTTATTGAGATCACATATTTATATGGAATGTAAGTTAGACAATTCACAGTAAAGGTTTTTGGGTTGGATCGTGTAAATAATAAATGTGCCGTTAACCAACAACCACCCGACACAGCCAATTAGTAAGGTTTGTCACGTGAACAAAATGTGCTAATCGGTTACTACTTCAGCACACCGGTTTGTTGGAGAGTAAAACCCATACATTGGAAATTTGTGCTGAAGTAGTAACTAATTGTCTACGTTTTGTTCACGTGACAAAGCTTACTAATTGGCCGTGTCGGGAGGTGGTGGCGGTGGGTTAACGACACATTTATATTCACGCGATCTATCCCAAAAACCTTTTTATTGTGATTATTATTTATTCGTGTAAGCCCTACTACTACTGAGTGTTAAATCAAATTATAACAATGCCCACCTCTTTCTCACAAGGCACGGCCAGATGTGCATGGGTGCTAACATGCACTTGTGAATGTGTCTGTAAGTACTTGTGCACAAGTGCGCGTCTACAACTTCATACTTCAGTGATCTGCATAGTATTAGAGGATTTAAGTTCGGATTAGTAGCTATTTGACGAGTACTTTTAAGTTAAGCCATAAGCCTAAAGGCAGACTTGGAATATGGAGTATGTGTAATATCCATGTTGTGTTTGATCCTGTGTAGGGGTGACGGGCTACCGAGTGCGTGGAACGCCCCTGCACGGCCAGCGCGGCCACTCGGTGGACGAGCTGGTGAGGCCTGATCAGACGTCGGTCACCGTGCAGAGACTCACGCCCGGTGTTGAGTACAACATCACCGTCACGGCCGTCAAGAACGGTCAGGAGGGCAAATCTTCGTCCACCATCATTTCAACTGGTGAGGGCTCCTTGGCTTGCACATGAATGGTGCATCTGATGTTTCACAATTAAGGTGGCCTGGCACAGCTTGTAAGACATTTTGAAATTGGCCGACCTAGTCCAGCCAAGTTAAATTTTGTAATACAAAAATTATCTAGGGTCTGGCTTTACTCTTGTGGCAAGCTTCTCTATTTTTATTGCTTCGGGTTGCTTTTGTCAATTAAAATTATTTGGGTTTGTGGAAATTGGCATTTCACTATTTAGTAAAACCTGTACATCGAGACACACTAAAGTAAAGCGTGGAGCTTAAAAGTATTATTTCACGTTACTAAAAATAGAAATTTCTGCCAACTGTTGTAGGAAATCTAAAATACATGAGCGGGAAGTACCTGGCATTGCCTTGGGGAAAAAAATATTTAATAACTTATACACAAGTACTAAGCTATTGTGAAAGCCCGGCGTTCCGTTTGTCTGTCCATTTGTCCATCAACACAATTATTCGAGGTTTGCAGAAGTCCTAAAAGTTATAGCAAGTGGGGGGTAAATAGTTGATCTAAAATATTTTCCGAAAATTGTCGACCCCCCCCCTCAATTTATTTTTACTCCCACGTCAGCTATATACCTACACATCCTGCATACAATAGAGTGAGTAGTATCTACCGCCTCAATAGTAGTATCTGCCGCCTCCTATAGTAGTATCAACCAATTCTATAGTAGAAATACTGACTCTACAGTAGTATCTAATGGCTATAGTAGTATCTACAGAATCTACAGTCATATCTATTGACTATATAGTAGTATCCACTGACTATAGTAGTAACTACTAACTCTATAGTAGTATCTGCAGTATCTACTGACTCTGCAGCAGTATATACGGACTATAGTGGTAGCTCCTGACTGTCGTATTATCTACTGACTTGATAGTAGTAACTAACTCTATAGTAGTAACTAACTCTTTAGTAGTAACTTCTAACTATAGCAGTATCTGCAGACTCTTTAGTAGTATCTGCAGATTCTATAGCAGTATCTACTGACTTTACAGTAGCATCTACCGACTCTGCAGTAGTATCTCCCGACTCTACAGTAGTATCTACCTACTCTATAGCCGTATATACCTACTCTATAGCCGTATATACCGACTCTATAATAGTATCTATCGACTCTATAGTACTAACTACTAACTTAACAGTGCCGTGGTGAGGCCTATTCCCGTGCAGAATCCCCGGCCTTGCCTAGTTTGCTCAGCTGGCCGAAGTGGCACCTTGGCAGGCTGGGGCTGGGCCGCTAACCCCACTCCCACCATCTCCCCCCGCCCGCACTACAGTAGTATCTACGGACTATAGTCGTAGTATCTACCGACTCTATAGTAGTAACTGCACACATTGGGGTGGTGGGGAGGAGAAGAGGACATTGGTGGGAAAACTTTTGCTCAGTCCTGTGTATTTTGTTTCCATTTTGAACACGAATAAAAAATTACCCCCTCCCCCCACCGATCGTGTGTGTGTGTGTTGCTAGGGCAACCACGGGTCAACTTTCTCGCGCATGCGCAGACGCGTGCTTTGGCATGCGCTTAGCGTAGTAATATAATAATAAATAGTACTAAATTGTTATTTTAGCTACTTTACAGTTGACGGATGGGAAATATACGAATAGCGCTGGCTCACCCCGGGGCTTATCATGTGGTATCTGGGTACTTTTTTAAAACATAAACCCCACAGTTTGTGAGTTCAAACCGTTGCAAGTTGCATCCACAGACAGAGACAGACAGACAAAAATTACTTATTTAGGTAAGATTTTTCCGTAATATAAAATCTGTGATTTCAAAGCTTAAGCTAGTTCGCATTAAGCCAACAGTGTAATCGTGCAATAGTATCCCTCCAAAGCCCACTCTTCACATGTAACACGCTTGCTACCGTTGCATTAGCCGTACTGTGCAGCCCCCCTAAACCCACCCTTCCCATGGAACGTGCTTGCTATCTTCGTTACCAGCCATTCTCTGCAGCCCCTGTGAACCCTCCCATCCTATGTAACATGCTCAGCTGTTTTGGCCTGGTCGCCTTTGAAAAGAAGCGTCTTAGCTTAAAGGGCTTGACCCGGTACAAACTGGCTGATATGTCAAGGTAAAACAATGTTTTTAAAACAGAAATAACATTTTCAAAGAATATGTTTTTGAACAACTTGGAGTACTTAAATATTACAATGGCAAATTAGTGAGTTGCATTGGTTGTAGCAAGCAGTTAACATGCCGCAGTGTTGTATTAAAATTGCAGGTGAGCATACTTGACAACCTTTCAAACTATGTTCAATCTCAAGGAATAAGTCAGCTTGGCACACGTGTGTATTTCACTTGCCTTACATAAATGTGGAGTTCAAATATATTCTACTGTCATTCACCATGATCCAATATTTAATGCTTCCTGTCCTAACATGCGGATGTTGATGTGGCAACGACTGAATGTGTATTTATGAATTTAATGGGTTTTGAACACTGCAATCAAGCTTGAACTGCATCTGATTTAACTGTGCTCGCTAACCTCACTCTGCATTTTCCTTTGAAGCTGGTGACCGGGTGGTCGTAGTCACCCCACGGCCGTCTGATCTCAGCTTCACCGACGTGAGCGACACCTCTCTGGTGCTGCGCTGGACCCCGCTGACCGTGCCTGGCATCACGGGCTATCGCGTGATGGTGTCTCTGCCGGGCGACTCCGTGCCCCTCCTGGACGACACCGTGGGGCCTCAAACGGGGGTCTATGCCGTCGAAGGCCTCCGGTCCGGCGTGGTTTATGATATTGGGGTCTCCACGCTGACGGAGGACGGGGAGAGTGAACCTGCACGGCGCTCGCATACCACTGGTGAATTCCACAACCATTTTTCTCAGTTGTCGTTCAATTTAACATCATGTTGACCAGTTCAGCTTCATTTCGCATTACTGGAAGCCTCACTTTGCACCATATCTTCTCAACTTGAGGTCTGAGTTCAGAAGTATGGGGAGAGTTAACCTTGAAATGTAACTACGTTAAGTGTCAAGTTATTGTAATGCGAGTTCACAGATATTAAGTCGTCTTCTCTCTCCTGTCTCCACCGCAGCACCGGGCTCCCCGCAGGATGTGCAAGTGAGCCTGAACTCGGATACCGGAGAGTTGACCATCACCTGGCAGAAGGTTCCTACTCCAGGTGCAGTGTTTTATAACATTGTGGAGAGTTACCTCGTGTTCAAATGTCTAGTTTTTCAGCTGCCTAATATTTCATGTGACAAAGTTGGAAAGTCGATTTAAGATTAACACGTATGATTCATGTGCATGATGGTGGAAGGTTCAGACAGACTTTTAGTTTTATTAAATGATTACATGGCCTAACCCAAACAACAATCAAGTTTACCTTTTTAGTTACTGTGTCAGCTCAAGTAGGTGGAATGAGGCATTGGCTCTCACTTGGTAGTAAAATGAAACCATGGTAAACAACACCCGCTGAGATGGGCAACATTTAACATATAAATTTTGAGTAATTTCATATAGATACAAATTACAAATGAACCTTGTTTTGCCTAGTTTAGATGCAAATTACCAATTACTTTGAGATGTGTTCTTTCGATACAGTTGAGAATTTATTGAGATCACGTATTTATATGGGATGTAAGTTAAACAATTCACAGTAAAGGTTTTTGGGTTGGATCGTGTAAATAATAAATGTCCCATTAACCAACAACCACCCGACACAGCCAATTAGTAAAGTTTGTCACGTGAACAAAATGTGCTCATCAGTTACTACTTCAGCACACCGGTTTGTTGGAGAGTAAAACCCACACATTGTAAATGTGTGCTGCAGTAGTAACTAATTGTCTACGTTTTGTTCACGTGACAAACCTTACTAATTGGCCATGTCGGGAGGTGGTGGCGGTGGATTAACGACACATTTATATTTACGCGATCTATCCCAAAAACCTTTTATTGTGACTAATATTCTTCGTGTAAGCCCTACCACTACTGAGTGTTAAATCAAATTAGACAATGCCCACCTCTTTCTCACAAGGCACGGCCAGATGTGCATGGGTGCTAACATGCACTTGTGAATGTGTCTGTAAGTACTTGTGCACAAGTGCGCGTCTACAACTTCATACTTCAGTGATCTGCATAGTATTAGAGGATTTAAGTTCGGATTAGTAGCTATTTGACGAGTACTTTTAAGTTAAGCCATAAGCCTAAAGGCAGACTTGGAATATGGAGTATGTGTAATATCCATGTTGTGTTTGATCCTGTGTAGGGGTGACGGGCTACCGAGTGCGTGGAACGCCCCTGCACGGCCAGCGCGGCCACTCGGTGGACGAGCTGGTGAGGCCTGATCAGACGTCGGTCACCGTGCAGAGACTCACGCCCGGTGTTGAGTACAACATCACCGTCACGGCCGTCAAGAACGGTCAGGAGGGCAAACCTTCGTCCACCATCATTTCAACTGGTGAGGGCTCCTTGGCTTGCACATGAATGGTGCATCTGATGTTTCACAATTAAGATGGCCTGGCACAGCTTGTAAGAGATTTTGAAATGGCTGACCTAGTCCAGCCAAGTTAAATTTTGTAATACAAAAATTATCTGGGGTCTGGCTTAGCTGCGCTTTGACTGAACACTGAAAACGATTTTATTTTTAGCTTTACTCTTGCGGCAAGCTTCTCTATTTTTAAATCCTTTATATTAAGTTCACTTGCTTGCTTGCTTGCTTACGACGTGCAAATTTTTCGGTCGTTTTTTAACCCACTTCCCGTGATCCAATCGAGCTGACATTTTGCACACAGACTCGTTGTGCGTGACAATGTATTTTCGTGAACATTTTTTTCCAAAATGTTACACTTTTTAGGAAAAAATAAATTATATTTAATTACCAATTGCTTAATGGTGGCAGCCATTCATCTGACCCATAGGTGGCAGCCATCTCAAGCCAGAGGACGAGAGGACTCTAGCCGCCACGCATATAAAGAATTTATAGTGAAAAACTTTGTTTTTACGGGTAAATTTTTTATTGCTTCGGGTTGCTTTTGTCAATTAAAATTATTTGGGTTTGTGGAAATTGGCATTTCACTATTTAGTAAAACCTGTACATCGAGACACACTAAAGTAAAGCGTGGAACTTAAAAGTGTTATTTCACGTTACTAAAAATAGACATTTCTGCCAACTGTTGTAGGAAATTTACAATACACGAGCGGGAAGTACCCGGCATTGCCTTGGGGGGAAAAAAATATTTAAAAACTATACACAAGTACTAAGCTATTGTGAAAGCCTGGCGTTCCGTTTGTCTGTCCATTTGTCCATCACAATTATTCGAGGTTTGCAGAAGTCCAAAAAGTTATATAGCAAGTGGTGGGTAAATGGTTGATCTAAAATGTTTTCCGAAAATTGTCGACCCCCCCCCCTCAATATTTGTTTTTTTACTCCCACCTCGGCTATATACCTACACACCCTGCATACAATAGAGCGAGTAGTATCTACCGATCAATAGTATCTGCCGCCTCCTATAGTAGTATCAACCAGCTCTATAGTAGAAATACTGACTCTACAGTAGTTTCTAATGACTATAGTAGTATCTACAGAATCTACAGTCATATCTATTGACTATATAGTAGTATCCACCAGAGGTGGGACAAAGTCATTGTTATGCAAGTCCAAGTCGAGTCGCAAGTCGTCAAATTCATGACTCGAGTCTGACTCGAGTCCAAGTCACATGACTCGAGTCCACATCTCATAGGTGGGACAAAGTCATTGTTATGCAAGTCCAAGTCGAGTCGCAAGTCGTCAAATTCATGACTCGAGTCTGACTCGAGTCCAAGTCACATGACTCGAGTCCACACCTCTGGTATCCACTGACTATAGTAGTAACTACTAACTCTATAGTAGTAACTGACTCTTTAGTAGTAACTTCTAACTATAGCAGTATCTGCAGACTCTTTAGTAGTATCTGCAGATTGTATAGCAGTATCTACTGACTTTACAGTAGCATCTGCCGACTCTGCAGTAGTATCTCCGGACTCTACTGTAGTATCTACCTACTCTATAGCCGTATATGCCGACTCTATAATAGTATCTATCGACACTATAGTACTAACTACTAACTTAACAGTGCCGTGGTGAGGCCTATTCCCGTGCAGAATCCCCGGCCTTGCCTAGTTTGCTCAGCTGGCCGAGGTGGCACCTTGGCAGGCTGGGGCTGGGCCGCTAACCCCACTCTCACCATCCCCCCCCCCCGCCCACACTAAAGTAGTATCTACGGACTATAGTCGTAGTATTTACCGACTCTATAGTAGTAACTGCACACATTGGGGTGGTGGGGGTGAGAAGAGAACATTGGTGTGAAAACTTTTGCTCAGTCCTGTGTATTTTGTTGCATTTTGAACGCGAATTAAAAATTCCCCCCTCCCCCCACCGATCGTGTGTGTGTTGCTAGGGCAACCACGGGTCAGCTTTCTCGCAGATGCGTGCTTTGGCATGCGCTTGGCGTAGTAATATAATAATAAATAATAATACATTGTTAATTTTGCTACTTTACAGTTGACGGATGTTAAATACGAATCGCGCTGGCTCACCCCGGGGCTTATGTGGTATCTGGGTACTTGTTAAAATATCTAAACCCTACAGTTTGTGAGTTCAAACCGTTGCAAGTTGCATCCACAGACAGAGACAGACAGACAAAATTTGACTTATTTAGATTTTTCCGTAATATAAAATCTGTGATTTCAAAGCTTAAGCTAGTTTGCATTAAGCCAACAGTGTAATGGTGCAATAGTATTCCTCCAAAGCCCACTCTTCACATGTAACATGCTTGCTACCGTTGCATTAGCCGTACTGTGCAGCCCCCCTAAACCCACCCTTCCCACGTAACATGTTTCCTATCTTCGTTTCCAGCCATTCTCTGCAGCCCCTGTGAACACTCCCATCCTATGTAACATGCTCAGCTGTTTTGGCCTGTTTGCCATTGAAAAGAAGCTTCTTAGCTTAATGGGCTTGACCCGGTGCAAACTGGCTGATATGTCAAGGGAAAACAATATTTTTAAAACAGAAATTAAAATTTCAAAGAATACGTTTTTGAACAACTTTGAGTACTTAAATATTACAATGGCATATTAGTGAGTTGCATTGGTTGTAGCGAGCAGTTAACATGCCGCAGTGTTGTATTAAAATTGCAGGTGAGCAAACTTGACAACCTTTCAAACTATGTTCAATCTCAAGGAATAAGTCAGCTTGGCACACGTGTATATTTCACTTGCCTTACATAAATGTGGAGTTCAAATATATTCTACTGCCATTCACCATGATCCAAGAGCTAATGCTTTCATGTCCTAACATGCGGACGTTGATGTGGCAACGACTGAATATGTGCATTTATGAATTTAATGGGTTTTGAACACTGTAACCAAGCTTGAACTGCATCTGATTTAACTGTGCCCGCTAACCTCACTGCATTTGCCTTTGAAGCTGGTGACCGGGTGGTCGTCGTCACCCCACGGCCGTCTGATCTCAGCTTCACCGACGTGAGCGACACCTCTCTGGTGCTGCGCTGGACCCCGCTGACCGTGCCTGGCATCACGGGCTATCGCGTGACGGTGTCTCTGCCGGGCGACTCCTCGAACCTCCTGGAGGACACCGTGGGGCCTCGCACGGGGGTCTATGCCGTCGAAGGCCTCCGGCCTGGCGTAGTTTATGATATTGGGGTCTCCACGCTGACAGAGGATGGGGAGAGTGAACCTGCACGGCGCTCGCAGACCACTGGTAAATTCCACAGCCATTTGTCTCATCTGTCGTTCAATTTAACATCATGTTGGCCAGTTCAGCTTCATCTCGCATTACTGGGAGCCTCACTTTGCACCATCTCTGCTCAACTCGAGGTCTGAGTTCAGAAGTATGGGGAGAGTTAACCTTCAAATGTAACTGCGTCAAGTGTCAAGTTATTGTAATGCGAGTTCACAGATGTTAAGTCGTCTTCTCTCTCCTGTCTCCACCGCAGCACCGGGCTCCCCGCAGGACGTTCACGTGAGCCTGAACTCGAATACTGGAGAGTTGACCATCACCTGGCAGAAGGTTCCTACTCCAGGTGCAGTGTTTTATAACATTGTGAAGAGTTACCTCATGTTCAAATGTCTAGTGTTTCAGCTGTCTAATACTTCACGTGACAAAGTTGGAAAGTCGATTCAAGATTAACACGTATGATTCATGTGCATGATGGTGGAAGGTTCAGACAGACTTTTAGTTTTATTAAATGATTACATGGCCTAACCCAAACAACAATCAAGTTTACCTTTTTAGTTACTGTGTCAGCTCAAGTAGGTGGAATGAGGCATTGGCTCTTACTTGGTAGTAAAATGAAACCATGGTAAATAACACCCGCTGAGATGGGCAACATTTAACATAGAAATTTTTAGTAATTTAATATAGATACAAAGTAACCTTTTTTCGCCTTGTTTAGATGCAAATTACGAATTATATTGCTTTTACTTTTTGGTTCTTTTGGTAAATTCACGTAAAAAGAAAATAAATTAAATAATAGAATCCGACATTTCGAGTGCAACACAAGCAATCGTCATCAGGTACGAATTAATGAGAAAACAAACGTAGTAAACTTAGAGCTTTTCGATTTAAAGCTTTCGTGACTGCAGGGATTCATCTTCTTGGTTCTTTCGGTAAAGTCACGTAGAAGGGAAGTAATAAAATAATAAAAATAAAACATAATAAAATAATTCTCACGACGTTTCGGCCACAACGCAAGCAGCCGTCCTCAGGTGAAACCAGGTCTGTCGAGGCGACACCGTCTGAATGAAACAGCACACGTGCTTGGAGCATATATATAAGCGGGGTAGGAAGGGGGGGGGGAAAGGGCGTCTTGACAAAAGAATTTGCATATCAAGAGGAATTTAGCATATTTTTGGGAAATGCAGGTATGTGATTAGTACTACTTATATTAGCAGCATCCCTTGGATGCTGCTAATCCTGCATAATGCACGGACATAAGTAGTACTAATCACATACCTGCATTAACCATAAATATGCTAAATTCCTCTTGATATGCAAATTATTTTGTCAAGACGCCCTTTCCCCCCCCTTCCAACCCAGCTTGTATATATGCTCCAAGCACGTGTACTGTTTCATTCAGACGCTGTCGCCTCGACAGACCTGGTTTCACCTGAGGACGGCTGCTTGCGTTGTGGCCGAAACGTCGTGAGAATTATTTTATTATGTTTTTTTATTATTATTTTATTACTTCCCTTCTACGTGACTTTACCGAAAGAACCAAGAAGATAAACTTAGAGCTATAACGCAATACAGCACAGAGAGTCGGCTAACATAACAGTCAACACCCTACCTGGTTGATAACGTTCTTAGAAAACAAACCTAAATTTGAGAGAGAGACAAGACACAGACACGGAGACACAAAGACAAACACACAGAGACAACATGGAGACACACACATAGAGAGAAAACAAACTTAAATCTTCCCCGTAGAGGTGGTTCATTCATTTTTACCTGATGACGATTGCTTGTGTTGCAATCTAAATGTTGTATTCTATTCTTTAATTTATTTTCTTTCTACGTGACTTTACTGAAAGAACCAAAAAGTAATTCCTGTAGTCACGAAAGCTCCAAATCAAGTTTTTACCAATTATATTCTTTGGGTCTTTTGGTAATTGGCCGTGTCAGGAGGTGGTGGTGGGGGGTTAACGACACATTTATATTTACGCGATCTATCACAAAAACCTTTTATTGTGACTAATATTTGTCGTGTAAGCCCTACTACGACTGAGTGTTAAATCAAATTATACAATGCCCACCTCTTTCTCACAAGACGCGCCCAGATGTGCGTGGGTGCTAACATGCACTTGTGAATGTGTTTGTAAGTACTTGTGTGCAAGTACGTGTGCATGTCTACATCTTCATGCTTCAGTGATCTGCATAGTATTAGAGGATTTAAGTTCGGTTTAGTAGCTATTTGACGGGTACTTTTTAGTTAAGCCATAAGCCTAATGGCAGACTTAGCATATGGATTATGTGTAAAATCCATGTTGTGTTTGACCCTGTGTAGGGGTGACGGGCTACCGAGTGCGTGGAACGCCCCTGCATGGCCAGCGCGGCCACTCGGTGGACGAGCTGGTGAGGCCTGATCAGACGTCGGTCACCGTGCAGAGACTCACGCCCGGTGTTGAGTACAACATCACCGTCACGGCCGTCAAGAACGGTCAGGAGGGCAAACCTTCGTCCACCATCATTTCAACTGGTGAGGGCTCCTTGGCTTGCCCATGAATGGTGCATCTGATGTTTCACAATTAAGATGGCCTGGCACAGCTTATAAGAGATTTTGAAATTGGCCGACCTAGTCCAGCCAAGTGAAATTTTGTAATACAAAAATTATCTGGGGTCTGGCTTTACTCTTGCGGCAAGCTTCTCTATTTTTATTGCTTCGGGTTTGTTTTTGTCAATTAAAATTATCTAGATTTGTGGTAATTGGCATTTCACTATTTAGTAAAACCTGTACATCGAGACACACTTAAAGTAAAGCGTGGAACTTAAAAGTATTATTACACGTTACTAAAAATAGACATTTCTATCAACTTTTGTAGAAATTATAAATACAAAAAATCCATAATATAAAATCTTATTTCAAATTTTAATCTAGTTGGCATGAAACCTACAGTGTAATCGTGCAATAGTATTCCTCCAAAGCCAACCCTTCACATGTGACATGCTTTCTATCTTCGTACCAGCCATTCTCTGCAGCCCCTGTGAACCCTCCCATCCTATGAAACGTGCTCAGCTGTTTTGGCCTGGTCGCCTTTGAAAAGAAACTTCTTAGCTCAATGGGCTTGACCCGATACAAACTGACTGGCTGATATGTCAAGGTAAAACAATGTTTTTAAAACGGAAAAAAAAAAATTCAAAGAGTACTTTCTTGAACAACTTGGAGTACTTAAATATTACAATGGCATATTAGTGAGTTGCATTTATTGTAGCGAGCAGTTAACATGCCGCAGTGTTGTATTAAAATTTCAGGCGAGCAAACTTGACAACCTTTCACACTATGTTCAATCTGAAGGGATAAGTCAGCTTGGCACACGTGTGTATTTCAGTTCCCTCAAATAAATGTGGAGTTCAAATATATTCTAATGCCATTCACCGTAATCCAAGATCTAATGCTTTCATGTCCTAACATGCAGAAGTTAATGTGGCAATGACAGAATATGTGCATTTATTCATTAATGTTGACCACTGCAAACAAGCTTGAACTGTATCTGATTAAATCGTGCTCGCTAACCTCACTCTGCATTTGGCTTTGAAGCTGGTGACCGGGTGGTCGTAGTCACCCCACGGCCGTCTGATCTCAGCTTCACCGACGTGAGCGACACCTCTCTGGTGCTGCGCTGGACCCCGCTGACCGTGCCTGGCATCACGGGCTATCGCGTGACGGTGTCTCTGCCGGGCGACTCCGTGCCCCTCCTGGAGGACACTGTGGGGCCTCAAACGGGGGTCTATGCCGTCGAAGGCCTCCGGCCCGGCGTGGTTTATGATATTGGGGTCTCCACGCTGACGGAGGACGGGGAGAGTGAACCTGCACGGCGCTCGCATACCACTGGTGAATTCCACAGTCATTTGTCTCATCTGTCGTTCAATTTAACATCATGTTGGCCAGTTCAGCTTCATTTCGCATTACTGGGAGCCTCACTTTGCACCATCTTTGCTCAACTTGAGGTCTGAGTTCAGAAGTTATTGGGAGAGTTAACCTTGAAATGTAACTACGTTAAGTGTCAAGTTATTGTAATGAGAGTTCACAGATTTAAAGTCGTCTTCTCTCTCCTGTCTCCACCACAGCACCGGGTTCCCCGCAGGACGTGCAAGTGAGCCTGAACTCGGATACCGGAGCATTGACCATCGCTTGGAAGAAGGTTCCCACTCCAGGTGCAGTTATGTTCTCTAGGCACAAATTACAAATGTATCGTTTGTCAGCTGCCTAGTATTTCACGTGACAAAGTAATTTTCAAAGAAGATCAACACGGATGATACATGTGCAGGGAGGTGAAAGGTTGAGTGACACTTTATTTTTCAAATGATTGTGGCCTAACCCAAACAACAATCAAGTTTACCTTTTTTGTTACTGTGTCAGCTCAAGTAGGTGGAATGATGCATTCTCTTACTTGGTAGTAAAATGAAACCATGGTAAATAACACCTACAGAGATGGACAACATTTTACATATAAATTTTGAGTAATCTAGTTACAAATTAACCTCGTTTCGCCTAGTTTAGATGCACATTACCAATTACTTTGAGGTGTGTTCTTTAGATGCAGTTTACAAAATAATTGAGATTACGTATTTCTATTGGATGCAAGTTAGATAACACTGGTCAACACACTTTTTCTGGCATAAGGTTTTAAGGGTGCTGATTCCAAATCTGGCATCAGTTTTTGCCTATCACATCAGGTTTTTGAGATATCAAATATTGCATTTTCAATAAAAAACTGCAGCAGAAAAATATTAAATAAATGTGGATATCTACATAAAATTATATTATAAACACACTATCCTAGAAATACAGCACCATATTTTTACACTAAAGCAGTCACTGACTTGCAACAACTTGCAATCATAAGTGACAGAGTTAATTTCGGGTAAAATCAATGAAAATAGGGTATGCCGATAGCATAAAATGAGATGTGATAGAGCAATTCTGAGATCAGATTTGGAATCGGCACCCTGAAATTAGTCTAAAACAGCTGCAAAAGTCCAGGCCAGAAAAAATGCTTTTTTTGTTGACCAGTGTAATTCACAATTAAGGTTTTTGGGTTAGATTGTGTAAATAATAAATGTGCCAAGTTCGTGTGCGCATCTATAACTTCATGTTCCAGTGATCCACATTGTATTAGAGCATTTAAGTTCGAATTTGTAGCTATTTGAAGGGTACATTTTAGTTAAGTCATGGGCCTAATGGGAGATTTGGCATATGGAGTATGTGTAATATTCCACGTTGTGTTTGACACTGTGTAGGGGTGACGGGCTACCGAGTGCGTGGAACGCCCCTGCACGGCCAGCGCGGCCACTCGGTGGACGAGCTGGTGAGGCCTGATCAGACGTCGGTCACCGTGGAGGGGCTCACGCCCGGTGTTGAGTACAACATCACCGTCACGGCCGTCAAGAACGGTCAGGAGGGCAAACCTTCGTCCACCATCGTTTCAACTGGTGAGGTTCCTTGGCTTTGCTGGATTTTGATTGTTTTCTGAAAACAATATTTTTTTTGCGTCCAATGTTGTTTTTCCTTCCAGCTGTTTTGCCAGTTTAAACTATTGTCTGGGGCATTGTGCATTGTGTGCGATTTCCAAATGTTATTACACATTGCAATTCGACTAAAAATAAATGTCTGCCATCTGCATTTGTAGATTAATTTGTATATTCTGACATTGAAAATACTCTTCATAAAACCAAAAATAGCAAAGCTTAAGTGGCTGGCGGTAAACCAACACTCTTCATGTGACAATGAATAAAAACACTATTAACATATATTTTTAATTATAATTGCTTTTATTAAAATGGGGTGATGTTAGTGAGTTGCACAGTTTATAACCAATTGTTTACATGCCCCAATGTCATATATTGAAAGTGAGCAAACTGGACACACTTACAAATGAGATATTCCTTGTCAAGAGGTTATCATGAATTATATTTAAATTAATAAATAAGTCTGACTTTAATCTGGCAAGACAATTATTGACTGCAGCTGTGCATGCAAGTGTGTTTCAGTCACTTCTCAGTTTAAGGTTAATACCAATGTAATGTGAGAGAATTGCAATCCTGCATATATGCTACAGATATACAAACGTATTTATATTCTATGGTTGTTCACCATAATCCAATATCCTAATGCCTTTGTCCTAGCATGTGTAGGTTCATGTGGCTAAGGCTGAATGTGTTTTATTTTCTTTAAAGAATGTTGAACAATGCAATCAAGCTTAAAGTGCATCTGATTTAACCATGCTCGCTAACCTCACTCTTCGTTTGGCTTTTAAGCTGCCGACCGGGTGGTCGTAGTCACCCCTCAGCCATCCGATCTCAGCTTCACCAACGTGAGCGACACCTCTCTGGTGCTGCGCTGGACCCCACTGTCCATGCCTGGCATCACGGGCTATCGCGTGACGGTGTCTCTGCCGGGCGACTCCTCGCACCTCCTGGAGGACGTCGTGGGGCCTCGCACGGGGGTCTATGCCGTCGAAGGCCTCCGGCCCGGCGTGGTTTATGATATCGGAGTCTCCACACTGGCGAAGGACGGGGAGAGTGAACCTGCACGGCGCTCGCAGACCACCGGTGAATGCCACAACCATTTGCTTCATCTTTCGTTCAATTTGATATCACATTGTGCCAGTTTATTTTTGTCTTGCACCATTCCTAGCCTCGCATTGCACCATCATTGCTCAACTTTATTTCTGCATTAAGAACCATTGGGAGTTGTTAACCTCGAAACGTAACCAGCCTTACTTTTATACGCGTTACAAGTGTCAAGTTATTGTCACGCGAGTTCACAGATTTAAAGTCGTCTTCTCTCTCCTGTCTCCACTGCAGCACCGGGCTCCCCGCAGGACGTGCAAGTGAGCCTGAACTCGGATACCGGAGCGTTGACCATAACCTGGCAGAAGGTTCCTACTCCAGGTGCAGTTTATATTTGACGTCGATGTGGAGAGTTGCCTTCTATTTAATTTCAGCGTTTGTCAGTTGCTGACTATTTCACGTGCTCGTATCAAGTAGGTCCATCTTTTAAGTGTATTGGCAAAGTTGCTCAATTGGGATTGCATGCTGCAGTCATTGGTCCCCTACTGGCTGACTATGTTCTTGCAGACCAGCTGCTTGAGTCACCTTGTGCCGCATGGCGACTAGTTACGCACGTGTTATCATGAGGGCCTGCCAAGTGTTTTTCGAGTGTGGGGCGATAATTGCTTCATAGATTCAAAAAGAGTATTTTTTTGGGAGTACATTTTTAAAATTCAGACCGTGATGCTGGCACCCAGAGGACATCTGTGAAAAAGATCTTCATAGCTCATTGGATTCCTCCGGCATAAATACAAATTCTCATTCTGCACTGTTTTCCGGATGGCCTCGCGTGAGCTTTAAAACGCCCACTGTGAAGCAGATGGAACGTTGTATTTTACGGTTAATACACCCGCAGTATTTATCGGGACGGCCGCTCAATTAGAAAATCTGATCCTATGACAAGTGGCGTATGCATAACTGCTCGGCCATGTCACTACCCCAGGTCGTTCCAGGGGGAGGTGACCTTTCAAATGTTCGAGATGAGATGTACGTTGCTTGTCGTGTGTAAAGCGAGATGCCCTGGCGTAAAAGAGGCACTCTTATCAAAAACAAATTGGTCATTCTATTCTTGATTGTGATATATCCGGAAGCTAAATGCCAATCTTGGGGAGTCTGCTGGCCACAATTAGAGGGCTTCAGGAGAGAGTTTTGTGTAGTGTTGTTGTTGTTCCTCCTCCATTGAGGCAGCACAGATCACCGTGGCTTCCTATACGGCCCATAGTTTGGGTTGCATGGCCACCACAACCCCACTGCTGTGGCTTTTCTTTAATTTTCCATTCATGACGGAAATGAGCACATAGTCGTGTTGTTGTTCTGATGCAGTTATTGGTTACACCGGTGTCTGCGAGGAGGAATGTCAGAGGCAGGAGGTGCGATGTTTTGTGGTCTCGATTGAGATGTAATTTTTAAAGTTACATTTTGGTACCCGTGAAGTCTGTGAAAGGAAAGGAGGCTTGATGTGTCTCTTGATTTTAAGCGAGTTTCAGCGATGGTAAATAACATCCTTCACGAAGCGTGGCTACGGGTGTGGATATAGACACGGGCTTGTGTGCATGTGAGCATGTGTGTGTGTGTGCGTGTACATCTTGGGGAGCGGTGGCACAGTGGTTAGCACGCTGCGCTCTGAAACCAGTGACCCGGGTCCAATTTACGTTATGGCCAACACCAGTGGCTGATCTGAACCAGTCCTGGGTCTCCCCATAGGTCGACTTTGCCTTAAGTACCTGGTGCGGTGTGTAAACATCACGATTTGGGTAACAAAGGTAGCTGGGCATGGTGCTGGCCACCCTCCCCCTCGTCTGCCATGCTGGGCTTCATAGGTGCTCTCTTAACAACACTTGCCCCAACAGTCTGTTAAGGGGGTCTTTGTGCATCTGCATTTGCACATGTATGTCCGTTTGTGTGTGATGATGGGGCAGTGTCCCCATTGTTCTTTGTGTCTCTGAAACGTAGTTGAATTCATCCTTAAGAATGTAAGGAGAGTAATTTTACTTCAAATCAAAACCGTGGTCTCCCTGTGCCATGCTCGCCTCCTTCAGCAGTGGAGCAAACTCGACATTGCTCTGGCAGGGGCCAGTCTATTCAAATGATAACCTCTCCTTCCACAGTGATGCTCATTTTAACAAATCCTGAAGGATTGCAGAATTGATTCATGACACTTATTAGAATATTTAAACTTAAGATTGAGAGTTCAAGTGCACCGTCCAGCCAGATTAAAATATGTTTATCTATGTGTCAAATATTTAATGTTACCGTAAAGTACATTGTTTATATTTTTGGTTTTATTTTTCCATTTAATGCAATTATACCTTCACAATTTGTATTCATATCGCACTTGTATAAAAACCGCTTTCCCAAAACGTTCACGAATAACAACAATCGGGGAAATGAAAGATAACCGTTTCAGTCCCTCACTAGAAATCGATTTCTACCTCCTTAATGTTATAGTTGTGCGGGAGACGAATTACCAACTTGGCTTATTTCGTAACTTTATATTCTCCGCAACGATGCAATTGATCATTGTCTTTGGTGTGATTTCAATATCGAAGTGGGATCCATGTCCAACAGAGGGAGGAGGGGTGGGGGGTCCTTGCCCATAGACATTGTGCAGTTCACGAGCATTGGTAGAGGCAACCCTAACTGCTGATGAGATGCTGAATGTTGAAACCCGTCCAGAGGTTTTTCTTGCGTTGAAGTGATGCTGCCGAAATGTTAGTGCCGTTTGATATTGGATATTTGACAGGTTATTTTTAGTTTTAAGCTGGGAGACGGCATATGGAGTGTAATATCCCACGTTGTGTTTGACACTGTGTAGGGGTGACGGGCTACCGAGTGCGTGGAACGCCCCTGCACGGCCAGCGCGGCCACTCGGTTGACGAGCTGGTGAGGCCTGATCAGACATCGGTCACCGTGGAAGGACTCACGCCCGGTGTTGAGTACAACATCACCGTCACGGCCGTCAAGAACGGTCAGGAGGGCAAACCTTCGTCCACCATCGTTTCAAATGGTGAGGTTCCTTGGCTTGGTAACGCACCTCAATGGTCTATCTGATGTTTTGCAATGAAAATTGCTTGGCACGGCTTATGCGAGCCTAGTAAGGTACTTTAAAATTGCTGACTGGTTTGCTGCGCGCTCTCTGACCCTGGAATCTTGTTATTCATGCAATGATTCACCCTCTTTGTCATGTGATGAATGTTCACAATTTGGCTCATGATTGGGTTAAGTGATTTAATCTTTTTCTCAATATTGCATACCTGCCAACCCATACGGTTTACCCGTATTCTTTCCATTGAAATTGAGTTTTCAGGTTCATACGGTGTATGGCCGTTTCAATACGGGCAAAAAATATATATTTGTTTGTGTTTCTCCCTTGTGATGGGACTTTGTAGGATGAACGTTCAGATTTATAAGGGCACGGGGTGACCAATAAGGTCTGAATTGGTCTGTAATAAGGTAGGCACTAATAAGAGGTTGACCGGTATGACATTGTGTTTAAATTTACTGCCTCTGGCAGCTGCAGGGTGTCGTATGCACTTGTTGTATAGAACATTGACAAATAGTTGCATTTTGACCTGCAGATTATTTAAATATATTTTAAACCTTACAAGTAAGAACATGATCCGAAACGATTATTTGAGCATGCTAGCCCGCAGCTTATTGTAAACTGCTGTGCTCTTGCAGCAGTAATCCATTATCATTAATGCTACGCTTATCTAATCGGCAAAACGTTGCTTGAAAGCTTTCTCAGCTGACTGCACTGAAGCCTACGCTTGCTGATAACTCTGTCCACTGTGCTTTCACGCTGCTGCCGGCCGGCTGGCCATAGCCGTCCCCCAGCCGTCCGATCTCGGCTTCACCAACGTGAGCGACACCTCTCTGGTGCTGCGCTGGACCCCGCTCTCCCTGCCTGGCATCACGGGCTATCGCGTGACGGTGTCTCTGCCTGGCGACTCCTCGCCCCTCCTGGAGGCCGTCGTGGGGCCTCGCACGGGGGTCTATACCGTCGAAGGCCTCCGGCCCGGCGTGGTTTATGATATTGGGGTCTCCACCCTCGTGGAGGACAGGGAGAGTGAACCTGCACGGAGCTCGCAGAGTACTGGTGAATGTCACAGCCATTTGTCCATACCTCCCGATTAGCACGGTTGGCTACGTACGGTGCGAAAGAAGTCCAACATGCAGACATAAGTTTCATCGTTTTTTAATGACTACTCTCGTTTACCAAGAAAACATTCCTGGATCTATTTCATGAGGGTACTTCCAAGGTTGCATGTGGGAGTATTTTGTGCAAGTGAGCTTTTTGCATTGTGCATACCTTGGGGATCATTTGTCCCATAGATATAAATATAGCTGCTCACCCAAGCTCTAAATTCCTCAATGTTTGCATTGCCTTCGTATTGTTTGCATTTTGGCATTCTCTGGTCTAACGCCAGTGAGACAGATCCATAAAGAAGGCTGTCACTGGTGTCGGCCAATCAGTTTCAAAGACAATCCATACATTTTCCTTTGGGTCTTTCGGTAAAGCCACGTAGATAGAACAAACATGGGTGGCTTTCCTGTAGAGAGTGTCCCATTGAGCCATCGGGTCTCTTTTTGATTACAATATCACGACGTTTCGATCGCAACACAAGCAATCGTCATCAGGTGAAAAATATAGCGGGGAGAGCTGCTGAGAATATATGGTGGGAGCGCTGCTATGGCAGGGAGTTTTAAAGGTTTGAGATGGGTGTAGCCCAAGGGTCAGTGGGCGGGGCTAGAGATGAAATTTGCATTTAAATGTAAGATCAGAGAAATGTTGATAAACGAAGCTGTGGGATGGTCATTTAATTGTTAGAGATTAACATGTCAATGTAAGAAATTTGCTTGTAAATGTAAGCTTGGAAAGAGCCATTGCAACATGTAACTCAGAGAGTCGAAAATAACTGCTCTGTTGCTCTGATTGATGACAATCTTGTCACCATCTAACTTTGTAATGTATGGATCTGGCTTCTTCTTTCCATCTCCATGTTGCGATGGTTTTTTCTGAGCTCTCTCCGAGCTTACATTTGTAATAATCCTTCTTGAGACGGCTTCAGAATCGGTCCTTTTATTTCCACTCCACAATACACTTTACTCACTCACTTTCCGTTGCTGGCAGACAACGGAGAGAGGACAGACTTCGCACTAAGTCCCCACCGCGCACGTGGCACCCCGAGCCCCCGTCCGCACGTGACCCTGCTCTCGTCAGTTTCAGTCTGCTCCCGATCGTTCTCTCTCACTCGCTCTTAATCCCTTCGTCACGTGGTTCCCCCAGCCAATCGTTCATGGACAGCTTCGACCATTCTCGATGGTTCCCTGTCAATCCCGGGACCACGCCCCTCATCCGGCTCCCCATTAGCTGGGGCCCCGAATGGCTAGGCCAATCACTCCTGATGACATGTCGTGATCACGCGTGGGCCATGGTCCCTATCTCAACCCTTATTGGCTACAAGCAGGACCGGCAAGCCAATCCCCACGTGAACCCTCTATGGCTGTTATTACACATTTACAAGCAAATGCCTTGACATGCTAATCTCTCACAATACAATGGCCACCCCCAAAGCTTCGTTTGTCAAGACTTCTCTGATCTTACATTTACATGCAAATTTCATCTCTAGCCCCGCCCACTGACCCTTGGGCTACACCCATCTCAAACCTTTATAACTCCCTGCCTTAGCAGAGCTCCCACCATGATGTATTCTCAGCAGCTCTCCCGCTGTATTTTTCACCTGACGAAAATTGCTTGTGTTGCGATCGAAACGTCGTAATATTGTAATCGAAAAGAGACCTGATGGCTCAATGGGACACTCTGTCTACAGGAAAGCCACCCATATTTGTTCTATCTACGTGGCTTTACTGAAAGACCCAAAGAATATGAATTCCTGCAGTCACGAAAGATTTAAGTAAAGATTTAATGTATACATTACATCACGTTTGTTTGCATGTTTAATGCAGACTTGATGACGCCTTGCAATGGGTGTCTGTTTGGTGTTTGAACATCTTACCACTTTCTGTGTTATTGCCAGAAAGAGTAAAGCCTATTATTTTTCATCACCTACCCCGTGATCCAGTTATTTTGCAAAAGATTGCAAATAACAGAAATAATAGCACAACTTATCTGTTTTAAATGTGAATAATAGGAATAAAAGTAAAGTTTGTATTGCTTTTGCGCACTGTTTATACAGTGTTATAGTTATACGTGAATTTGCGCATGAGTGAGACCTGGTGTCTCAAGTTGAATCCTAGAACAGCTCGATCTCACGGATAAGACAGGGCAAGCAACATTCACCAGTGGTGTGTTACCCGTCGCCCCTGTGGACTTCTCAATTATCTTGTGAACATGCTTGTACCGTACGTGTGCATATTTATAAAAAATGGCATGCGAGTTTTTACGTCATGAACATGTTAGTACGTTACGTGTGTACGTTTAAGAAATCGTAAAATGTGCGCACGCGTGTTTGCGTCACAGTTGTTGGACCGCCGAAGGATGTGCACGTGGACTTGAGCCCGGACTCGGGGGCGCTGACGATCACGTGGCAGCGAGTGACGGCTCCAGGTACTGCCTAGGGAGGAGAAGTCGGTTGTTGTGTTATCGAGTTCCTTTCCCAGATACCCACGCCTCCAATTAGCATAGTTTTGGCAACATAAGGTGCGAAAGAAGTTCAGCAGATACACTCGGGAGGGTGGAAAGCACAGATGATCAAATATACGATGAACGGGGGGGGGGGGGGTATAAGTTTCGGAGGGCGTTGGGCACAGGCGCTGAAAGAGAGGCCGCCAATAATTGCCCGGAATGAGCGTTTGCTCGCGGAGGAGGCCGCATTCATCCGAGCGGAGTCTGTGACACTGAGAGAGAAACGTTATATTAGCCATGTGAATGTGAATTACAATACCAGGGCAAGTCCTACTTAGCTCCATATCACTTTTTGATAGCTCAACGAAGTGGTCTATGTGGAAATTTCTAGCAACCAAACTGTCTAAATGCATGCAATGGCATCGTGTAAACTGATTCAAATGTCAACTATCACCCCCTCCCTCTTTGTTTAATTATAATGTTTCACGATTCCCCCCTTGTCATCACACAAAAATAAAAACATACTCAAAACATACATGGTAAATAAATAGAAATTGGGACGTAACTCAAATCTTTTACACTTTTTATTTTATTTTATTTAACAATGAATAATGATGATTAAGAAGGTGAAGATGTTGGTGTGGTTGTTGGAAGGGGCTTCCGTGGTGTAGGACTGTGTACGAGATGCTGGCCGCTCGTGGGGCTAGAGAACACCGCGTGAGTGTTGGGGAGGGGAGATGGTGACGAGACGTTCATCTACTGTACTGTACAGTAGAGTGGCCCATCCCCTACTTGTCGACGCGGAGTTGAGAATCTTAGCAACGTTCCTAAAAATAAGTAAACCGTTTGTAGCCGATAATAAAGGGGGAGGGTGGGTTTTTGTTAAAGTGCGTAAATATAAATGGGTTGTTAAACCCGCCACTACCTGACACAGCCAATTGGTAAGGTTTGTCACTTAAACAGGACGTGCCAGTTAGTTACTACTTCAGCACACCGGTGTGTGGGAGAGTAAACCCACGACATTTACAATTCGAGCGACGTTTTGCTGGTGATTACAACCAGCTTGGCAGAATTGTGATTAATTATAGATAATATTGGTCGCAAAATCCAACGTGTTTAAATGTGTATAGCCGAAAGACTCGTTCGATAAAACAGTGTTGGGCGAGGTGCGACCGACGGTCTTGCGAAACGCGCGGCACGGGGTGCGTGGATCGTTGGCCGTGTGTTATATTTTTTTCCATCGCCAGGCCTGACCGGGTACCGCGTGCGCGGGACGCCCCTCCACGGGCAGCGAGGCAACTCTGTGGATGAGCTTGTGGCGCCGGACCAGACTTCGTTTTCCCTGGACGCCCTCACGCCCGGCGTTTCGTACAACATCACCATCACCGCCGTCAGCAATGGCCGCGAGAGTACACCCTACTCCACCACAATCTCCACCGGTATTTTGCCCTCTTTTAACCCCCGTTCCCGTTCCATGACGTCTGAAGATGTGGGGTGGAACGGTGTCCATTTCTACCGCTAAATCTCAGAACGAGCGAGCGGCTCTGCATGAATTTTGTTCAGAGAGGCACGTAGTGGCACCATTGTTTTTGAAAACCTTGTACTCGTCCGCAGAGAATCGTAGCGACACGACCGCACTCTACAATAGTTGGTGCTACACTGTGCCACACGCCCTCCCACATGGCCTTGTGGGAGCCTCGGTACCGATCAAGTTATTTTATTTTAGTTTTTCTTCCGGTTTAATTTTGATCTACACTTCCGTCATAACGGAATCGAAAGTAAAACTGATGATGTGCACATACGTCATCCCGAATGTAAAAGGGTTAAAGTGCCCTCTCAGGCGCACAAATAATGTACATGACATGACGAGTTAACGTGGTGTGAAGGCAGCCATTACATGTACACAAATGTAATTACAAACACGTATCAGTTATTTGAATAATAATAAACGTAATTTAAATCGCGCACATCTTTTGCGAATCGGTTGCATTGTTCTAAATGGGTTAATGGTTACACTAAAGTTAATGTAGTGTTGTGCGCGAAGCTATAATTTCCCAAAATATTTCAAATTACCAACTTACTACCTGGCCTCTTATGTTTTTTTTTCTGGATACTGTGGTGTGCTAGCACATGCAAAGTTGTTGAGGAATTGTTCTAAAGGTTTCATGCAGAACCCTTCTGAAAATGACATGGTGGGGATTTCCTAAATACATTTTCTGAAATGTTGATTTGAAGCCATGCGAGGTAGATGAGAGATTAAATTCACTAGATTAAAATGTATGCACGTTGAACTTCTTTCGCACCGTACGTAACCAACCATGTTAATCGGAGGTGCGGGGGAAGGACAATAAACTAAACACAAAAACATGTATAAAACACTTACATTTACAAAAAATTGCTTGATTCTACGGATCTACAAATACTCAGCCTTTAATACTTTACATTAGTTCCTGAAATATTTATTATTTTATTTTGGAGATTGAATTCAAGTGGCCCTCTCAAGAATATGACATATCCCCCGTTTTTCTTCTGTTTGGCTGTAGACATTCCCCAGCCGTCTGATCTCAGCTTCACCAATGTGAGCGACACCTCTCTGGTGCTGCGCTGGACCCCGCTCTCCCTGCCTGGCATCACGGGCTATCGCGTGACGGTGTCTCTGCCGGGCGACTCCTCGCCCCTCCTGGAGGACGTCGTGGGGCCTCGCACGGCGATCTATGCCATCGAAGGCCTCCAGCCTGGCGTGGTTTATGATATCAGCGTCTCCACTCTTGTGGAGGATGGCGAGAGTGAACCTGCACGGCGCTCGCAGACAACAAGTAAAGAATATAAATCCTTTCTCTCAATTCTTCTTCCTCGTGCCAATTTAATTTTTTCTAAAACTCACAAAGACATTGACGATCGGTGTACGATATTAGTGCACACCTCCGATTTAGCACGGTTGGCTATGTACGGTGAGAAAGAAGTTCAACATTTTTTTAAATCAACAATATCAATAGATTTCTAACGAACTGTCCGTATGTACTTGCAGTTCTCATGCCACCACAGGAAGTGCAAGTGGATTTCAACTCTCCCAGTGGAGTCCTCACCATCTCCTGGCAGAGAGTCGCTGTGCCCGGTGAGCCTTTGAAACGTCAATGTGTTTTATCGTTAAGGAAGCCAATCAGCCACGTCATTGTGCACCTAACCAGATCTCTCCCCCAGCCTTCCACCGTGCTCCTCAATCAGCCCAACTATCTGGCCACCAGACCTCTTTCCCTACCATCCTTCACCTACCCTCATCCATGCCCAGCAACAGCGCCTATCTATCTTATCACTTCACTCATCCACGTTGCACCCATCTGTCACCCTCCTTCACTATCACACTCCACCTTATTCCTCCTTCCCTACCCCTACAAAATCAGGTCCATTCCCAGCCCCTGTCCCTCCGTCCGTTCCATCACCTCCCTCATTGACAGCCATTCCACCCCACGCGTTCATCCCCTTCTGCCCCGTTGTGTATCGCTGTTGGTTTGCGTTGTAAAGCGCCCTGGAAAGGGCGCTTTATTAATTCTAAATGGAATAGAATTGTTATTTACAGGAAATATGATGTCCATCTGTCTGAACACTTCACATGTTATCGCTGTGTGAGGCTATAGACCATGGCTTGCCAATTCATACCAATGCCTACATCCAGGTCCTATTTTTGGCGAGATGGACAATTGAAAATATGAATTCCCGCTGTTAAACCTATAGACACGAGAGCAAAGCAAGGAAACTCGCAACCCTGAAAGATGAAATGGTACAAAAGCTGAAAAGTACGCGAATAAATGTGGAGCTGTGCACGTTTAGAACGACAGAGAGAACAACTCGTGCATAAAGAAGCTAATATAGAATGTAATTTTATATTTACACGGAGCCTTCCCTCATGGGCTTAACATAGTAAAAAAAAAACCATGGCAGAATAGAATGATTTAGATGGCAGGGTTCGTGCTACAAGGAATGAGGAATGAGTGACCGCTATGGAGGATACTTGGGGATCACGATAGAGTTCGGGGAGGCACGGGAAAGTGGAGGGGCGAGGGAAGAGGAATAGAATGCACAATAGAGAAGATGTCATCTTCATACTAACTGAACAAACCTCATGCTATTTGTAAAAACAAAAAAACCCATTGGTAAATGGGCTTGGACAAGACTGGAAGGGATGGATGAGAATGGTAGCCACGGGAGAGAGTGCACCTGAGATGAGCCATTCACCACGGAGAACGGAAGCCATGGGGCCATGTCGATACGCTTCAACTAAGAAAGTGGTGGTTTCACCGGTTCTCGTGCCGGCTGTGCGTTCCGCGGCTCTGGGCGCGCGCCGTGCGCTATCCGCTGACCCTTTTGCCGGTTTCCCACCCCCCTCCCGCCGCTTGCAGGGCTGACGGGGTACCGGGTGCGCGGGGTCCCCCTGCGTGGGCAGCGTGGAAACTCACTCGACGAGCTACTGAGGCCCGACCAGACGTCCTTCGCGTTGGACGGCCTCACGCCCGGCGTGGAGTACAACATCACGGTCGCCACAGTCAAGGGCGTCCTGGAAAGCAAACCCTTCTCCACCACGCTCACCACCGGTAAAGTCCACTCGCGAGCCAGCGTTCTGTTCGATTGTTTGTTTTCATCCGAGATGCTCGCGTTGAATTTTTTGCTGCCGCTGGAAGAGAAACACCAGGAAAAACGACCGTTCGCATTTTAAACACTTCACTGGGCGCCCAGATGAAGGGCGCAGCGTCATGCTGTCCAGGGGTGCGCTCTGCGTGACGCTGCAGCGTAAAGCGTGAGTGAGCGACGGTTTGCTGCTTCGTTGCTGCCCTGCTTTTTCGGCGGCTTCAGCAGGCTGCTGACGCTGCCGTTGCACCTAGCTGGCTCTGACGCAGCATTAACGACTCTGCGAATGGTGCTGCTCAACGCTGCTCTTGCAAATTAGTTTTTTGTTTAAACGCTTTTCTCTTCCATTGCTTCGTCTGTTGCCGGTTTTGTACGTTCATAATTTGAAAGTGTTGCGAATTCAAAGCTTTTGGAGCTTACTATATTTACCCTTGTATTCTGTACCAAAAAGATACTTGACCATGGGTATAGGTACTGTTAGCATCTAACAACCACTGCCAGAAGTGCGGACCCTAACTCCATGGGGGATGGGGTGCAGTGAAAAAAATAATTTAGCTCGATAAAGAACCCGGATAACTGGAAGAGTGATCTGTGATCTGCCAACCCCAGGTTAACCACACCACGGATAAACCATCCCCAGGATAACCAGACCACGGATAACTGGAGTTGTACTGTATATATGAATACGTATTTACATTTGTGCATAAAATCCACTACATTAGTGATCATTTGATAAAAAATTGTTTTGCATCCATTTAATTCCAAAAGCTTTGCATGACATTTTTTGGAGTCTCATTGAAAGCCCAAACGTCCTCCCCATTTAACATCACTATCGCAAGGCCTGTATTTACGTGTGGTGGTTAAAACAACCGTTGTTCTCAGTGAGTTTTATACTAAACCATTACCAACAAAACCACGTGTTGCTTCGAAATGCTTGACCAAATGATGCACGTTTGTTAATTGTCACCATTGGCTTTGCGCTTGGAAATAATGTTGCTGTTCTTCGCTCGTCTAACTCGGCTGCATTTAATCTGCGCTTGCTGATCCTTAATTTCGCTTTGCTGCTGCTGCGGCCGGCTGGCTGGCTGGCCGTAGACCTGCCTGAGCCGTTCGATCTCAGCTTCGCCAACGTGAGCGACACCTCTCTGGTGCTGCGCTGGACCCCGCTCTCCCTGCCTGGCATCACGGGCTATCGCGTGACGGTGTCTCTGCCGGGCGACTCCTCGCCCCTCCTGGAGGCCGTCGTGGGGCCTCGCACGGGGGTCTACGCCGTCGAAGGCCTCCGGCCCGGCGTGGTTTATGATATTGGAGTCTCCACCCTGGTGGAGGACGGGGAGAGTGATCCTGCACGGCGCTCGCACACCACTGGTGATTGTGGACACTCTCAGATGGGGAAAACGCATTAATGGGGATTTTTTTCTATATAATCGCAGTGTTCTTGTAATGGTTCTGTAATGCGCGTACAACAACCGCGGGGGTTATGTTCCTGAAAACCGCCGTGGTTGGCTATACGAAGGCCTTGTGGGAAATGGGGGGTTAGGGGCAACCGCGACCGCGGTGGTCACACTAGTAATGTTGCCCGTTACGTCACTAAACACAAATAAATTAGACACCAACGTAATACAAAACAATAAATGTTCAAATAAAATGATTAAAAACAATACAATCATGTTATTTAACTTTTAAGACTGAGGGTTGAAGTCCATGTTGATGACTTTGATGAGGTAATGGGGTTGTTAGAAGGAAGAGGAGGGGCTTTGCCCACCCTGCACCTGGTGGTGGTGGGAAGAGAGCTGTGGTGGGAGCTGGGAGATAGACGATGCACGGAGATAACGTCAATGCGGGGTCATTTAAGATTGCAAGTGCCGGTTGCCGTGCTAAACCGCGGAGACGCAAAACTCCATACCGCGGTGAGAACATTGGTATGCCGAAGGAAAACCGTGGATGCGAAACTAAACAATTGAACTAAACTAAACAATTTTTATTTTACCAGGCAAAATCCACTGAGCTATATAGCTCTTTTATAGAAGCAACCTGGCCACAAGCGATAACTGAACAAAGTGTCTTATGTGGAAATGTATAGCAGACAAATACTCTAAAATGCATGTTTATAAATGCAGATGGTAAAACCGGAGGACCCATAGAAAAATCCACTCGACCATGGGGAGAACATGCACACTCCAAATATACAGCAGGCGTCAGGGTCGGGATTAAACCCGCGACCTCCTGTATACCGGACAAGGTAGTTAATATCTCGCCACCTCAGCTGTTGGTCAGGGATTGCTAGATTACATAGTACATATACAGGACCTCCTTTACCCATGTTACCAACAAGAGGACTCTTCACCCTTCCGAGTCTGGCCCGTTGTGCGTGTGCCGAGGTCGCGTCTCTGGACGACGACGATGATGATGGGTGACCACCTGGCCTCTCCTCACGTGGCCCCGGGTTGTGGAATTCACTGTCACTGGACGCTCGATCTGCTGACCCCCCCCCCCTCCACATGTTTTTGGGGTTAGATTTTATTCGTGTAAGCCTGCACGTGTGTGTGTGCATGTTTTGTGCAGGGGAGCGGTAGTGTAGTGGTTAGCTCGCTGCGTTACGAACCCACCAGTGACAGTTATCTGAACCGGTCCTGGGCCTCCCCGAGGTCGACTCGCCCTCAAATGATTTCCTGGCATGGTGTGTAAATATCACCACTGGGGAGACGAAGGCGACTGGGCGTGGCGTTGGCCACCCACCCCCTCGTGTGCCGTTCCGGCCCTCGTAGGTGCTCGCTAACAGCACTTGCCCCAACAGTCTGTTCAGGCTTCACGGGGAAATCTTTGCCTTTGTGTGTACAGTGCCTTGTGACCTCCAGGTGAAAGGTGCTCGAGGAGTGTAAATTATTATTATTACTTTATTGGTTTAATATCAATCTTTCGGTAAAGTCACGGCACATACGTGACTTTACCGAAAGAACCAGAGAGTATGGTTTAATATTAATATATTGTAGACATAATTGTTCACACATTATTGTGGATGTAAAGGGATTCTGGCACGGTGGTGTAACTGGAAATGCAATCCCCAGAGGTCACCGCTTTGATTCGATCTCCCGGTGTGGCTATCAAAACAATGGCCCCATCTCCTTAAATCCCGCCCTCTCATCTCTTGACTACCCAGTGGTGTAAATGGAGGGGGGGGGGATATCACGTGAGGTGGGGTAAAGTGTGGGTACCCCCACCTCTTGAAAGGCGTCTGGCTAGCATGGAAGGGTAGACCCAAAAACCACCCTCCTTGAGCTCACGCGAGATGAGGTCATACGGTCATCGGGATCGTCGGCAAGCATTTCCAGGGCTCCACCCTTACCGCTCATTGTAAAGAAGCCAAAACGCTGCTGTGCTTTTATCGGGGCGCATGCCGCGGAGCACACGGGCAAAATGCTCTCGCGCCTTCATCCACGAACGTGTGCGTCTGTCAACAGAGCTGGGCCCTCCCAGGGATGTGAAGGTGGAATCGAACGATGAAACCGGCGAACTCACCATTACGTGGCAGAGAGTTTCATCGCCAGGTGAGAGTTTTAATAAAAAAAAATACTTATCTGCCATTTACATCCGGGCACCTTTTTGAGTGCTGTGCATGCGATTAAACGGCTCGCGTCTCGTCTGAGACGTTTGAAATGAGGCTCCGCCAGCGGCAGCTGTTCCCGTGCGGCAAAACGTTGCTTAGTACAGAACCTGACCTGCAAGCGGGCGTTAGTCTGCCGGTAATGGACGGTGGGTGCCATTGGTTTCCTGATGGAGGAATTTGCAGGTAATTTTTCGAATTTGACAAATTTGGACCATGATGCAGCACACACCATACGCCTATTCTATTTGAACAACGCCACGTGATCTTTCACTGCGAAGCAGGTGAGGCATATATCCTTGGTTAATGCATCCACAGTAATAACCGAGACAGCCCGCCTCGTTCGAACGGTGATCCTCTGCAACAAGTACCGAATGTGCTACTGCTAGGCCATGTCATGTGTGCGCATCCTTTGGAATACGTAGCTGTCCATTGATTATCCAAATGGTCATGTCTTTGATGAAATCCCCAACTTTTGTAACTTGTGTACATCTGAAATTGATGGAACTATATTAAAATGTTAAACAACGTAAGGCTGTGCTTTTATTTAAATCAAACTTTCTTATCGATCTAATGTAGCACGTCTTCGCAAGTTAATTCTGTCATCAAAGTGGGATATAATGATAGTAGTACCGTTAGCGAGAGACCGCTTGTGTCTCCCGAGTTACGTGTCGTACAACCAGTGCACATCTTTCCAATCAATGAAACAACAACAATAGGTTTTACCATGTTTTGGAAATGAAAGAGCAGATGTTAAAATAAGCACCAGATACCTTTTGCAAGGAATAAAGTCTGCATTAACCACACACACTTGTGGTATGCAACACAAACGTTCTCTGATATCTACATCGTCTTTGAAACTGTTTGGCCTACGCCAGAGACAGCAGCCTTCTTTTATGGGTCTTATCTCGCCACCAGTGTCGGACCAGAGAACGCCAAAAGGTGAACAGTACATAGACATTTTTCGATTTAAAGCTTTCGTGACTGCAGGGATTCATCTTCTTGGTTCTTTCGGTAAAGTCACGTAGAAGGGAAGTAATAAAATAATAAAAATAAAACATAATAAAATGAAATACATAGACAATGCACTATCAGAGCATTTACAACTCGGGATGAGCAGTTTATATCTATGGTGACATTTTTTTGCCAGTGTTTCACCTGTTTTATTGCCAGAAAGGGGGTAAAACCTATTCTTGTCGTGTGTCATCAATTTTATACTAGCAAAGAAAATATCCCACACGCGCCTTCCCTAATCATTTTTGTCTCTCCAGGCCTCACGGGGTACCGCGTGCGCGGAGTGCCGCTCCACGGGCAGCAGGGCAACTGGCTGGACGAGCTGGTGAGGTACGACCAGACGTCGCTCGTGCTGGACAGCCTCACGCCCGGAGTACAGTACAACATCACCATTGCCTCCGTCAAGGACGACTTGGAGAGCAATCCCTTCTCAACAACTCTTACCGCAGGTATTTGCTATGGTGTTGTTGTTGTTTCATTATTATTATTGAGCAATGTAGTGGACGAACATGCCCTTGATCACTGTTTTTTGTGTCATAGCTTGCGGAAATGTAAGTTTATAAATTAAATGCGTATAATAGATTATGATAGAATATAAATATGGTGGCGACGCTGTGGTGGCAGTGGTGCACAAGCACTATTACAAACTAAAACTATAAAACTCAACTATTTTTTTTTATATTACCAGGTAAGGCCCACTGAGCTGTATAGCTCTTTTTCAAAAGCGATCTGGCCACAAAATTATATCTCAACGAAGTGGCTTATCACGTGCAAATTTATAGCAGCGAAATACTCTAAACGCATGTTCTAAATGTGGAGGGATAAACCGGAGGAACCAGATCAAAATCGATATGACCACAGGGTAAACATGCAAACTCCAAATATACAGGTGTCAGGGTTGGGATCAAACCCAAACCCACGACCTCCTGTATACAAGGCGAGATAGTTAACATCTCGCCACTATGATGCCCATTTGCTAAAAATGTGATCTGCTGTGAAGAACGGCCATTGCCCGAATGTCAACAGATTTATATACATATTTTTCATTTTAAGGCAGTGTTGTTGATAAATGCGATTTGATTTTGATTTTAGTATTGTATTTAATGAAGTCTACCTTTCACCCCCCCCGGTTGCATGACACAATGCAAACCTCGAGGCACATCAGTAAATGTTGAGATACATTAAGTAACCCAATCTGTACTAATGTTTTGTTATCATCACGATCCATGGGCGGATAGCCCGTAGATGTCCACTGCACATTTCGTAATTGGTTTCCACTTTCCTCTGTCTTGTGCAAATATGTTCAAATAGTGCCACATCTTTCTGGCACCACTCTCTGATGATGTCATTGTTAAGCCATTCTCTGCGAGGTCTTCCTCTGTTTTCGGTTCCTTCCATTTTTCCAAACAACACACTTACATTTTCCTGTTGCTCTCCATCCTACGCGTGTGTCCAAGCATTGCCAGTTTTTGTACGCCGCATAAACGATGGTCACTCGGGATTCACGAGCGCTGCCACCCCTTGCTCTCCGCAGACGTCCCCAAGCCCCAGGACGTGCAGACCGAGGACACGAGCGAAACGTCCATCGTGCTGCGCTGGACCCCGCTGCACCGCGACGGCATCACGGGCTACCGCGTGTCCATCTCGCTGCCCGGCGAGTCCCAGGCCCTCTCCGAGGAAACCGTGGGGCCCCACACGGGCGTCTACACCTTCTCGGGGCTGCAGCCCGGCGTGAGGTACAACGTGGGAGTCACCACGCTGGCGGGAGACGTGGAGAGCCAGCCCACCCACCACACGCAGAGCACCGGTGAGGATGGCCTGACACGAGTGACAGTCTGACACTTGGGCTCACAGTGCAGTTGTAATTGCCTCTGGCCATGGTTCTCCGTTCAGTTTTGCAGTAAAAAATTTTATGAGAACCACTCTCTCCATCAGTGTGACCTCAGAAATTTGCCTGGGGGCTAGCTTCCCGTTGTGAATAGAGGTCTGTGCACTGGTATAAATGTATCTTTAAGACACTTATGAAGTCTTTCTGGTTTATCAATTCCACATGCAATTTTCAGACGGGTCTCAGTGTTTTTGTGGTAAATTTCCAGAGTCTGCGCTGTTTATAGAAAATGTTCCTCTTTGCCTTGACGTGTCTTGCACATGGAATAACTTCACTTTCTTTATGCCTCACAACTGTTCTTTAATTAACTCGCGGAAAATGTGGATTCATTACTTTGTCGTTGTGTTTTTGAACTATACCTTGTACTATAATTACAACGTTCCTTGATGAAAATTAAGTTGTATCTTTAAACTTTACAATGTTGTTTTGGTCATGGCTCTTGCCTCTTTGGTTTTGAGCTTGAGTTATATCATCTATACGACAGATCTTTTTCCATGTTTACTGTGTTGCTCTGTCACCCACTTTCTTGAACAAGTTTTTATTGGGCTTTGACTTGGTTTACATGATGATGATGACGAATCCAACTTCATGTTTGAGCAGCTACTCACATTTGGTTCCATACTTAAAATGGTCTTGGGCTACGTGTTGTACCTGTAGAGTTTTGTGTCTTAGTTAATCCTCTTCATCCCCCACAAGGCCTCAATGTTCCCTCCACCTTTTCCTGTCCTTGGCAACATGTTGAGCCTTGCCCCAAGAGAGATCCATCGCTGCTGCCAGCTCATCCTTCACGGTCTTGCGCCAGGTGGTCTTGGGTCTCCCAGGTTTCCTTTTTCCCGGTGATATCCATCTTTTGCCAATTTTTGGTATACGGTCCTGATCAATTCTGAGTACATGTCTGAGTCGCCATCTCTTGATGTCTCATGTGGTAGGACAACCGTTCTTCTTGTACAGTTCGGTGTTGTGGATTTTGTTTGGGCAGCAGATGCTCAGCAGGCATCTTTTATGGAAGGACTCCATCCTCTTCGTGTTGTTCTTGGCAACAGAGTTTTGTCACCGAATGTCACCTGGATCCGTTCCATGACCTGCAAGCAACGATCCTTCGACATGCCACGTGGCCTCAGAGTACACGTGGCCTGCA
Organism: Lampetra planeri; assembly: GCF_965212315.1. Taxonomy (NCBI): domain Eukaryota; kingdom Metazoa; phylum Chordata; class Hyperoartia; order Petromyzontiformes; family Petromyzontidae; genus Lampetra; species Lampetra planeri. Next base: position 1,945,190 of record NC_136127.1, read on the forward strand.
CAAGCGCCGTGGTGACATCTTCACTACCGAGTGGCGAATGGCATCTGTTGTTGTTGGTGGTGGTGTGTGATTCTTAAACACGTCTGGTCTTGCTTTGTTTTTCACGTTAAGCTATAAATCCACCAAAGGATTTTGAAGTGGACACTGGATCGGGGACTGGAGAAGTGACTGTCACATGGAACAGAGTGACGATACCAGGTAAAGCCTTTTGAAATATTTCCGTCTGTGCAAATAAGAGTAGTTCAATGCTGTTATATGTTGGCGAGCCTTTGCTATTGGTGGGAATTCCTCATTCCTCTGGCAGGGAGTGGTCTCTCCATGGGAGAGCCACTTTTTATTTTGCACAAAATAGTACGGTAGTCCTTCGGTTAACAGTGACATCAGTTCACGGTTTTTCGGTTAACGTTTCGCCTCCCATAGTGAACCCATGGTTTCAATTAATGTTAACATTCTGACTAACGATTTGTTTATATTATGCACGCAGGCGCCTATTTTGGCCAATCCGAGCACTTGTAAGTGGGGCCGAGCCATGCCCTCGGCCAATCGGCGACACCCATTCATGAGCGTTTAGACCTCGACTGGCTTTGTTTACATCACGTTCTCTCTTGCAGACTCAAGTGATTTTAACTTTTTTAACTTATAAGCGAATTCGATAAACCGTTATTTCGGTTTACAGTAGTTTTCATGGAATGGATTAGTAGCATTAACCGAGGGACTACTGTATGCGTGATGATTGGCTAAGAGAGCCCTCAACAATGATTTGGGACATCCATCCTTCCAACCAAGATCGTACTGTATCACCACAGCATCACTCAGCCGCTGCATTATTACAACATCTCTGTTATTTTACGTGGTCGTTTAAAAACATAGCTGTACTGGCACATGCCAAACGCTATCAGTGGATGGGTTTAAACACATTCTTGAGTCTATGCTACATATGTAAAAATCTTAAATGAAAATACAAAATTTGACAAAAATTGCAATAATAGGGAGAATGACAATTACAAAGATGAAATGGGGAAAGGTTCTAAGGTGATATGTGACAATACTCTGAGAATTTTTAGCTTTTTGGTTTTTATCCAGTCATAAGCAGCACTAGCTACCAATGTATTAGAATAGATTCCCTCTGAAGTCTAAACAATCCTTTTTTTTTTAAACAACAATAATAAATAATCCCTAAGCAGTGTTCTTATGGATTATTAATTTCTTACACAACCTATCGGCCGCACTGCCTTCTGGGAGTACGTAATTTCAGCAGCATTGATTGACGGCAAGCAAACTCTGGACCGGTTTTGAAATTAAGGGTCTCATCAGCAGAGTTCGCCTCGCTTGAATCAATGCTGGTGAACTGCCGATCGTACCGGCAGGAGGGGGGGGGGGAGGCCCTCTTTTTCGATAAGGGAGATCCTGCATCAACAATAAATTAAATAGCGATATGTAACTCAAAATAATCGCTCGCGTTGTTGTGGAGAATGTAAATAGCAATATAATAAAGCAGAAATATGTAAAGGATGATCTGATTGTTTATTTTGACATCTATATTCCACAGCAATGACGCTCAATATTTTGAATTAATGTTTGTAACAAATACACATTTTAACTTTTTAGAGTAACCCTTTTTCATTGCTAATTTTAAGTTGAATTGTATTTTATGGTCCGGTAAGGTATTACTGATGTTCATTTGTCACCTTTTAAACGATGTTTCACATCACTTTCACGTGGGATAATTTCACAGGTATCTTGTCTCATATTAGTTTCACAATTTTGCTAACTTATGGTTTACATACGTAGAAAAGTCCAGTTTCAAGCTCACAGTAAATATACTTCACCAGAAATTACAAACTTTAATTGTACCTATCTCAAAGAGAAAGTAGAACAATGTTGTAGTGCAAGATCTTCTAATAATTGAATTTATTTACCTGTTTTTGCTGATATTGTCGCCACCCAGTTATACGCAGTACAACCGCCGCTAACACCTCCCAAAAGCCGGCTTCTGAACAAAGCGAAACGTCTTTAAAAAAAAAAATGAGAAAAAAAAAATGAGAAAAAAATGAGTAAAACTTACTGATACCGTGAATGTTTGTTTACTTCTCCAGGCCTGACCGGGTACCGAGTGCGTGGGTCGCCCCTCCACGGGCAGCGAGGCCACCACCTGGACGAGCTCGTGAGGCCCGACCAGACGTCCTTCACCTCCGAGAGCCTCACTCCCGGCGTGGAGTACAACATCACCATCACGGCCGTCGTAGATGACCAGGAGAGTCCTCCGGTGTCAACAACTATCACCACAGGTTCGGGAGCTTTGCGCGTTAACAAAACTTGACACCATATCATGGGACCTTTTTTCCAGTATCAAAGTTTGATGAAAAATAAGAATAGGTTTTATACTTTCTGGCAATAAAAAAGGTGTTAAGATCTTGACTTAGATGTTCAAATGCCAAATAGATACCTGTTTCAAGGAATCAAGTCTGCATTAACCACACGTACTTGGTGGTGGAACATCTTAAGCACCTGTTTTATTGCCATAAAGGGTAAAACCTATTCTTCAAACTTTGCGCCGCTTGCAACTTCGTTCGTTTAGCCAAGGGGGACCGGAGAAACGTAGACTCATCATTGTTCCTCTGCTAGACTCGCTTTTTTCCCCCAATGGTGAAGCTACGATTTTGTAAACAAAAAGGGGCATTTATATCTACGGGACCTTTTTGGCGGTATTAAAATGATGAAACGTAAGAACAGATTTTACCCTTTCTTGGAATAAAACAGGTGGTTAAGATGTTTAAACACCAAATTGATACTTTTTTTGCAAGGCATCGTCAGAGCATTGTGCGATAACTCTCTCTCTCTAGCGTATGGCAAGTATGTGGAAATCACACGTACAAGTTTTAAGTCTGTGAGCTATGCGATAGCTTCGGGAGTTGCGCGACTAATACTGCTCAGTCCGCCGGAGAGCTGGCGTAGGATGCAGTTATTCGAGATACGGGTCCCATTGCCTGGTTCGGGTGGTGGTTCGCAGTCACACCATAGGTTGTCTTTAATTCTCCACTTGTGGAGGAGGTGTGTGGCTCAGCGACCATTTGCTCTTCTGAAGCGGTTGATGGAGCTCCGTAATTTTTTTGGCAGATCAATGTCTTGTGGCGCAATGATGGGGTCGTCGATGTGTGATAACTGTGATAACTGTAGAACATGTTTAGCCCCCCCCTTCCCCCCCCCCCTCTCTGTCCATTGTGTTGGCGTGTGCAGCAGCAACCGCATCCAAGCCGTCGTCCATTGTTTTGGCCCCGCTCCCCCCCCCTCCCCCTCCCGATACGTTGTACTTAGCACTCCGTGTTATCTTTGAGCCCCGCCCCCCTCCCTCCCGATACGTTCCATTCATTGGCTACCACATTCTGATGAGCTCCCCCCCCCCTCTCCTCCCCCCTTCAACTTGCTTATAAGGGATTACTTCTTGAATCATTGCCTCACTTGATGCAGCTAATTCGGCTGTGACGGTCCCACCTGATGACGGAGACTTATGTTGCCTCCGAAACGTCGTGGTTTTTGTTTTTATTTTATTTTATTTTCATTAATTTTGATGTTTTACTTACGTGACTTTACCGAAAAAACCTAAGAATATGTTTAGCCCCATAGTCAACCCACTGCTGGATGAGGCTCTCCCCGTGCCATACAGGTGATGGGGATTGTTGAACCATGGTTCACCCATCCTGGCCCGTGTGGGTTTGTGAAGGTGGATTCCCCTCATTTCCCCTCCCCCTTTCGTACGGTTCCGTCGCGACCTCAACATGGGTGGAGGAATCGGTTGAGCGAAGTTCACGGCAACGGTAGCCGAAGCGGCAGTGGTAGACGAGTGACAATACGGAGGCGAGTGGCCCAAGACGAGAGCTATTATTATTATTATTTAGTAACTATGCGTGCACTCTAACGCACGCGATGGTTTTTTTTCCCAACCTCCTTTTTTGTTTCGACACGCCAGACATCCCAAAACCCAAGGACGTGCACGCCGACGAAGCGATCGACACGTCCATCGTGCTGCGCTGGACCCCGCTGCGCCGCGACGGCATCACGGGCTACCGCGTGTCCATCTCGCTGCCCGGCGAGTCCCAGGCCCTCTCCGAGGACACGGTGGGGCCCCACACGGGCGTCTACACCTTCTCGGGGCTGCAGCCCGGCGTGCAGTACGACTTTGGCGTCACCACGCTGGCGGGAGACGGAGAGAGCCAGCCGACCCGCCACACGCACAGCACCGGTGAGTTCCCTACAGATTATTTTAACTTCTTTCAATTTTGATACATTCTCTAATTAGTCTTAGCCAGTAGTAGCTAGTTTTGCACAGAACTTCAACATTATCAATATCAATTGAGTGTCCTTGTTGGCACACGTGGTCACCACATCTATGCCTCTATATAAGGAATGAAACAGGTGGACTTCTCCACAAATCTGCTGTCGCCTGATGAAGTTGGTTGTAGTTACTGGCGAAGCATCGTACTCAGATTGTAAATGTTCTGGCTTGGCTCTCCAACACACCGGTGTGCTCTACTAGTGACAAATTGCCATGTTCTGTTTACGTGACAAACCTTACTAGTTGGCTGTGTCGGGTGGTGGCGGGTTTTAATGACACATTTATATATTTACGTGATCTAACCCAAAAACCTCTCTTATGGATCCTAATGCATGATGCTTTTGAAAGTCCTAACCGTGCTTCTTTTCCAGTTGTTTAGCAAGACAAAATATTGAAATAAAGAATGGGTTCTTGACGATTTCTTTTCTTGTCATGCCCAGCTGTGACCCCTCCAAAGGACCTGCAAGTGGACTCGAGCTCCGAGAGCGGAGAAGTGACCATCACATGGGAGAGAGTCTCCATTCCAGGTAGCACCTGCCGCTCTAACCAGTCCACATCAAGCTGAACGTGCATATGAGCTACCTCCTGTGTAGAACTGATGTATGTATGGAACTGAGGTGTAGATGTATATACGTATATACAGGCAGGCCGTGACTTATGAACGGGTTGCGATTTGTTGGTACCTCGAAATTTATATTTAATTGTACATACGGTGAGTGGTGATAAAATGTGTTATGGTTCAACAAAATAGAGAAGCATTGTTGAACTCACAAATAAGAAAACATATTGTACACTTGCATTTAATACTGTATGAAATATTGTATAGTGAATTAAAAAAAAAACAAAAGAGAGTAACATGAAAAGGGAAAAAAATAGTTTTGTTTTCACTTCCGTTTAATTGAAGTGTCGTGTATCACATGGGATGCTGGGACTGTTTACATCTCGCGGAGGATCGCTCCGCCGAACAAAATAGTTCGGCAGTTCAGGTTCGCAAGTTACGACCGAACGTTCACAATTTGCATGGTTAGAAATAATAACGTCTCGTGGCGGTTTGTTCGTGAGTGCGGATAATCGTAAGTCAGACATTCGTATCTCGGGGACTGGCCGTATACGCTGCTCATTGGGCCAGCACATCTTGTTTAAGAGGGTTAACGTTGATGGTTAACTTTTTTTGATCGTGGCTCTAAATATGCAAAGCAATTTTTTTCTGAATTACTCATTGAAAATGAAATTCAACCGTTGCTGTTCGATAATTGCTTCATGATACAATTCAACTGCATTTTTAAAAGCATTGCCCCCTTGAGCCAATTGTTCACCAATATTATTTCTCTCTCCTTGCCGTGTCTCCCCCCCCCCCCCCCACCAGGCCTGACCGGGTACCGCGTGCGTGGGACGCCCCTCCACGGGCAGCGAGGCCACTCCCTGGATGAAGTCGTGAGGCCCGACCAGACGTCCCTCACCTTGGAGAGCCTCACCCCCGGCGTGGAGTACAACATCACCATCACGGCCGTGAAGGGCGTTGCAGAGAGCACTGCTGTTTCCACTACCCTCACAACAGGTAATGACTCATTCACCGCCGTACATCTCTGCCTTTGGCAACTGCGACTGAGCTCAGTTCACCCACTCGGTTCACCCACTCAGTCACCACACAGTCATCTTCACTGAAGAATCATCTTCACCAACCTGCTTCTGTTCCTCCATTAAACCCCCATCTCTTATCCTGGGCACATCCTACTGCAACTCCTTGCCCCCACCCACCAGCTACGACTAGGCCTACGCCAACCCCTATCACTACCCCGACCCCTATCACTACCCCAACTGCTCCCTAACCACTTCCACCTGTATTCCTAACTGTTACCATAACTACACCACCACTTTTTTCTTCTTTGTTCTTTCGGTAAAGTCACGTAGAAGGGAAGTAATAAAATAATAAAAATAAAACATAATAAAACAATTCTCACGACGTTTCGGCCACAACGCAAGTAGCCGTCCTCAGGTGAAAACCAGGTCTGTCGAGGCGACAGCGTCCGAATGAAACAGCACACGTGCTTGGAGCATATATATAAGCTGGGTTGGAAGGGGGGAAGAAAGGGGGAGCCTTCACAAAAGAATATGCATATCAAGAGGAATTTTTACCCTATATCTTATACATGGTTTATAGCAATACAGTATATAATTTAACGTTGGGTTTGTCTATGGCAGTATATAGTACGGTGTAGACTCATGTGATGTAAGAGAATAAAGTTTGGATGGAAGCATATTATATTTTTTACGACATAGAATTGTAATGTATTACTTACTGTTAGTAACTCAGCTTATTGTAGAGTATATTTAGTATACTGATGATAATATGTAGTTTATACTTTAGTTGTTTACGTGGTGGTTTAGTTACTGCAGCTATATACTATTAACACTCCTTCCCTTCATTAATGCTACCCCTATCCCCTCCCTTTGATGCTGCTAATCCTGCATAATGCACGGGCATAAATAATACCATTCACATACCTGAATTTCCCATATCACATACCTGCATTTCCCTTACCCCCTCCCTTTGATGCTGCTAATCCTGCATAATGCACGGGCATATGCAGTACTAATCACATACCTGCATTTCCCATAAATATGCTAAATTCCTCTTGATATGCATATTCTTTTGTGAAGGCTCGCCCTTTCTTCCCCCCTTCCAACCCAGCTTATATATATGCTCCAAGCACGTGTGCTGTTTCATTCGGACGCTGTCGCCTCGACAGACCTGGTTTTCACCTGAGGATGGCTACTTGCGTTGTGGCCGGAACGTCGTGAGAATTGTTTTATTATGTTTTATTTTTATTATTTTATTACTTCCCTTCTACGTGACTTTACCGAAAGAACCAAGAAGATGAATCCCTGCAGTCACGAAAGCTTTAAATCGAAATTACACCACCACTGTTAATAAGCCCACTCTTTATCTCAACCGCTATCATCTAATGTACACTTTTATAATTGTAAAGCGCCTTGGACAAAGGCGCTATATATTCATCCCATTGCCTCCTTTCCCCCGCTCTTATAACGTTACTCAATTCAATAAATGTGTTATTATCTCTTAATCTATTACAACAGCGGTAGTGATGTATGTTGCTGTCCACTCGCCATTCTGAGCCTTGGTGCCCTTGCTTGATAACTATATATTAAAACAATCTACCTCCCTCTTGTGTGAATTTGAGCTTTCATGTTCTTCATTTCATTGTGTGGGGTCCCCCTTCCATGTCATCAAAGCAGCATTGTTAACTTTTTTTGCCATTGATCAAAATGATTGTAATGTTATCTGAAACTTGCCACTGGTGTATTCATTGTGTTCTTTCCTTGTAACCTTTTTCGTAACTTTTTGTTTTTATTTTGGCAAAACGAGAGCCCGATAACATCACACTGAAAAATTCCGGTAACGGGGGGGTACAGAGAAATCTGCGGTAATCCATTCCGGCGCGACGGAACCGCACGAAAGGGGGATGAAATGAGGGGAATCGGGGCCCCCGCTTGTTTCGTAACTTTTTAAAATTTCACCGATCTGTGCATTTGTCTTTGCAGCTGTGCCTCCGCCAACAGACCTGCGTTTCACGCAAGTAGAGCTGGACAGCTTCCGTGTGAGCTGGAGTGCGCCTCCAATCTCCACGACGGAATCTTTTCTCATCCGCTACTCGCCGCTGCGCCACGAGGATTTGCTGTCCGAAGTCAGCACCTCACCCGACGAGTTTGAGGTTATTTTGACAGGTAAAGCTGCAGCGCGTGGGTGGGTGGTCCCGTTCACCACTGAATCTCAGGACGCGCAAGCGGTTCAGCATTCATTTTATTGAGAGGCCGTAGCACCGTTGTTTTTAAAGACATTGTACTCCCCGCAGAGAACTGTAGTGACATGACCGCCGCACTCTACGATAGCTGGTGCTAAACTGTGCCACACCCTTCCCGCATGGCCTTGTGGGAGCCTCGGTACCAATAAAGTTATCGGAATGGAATCGGAAGAAAAACTGATGACGTACACCTACGTCATCGGAACGGGAAAGGGTTAAAGTGCCCTTTCATAGGCGCACAAATAATATACTCGAAATGATGAGTGAACGTGGTGTGAAGGCGGCCATTACATGTATACATGCCCTCCCACATGGCCTTGTGGGAGCCTCTGTACATCTTCTGACCTGAAGACGTACCGATAAAGTAATTTTACATGTACGCCATTGGAACGGAATCGAGATGAGTGATTTAGACGTATGTCATCAGAATGGGAAGGGTTAAGAACTCCTTTGTATTCCTTCAGAAAGTAAATTCCTATCCACATCTTGGCCACGAGTGAGTCGCCAATTTTAAAAGGACATCGAGGGATTTTTACCATGCCATGACAAAATAAACATGTGCTGCTCATTGTACCATTTATTACAATTCACCAAAAATGTACAGGACGTTTTACTGCCACACTTTTTTTCGTCGCCAAAAAAAATTGTGCATTTTCACCTTTTTGCCAATGTGCTCATGTCAGGCTTTTTTACGGTGTCCAGGTCTCCTGCCAGGCACCGTGTACGGTGTCAGTGTGCACACGGTGATTCGCGGACACGAGAGCGTGGGCCTCTCTGGAACTCAGGGCACAGGTACCGCGGCCCTTGTCCCTGCACGGCATCGCCTGGCTAACCATCGATCAAAGAACGAAAGCCATTGGAGCTATGCATTTTTAAATATCGATGAAAAGCTCATTTCTTTGTAACTACTTTTTGGTTTATTTTCTTGTCTTTCCCCTGCACCTCTGGTTAACACAGTTGGCTATGTACGGAGCGAAAAAAGTTGTGTGTACACACCATTTGTACACCACTTTTAATTACGACCAATCTAAGTCCCTAACCGCAACAACACTGTACTAAAGTGCGAGTCATATCAGATGATTTTTATGAGGGTTATATAGTTTCCCCCCCCATTACGGACAATTGGACAGAGCTAACGCCTTAACGCTTTCAACCTGATATTCAAAATTGATATTTGGGTTAGGCCATATAATCATCTGGACAAATTTGTATTGTAAGGTCCTCCACCACCCGACAAAACAAATCATTAAATTGTCACGTGGTGTACATTTGTTTAACGTGGCAATTGTTATTCTTCCAGCTCACTGGTAAGTTAAAGAGCAATTCTCACAGCCAAGTTTAGCAATTAGAAATCTAGTAACTCAGATTAAAATCTATGAAGTCAACAGTAATTGGCACGTTAAACGCTTGTAACGTGACAACGTAATATGTCTGGCTATGTGGTGTGGTGGAGAGTCTTTTGACTGGAATTTGACCAGATTATAACGTGGCCTTACCCAAATATCTATTATTATCAATCGTAATTATTATCTTCCAAAATATACTTGTTCAGCTCTCAACCTTAGTTGGACACTTCTAAAGAGTCTGTGTGTGTGCATTTCACACGTAGCCATTATGCTGCATGTAATGGGGAGCGGTGGTGTAGCGGTTAGCGCGCTGCGAGTTCGATTCCCGCTCACGGCCAACACCAGTGACGATTATCTGAACCGGTCATTGGCTTCCCCAAGGTTGACTCCGCCTCAAATGAGTCCCTGGTGCGGTGTGTAAACATCGCCACTTGGGAGATGAAGATGGCCGGGCGTGGTGTTGGGCAACCCACTCCCTCGTGTGCCGTGCTGGCCTTCATAGGTGCTCACTAATAGCACTTGCCCCAACAGTCTGTTAAGGCTATACGGGGGATCTTTGTCTGATGTCAGTGGGGAGTGGTAGTGTAGTTCGTTAGTGCTCTGCGTTACAAACCTTCAGTCTTGAGTTCAAATGTCGGCCAAGGCTAATATCATTGCTGGTAAGGTCGACTCCGTCTTAAATGAGTCTCTGGTGGGGTGCGTAAACATTGACACTGGGGAGATAGAGGGCCGGGTGTGCTGCTGGCCACATCGCCCCTCCTTACGCCACGCTTGCTAACGGCACTCACGCCTCCAGTCTACACGGGGGATCTTTGTCTTCGTTAATTCATTCGTCTCCGTTAAATCCCGTGCAGAAATCGACGCTCCGACAGACATGGAGTTCTTGGACGTGACGGACTCGACCTTCACGGTCTACTGGACGCCGTCGAACGCGCCCGTGTCGGGCTACCGCGTGGCCTACGGCCCGCAGTTGCTGGGCCACGTGGCGGAGGACAGCGTGCCGCCCGAGCGCACCTCCATCGTGCTGGCGAGCCTGCAGGCCGGCACGGAGTACACGGTCAGCGTGTACGCCATCGGGCGCGACGTGCACCGCGAGAGCGGGCCCCTCGTCGGCTCCCAGGCCACCAGTGAGTGTCATCGGGGGCGGTGCATGAGCAGTCTTCACGACACCACGTCACATAGCATGGGGATGGTTGTGGCATGGCTGTTCTGTTTTTTTTTTTGTCCTAACATGAGCCTGGTACATAACACGAACAGCAACATGGGGGAGGGGGCACAGAAACTCCACGGACAGAACTCGCGGGCAGATGAAATTGGGCTCGCTGCCTTTCTTCGGTGGGGGCCGCTAGCGCGGGAGCATGTACATTGATATGGGGAGGGGAAGACGAGGGAGGAAGAGAGCTAAAGTGAGGGGGTAAAGGGGATGGGAGAAGGAGGGGGGAGGGTGTCAATGGGGTAAAAAGGGTAGGAGGAAGAGAGGAGAGGAGCACTTCAGCAAAGATAACTTCAACGCACCCAGCGAACTCCTCAACCAGTCACTCCCGCAGAGCAGAAATAACCCCCTGTCCATCCCCGGAGGAGGGGGGGGGTGTAGTACCGCATGCACCTATCCCCTCCCGTCAAGCCCCACCAGCATGCACCATGGCTGGTCGTTTCTATTGGAATATCCACTTTTCACTTTTATACAGTGGAAGGGAGAGTATCCCTCTAAACGCTTGTGAACAAACTCTTTGTTTTTGTGAGTGCGTGTGCGTGTTTGTGCTGAAATGATCGCATTGCGTTTTTAAGTGGTTGTGTGGTGGGACCGCGTGGCGTGATGATGTTGTCGCGAGTTGCCCCCCCTGGTCATGTTCAATGTTTTTTTTTCTTATTGGCAAAATTTCTGTCGGGTTTGAAGCCTGTTCGTTCCTCTCGATAGTATCATCCTGTCTATTTATTCTAGGCCATGCAAGAGCTGATGATGTAACCACAGAGTCATAATTAAACGTGTGAAATCAATTTGCACGACAAATGAGAGAAAGGAATTTGCCATCGGATTAATATGGTAAAATATATCGATTTTTTTTTGTTGTTTAATGCTCTGGCAGCACCCAGAACTATAAATGCCATGAAGCTGTAGGTGAACAATTATGCCTGTCGGTCATATCAATGCCAATACACCCACACACACAATCATCTGTCCAGATGAGTTGAATATTACATCGTTCACACTTGGTAGCTGGTGGACAAAAGCGGTAGTCTCGCTAGTTGGTGGTCGCTCGCCCCGTCACACGAGGATGGGTTTCCTCATAAAAAAACACAAATTAATTGATGCAGCTGAGTTACTGTGAGCGTCAACTACAGCAGAAACTGAGGCCAAATGGAGCGAGAAATTTCAGTGGCTGGTCCGCCACACGATCAGGCAGGCACCCGTGCATTTTCTGTTTTATTTATATTTGTGGGGAGCGGTAGTGCAGTTGGTTGTAGAACTGTGCTGCAAAACTGGCGACCCGAGTTAAATTCCCATTCACAGCCATATATGAAGCAGTCCTGGGCCTCCCCAAGGTCGACTCGGCTAAAAAATGTAAATAATAACAAAGACAATTTATGACGAGAAACATATTTTGCGAGTCGGATGCAACGTTCGATCGAGAACTCGGTAGGTGCAGCGCTCAGAGTCCTTAACACCTGGTGCAGTGTGTCAACCTCAGCACTGGGGAGACAAAGGTGGTGCTGGCCAACAACCCTGTCGTTTGCGATGCCGGCCTTAATAGGTGCTGCTATGCGCTCAAAGCACTTGCCCCAACAGCCTGTTTAAAGGCTTTTATACGTGTGGCAGTGCTGCGTGTCCTCGGAGATTTTGTTTCTGGTACGTCCTGCTGATGCGATTGGACGTCGTGTGTTGTAGACTCAAACGGCCCCACCGACCTCGTGATCACTCGCACGTCACCCACCACCTTTTCCGTGTCCTGGACGCCGCCTCCAATCAGCGTCCGCTACTACCGCCTGAGCTACGTGGAGACCGGTACAGCGCTCCACACCGTTTTATCCACACACGAGTGGGTGCCGTGCTAGTGTAGATGCCCCAACAAGCTTATTAATAAAAGGATTCATTAAAACATCCTGTAATAATATTCTTTGGGTCTTTCGGTAAAGCCACGTAGATCGAAAAATTGTAAAAATATCACGACGTTTTGATCGCAACACAAGCAATTCCGTCATCAGGTGAATTTTTTTTTTCACCTGATGACATGTTTTCACCTGATGACGATTGCTTGTGCTGCAATCGAAACCTCGTGATATTTTTATTATTTTTCTATCTACGTGGCTTTACCGAAAGACCCAAAGAATATGAATTCCTGCAGTCACAAAAGCTGGTAAGTCAAGATTTATCCTGTAATAAATAACCAGTTATTGTGAGCTTGAGCTGCGAGTTGGCCAGGAGATGGCGGGTACACCATTCGGTTGTTGAATCTGTCTGTGTGGAATGTGGCGTGGTACCCCCTCATACGAGTTATACGTATTTGATTGCATGCTGTTGGTTATTTGTATAACTCTCAATCGTAATGTTTTGCGTGAGCAATTTTGAGCAGGTAAAGCTGTGATGAACTGAAATAGATTTATTTAATGTCCTTGTGTGATCAATCGCCCACGCTACGTCCGGACTTGGTGTAGCGATGTCCCCGTAGTTGCCGTGGGGGGGAGAGAGGAGTCCTCCCGGTGCTTCCACAGTCGGCTCCTCGGTGACGTCGGTGTTTGTGTTGCCACGTCCGTAGCAGCCCACTAGTCTGTCTTTATGGTCGGCGGTGACTTGTTTGCTGTGGACCCTGCCCGGCTGTGTAATGTAATGGCGCACGGTGGTTGAGGAACGCCCGTGCGTGTGTGCGTGCGTGCGTGGGCTTCAGGCAGCAGTGGGGAACAGCAGTGCAACGGTTAGCACGCTGCGCTACGAACCCGCTGACCCAAGTTTGATTCCTGCTCACGGCCACCAAAACCAGTGACGATTATTCTATACCAATCCTAGGCCCTTCCCTAGGTGGTGCGATGTTTCAATATTGCTACTTATGGAGACAGTCGGCCGGGTGTGATGCTTGGCCTCCTACCCCCTCGTGTGCCGTGCCAGTAGCACCTTCATAGGTGCTACTCGCACTTGCTCCTACAGTCTGTTAAGGCTGTACTGTTGGGGGCGGGATCTTTGTTTATGCTACAGGCAGCAGGCGGCCCCCAGCAGAGCTCACCATCCCGGGCACAAGAAACTCGGCTGTGATCCTGGGCCTACAGCCCGGCACGGAGTACACGGTGTCGCTGTATGCCGTCACGGGCAGAGGAGACAGCCCCGCCACCAGCAAGCCCATCACCAAGACGGAGAGCACTCGTGAGTGGCCTTGCCAGTGGGGGCGGGGGGATGGGTGAGTGGGGGGGGGTGCAAGTGCAACTCCCCCCGCCCCTCCATTAATTTGATAGTTTTTGCCATTGTTGGTAGACGAGCCTCAGCTGCTCTTTTGTGTTTAGTTTGTTGTCCTTCCGCCGCACCTTTGATTTAGCACGGTTGGCTACATACCGTGCAAAAGAAGTTCTACATACATACAATCAGAAAGCCCCCCCTAGAAGGTATGTTGGCCTACTCTTCCTCCAAGCTGGCCCAGGCGGTGGTGATGCATGTCTGTAATCCAGCACGAGGGTTGGTGGATAGGACAATGTTTCCTCCCACACTCACTGTAATCTATACTCACTAATTGGCTGTAAACATCTGATTATATAGAGAACTACAAGCAATTGTTAGCTCTGGCTCGCCGCCTGGCAGTCTTCCAGCTTGTCTGTGGATCCTCGGCGATTATGAGATGCAATTTGCATGACCGATGACGCTATGTGATATTAATTATGAGGGTTTTTTTTTTATGAGAGGTTGGAGCATTCCCACTTTACCGCCCCACCTACCCACCCCCCATGAACCATGAAAAAAAATTTGCAGTCTCCTTAACATTGGACGTCAAAGATCCCGTGACGTCTTTCAAAACAAGGAGGTCATCGTGTGCCGACGTCGTGGCCCAATTTTGCCAAGTGAAAATATAACCCACGTGGTCGCTCACTTGGCATCGTACATGGCCCCACTCATCGCCCCCTTACTGGCAGATTAATGCCCGCTTGCAGAGCAGGTGCTCAATCATTTTGTGCCCACAGATAGCTGCCACTGTGGGTGCCCTTGGAAGCAATATATCCTCAGCAGCTCCCCCGTGCCCTTTGAAATATTTTAAATGCGATGTTGCTTTGAGAAGCCCCAGTGAAAAGGGCTCTCGATCAAAAACGAATCATTGTTAATAAAAGTCTTGTCTTATTAAGAACGATATTTTATCTCACATGGATAAGCTTAACGCTGAAAGTTATTGAAATGCTTGGAGGTATATGACACTTGGTGAATTGTGTGTGTGTTTGTTCGATTCCTGCACACGGCAAACAGGTGACGATTATCTGAACCTGGTCCTGGGCCTCCCCTCGGTCAACTCGGCCTCAATTGAGTACCTGGTGCGGTGTGTAAACATCGCCACTAGGGAGACAAAGGCGGTCGGGTGTGGTGCTGGCCACCCACCCCCTCGTGTGCCATGCCGGCCTTCATAGGTGTTCGTTAACAGCACTTGTCCCAACACTATTAAAGGCTATATGGGGGATATTGTGTGTGTGTGTGTGTGTGTGGTACGGCACCGGCTCATGGCACAGAGGTGGACACTCCAAGTGGCCTGGAGGTCATGGAGGTGACCGATCGCACAATTCGCATTCGCTGGGCGCCTTCGAAAGCCCCCATCAATGGCTATCGTGTGACGTCCATCCCCAAGACAGGCCGCGGCACGCAGGACACACGTGAGCTTCCATCGGGTAAGAGAAATGCAGTCGGACGCTCAAGTTCATTGAACGTGTAACGGATCGCGTATTTATATTGAAAGACATCCTTCCAAGCCAAGTTGGCTCGACTAACTGCCAGGCTCATTTGATATGTGAATGACACAATTTGTTGAAGATACAGTTATGGCGAATACAGTTTTATTGTAATTAAGGCAATTTATG
The DNA here is from genome assembly GCF_965212315.1 of Lampetra planeri. Lineage (NCBI taxonomy): Eukaryota > Metazoa > Chordata > Hyperoartia > Petromyzontiformes > Petromyzontidae > Lampetra > Lampetra planeri. Next base: position 1,960,732 of record NC_136127.1, read on the forward strand.
TTGAGGAGCTTGGTTGCAAATGGTGATCCGTCGAAAACGGTTCGGCAACCAAAATAACAAGATCATTTTTTTTCTAATTCGATAAAACACTATTGCAAGAGCCGCAATGCAATGTGAATATGATACGGTGGTGGTCCTTAATAAATAAAAGTCACGAAGCAGCAACAGTCCTTCAAGAGCCACTACACGTGGCTCCGGAAATGCAGGTTGCCGACCCCTGATCTAAAATAATCAGTGTGGGAAAACTCAGTTTTTGCACATGGCCCATCCCTGTCAATCCACTGCTGGATGAGGGCCTCCCCCCATGCCTCGTGTCGGTCTCGCGGGTTACTTCACCAAAAATTCACGCAGTTTGTTGCGAGTTGAAGTTGGCAATTCGTCTATCACCTGGAATATAAATAGCATTTGCAGGGGAATGCTTCTTGCATATGAATAGTAAAGTAGACTATCGATAATGCAGATGTTTAGTTTGTTTAATGCCAGTTTTTAGGAGTCCTTACTTAAAGAGTACATAAAAGATAAATGGAAACGGAAAATATTTTATTGTCAAACTCGTACATTATGTTTACCCGAGGAAGCCTCACCGAGTCTCAAGACTCTTTTCATGAGAATCCTGCCACGTTTTTGCAGTTGCTGCTGCTGCGGCCGTAAGATACCACATGGAGTGAATGTGCGGTGGAACTTCACAGCATTGCCACGTCATTTGGCCAAGAGCAGTTAACCCACAATGCTACTTTAAACAATCGCACAGCACGCCGTTGGTTTGATCTGGTTAACGTGCGCAATGCGAATACATTGCTGTGTCACGAACAGGGCAGCACTGCGAACGCTTGCCGCTCTTGCGCTGCAGTGGAGCGAGCTGTGTGAGCGACGGTGGGCCCATGTCCCCCCCCCCCCCCCAGGCCGTACGGACGTCACCATTGACGGGCTGCTGCCCACCCTGGAGTACGCCGTGAACGTGTACGCCTTGAGCGACCACGGGGAGAGCCTGCCCGCCTCGAAGAACGTGGTGACAGGTGAGTTTTGCCCGGGTTTGGTCGCTGTGAGTTTATCGCTAACAGACTTCTGTCTTTAGCCCGTCGAGTTAGGATTGGATATGTTTGTTGCATTCTGCATCTGCTGATTAATGCCATCTGTGGGACCAGATTCTCATACATTGTAAATTAACAGAGACGACACGCCTCCTTCCCGTGTTTGTTGCACCACAAAAACTTTTTTGTTTTCTACTTTCCATCAGCCCCACGCCCTTTCTGGGAGTGTATTGTACCAGCATAATTATTTGACTACAAGCAAACTCTGTGCCAGTTTTGACATTCGTCGACTCATCGGCAGGATCAGGCTTGCTTAAACCGAATGCTGGTGACCTGACAGTTGTTTATCGGAAAGGACCCCTCTGTTAGATACGGATCCTAAACGATATGACACCGTGGCTCAACGCAATAATTAGCGTTGTTGTGGAAAAACGTGGATAGCAACGATTGTATCCTTTTTCTTCGCTCGTCGATGGTCCCCAGGTATCGATGCCCCCAAGGGCCTGACCTTCACGGACGTGGACGTGGACTCCATGTCCATCTCGTGGGACTCTCCGGAGGGCACGGTGACGGGCTACCGTGTGCTCTACGAGTCCTTGGAGGACAGCGTGCCGCAGACACTGTCGCCGGCGCCGGACGGCGACGCTGACACGGCCGTCATTTCCCAGCTGCAGCCCGGCTCGGACTACAAGGTCAGCGTGACGGCGCTCCACCACGGCACGGAGAGCCTCCCGCTCGTGGGCACGCAGGCCACCGGTGAGGCTTCGCGACCACGACCGTGCGCGCACCACAGACCCACGCGTCGGTACGACTACTGGGGCACGGCGGTTTATACGGACTACAGGGGGCGGCAATTTAGTGGTCCGTTGCAAAAGCTTGAGAGAAAAAATGCTCATTTCACGTGTCCCATCGTGGAAATCCATACTTGGACTCATCCAAAAACATTAAAATAATTCGCGTTTTAACGAACCAAGTGTTTAGTTTTGCCGTTTGGCTTCATGCTGGGAAGCGTGCCAGTCGATGGCTCTCACCTGCTGCATATCGTTGTAGCCCCTGTGTGTGCGTGGTTTCTTTTGTGTTCCTTTTATTCGCCCAAGTGCAGGGTTGAGTGACCATGACCATTAGAGGCGCGCATGTGAAAATATACAGGAGCTGCACTGCAAATCACACGTCTCACGTGCAGTGCATAAGACTTGTCAGTCCCCGAGTGGTTTCATTTGGCACAGATTCTGTTTTATAGCGAAATATAATTTTGTCTCAGCGGGCTCTCTAGCTTTGTTATTAAGTTCACGTATGTTGCGAGGTGATTGGCACGCATCTCCGATTTGCACGGTTGGCTACGGTACGGTGTGAAAGAAGTTTAACATACCGTACATACATTGGTGCCACCAAAGTTGTCACCTCAGTTAGGTCTGTGCCGCTCGTCAAGGACATAATTTCGTTTTGTGCTGACGGCAAACACAAATGGAGCTTTAGTGCAAATGACTGTTAGTGGACAGAGTGCCGAAGCTTCCTGTCTCTGTGATGGAGGAACCCAGTGAGCCATGTCCCCCTCTAGCGGCACAGGTGAATCTAACAGAGTTAAATGACTGGAACCTGGAATCACCTTGGGACCAGCTATTTGGAGAGATTGCCTCGGCAGTGGTGCGCAAGCAACACCCAACAACCAACTCGGCGCATGTGTCAATAACACCGTGGGCCTTAAAAGTAAAATAATATTTATTTAGCAACATTATGGGAAATGGCGAAGCAACATTGATTCTTATCTCGCCTGTTCAGAAGGAGCATTGCATGAAACGTCTGGCATTACCTGTCCAGCATTTTCAAAGCATAGACTATGATAACCAAATTAAATGTGTTCCATATTTATATGTACATTTTTGTAATAGGGTTAATAGTTGATTATTAGGTTTGGCGATATAATGTGGCCAGACCCAAAAAAATCTGTAACAAATTATAATATTGGCTGCAAAAGCCAACTCGTCATCCGTTAAGGTCCATATTTATAGATTTCCCTCAAGACGTTTTTGGATTTGTATGTCTGGCACAATAGGTGGGACGATGAACGTTTGCTTCTAGGTTCATAAAAAGTTCCGATTTTATAAAAAGAATGAGACATTCTACCAAGGCAGAGCGTTCGGTACATCCACGCACCCAACACCGCCTCAAATCTCTCTCCAGAGCTCCCTCCCCACACACTGATCCCAGGCACCGCTGTCCGTGTCTCCCCCCCACACAGCCATCCCTCCACCCACGGCACTGAAGCTTGTGCAGGCCACCTCCACGAGCCTGTCCATCCAGTGGCAGCCGCCCTCGGCCGAAGTGAGCGGCTTCCGCGTGGTGGTGACGCCGCGGGAGAAGAGCGGACCGAGCCGGGACCACATGGTGCCTGCCGATGTCAATTCGTTCACGCTGCCCAGCCTCATGGTGAGCCCCTAGCGTGACGGTTGTGTCGTCGTCGTCTTATTCACACCGTGTTCACGCACGCACACACCGTACTACAGGTCACAGCGCTTATCTTTCTGCTTCTTCCCTCGCACCGCTCCACTTTAGAATTCCCTTCCTCCCATCGTCTCCTTTACTCAAGCTCTCGTAATCTAGCTCCACACGAGAAGCGAGTTAACTCTGATCTATTACAACTTCGAGACTGTTGCTTGTTGCTGGCCGCTTTGGCGTTTTTGGGGCCTTGGGGGCCTGTGCTTGACAACCGTGAAATAAAAAAAATCTGAATGGAGAACCGTGAAATCCTACAATTCCGTTTTGCGCTGGCACTGCGTACAATTAACTATTTGGTGTTTGTTTGCAGGTGGCAACGCAGTACAATGTGTTCGTGTACGCGCTGAAGAACGGTCACACAAGCAAGCCGCTGCAGGATGTCTTCACAACGCTGGAGAGTGAGTTGACAGTTTCCATGCCGATCCCCTCCGTCTTAAACACTTCTACAGGCAGTGCGCATGGATTGTCCTGTCAAGTGATAGTCAACTCTGACATTCTATACAAGCTGCTGTATAGTTGTCAGCAGCTTAGCACGTGTGAGCTCATGCAACACGTTAAAAAAAGACATCCCATGATTCTGTACACATGCATCACCCTCACTGCCTTCCCGGTTACAAGGGACGAATTTCCGGGCAGCAGCCAACAGTTGGGTGGAATAAAACCTTTGTGGCACACTTTAGTTTGTTGGCCTTCCCCCACACCTCCGATTGTCTACCTACGGTGAAAAAGAAGTTCAATGGACATACACCGAGTTGATAGGGAGTAGAGAAATGCACTGTGCAAAGTTTTGGGTGGCTTTTACTTGTTGTTCCTCTAAAGGAAAGTTGTGCAAAAGGAGGCAGCAGTTGGGGGGGGGGGGAGGGGGCAAGATGACCGGGAAAGGGAAGGGGATTCCAGTATCAAAGTCCCCACGGCGGAGGGCACGGCTCTAGCAAGATTATCCGTGGAAGAAGGGAGGAGCTATGAGCAGGAAAGAGAGGAAGGGGAGAAGGAATGACCGGGTCAAGATGTTGGGTATGAGAGGGGATGATGATGATGATGATGAGGGGGGGAGGTAAGAGGTGGGGAGAGAAGGATGGAGTGGGCAGAAGTGAGAGCTGCACCGAGCGCAGCATGTTTTCTCAGAGGGTGGGGAGAGATCGAGTGGGAGTGGCCACACAAGTCACGTGATTCACAGGAGGCTTGAGCTGATGTATAGATGGCAAGGCCTTCATCTGGCAGTGGATAGACAATGGCTGACCGATGTTGAACCTATAATGAGAAACAAATTCCCAAATGCATTCATTCAGTTTACAATATACATGTGTGAATCTTCCCACAGGCGTTCCCAAGCAGATACACCAGTAATCGCACGCCAGTGACTTCCATTCCCTTCAGAGCCATCTCCACACTGACTTTTAATGCCTCATTTGGAGTGCACATCTGTGGTTGGTATCAATTTGAATAATATTTAGGGTATTGGTTGTACATGCTGTTCTGTTGCTTTTAGTTCTAAATGCCTACTTTTTTATTCTCCTACCTGAAAAAAATTTTCAATAAATTATTCCCTCATCTTTTTTTCAATCTCACTACTCTCTCTCTCTCTCTCGAGAGAGAGAGAGAGGTGGAATGCTTTACAATTTAGAAACCTTCCAGACAATTTTATCACTTGTGAACTCGGCGTCATCCTTCCAGCTGCTTCTGGCTCGTGATCGAACAAAGACAGTCACTCTCATTTCTTGAAAACTGCTTTTCGTGTTTAGTTTGTCCTTCCCCCACACCTCTGATTAGCACGGTTAGCTACTTTATGGTTCACCATATATACAATCAATATTGAATATTTATCTGTGAGGTCATGTGGTTACTTGGAGGGTATATGTCTTCTCTCAAGCAGAATCCAAATCAGAATATTTATACTCGAGGAATCTGATGAGCTATAAAGCTCTTTTTTACAGCTGTCCAGTAGGGGCAGGTAAGTGAATTCCTCTGCTGGATTTACCAAGTATCACGATACTTGGCTTTATTTCAGAAATGTATTTGCTTATTAGTTGTAATGTTAATAATTCACATTCCCCAACCCAAGTTAGTCTGGGGTTAGAAGTCCCTAAAGCTCAAACAATATTGAGTCGACTCACTCTTTGGATTATGTAACAGCATGCATTTGAATGTGGAGTTAACATTGGAGGTGAGGTCGCTTGGTTGCGGAGAATGTTTATCCGTTTTGTGTTTATCCGTTCATGTTCAACAATTTGTGTTCATCCGTTTTGTGTTCATCCTCGACCTGAGCAGACATCAGCCCTCCACGCAAGCCGCGCGTGGTGAACGTGACGGAGACTTCCATCACGGTGAACTGGCGGGCCAAGAGCGACACACTGTCTGGGTTTCTCATCTCCGTCGTGCCGTCCTCCACCGCTCCCAGCGTCGAGAAGACCCTCTCACCAGATGCACGCCAGTTCACCATCGCTGGTGGGGCATGCCTTCTGGGTGTCCGTGTGTGTGTCCATGTGTGGGGAAAAAGCTGAGTGGACTTGCCTAAGACTGGTACCAACAGTGTCAAGATCGGCCTCTGTGGGGGAGGCTCGTGAAGGACGCTACTGGGCAGTTGGAGGCAGTCACCCTCTAACAACAACTGAGGGCAGAGGAGCGATGCTCACAACAACGAGTGACGCGCCGGGCAGCTGAAATACAGCAGGTTGGCACAGTAGGGGGTGCATAGGTGGTGCATCTGCCAGTCATCTCAGTCAGCCAACCCATGGCACCTGGGTCTGTCCCCGTGACCTCCTGTTAGCGAGTCTTCGACACTTCATGTGGTCTCATTGCACCTGGCCTGGCACAGGAGCCGTGGTGACTTCAACGTCACTTAGTGGGAAATGGTGTGTATTGGTATTGGGGATTGAGCAGTAGTGTCGCGGTTAGCGTGCCGCACTATGAACCCGGCTATTACCCGAATTTTATTCCCGCTCATGGCCAACACCTGTGACGATTATCTGAACCGCTCCTGGGCCTTTTCTAGGTCGACTCAGCCTTACATGAGTACCTGGTGCGGTGTGTAAACATTGCTCCTGCAATTTGGCTGCTGAAATGAAAAAACTGTTGACATCGAATGTGTGCCATGTGCCATGTGTTATGGTTGAGTGGCAAGGGGTGTGGAGTTTATTTCAAAAGTAGATGTTTGCATAACTAAATTAACATATTGAGGACGTGTGTGTGTGTGTCTATGTATATAATCCGATTCCCGCTCACTGCCAACACTGTTGACGAATATTTGAACTGGTCCTGGTCTTCCCCGAGGTCAGGGGTCGGCAAACTGCAGCTCCGGAGCCGCGTGCGGTGGCTCTTTAAGGAACTTTCTTAATGACGTTATTTATTAAGGACCACCATCTCGTATTCACATTGCATTGCGGCTCTTGAAATATTGAGTTTTTGGTTACCGAATTCGAAATAAAATGGCTCTATTTGGTATTTTGCTTGCCGACCCCCGGCCTAGGTTGACTCGGCCTCAAATGAGTACCTGATGCAGTGTGAACACATCGCCACGAGAGAGACAACGGCAGCCGGGCGTGGTGCCGGTCACCCACCCCCTCGTGTGCTGTGCAGGCCTTCATAGGTGTTCACTAATAGCACTTGCCCCAAAGTCTATAAAGGCTATATGGGAGAAACCTTTGTCTTTGTCTTCTGTTATTGTCTTTTATGATGTGTGACGTGTACATCTAAAGTCCATTTTTTTTTTATATTTTAGATCTGCTGCCAGGCATTCACTACACCATAAGCATCTATGCCGTCAGCGGAAACACAAGAAGTCAGCCTGCTACAGTGACCGCTACCACAGGTAATAATTGCTATGCGGCCTTGCGTGTGTGTATATATAATGATTGAAGAGTGGTAGTGTAGCGGTTAGCTCGCTACGCTACGAACCCGTCGGCCAGAGTTTGATTCCCGCTCACGGCCAACACCAGTGACAATTATCTGAACCGGTCCTGGGCCTCCCCTAGGTCCACTCAGCCTCAAATTAGTACCTGGTGCGGTGTATAAACATCGCCACTGGGGAGACAAAGGTGGCCGGGCGTGGTGCTGGTCAGCCACCCCCTCGTGTGTTGTGCCATCCTTCATAGGTGCTCGCTAACAGCACTTGCCCCAAAAGTCTCTTCAGGCTATGGGGGGGTCTTTGTCTTTGTCTGTTCTCCTATAACGCTGCGTGTTTTCATGAGGCAAATTGGATATAATGCTATGAATGTATAATGGAACACATTTTTTATAACGCGGATGTGAATTGTATACAACGCGATTGAGTGAACGGAACTGCATCGCACGAGTAGGAATAAGCGCGCCTCAGTCTGTTCACCCTGCGTACGCATCTCATGTGTTTGTCGCGGACTGTGCACTACCCTATATTATATATTATTTATTATAATGCTATTTTTCCATAGCGCGGTGTTCTGCAGGAACGCAACCACCTCGTTGGCTGCTATAAATTTCCGCATGATGATGAGCCACTTCGCTGAGATAATTATTTACGATAGGCAGGTCGCTTCTGAAAAAAAGAAAGCTTCTACATCTCAGTGAGCTTCACCTGGTAAAATAAAAACAGTTTCGTAGCTTTAGTGATGCAACGGAGTCGTTTCACGTACGAGTACCTTCCTGCCCCCCCCCCCCCCCCCCAGCCTTGGATGCACCGAAGGACCTCCGCTTCGACTCGGCCAGCCAGGACAGCATCACGTTCAGCTGGCAGCCGCCGCGTGCGCCCATCATGAGCTACGTCGTCACCTACTCGTCCGAAGTCGGCTCGCTCAACCGGCTCACGCCAGCTCCCGGGCCCAGGGACACCTCGGCCACCATTACAAGTAGAGTGAACAAAACGCTCGACACGTTCTATGATAACAACAACAGCAACACTGTGTGGCCATGAAAGGAATAATATATACAGTCTGTAACGCTGCGTCTTATCATAATGCAAGTTGGTTATAACGCCCATAATAGAGGTTTTTAGGGTTGATCGCGTAAATATAAATGTGTCATTAAACCCGCCACCACCCGACACAGCCAATTAGTCAGGTTTGTCACATAAACAGAACGTGGCCAATTCGTTACTAGTGTTGTGTGGTAGAAAAGGACGCTGAAGCCGGTCGTGTAGGGGCTGACGCCAAACTGTTTATTTAGGGCTTACGCCTAACTCGGGGGAAGGGGTTAACACGAGGGTTATTAACTAATCTCCCCAGGGGAAGGGGTTAACACAACGGTTATAAACTAAGCTCCCCAGGGGAAGGGTACTGGGAGTTCCCTACACCCCACCAGGCTATCGGGCTCTTCCCACAGCGCTGACCGAGGGTTCATCCAACTCGGCCAGCCCGGTAAAGTAGCCCTTTAGCCTGGCTCTCTACCCTCTATCCCGGAGCCCCCTACTCCCCTAGCACTCGCTCTCTCGATTCCCGGCGAAGACCCCGTCCACGTCACGGGTCTCCCCTCAAATACCCCGGGGGGCATGATGTCACTTTACCCTGACGGCATTCCCCCGAGGCGAGTGTGACCTGACGTCAGCACTCCACTCCTCAACACTAGTACAGCACACCGGTGTTTTGGAGAGCAAATCCACAACATTTACAATCTGAGTACTGGATTTTCTTCCCGCGCCTCAGTCTTTGTTCAGCCTGCAGTCGTATCTCATATTTTATAACGCGATTTGTCCACAACGCGCCGTTCTTCAGGAATGCAACTCTTCTACTGCGTTATAGGAGAACAGACTGCAATAGGGGATGTTTCTGGTCATGGTCATACTTCATGGCACATAAATACCGAGGCCAGAGATGTTGTCAATGAGCATTGGAGACTCCACTGCACGCCATTGTGCCCGATGAGAGTTAAAGTTCATAAAAAACTATTCTGACAACAAGTTTTTGAATTGGCATATAAATAGTTACCTTAGGTAGATGTTTGGCAAGAGACAAGATCCACCTTGTCCGTCCAGTGCTCGCTAAGCTGCATTGGCTTCCGGTTGCCGAACGAATACGTTATCAGGTCGCGCTCATTATACACAAAGCGTATGCTACAAATGAACCACAATACCTCGCTAATCTTGTCAAGGAGCATAAACCATCACGCGAACTCTGGTCATCCTCGCAGTGACTGCCATACTATATTCAGGTGGATATGTAATGAAGTACTGTACGATATATTGGGCCAAAGCACAAAGCCAAATTAATTGTGATGAGGTAAAGTGCGGGTACTACCTCTTCCAAAACATCTACCCAGTGTGGAAGAAGAGGCCAAATTAACCCTTTGAGGGGTTCTAGAACACTCTCTGACAGCAGTGACTTTCACAAGCAATTGCGGGGGCTGCTACGCCTTTACCTGTTTTTGCACCACAAGAGAATTCAAATGCCAATTGCTTTTGGCATCTATCTGCGTTACTCGTACCTCCCCCCCCCCTTTTTTGTCGTTGGGCGAGAGGAAATGTTATAACGTAGGTTTAACTTTGGCTTTGGTAGACAAGAGAGAATGCTCGCCCACACACGGCCGATGTCGGCACCCCTCCCATTTCACAGATCTCCTGCCCAGCACGCGCTACACCATCGGCATCTACGCCGTGCAGAACAGCATGCGCAGCGCTCAGCTCACCGGAAAGCACCGCACAGGTACCGACAGCGAGTGGCCGGCGCCGCGACGCCACCGGCTGGCTCCTTGCCGTGTAACGGCGGCGTTTTGAGCCCGCCGGGGGCGAGGTGAAGTAGTGGCGGTGCATTGTGTCTCTGTGCGTATTAACCCGCTCGGTAAACCTTTTATGAACACTGGTAAAAGAAGGGCATAGCTCATGGTAGGCCATGTACTGCACCTTTCTCGGTACATTGCCTACCCGAGCAGAGTCCTTGAGACCTTTTTCCACCCTCCCACATCCCCGTTGAACATGTTTTAATATATTGAAATAGTTTGTTTTTTTATGGTTAAATGTCTCCCACTGCCAGTGTTTGTATGTTTATCTGTGGCGTTTTACTTTATCAGCTGGTACAACATCTATATATTAAAGCCCTAGTTTGTAATGTCTATTATCTTCAATTCATTGATGACCACAGGATGCAGGCCTACACATATGCTGTATATTAAGGCCTGAAAAATACGTACCAGCCTTTTATTACCAGATCTGCTGTGGTCAGATCTATGTGAACTATATTTAACTTTGTAATTCTTGTCATCAATGGACAGTGCATATGGACATCGATGCAATTCATATTTCATGTGGAGATGTGTTGAATGAACTCAACATTTCTATATGTTTTCTGTTGCGATACAGCAACTACCTTATTGAAATGATGCCATGTAAATTAACATGGTTAAAACTATATCATGAATATATACACAAACTTGGGCTTTAATAAAAGCTTAATGGTGCTTTATTAACGCGATCCTGTAATCATTGATCGCATGGTTATGCGTACACATGTGATCTGCTTGCTTTTTTGTTAACCCTCAAACCACATTCGCCCCTCTTCCCCATTCCCTTCTCCAATCCACATTGGGTTTTTTGTGCAGAACAAGAGCTGCAGCTTCCGCAGTTGGCTACTAGACCGCCAAACTTTCCCGCCCGATACATTCCCCCATTTTTAGACATCCCTACGTCCTCCCAGCATTCGTCCACTGTCCTGGAGAGAGACCCGAGCAGCGAATCGCGTAACCCGACATATCACACGCGACAAAGGCCTCTGAACAACAGGCAGAGTGGCAGACCTCTGTCTGGGCAGAGAACTGTCGGCGATTTCCTCGCCGCGCTGACACCGAGGTTCGTAGACACGACGGACGAGCACAAGCCTGCGAATGCGCAGTACAAGCCAGCAAACTCGCAGACGACCAGGCGTATCATTCCCGGGAGGTTCGTGAGACCCGACGAGTTGGCGGAGAGCGCAGTCACTCCGTCGTACGAACCGCAGGCACACCAACGGGGTCGGCCGCAGTTGGGGTCGCATCCAGAAGGACAGCAGCCAGTGTTCGGTAACTTCCGTCCTTTCAAAGCCAGAATCGCTGCGATTGATAGCCACTCGCCAGACCGAAGTGCGGCTGGCTTTACGCCATCTGAGGTGGTGTTCATGGACCGTGGCCTGGTACCAATCAAGACTGAGGACAGAATTCTGGGCCCCCAAGAAGCTGCAAAGACTCTGACCACTATCAGCTGGTCTCCGCAGCCACAGGCGTCCGAGTACCTATTGTCCTGCTACCCACTCAGCGGAGAGGGAGAAACAACACAGGTAATGTGTTTGCTCTTTTGTGGTTTATATCAAACATAGCACACTCTGCAAAAAAACTGCATTATCCTGCACTTAAATACACATTACGGCATTTTCAAATGTCGTGTTGTATTCACATATTTTACACAAGCATAGCGTTGATACAAATGTATTGTGCTTGTATTTTTTTAATTGGTGTTTTTTTTATTATATCTGGCTTGACATGGTCATTGTAAGATTGTTCCTGTTCAACCTGGCCTCTGACGTCTAGTCAAGCAAATTTATTTACAAAAATGTTCTTGGAAACGTGTGATAGTCTTTTTTCACATCTTATAGCATCGTTTTTTTACTACAGAGCGCGCAGTTCTATTCATTGAGTCATAAACTAGCTTGCGAGGAATCTCTTAAATATCAGCCACATTAGTGCATGTATCTCATGATAACATTCGGCTCTGGGAATCTATGCAATTAATGCACTAGCTTAAGTATCAATATTATTCAATCAATGCATTGTTCCTACCCTGGTATCCTGTATATTAGTTTCCTTCTTGAGATTATTCATCTCCTCGGTCTACTTCGGCCAACAATGAATCAACTATTCATGCTTTAAACCAGTTGCATGTTATCTCTTTCAACATTTCCCCTTCTCCAATCTCCCCCTTGGTAACCATGCCAAGCATCTTCAACTTCCTTGAGTTTTGAATCTTCGTTTGTGCCTTTGGGGGAGCTTTTAAAATGTCCCTCTCTGTTTTATGATTTCAAATTTGCTACCTCCTGCAAAGGGCTTGCAATGCTTCTCTGAAACTTCAGTTATACTTTTTTGAGTTTTACCATTTGTCAAAGTGTCGGCATCGGCAAGTTATTGCTAACATTGCTCCTATCTCGACTTGTCTAAAATACGACATCGCCTCTGACAGCGTTGCTATTCTTAATTGTGATTCTGAGGTAATGAGGTTGTGATCTATATCTGCAGCTCTCTTGAATTCTACTCTTGAAAGCAGGGGACACCCTTGCACTCACCCTTTGTAATCGGTGCTGGTGATGACCACGTCATGTTGTCACCATTCTTTTGGAACTGGTTACGACATAATTGCTGCCGGAAAAAAACTTTAGGCAGTCTATTTCCATAACGTTACTCTTCCTATTTCCTGCTGCCCTCATGTGTCCCCATTATATATATTGCAGCTGCTCAAAAGAAGGCCAGCAAAATTTTCTTGGCAGCAAATAGACGTAGTGGTGAGAGGCATTCAGAGAATATGGCATTGGAACCAATTTATGGATAGAGGCGCCGTAGAACAGTTAGCTGAAGTAGGATGTTTAGCACAAAATAAATTAATTACTGCATAAAATTTCGTCTTCCCTATATTTTTGGTAATTTTTTGGGCAAAAAAAGGTTTTAAAAGTTACCAATACTGTGAAATATGGGTACCACAGTGTCGAGATGTTAACTACCTCCCGCCTGGTATACAGGAGCGCGTGGGTTCGATCCCGAAGCTGACGCCTGTTGTATATTTTAGTTTACGTGTCTCTCTCTCCCCATGGTTGCGTAGATATTTCTCCAGGTCCTCCAGTTTTTCCCTACACATTTAGAATCGACATGCATTTCGAGTATTTGGCTGCTATAAATTTCCACGTGATAAGCCACTTCATTGGACTATCATGTGTGGCCAGGTCGCTTCTGGGAAATAGCTATACAACTCTGTGGCCCTTACCTGGTAAAATTTAAATAGTTTAAATATAATATTTTTATTCATTCAAATATTTCGTTTGGAGCATCTATTGTTCAGGGCATCAACTGACACAAATAGCCAATGTGATGACACCTCTACAAACATATTTAACTTATAACTTATAAAGTGTGAATTTATTCAACGAATATCACAGCCAGGCAAAACTTCAACCAATTCATACATAACACTGAACTAATGTTCTGCGTGTGAAGGGTTGACAATGCATGAAAGTTGCATTCGATGGGAGTGGACAATTTGGAATTATCCATTAAAGAGGTTTTGTTTTTGGGTTAGATCGTGTAAATATAAATGTGTCGTTAAACCCGCAGGCACCCTTGACGGCCAATAGTAAGGTTTGTAACTTAAACAAAACATGCCGATTTGTTATTACTTCAGCACACCGGTGTGTTGGAGTGTAAACCCACAACCTTGACCAATTTGAGTAGCGTGAATTTCGCCGGTAATTACAACAACCAGCTTCAGCGAAATGTCGTTTTCAAATTGTAAATGGGGGTTTACTCTCCAACACCGGTGTGGTGTGACGTAGTAATGGTAACTACAAGCGGTCTCATCAGGCGACAGCCAGAATTGTGGAGAAGCCCTCCTTTTGTTTCGGTCTTAAATAGATGGGCGGGTGGTAAATGTGGTGTCGTCACTTGTGAGCCAGATCCGCGTGCCGGCTGGCACGTCGAGCGCCACGCTGGCGGGGCTGGCTGACGGCACGCAGTACAGCATCGTGGTGGAGGCCCTGCAGGGCACGCAGCGCTACCGCGTGCACGAGGAGGTGGTGACGGCGCGCGCCGTCAGCAGCACCCCTCACGACGGCGTAGGTACGGTACCGCAGCCAGGGACGCCTGTCTGTACGTATGTGTAATGCGGGCGTAAGCGACCTTCCGGAGGTGACGTCACGGGGGGTGGAGTCATGTGACGTGGGGGGAAGGTTCGGGGCTTTAAGCGGGTAAACCGGAAGGGGAAGGCAGTCGGGGTGTGAGCGGAAAAGAGTGAGGCCACGCGGGCAAGTGTGGAGAGGGGGGGCGCCGACGGCCATCGGGAGCCAACCCCGAAGATAAGAGGAAGCTGCGGAGTGGTGTGCAGCTGGGGAGGAGACAGCCAGGAGGGCTGCGTGTTAGAGGCAGCGGTGTGGCTGCCAGGAGGAGCTGCGGAGAGAGAGAGAGAGAGGGGCTGCTTGTTAGAGGCAGCGGTGTGGCTGCCAGGAGGAGCTGCGGAGAGAGAGAGAGAGAGCAAGAAGCTGTGAGAGCTGCGGAGGGAGAAGAGCAGCAGAGAGTACAGCCAAGGGGGGCTGTGTGAGAGAAACAGCAGCGGAGCTGCTGTTGTGGATCGGGCCGACATTGGAGTCAGCACCGTGGAGAAGCTACAGAGTAAAGACAGCCGTGTGGGTGTACAGCACGAACCGAATAATAAAGGACACTGAGCCAGACATCGTGGTCCAGAGTCGTTTATTACACTGGTGTCAGAAGTGAAACGGCTTGTCAAGACGGCTCGGAAGAAAGAATATTCCTGTGCCATCATCTGCTACATCATCCGACTTACGATTGAGACAGATGGCGCAGCTGGAGACCTGGAAAATCGTGCTGGCGAAACCGTGTGAGCTCACCACGCCGACGACGGCAGTGGGGAGAGCCGATGGTGGTCTGCAGGCCGACGCCTTGGCTGCGCTGCCAGCGCCATCTGCCACGCGGCACGAAGACGCCATCTTGGGCGTGGCAGGGGAGAAACGGCGGGAAGCCGCCATCTTGTCTTCACCGCGGCGGGGAGACGCCGCCATCTTCAACATCGCGGCGGAGAGGCAGCCTTGCGCTGCCATCTGGAGGTGCCGCGGGGAGAGCAGCCTGCTGTGAGCTGCTGTTTTGCGAGGGGGAGCTGCGAGGAGAGGACGACGACGCTACAGCTGCTGGGGCGGGAGCTCTCCCGTCCTGGCTCGGGTGCGTGACAACGGAGCAGTCAAGTCGCCGAACGAGTTCTGCGAGACAACTCAAGTTGCCGCCCTGCCATCCTCTTCTTGCTGCAGCCCCGGGCGGGTCGTAACGATACGCAACCGGCCTTTACACACACCTCACCCATCTTTCGAGGGCCGGGTGGGGGCGATTTTGTTCTCTCATGACTCGATTGTGCGGAGCGCGGTTCGGAAAGTGTGTATGTGTGTGTAATAACGATGAACGCGCTATCTGCTTGTTGCTCGGTGTCAATTAAAGTGTGTACGTGTGTTGAGAATGGACGGAGAGTATGCTGTGCTTGCTGAGTGTTAAATTGTCTGTGTGCGCTGCGGTGTGGAGTTGTTATATTCATGTCGAAGTTAATTATTAACTCGGGAGCGTCGGGTATCTTGCGCTGTATCATCTCGTGGGTTACCTTGTGCGATGGGCTTAATTGGAAAATATATATATTTTTTTTGGTGTATTGTGCTGCGAGGTGCTAGGTGCGATGTGGTTGTTGCAAGAGAGTGAATATTTGTGTTGTTGCTGCAATGTTACGACTGGATTAATGGTGTGTTGGTTACCTGCAGATCGGTTTGCTATTGTGCTTAAATGTGCGCGTGTGATCGCGATATGCTGACTGTATGTTCTGTTACACCGTTCTGTACGGTTATGGGGTGCGATGCATTGATTGACTATTGGGATTGGGATGTTATTAATTGTGCGTACCTGTTTGGAAATTGGTAACAAATTCGAGGGGGACCCTATTATTTGGTCGTATGGATGTTATGTACACGCGATTTTGTGTATATTATGGGTAACGGCGCTTTGTGAGAGAGAGAGCGCGCTTTGAGGGTGCGTGATGACGCCGTTGTGGGTGTCTCAAAGGTTAATGCTAATGGGACCGTAAATTGGCGCCAAGTTGCGTCGCGTATTCGGTTGATCGCATGCAGCCACGAGTTGCTTTGCGAGTTGGGTTGTGTAACCAATGTGGTTGGTAAAATATTGGTTAAAAATTCCCCGATATGACTGCTGCGCGCAGCAAGCTGGGGCTGTGCGTCTATCGTTGTTGGGATTGTTACAATAAGACGGGGGATGCAATTTGTGACCCCCAGCAAAGGGAAGCTGGGGTGCACGAATGGAGAAAACTGGCCACGTGTTCGCACGTTGGGCCGCCATTTTGCGCACACGCGGGGTATGGCGTCGATGCGCTTTGCGGAAAGGGCCGCCATTTTGAGTGCGCGCGAGATATTGCGCGAACGCGCTGGGCGAAGGGGGCCGCCATTTTGAGCGCGCGGGAAAAACCTCGGTGGGGCAAATATTACATCTGTTATGCCTGCCATTGTTGATTGGGTGATGCACGAGTGGTGGTCACGTCGGCCTATGGCTGATGGCTGACCTGACAGCCCGGAGGCGAGACCTCCGTGGTATGTCTTAAACTAATGGGCCGTGTGCTCATATGGCTCGGGGAGTCATGGTTCAGTTGTGCGGAGGCAGACTGAACCTGGTGTGCCGGGGGCTCACGGGATTTGGGTTAGGGCGTTATTGTCTCTATAAGAGAACATTACCCCATGGGGGGGGTCGTTGATATCTGGCCTTGCCGAGGGATTGATCTTCCCTTGGCTATAAAGCGTCAGACTATAAGAGGCTGGTGTGTGTCCATCGCTGATGGGATAGTAAGGGAGGAGCATGGCCGAGTGCTGCTCATCCCCGAAATGGCACTAGCCGAGAGTATGGTAAATGGATGTTGCCGTGGGTTGACGACCACGGTGAGGGTTACGGCGAGTTAAACGTTACCGCTGGGGAGCGTGGCTCTCCACGCGAGGGTGTGCGATTAGGGGTTTTGTTGGTTTGTTGAGAGTGACTGTGGGTACATGCTGTGTACGTCTGAGGTCTGTGCTGGTCCTCAAGGGAGGACTGCTGGTGGGTAAGAGCAGAAATTTTTTTGTTCTTGTTGTTTTCACGTGTAAATAATATTGCTGTTCAAATGTAAATACTGGGGCGTCCATCGCGGTTATTTGGGTAATTATTGGGGTTTCTTAAGCGGCCCGGAATTACATCATCTCTATCCTGGGGCCGGGGGGCTGTCGTGTACGACATGCGGATGTGCGTTGTTGTGCTTTGTGCTGTTGTTGTTCTTGTTGTTATATTATATGCTTAGTGTCCTTTAGGGGGGGAAGCTCGGTTCGCCGCATTACGATTTGCTATTGGTCAGCCGAGGTCGGCTGGGATTTTTCTACGGGGGAGGGTGGTGTAATGCGGGCGTAAGCGACCTTCCGGAGGTGACGTCACGGGGGGTGGAGTCATGTGACGTGGGGGGAAGGTTCGGGGCTTTAAGCGGGTAAACCGGAAGGGGAAGGCAGTCGGGGTGTGAGCGGAAAAGAGTGAGGCCACGCGGGCAAGTGTGGAGAGGGGGGGCGCCGACGGCCATCGGGAGCCAACCCCGAAGATAAGAGGAAGCTGCGGAGTGGTGTGCAGCTGGGGAGGAGACAGCCAGGAGGGCTGCGTGTTAGAGGCAGCGGTGTGGCTGCCAGGAGGAGCTGCGGAGAGAGAGAGAGAGAGGGGCTGCTTGTTAGAGGCAGCGGTGTGGCTGCCAGGAGGAGCTGCGGAGAGAGAGAGAGAGAGCAAGAAGCTGTGAGAGCTGCGGAGGGAGAAGAGCAGCAGAGAGTACAGCCAAGGGGGGCTGTGTGAGAGAAACAGCAGCGGAGCTGCTGTTGTGGATCGGGCCGACATTGGAGTCAGCACCGTGGAGAAGCTACAGAGTAAAGACAGCCGTGTGGGTGTACAGCACGAACCGAATAATAAAGGACACTGAGCCAGACATCGTGGTCCAGAGTCGTTTATTACATATGTACAGAGTCTGTTGTGGGGAGCGGTGGTGTAGTGGTTAGCACGCTGCGCTACAAACCCGGCGACTCGAGTTCGATTGCCGCTCACGGCCAAGACCGATGACGATTATCTGAGCTCTTCCTGGGCCTCCTCTAGGTCGACTCGGCCTCAAATGAGTACCTGGTGTGGTGTATAAGCATCGCCACTGGGGAGACAAAGGCGACTGGGCATGGTGTTGGCCGCCCACCCCCTTGCTGTGGCAGCCTTCATAGGTGCTCACTATAACAACACTTTCCCCAACAGTCTCTTCAGGCTATAGGGGAGTCTTTGTCCGTTTTCCTATAACGCTGCATTTTTTCATGAAGTGAATTGGATATAACGCGATGAATTTATAAGGGAACACATTTTTTATAACGCCGATGCAAAATTGGATATAACGCGATTGAGTGAACGGAACTACGTCGCGCGAGTAGGAATAAGCGGTCGTGCGGCTGCCTCGGCGAAGCATCGCACGAGGCATTGTGGGATGCTGCTGGATGCTTCTAGATGCTACCCACGTGCCTCAGTCTTTGTTCAGCCTGCGTACGCATCTCACGTGTTATCGTGGACTGTGCCAGTTAGGAGAAGAGGTGTGAGTGGTTATGGAGGGGTTTGGGTAGGAATAGTGATGGGGTTTGGGGTAGTGATGGGGGTTGGGGTAGTGATGGGGGGTAGGCCTGGTTGTAGCTGTGGGGCGGGTTTAGGGAGTAGCAGTAGGATGGGCTCGGGAGAAGAGATGAGTTTTAAGGGGGCAACGGAAGCAGGTTTTACAGTTGTCTATTTTTTTCTACTGCTGCTTAAAATTACGTGGCTACAATTTTGAGCAGTGTTCTAAAGCAAGCCTGTGTGCACATTACTTGTGCAGCATGGGCATGTCATGTTACACACATGGCTTGCTGGGAGGATTGAACTTAAGGTCGCAATGTCACCTTTTGTTGTCTACAAAATAACCATCTGTGTGTACAATTACCGACGTTTGTTTCCCGCCTGCACTAATTTTTTCTGTCTGACACATTTCTAATGGTTTACAGGAAGAGAGAGCGTCGAGTCGGTTTAATGCAAGCACCGCTTAGGCGTGGAGCCGATCCCCAAATTCCCCCTCTTGCACGCTCTTCTGACCGTAGAAAAAAAATCGTCTAACAGTATTTAAAGGACTCCTATTGCCTTTCTGAATTTGACGTGTGGTGCAGGGGGCCAGGGTTCTATGACGGAGAGCGATGAAGACCTGTGCTTGGACACAGCCACAAGTATCTACTACTCGGTGGGCCAAGAGTGGGAGCGTCTCTCCGAGAACGGCTTCATGCTCTACTGCCGCTGCTTGGGCTTCGGCAATGGCCATTACCGCTGTGATTCGTCGCGTGAGTGAGCCCTCCCGCGCGGTGGTTCCCAAATGTGAACGCAGGGTCTGCCAGAACCGCACTGAACCTAATTGGTCAGCGTGTTCAGCTGAAGGTTTAACAAAGTTCTCGGTTATTCGACGTAGAGCCACGGAGGAAACTGGGGGGTACAGCGTGCCGAGTGTGTAGCTATTGTAGGGGCCCATTACTGAGCATGACGATCGAGCAATACAAAGTTTAAATGACGTATTAGTTTACGACCAGGCCCTGTGGCAGGAAATATTCACGGGTAAAGATTCGGTTGCAATTGGCTCTTCAGTAATCAAGGCCCTCACCGCCTGTCAGCCTCCAGTCAGCCTCTAACAATGGATGCACTAAACCTATAAACATTGAGTGAACTCTTTCAGCAAGTACCAACATTTGTAGAAATGAGTAACCGTTGCAAGATCAATATTTTACAGTAGCATTCGGCAGGTTGTAATTATTGTCGAGGCTAAACAGTAAGGGAACTATTTTGAGTACATGTTTTCCATTTGGCACCCATCCTAGCAGATGTCTTCAGGTCGGGAACGGTGACTGTAGACTCGGTCACGGGCAGACACAATAACAATTGAGTAGACCAATGGGGAACCGTGTTTGATGTTATATTTAGAGATTACGCTGCAACAGAATTTGGGAACCACTAACCTCTAACGGTGCTTGTCTAATGGGAGTCCGATCCCAGCTTGCCTGTCCTCACAGTGAACACAATGAGTCACATTGCGGTTCTGCAAAGCTTTGTTGGAGTCATTGCTCGCCCCAATGAGCCCATGTGTATACTTCCATGACCATATGCCTCCTTGAGATTCTTAGAGAGCCATATGGTTATCGCAGATATACATAATGCTCATTACTGATTTATGGAGTGGAATTGTGGTTACCGGGAACGTATCAAGTTTATGAGCACACTTATTTCTCGTTTTACTCATGATAGATTTTTTGTTATGTATTTTACGTGACTTGTTTTATTGTAGTTTTATTTAGGTAAAAGTGTTTGCATTGCTTGACTGTCAGACATTTTCAGAAATCACATTACGTAAAAATGTAACAATGTTTGCAATGGTATCCATATATATATAGACACGGATACCACTTTGTGGGGAAGTCAACAGTGGTTTTCCTACGCACAGACTTAGCCCCCACCATAGGAATGTGGAATTTCCACCACTGTCCCGGGGGGTTGTACACAAGAGATGAGCATGTACGCCTCAACTCGTTCCAGCAGGAACTCTCTTCGACATGTACGTACTCTGTAGCCAATAACCTCTGCCGTGTAAACAAGCGGCTCCCTTTGCTGGGCAAATGTGTGCCCCCCCCCGTACGTTTGCAGGTTGGTGCCACGACAGTGGTAAGAACTACAGGGAGGGCGAGACCTGGGACCGCCCGGCCGACAACGGGCAGATGCTGACGTGCACGTGTCTGGGCCGCGGCAAGGGGGAGTACAAGTGCGAGCCGCGTAAGTGCCGTGCCCGCTTCCTGTTTGCGAGCAGCATTTTAAACCCCCTGTCCCCGTTCAGGGTGGTGGGTGTCCCGTTCCACCGCAGAATCTCGGAACACACAAGCGGCTCTGCGTTCATTTTGTTTAGAGAGGCGTAGTGGTAGCGCCGTTATTTTTAAAAACGTCCTCACCGCAGAGAACTATTGCGACAAGATCGCACTCTGTGATTAGCTGGTGCCAAACTGTTTAAATAATGTACACATACGGCATCGTAACGGGAAAGGGTTAATTCAACTCCAGCCTTACGGCTGCATAGGTGTTGCTCGATGCATTGTATAGTTCTGCAACGTGCTTACGAGTTATGTGTACCCCGTGCCGCCCAACTGTTTTGCTGCACGTGCTGGAAGCTTTTTAAGTCATGAACAAAATACTGCAGTGTGATTTGAACTTCTGATTTAAGAAACAAGATGCATCTTTAATTTTTTTTTGTTTCCCCCCCTTCCCCCCTCCCCACACTCCCTTAAGTAATTTTTTTCCTCGCCTTCCCCCTCCTATATAAAAGTACACACGCCCCACTCGCGGTCCCCACTCGGTGGGGCAGCAGCTAGCCCAGTCTCTGCCCGCTTCTCTCAACTCGGCAGCACAGCGTTTGGGACTTGTGTCTGCGGAGTTTCTGTAGCCCCCTCCCCTACGCTGCGGTTTGTGCTTTCTACCGGGCTCCTATTTAAATGTAATACAAAACATTAAAAAAATCTATATTTTTTGTTGCTAATGCAGATGAGGCGTCGTGTTACGATGAAGGGAAGATGTACCAGGCCGGCGATCAGTGGCGCAAACTCTACCGTGGTGCAATGTGCACCTGCACCTGCCTGGGAGGGCAGCAGGCAAGGCCCCCACCACCAGCCTGCACTCACTGCGCACTGCACTGCCACTTCTTCACATACAGCGACGTTCGAATCGAGCGCAGCGCAACGCTTCGTCAATAAGACTGTGGCCTTAAAAGGGAAATATATCATAGGTGAAGTTTTGGGAAATGTCCCCCCACAACTACGATTAGCATGGATGTTTACGCACGATCCGAAAGACATTCTACATACATAAATTAAACGTTACTATATATATGGTTTGAAGAAGGGAAATTGCCTGAATCTTCACCGGTTACATTTATTTACCTTGTAAGGCCACTGTTTTTTGACGAACGTTTGACGTCTCTTGTTATTTGTGCTTGTGCACCACTGCCCAACGCGGCATCGCCAAACAATTTAACGTTCAAACGATTGTCAATTTGAGTGGCTTCCTTTTTTTATCGTGGCAAATTTGAATCGTACACTTAACGTGACTGAGAAAACATGCCCCCCCCCCCCCCCCGATACATTGTCCAACGTGGCACGGCTGTGCTTGTTATTCTGGCAGGGTTGGCGATGTGAGGAATGCCGTAGTCCCAGTGAGGAGGATGCAGGGAGCAGCCACACTGCTGCAGCAGCCTCCCACTCGTCTTCTGCTTCCCAGGGAGTCTTCTCCCAGTACATCCAGAGTGTTCGCCGGAGCGCTGTGAGTACTTCCCACGCCACTGTAGGACACAAAACGCCATTTTTTGAATTAGACTGTGGGCCAGTGCTCGTCAATCCTCTTCCGGTCTTTTTGTTTGTTCCTAAAAAGAAATACAACAAAAGATCTCTTAATTTAAATAAAGTCTACGGAGCTACCCCATGGTGTAATGGACTTGCCGTCCAGAGGTCACCGGTTCGATTCTACCTTCCGGCACAGCAGTTGCAATCATGGGGCTAGGTTATCAATCTGCCTCTGCCCCAGCCAGTAATATGAATGGGTCCACTGCAGTAAGTTGAATTGGCAGGTTGCGCGTTGTGGGGTACAGTGGAGGTAGAGTTGACCAAATACCTTTTGAGCGCGCTCCCTCTAGTGGAGGCCCAGATATGTCCCTGGGATGTCCAACACAAGCTTGAAGCTTCATTAAATTAGGAAAAATCTTTTTAGAATCGACAAGCGGTAAAGGTTGCAGCCCTGCAATTGGAAGGAGGCATTACCATCTGCTAGTTTTTGTTACTAATTCTCCACAATGACGCAAATTATTTGGCTGTGAACCCCCCTTGTTGAATTTTGTTTCAACCGAGTTAACCCCCTTGCCTGGACCCAACATGATTCTGAGAAATAAACGTATGAATAATGAACATCCAATATTTAAACCAATTGTCCATTTTGTGAGGTATCCAAACGAGCTAGTAACTACAAGCGAAATAACAACAACAAAAATCGACGGACGCTCTGCATGCGTAACATAATGTGTTTGCGCTCGCTGGTTACCCTTGGTAACCACTGTTTACGATCAGTGAGTTTAGAAAGATCTTTTATATCATTCTAGGTTACCATATTAATTTAAATGTTCTCGTAGTTAAATTTTTGGGAGATTCATACATGATTGTCAAAGCATGTTTTGTTTGCATGTTCACCACAAGTACGTGTGGTTAATGCGGACTTGATTCCTTGCAAAAGGTTTCTCTTTGCACATTTTAACATCTGTTTTGTTGCCAGAAAGGGTAAACCCTATTATTATTTTTCATACATGATTATTCACCAATAACTGTCATGTATGATGTAATTTCACACACTTATAAATCGCCTCGCGTAGCCCGTGGGACATTGCCACGTAGCCCTGGTTGAGAACCATTGGTTTCGAGGGCCCCTCTACAGGGTATTTGGGGGCTACTTTTCCACGTCTTGGAAGAGGTTTTAAAATCCCGTGTAACTGTACTACAATTGTTACCACTAGAATGTATATGACTTGCAAGTCTGTCTCTAATTGCTAAAGATTCAAACTCGTGTTGAACAAACCTCGAGGGTTAGGTTTTCATCTGGGCTGCATTACCTTTTGACAATGACTCGTAATTTGGTTCTTTGTATCGTGTCTCTGCTGAAATGTGAATTTGGATGTCATAAAAAAAACTGCTCGTGTTTCGTGAAGAAAGTGGTTGGCTTGCGACACTTTTCAGTATTTATTTTGTTTCTTTACAGGGAACCAACTGTGCCTTCAATTGCAGATGAGAAACATTTTGGGCAACGAGCCCCATCCCAAATCCCCTCGCCCATCCTCGCAACCGCGTCGTCCACACGTGGTAAAATAATGAAACCTACTCAAGCAAAAAAAAAGTCGGATTAAGCTTCCACTTCCAATGTTTTTAATCGTTAAAAGGCAGGATTCAATGTGTAGGGCAAGTAGCGTTCTTGAAATAAGTCTGCAAGGATCCTTAAATCAGTGGCCATACCGAGGCTGATCTTTACTCGCTATGAAATTTAACAATTTTAAGAGCTGAGCTCTAAACCTGCCCATGGTATTAAGGCAGGGACACCACAATAAATAATAGCAGTGTTTGAAAGTGCCTTTTTCCATTTTAATTTGTTATCTGCGCTGTGTCGTTTGTTGGAGATTGTTTTTCTATCAAAGAACAACATCCAATGATCATTGTGATCACCATTGACAAGACAGTGCTAAAGTGATTTTGCAGTGAGTTACTTTTTAAGGATTTTTGCTGTAAGTATTAATCTCACGTGCTAGATATGATTCACTTGCTTATTTAACCAATTTAAGTGATTAGTTTCACCTGCAGTAGGCCTATGCCTTTTTTAGCTTTCGTGTATTTTGAATGTTTCTCTACAGTGAAAGGTAACGAGTACACCACCAACGGTAGATGTTAGAAATCCACGTGGAGCTTACAAACTAAACACTGTTTACTAAAAACAAGTTTGATGTTTTAAATTACTTTTTTTAATGCCTTACATGTTACCTTTGTCTTTGCTTTTCGTATGGAAAAAAATAAATGTTTTTTCTACTTTTGTTTGAAGTGATATTTATTTTTTATTTTGGAAAAAATGCAGATTTTTACATTGTAAAATGAACGTAGCACGTGAGAATACAGTATGCATTTCCCCCTCACCAGTGTCAATTTGACATAACGGCGAAGGGGGGTAAACCCTAGAGACGGGAACGGAAGTAAGCAGAGGAAATTCTGTTTTGAAGCCAATTATGGATCGCCATTGAAAAATAGCTTCTTGGCTGAAATGGGCCTTCCCTCAAATCCATTTATTGACTGCCTGAATTAAAATGGCAACATTTCAATATGTATTTTGTCACACTTTGGAGCTTCTGGTTATTTCCTTTAAACTACTTTTCTTGTGTCTGTGTCAGTTCACATAAAAAAATGTGTTTACAGACAAATCGATGCCACAATGAGAACGATCAGCATCACGCCCTAAGAGTTCTCTCCAATAACCTGCCATAGAACATTAGGCAAGATGCCACTGCACTGTTAGAGTACAATACGATCATGGCCAACACAACTACCAATACACTAGGACATCAGGATATGTGCCACCAAGCGGGGCAAAAGTCCCGCACGCCATTCTGGAGTAATGCTGAGACGCTTGTAAAGACCAAAAATGACATCCGCGATTGGTGGCGTGAAAGTTGGATGGCCTGCGATGTCCTGGACGAGCAACTTATTGGAGACCCGACACAGGAAGTACACCTAGCTTCAGCGTGCAGAGAGCGCAATGCACTGCTGCTCAATTGCATTCAAATGGCACATGGCAGGTGCGGCTACTTTCTACACATAATAAATGAGTCGCCCTATTCTAACTGATGAAGCATGTATGTTGAACTTCTTTTGCACCGTACATAGCCAACCGTGCTAATCAGAGGTGTGGGGAAGGACAACAATCTAAACGCCAAAAGCAGTTCTAAAGAAATTAGTTTTCATACTAGATTTAAAAATGCATAACTCCAGTGTCTTTCTAATATCGGAAGGAAGAGCATTTTAGACGGCCACAGAAGTGCATATGAAAGCGCGCGATGCGGTGACCATCTTTGTTCAATGCATAGCCACAAGCTGCTGCGAGAATGACCGGTATTCGCGTGATGGTTTATGCTCCTTGACGAGATTGGTGAGGTATTGTGGTTCATTTGTGGCATGCACTTTGTGTGTAATGTGCGCGACCTTATAATGATGTATTCGTCCGGCAACCAAAAGCCAATGCAGCTCGCTGAGCACTGGACGGACATAGTCGGATCTTGCAGTACCCCATCACGACACGTGCCAGAGAATTTTGTACACGCTGCAGCTTGGTAATGTTTTGCCATACGTCCCCTAGAGTAGTGAATTGCAATAATTGAGCCTTGTCGATACATTGCTGCACGCAACTGTGTTAGTTATGTATTTATTCAAGTACAACCAACCACTTCCCATTACATGCTTATACAGGAGGTATTAACGCTACATATCAAGCAACTCCCGAAGCCATCAAATTAATTGCCGAACTCCAAACACAGTTGCAATGTTTTGTCAGTTGCTTTTCAAATGCCATACGAACAGACTACTCTTCAAAATGTATTCTACATGTTTATACTTCAAAATAAGGCTTTAAAGTGAGTAATAAGCACAGCAAAGGAAAAGTTACTTCCTAATTTTATTCTGAAAGCTGAAGCCATGTGTGCAGTAGCGGTTGTCGTGTTGGAATGAGACGCCGGTCATTGCAGTTGATGGCCGTGCATTCCATCCTTTGTGGGCGATTCGCTCACAAACCACATTAACATTCTCAGCATTAGAAAATGTCACATACCTCTCGCAAAAATGCGTTGTTACCTGGTTTCTGAGCATTGTACGCATTTACGGAGTCCACTTTGTGATGATGTGTAATTGGCAATCGACTCATTTGGCATACAACAAAATATTCGTTCAACTATTCAAGAAACGGTAACTTATAAAGGAACTAAATTAGCAATTATGAAGAAAAAACACCATGCGCAATTATGTTCTAACGTTTAGACATTAATTATATTCGCTGCATTCTCAAATTGTTCGACAGTTGGGATTCATTTGTAAGTCTTTGTTAATTACATATGCTACCTTAATTTTTAAAACATCTGACAAAAACACTTTGCTAAGATGTTTAATGTTGCAATTTGCTAAGATGTTTAATGTTGCAATTTGCTAAGATGTTTAATGTTGCAATTTGCTAATATTTTTCTCAATTTAGGGGGACCATTAGAGAAGCACTTTTTCTTTAACATTTTGTTTATTTCTTTAGTGCCGACTGATGCAGCAGTTGCAGATGTGCACGCCTTTCGTACGGCTGATGTAAACCAGATTAACCGCGTCAGGAACAGCGGAGTGTATCATCGCTGTGATGTCTCCTTCGTAGTTGTGGATCGGGGCATTGCGTCGTATGTTGTATGGGTCTGTTCTGGATGATTCGTCGCACACTGGAGAGTTTTTAATTTTCCATTTGTGCATCAGGTATCCGCATCTACTGCCATGGTTTGTGCGATGCAGTTTAGGGTGGACCATGAGTTTCGTGGAAGAACAAAACCAGGGATCCTCTGCACTCATTTGTCAAAACAGTACAGAATATATGGGATAGTGCCATACATAATGGACCTAAGCCCACGGCAGTAGGTGCCATTACAAATTAACTTTGTGACAATACAAATGAACCTTGAGTGCAGACCAGAATTTCAACCGGTGCAACAGGAATCCATGTTGCCATGTGGAAAACGTGTTCGGATGCCTCCATGTCTTGTGAAGGTTGCTCCACTCTACTCTCCCATGAGCACACACACACCTCTTCACTTATCCGACTGCAAGCAGCTACTAGGTATGGTACATCCCAAGCGAATGTACACCAATGCTGTGGCTTGACACACAAGCGTTGTCATGATGATGGTACACTTGCCTTGTCGAGGAGTGAAGCGGCTTTAACCCGACATTTAATAAGAATCTCACACTGATACAAGTGTAAGGGATAACGGAGAGTCTGAACCCTATTCGGAAATAAGTATACAATCGCTGGGTCTAGCGGCTCATGGGTTCGAATATTGCGCTCGATTCTAATTGACTCGGAGTTATCACAGGAGGGAGGGGCCGACGTAGGGCACGCCCAATCGGATTCGAAGGTGGAAAACATTCAAATCGGATTGGTCGTCAGGGTAACTTAAATGGTAATGAGGGGGTCGGGTTGGGGGAGACCGTTGGGAGAAACGAATGGGATCTGTGGAGAGTCGTGGAAAGTTCCAGAAAAGATGGTGAAGGGAATAACGGCAGGGGTAGAAGGGGTTTCGGGCCGCCTGGACAGAGTGGTCCCCTAATGTTGTGACGTGCTGTGCGGAATGCGTAATAAAGACGAGCTTCAAGGCTCACCCAGGCTGGAACTCCTTTACCCAAGCATGCCATTTGGTTGACCTGTGTAGGGGTGCCTTGATGGCGAGATGTTAACTACCTTGCCTGGTATACAGGTCGTGGTTTCGATCCCAACCCTGACGCCTGCTGCTGTATATTTGGAGGTTTCCCGTCTCCCTGTGGTCGCGTGGATTTTTCTACGGGTCCTCTGCGTTTTCTCTCCACATTTAGAATCAACATGCGTTTCGTGTATTTGGCTGTTATAAATTTTCCACAAGGTAAGCCACTTCTATGAGCCACCATTTGTGATAGCCAGGTTATGTCTGAAAAAGAGCTGTATAGCTCAGTGGGCCTTACCTGCTAAAATTTAAAATAGTCTAGTTTAGAATGCTGTCAGGAGCACTAGCTGCATCTTGTCTGCAAAATTAATCTCCATCTTTTGCCATCTGTACATGGACAGCGTTGCCCCACCCCCCACCTTGCATTTATGGGTTTACTCCGAGTACTCCAGTTTCATCCCGCATGTATCAAAATTCAATCAGAGTTGTTAAAAGATTCCAATTCATTTATATATATTCTTTGGGTTTTTCAGCAAAGTCACGTAGATAGGTTCAAAGAAAATAACAGAAAACTATGACGTTTTGATCGCAACACAAGCGGTCATCATCAGGAAAAGGGGGGTTAGCTTCTAAAGACAACTGCTTATAAAGTCTTGATTTGAAGCTTTCGTGACTGCAGGAATCCATACTCTTTGGTTTTTTTCGGTAAAGTCACGTAGGTAGAAAAATAAAATAAAAAATAATATATCACGACGTTATGCCCATTTCAAACCTCGCTGCTTCAGCAGTGGAACTGCTGAAGCAGCGAGGTTTGAAATGGGCATAGCCCAAAAGTCAGCAGCCAATGCCAATGCAAGTGGTGGGCAGCGACCACGACGGTGGTGGGCTTTTCACCAATCAAAGGGCTGCCAGGCAAAAATTAGCATGTCAATGCAAGATGGCCAAGCATCCTTCATGGTGATTGCACCAAGGTGGCTATGTTAATGTGAGAGATTAGCATGTTAATGGCAGATCGTGAAGCAGCACCCAGCCATCAAATTCACCATGGAGGTGGAAAAGGATGGCAAGTTACCATTCTTTAATGTTTTAATCGAAAAGAGACCAGATGGCTCAATGGGACACTGTCTACAGGAAAGCCACCCATACGGATGACTACCTAAAACCTGACACCCACCACCGTCCATCCCAGAAGAATTCCCTCATCAAAACTCTACACCATAGAGCTCTATGTATTTCTGACCATCAACGAGCCAGTGAACTGGAACACGTACACCAAGCTCTCAAGATGAATGAATATTAAAACTACACAATCCGTAAAGCTATTACCCCAACCAGTGGGAAAGACCTATCTGAGGACCCAATAAAAACCATCACCTTGCCATACATAGCAGGGGGTCACCAAAAAGATTTCCCAAATCATGAACAAACAAGATCCAGGTTCGATTCAACACAGTACGTAAAATTCGTGATCTGATCCCATCTGTGAAGGATGTGATCCCTGACGTGCAATACCCCGGCGTCTACAAACTAAGATGTGTCTGCGGCAGTAGTTACATTGGGGAAACTAATCGACATGTCTCGGACCGTGTTCGTCAACATAAGGCAGATCTTAAACATGGTCGGGCCAGTATCTCGGCCATGGCTGATCATTGTTTTAATGCGGTGGGCTCACACGAAATAGATTTTTACAAGACGAAGGTACTCTGCAACCCACTGGCTATCAACAAAGATTCATTCATGAAGCCATCCAGATATACAAACACAGACAATTTCAACCGAGAAGATGGGTACAAACTAAGCAATCACTGGAAGGACGTTATTAATAACCAGTTTAAGTCATAACTGGCTGTGATGTTCCCAACCTATCGCCTTCCGATGTTAGTTGTTATTTTCGGTTCTGATTTTTTACATTAACAGATTGCATTTCTCACTAACACAGCTACCTCGTGCGCCATCCTCGAGGCTGCTGCTTCACGATCTGCCATTAACATGCTAATCTCTCACATCAATATGCTAATCTCTCACATAAACATGCTGATCTCTCATGGCCACCTTGGCACGCTTGCCGTGAAGGATGCTCGGCGATCTTGCATTGACATGCCAATTTTTGCCTGGCAGCCCTTTGATTGGTGGAGAGCCCACCACCGCCGTGGTCGCTACCCACCATTTGCATTAGCATTGGCTGCTGACTTTTGGGCTATGCCCATTTCAAACCTTTATAAGCAGTTGTCTTTAGAAGCTAACCCCCCTTTTCCTGATGACGAGCGCTTGTGTTGCGATCGAAACGTCGTAGTTTTCTGTTATTTTCTTTGAACCTATCTACGTGACTTTACCGAAATACCCAAATAATATGAGTTACTGCAGTCACGAAAGCTTTAAGTCAAGATTTGTATATATTTTATTTAGAAAATGCGTTTGCTTTCACCAAGCTTTTTGTCGAAATATAAAAAAGTGTGATAATTGTTTTTTTACCGTTCTATCTGGCAACAAAACTGACACCTTTTTTTACAAGGAGTCATGTTTGTGTAATAACAGCCATAGAGGGTTCACGGGGGGATTGGCTTGCCGGTCCTGCTTGTAGCCAATAAGGGTTGAGATAGGGACCATGGCCCACGCGTGATCACGACAGGTCATCAGGAGTGATTGGCCTAGCCATTCGGGGCCCCAGCTAATGGGGAGCCGGATGAGGGGCGTGGTCCCGGGATTGACAGGGAACCATCGAGAATGGTCGAAGCTGTCCATGAACGATTGGCTGGGGGAACCACGTGACGAAGGTATTAAGAGAGAGTGAGGGAGAACGATCGGGAGCAGACTGAAACTGACAAGAGCAGGGTCACGCGCGGACGGGGGCTCGGGGTGCCACGTGCGCGGTGGGGACTTAGTGCGTAGTCTGTCCTCTCTCCGTTGTCTGCCAACAACGGAGAGTGAGTGAGCAAAGTGTATTGTGGAGTGGAAATAAAAGGACTGATTCTGAAGCCGTCTCCCGAAGGATTATTACACTGGTGTCAGAAGTAATTCTGCGACTGTTTGGACGATCGTCAAGATGTCTAAGCACCTCAGAAAAAAGAACCTGCCCGTGCCTCTATCGGAGGAAGAGGTCGAGACGGATGAAGATGAGCTGTTGGGAGCTACAGCCCTGGTGCCGCCGGCTGATGACGCTCGCCTCGATGCCTCTCAGCGTCGACCGGGGGAGGATGCGACCACCGCAGGACCGAGAGACGAATGGCGGCTGATGGCGGAGCAGATTGAGTCGTTGCGCGCGATTCTGCTAAGCCTGGTGACCGCGGTGGCGTCCTCACCAGCCGTGGGTCGCCAGATCGCCGATCAGCTGGACGCCGCGGGAAGGGGTCCTGCTATGGAAGCGGGACCCGCCATTGCTCCTGCCACGCGGGAGGACGCCGTCGTCTTGGGTGGGGCGGCTGCGCCGGAGTCGTCGGCCGCCATTTTGGGCGCGCCTACCACCACGCGGCCGCCGGACGCCATTTTGTCTGCACCGAGCGGAGAGCGGGAACGGCGGCCGGAGACGCCCGCGGCACGCGCCTGCCACCGCGGACATCGCCTTCCACAAATAAAATAATTTATCGCCGGGGGCGATTGGAGTGCTTTTACGTGGCGCTTCGAGTCAGCTTTTAGATCTGTCAACTGGACGGAGGAAGAAGCGCTGGGAGCGCTTCCTACGCTGCTCGATGATGTGTCTCTGGGAGTCTTCTGCTCCATCCCGGCGTCCAAGAAGAAGACACTGCGGGATGCGTTCACAGAGATGGCGGAATTTTATGACCCGCCGACATCGGCCACCAGAAAATTTATGTCACGTCGCCGGGCACCGGAGGAATCGCCGTTGGCCTATCGGGGGGCGTTGATGGCGATGGCCATGGCCACCTACCCCGACGCAACGGCCGAGCATTTGGATCCACTCATCCTTTCCCGCATGCTGGAGTTGTCTCAGGAGCTCAACATCTCTCTACCAGTGTGCGGCCACGAACCGCTTTCATCGCGGTGGGTGGCGCGCTGCCTGGACGCTAAGTTTAATATCAAGCGGTGGGACCAGATGGCGGCGTGGACGGGGAAACCCGAGATCGACGGGCCGCCTCTGGTGTGGTCTCCGCGACTGGTTGTCCACTGCTCCGACGACTCGGGCGACGACGACATGCTGACTGCTGCTGTCCTGCATAGGATTCCGGGACGGCGGCTGCGCGACCAGCGGGGCGACTACACGGGCCGACCGCGTGCGAGGGCCGGGTCGTCCGACCACCGGCCGACGTCGGCCGCGTGTTTTAAGTGCGGCAGACGGGGCCACTTCGCCCGTGACTGCCGCTGCCGACCTCTGCTGTCACCTCCTCCGCCAAGGGGACCTCCATCTCCTCTACCTGCTGCGGAGCTGCAACAACCTCGGGCGAGTCGGCACAAATCGGACACCCGGCAGGTTGTGTCACATCACTCATCCACTCGCACTCATTCTTACACTCCTAAGGATAATTTTACTTCTCCTGCTCCATTGACACGCTCTGCTACACAGTGGAAGAAATTGGCTCGCAGGATTGTGGCTGCGGCGTCGGGCTCGTCGACGGTACGCGGTACCATCGACGGCGTTGACGTCCGTATCTTGGTGGACACTGGCGCATCGGCTACCATCATTTCGGATGTAATTTTTCATTTGTTGTCCATTCCTGCGTCGAGAATACGCAAGGTTAATGATGCGTGTGTTGCCACCAATGGGGGGAGCATGGGTATCTGCGGACAGGTGGATGTGAGCATCGCTATCGGAAATATTACCGCCGCAGGACCTGTGTTAATTTCTCGCTCGCTAGCTGTTCCATGCTTGTTGGGTACGGATTTCCTGCGCCGGATGCCGTTGCGAATACGGGTCGACCAGGACTGTTTGGAAATGCCGGGGGGTCGTAGGATGGCGTTCCTGCCTTCCCTGCTGGCCAAGGCGCCTACAGGTAACGCAGTTACTGCTGTAGTTGCGGCTACGGTGGAGGTTCCATCGGGAGCGCAAATGCTTATTCCGCTACGTTACCGAAAACCACTTCAAATGGGAAGGGGTGCGAAAGGCGTGCTATTATCCACATCGAATTCCGTATCGAAATCTTTTTCTTTGGCGGCGGCACAAACGATCGTGCGCCCAGGTCAGGCACCTTTCATACAGGTCTTGAATGGGGGACCTGATCGCGTTGTTGTTCCGGAGGGATCGGTGCTGGCTCACGCCATTACCGATTTCGCCTCTTGTGAAAAACCGCCGCGCGCTCGGATGCCCGCGGATGGGCCTCCGCATGATCGTTCACAAGAACGCTGGATCGCGGATTTATGCGGAGAGAATTCTTCCTTGTCAAATGAACATAGGAACGCCTTGCGTTCGCTGTTGCTGCAGTACGCTGATGTGTTCAGCAGAAATGATTTGGACCTCGGCCGCACATCGCTTTTGTCGCACTATATTGAAACCGGTGCGGCGCCTCCTGTCTGTATGCACCCTCACCGCATGAACCCGGCGGAAAGGGAACACGTGCGTGGGGCGGTAGATGAATTGCTGGCGGCGGATATTTTCTCGCCATCCAACAGCCCTTGGGGCGCGCCCGTCGTTTTGGTTAAGAAAAAAGATGGTGGTACGAGGTTTTGCGTTGATTTCCGCCGGTTGAACAATATCTCGGTAGCGGACGCGTACCCCTTACCGAGGATGGATGACTCATTGGATGCTTTATCGGGTGCTAAATTCTTTTCCACCCTTGACCTGTCCTCGGGCTTCTGGCAGCTTCCCCTCGATGACGAGTCAAAAGCCAAAACGGCATTCCGCACGCCGCAAGGCCTCTTTGAATTTAATCGGTTGCCGATGGGCCTGAACGCGGCTCCGGCCACGTTTCAGCGGCTCATGGAATTGGTGTTGGCGGGACTGCAGTGGGAAACGTGCCTCATATATCTAGACGATATAATTGTCTTTAGCCGCACGTTCGAGGAACATCTCCAACGCCTTGAGACAGTTTTTCAAAGAATGCGTGTGGCTGACCTTAAGTTTAAACCGAGGAAATGCCACCTCCTGCAACACTCCGTCCGTTACCTGGGTCATATTGTCAGTTCGGACGGTGTATCCACTGACCCTCTGAAAACGAAGTGTGTACGTGAGTGGCCCACACCCACTTCAGTGGGTGATGTTCGGCGGTTTATTGGATTCGCTTCCTATTATCGCCGCTTCGTTAAGAACTTTGCGACGTTGCCAAAACCATTACACGTTCTGACTGGCAAAAATCAAAGGATTAAATGGGGGGCGGAGGAAGAAAGTTCCTTTATGGCACTTCGGGACCACCTCGCCACGGCGCCTACGTTAGATTACCCAGATTTTTCACAGCCGTTCATCCTTGATACGGATGCTAGTGATATCGGCATTGGGGCCGTTTTGTCGCAACGTAAGGACGGGGTTGAGAGGGTGGTGGCGTATGGCAGCAGGGTTCTGTCCCCTGCGGAAACGCGATATTGCGTGACAAGGCGGGAACTTTTGGCAATTGTCCATTTTGTTCGATTGTACCGACCGTACCTGTATGGACGGAAATTCCTGGTCCGCACTGATCATGCGGCTTTGCAATATTCCCTCAAATTGGATCAGCCGTCAGGCCAATTGACCCGGTGGTTGGAATCGTTACAGGAATTTTCCTTCGATATAACATACCGAAAGGGGGCCCGTCATGCGAACGCTGATGCGCTCTCAAGGCTGCCGCCCGTTCATCCGTGCACTTTCCTGACGGGCACGCACCGCTGCGCCGCACCGCCCACGTCGCCCTGCCCGGTTATGGGGGCGATAGCGAATGAGGACGACGCAGGGGCGAAAGCGAAGGAGGAGGACCAGCAGGTGTCGGTGGACACCGATGATACCTTACGGCTGCCGCACGCGGTCTGGTTGCACGAGCAGGAGGCCGATGCCTCGCTGTCTCCGCTACGTAAATTGGTTGGGAAACAGAAATCGCAATTGGCGGGCTGGAAGTGGCAGATGTTCCGGGGTAAGTCGGGATTGCTAATGTGTACCGACGGGGTGTCTGACCGACCACGCTTGGTGGTGCATACTTCGCTTCGCTACGACCTGCTCCGTGCTCTGCACGCTGATAAGTTGATGCACCTTGGCGTCCAAAAGACTGTGGCCACGATGCAAAAGGATTTTTTCTGGGCCGGTATGACGGCGGACATCAATGATTTTGTCCGCTCGTGCCATGATTGTGCGAAGAGGAAGCTGCCTCGGAACCACTATGTACCACCGTTGCGTTCCATTGAAGTGTCCCGTATCAACGAATTAGTGGCTCTCGACATTCTGGGGCCATTTCCCCGTCGGCTAGGGGCAATAAATACCTTCTGGTCGGGGTGGAATATTTTTCTCGATGGCCGATGGCCTGGCCTCTGCCCGACCAAACGGCAGCGTCCATCACCGACGCTTTCTTGAACGGGTATGTCATGGACAAGGGGGCACCTGAAAGGCTGCTCACAGATCAAGGCCGGAATTTCTCCTCTAAATTGCTTAGGGAAGTTTGTGACGTGCTAGGTACAAAGAAAGTTCGCACCTCCCCATACCATCCACAAACAGATGGTATGGTGGAACGATTCAACCGTACCCTTTCCGCTATGCTTTGTCACACGGTCAGTGAAAAGCAAACCGATTGGGACTTGCACATACCAGGCGTCTTGGTGGCATACCGCATGGTTCCGCACACGTCCACGGGATACTCGCCGTTTTTTTTGATGTATGGCCCTGAAAATGTTCCACCCATCGATGTGCAACTGGGTACGCCGAGTAAACAACCATCCCGCTCCCTGCCTGACCACGTGCGTGACTCGCTTGAACGAGTAACGGAAGCGCGAGAGGCTGCCCGGTGTGCGACGGCCCGTGCTCAGGCAAGGAACGATCGGTACGCGCGTCGATCGCATACTCGCATGCCTTGGTCAGTGGGAGACCTGGCGTGGCTCCACTGCCCCCAGGTACCGGCGGGCACATCCCCTAAACTGCACAGGCCATGGCGGGGGCCTGTGACGCTCGTAGATGTTCGGAACTCGCAAAGTATCCGCGTTCAATACGGCAAACGTCGGTGGTATGTTCATTCCTCGCGACTTAAACCCTATGTTGACGCGCGTGTCGGTCCTTCATCCCCAATAGCTGACCTGCCGGGTTCTGCTGGGCCGACTACGCCGCTTGACACGCCCATTGATCCCAGGGGGGACTGTGTTGTGCCTCCTGCAGATGAACAGGTTCTGAGGGCTGAGGAAGCCCCCGCTGCCCCCCCTCCAACGGGGCCCGCCCTGGACGTGACCAAGCACCAACAACCGACTTCTTCTTCGAGCCTGCCACCTCCTGTCCATCCGGAAGCAAAGCGACCTTGCGCTGGGAGCGGAGAGTGTCCCGCGTCGCGTACGCGGTCGAAATCTCTTCCGTTTCGTTAACGTTTGATTGTTCGCTGATTCCCTGTCGTTACCGCGCTGCAGGGGCGCCCTAATGTATGTTGTGATTTTATTTTATTATTATGGGTGACTGTTTTAAATGTTGTTAGGCGCGGGAACGCCGGTTCACCCTCAAATTGTTAAACACACCTTGGTGCCCAAATAAGATGTTGAGGAATTGGTTCTTCACCCTTTTCCCAGCCGAGACGGCTACATTTTTTCACCGGGGGGGGGGGGGGGTGATGTAATAACAGCCATAGAGGGTTCACGTGGGGATTGGCTTGCCGGTCCTGCTTGTAGCCAATAAGGGTTGAGATAGGGACCATGGCCCACGCGTGATCACGACAGGTCATCAGGAGTGATTGGCCTAGCCATTCGGGGCCCCAGCTAATGGGGAGCCGGATGAGGGGCGTGGTCCCGGGATTGACAGGGAACCATCGAGAATGGTCGAAGCTGTCCATGAACGATTGGCTGGGGGAACCACGTGACGAAGGTATTAAGAGAGAGTGAGGGAGAACGATCGGGAGCAGACTGAAACTGACAAGAGCAGGGTCACGCGCGGACGGGGGCTCGGGGTGCCACGTGCGCGGTGGGGACTTAGTGCGTAGTCTGTCCTCTCTCCGTTGTCTGCCAGCAACGGAGAGTGAGTGAGCAAAGTGTATTGTGGAGTGGAAATAAAATTACTGATTCCGAAGCCGTCTCCCGAAGGATTATTACATTTGCATAGACCACAATACCTGCAGTCATAATGCAAACAAAAAACATAACTCTGATAATGTGCACTGTCCTTGAAATTGATTGGTCCACACCCGAGACAGCCTTAGAGCCTAGTCTCACATGGATTGGACCAGATGACGCCAAAAGGCATACAACTCAAAGACAATGCACCATCAGAGTATGAGAGCTCGGGGTAAGCATTTACACCATTGGAACCTCATTTGCCAGTAAAACATATGATAATTGGTTCTTTACCCTTCTATCTGGCAACAAAACTGACACCTTTTTTATAAGGAGTCATGTTTGCATAGACCACAATACCTGCAGTCATAATACAAACAAAAAACATAACTCTGATAATGTGCACTGTCCTTGAAGTTGATTGGTCCACACCCGAGACAGCTTTCCTTAGAGCCTAGTCTCACATGAGTTGGACCAGATGACGCCAAAAGGCGCACAACTCAAAGACAATGCACCATCAGAGTATGAGAGCTCGAGGTAAGCATTTACACCATTGGAACCTCATTTGCCAGTAAGTTTTGTTGCCAGATAGAAGGGTAAAAACCAATTATCATATGTTTTACTGCCAATTAGTAAGGTTTGTCACGTAAACAACATGCCAATTCCCGCCGATCCATGGTGGCTCTTCTGCTGCCCCGCAGCCAACGGGCTTCGTAACCGGGGTCCCGGGTCCTAGGGCTGTTGGAGGGATGACCATCTCGCCGTCC
Organism: Lampetra planeri; assembly: GCF_965212315.1. NCBI lineage: Eukaryota > Metazoa > Chordata > Hyperoartia > Petromyzontiformes > Petromyzontidae > Lampetra > Lampetra planeri. The sequence continues at coordinate 1,998,894 of NC_136127.1, forward strand.
TTGTCCCAACGACACTACAGGTGGGTTTTTTAATACCCCACTTCTGACACCAAATGTAGTGTCGTAACTCTCTGCTTCTCCCTCGAGGCGTGTCTATGTGGGTGGCGTGCAGCGCACACAGTCGGAGACTAGGTAGTCGCACTCGGCACCATCTCTCTTTTATTAGGTTCATGCCACCAACTCCAGCCCCCTCTCTCACGACCATGCTGCCGTATGGCCTGGCCCAGACACGACCCTGTCCGCGTTGCACCGATGGCGTCGACCGAGACGGCCAGCTACTGTCCGGCCGCGCAATGATCGGGCAAAGGCGGCGGCGATGACGACCGCAACGACGAGACGACTCCCAGAACCGGCAGCCCGGAGCTCTTGCTCTCCGCTGCTATATTCCCCTCGGTGCGGCTTGGCTCCGCCCTAGCCACGCCTCCTTTCTCGAATCCACCAGAAGGTTCCAAGGGCCTCCCGATGAGGTCTCCCTTGCCCCAGTTCCTCCGCCCTGCCGGCACACACACCGTGTATATGCTGAACGGCGTGTGCGCTGTGTCCACCTGCAGTTGCTGCTGCTGTACAGCTGTACAGCTGTTAGCGCTGTGTCACTACACGAGTACAGCACACCGGTGTGTTGGAGAGCAAATCCACAACATTTACAATCCGAGTGTTTCACCAGTAATTACAACTAGCTTCATCAAGAAGAACATTTATTGGAATAAACCAATTTATGAATACAGTATGATGATCTTCACACCCTTCCAGAATCCCAAAGTACTAAATTGGTTAATTAATTAGCTATGCTAATAGATTATACTATTAATACTAATCCATGCCTCAAATTTCCCAGCTGACTGCTGGCTGGGCTACTCTCCACTCCAACAACATCTCTGTTGTTAGTCGTTACGGGCCATTGTCACCAAAACAAGCTGGGTAACTGGCTAATTGGGATTTTTCATGGAACGAATACACATTTCATCGCATTTAATTGAAACGGCGGAAGAAAGACGAAGACATTCAGACAACGTATAATAGAAGAGGTGGGAGTAACGAATACAGAAGGCTGACAGTTAATTTAAAAATGTTCTAAATTTAATACTTGTGTTCCTGTTAATGCAATTTTTCGCCATAACATTATTTAAATCCCAGATACTTATTTTTAAAAAAACCACCCCAATACGTATTTTTGTATGTTGAACTTGTTTTGCAATACGTAGCCAACCGTGTTAATTGGAGGTGCGGGGGAAGGACAACAAACTAAACACATAGTGCCATTGTATTACATAAAATAGCAGATTACTTTTTGTACTCCGAGTACATGGTTGTGAGAAGGGTGTCAACGTGACACTCGTTTTCTTATTTCCCATTGCAGAGCAATGGGTTCTCTACTCGTAATCGTCAAAAGTCAATCTCCTCTTGTGTGGGATGTCATGGGGTCAGTGGGAAAAATTCCCTCGTAACTGCACTCGCCCAATCTTGATTTTAAGCTTTTTGAAGCAGAGAGAGTTGGGGGTGGGGGGGGGAGAGACGTGGGGAGCCGGGCGAGGAGAGGCCGAGGCGAGAGTCTCACGGGAGAGTGGCCGAGCCGGTCGTGCCACCACTCCCGTTGTTGATGTTGGTGGCGTTGGCCGCGGCTCCACTCTGCTGCCTTCGCATGAGCTTCTTCTCCTTCTGCCTCTGATTCTGGAACCAAATCTTGACCTGCGCGGCAAGGGAGGGAAGGGAAGGGGGCCAGCGGAGCATGGGCAAGGCATGGCAACGCGTCCCGAGGGCACACGTGGTGTTAGAAGCTCGAGAGATGTTTTCATCTAGATTTGGAGCTTTCGTGACTGCAGGAATCCATACTCTTTGGTTCTTTCGGTAAAGTCACGCAGGTAGAAATAAAATAAATCACGACGTTTCGATCGCAACACGTCATCAGGTGGGACAACCACAGCAAGAAAAAACTGCTGAAGTAGGCGACAGAGCTGCCGTGGCACGAGGTTATATAGACTATATAGGTAGGGTACATGGGTTGGGCTAGAGATGGGGGGGGGCAGAATAAGATCTGCGGTGGCGACGAGAGCTAGGGGGAGAGAGAGGTGAAAAATGTTGATTACACGATGCTAGCAAAGTCGGGCGTTTGGAAAGGATGTTTGTTGTTTGGCTTTTTGCACAACTGTGGAACAATTCGAAGCTCGTGTCTTCTTCTGTGAAAAAGAGCTTTATAGCTCATCGGATTACAGCAGTATAAATACATTCTGATTATGACACGGTGCGGTTGGCAATCTAAAATAACCATTTGAGGTCAAACCCTCCCTCGTGGCATTACATCGCGTGTCATACCGACGAAAATGCCAAATACTTCAGCCGTATTAGGTGTGAGATCATTGCCAGTGCATTGGCCGTGGCGGTGCTATTCCAATCACGTTGATAGGTGAGGTGTTGAATTCTGTTCATCATCCGATAGGACTGGAACAGTCTGGAGAAAAAGAAAAGACAGGCGTCATCTCGGGGAACATTTTTTGTTGCCAGTGCAGAAGAAATTCAATTATCCGTCGCATACGTTCACAATATTTCCAAAGGTAATGTTCCCAAAATCCAGACACAGACTTCTAAATGCAGGTGTCATTTTTTTTAAGGAAATGAAAACAGTCCATATCTATGAATGGAAGCAGCTTTGGATCGAATACCTAGGAACACGGTACAAATGTTACAATTGTCCACAAAACACCCAAGTGGATGATACATAATAAAGGAATATTTATTAATGAAAACCTGCACATAAAGTATTATCTTCCCTGTGCAAAGTAATAATTGTCCCATACTGCGGTAACCTAGCAGGACTTTCCAGTGAGGCACCTCCGATTGGCACAGTGCGAAAGAAGTTCAGCATACATACACACATACGAGGCTTTCCTGAGTAAACCAGCGTAATAAGTAAACAATAAAATAGAATATGTCATGACAATTCGCAAAACTACCTCCTAGTACTGCAAAGGGCTCACTGCCACCCCCTCATGCCCCCCTCCCAAACACAACACCCACGCCTGGGGCAGGGGGGGGGGCTTGGAGAGCCTTTGGGAGGGCGCGGGAGGAGGGGGGGGTTGCTGGTTGTACAGCGGGGCCGTGGAGCGGTCACCTCTTGGTAGTTTGCAGTAAAATGTGCGGTAATTAGTCGGACCCTATTCCCTTCATTTCAGTGAGTCCCCATGGTATGCGGACTCTCCCTGGGTATTCCCCAAAATGGGGGCAACTCGTACAAACAATCGATGTCTGTAATAATATCTGAAATACGTCCAGCGAAAACTTTGCAGGACATTATTGTTCGAGCAAAAAAAAAAATAGAAACCGATTAGCACGGTTGGTGCGAAAGAAGTTCAACATACAGTACATACGGAAGCCAATGAAACTGCAATGACTAAAAACCTCTGTTAACTCGGACTCAAGACCACTCATGTTCAGACAGCAGGGGAAAATACCCTGTGCGGAGTCTAATCCTGAAACATGGAGAAACGCCTCAATGTACGTATGTTGAACTTCTTTCACACCATACGTAGCCAGCCGTGCTATTCAGAGGTGCGGATGTCTCGGCAGAGATCCATGCAGCAGACGATCACCAGGCACATCACCTACATACTCTTGAAACAGGTCTGCAACTATAAACAAAAATGTCGTGTCAATCAGGAGAACATGTCACGAATGACCAGTCATTGCAATGTTTTTACGTGAAAACTCAACATTTTATGCTTTCATTGTGCAATTCTACCCTTGCTGGATTCATCCTCAAACACACATGCTCTAGAGGAATAGCACAATAGCCTGCTGTAGAATACGTCCCCTAATTGTGAGTTGTGTAATGTCACCGGCTCTGCTAATTGTCGAGCCTTCATAATGCAGAAGACGTGGAATGCTGGATTGATGCTTTCGCTTCGTAAAATATTTCATTCCAATTAACGAGGCACTGAACAATCACAGAGCATACAATCTACAGGAGATTAACATTCCGTGGATTATGTTCACCTTCCACGCATGTCTGACCGACGTCACGCTTGCCCCAGGTATTTTTGTCCCCGGCTCATGATTTTGACTTTAAAAGGAACGTCCGCAGCTTTGCGTTTCCGAATCGCATTTACAGCCGTGTTCGAGTCTTGACCTCGAGTCCTCGACATCCCACTCCGCTCGGGAATCAAGACTCTGCGAGCCAGGAAGATGTTGGCTGGTTTGCTGCTGCTGCATTGCCTGCATTTCGCATTCGTTGCGCCCTATCCCGAGAGCGCTCGCGGAAGCCCTCTCGAAAGCCAAGCCCTGCAGTATCTGACCGAGGACGATGCTCTTCTCATACGCAAGCTGCAGTCTCGCGTGAGTATATTCCGCGCGCTTACCCACACGCATCCGCCGATGCAGTCGATTCAGGTTGATTTAGTTTAACCCAAGCGAGAACTCAAGAGACCAGGATAGAGTCTCGTTTGCAAGAGTAATGTGGGCTCACCAAAATGGTAAAAGGAATCAAATGAAACAAAGGTTCAAGAATTTTAGCGAGTAAAAATCATCGTATTAACAGCCGCATTACGGGAGGAATTGAAAACGGTGAACACAAATAATATAATCCAATGTTAATCTAAATAAATTTCCTGTCTCGAAAGTTGACTCGAACAAATGTTCATTGAGTCCACAAAGCGTTGAAGTGCACCACGGATATGGGGGGCTGCCTTGGTGTTGTGCAGTATAGTTCACATTTAATATCTGAAACAACGTCGATATGTAGCCCACATGTTATCAATATGCTAATATATTCACACGTACAAATCCAATATACATTTATTAATATATGAATCGACAAGTGTATGTACAACCAAATGGGTTATGGGGAGATATACGAGTTTATCAGACCAGTGGACAGCTGAGAAGAAGAGCTCTGTTTATTTTAGAATCAGAAGAGAGATCGACAACTGTGAATCGTAGCATCCCATGACCACGTCAGTGGATTCCATTAACTTAATCTCAAACTCGTCAGAACCGTGTCTGCAAAACGAACCTTTGCCACAGTATTCCACAAAGATCACCCAGTTCTAACGTTGTCTGTTTCCTTTGCTCCCCACAATAGTTGACCTTTTATTCGTACCCCTGAATATAGTTAGGAATCACACACACACATTTTAAAAGCTTTGAAAAGCAGGATAAATAAAAATGTAGGTTCAGAAAACAAAGCTTTGGTTGCTTTGTTATGTGTAAGCGATCAATGCTGCAAAAGCAAAATCTTAATCGTAACGGTGCATCCCTTGGACGCGAGGGTTGGTGGATCACACAGATTTGTGTGATGCTCGAACCTTCTGGGTGGGCGACGTGGCCAAAAGAGGGCAGTGCAGCAAGTGGGTTCGTGATCTTTGTGAACATTCCCCTCGGACGTGTGGCATTTCTCCAGGTTCTGTTATTTTTACTTCAACGCAAAATACACCTTTAAAAAGGTCAACGGCAAAGCTTTCAAATGCAGGACCCCGATTTAAAAAAAAAATTATTTAGATTAATTAAGACTTTCCCGGATGAGCACAATCGGTAACGTTGCACTTTGCCGACGGGCAAACGTGAAAGCACCAGATGGTGGACAGGACACGCGCGCGCGTGTGTGTGTTTGTTGGATTAACGAATGGCGCTTCAACAACCTGCTGGTGTTGCAGATGAATACGGCGTTGGAAGGAGCCATGGTCGAGGAGGTGGAGGACTGCGGCGTTGCTGCCACAGACGAGGTCCAAGGCAGCCGTGAGAACCGTGCCGCCCTGCGCTCCGGAGCTGGGCAGGGTCGCTCATCCAAAACCCTTTTCCAGCCTCAGCGGTACGCGACTGCACACGGAAACTTTCTCGAACCCCTCCTAACCCTCGCGCACACGGGTTTTCCCCCACTACACGTTGATCGCTAAATTTTTCTTTGAGAAATGCTTTTGTCGTGTTTAGTTTGTTGTCGGTCTTGCAGCGTCCCAGAAAATATCGAGTGAGGGATTAAGCCATTATCAGCCATCATCACTACTGCTACTACCATCATCATCATCGTCGTCAAATTACCTGGCCCATCTCCTCGCAGCCCTCGCTCACCTGTGCACACAGTCGCCCCACGTTTAAAACTGCTTTTTGTGTCTAAGTGTATGTTGTACTTCCCCACACCTCCGATTAGCACGGTTAGCTACATACGGTGCAAAATAATTTCAACGTACATACGTAGAGCAATGTTCATCATCGGCCACTGTCTATCGCCCGCTGGACGGGGGTCTCGCCACACCGTCACCCACAGCCCATTCTCATATTTGCACCTGAGTTTAACTTAAAGGCCCCATCTCCGTGGTGGACATGCTCTCGGGTTGCGTTCTCTGCTTTGGCTGCTATTTTGTCACCAGTCTTGTCCACCGGACACCGCGTGTGTGCCTGCCAAAAGGCCGCTTACTTTACTTAACGGTCAATACGTTGTCTCTGATTTGCATTTGATCCGTGTGTTCCTCTTTCTAATCATCTGATGGAATTCACATTACTGTCAATCTATCACAGTACAGTATATGCACCTCCAGTAATAGGTACACGGCGGCTGTGTCTTCTATTCACATTTTCGAGAAATGTTGGGGTCTCCGTTAGATGGTTTGTTTACTTAGGTGATGCTAAGAGTACAACTAAAATGGCAGGAATAAAAGCTCATCTGTATGATGCGGAAGTCATATTTTTAAATTGTTGTCCCACTGATCAATCCATAAAACATTTTATTAACAAAAAATTGGAAAGAAATCTAGAGCAATGTGAGCAACTATTAGTGACTCGAATGGAGAGACTGATCATTTGTATAGGGACAGAGTGTGTAGAGTTTGAATTGAGATAAACAATTAAATCGTATGACAATGGTGTAAATATATATTAATGATCCTAAAAGGCCCAAAACTTATAATGATAAAGCACAATGCTAATGCTTATACGCTCCGATATAATTGTGGGCTTCTGCCAAAGTTAAGCTTTCCTCACATTGGTATCCATGCTCAAGAAGCAATAACTAAATGTGGCCCCTCTGAAAATGAGTGAAGAACCACTGCTTGAGTGTCGCGACGCAATTGCATTGTTCTCTCCCTCTCTGTTCCTCCTTCTCCTTGCGCTCAATGCACGCTTTCGCTCTCTCTCGCTCTTCTCGCCCCCTTCACTGGAACAAATTGCCCTTCCACATTAAGCAGTCACCTTCGCTCGCTCGTTTCTGCTCCACTCAGAACTCACTTATAGTTCCAGAGCTCACCCCACGAGCCGTTAATCACCCCCTCTTAACCACCACCGTTACTTTTACCTCTTCATATTCTCATGATATGGCTTTCACTCATTCCCCATTCATTCATTCCATTCATCATCGTTTACTGCCATCAATTTCGCTTTCACCAAATTCACGCATCACAGATGTGCCCCCCATTGCTCCCTCTCATCTATTACATTCACCTAATCTCTATCATTACATCCATATGTACCATTGTTAAGTCTGTGTAAAGCGCCTTAGTTAAGGCGCTAACTAAATTCCTTTAAGACAATATTGAGAATGTGACTATCGTGCAGGCCATGTGACGCTCTTGTATTTGTTGCGTAAACCACTGCGCCACCGCTGCCCCCCCTGGCACTTTGGTTTGGTTTGACACAGCACGGGTGCTTTGCTTGTTGCACTGGGGACGATGCAGGTTTGGTCGCGGCGTGCCTCCTCCGGCTGCCGACTGCCCCGAGAGTGCGGCGTCTTGGGCCGGGCTCCAGGACGGCAACGCGGACCGCGCCAGCCGCTCCGAGCCCTTCTGGCACCGCACGCGGCCGCAGCGCTTCGGCAAGAGGGGTGGGGACCCCGCCAGCCCAATGTGATCTCTCACCCAGAGCCCCATTCACGTGACGCTATTTGGTTTGCCACCTGCCCGTTGTTATGGACCCGTACAGTCCGGGAATTGGCGTCTGTGTTCGGTTGGTTGGTCGGATGAATTATTTGTTAATGAGATCTGGAGGTCATTGTGTTTAAATGTTTTGCAGTATGTGCTGTACTGCAAGGTTCTGATAGACCTAGGCTGAGTGAGAATTAATCCGGGTTTGGTATCTGGAAAAAGGTGGCAATCCTACATCGAGCACCTGCAATGGAAACAACATATACTCGTGTGGTTCGTTGTGTAGACATATGTACTTGTATATATGCAGTGATATGACCCAATTATATGACCCAATTATATGTCTATGGTGAATATACAACTAGTATATTAATGTTAGTGCTAAGATGTAATGTGTATAATAAATACTCCATTGAATTACATTATCAATTCCAATGTCTTTTCATTGAGATGTATTGTTCAGTTCTCGCTGTTGGTGCACAGTATTCCAGTATTCAATCTGCTGGTCACTCCATCTCTGCACCAGTCATCTTCTTGAGTGTGGTCACTGATATTACTGCTATTCTGTCAACACTCGTGTCTATTGGCCATCATGTGTCTTGCCTAATCCATAATAAAGCTTTTATGGGTTAGATCGCATACATATAAACGTGTCGTTGAACCTGCCACCACCCGACACAGACAATTCGCAAGGTTTGTCACGTAAACAAAACGTGCCAATTAGTTACTACTTCAGAACACCGCTTGTGTGTTGGAGAGTAAACCAACAACATTTACAATTTGAGTACGACGTATTGCTGGCGATTACAACAATCAGCTTCACCAGGGAAACGTCCTCATGCCGTCAATATGCAATTAACACGCGCAAATTAATGCAAAGTAGTGCGCACTTAGCAGTGGTGCGATATGGTGGAACTCTCAACTTCTATTCAAGTCACCAATTTTTGCTCTAATTGTACCAATAGACAGTACATGTAGCATAGTTAGGTGAGAATAATCACTGTTCCTGGGTGAATAAAATCACTCCGTTTTGCTTGAGTCTTTCGGGTCCTTGCATAAAAATGTAGGTTAGAAGCCCTCCTGAATTGTGCCTGATCTGACACTGATATCCAAGATGGCTGACAATAGAGGGAAAAAAATAGGTAAATCACTCAATTGCTCTTTAAATAGTAACCGAGACAGTCAGACCAAATGATGCATGCAGCAAAATTATAATTTTCGTCTCAGAGAAACCTCAAGCCAGATTGTGGTTTAATTCATCCTGGAAGCATTCCGGTAAGATGTGAACCAGAGCCACAAAACATATTACACTTGAAGGAAGCTTGGCATACGTGGGCGAGGTCTCGAGAGGGTGTTTATGAGATGCGCACCTCATGTAGGGAGATAAAGCAAGAGCTCCGGAGTAACTATGGTTGCGCCCCTTATTTCCCGTGGCCCCTTGTCACAAGCTGTTTTCAGGGCCTGTCCGTTGCACAATCAGGCCATTGAGATCCAATGGATACTCCACGATTTTGATAAGACTAGTAACCGTTTTTGTTGCTACTTGAACTGCTCTGTATTGGTTTAAATAATATCTATCTGACAGAAAATGGGAAAATTGGAAGCTGCTAATCTACAACAAATACGGTTTCATTTGGCATCAGTTCTGGGGTATAGTCTGTTCCGCATTAATACAGTACACTCCATAATAAAGGTTTTTTTGGGTTAGATCACGAAAATGTGTCGTTAAACCCGCAACCACCCGACACAGCCAACTAGTAAGGGTTTTCACGTAAACAGAACATGCCAATTCGTCACTAGTACAGCACACCGGTGCGTTGGAGAGCCAAGCCACAACATTTACAATCTGAGTACGACGTTTCGCCACTAATTACAACTAGCTTCATCAGGCGACAGCCAGATTTGTGGAGAAGTGTAACTGTTTCGTTCCTTATTTTGAGGTGTAGATGTGGTGACCACGCTTCTGCGCTCTTGCCAAGTCATCAATTCCCACGGAAGAGCAATACCTGATCAAACCAAGGGCATCAAAACCACAAGACTTTAGGGGCTACAAAAATTTCACAAACCTCATGTCCCATTAAGAACCATATTACAATAGGCTGTGCCATGTACAAATTAGCACAATACGTAACGAAACAAATACAGCTCTACATCGGTAGGACCTCTTCGTTAATCAAAAACTCTGAACATCTCGTAAATATAATTAAAGATATTAAGCTTAACCCTAATGATATTCTCGTAAGTGAGGATATGTCCTCCCGTGTCTTATTAAGGCGCAATTCTTATCCCAAATATTTCTAACCAGTGATCAATCGATTTACTTTGAGAATCGGACATCCCCACCTATCCAGTACAACGCTAACAGAAAACGTGTTCTGTAAAACGTGCCAAGTGTTTCACAACGGGGCCTTATTAAACACACGAGCCACGCAGCAACGTGAACACAGAGCACTCCTTATATAATAACTGAGCCGCGGGGTGTTTTTCTTATTCGTCTTCTTCTCAAAGGGACACAGTCGTAATGCGTCACCTCGTCGGAAATGCATACAGTAGTACAGCATAGGTAATGTTTTACAGTGATTGCATATCCACTTAAAAAATATCAGCCATGGTCAATCCACTACTGGATGGTCTCTCAATCTTGCATTTTGATAATCCACCTTTTAATGCTATGTAATAGTGATCTACGTGATAATGAGCTTAAACATCAGAGTGTTTATAATGGGTAAAGATACGCTCTGCCACTAACTTCATACATCCCAATTGGTTTTCTAGAACACATCCGCTCCACAAAACCCTTTGGAGAATGAAGCTAAATATAACGATATGTAACAAACTAAAACTCAACACATTCTTCAATAACACTTTGCGGCCTTAAAATCAACATATCTAAAAGGCGATGTTTTGAGCGAAGACCTTTCTGCATAGCACTCTATGGAGTGACAGAGTGGATAGTAAGATAATAAAGGTTTTATGGGTTAGATCGCATACATGTGTCGTTTAGGTTTGTCATGTAAACAAAAACGTGCCAAATAGTTACACGTTCAGCACAGCGGTGTGTTGGAAAGTAAACCCATAACATTTACGTATATTTACGCGATCTAACCCATAAAACCTTTGTTGTGAAATGTGAATATTGGTCGCAAAAGCCTACGTATTAAACAGGATAGAGTTGGAGACTGCACTATACACCATGGGGCCTGGTGATATATGAATAGTTACCTAATAGTAGCTGTTGGGTAACAAATCCTTCCGTAATCAAAAAGTATTGCTCACTAACTTGATTTACTTTACTTTCATGAATGTCTACATTGTTGTATTTCTCAGATTTATCCGCCTCAGGAACTTAGGGCAGTTAAAAATACTGTCATTGAAATGGTGATTGGGCCCAGCAATGCATTGATAAGTGGATTGTGCCTTGTGCTCACCAGAACAAAGCTTCCAAAAATGCAGTGTGCCAGTGTTATAATTTTACTTTTAATATAAATAAATGTATTTCGATTTTTTGGTAACATTGAAGCGTTTGTATGTTACACTACGTACTACGAGGGGACTGAGGTGACTTAATATGCCAATATCATAGAAATCAGAAAACATTTAAACAAATGTAATTCTCAGCAAGGCCCAATGGTGTTAAGTGTAACCTGCATCTCTCACTCTCCACTGTATATTTGACCTCTATTCATGTGCTGTGAAGATTGACTTTGTCCTAAAACGTCGATTGTTATACATTTCTCATTTTAAGGCCGTAGTACTCTTGACGAAATGTGAGTTTTTTAACAGTAACGATGAATGGCATCACAAAATGGGACCTTTTTGCCAGTATCAAAGTATGAACAAGTAAGAATATGTTTGCCTGAACGGGTAAAACGTATTCTTATTGTTTAGAATGACATCACTTTTACATTTCAATGAGTCGGTTCACAAACGTCACTACGGCGTGATTTTAATCGTGAATTATTCATGATAGCTTAAACTGGCGGGGTGAGTATGTTCTTTGCGTGTATGGGGGGGGGGGAACAACGCATTTATCAATAGAATATAAAACACTGGCCTTAAAATGAAAAAATACATATTGGGCGACGTTTCGGCCAATGACCCTCCTTCGTAACACAGACAATATATCGGAGGTGAAATTTCGGGCAATAGCCCTTCTTTATAGGGCATAACTTATTTTGTTGTGAGATATTTTTGTTGTTTCAAATTGACACGTGTTGAACGTTGATGTTGTTATTTGTGTAGCATTGACGACGCAAAAACATCACCTGACACCATTAGAACCTCCTTTGCCAGTAGCAAAATATGATCATTGGTTTTTTATCCTTTTATTTGGCAACAAAAGTGAAATTGATATCAATTTTAAGGACAGTGCATACATTATCAGAGTTGTGTTTTTTGTTTGCATTTTGACCGCAGGTATTGTGGTCTATGCAAACATGACTCCTTGTAAAAAAAGGTGTCAGTTTTGTTGCCAGATAAAAGGGTAAAAAAACAATTATCATCACCGGGCAGTTGAAGGGTGACTCCGTGTGACGTCACCGCCACTGACATCACCCCCCACATGCCGCGAGACCGATCCATTCAAAGCGGGGAGGGCATTTTTTTTTACATTACACAACATCACACAATATTCATAGAAAGTTACTATTTAACAACGTTTGACAATTTTCAAAAAAAAATTTCCGGCTTAATTAATGGGCTAAAAAAATGTTATATGGATTGCAGTATTTAAAAGATAGTGATTAAAGATATATATCCTCACCCCGTGCAGTGCACTTGGTATCTCCCACTTACACAACGCGACACTCATAAGAACGCCGGTGCGGGCTTTGGCCACATGGTGATTGCAGCGAGTGTGGAGCAAGTCGCTGCGTTTATTTGCTTTGCGAGTTACTTGGAAGAGCGGGGAAGCCCCTGGTGGTTGTGCTGCAGCCCGGTTCGCAGTGTTTACCGCTGACTCACGAGGTAAGTGAAGGCGCCATTCGCGACATGCCTCGATAGCGTGGACGGGAAGTCCGTATACCCCTGCCCAAGAGGCTATCACAGCGCGTGAATGTTAATGCGGTATAGGGACTTTCCGCCCACCCCCCCCCCCCCCCCCTTTATGTCCAGACTAGACCTATAGAAAATCTATTTGATAAAATATTGTTAAATATATATTTTTATAAATTGGAGCACATGCTGTGTGTGTTGTGAGGGTCCCATCGTTTAAACTTTAGACAGCACGCTAAGTCATCTAATGCCTGGTGAAAACCACTTTTGTATAGGAATCTTGACCCATCTGATAGCTACACGGTTGACATCTATTGCTATTGGTTAACGTCAGACTGGAACACCAATTTAACTTAATGTGGAAAAATCAATGGTGATTGATTTGTTTTCCTCTGACATTTCTGTCTGCAGAACACATTTTTACAATGCCACCTTTACCTGCACTGAATAAGGGTCATTGCCCGAGACGTTTGTCGATTGGCGTTTTGTGATTTGTCCTTCGTCAGCAATATCGGGTTATCGCTGCCTCCACCATGGTGCTTGGATATTAAGCATGAGCCCTGTCGAGCTATTTATCAGAGCACGATACTTACACACTTTTTTTCCTGCATTTTTTTGCTCGTATGTATTAGGAAAAGTCTGCGTCTCAGTGCGTACTGGTACACGGGCCTTTAAAATTGAACACAGCAGGAGTACAGTAGTCTTAAAGTTATAGACCCAAAATGGTGGGATTTCCATCTTGCTATGACAGGGACAAGTATATTCTTTGCCACAGTCTTCATTAAGTGGTGGTGCACACTCGCACGACGTCCATGATGCGCGTTTTGCCAACCCCTCAAAGACACTGCGGCTAGGTTGACCTTGGCCACGTGTACAGTTCTACAATTTGGAACCTGCTATTACTCAACCGAGATACCATCCCGCATAGTCCACTCGTATTAATTAGGGTACATTTACATCAATTCTCAATGATTGTCACGATCACTTTGGCAGGGTTGTTACCAAACAAGGAGTGGACTAAATGTTATCTCACAAGGAAAACCAGCCATCAAATTTTGATGGCAACATCGATAACATTCTGTTGATGGGACTTGTTTGGCCAAAATTAAGCCACCATTGGTCAAATGATGGGCCGGCTCTTCACAATGCCACAAAGCCCTCCTCTCGTGCTGGTGATGAGTCACTGGATGCTGAATATTGGGCCCATGGCACTCGTTTCGAAGGAAGCACACAGCATGCGGTCTGGGACCCAAGAACCCGAACAGCTTACATAATTCTAGAAATTGTGTAACCTGAGATTTATCCTAACTCCTAATTCCATAAGGTATTTACGCGAAATAAATCTCATACATGCTGTGATAACTAAGGGCTGCTCGATACACCCCTTAGTCCATCATTACGTCCACACATACGTACTCTCAAACAATACGGACACGCAAACAGACTCACAAATACACAACACCAAATACACAACAACCACCACCGTGACATTACGGCGCTTGTGCCAGGCTAGGTGCACGAGACAGGCCCAGGTGTTGTTGTTTGGCTGACTTGGCAAGACTGGCAGATACAATTACACACGCAGAGACACGCACCAAAACCTGCAAATACATGCGTGCACAAAAGCAAATAATATCATAATTAGACACATTTTCCACATACTGTATAGGCATTTAACAAACTCTGAGCTAGTACCCGTGAAGGCCGACACGGCGTACGATAGTTACATACATCGGTATACACAAAAACACTCAGGCACGAACATAAATCAGAATCTGATGAGCTATGAAACTCTTTTTCACGGATTTCCAGTAGGGGCACAGTCAACATCCCCATGCAAAATAACACACATGAGTGGTCGCACGCGCTCACACATTCGCACAAATAAGTGCACACAAAATCACACATTGTTAACACATTCCTGCGGAGGGAGCTGGTAGGAACGTTGTGTTGCTTGGTCAATGGCCAGGGTCAACGGCGGCGTGGTGTATTCCGAAAATATGGCCGACTGTGAGGGCGGGCACAAGCCGGCGTGAGTAGGTTAAACGTTGAGTTTTATAAGGGCACCACGGGGTGACCAGCCCCTCCCCACTAGGGGTCGGCACGGTTTGAACCGACTCAAACTGGTTTCAAATTGAGCAAACCAAACCAAACCAGCGACGACTGAACCAAACCAAACCAAAACCAAACCAAACTAAGCTAAACCAAACCTCTTGAGTTGGCTTGAACCGAAAAGATGCGCGGCAAACAATATTCACATTCAATACAAATATCAAGTGTATTAATCGCTAATTTCTACGCAGGCTTTCTTCATATTGAGATTCACTAGCAAGTACTGGACGACGATGTCGTCCACAGCCATCTCCTCAAGCTTGGCACGCCCAATGTCCTTGAACGCAGTGTGGTAGTTCAATGGCAGTGAAACCCCAACACTAGGCAACATCCGCGCCCACGAGCGCACACACATCTCGGCCTTGAACGTGCACTTGTGCAGGTTTGGTCGGTCGAGAAAGGAGCGCTTGGCGGCCGAGTTTGCTCTCTCGGAGGGCACGGACGGCGCCGGGATAGGCAAATAGTCGAGGGCCACGCGTCGTAGGCGCGGGTACTTGCCGCCGTACAGCTTCCACCACTCGACGACGTCCATGCTCAGGTCCTGAGTCGGCTCAAGCAGGAAGCGGTCGACCTCGGAGGCGGCGCCGTCGTGAGCGTTGGGCGCGTAGACCATGTCAAAGAGGATGTTAATGCCGCCACGCGGCGCCGCCTTCGTCAATGCTGGGTAGCGCTGGTTGAGAATGTCCGTCATCATGTCCTTGATATTGCTGTACTCGGTGCTCGAGGCCGCGGGCTTGGGGTGGCGCAGGTCGAGAAAGCGGGCGACGCGGCTTGGTTCGGACGAGAGAAGGTCGCTGTACTTGACCATGTAGTCGGAGATGGTCACGGCGGCCGAGCTCACGACCACATGAGGACTCGGGCGGTGGATCATGCAGTGGCTCAAGAGAGCCTCCTGCGTCGTGATGGCGTTCGAGATGGTGCAGTACTCCTCGGCGCCCATGGCATCGGAGATGGCCGCCGGCTTCTCCAAGAACTGGCAGAGCAGCGCCGCCTGCTCCCACTGCTCGTCCGACAAGCCGGCCTGGCTCCGCGACCAGCCGGGCTCAAGGCAGATGGCGTCGATCACTTGGCGCTGCCTTAGCGACGCCGTGAGCATCACGTACGTGCTACCCCAACGTGTGACCACGTCGAGGCAAGGCGGCTGCAGCGGGCACTTGAGGTAGTGCCGCGCGAGCGACGTGTAGGCCGCCCTCTTCGTCTTGCGGATAGCGCCGAGCGTCGCGCGGAGGCTGCGCAGCAGTGTCTCGAACGCGCCGAATGAGGCCTTGACGCCGAGGTTGACGCAGTGCGCGATGCACCGCAAGCAACACGTCGAGCGCAGGTTGCTCCCCTCGAGGAGCATGAGGGACTTGGCGGATGCGACGGCGTCAGAACCGCTGTCGGTGACGACGGCGAGCAGGCGCGGCCACACGCCAAAGTCGGCGAGCAGCTCGTGCAGGCGCTGCGCCATGCGCTTGCCCACGCCTTCGCCCGGGGCCACCCAAAAGAAGTCAATGATGCAGTTGCACATGGAGAACGACGCCGGGTCCATCCAGTGGAGGGTGACCGAGAAGAAGCCGGTCATGGCGTCGTTTGTCCAACCGTCGTAGGTCAAGGAGACGCAAGAGCCAAAAGTAGTAAAGTACTGTAGCACGAGTAGCTTGAGGACGACATACATCTCGAGCATGCGGCGCTTGACCGTGCGCTCAGACTTGGGCTCGTAACCCGGGGCAGCTCGTTGAAGAAGAGTCGTAAAGGGATCCGATGTTACGTGTTTATGGCCTAGACCACTCGTCGCGATGTACTCGGCGACAAAGCTGTCCATGGCCTTGCTCGCGTGCGCTGACATGGGCGTGGCCATCTTGGACTGCACGAGCAAACCCTTCCCCGTCGGCGGCGACGTGACGACCGTGGGCGACTCGGGGTCGACGATCCCATGGGTCTTGAGATGCTTGATACGGGTGCCCGAGGAGGTGGAGCCCGCGTACTGGAGGGTGCAGATCTTGCAGGTCCGGCTCTGCACGTCGCCCGCGGCCTGGCTCGTCTCAAAGTACTCGTCGTGCCACAGCGCTCGGGACACACGGGCCTTCTTGGGCTTGGGCTGCGTCGTGGTCTGCAGCGCTGCGGCGCCGAGGGTGCGCATGAGGCTCTGCCGCGTGTCGCCGCGCGTGGCGTCCGGGCTCTCACGTTCGCTCGCCATCGGCTCCTCGTCGCTACCGGCGTGTTTGGTCTCTTCCACGTCGTGGATGAGATACCTTGTGATGCTGGAGCCGCCGGGGATGGCGCCGTCTTGAGCCGCTCGAGCCATGGAGATGCAATTGCAAAGTGAATTCGCAGGCAAAGGCAACTACAGCATGTCCTTTCGTGTCACCTTTACAACCAACCAAACTAGTTTGAGCCGGTTCCACCCTGTCCGAGCCAAACCGAGTCGGTTTTCGTAGCCCCAAACCAAACCGAACCAGTTCAAACAGAGCCAAACCAAACCGATTTGGTTCGGTTCAAACCGCGGTTTGGTGGTTTGAGCCAAACCGTGCCGACCCCTACTCCCCACCCAGCCCCACCCACCCTCCCCACCCTCCCCTCTCCACTCAGCCCCACCCCTCCCATTTTTGGATGCACGACGGACGGACACAATAATCCCCTATGGGCTGGTGTAACCACGAGGTTCCTACCAGTAATAACATGGATATATTTGCAACACTCAGAACAATGGTGTCACAGCGGCCATATTGCACAGGGACTTAACGGTGGCCATGTTGCACAGGGTCTGCACGGTGGCCATGTTGCATGGGGACTTTCACGGTGGCCATGTTGCATAGGGTCTGCACGGTGGCCATGTTGCATGGGGACTTTCACGGTGGCCATGTTGCATGGGGACTTAACGGTGGCCATGTTGCATAGGGTCTGCACGGTGGCCATGTTGCATGGGGACTTTCACGGTGGCCATGTTGCATGGGGACTTTTACGGCGGCCATGTTGTATAGGGACTGGGGTGCGTTCAATACCCATTGCGTTTACGAGAGAAGTTGGCTATTATTGAACAAGTTGGCTCTTATTATTTTAGGACGCCAAAAGCCTCATAACGGCGAGGAGTTTATGGGAATTGTGCGGTTTCCTCCAATTGACTGAATTTGTACACAACGCTCAGCGAGACGGCACCCCAGACGTGAGCTCCTTTTATGCGTTGGCAGCTTAATAGGTCGTTCAATAGAAACGCGTTCTGGGGCGCCCTGCCTATTGAACGCACCCAGGGGCGCAGCCAATGGGGTATGTGGCAGCGTTATGCGATGCATAGGGGCCCAGTAGGCAACACGGGAGGGCCATACTCGACAGATAAACAAGTTTCAAAAGAAAATATTTTTTTTAATTCCGACAATTCACCATGAATGCCAAAACACATTGTTACAAATTAAACAAATATTTCCGAAAAATACGAGGCCTAAAATATACTAGCGCTTACTGGTGTTTGTCACTGATCACCAGGATGTTTTGCTCACCCACATGCACAAGACAACTTAATTGGGGGTATTGTACCTTTAAATAGTTATTATACCTTTAAATCGTTATTATTAATACTGCCACTGTGAGACTGTCTTCCTCTCAACCCAATACACGGTTGCAACTAAAATAACAAAGTTGTAGCCTAATATTATTGTATACGTGTTAAAAACATCCGTAGTAGCTATAGGTCGTTGCGCTGTATAAAGAGGATATAATGAATCCGCGACAATGAATGATCAATTATGTTAATGAGGGAAGCCAATCGGCGTCAAGGAGCGGTCGAACGTGTGGCTTTTTCGATCCACAAATCGTCTCTTTTGAGCCAAAAATAACGTCACACAGAATCACTTTACTGTACCGATTTTTTTTATTGTATTCAAAATGTCAAAGCTCGATCCATGCTCGAACGCTTATCGAAACAATCGATCGATTCCCGTTTAATCGAGCATTGCATCGTTAAAATGCATAGATTCCTGTTCCAGTATTCCTTATATGGGCATAGCCACGAAACAAATTATTGCATGGGCCTAAATCATTAACATAATTTATCATTAATTCTTTCGCATATTCATTGTATCCTCTTGCAGCGCCCCTGAAGGCACCCTCAGGTGTAACGAGAGTCACGATGTAATCCCTAGCAACCACTGCCACCACTCGTCAATCTTTGTCATCTCGCTCGGATGTGCACGCTCTGCGTTTTGACCAACGTCACTGGACTTCTTGGTGACGTCACTCACCTTATATACCATTTAGTTGTACCCGTCTCTCACGAATTTGCTTGAGTATTTTTGTTGGTATCCCCGGTCCAGTGGAAAACCAGTAACCGTGGGACTATAATTTCACCTTTGACATGGGTGAACTAAAATCCCTGACCACACACTATTCTCAATGATTGGTGCATCGCCTGCTTGATAACGTGCGTCATTTCACGTTATCCAGTGACGCTACCAACACAGTACCAGATAAGCACTTGAAGTGTGAAGTGTCATAGGTGCGTGGTGTGTGTTTGGACGGGGTGTTCGGTGGGTGGTGAGTGTCTGGTGACTGATGCAAATAGTGAATGCCTGGTAAGTGGCGCGTAGCGAGTGAGGCGTGGTGTCAGGTATGTATTGAGTGTGTCTGCGGAGGGAGTTGTGTTACATGAGTAGTGAGTAGTCAATGGTGAGTGAGCGGTGAGAGTCGAGTGAGTGTCTGGTGACTGTAAGAGGCATGGTGAATGTCTGGTGAGTTGTCAGGTATATTTAGTAGGTAGTGAGTGTGCCTGATGAGTTCATGGTGCTGGCGAGAGAAAACATGTGCGACATGGAAATTCTGGAAATGAATAATTATATTAATGGGACCTTTTTGCCGGTATCAAAAATTATGAAAAATAAGAATATTGTGTACCCTTTTCGGCAATAAAACAGGTGTTAAGATGTTCAAACACCAAAATAGATACCTTTTCTAAGGCATCAAGTCTGCATTAACCATACATACTTGTGACAAAACGTGAAAATGAACATGCTCTGATAATTGATGCATTGTCCTTGAAACTGATTGGCCTACACCAGAGACAGCCTTCTTAATGGCCTTGTCTCACCAGTGATAGAGCAGAGAACGCCAAAGGCGAACAGGACAAAGACGATGCAAGTATCGAAACTCTTACAGATCGGTGCGAGCAGTTATATCTATGGGACCTTTTTTTCAAGTATCAAAAACGATTAATAATAAGAATATATTGTACCCTTTCTGGCAATACAAATTGAATTCCCTGTTTTATGCAGAGCGATGGCAGATGTGGAGAAGGGCAAGAAAGTGTTTGTGCAGAAATGCTCGCAGTGTCACACCGTTGAGAGTGGCGGCAAGCACAAGACTGGGCCCAATTTGTGGGGCCTGTTTGGTCGCAAGACGGGCCAGGCTCCAGGCTATTCGTACACTGATGCCAACAAGTCGAAGGGTATGTAATTTGCCATTTCATCACATTCCCACTCCCAATTGACCGTTGACCTTGTCGACGAGGAGGGAGACTTAAGCAGTAACTTGGTGATGAAGTCGCACGCTAAAGTGCGATCCAAGTAAAGTTTAAATGTGAACATAATAAAGGCTGTGGACACCTGAAATCTTATTGTCAAACATCTTGTTTTTTTGTATCTCTGTTGGTATAATTTAACGTATGTGTATATGTGTGTATCTGCTTTACACTGATATATCAAGGAATCACCTGGGAGGAAGATACACTCTATGTCTACTTGGAGAACCCAAAGAAATACATCCCTGGCACGAAGATGATCTTCTCCGGAATAAAGAAAAAAGACGAACGTAACAACCTGATTGCTTACTTGAAGAAAAGTACATCGGAGTAAGCGATGAAGTCTACGGATTAACATGAACTATTCTTTTAAAGGCCTTTATTTAACATATTCACTCTTTAAAGTCTCGCCTAATGGACTTATCGTGGAATTACTGTAAGAGCAAATAATGTCTGACACTATTTCATATATGCACATAGGGCGTTGTATTTCTTTGGCTTAAAACTACCATTTTTTGTCAGTGGTGTATGATATTCTTTTAACATTTTATATTCCTGCCACGTGTGTTTTAATTGCTTGAAGCAAATGTAAACAGATTTCATGTACAGTGAAATCTCTCGAAGCCAGAGTAACAATGGAGAGAGTTGCCTGGTTTTTTGGGTATGCCTGGCATATTGAAACTAAGCAAATAATACTTAAAGTTTCATTTTATTTAACCGGAACACCCAACACGTCTAATGGACTTATTATAACGTAATACTACATAGCTACATATTATACAATTTCATAACACTTATAAAAAATCACGACGTGTACTGTACAGTTTAATCTGCATCACCATCACTCTGAAGCAAAGGTGGAAGGCTGAAGATATTTTCGAATGAGTTTCATGTAATTAATTATATTTCTAAAGTGTGAAGTAAATGCTTGAGAGCACTAACAGTAAAAGGACCTGCACAAGCGGGCAAGGTCACTGAATTCCATATGACAGATAAGATAAGTACTGTATTGTAGCTTTAGAATTGCTAGTGCGCATGTGCTTACCCAGAACTCTGCCTTATTCAAGTCTGGCTTTGTGATGTTTTACTATTGTTTTGGCATATTGTGGTTTGAATGTTTGCGTTCGTTTTATAAGATTTTTGTTTATGATTCCCTATGTAAAACTGAGAGTGTGACTCCTTATGTTGTTTTGTTAGTATTTTGGCTGCCATATAAACACTACTGTTGCACAGTTACATGCAATGTCTATGGAATGATACTTTCATTAGAACTATTATCAAAGTCCATAAAAAATACAATTCAACCCTTTTTGGGTCATCCACACAGTAAAAATTAGTGTGCGACATTGCGACTTAGTAAACGCATTTGTTGTATAGTAATTGTGAATGAAAGGCCCATTTGTATTTGTGTGATAGTGCACAGGATTCAGCACTTTGAGTTTGTTGGATGGGTTTTTGTGAAAAGCTGAGAGTTGGCAGCATTAAGATGGTGTTAAATGTTTAAAATTACAGTACATCGAGACACTTAATGTTCGACATTAACCATGTATAACTTATGAGTCCTTTGTTATTTTTCAAGATAATAAAAATAAAGGCTTCGAGAAACTGTTCTTATTAATCGGTATATGTTTTGAAACGCATTCTTGATAGTGAATTTACTTGAATGGTTGTTTTTTTTTACCTTGCGAATCACTGAACTCTGCTGAGTGGCATTGACGAATCAAGTCTTAACAGCTGGACAGCATTAATAGTTGACGCATTGGCACTGCCCCGATGTGTGCAGGGCTGACAGTTTATTTCTACCTCTTGGTTATTTCTGAGAGGAGTTGCTGAAACGGGTTTTTTTTGCAGCAAAACATACTGCAAATTTCGATATGAAATCCACTGCTGGATAAAGGCCTCCCTGTACAATGTCAGTTACTGGATTTATTTCAACTCACGGCGCTGGTCAGTGTGGTGTTGATGGGTGAGGTCCAGGGCTAGTGCGCAGATATCACTCGCCGCCTAATATTAGCTCTGGTGAAGAATCAAACTCAGGTAGCGAGATGAATAGTGCAGGCAATGAACCACCGTGCATGCCACTGCTCCAGTTCACCACCCATATGGAAATTAAGATCAAGCCGTTGTGTGTCACTGCTTATAGCAGAAATTCCAACGTCAATATATGTACTGTATATATAAAAGTATAAGTATGATTGGCAATATTTCCCCTGTAAAGGATATCGCTGACAGTGGGTTTGATCCTGAAAATAATAAATATGCATATACTGAGAACATAATGCGATGGAAAGTTACTGAAAATGACAGGATTCATGTGTTTTTGTAAGGTTTTATGGAGGGTGAAGACCTTTTGTACAGACTCGAAGCTGTAGAGCTGCTGTACATGCTTCTCAGATTTGTCTTCCATCTGGACAGTATTTGGAAACCTTTCCTGAAGTTGGTAATTTATTGCTGTAATACACCAGAAGTATGGAATTTTTTTTAAACTCTCAATCACTTCAGGATTCTTTCAGCATCAACAAATCAACACTTTTAAACATACCCTACTGGCTTACATAATGTAAACTACATATTATTTGTAATGCCTTTATGGGAACAAATATTTTTTTAACGAAGTTCAGAAAGTGTTGTTGAAAATAGTCTTAATATGAATTCCCGTGCCGATGCTGTGGATGAGTGGTAATGTTTTGGGATAATTCGAATAATCCCTGTAGACTGTCTACTTAAGGCGGGCTCAAAGTGCTTTGTAGATACTTCTTCCTTGTCTTCCATCCTTTCTGTAGTTAACGCACGATATTGTTAAGTAGCAATTTGAGTTAATTTATGTAACAATATAGCACGCTTGTGGCAACGTTATATGAAGGCATCTCCAGAGTCCCTTCAGGGTTCACAGACAAAACGGTAACTTTAAATAGGCCGTCCAGAATATAAACTATTGCAATATTCATATCATAATCTCAAACATTATTCCGAATCAAACATTGCTTAATTTCAATATTGTTTTTAGTTCTAAATGGTCTTAGTTATTGGTGAGTTTTTGTAGTCGCCGGACTCCATAACAAATAAACCAAAAATACCAATATTTGTCTTTGTGGTTCATTCGACAGAGTAAATAAAAGAGTTACAAGTGTAAAGTGTTGTTGTGCCTCAATAGCTGCAGCTCCGACATGAATTATTTCCTAAAGGATAATACCGAAATTGGTGGACAATGCGTAGTGTCTCAATCCAATAACTCTTTCGGGTTACTTTAACTCTATAGCATGTGCGACTTTCTGAAATTAGGAATAATGAGTTTGTTAGCGATGCCAAATAATTTAATAAGATGGAAAATATCAACAAAAATAGAGGAAATTAAATGACAGTAAAAAGTGTTGACTGCGCGATGGTCCAAATTTGCCTCTTTATTTGTATTTACTTAATTGGACAACAGCAATCGTCTCCCCCATTACAAAGCACGTATCAAGACCTTGCAAACAGTCTTGAGGCTCGGTAAACAAGAGTAATTGTAATATAAAATGTAAATACCAACTGTATTATGTATGTTAAACCAATCGTGCTAATTGGAGATGCGGGGGAAGGAAGACTACACAAAAGCAGTTTTTAAGAAAATAGTTTCCAATCTAGATTTAAAAGTCCATAACTCCAGGGGCCTTCTAATATCGGAAGAAAGAGCGTTCCAGATGGCCACAGAAGCGCATCTGAAAACGCGCGATGCAGTGACCACCGTCTTTGTTTGATGGCAGTCAGCCGTGGGGAGGACAAAGTAAAGACATCGTCAGTACAGTATAGACATAATTGTTTACTCTTATTATTAGGCCCTTGAGGCACAATACTGCATCATGCAAAGCATGGGGAGTGCAGTAAGGCTCTGGTCATGTCACATTTTTCTGTCTCGAAATGACCCTTTTCATGTATTATTCATCGTTTGTTTCCAGCCTGCACTCAGCTTTTCTATCTGATGAGTTTGTGTCATCAAATACTGAAAGTGTTCGAGTTGGTTTGTTGCATACTTTTTTTGTAAGTTGTTGCATCACCGACTGTGCCTACCTTATGTACACTGAGACGATCTCTTGAGTGTCATCTGGTCATTTCGGTGACAAGAGTTTGCTAGGTCATACACCCAGTTTGTTTCCTCAGCTCTGCACACCTCATCATCTCCCCTCTTTCCAAAATACATAAAAGAAAAGTGATGGCACATTTAATAGATTGGCCAGCGCAAAATGTGGTACCGCTTTATAATTACAGTACCAATTTATATGGCCAATACGATTGAATAATTTGATAACCCACTACTTCCAAATGCTCTTTGGTTCTTTCGGTAAAGTCACGTAGATAGAAAAAAGAAAAGAAAACACGACGTTTCGGTCGCAACACAAGCGTCCGTCTTCAGGTGAGAAAAAATCATCTGCTGTTGTGGCTTTATTTAGGCACGGGAGGGGGAGGGAAGGGGGGAGAGTTTGGCTGTGGGAGTTCACAGGGGAGAGGGGGGAGGGTTTGTGGCGTGCATGGACGGGTGGGGCTGGGGAAATTAGCAAGTAAATGGACTTGTAGTACATGTAGTCATCGGACGACGACAATCGGGTGGGTGAGTGAAAATCATAGCAGTTAAAACTTGACGTGGTTTATCACATCCTTCCAGTGATTGCTCAATCTGAATCCATCTTCTCGATTAAAGTTTTGTCTGTGTTTGTATATCTGGATGGCTTCATGAACAAATCTCTGATGGTGGCCCGAGGGTTTGTAGAGCACCTTGGTCTCGGAGAAAACAATGTCATATGTGCCCACAGCGTTGAAACGATGATTCGCCACCACGGAGGAGTTGGTTCTGCCGTGTTTCAAATCCCCTTTGTGTTCGCGAACCCGGTCTGAGACACGTAGCTTCGTTTCACCAATGTAACTGTTGCCGCAGACACAACTCAGCTTATAGACACCAGGCAGGACATTGCATGTCCGGAATCGCATCCTTCACCGATGGGATCCAATCACGAATTTTGTGTACTGTATTGAACCGAACTTGGATCTTGAGTTTGTTTAAGATTTTGGAAATCCTTTTGGTGACACCTGCTGAGTATGGTAAGGTGGTGGTTTTGATTGGGTCCTCAGATCGTTCTCTACCCATGGTTGGGGATGCAGCTTTGCGGATTGTGCGGTATCACTGGCTCGGTGGTGCTGGTTGGAGATGCAACGGGCCCTATGGTGTAGTGTTTTGATGAGGGGATTCTTCTGGGCTGGATGGTGGTGGGAGTCAGGCTTCAGATAGGAATCCGTGTGGGTAGCTTTCCTATAGACAGTGTCCCAACGAGCCATCAGGTCTCTTCTCGATCAAAACATCCAGGAATGGTAGCTTGCCATCATTTTCCAATTCCATGGTGAATTTGATAGATGGGTGTATGGAATTGATGTGGTTGAGAAATTGGTGTTGTGCCATCTGGCCATGTGGCCAGATGACGAACGTGTCATCTACGTATCTCTTCCACAAGTAGGGACGTCGGGTGGATGTCTGGATGGCATCTGTCTCAAATTTCTCCATGAAAATGTTCGCTACCACTGGTGATAGGGGAGAGCCCATTGGGGTACCTTCATTCTGTTTGTAGAAAGTACCATTCCAGGTGAAGTAAGTGTTGGTAAGGCAGTGCCTTACCAACGAAGGTACATCAGCATCCAATCCCTGTTGGACTAGGTCTTCAATGATTGCAATAGTATCAGGTACGGGTACCGTGGTGAAGAGGGAGACGACATCAAAACTGACAAGTAAATCATCCGGGGACAGTGACATGTCCTTGATTAATGAAACCAAGTGGGCCGAATTAAGTACAGCTGAGGCGGTCTTTCTCACCTGAAGATTACTTCCAAATGGTTATATAATTCATTGTTATTGACCACAAATACATTGAAACCACTAAAGTTATGCCAACCCTGATGTCACTGGCAAGTGGAATATCTGATATTGGCTCATGGTCCAATAATAATAATACTACTGTACAGGGACTCATCTACTTACGAACGAGATCGGTTCCAGAGGTCTGTTCGGAAGTCGATTTGTCCGTAAGTCCAACTTTACTCCTGTCGATTCAAAATGTACGGCATGTACACTAAACACAGAGAATGGCTTTAAAAGTTGTATAATCTCCTGTAGATGTCACTTTGCTCTTCATGTTCTGCAGATGTAGATGCCAGAGGTGTGGACTCGAGTCATGTGACTTGGACTCGAGTCAGACTCGAGTCATGAATTTGATGACTTGCGACTCGACTTGGACTTGCATAACAATGACTTTGTCCCACCTATGAGATGTGGACTCGAGTCATGTGACTTGGACTCGAGTCAGACTCGAGTCATGAATTTGATGACTTGCGACTCGACTTGGACTTGCATAACAATGACTTTGTCCCACCTCTGGTAGATGCCACCACTGCCATCTATTGCGCGGCGGTTGAGCTTTCGACTCTCGGTCCGAACAAGCAACTGGACATACGGACA
This sequence comes from Lampetra planeri, assembly GCF_965212315.1. Lineage (NCBI taxonomy): Eukaryota > Metazoa > Chordata > Hyperoartia > Petromyzontiformes > Petromyzontidae > Lampetra > Lampetra planeri. Next base: position 2,025,802 of record NC_136127.1, read on the forward strand.
GGTTTGTTCGGATCTCGGAAAGTTCATAAGTCGGATGTTAGTAAGGAAAGGAGTCCCTGTACTGTAAAACCTCTCGAAGCTGACCAGTGTAAAATAAATGCAATTGACGTGCATTCGTGAACTCGCAATTCTGTTGTATGGAAGTTGGTGAACCCGTCTATGCCCCTGAATGACTTGGTTAATGGCATGACCTGCTCGTGTGCTCTATGGTAATTTAACATTTCATTTGTTTAATAGATACACGAAAACAACTTATTCACGCCCCATCATAAAATCTGGCTTCCCCACCGAGTGACCCTGACCTTTAAACCTCTCTGCTTCATAGAGTGACGCTTTATCACTCAGATTTAACTGTAGATTAGTGATTTTTATTTTATTGTAAATGAATTTGTAAATGATGGTTCAACCTCGATTTGAAGTTTTCGTGACTGCAGGTAAAGAACCAAAGAGTATGAACTTATGGTTCATTGAATGTTATTACTGCATTCATTATTACTGCATTATTTGGTCCGGAGTTTAGAGCGTTCACGGTGCTAGTGTGTCCTGGACCAGGTTGGTGTGCGTGTTGAGAGCAGTGGCCACCCGAGTTCGATTCCCGCTCACGGCCAACACCAAGTGACGATTATCCGAACCGGTCCTGCGCCTCCCGTAGGTCGACGCAGCCTCAAATGAGTACCCGGCACGGTGTGTAAACATAACCACCGGGGAGACAAAGGTGGCCGGGCGTGGTGTTGGCCACCCACCCCCTCGGTTACCGTGCCGGCCTTCATAGGTGCTCGCAAACAGCACTTGCCCCAACAATCTGTTACAGGCTACGCGCGGGATATTTGTCTTATTATGTTCACCGTTACCAGCAGGTGGCGACAAAGCGGAGCGAGGCCGCACATCCAAGGGAGCCTTTCAACGTGGCTCACGTTTCCACTCAAACATCAATTCCTCTCTGGCTACTTTTTGTAGTTGTCTACTGGAAATCGTCTGTACTGTTTGCATAATTTTGTCTCATCAATGTCGGCTCGTCTGCATTGATTAATAATGTGCCCCTATGTTTAATGCTGTCGCCTGAAACTAAACTAAAAATGTTTTTATTTTACCAGGTAAGGCCAACTCAGCTATCATTTTTTCAGAAGCGACTTGGCCACAAATGATAGCTCAACGAAGTGGCTTATAATGTGGCAATTTATAGTAGTCAAATACTCCAAACGTATATTTTGTAAATGTGTAGGGAAACACTGGAGGACCCGGAGAAAAATCCACGTGAACACGGGGAGAACATGCAGAATCCAAATATTCAGGGTCAGGATCGAACCCTACGATCTCCTGTATGTCAGGCGAGGTAGTTAACATCCCCCCACCTTGGCACCCCTAAGCTGTTTCATGCTGTCTCAGTCAGTTCCACACTATGTCTTGTTTGTGCTATCTCATTCTGTCTTGTACTGTCTCATTCGGATACGAGGCTAAATAAAATAAAATACACTTCGTGAATGGAACAGTAACATGAATCTTATTTGATGCATGTATAACAGGCACAGGAGTGTATGTAATCATTCTTGAGAGTGATATAATGGGATTCCGTAGACTCGAAGGGAATGAACATTAACTAAACGGGAACTCGGAGGGAAAGGGACCCCAGTAAACATGGAACGTTGGGTCGACGTTGTTATGTGGTTGGATCAATGTTGGCTCAACGTATCATGTTTACTAGGACATCACATAGCAACGGATGGGAATAGGATAAATAATTTTGGGATTAGATAGGATGGGAATTGGGCCAGCAGTAAGAGTGAAAAGAATCATACCCAATGAGAATGGAGAAAGTAAGTTATGATGATATTTTTTCTAATTTCAGACGGCATGGTAAAGTTCGCAACAAAAAATATTAACACTAGCTTATAGCAGAAAAAAATTGACAGCGTAGTGTCTCAAGAAATGTCTCTTCAGGGTGGAGAGAGCAAGGGTTGGGACATGGGCTGACGTGAAGGTTGGAGATTGCAGATTACACACCGGACCTGAGAAAACTTGGAACTTGAAAAAAAAAGTTGGTGAGTGAACAGCTGTCCATTAATAATGAGTGACTATCAACCCAAACCAATCAAAGGCAAATATGCGAAATTGTATTTGAGTTAAATACCTAATTAAATGTTAAGATAAATATGTTCATATGTCAATTCAATACTGTTAATCAACTTTAGAATATCCCAGTTTTCTCAGGTTCCCCACAGTGTACTATGTGGTCTCCAACTTTAAGTTAGCCCATCTCCCTGCTCCTTGAAGAACGGCCATTGTCTTAAACGTCAGCCTGTCGTATACATTGTTTTACAAAGGCAGTGTTAATAACAAGTGGTGTGAGCGTTTGAATTGTGCTTGTACATCAATGTTATAGCAGTCCCTTCATTGTTTCATTTGCATCGTAGTAACCGTTTTGCTTAACACGTTAGGTGCTGTGTAAGTTCCCGTATTAAATTATCTCTGCTCTGAGAATCTCATGGGATGGGAGCTGAGCGGGTTCAAAATTGCTGACAAACACCGAGTTGTGAAAGACGCATGGCAGAAGATGCCTGGGTTTGATCTTCCACGAAGCTCATGGACCACCCTAAACCACATCCACAAACCATGGCAGTAGATGCGGATACCTGATGCTCAAATGGAAAATTAAAAACTCTCCGGTGTGCGACTGTGGTCATCCAGGTCATCCAGAAAAGACCGTACAACACGTAATGATGCAATTCCCCGATCCACAAATACGAAGGAGACATCACGACGATGATACAGTCCGCTACTCCTGATGCGGTTATTTGGCTTGACCGCCTGAATGTGAAATTGTATCTGCATCTACATCAGACGTACGGAAGAAGAAGATCAGATGGGATGGCACGAGGATGATTTTACTTTTTATCAAACTCATGAGCAGCTTGATGAGCATGGAATGGAATTAGAATTTCGTTCCCTCTAATCATTACAAGACTAGACATCACTGTTCACAGAGTGCATATATGGTTTTTACTGGGCTTATACTGTATTTTCCTATGTTCCAGAGCCAAGGTTTTTTACTCAAAGAGGTTTATTGTGGAGAAACATGGTAAAATAATCTTGACATGTTTAGTTTAGATGTAGTCATATCACAGTATTGAAGTTTATGAAACCACATTAATTTGTAGCAAAACAGTCACAATATTTTCAATTTTTACTCTCCAACACACCCGTGGGCTGAAGCAGTAACTAATGGGCGAGTTTTGTTCACGTGACAAATCTCACTGGCTGTGTCGGGTGATGGAGAGTTACAACACATTTATACTTACGCGATCTAACCCAAAAACCTTTATTATTCATAATATTGGTCGCGAAAGCCTACGTGTTGAACTGATATGTATCAACGTTTATAGGACGAGGACATCTGTACAAAAAATACCTTGATAGTTCATTAAATTCTTCCAGCATAAATACATATTCTGATTCTAGCAAGATGCTAATTTTAGGATCCATTCAGGGTGCGTACGTGTATTGAGGATCCTGTACAAGTTCACCAATACCTGGCAAACTGGCTAGTGACATGATGCATGGTGTGTGTTAAGGATCCTGTATCAGTTCACGATGTTATGACTCAAGGTAAATAATCCAGTGGCGACATTTCCGACTGTAGGACTGCCTTGCGACTTGTAGTCACTTTGGGAGGTTCGTTTGGCGACTTCTCGCTTTCAGGTCGAAACCTTTCCAAAAATGTGCTTCTAAACGTATTTCATTTTGCTGGATAATACGGTATTGGTCTGGAAAGCCAGTAGGTTGTTCGACTATTGCTTAAACATGTATTATTTACGGGGTATAAAGTTTCCCCCAGTGCATGAGAGTGTGTGTACGGGTTATTGCTTTTTTACATTTAACGGGGTTCCACAGTTCACATGTGGGGTCCTCTTGGCAACAGCATCTGGTTAATCCAGCCGCATTTGTTCAACATGCTTGGCTGCTTATGAGGACCCAGGACAAATTTGAAACCGGTTCAGAGTGTTGCTTGCTTGGGCGGCAGGGGAGGGGGTCTGGAAAGCCAATAATACAATATCCTTAAGAGACTCAAATATAATTCACGTGAGGCGACACAGTCCGCGGTTGTGTGTTGTTTCACATTCGCCCGGGCAAACTCAACGCAGCCCTCGTGTTAAACGACGGGCAAAGAAGACATTTCGGAGCGAACCCCAGAGCTGAGCACACGGACGCCACAAATCTCTGGTCCGTGTTGGCTTTTGACGAGTTGCAAAACCGGCTCACGCCCCAAGGCCCCCCCCACCACCACCACCACCGAGCGTTTAAAAGGCTGCTGCAGTGTGCGAGGAGGGCGCATTGGCAGTGACAGCAGCAGCATCGCGGTCATGAGTTCCCTGCATCTGCTTACCACCACCACCACCGCCCTGCCACTGCTGCGCTGGGCATGGCTGCTGCTGCTGCTGGCTTCGTGCCCCGCATCTGGCGGCGCAGGTGAGGGTTGTTGGCTGGCTGGCCACGCTTGTTCCTGCCGCGCCGTGACATCGAGCGTTTTGGGTACATCGGGGCGGATACAGGCTCCGGTTTTTTCACTTAAAATAACGTGGGTTAGGATTTATAGATTTTTTTTATATACAATGTTTAAGACGTGCCGTTAACTGGGCATCGGCAGATCTGCTGTCCCGTGTTCGTGTGGCAATAATTTGCAGCGAGATCTTGGACTTTATAATCGCGGTTTTACTTCACTACGTTGATGGACCTAGGCTGACTGGGGCATCTGCCTTGGTTTGTTCGGGATGTATATACAGGGTCGTTTAATTGACCCCCTAACATTTTTTTTAATTTTGATCATGCATTTCTATTTTCACACCCATTAGTATACAACCCCATTACGTTTTAGAGAATTAAATGGGGGCGGGGGGGGTCACAAGACATTTGGACCACACCCTGTATATTGAACTTCTTTCGCACCGCACGTAGCCAACCGTGCTGATCGGATGTGCGGGGGAAGGACAACAACGCCCAACCCCAAAAGCAGTTTTCGGGGTTGGGGCGACTGTGTGCACATGTAAGCCGAGGGCTGCGGGGATCTGGGCCAGGCAATTTGACGATGAGAATGGATGATGGTTGTAGTAGAAGTTGGTGATGGTGGTGGTTGTAAATGGCTTAATGTCTCCCTCGATACATTCCGGGACACTGCCAGACCGGCTTACCGTAAGAATGATTGTAAGGCACCACCACGAGAGCGAAAAAGATAGGCCTATCCGTGATCTATATTATTGTACCCTATTACCCCTATAATCGCATGAACAGGTTTGTTGCACGGCAATTCGTGGGATTGATGTGGCGTACCAAAGTCATTGGCAGAAACAACTTTGCGGACAGTTGCGGCTGAAACGAATCGCTGGGGACTTTGTAGCTTGTGCCAGAAAGATCTGGTAAAGTTGGGGAGCAGGGGTTTGGTGCATTTTGCCAAACGTCTCGGTGAACCCATGGTAGTATCTGGTCAGCTTGTAATGTTATGCGCGTTGAACTTGTCGTCGAAAGGGAAGGAATGGAATTTTTTCGGAGCCACGCTGCATCTTTAAAATCCTCCCTGCTCCTGTACTAACACACACGTGGCCGTCGGAAATGTCAACCGCTGCAGCTCCCTCCTCGGATAGTAACTCGCCTGTATGCATGCAGCGACTTCACCGTCGCGCTCCGTGACATCGTCAGTGTGGTATTGAAATTGTTTGTATTTTGAACTTCTTTCGCGTGTTACGTAGCCGATCGTGGTAATCGGAGGTGCGGGGGAAGGACAACAATTTAAACGTATAAAGCGGTTCTAAATAAATTAGCTTTCAACCCTAAATTTAAAAGTGCATTGCTCCAGCAGCTTTCTAATAGCAGAAGGAAGAGCATTCCAGACGGCCGCAGAAGTGCATCTGAAAGCGCGCGCTGCGGTGACCGTCTTTGTCCGATTGCTCCTCATGAAAATATAAGCATTGCTTATCCTTGTTGGTGAGTGGTAATTTGAAGCGATTTGAGGAATAATTTGTGAATAACCTGGATTTACCTGTGGTTTGGTAAAAATAATTACAAGTCTGAACTGCGGGTTCTTAATTTGATTTTTGACTCGTGCTGTAAGAGTGAACATTATTTATCGACTACGGATATCTAGATTTATATATGATATATACTTGAATAAAAATGCGTTTAGGAAGTGTGTATTAAGAAAAATGTTGTAACGTTCTGAACGTCCCCTACTGGACATCTGTGAAAAAGAGCTTTATAGCTCATCAGATTCCTCCGGTATAAATATATATTCTGATTTTGATTGTAAAATTCATTTTTATTTTCATCGTATAAGGAGTAGTTTTGTCCGACTTACAAAAATCCCGTGACTAGAATACAGGGGCAAGCCCCAAGTTTTTGGACCGGGTACCCAAGCCGAGTTACGATGTCCCCTCAAGAGCCTTCCTAGGCCCCTTTGGCCATTCGACATGGGCCTCCATTGCTGCATTCCCCAAACGTCAAATCGTTCCCACTTGCTGGATATGACATTTGGTAATTTGGAATGTATTCGCACCTCCGATGTAGCACGGTTGGATTCGTATGGTGCGAAAGAAGTTCAACATACCTACATACATTCTCGAGACTCTTATTCAGAAAATAGACTGCGAACCTTCGGGTGACGTTGCCTTCTGCTCGGTGTCTTATTTGGTTACATTTGAATACCACATTTACGTTTTAACGTCGGTGAGCGTGTTGTGAAATTGGTGTGGTAAGTTAAAGTTGTGGGAATTTTTATTTGTTTTAGTTTTTCATTATAATTTTCTCCTTTTATACTCAATTCCTTTTCACTCAGAATGTCTCTGTCAACTATGGAAAAGCAAAAAATTACCACAATGTTGGTTAATGGAAACCATTCGGATGAATAGTGTAAATTGTATCGTTGTGGTCCACATTGTGAATGGTGTGTCGTTTACCTTTCCGCAAAACTGCTTCTATCCAAGTAATGTGATGCAGGCAAGTCATCTGATTCCAAAGCATTATTTTACGTAAAATATAAATAATATTAGCTGGTAAGGAACAAAAATCATCTGCATCTCCGTCCTTTGTCCATGACAATTAAACGTTTTCATTTATTCAGTGTTGGGTGATCAGGGTTAATTGACCTCGGGCAAGGGATATTTGCAGATATATTTCAGATGGCAGTCGCTCTCTTATTTTGTCTTACATCTTGTCTGCGCCCTGTGCTCAGATGTGGGCTTGAACGATACATTCCTGGACGTGTCCCAGCACACCGAGCGGAATCGACACTGGCCTTCCTGGTTCTCCACCTTCCAGTCTCCGGAATCGAGTCCAACTGACCCCACGTGGACTTCCGGTGCCACGGACGAAGTCGTGGTGGGTGTTGCTTTCTGCCACGAGGGCAGCGGTTGCGATGATCCAGTCCTTAAATAAATGATATGCACCCGTGATTCCGAATGTGAGGCACATTAGGAATCGCCCCCCCTCCCCCCCCGCCAAATATAGAAGTCCAAACTCCGTCATCGGCTGCCCCACGCCATGTTGGTCTTGGAGGTGGATTGACCATACTTCACCACGTGGGTCAATGTGTGCTGATGAAAGCTGGGTGGCCAGGACTTGTTCAGATATGGCTCCTATTAAACTGATTGAGCTTGGGTCATTTGTTTTTCATACCGAAGTTGTGCCTCTGATTCCACTTTTTGTGGATTATATGCCGTATTAAGACTTAACTTAAACAAAATCATTACTAATTAATAGAATCTAGGCTTTAGCCCTTGGTGTGCCCATTTCCAAGAACAGATGATGAAGGATCTATTTTATCTTTGACAATTCTGTATTATATACAGTGCCTTCTCGCTCGCTACCAAGGTTCATATGGTAACATTTAGTTTCCCAGACCACAAAAGCCTCATCTGCAGAGTTGTACTTAATAGTATTACTTAATGGAACTTTAGCGCACTGTTAATACAGCTGACTATTGACCAAATCGCCCAGGATGTGCTCGTTTTCATTGGAGCTTGATGGCTAACGTTGAGCCCTGCGTAGTGTTTCAATGGTCGACTACCATTCATAAACCGGTTCCATAGGTGGCTGTGGTGCTTGTGCGGTGGTTGGCAGAGGGCACTGGCACGAAACCCATTGTACTGTAAGTCTATGCTCCCACGTGTTTGCTCTCCGCTGTCGCCAAACTGCACCGGTCGGTGTGGTGACGTGTGGCTATTATTCAGCAGTGGATTCACAAATGACTGTGCGTGCTGTTGGGGAAGGCGATGCGTGCACGGTGCACCCTGTGTAGACTCTTGGCGACTTTGTAATTTAACACGGGAGAATTCTCGCGGGCAACTTCTCCGCGCTCACTTCGGCATCCTCCTACGCACCGGTGTTTTTTTTGGTTTTCTTTAATTTGACTCTATTACAGTTAGGCTTTGTTCATGTTTGACGAACTCCAAATTTTGCAAACAACGTTTTCCCATTTTAGTGTAGTTAATTGTGGCTCTTCTGTATTTAACGTTGCATTTCTCTAGTGTAGGTCCTTTGTGTTTAGTCTGGAAAGCAAACTTAATATTTCATGAAATCTTCCTATCATGGTACAGAAGTATTTTCACCACAGTTTTTTTTAAACGGGGATGTTTTGGGAGCATGCTGTTTTACATATTTGTAGTTGGTGGATGGACTCTGACTTGTCTAGATGGGCATACTGTGGTGACTGCAGAAAAATAGGGTTTAATGCAGCCACAAATGGACAGGTCTGGATAGCATCTTGTACTTTTGGCAGCATCGGTGGGTTTTTTTAGACTGATATGAGTTACTTAAGTTCCATTCAAAGTGATCAGATTTGTATTATTAAAACACCGGAGCATTAATGATTTTCAGCATTCATTTGTTATCTATTTGGACGACATCCCGATCTATCTGTTAAATTTGTATGGAGACGAATGAATTTGCTGAGAACATCTTAATGTGCACCTTGTGTGTTGTGGATTGTACAGCGTTATGATATTGAGTTTCCATGAATGACACTATATAAAACGGTGATTATTAAAATATTCACGTAAAAACACCACTTGTCAGTAATACTGCAGCCATAAAAGAAGTTATCTGGCATTTCAGGCAATGGCCCTTATAGCACAGACAGAGGACGGAAGGATAAAGTTTATAGGGATAAAAAAATGCACAACACCAGGGGCCTGATGAGAATTTAAATACATCAAATCTTATCGGCAGTTTTAAAATCGTCATGTGAATAGTTACTTAACAGTAGCTATTGGGTAACATACAAAACCTTCAAAAATCAGGAAGCATTGCGAGATAAACCATTATTATGAATGTGCCATGCAATCTCTACTCGGTTCTGAAATTTGAAGTACAGTACAGCTTCTGATATTCCGTCACAAACCATCGAGTCAAAAGTTTGTATACGTTGAAGTTCTCTCGCATCATACGTAGCCAGCTGTGCTAATCGGAGGTGCGGTTTGTGGTGCACTTTTTCACAATTAGGATTTTGTGTAGTCGCAAAATTGCAACTTGCGTTGTTATATTGAAATGTACACGAGACGCACAAATGTCACTAATTTTAATTCCAGGATTACTTAAGACAATTGTTCGTATCCTTGATTTAAAGCAGTTTGAGATTGTATGATAAAAGGCACGATACAGTACTAAATAATGCAAAATAAAATAAATGCTTGAAACCTATCGAACATTTTTTTTATCATTTATTGGGGGCACCGTTGGTGCAATGGTTGGCACCCAGCCACCTGAGTTTGATTCCCAGCCACAGCTAACATCCATGCTGAGTGACATCTGAACCGGTGGCTGCCCCCCCCCTACCGACACCCCCCCACCCGACACCTCTTCACCAAACCACATTGACTAGCGTAGCGAAGTATGGTCAATCATCCGCCAATGGCTGGAATTGTGTGAGGGCATCTGTTTTCATCAAGCAGCGGATTGACAAAGGGCTGTAACCGGGTCGGGTTGCTCAGCGGTGAAGCGAGCGAGTCCGCATTCTGAAGGTTGCGAGGTCAAATTCCACTTGGGGTTAACTCGGCCCATCATCCATTTTGGGGTCAATAAAATAGATACCACTTTGTGGGGGGCGGAACTTAAACAGTGGTTTATTTTGGATAAACTCGCCATCGGAAGCAGGAGATTGAGTACTGCCTCGGTGCTCATTTGAGCAGGAAATCTCTTTGACCACTACTTGACTTTTTGTAACTAGCGGAGTATCTGGGAGCAATCTAATCCACACTGGCCTGGGATGTGAAGAAATCGGCCTTGGCTGAGCATGTTGTGGAGTGGGCACCATTTGGACTCTTAATTGGTTAATATGCTTTGAACTGGACAAAAAAGTAGCTTTACTTATCGTTTATATTTGGATTTTTTTTGTTTAGTTTTTGAGTCGCCCGCAGCGGTCACATTTTGTAAGACTGCACGCACAGTACCAGTACACACTCGTGAGTGTGCTGTAAATGTTGTGCCAAGCATATGCATAGTTTTGGAGCTCTTTACACCGTACCATAGCCAACTTTGCTCATCGGGAGGTGCGGGGGAAGGCCGACCAAAAACAAAAGCGGTTCTAAAATCTGACCAGAGGGATGGAAATGCCATCTCCCTCGGCGGTTTTCACCTCGAAGGACGCGAGTGGCGATGAGTGGGTGCTGTGTCTCGGAGCGAAACGGACACGCACATTCAGATCCTGCTTCGCTTTGCCCAATATCCCTCCCTGGGGGGGTCAATAAAATGAGTCCTGCTTTGTGGCCAAGGTAACAGTGGATGCCATGGGAATGTGGAATCTCCACTACTGGCTCAGTCAGGGCTGTAAACGCAGATGAGCGCACCGCCTCATTGCTCCAATTTGAGCATGAAATCTCTCCTTTTGAGGTGCACCAAAGGTCAATGGATGGAATTTAAGTTGAGGCCGCTGATAAAAAAAACTTAACATGTTTGTCAACGATGCCTGAAAAAATATGAGTCGGTGATGTTTGGGGGGCCATGGATTGTTTTCAGTGATTAGGGTTAAGGTTTTTTGCTGCAGTGGTAAACCCCATTGAGCAAGGAATGCTCATGTTTGATAGGGAGCTGGTTGTATGATACAAACATGGTTACAGCCATAAAAAATAAGCATACGAATAAATCAACCCAAAAACAACTGCATCGTCAAGTTATGAATGGTAATGTCGTGCATCAACTTGGTACAACTCGCGTAAAAAAAATGCAAGGCTCCTAAAATGCATCACATAGAGAGGTAGGTCAAAAAATAGAGTACTTTGGAGAGCAGTGGCAAGTGCACGAGAATTTGAGTTTGGTAATAGCTGTGGATTGTCTCGCCCCGTGGGCAGGTGTGCACAGCAGAGTTGTATGCATGTTGGACTTCTTTCGCACCATACATAGCCAACCATGATTATCGGAGGGTTGACTCGGGCCTCAAAGGTTTTTGTGCCCTGGTGGGTTCATTAGTTCCTGGTGCGGGTTAGAGAATTGTCCACAATCGTCGTCTGCCATCTGCCCGCAGGACAACCAGCACACGTACTACGTGTCGCGCCTGTACGGCTCTGGCGACCGGCGCGCTCGCGAGATGTGGGTGGGGCTGGACGGCACCGTGGACGGTTCCCCAGGTGGAGTGCGAGCTCACGAGTCTCTCTCCGGAGGATACAGGCAGGCTGTGGTAAGCTTTTGCAGACTCATGGCGGTAATCGAGATGACCACTACCACCACTACTACTGCTTCCACCCAGTCAAATATAACTGTCGGATGCTGCATTATTTTTAAGGTTGAAACTATTGCATGCTTGGGAGTTCATATACCACTTTTTTTTAAGTGTATAATGTGAATGGGACGTGACTTAACAAATGTTTGTCTGGGCAACTTCTATGTCATTATTAGGGCCAGGATTCTCATCCTGTTGATGAGGTATTTTTTTGCATGAGCAATAAACGGTGACCAAAGCAACTTGCCAATTTGTTCGAAATAAATGTACCGTATTAAATAGCCATTGTCTCAGTGTTCTATATTAAAATCCAGTGTACAATGTGGGTTTTGGCAGATGTTCGTTAACCGGTTAGCTCTTTTGCTCGCATCTCTTAAGATCCCTTTGAACATTCTTTGCTTTGTTTTCAGTTCTAAACAATGCATGTAACACTGGATTTTTGAATATGCACTCTAATGAAATCTAAAATGTTAAATATTTCGTTTCAAAACACTAGCAAGGAACTCATTTTTTTAATATATATAAGTTGTTTGTGGCTAAAAATGAAAACGTGACATCAGCACAAGAAAAAAACTAAACTAGACCTCACGTATGGTTATTAATGAAAACATTGCATGAGCATGTGTGGCTGTGAAAGATATGGTGCCCATATGGCATGTAGTAGAACTTTTAATAAGGCACAAACGTTTCAAATTCTTTAGGCGGCCTCATGCCTTCATTGGAGTCCTTTTGGTCCAAATATTGAATCTTTCTTTTTTTATATTCACGAATAAATATTGTGGCGTGTGGAACCACCTCAACCAAAGTTTTTCGGAAACAAATGACAAGTTATTTAGTTTGTTCTTATTCTGACAGTTCATTAAACACGGCAGTTTTTCAGGTTCATGTGCAGCCCTTCTGTCAATCCACTGGCTTCCCCCATGCCGTGCTTGGGGGGGGGGGCAGGGGGGAGTTATTTGACCATACCTCACCACGCTGGTGAAGGCGGGGGAAAGCGTGAAAGCTGTAACATGCTACGGTGACGCTACGGTGGCACGACAGTGTGTTTGTGCGTCACCGCCGTTTGTTGCGCCAAGCGTTGCCCTCCTCCTGCAGCAGCTCGGAGCAAGCCGCTTGGCGGCATGGCGGTTGCGCAATCTTAGCGACACTTCGAGCTCGATTCCTAATTGGCTTCTGAGATTTGACGAAATCGGTTGCCTTCCAGGTGATTGTGGTGACAAGCCATCGATGTTTTTCATTTTTGAAGGCATGGCACAAATATGATGCCTCGCTACATTAATGGGTTTACATGCAGGCTTTCACGACCAATATTATGCATATTAGATCGCATAATATGAATGTGTCATTAATTCGCTACCACCTGACACAGCCAATTTAGTAAGGCTTATCACGTCAACAAAATGAGCCGTTTCGTTACTAGGTGTGTTAAGAGTAAACCCACAACATTTACAATTTTAGTGCAACATTTCGCCTGATGTAGCTGGTTGCAATCACTATTGAAATGTCGTACTCAAATTGTAAATGCTGTTGGTGTACTCTCCAAACCTTACTAATTGGCCGTGGTGGATTAACAACACATTTATATTGACACAATCTAACCCAAAGAACCTTTTATTATGGCTATATGAATTAGTTAATTGCGTTTTTCAGTACAAGCAAACGTGTGCAGTTCATTGATGTTGGCAATTGTTTAATTGTGGCTGAACTTATTCCGTGTAATATTCATTGCAGAATGTGAATTTATCTTTTGCCTTTCCTTACTATGGACACGATCTGCATTCGGTGACTCTCGCCACAGGAGGTAAGGACATACCCCCCCCCCTCGGCGTTATTATCTTTCAAAAGTATTTCACTTGGATAATCCCTTGTAGATGAAACGTCCCATTTGGAAATAATGCTTGCGGTGTCAACTGACAACATACATGGCAAACGCGTAATGACACATATACAAACATCTTTAGTTCACGCGGTATGCATTTATACCGTAAACCTTGTACCCGGTCAAAAGCACCAATAAGTCCATAATTAGATGGTGGACACTGTTGGTTTCGTTAACGGCCCAGCTTCTTGGACCTAATTGCAGCATTTGTCAATCTGTGTTTAAAAAAATTGAGACCGTGTATTCTTAAAATAAATCACATGTTGTAAAGTTTGCTCAAATTTTTGTTATTATTTTAACATGCTTGAGCGATGGTCAGTACTCTTCGCCTTGGAATATTTTCAGATTTTGTCATCTGTGGTAATTGTTTTTTCTCCAAAAAGAATTAAATCTGATTTCTATCAAATGGTTATTAACGTTTACAGTCGGTTGACCATTGGCTGAGGATCTCTTAAAGCCATGTCTATCACCGGGGTTATTTTGCCATGCTTCATGCTGGTCAATATGGGTTGGTGAGGAGTGGGGGCGGAGCAACAGAACTGTTTCGGATATCACTTGCCATTCTAGTTTAGTTGTGGCTGAGAAGTTCATAGCATATTTCACTAACCACTGCAGCACCTCACGGTATACTGTGTGTGTGTATATATGTAGATCAAGGTAGCGTGCCACACTACGAACCTGGTGACCCGAGTCAACACCAGTGAGGTTAATTTGAACCGGTCCTGAGCCTCCCCTAGGTTGACCTCCAAATGAGTACGTGGTGCGGTGTGTGAAAATATTGCCACTGGGGAAAAATAGGCGGTCGGGCGTGGTGCTGAACATCCACGCCCTCGTGGTGCCGTGCCGGCCTTCATAGGCGCTGCTTGCTAACAGCACTTGCCGCCTGTCTGTTAAGGCGATATGGGAGATCTTTGTCTCCTATATATGTGCTTTAGCAATGGGATCCTTTGTAAATTCTTGCCCGACTTCCCATTTAGAAACATGACGTTTAGAGTATTTGGCTGCTATAAATTTCCACATCATAAACCACTTTGGGTGATCATTTGTGGCCAGGTCGTTTCTTAAAAAGAGTTGCATAGCTCTGGGCCTTACCTGGTGAAATAAAGAGTTAAGTTATTTTAAAGTATAACATTTCCTAAAACGACAGATTTTGGCAACTGGGCAGTGTGATATACAAGTTTTGTTGGCAGTTGGTTTCAGGATTTTAGTTTTTTGTGTGTGTGGACACATGTGAAGGGTTCCTGGATGGACGGGCGTTCATAATTAAAGCAATAAGTAAACTTATTGGCTCCCTTGGAAATTATTTTCGAGAGACATGTTTTTCTCATGTATCCTCGTGGAACAGTTGCTCTGCCAAATATCACATTTGAACTCGGGAAGCGAATATTTAATTAAATACTCAAGATTTTCAGAAGAGCTGAACGCTTCCATGTCCTGTATGTACGTTGAACTTTCTTTCGCACCGTATGTAGCCAACCTTCCTAATCGGAGGTGCCGGGGGAAGAAAAACAAAACACAAATATATGGGATATTTTTGCCAGTATCTAAAACGATGAAAAAATAAGGATAGGCTTTACCCTTTTTGTCAATAAAACAGGTGTTAAGACGTTCAGAAAAAGTAAAGCTTATGATTTAAACACAAAAAGCTTTTCGAAATAAATTCGTTTTTAATCTAGATTTAAAATTACATATCTCCAGTGGCTTCCTAATATCGGAAGGAAGAGCGTTCCAGACGGCCGCAGAAGCGCATCTGAAAGTGCGCGATGCGGTGACCACCGTCTTGAAGCCTCAACATTAAAATAACAAGCCAGGGGCTGTTCTCTTCATTGGCCAACAACCCTTATTCTAAACTAGTGTGTTTTTATATTTAGAGGGCGCCTTAACTTAAGGCCTTCACTGAAGGCACTTGACATGGTTAAAAAAAAACCGGTGAGAATCGAATGATTTCAGATGGCAGGGGCTTGCGAGGATTGAGGCATGAGTAACCGCGATAGAGAGGAGGGGGGGTGTATTGGGTATCACGAAAGTATAGGGGTGGGATGGGAAGGAGGGGGGGAGAGAATGGGCAATAGAGAAGAGATAGTGGAATGTCAACATTGCCATAGCAAGGGCTAAGATTGGCCGTAAGCCAACCACTGTTACCTTTCCACCAATCCATTTTGTTGCGAATTTTATTGACTTCATAAAGATGAGTTGACTCCAGACTGGGATTTGAATTTGCAACATTCCAATTGCTGGCCGAATGCTTCAGCCACACACTACTCAAAGTCCAGTGAGTTTTTACGCGTACGTTTAAGTTATCAGTTCGAGTCGCATCTGAAGTTCCTACATTTTTACATGGTAGGTCTACTTTTTTTTCTTTTTATTTCAAAAAGCTTGTTTTTGGGGATAGCTTTTATCCCAACAGAGCTCGGCAATGCTCGCCCAAAGTTTTGATGTCACCCGTTACATTCAAGTGAATTGCTATCATTTGCCTGTGCGCTGTGGCTGCTCCGAAGATGGCTGTTGAGAGTCCGCAAGTAGTTTTGTGATTTTAAACCAGCCCGAGTTGGTTATTTGATTCCAATTCTAGATTTGAAGCTTTCGTGACTGCAATGATTCATATTCTTAGGTTTTTTTCGGTAAAGTAACGTAGGTAAAAAATGTAAATTAATAAAAGTAAAATAAAAAATAAATAAAAAATCACGACGTTTCTTGATACAGCTATTGTGCTGTGACGGTTCCACCTGAAGACGGAGGCTTGTGTTGCCTCCGAAACGTTGTGATTTTTTTTACTTTTATTAATTTTAATGTTTTACCTACGTGACTTTACCGAAAAAACCTAAGAATATTTGATTCCAACTTGCGCATTGATTAAACTTGGGCAATCGGGTTATTTATGTAATTAACTACTCTGAAAATTATTGTTTTGATTACTAATATCTCTTGACAGTTTAATATTTTAGCGTTAAATGACAGCAAATGGACATTGCTGGCTGGCTCAGGGGACCAATGCCATGCCAGAAAACCGTGACCCTGGGTTCAAATCCAGGCCTAGAACCTGCAATGGAGCTCGTATTTTTTTTTTTAAGTACCGACCAATTTCTTGGTCTTGGCCTCGTCACAAAATAACGTGCGCTTTTTGTGGTAATTTCAGCTCCTTTAGATAACTTTATGGTTCGGTTTGCGACTAGCATCCTTTGGTGCATGGCTTGGAAAAGGTGGTGTTGCTCGTGTGGATTTTGAGGCCTCTTGACACAAGCCGGGACATTACACTTCATGCCGAAAGAGTTCCCTCTTGCTTGCTCTACGAAGTTGAGAAATACGTTTGCTATCCATTACATATCGTCATCGTAGAGGCGTAGATGATATGAAGAAGAGGAGGGCGGGGATCCTCGGCAACCTGTAAATATGAACAGGTTACATTGAGGTTCTCAGCAGTTGACTTTTTTTGCACCAAAGGTAACAAACGCATTTAGACAGTGATCGCAGGAAACAAACGCCACTATTTCATATGCATACTGAGTGAGTGGCATCCGAATTCGCATATCAATAAATAAATAGTAATGTCTAATGTATCCACATAAAAGCACACAAATCGAACAAGTTAAACAACAGGGGTTGCTGCATTCAGCATAGGTGTACTGTACTGTGTTTTTCTCCAGGTACTGTAGTATTAATGTTGAACGTGACTTGACGGGCAGAAATGTAAATGTGCTGTGTGCTCGCAAGGTTAAATAGCATTAAAACAATCCACGAGGTCAGACATTCTTGAACAAATCATGTTAGTAAACACTTGGGAGGATTTGTTTAACTTTTGCTGTTTTGTGTCAAATCAGAGTGCGGTGCATTTCTCCCGAAAATGGTGCACTTATTTTTAAACCATACACAGTGTAGTGTTTGATTATTGGCCTTCACACAAATGCTTTCAACGTTAGATCCAAGCAGATGTGTGATTTATTTTCATCCAGCTGGCATTTCGCGATGAGTGTGTGTATATGTATATATATACACTGTTTATGTAACTGCAAGAATGTGATTTTTATACGCAGCATAAGTGGCGCATGAAGGATAAATATGAAAGTATTTTCGCTCATTTGCAGCGGCTATACTGTTTTTACCACATTGTCAGCTTTAAAGAATTGGCATTCCTTTAAGAAATATATAATCATAATGTACAGCCTTTTGTGAACTAATTGTGTGATTAAGGGCCCTACCCACTGGCTTTCAGAAGGCATTGCTTTTTAAACAGTTTGTCTAAAATGAGGAAAATGCCGAATCATTTTCACCTTTTCAGATCTCTAGCACGAATGAAATGTTACTTGGCTGCCCGATGCGGATGGACAACAGCCATACATACACTGCGAGATCCCATGTCCTGTTCATTGGAATACAGCAAAGACCCCATGGGTTTGGCAGTACTGTAAATTTTATAGTCTGTTGTCCTATAACGCGTGTTTTCATAACGCGAATTGGATATGACGTGATTGAGTGAATGAAAATACGTTGCGCGAGTGGGAATAAGCAATTGTACGGCTGCCTCGGCATAGCATCGCACAAGGCAGGATGCTGCTGGATGCTTCTAGATGCTACCCACGCGCCAACAGTCTTTGTTCCGCCTGCATACGCATCTCGTGTGTTATCGCGGATTGTGCTTTATCCTGTATTATATATCACGTATCATAACGCGATTTTTCCATCGTGCGGTGTTCTTCAGGAATGTAACTACCACGTTATAGGAAAACACGATTGTATTATTGTTTTATTTAATACGTTATATAGTTTTGTTTACCTAATTTATGTTTGGCCAGTACTGCACAATTTTATGGAGAAATTATACAAACTACAATCATTGATTCAGTAAGACTGGGCTCTAGAGATTTATAGAGTTGTCCAGGGTTTGTGTACACACGTCAAACTTTAAGATGTTAGTATTAAAACTCTGTTAGGTGTCATAAGGTTTTACGAGTGACCACAAACAAGTTTTACAAGATGATACACGTTTAAAACATTCGTTTTTTTACATAATAGCGAATTGCATAACAAACATGTTGCATTGCATAATGAATATATATATAAAAATAAGACTCAATCTGTCATTCAGCCTGAATAGATCTGTCGAATTGGGGGGAAAAAATCCCCGTTTTCGAAAACAGATGGTGCAGCGTGTTCAGACGCTGACTACACACGCACACTGAGAGGGCCTGCCAAGGAGGAGATGAGGCTTGAAATTGAGGGGATAAACACGCGGGAGGAATTTACACCATTGGAACCTCATTTTGCCAGTAAAAAATATGATAATTGTTTTTTTACCTATTTATCTGGCAACAAAACTGACACCTTTTTTTTACAAGGAGTCATGTTTGCATAGACCACAATACCTGCAGTCATAATGCAAAAAAAACATAACTCTGATAATGTATGCACTGTCCTTGAAGTTGATTGGTCCACACCGTGTGCCTTTTGGTGTCATCTGGTCCAACACCATGTGAGACTAGGCTCTAAGGAAAGCCGTCTCGGGTGTGGACCAATCAACTTCAAGGACAGTGCATACATTATCAGAGTTATGTTTTTTTTTTGCATTATGACTGCAGGTATTGTGGTCTATGCAAACATGACTCCTTGTAAAAAAAAGGTGTCAGTTTTGTTGCCAGATAAAAGGGTAAAAAAACAATTAACACGCGGGAGGAAGGTGAAGCAGCGTTGAGATGTATGCAGGGGCACGTGGGGGGGGGGCAGGGACTGCAGACGCATGGCACTACTCGTGTTGGCTTTGGACTTCGGGAAGGTTTTTTTTTTTCAAGTGGTGAGAATGAAGCAGACATTGGCCATTGACATAATGCACAATGGTTATGAAGCTGCTATTTGTCTAGCATTGGTCTGGCTGCCATTCGTATTGTTTTATTAGCTAGGACCTTGGCTGATTTATGTTGCCGTTTTGGCAGTGTTATGTACCGAGGCTTGAACTCGGGACCTTTTGTTTTTAAAGGTTAGCTTTCTTAAAGTTAATGTTGATGGTCGTCGTGGCTCCGCTGTAGCCACGTGCAGTTTTGGCATCAATATTCTAAAGCGTCGATTGCCAGGTCGATGCATCGTTACTTTCCTAGTATTTGGGTAGCATTTGGCATGATGCGGTGAGGGACAAAGGCGATCTATTGTGTTCCCTTGGTGGGTTTTTTGGTGAAGTTATGTAATCTACTTTGAAAGGACAGATTTGACAATTTCAGTGTAAACGGTTGTGTGTTGCAGTAATGTCTGTTACTACACAGCCCACATAAAACTTGAAATTAACAAAGCAACTGACTTTGGGGCACCCGAGCACAAGTGCACGTGTAGGATAATATAGATCTTAATTGCAGAAAGACGTTAAGCAACCTGTAAATTTGGAATAAAACGGTGCAGAAGAGCGTTGTAGGCACAATCGGTCAGGCGTAGTTGCTTAAGCTGTGGCACATGCAGGGCGGATGGAGAGGGCAGTTTACCAAGAGGGGTATTGAAGTGGCATGCAGAGGTTGGTGACCAAGGAGGCGAATCTATAAATAAAGCCCAGTGGTAGGGTACTAACGGGTGGCTGCTGCAGATGGCGCAGCAGCCGCAGGCTCTGGGTGGAGAGGTGATGGCAATTTGTGGTAGCATTGACAACAATGCTCTTTTGACCTTGTTACTCATGTGTAAGATTGACAATGGGGGAAAGTGGCCTTTATTCTGGCATTTCTTTTACTATTTATTCCACAAGTTTAAATTTTGAACGGATGTGCCCATTTGCGTTGGCACTGGCATCATCACAGCCACAGTAATTTCCATCGCCGTTCCCAGCAATGGCAAGTTTTTTTTCTCCTGAGGACTACCAAGAAAGCACGCCGATTCTCTTGCGCCGTGTTTTCCGTCAAACTAAGCTCTTGCCAATCAGGCCCATCACTCGTTGTGGGGGGGGGGGGGGGTCTGCCATCACCAGACTTTAAAATTCTCTAGCACTAAGGAGCTAGGGAACACAAACAAAACAAACCAAGTGCATTTCCATGAGCCGGTGGCAACGCTCCCTTATCCTGCAGCGAACTGTCACTCCCTACTAAATAAATGTGAGTATGGTAGACCCACGGACTGCTGTCAATCCTCAAGACGTTTTTTGCGGACTACCATGCAGTGGAAAATAATGGTGTTTTGTGAACAAAGGATCGTAACCTGATCGTGGTGGTGGGGTTTGTATATTCCAATGACCCTCAGAGCTATGTCGCCTGGAGTCGTGTACTCCTGGTAGGGGCCTCCCTTGGCGAACAGGTCTGGAGGGAGGATCCAGAAATGTAACAATTCAAAATAAAGCCCCTCATAAATGTTTACAAAATACTAAAATCGGACAAGCTTGCCTGGACAAGATTTACTGGACCCCGCCCCCCCGGAGACAGGCCTGTGGGTGGTGTTTGCCGGCAAGCACCTGGTGGCTGGGTGACCCACGTAACCCTGTCGGACCCAGCCCGAAATGGCTACATTGCGTCGTACTGTGGCCCCACCATCCACAGGACAAAGGGTGAGGGGCAGGTGTGATGCCAGTATGGGAGGGAGAGCGGTGGTCTCAGACGGACTGGACCTTGGCGATGGACACTAGCTATTGGGATGTGGAGCCAGAGCTGGTGAAGGAGGTGGGAAGGTACCGACTTGATGTCGTCTGTCTCCCCTCCACACACAGCATTGGCACTGGAACCAAACTAAGCAATCGGGGGGTGGTCTCTCTCCTATTCTGGAGTAATCCCTGGTGAGAGACCCCTGGCCGTGTGTGGGGATACTCAAGCCTCTGGTTAGGTGCTGTTCAGCTGGAGTTTGTCCCAGTGGATGAGAGTGTTGCCTCAATGAGACTTCGGATCTCAGAAAGGGTAAACTGACTGTTTGTGCTTCTGCGCCAAACAAGTTCAGTGTATTTGGCCTTCTGGTAGACAGTGGTTGCAGTGCTTGACAGAGTGCCACCGACCGACTCCATAGTCTTACTATGCGACTTCAATGCTCACATGGGAAATGATGGAGATACCTGTAGAGGCATGATTTGGGAGGAATGGCCCCGCTGATCTGAACCCAAATGGTAATATGCTGTTGGAATGATGTGCTAGTCTCGGGAATGTCAATAACAAACGCCATGTTCGAACACGAGGAATCGCATAAGTGGACTTGGCACCAGAGCCCCTTGGGCCGAAGGTCAATGATTGACTTTATCGTTGTCATCGGACCGAAGACCATATACTCTGGACACTCGGGTGAAAAGAGGAGCAGAGCTATCAACTGATCACCACCTGGTGGTAAGTTGGATCAGATGCGCGGGGCACCGACCAGCTAGACGTGGAAGGCCCAAAAGACTAGTATGGATTTTTTGGGAATGTTTGGCAGAACACCCTGTGCAGACAGATTTCAACTTCCACTTCCGGGAAAACTTCTCCTGCACTCCAGGGGAGGTCGTGGACATTGAGGCCGAGTGGATGATATTCGGGACCCCGATTGTGGATGCAGCTGCGAAAAGCTGTGGTCTGAAGACAGTTGGTGTCTGTCATGCTGGCAACCCTTGGATCCGATGGTGGTCACCAGTGTGAGTGTAGTGGTAATGATGGAGACCCAGTTTTCTCTGGAGGCAACACGTTTATGTATAACAACTATAATGGTAACACAAGGTCCCTGACACAAAGGGGTATCGGCCCCTTCCACACGATACCCTGGAGAGGTATAGCCTCTGGGCTAGCGTGGCCTAATCACTGGGACCACTTCCTCTATATATGTATATATATATATTTCAGCCCTCCGGATAGGGGGACCAAGGGGAGGCTAGCTGATCCGACCCAGCCAAGGTCCTCGGGTCCCGGCCACTGGCCAACTCGGTCCCAGCCCTTAGAAGGACGTCGGGTCACGGGGGCTCCCAGGGTCAGAGTCTAAGCTGGCTCTTCGGTCTTCAGCTTGACGACGACTGGCGAACCCGTTCAGAGGTCCGACTTACAACAGCTCCCAGGGTTACTCCGCCCCTGGCCACGCCTACTCTCTGGAACCTTCTGGAGGGACCTCAACTATTGTGTAATCCCCCAGCCCCCAGTGGGGGCCTGAGGTGTGTGCCTCCGGTTCCCAACCACCCTCTGGGTTCTCTGGCCTAACGGCGTTACTTGGTACAGGCCGGACTCGCCGTTGCCCCCTGTTTGACCCATGGCTGACGCTACACCAGGTAAGTAGTGGTAACCGTGTGTAACGCTAACAGTAGCCACTACATGAGGGAAGCTGTCAAATTAAAGGAGGCTTTCCAAGCTATGCTCGGAAAAAAGTTCTCCCGACTCGATTGAGAGGGGACCGGCTTGTCAAGAGGGCGGCAGCTACAGCAGTCGCCGAATCTAAATCCCGGGCGTGGGAGCAGTTTGGAGAGGCCATGGAGAGGGACTACTGGGCAGGCTCAAAGATGTTCTGGTAAATCATCCGACGCCTTGGGAGGGGTCGACGGGACATGGTCCAGGCGGTGTTCAGTAAGGGTGATGTAACATTGACCTCAACTATGGAGATAGTCGAGAGGTGAAATGAACACTTGAGGAGCTCCTCAACCCAGTGGACATGTCCTCCTTTCAGGAGGCAGCCCTGGAAGCAGTTGGGGGGGGGGGGGTGTTGGATCCATCACTGATGCTGATGTCGCGGCAGCGGTCCAGGGCCTTCATAGCGGCAAAGCTGCTGGGGTGGACGGTTCGCCCAGATTTAAAAGCGCTGGACAGTGTAGAGGTGTTGTGGTTAATACGTCTCTTCAATGTTGCATGGTAGACGGGTACAATACCTCTGGGATCGTGGTTCCCAATTTTAAAAAAGGGGACCCAGAGGGTGTGCTCCAACTCCAGAGGAATCGCACTCCTCAGCGTCCCAAGTAAAGCCGATGCCAGAGTGCTTGAGAGGAGCCTCCGCCCAGTGGTTGAGCCTCAGATTTAGGAGGAACGATGCGGATTCCATCATTGTTGTGGAACAATGGACCAGCTTCTTTGGTTCTTTTGGTAAAGTCGCGTAGATAGAAAATAATAATAAAACATAAAGTGAATAAAAATAATAAACAACAAAAAACCACTAATGTAGATTGTAGCCTGGTTCTTAATCGGAGTGTGTGTACTGGCAGTCTATAATATAGACTGTAGCAATGGTTATTAAACTGGATGAGTGTACTGGCAGTCTCTGTTTTGTAGACTTGGAGAAAGTCTATGACTGTTCCCCACAATGTCTGGTGGGAGGTGCTGTGGCAGTATAATGTACCAAATTTTCGCTTTTGTGCGCTGTCTAGTCCCTCTATTCTCGAAGTGAGCTGTGTCTGTATTCTTGGTGTTAAATCAAAGTCCTTCACTGTGGGTGTTGGACTCTGCCAAGGGTGCGTCTTGTCTCCACTCCTGTTTGTGATTTTCATGGACGGGATATCACGGCACAGCTGAGGTATGGGAGAGTATCCAGTATGGGGGCATGGAGGTGGCATCGCTGCTTTTTGCAAATGACGTTGTCCTCTTTGCCTCATCAGTCTGTGATCTCCAGCGTGCACTTGAACGGTTTGATGCCGAGTGTGAAGCGGCTGGAATGAGGATCAGCACCTCCAAATCTGAGGCCACTCCTGGGGGATAGTGGATTGTTCTCTCCAAGTGAGGGGGGAACAGCTGCCCTTGGTGGAGTAATTTAAGTTCATCAGGCTCTCTTTCGTGAGTGATGGTAAATGGGAGTGGGAGATTGGCCGGTGGATCGGTGTGGCATCCGCAGTGTTAATGAAAACTGTACCATTCTGTGGTAGTGAAGTGGGAGCTGAGTTATCGAACAAAGCTCTCGGTTTACATATCGATCTAAATTCCTACCTTCACCTCTGGTAATGAGCTTTGGGTAATGACTGAAAAGGATCAGATCACAGGTACAAGGGGCCAAAATGAGGTTTCTTTGCAAGGTTGCCGGGATCACGCTCCATGATCGGGTGAGGAGCTCGGTAACCAGGAGAACCTCAGAATTGAGCCGCTGCTCCTCCGGATTGACAGGAGCCAGTTGAGGTGGTTCGAGCAAATGGTAAAGATGGCCCCCGATAAACTCTCCCTGGAACTCTACCGGGCACATCCCACTGGGTGAAGACCCCGGGGCCGGCCAGCCCACGACACCCTGGCAGGACTGTCACTTGGCTGGCCTGGGAACGCCTGGGAATTCCCCAGGAAGAAAGAGTCTGTGTGTAGTAGTATATAGTAATGTAGTGCTGGAATCTGTCGCCAGGGAAAGGGAGGTCTGGACCACCCTACTCGACACGCTGCCACTGTAACCCTTACCAGGACAAGCGGATTGAGAAACAAACGAACCTAACAGCTCTGCGGAAAACGCCCACCCCCTCCCATCCAACATCCCCAGCTGTGCGAACTGCCAGCAGTGCATGTGTAGTACCGTCGAATACAAGTCGACACCCGGGGTTGAGGCACACTGAGGTTTATTACAGCAAACGTTGTGACATACACACTTGAGGGGGTATTGGCCCCCTCACCCGTCTATCTGAGGACACACCTCCTAGCTAACCCTAGCCTGCCTCAGAGTCCTCCTCTCGTGGACTAGGGGAGGCTATCTTGGCCCGACACTGGTCAGTCGGGCCCGGTACTCAGAGTCCAGACCAACACTGGCTCTGGCTCTGGCACCACGCCACTGGCTCGAGCCTGCGCGGTCCTGACAAGGACGGCGTACCAGGGGGAGACCAGGGCTCTATCTCGGACGTCTTCTGTCTTCTCTTCTTAGCTAACCCAACTCTCCCTAGCCCCCCGATACATTCCCCTTTTATACATCCCCCTCCCTGAGGGGTGGGGCCCCGGGGGATCGTAACGTCCGAAGCGCAGACGTCGTAGAGGGCACCTGCCCGTGCACTGATGTAGCCCCACCCACTGTGCTAGTTTCCCGTAGGATCCCATACATATCAGCTCGACACATATTTCCTCCGTAAGACCCCTACATCACCCCCCCCTGTACAGCTCGCAGCCGTCCCGGCTGCAACATCGACAATAAAAGTTTATTCAGCCCTCGATTCCCCAGCGTGTGCCTCATTTTTTTCAACAATAACGCAACGAGAAGAACAACAGGAAGGAGGAAAAAAAAAATAACCCGACGAACCCCCCCCGCGAATAAATACGAAAACCGTAGGACGAGCGTATATACACGTGTTTCTTTACCTGGAGTCCCCCCCCCCCAGCCCCCCACAGAACACACACAACACACACAACACACACCCAATAATCGTACAACGCAGCGCGGCACGTGCCGGGAACACAGCACGGACGCCCCACACCGTGAGCACAACATGCGAATGTACACCGGAAAGAGAAGCCACAAAAGACGCAAAAAAAAAAAATTTCTTCTCTTTTTTTTTCACAAGAGTTTGCGCATTTTTGCGCGCGTCCTCGCCGCAGGCCCGTCACACGGGACAGGCACGGCCGGCAGGCCGTCGGCCGGCAGGTGTTCATCACAGAGCGAGTCTGTTGCCGACGTCGCAAGACCCTCAGCATCACCTGCGGGGGTCGTCGGGCGTGAGCCCGTCACTCCCGGTGCACCTGGGGGTGGGACAGCCGGCAGCACGTTAGGCGGGAGCAACGGAGAAGACCCCTCTGAGTCGGACGCCCCCCCACATGCTTGGCCACGCGCGTGTGTAGTGGGATCTCGCACCGCAACGAAGGGTTTTAGCCTGGCGGGGTGTACAAACCACCGGCGCCTCCCCCATTGAATGCGCACGCACTGAGGTCTCAGGACCTCAACCACCTCGACGGGACCCCACCACGGTCGCAGCAGTTTAGAGGAGGACGCGAGCGGTACCTGGGGACAGTGCAACCATGCCCTGTCCCCCGGCTTCCACTGTATCACATGCGCGCGACCCATTCTGAGGCGCTCATTAGCCCTCTGCCGCCTGGCAGAATTCTGCATGGCAGCATCCCGAGCCTCCGTTAATTTTTCCAGGTTGAATTTAACATGTTCGGCCAATTGAGTTTTTCCCTGCGGCGCCGGGATCTGCAGTTGGGCCTGAACAGGTGGCTCCGGTTCGCGGCCATACATAAGGAAAAAGGGGGAAAATCCCGTCGCAGCATGGGGGGCCAACCGGTATGCTGACAGGACCCCCTGAATTTTCAAATCCCAATCCGTCTGTGAGTCAGAAACGTGCTGCGACAACATCGACGTGATGGTACGATGCAACCACTCGACCATCCCGTCGGTTTGTGGGTGATATGGAGAGGTGCGAATCTTTTTAGTGCCAAGGATCTCGCAGACCTGTTTGAGCAATTTGCTTGAAAATGTTTTACCCTGGTCGGTCAGCAGCCTCTCGGGAGCACCTTTGTCAAGGACGTATCCCTGGACAAAGGCCTCCACGATGGCTGCCGCCGACTGGTTGGCCAGGGGCCAGGCCATAGGCCAGCGCGTGAAATATTCAACCCCGGTTAGCAAATACCTATTTCCCCTAGGGGTGGTGGGAAACGGTCCTAGAATGTCCAGCGCGACGAGTTCGTTCACCCGGGAAACCCTGATAGATTGCAGGGGCGGGTTCGACTCCTTCGCTGGTGGTTTGCGCTGCACACATCTAGGGCACGATCCTAATAGATCCCCGACATCCCTTGTCATGCCCGGCCAAAAGAAATCAAGTTGGAGCAAGGCCAGGGTCTTTTGGGTACCCAGGTGGAGGAGGCGCTCGTGAGCGGCCCACACCACCCTACCCCGTAACCCCGAAGGGACCACCAGCCGGTGGCGATGGGATTTCCCGTCCCAATGCATTAACAACCCACCGAGCATTTCCCATGCGTCGGCATCACCCCGCCCCCGGTCCCTGACGCGGCGGCGCAACGCAAGGAGGGAAGTATCTTCCATTTGCAACCGGCCCCATTCCGTAGCAGGCAACCCCAACAGGGAATCAGAACCCTGTTGTGCGATAGAATTAGTCATTGATGCTGCGTCATCAGCAGCCGCCAAGACCGGGACAGGCAATTCAGCAGGATGCCTGCACCGACCCGACCCCAGGAGGCATGCGCATTCGGGGGTGGTCGGCATGCGTGACAGGGCGTCCGCGTTGGTGTGGCGAACGCCCTTACGGTACGTGGTCTGAAAATCAAAATCCTGGAGAACCTCCAGCCATCGAGACAATTGTCCCGATGGTTGTTGGACTCGCAGGGCGTACTGTAGCGCTGCATGGTCTGTACGGACGGTGAAACACTGTCCGTACAGATACGGCCGGTACTGCTGGATGAAGTAGACAATTGCCAGCAGTTCCCGACGCGTGACACAATATCGTTGCTCCGCTGGAGACAACACTCGGCTACCGTACGCGACCACCCGTTCGACGCCCTCGACCACCTGGGACAGCACGCCCCCAATACCTGTGTTGCTCGCGTCAGTATCGAGCACAAAGGGTTTTGAAAAATCGGGATAAACCAGGGGAGGGGCATTAACCAGAGCGTCCCGAAGTGAGCGGAACGCAGCCTCCTCCTCCTGTCCCCAATGGAAACGGACCCCCTTTGACGTCAAAGCGTGCAGGGGTTTAGCAATGGTGGCAAAGTCCGCGACAAAGCGTCGGTAGTATGACGCGAAACCAACAAAGCTCCTGACCTCTCCCACCGAGGTGGGAGTCGGCCAGGAGCTGACGCACTGCGTTTTGGCGGGATCGGTAGCAATACCCGAGCGCCCTACGATGTGCCCCAAATAACGTACCGATTCGCGCAACAAATGACACTTTTGGGGTTTAAATTTCAAATTAGCAGCCCGCATTTTGAGGAAAACGGCCCGCAACCTCTGGAGATGCTCGTCAAATGTTCTGCTAAAGACGATAACGTCGTCCAAATAGATTAAACACGAATCCCACTGCAATCCAGCCAAAACCAATTCCATCAATCGCTGGAAAGTCGCCGGCGCCGAGTGTAATCCCATCGGCAACCGGTTAAATTGGAAGAGACCATGTGGCGTACTGAATGCGGTTTTAGGCTTAGATTCATCGTCCAGAGGAAGCTGCCAGAATCCCGAAAGCAAATCCAATGTGGAGAAGAATCGCGCCCCCGCCAAGGCGTCGAGCGATTCATCAATACGGGGAAGCGGGTATGCGTCAGCAACGGAAATTTTGTTGAGGCGGCGAAAATCGACGCAAAACCGCAACGATCCATCCTGTTTCTTTACCAGAACGATCGGTGCTCCCCACGGGCTGGTAGAGGGAGAAATGATATCGGCGGCTAACATGTCATCAACAGCCGATTTGACATGGTCCTTCTCGGCGGGACTCAGCCGGAGGGGATTTTGGCGTATGGGCGCGCTGTCACCAGTATCAATATGGTGACGCAGCAAATGGGTGCAGCCCAGATCGAATTTGTTTTGACTAAACACATCGGCGAATTCGCGCAATAGTGTCCTAAGTTTTTGACGCTCTACATCCGACAGGTCCGTCGATCCCGCACAAAGCGCCTCAAGCCACCCTTCATCGGTGTCCGAATGTGGAGTCGGCAGAGTGGCAGCGTGCACGTGATTTGCGACAGACTCCTCACAGGGCACCGGCGTTGCGTGAGCAAGCACGGTCCCTTGGGGAATTACCACGGCCTGCGACCCCACATTGAGGACCGCGATGAAGGGGTCCCCGTCCCCCCTTACAATGGTCTGAGCGGGAATCAAATGCGGCCCGCTAACCCCAGCCCTAGATGGCCCGAGCAGGACACCCTGGTCCCCAACACCCTTAGCGAAGGGCCTACGAAGCTTTAGGGGCACCAACATTTGTGCCCCCGGCGGCACGCGAACCGTCTGAACTACAAACGCGGGTACCGTCGTGAGCGCCGAGCGATCCGTAGTAGGGGAAGGCAAAAACGCCATCCGCCGTCCCGACGGGAGTTCAATGCAACCCTGATTAATCATAATCCGAATCGGCATTTTGCCCAAGAAATCCGTCCCCAGCAGGCACGGAACCGCCAGCGAGGAGGACACAAAAATAGGGCCGGACAATTTAATATCACCGATCGAAATTTGCGCGCGAATCTGCCCCATGATACCCAGTGAGCCCCCGTTAGCAGCGTAGAATGGCACATTAACCGGTAGCAAGGGACGACTTTGGACAGGGAGAATGTTGTATATTAGTTCCGAAATGATGGTTGCCGACGCACCTGTATCGACGAGGATACGCACTTCGACCCCGTCAATATACCCTACTACGGCCGACGACCCCGACGGCGCAGCTAGAACGCGATGGGCCAACACGGACCACTGGGCGGGTTCGAATTCGGTCCCCATAGTGGTTCGTGTTGGCCCCATGGTGTGCAATGTTGGCCCCCCGTTCGTTGCGGTGTGTACATGTGTAACGGGTGTGTGCTTTGGCCAAACATGTGGGGTGCCGCGACTCGCCGGGTCATGTCGGTGGAGCTTGGGAGGAGGAGGGCCGGCGTCCCGGCGAGGCGTCGTCCCCCGCTGTCGAGGGGAGCGGCACCCCGAGGCGACGTGGCCCCGGATGCCGCAGTTATAGCAGCGCGGGAGCGCAGGTGGTGAAGACGGGCGGTCGGAGCGGGCCGACCCATCCCGGTCCGCCCGTGCTCCCATCCGTTGCTGCTGTCGGAAGTCGGCGGCGTAGACCTCCTCCATCGGTGAGGTGATGGCAGCCACCGTACGGCCGGCAGCTGCCCTGCTGGCCTTCCTTCGCTGCGACAGGAGGTTGGCGTGGAGGAGCCGCGCCGCTTGGAGGGAACCCATCTCCACGTCCTCCTGCGCGACGATAGCGACGTCCAGGTCGTCCGCCAGCAGAAGGATCTTCTCGGTGACCATGGCGTTGACGCCTTGGTCATCCATACGAGGGAAGGCCATCTTTGCGAGCGCCAGAAGGCTCGTACGGTAGGCGAGGGGCGACTCCTTCGCACCCCGCTGGCGGTCGTAGAATCGCTGCCTACACTCCGCCGAGGGTCCGTAAACCCCAGCCAGCAATTGCAGCGCCATCTGAAGAGTAGAGCGCTTGTCCCTCGATGCGGACGTAAGAGCGGCGAGGGCGTCGCCGTCAAGGAGCGCCGGTAGTGCGCAGAGGGCTTCGTCGTCTGACCACCCCGCCATCTCTTGATGCGCGAGGAAGCGCCGCTGAAATCCCCCCCAGTCGCCCTCCTCAGCCACAAACTCCTTCAGCGGGGGCAGCCTTTGGTGTAGTGCAGCGACCGCCGTGGAGGCCCGCACTTTGATGTCCCCGCGACTCGGCCGAGCGTCAGCACGAACGGCAGCTGTAATCGCCTGTCGCGCAGATAGTGACGCTCCGTCCGAAGGCGGTGACGCGGCAGCCCCAGCGGAGCCGATGTCGGACCCCAAGTTGAGGTTGGCCACGCCCTCGGCAGCTGCTGCGGCGATGGCGGGACTTTCAAAAGTGCCGTCGGTAGAAATGGCGGGAAGGTGCAACGGCCGTCGGCCGTCCTCGCCCCGCGGTGGTCCAGCAGCCCCCAGCCGAGTGATGGTCTCGAGTGTGGCGGCAGCAGCGTATAGCAGCTCCGCCAACCTCGCGTGCGCCAGCCGCAGTCCGTCGGACAGCAACTCCCCTTCCTCCCGATGCCCCGGTAAGGACGCATTCGGTCCCGGCTGCTCGTTGCCCCCATCAGCCGTCTCTGGTACCGCACTTCCCGCGGTGTCCTCCGCCTCCTGCACCCCGGCCCGAGCTGTTCGGCACGTGTCCATGTTCGTTGTTGTTTACTTCTGACGCCAGATGTAGTACCGTCGAATACAGGTCGACACCCGGGGTTGAGGCACACTGAGGTTTATTACAGCAAACGTTGTGACATACACACTTGAGGGGGTATTGGCCCCCTCACCCGTCTATCTGAGGACACACCTCCTAGCTAACCCTAGCCTGCCTCAGAGTCCTCCTCTCGTGGACTAGGGGAGGCTATCTTGGCCCGACACTGGTCAGTCGGGCCCGGTACTCAGAGTCCAGACCAACACTGGCTCTGGCTCTGGCACCACGCCACTGGCTCGAGCCTGCGCGGTCCTGACAAGGACGGCGTACCAGGGGGAGACCAGGGCTCTATCTCGGACGTCTTCTGTCTTCTCTTCTTAGCTAACCCAACTCTCCCTAGCCCCCCGATACATTCCCCTTTTATACATCCCCCTCCCTGAGGGGTGGGGCCCCGGGGGATCGTAACGTCCGAAGCGCGGACGTCGTAGAGGGCACCTGCCCGTGCACTGACGTAGCCCCGCCCACTGTGCTAGTTTCCCGTAGGATCCCATACATATCAGCTCGACACATATTTCCTCCGTAAGACCCCTACACATGGACCACAGGTTGAGAATCTCCCGTACAACGCAAACCCTGTAGCGTGACAGTCGATGGGGGAAACTAAATACATAACCGCTACACGGTGAGTAACGATGCGATCTGCTTTTGTCGATCATGCCTTCTGCTCGAGCTCTTTTCCCCCTCGGTATCGCCATGGATGTGACATTTTCCAGAGATGATAGTTCTTTGACTTCATTATAAAAAGGCGGGGAGGGGGAGGTGGGGGGCGGCGAGTCTTGAGCAGGAGGGGTAAGGGTGGCAGCCACAGGAAAGGATCTCGTGCCCGAAAGGTCGTCCCACCGTGACGATGGTATCCCCAGACTCGTTGACCGCGCCAACATCTAACGAATGGTGGTTTGTTCTCTCACCTTTTCCTGCGATTTTGGCCTGGACAGATTCGTGTGGTGTATGGTGAGCTGTGTGTGGTATGGCGTCCTCTGTCATCTCATCTCGAATGCTTATATAATTTGTTCCCATCTGCTTTTGATTCACGTGTGTTTTCGTTTGTGACCATTAAATACCTTGATGGTCGATTAGGCAATACTCCTGAAGGACCGTTCTGTGATATTAAAGTTTTTATTTTGGTGTTGTCGTGTTCTCGTGCACCGCATATCTCCCTTGAAAAATAGCCGGCTAAACGGGATCATCCATGTAGCAAAGAAAATAGACTCAAAAGTGCCTGGAAACCAACCGTATAGCGTTGTGGAAAATCGCTGTTGCTCATAATAGCGGTCAGATTTTGTGTGCAAGCGCTTACACTCCTGTTTGCCCATCTCCTTTTGTTTGTTTGGCAGTCTTCTAGTTGCAGCAAATGGTCTGCTCCTTCAAGTGAAGTAAAATTGGCTTCGTGATAAAGGTCTCGATTGTCGTATAATATCCTTCACGTATTGATTGTTTTTTTTGCAGGGTTCATATTTGTTGGAGTTGTGAAGTACCGAATGATCACTCTCACACAGTACATTGCGCCACTTATGGCTAACTTCGCGCCTAGCCTCTCCGACAACTCCACCGTCAAGTACTACGACAACGGTAGGTGAACGAGCTTCTTGCTTGAGAGGTGAGACACAATTACAGTCCCTCTCCCACACTTGGATGGACACGTCATTTAAAATAGATAATGGTGTACTTGCATCTTGGTGAATTACTTTCCAACTTCTCTATCTCGACCTGTTCTTTCTCTGCCATTTAGCGCGTTGAGTTGTATTTTGAAGAGCGACGATTCTAGGATATGGTACACAGGAGGTGGTACCAACAGTGGAACCAAGTCATGTGGGTAAAACCAAGACAAAGATCCCCTGTGTAGCCATAACAGACTGTTGGGGTAAGTGCTGTTAGCGGGCACCTAATGAAGGCTGGAACAGCACCTGAGGGGGTGGGTGGCCAGCAGTAGTGATGTTTACACACCAGGTACTCAATTTAGGTGGAGTCAACCTTGGGGGAGTCCCAGGACCAGTTGACATAATCGTCCCTGATGTTGGCCGTGAGCGGGAATTGAACACTAACCAATGCACTTACCGCTCCCCATAATGTATGGGGGCACCTGTTGTTGTCACATGTGAAGTTAAACCTCTCCAGGAGGATACTGTAGGAGCCAACGTTTTGGAGGCAACTGCTGTGGTATTTAGCAGAAGGGAAGAAAGTGGTGGCACGGTGATGTGGCAATGACAGCCTTTGCTGTGGTGACCTCCTTGAACTGGTATTTTAATGTCCCCCCCCCCCCCCAACCAACATCTCGAGGAGCTGCCCTTTGAGTGAGAGGCAGCCGGCAGCCGGCAACCACCGCTGTTTGTTATTGGGGAGGAGCACATGCTCCTCGGGCATTCCTATAGAGTTGATGCTGATTTTAATAAAAAAAATAATCTTTTGAGAGATGGCAGAGGTGGCTCAGAGGTCCGGGCAACTAGTTCACAACCGCTAAGTCCCCGAGTTTGAATCCAGGCCGCTGCCTGGTGATTAAACCAGGTTCTCAAATCATCTCACCCCTTGTTTTTTTTCTGGCAGTGAAGTTTAAACACCCTGGGTTGCGTAAAAAAAGAACATGGCATTTGTGTGGGGGTTTGGCGTATGGGACCATGAGACGCATGGGGCGTGGGCGTGTGTGTGTGTGTCTTGTCATTGCCGGGAAAGGTCCTGGCAAGGATTATTCAACATCCCCTTACCAGGCACGCTGAGGGGAGAGGCTTGTGAAGCCCAAATGTGGTTTCAGACCAAGGTGGTCCTGTACGGATGCCACATTCTCTGATCATCTGCTACAGCAGAGGTGTAAGAAATTCCAACAAGACCTACCTCTGCTTTTTTGACCTGGTCAAGGCCTATGCTACCAGCAACAGGCCAGGGCTTTGGGCTGTTCTTCATTCTTTCTGCTCGCAAGTGTAGTGGGTCAATAACCAGAGGAGAACTTCTGTGAAGCAAAACGAAGGGGTAACGGCCCCTTTCACCCGATACCTGAGGAGGTATGGCCTCCGGGCTACACTGCCTGCTAACACTGGGACCACTCTAATTCTTAGCCCTCCAGCTAGGGGCCGTAGGGGAGGCTACGCCGACCCGACCGTGCCAAGGTTTCCGGGTCCTGACCGCTGGCCTCACTCGGCTCCGGCCCTTAGGAGGACAACGGAGCGTGGGGTCCAGGGTCCTATCTTCAGCTTCGTCTTCGGCTTGGAGATGACCTGAGCCGGACTCTTCAGAGGTCTGACTTATATACAGGTCCGTGGCTTGCTCCGCCCTAGCCACGCCTCCCTTCCAGAACCTTCTGGAAGGTGAGATCATCCCCCAATCCCCCTCCTGGGGTTTGGGGATTGTGTCCTAGGATCCTTTATCCCAGAGATTACCTTTGGCCCCTTGGGCCAGAGTCCTTTACATTAACGTAATTGCACTTCCGCTCCCTGTTGACGCGAAGGGGAAGCTACCCGCTAACAGCATGGGGAGTGCCGATTAATGCCTCTACACAAGCATTAAGAGCCTTCATGATGGTGGGCAGGCCCGGTTTATATATACGTGGCCAGGCGTTGGAGCCATTCCCTGTTCATTTTGGGGTGTGACAGGGATGTCTGCTGGCTCCCGCATTATTTAACATCCCCTTTGACCACTTGGGTTCGAGAAGCTTTCCATGGGTATGCAGGAGTTTCCTTCTGGTTAAGATACAATAGGAGGCTGACCGATGCTTGGGTGCGGTCAAGGGATAGCTCCCGATTGGTCAACTATGTAATGTATGCTGATGATTGCTGCTCACTCAGAGGGGGAGTTGGAGGCGCTGCTGCTGAACTTGGAGCATGCTACTTAGAGGTATGGGGTCTTACTATCAGCCCCACCAAAACTAAGCACCTGCTTGGGTATTTTGTGCCATAAAACATTCCACCCTTCATCTTCCCATTGGTGATGGAGCAGCTGTGGAGAGAGTGGCGAGTTTTACATACCTAGGCAATATGACCAGCTCTGGTTGACAGCAGATGTCTCTGAATCAGTTGGGCAGCATTATCTTTTCATCTGCTTCATAATGCTGTGTGGAAGCTATCTGGGCTGTCGCTCAACACGAATCTTCAGGGGTTCTCAGCTACAATCATGCCCTGTCTTCTCTATGCTTGTGAAACATGGATCCCTCTAATGCATCATCTGCGCCGGTTAGAAACATTCAGGCTTGCCTGCCTATGATCCATCTGGGGTTGAACGAGGCTGGATTGCGTGAGGAGCTCACAAATCCTTGAAAGATCTGTACATATTCCCATCGGTGAACTCTTCTCGCAGGCAAGGCTGTGTTGGCTGGGTCATGTAGCCCACATGCCCATTCACCGCATACCCAAGCAGCTTCTATTTGGCCTGATAGTGGGGGCTAAACGGGCACAACATGGGCTGGAGAAGAGATGAGCTGATGCAGTAGAGCTTGAGTTGACTTGCCAAAGACTGGTACAGGTGGTGTCAAGATCGGCCTCTGGAGGAGGCTCGTGAAGGACGCTACTGGGCAGTTGGAGGTAGTCGCCCTCCAACAACAACAACAACAACGCAGGGCAGAGGAGCGACGCTCACAACAACGAGCGGAGCACCGGTTGGATAACATGCAGCAAGTTGGCACAGTAGGGGCCACAGCTGGCCCATCTGCCAGTCATCTCGGTCAACATATGGCACCTGAGTCTGTCCTGAGACCTCCTGTTAACGATCCTTTCACACTTCAGGTGTCCTCAAAAGGCACCATGTTGACATCACCACCACTTGGTGGCAAATGACGGGTGTTGTTGTTGTCTTTGAGCAGCCTCAGTCGTGAAGTGGTTCGCATGCTGCTGTGCTGCCAAGCCCGCAGTGGTTTGGATACATGAACATAAACTACCCACGTGATGATTATCTGGGCCTCCCTTAGGTCGACTCTGCCTCAAATTAGTACCTTAGGGAGGGTGGGGGTCTTTCTCTTTGCAGGCTCCCTGCTCGCCGTGGAGTGGAGCGATGTCTGCCTGTTTGACAACCGAAGCGTCGGTGGCTTCACCTTCCAGGCCGTGCTACACAGCGACGGGCGCATCATCTTCGGGTACAAAACGGTGAGTGCCACCTCGCCAAGACCCCCCCCCTTCCCCCGCCCCCACAGGTTTTAACTGCACCGACCGCGCATATACTTTCACCGGTTGTGGGTGAGCGT
Organism: Lampetra planeri; assembly: GCF_965212315.1. Classification (NCBI taxonomy): domain Eukaryota; kingdom Metazoa; phylum Chordata; class Hyperoartia; order Petromyzontiformes; family Petromyzontidae; genus Lampetra; species Lampetra planeri. The sequence goes on from NC_136127.1 coordinate 2,062,214, forward strand.
GCACACAATGTTGTCCAGTCTGTTTTCCTTTAACGCCGGTAGTACTTGTGTTCCTGAAAAACGCTGCATTGGGGAAAATTTTTCGTGTTTCTAATCAATAATATAGAATAAGGCACAGTCCCGCGATAGCACGTGAAATGCGTAATGCCGCGGGCCGAGTGAAGACTGAGGCATCGTGGGTAGCGTCTAGAAGCATCCAGCAGCATCCCAATGCCTTGTGCGATGCTACTCCAAGGCGTCTGTACGACTGCTTATTCCTACTTGCGCGATATAGTTGCGTTCGTTCGACCGCGTTCTATCCAATTCACATCCGCATTGTAAAAAATGTGTTCCATATTACATTAATCACGTGATATCCAATTTGTGTTTTGAAAACGCACATTATAGGAGAACGGACTGAACTGTATTGTATCGATCCGACAACCTGAGGGGAAACTTAGCCTCATGGGTGAGGGTGACATTCTATAACTCGTAGTTGTATTGTCTATCTTTATTCCTCTGCACTTGACTGATTGTGCAGTCTAAGGCGATCTTTGTCTGCCTTTGTGTCCACGGAACTACTTGCCCCCACTCTCGAGCACATTCATCGTGGATTAGTGGGTCTCGACAGCCAGCACGCTTCATTTGAAACCACGAGCGCCCCCTCCGTGTTTGTGGTGGCGAGGCGATGTTGGCGGCTGGTCTCTCTCTAACCTTGTGTTGCTCGTGGCTCGTGCTGCTGTCGGCGTCTGCGGATTGCCGTGTTTGGTGTGCGCTTTTTGTGCTCTGAAGGAGAGTAATTATACTGGTCACAGGGAAAATAAACACGTGCCCTTTTTGACACAAATGCGCTATTGTGGCTTGCTTTGACATATATAGAAGAGCTTTGTGGCTGTATTACATCTGTGTGTGAGGGGCATGTGTGGTAGGATTGTGTTTAGGCTCTGGTGCTGCTAACACCTGAATACTGTGGAATTGGCATCCTGTGGCCGTATCTCTTTCCCCGTGTCTCGCAGCTTCATATCCATTGCTCCCCTTTCATCTTCTTCCCTCCAATCAGCTGCTAATGCCCATCGGTTTGGCTGCCGATATGACAGTCAATAAACACTAAAAGTGTCGACAATGTTATTTCCTTTTTGCCATGTGACGACGTTAGTTAAATTTCGATTTAAAGCTTTCGTGACTGCAGGGATTCATCTTCTTGGTTCTTTCAAGAAGACGTTAGTTAAGGTTAAGAGGTTAAGGTTAAGAATACGTGCAATATTGAAAGTTCTATAGACACGTTGGTATGCTGTAACGGCTATGTATGTGTAGAGTCTTCAAAAATTACTCGCACCGACACGTAACAAGTCGCCTGCTTACACTTTATTCACCTATTCTTGCACCAGTTGTATCTATATGGTCACTTATGTTTAACTTCTCTGCACATGGCGGCTCCGCATACAGCGTCCTCACACACAGCGACTCTGCACACAGCTAGTCTGCACACAGGCGACTCTACACACTCTACACACAGTGTCTCCGCACACAGTGACTCTACATCTCCACCGCTGCCCTCACCTCCACTCGCTCAGACCCGCTCACCCGTCTGTCCCGGGCGGGGGGATCAGCCAACACCCACCCGGCGACGGCGTGAGGGTTGAGGTCCCGTTGACGGCTGGAGCGGCAGTGGAAAGATGTCTTCACTCTTCGACCCCGCCAACAACAGCTCTCTCTCCACTCGCGCACACACCCGCTTATATCCCTCTGCTAATTATCTGAGACCTCTCGTGCGTCTCTTTAAGCTCTTGCCAGGCCGGCGCCTGTCGGCCCATCAATCAACGCTCATCTCCCGTCTCCCTGGTAACACCTCCGGTCTCAACGTGCACAACCGGTCGACCACGTTTGCACCTACTTCGCCCCTTAACAATTGGCGGTCTGTCCGTGCAAACCTCACGTTGCACACGCGCACCTGTTTGCCCTCGGTTGCCCTCGGTTAACTGTGCGCACCGCGTATTTCACTCCTCTACACGTGTATGCGTGTTGAACTTCTTTCACTCCGTACCGAGCTAGCCATGATAATAGAAGGTGTGGAGGGAAGGACCACAAACTAAACACAAAGAAGCTTCAAAGAAATTAGTTATCTATGTATTATATTATATAGTGGTGTAGTAGTATATTCTATAGTGTATTGTATCGTAGTGTGTAGTGTATAGTAGTTTGAACTTATTTTGAACCGTATTTAGCCAACCGTAATAATCAGAGGTGTGGGTGGAAGGACGACAAACTAAATGCACATAAAGCAGTTGTAAAGAAAGCATGTACAGTTTGTGTAGCGATGTCGGTGTGCTATCACGTTGTTCGAGAATTTAACCGGTCCTTGTCCCATTTCCCTCTCCCCCCCCGTAGATTCCCATCCCCATATCGCGGATCAGTTCAGGCAAGCATCCCGTCAAGGTCGGCATTTCGGACGCTTTCATCTTGACCCACAGGTCCCCAGGAAAACCCAGTGAGTGTGTTACTCCTATGAGTAGTGTCAATCGGTGCTCTCTCTCTTCTTAAACTGCAATCATCTCTGCAAAGTTGTAAAAGCGCTGTAGGTGTGAACCAATTTTATTAATTTACTATTTTCCGTACCTGTCCTCCGGTACACTGCACCTCCGATTTAGCACTGTTGGCAACATACGGTCCAAATGAAGTTCTACCTAATACTGCAACACAATTTGGGTTTACAGTGTTTAAATGTGACTTTTGTAATTTGGTCGCATCTCAAGTTGCTGCGAATGAAGGAAGGAAGACGTGCAGCGTGGGACAAACTCTTTGGCAGTGATGCTGCTGCTGCTACTGCGTCGGCACTGGTGCAGAAACACAAATGACAAAACAAAATCCCGCCATGTTCGTCAGTAAGACTGCCTTTTTTAAAGGAGATTTTAAAAAAGTCTAATGAAAAAATATGTAACATGTGCAATGACACGGGTCATGGACAGAGAAAGGGGGGGTTATTTATTTAAATAGTTTTACCACTTATTTTTTTAATATCCAGATTTTTTTCTTGCATTGCATAAAGCGTTGTGATTATCTTCACTAATCGCTGTGGTAAAAGGGTTTGAAAGTTTAAAAAATGTGTAATATCGGGTATCTATTACAAAGTGAATGAACTCGAGGGTAGACATCTTGATACGTCTGTGTCAAAGTTAACAGGTGCATAAATATAATGTGTTTTTAATTTTACTATTGGTTAATTTGTTGAGACTTTGTGACTTGCACATTACGAATGGGTACATTTTTTATGCTTGACTTCATGAGCACCACATGGGAATACAGGGAACTTTCTGAAATGAGAAATGAAATATCGAACATATGACCTGCTTACATTTAACCACCTGATTGTAAAATGTAGAACTTCCTGCAATTCTGGCTGCCCAAACAATGCTGCTCTGTTGTTCATACGATCAGGCGTTAACAATCAAAAAATATGGCTGGCCAGCTCTGGCAAGGTTGAACCTTTGGCTTCCCTCGTAATTCCTCAGAAATTATTAGAATTACTTGCACTTTGTCAGAAGCTAAGAGCGGTGGTAATTTAAATGACCGCTGGTCCCATGTCGTAGTAAACAGTACAATGTCGCATATCCAACTCGCTGATGACTGAGTTGTAGATGGATATGTGGCAAAGTTTTGATATGTGAATGATACAAAATGATGGTTTCACCACCGCACGCAAAAACTGCACTGGGTTTGGTGGTTAATTGGTCAGGGCAGATGAGTGACGTTTTTATGTTTCAAACTTCCACTGCTTGCCTGTGGCCTACGGTGAAGCTTGAGTTACCGTACCACCCTTGTTTGAGCGAGATGAGATGCTGCGATTTCATACGGAGTGGGGCGGTTACCCTGCTGCTGTAATGATTTTACTGTCATCAGTCCCAAGCAGGTGGACCGTGTACGAATATCACCGCGTGGATCTGGACACCACCGAGTTGACCAGCGGCTGCACCATCGAGCTCGTTCCCTTGCCAAGTAAGGCCCGGCTTCTCTCCTCCATCTCTCTCTCTCTCACTTGTGCAAGATGCTGGCTTCGCAGATGTGGAAGCGGTGGGTGCAAGGGGGCGGTTTTTATTGTGCTGCACTTCCATCATCCACTGCGCTGTAAATTTAGTGACCCGAGTTTAATTTACGAACCGTGGCTAACATTGGTGCGGAGTGATATCTGAACTGGTCCTGGGACCCTCCTTCACAAAACCTGCACTGGCCAGAATTTATTATTATTATTACTATGGTATGGATGTATGTTGAACTTCTTTTTGCACCGTACGTAGCCAACCGTACTAATCGACGGCGTGGTAAAATAAGCCCCATAACCTAAAGGTGCGGGAGGAGGCTTTCATCCAACAGTGGAATGACAAATGGTTGTCAATTATTACGTGAATTATTACATACATTCAACACCATTTTAGGCTACTTTTATTATAATGTTTCATTCAGTTTTACAGTCAGAAAATAGAATCCAAATATTTATTTCTACTGGAGAAATCCGATGAGCTATAAAGCTATTTTTTGTTGTTGCAAGCAGTCACAATGTTAGTCTTAAATATCAAGTCCACCTTTCGGCCCAGCATCTTATTTTGTTTTTATTCTTTGGCGATGTCACTGTCGTAGAATTGCATTGGTGGGGGCATGGCAGTGGTGGCGGTGGTAAAGGGAACATCGCTGGGGGCTCTTCCCACCCTGATATTAAATACACTTTCACATCTTGCTACCGTGGTGCAACATTTTGGCGACCTGGTGGTGAGATGTTATCTGCCTCGTCTGGAGATTGTTGTATATTTGGAGTTTGAGTGTCTCTCTCCCCGTGGTCACGTGGATTTTTCTCCGGGTCCTCTGCTTTTTCTCTCCACATTGAACATCAACATCAAGCATTTAGAGTATTTGACTGCAATACATTTCTACATGATAAGCCACTTCGTTGAGCTATCATTTGTGGCCAAGTCGATTCTGAAAAAGAGCTACATAGCTCAGTGGGCCCTTACCTGGTAAAATAAAAATAGCTTGGCTTAGTCTTTGGTTCTTTCGGTAAAGTCACGTAGGTATCAAATAAAATAAATTAAATCACGACGTTTCGATTTCAACACAAGCAATCATCATCTGGTGGAAAAACCACAGCAAGAAATTGTTTTTTTGCTGAAGTGGGAGAGAGATGCTGTGGTAAGAGGTTATATAGGTAAGAGAGGGGGGAGGGGCAAGGGTCGGGGGGAGGGGCAAGGGTGGGGGGGGAGGGGTGTAGGGGGAGGGGGGCGTTGCGTGGACGTCCCTCTCCTAGCGTCCACGCAACGCTCCCCCTACCCCCCACCCTTGCCCCTCCCCCCTCTCTTACCTATGTAGTGGTGGTGTTGATGCGCGCCGACAGTGAGAGATCACGGGGCGGCGCGGGGTGCGTGGTTATGCGCGCTGACACAAGGTGGGAAATAGGATCGTGGGCAGCGCGCAGTGATTGGTCAACTGGGGTGGGTGCTCTCAGCGACGTCCGCATGAGGGACTATAAAGGGGGACGCGCGGGAGCACTCGGGGAGTTGTTAACCAGTTGAAGATCGAAGACGGAGTTGAAGAGGTAGGGCCCTGAGACCCCTAGTCCCGCTGTCCTTGTAAGGGCCGGGACCCTGTGTGGCTCGGAGGCGAGACTGTGGGACCCGTGGTCTGACGTCCATGTGGGACGAGGCTGTGGGACCCAGAGTCGAGACGGACACCCCAGTCGGGTGGGTTCCGAGAAGCTACGGGGCGTAAGAGCCCGTGTGGGTGTAGCCAGGGGAACCCCGTGGGTTAGGCTGCAGTTAGCCACCCGTGTAATATAAGTTGGTGTTAATAAAGAGTGTGCTACCCGTAAGGTCGTCTCCCGTCAAGTTACTACTTTACACCTATATAACTTCTTACCACGGCATCTCTCTGCCACTTCAGCAAAACAATGTATTGCTGTGGTTTTCCCACCTGATGATGATTGCTTGTGTTGCAATCGAAACGTCGTGATAAAATGTATTTTATTTGATACCTACGTGACTTTACCGAAAGAACCAAAGAGTTGATCCCTGCAGTCACGAAATCTTCAAATCTAGCTTAGCTTGGTTTAAAAATAGCCAGTGTTGCATTCCTTTTGGCAGTTTGATGTGGTGACACTGGATTGGCAGTGGTGCACAAGCAAAAAAAACCCAAACCCCGATGCATTCGTCAATAACACTGCCTTCAAACGGAAAAGTAGACATTAGGTAACGTTTTGGGCAGTGACCCTTCCCTTTATATTCTACTAGCGGAAGTACCCGGCTTTGCCCGGGTGAAAAATATATTTCTTAAAAACCTTACATATATATACACAGATACTAATGTATTGTCAAAGTCCGGTGGGCTGTTTGTACATTTCTCCACCAACAAATATATAAGAGGCTTTCACAAGTCCAAAAAGTTGTAGAAAGTGTGGGGTAAATAGTTGATGTCAAAAGGTTTCCGAAAATTGCGGTCTCCCCCCCTCCCCCTCAAAAAATATCTTTACCCCTCGTAGGTATATATACTAACAACACCTTACATACAACAGAGGAAGTGGTATCTATTGACTCTGTAGTAGTATCTACTGACTGTACAGTAGTATCAATTGAGCCAGTAGTAGCTACTGACTGTGTAGTAGTATTTAGTGACTGTAATAACTACTGACCATAGTAGTATTTACTGGGCCTACAGTAGTATCTACCGACTATATACTCGTAACGACTAACTGTATAGTATCTGCTGACTCTATAGTTGTATCCACTGACTATAGTAGTAACTACAAAATCTATAGCAGTATCTACTCACTCTATAATAGTATCGACTGACTCTAGTAGCTACTCACCGTGGTAGTATGTACTGACTGTATAGTAGTATGTACTGACTGTATAGTAGTATGTACTGACTGTATAGTAGTATATACTGACTGTATAGTAGTATATACTGACTGTAGCAGTATTGACTGACTGTAGCGGTATATACTGACTGTTTTAGTATTTACTATAGCGGTATCTACCAACTCGATAGCAGTATCTACTATCGCTACAGCAGTGTATACCGACTGAGGTCGTACCTGCTATCACTACAGCAGTGCATACTGCTGTGTTGGTACCTGTTATGATGACAGCAGTGCATATTGTGGTGGAACCTGCTATGATTACAGCAGTGCATACTGCCGTGGTGGTATCTGCTATGATGAGAGGAGTACATATTGTGGTGGTGGTACCTGGTATGATAACAGCAGTGCATATTGACTGTACTCATCATTCACCCTCACCATTCACCACTCACAACTCACCCTTACCACTCATCCTCACCACTCACCACTCCCACTCACTATTCACCCTCACCACTCACCCTCACCAATCACCACTCACTCTCACCACTAACCCTCACCACTCTCACTCACCACTCTCCCTCACCACTCACCACTCACTCTCACCATTCACTCTCACCATTCAGCCTCACCACTCACCCTCACCACTCACCCTCACCACTCACCCTCACCACTCACCGTCACAACCACCACTCACCCTCACCACTCAACTTCACCCTCACTACTCACCATTCATCCTCACCAATCACCACTGACAAATCACCACTCACCACTCTCCACTAACCCTCACCACTCAACCTCACCACTCACCCTCAAAACTAACCACTCCCTCACCACTCACCCTCACCCCTCACCGCTCACCACTCACCACTCACCCATCACCACTCACAACCGCCACTCACCCTCACCACTCATCCTCACCACTCACCCTCACAACAACCACTCACCCTGACCACTCACCACTCATCCTCACCAATCACACCCTCACCAATCACCACTCACCCTCACTGCTCACCACTCAACCTCACCACTCACGCTCACCCTCACCACTCACCCCTCACTAATCACCACTAACAACCGCCACTCACCAATCACCACTCTCCCTCACCACTCTCCCTCACCACTCTCCCTCACCACTCTCCCTCACCACTCACGCTCACCACTCTCCCTCACCACTCACGCTCACCACTCACCACTCACCCTCAACACTCACCCTCACCGCTCACCACTCACCCTCACCACTCACCCTGACCACTCACCACTCATCCTCACCAATCACACCCTCACCAATCACCACTCACCCTCACTGCTCACCCTCACTGCTCACCCTCACTGCTCACCCTCACTGCTTACCCTCACCACTCACCCTAACCACTCACGCTCACCCTCACCACTCACCCCTCACTAATCACCACTCACAACCGCCACTCACCCTCACCACTCACCCTCACCACTCACCCTCACCACTCACCACTCATCCTCACCAATCACACCCTCAACAATCACCACTCACCCTCACCACTCACGCTCAACACCCACCCTCACCACTCATGCTCACCACTAACCCTCACCACTAACCCTCACCACTCACCCCTCACTAATCACCACTAACAACCGCCACTCACCACTCAACCTCACCACCACCACTCTCCCACACCACCACCACTCTCCCACACCACCACCACTCTCCCACACCACCACCACTCTCCCACACCACCACCACTCTCCCACACCACCACCACTCTCCCCCTTCGATGATTCCTTTGCGCGATTCAAAGAATCGATTCCCGGCGCATAGGAGGTTTCCATTTTTTATTACAGAGTTTTATTTTCATTCTTATGTTATGTTTTAAAGTTTTCAGGAGTTTTGAATTATATTTTAGTCCCGGTCAACGCCTGATATTTCCCATTCGTAGCAGTTTATATCAACTCTATAACCAACTAATATTAAACGGAAATAAGGCGATTCTAAATGAATCTACAACCTTCGATTCCTTTTCGCGATTCAGAGAATCGATTCTTGGCGCGGTCGGGTTTAGAGTTTTAATTACACAGTTGTATTTTCATTGGGATGTTATGTTTTAAAGTTTTCAGAAGATTTTACATGTATTTTTCCCCCGGGCAACGCTGGGTATATCGAGTTTATACCACAAAGTCGACGCCTGACAGAGTTGCGTGTCGAGGCCTAGTACCGTGCAGAGCCTCCGGCCTCGCCTAGATTGCCCACCCGGCTGAGGCTGGGTGCTGGGGCTGTTAACCCCCCCCCCCCCCCCGCGCTACAATAATACTGTCTAATCGCTATAATTTTATTATCTACCGACCCTATAATAGTAATTGCACACATTGGGGTGGGGGGGGGGGAGTGAAGAGGACGTGAAACTTTGATGAATTTACCTCAGAGTCGCGTGGTGGGTGTCGAGGCCTAGTACCGTGCAGCAGAGGTGGGACAAAGTCATTGTTATGCAAGTCCAAGTCGAGTCGCAAGTCATCAAATTCATGACTCGAGTCTGACTCGAGTCCAAGTCACATGACTCGTGTCCACATCTCAGAGGTGGGACAAAGTCATTGTTATGCAAGTCCAAGTCGAGTCGCAAGTCATCAAATTCATGACTCGAGTCTGACTCGAGTCCAAGTCACATGACTCGAGTCCACACCTCTGCCGTGCAGAGCCTCCGGCCTCGCCTAAATAGCCCACCCGGCTGAGGCTGGGTACGGGTGCCGTCCCCCCCCCCCCCCCCCGCGCTACAATAATACTGTGTAATCGCTATAATTTTATTATCTACCGACCCTATAATAGTAATTGCACACATTGGGGTGGGGGGGAGTGAAGAGGACGTGAAACTTTGATGAATTTACCTCAGAATCGCGTGTTAATGCATGCGCATATTTTTAATGGTAATGCAAAATGGCGTCCACCCCGCAGCGAACGCGTTGCTATCCGTTGCCAGGGGCAACCGCCGGGGTCTGCGCCGGCCGGCAAGAGTAAATAAATAAATAAAGCGTTAAATAAATAAATAGAAATCGCACTAAATCGATAATCGGTCCGATTTAAAGTTTAGAGACGAAAAATCGGAAATGCCTAAGTTTACCGCGGGGCCGGGGGCGTGCCCACCTGCAAAATTTAATCTCGCCGAACCCCACGGTCCGAGAGTTACATCCCCCGCAAGGGAGCGTACGCAGACGGACGGACGGACGGACGGACAGACAAAAAATGAATTATATAGGTTAGATGAAGAAGGGCCATTGCCTAAATTGTTGCCAAATTGTGAAAACTTTCCGTTTTTAAGGCAGTGCTCTTGATGAATGTGATTTTGATATGTTTTTTGTTCTCAGGCAGAGGTCTAGCAAAGCACCGTCTAAGATGGGATCTGCAAGATGAGAAATGGCATGATGCATAAATGTATTATCATGAACTGACAAAAAATTGCTTTTCTGTTATGGAAACTCTTGGCTGCAGCAGTCTTGAGCCTATCTCAAAGTGTGGAATGTTGTCTCATGGATTCACTGATCTCGGCCAAAGGAATGTAGAATTCATAATTATTTGCACTTGTAAGGCACCTTTTACATAATCTCAATGCATCAGGGATTGAAATGAAAAGGTTTTTAATGAAATAACTGGATGGCAAACTGAGCCAAGCAAGAACAAATCTAGGTGTTTAAAACTAAACTAAAATGTTTTTATCTTGGTGGGTAAGGGCCACTGGTTATATAGCTCTTTTTCAGAAGCGACCTGGCCGCAAATGATAACTCGACAAAGTGGCTTCTGTTGAAATTAATAGCAGCCAACTACTATAAACGCATCATGATGATTCTAAGTTTTTACTCCGGACTTTAAGTTGTCAACCCAATCCGAGGAGCCTGACCTCCACAGGTGGAGGGGCTCTAACCCTGGAGGCACCACAGTAAATGCCCAATCAATCACCCTATCGAGGCGTGCATAGGGGTGGGAGGGGGGGGTTGCACAATTGGCAGGTCTTAAAGATCCACGCCAAGGCATCGGATAGAATTGGATCCTGAATATGAAGTATCACAAGCGCTCACAAGGCCTTGAACACGAGCAATGAATTGTTTCTACTTGCTCAGGGCTGTGAACAGACACGAGTGCCTTGCGGCGTTCGTAACGGCATGAAGGCCATTTCAATTTAGAATCCGAATATTTATTTATACTGGAGGAATCTGATTAGCTATAAAGGTATTTTCTCAAAGATGTCCAGTAATCACACTTGAAAGGTTTGTGCGTTTATTCCTTTCGTGGTTCAATTTCCAAAATAACAGGACTAAAGATGGTTTAAATCACGCACCGTTTTTCAAAGGTTAAAGCAGTTGCACTTATTGCTCTGTTTTTTACCAAGCAACTATGAAATTGGATTTCATTGAGTCATTTGTAATCAAATAGCGTCTAAACGCTCTTTTGGAACGGTAGGGCGTTTCAACTACAGTGTACCCCCCTTTTTTTACAAGTGTTTTAAATGCGATGGGATAATTCAAGGCAGTGTGCGCTTAACCGAAATTCCGAACCTCGTCCGAGGAAATTAAGAAAACTGGAGATGTCAGTGTGGTGCTATCACTGTTAATGCTGTATCCATTTTCATGGCTCTGGACCCTGGCCTTTGGGCACCCAGGCTTGCACAGCAACTGCACAACATCTGTTCGCAAGATCTGTCTCTTCTGACCCCATTTTAGTCAGCTTTCAGAGATATGGCCGTACTTTCGACAACACTCTAATGTCGAGATTTATTTTAACACGTTGTTAGGCTTTCGCGACCAACATTATCCATAATAGAGGTTTTGTTTGGGTTGGATCGCGTAGATGTAAATGTGTGTCGTTAAAATCGCTTACTCTCCAACACACCAGTGTGCTGAACTAGTAACTGATTGCATGTTTTGTTTACATGACAAACCTTACTAATTGGCTGTGTCGGGTGGTGGTGGGTTTAATGCCACATTTATATCTACGCTATCTAATCTAAAAAGCTCTCGTGTTAAGGTTTATGTTTGTGCTACAAGTCTGCTATGTTTTGAGTTGTGTTTCCAATATGGTGTATACACTATGAGCACAATTTGCATCTCTTTGAGTACAGGACATATTAAAGCCGTTTTTGGCAGAAATGGTTACTTTTAATACCATTAACAATATTTCCCATTGTCACTATTTTGCCCCTAGCATTCCTGCTAAAGCAGGCATCTTAATGGCGAGTTGAGGGCTTTCTGATGAGCGTGTGCTAGATTGAAACACTTTCGCATGAACCCCAACTGTTTCTCTCTGTGCATGTGCCAAATGGTACCAGTTCTGAGCTGGCGAGAAATTGCACTGGGCAGCGATGGGTTGGTTTATTTAGCGAATGCTCTTTCACGTGACTATGCAGTAGCCGGATTGGTTGGTGGACGAGGGTGATGTGCTTTAGACATCGAGCGCGCGTTCCCAACACAGACGGTCTGCCCGACTCTTGCTTGTGTTGCTCGCAGACTCCGTGAATCCTTTATGGTGCGACACTGAAGCTGCTGCCTGTGGGTGTGGGTCCCATTTTGTACCGTCTTTGGTGCCACGGGAAAGGCCCAGGCAGACCAAACATTTTAAACGAAACTTTTACAAATATATTTTACCAGGTAAGGCCCACTGAGCTATTAGCTTCTTTTGGCCATAAATGATAGCTCAATGAAGTGGTTTATCACGTGGACAGTTATAGCAGCCAAACACTCTAAACACATGTTGATTCTAAATGTGTAGGGAAAAATCGGAGGACTCAGAGAAAATACCACGCAACCATGGGGAGAACGTACACACTGCAAATATGCAGGCGTCGGGGTTGGGATCGAACTCGCGACCTCGTGTATGCCGGGCGAGGTAGTTAACATCTCGCCACCATTGCACGGGAGCTAGGCCAGAAGCTCACAGGGGGGGGGGGGGGGGGGGCTGTGTTTGTGTCGTCCGCACTGCCTGCTCTGCTGGGTGTGTGTGAACCCTCCCGTCACCTCGGCCGACGTCCCCTTTACAGGTCGTGCTGGTGATTGTACACGTGCAGCCCTGTTGTCATTCCCCCCATGTGTGTGTAGTAACAGTTGGGATTGCCAAAACCAATATTTGCAGAAGCCGTGCCCACTGCTGTAGTCATTGGTGTAAAGGTTTCAAGACCAACATTTTTATGAGATTGAATCTGCCGGAACGACGTCACGTAATTTTACGATGTGACGCACGCATGCAAATGTAACTGAATTTAACGTTGCGTACATGAATTTACTGCAGAATTTGTTTTTGTGGGGAACAATTTTGCGCACGTCTCACCTGTTTTGTATTTTAGCAAAGCTGTAGCTCGTGTCTGGCAGGATTTTTGCTGCCTGTAATTGCCCCCTTCCCCCTCCCTACGTGTGCGTGTATGGGATTCAGGCAGTTCTGGCCGTCGTTGTGAAAGCGGTGCTTAGGCCAAGGGTGCATGCAGTGTGCCAACCTTTTAGATTTATTCCCAAACTTTGAAAAGTGGTTGAAGCACATCCACAAATCTGAGTTGCTGAAAAGGGAGAGAGGGGGGGTGGCGAGTCCTTAAGTTGCAATGGTTTATCGATGGATGTCGCTCAGGCCTGTTCTCTTTTGGCTAACGCCTCCCCTCGGTTTCGACCACCTTCCATCATCCCTTCTGGTGACGAGTCCTGCTCAAGGCTCTTTTTTTTACAGTCGGAATGATGTCTACAACGTGTGTGTGTGTGTTCTCTGATCCACGCATTCTTGGTGCAATTCCAAGCATGCACTTTTCCTTGCCTTTTTGCACGTCCATTTAATAATCTCTTCGCATTATTTATAAATGGTCATAATATTGGTTTCTCCATCATGTGATTGGATCGGCCATAAATAATCAAATCTCCTTTGAATTCATCCTTGGGGGGCGTTTGAGACGTTATGGACCATTCGCCAGCTGGCTAAATCCCTCTGTTTACTCAACAAGCGGTGATTTCCACGTGCGTCAGATGACATTGGTTCTGAGTGAGACTTTAGATCTACCACATGCAGTCCCCGGGAGAGGCATATCCATCAAAGCTGTTACGTAATCGTTTTGTGACTTTTAGCTTAAGTTTACATTTTCTTATTTCAATCTATTGTAATACCTTTTTTTTAAGTGACCATATATATACACATAAAATGTGTCCTAAAATGTTTTAAGGCGAGTTGTACGACCATGCCTATATTAAATAACGCACACAAAGGTATGCTGCTCACACCGCAGGAAGGCACAAGTCTCGTCATGCCCTACATGCATGTCATGTGACAACCACATTGCATGTGGAATGCTTTTGGCCTTATCCAGAGCACTAGTTCAAGAGCTGAATCTAACGATTGTTGTTCGCAATATATTATTCTAATATAGCATAACTGATGCCACTGCAGCCCATTTAATGAACGTGGGCGGTAGCACTGGTCTACAGCTAAAATGCTTAGCGAAATCAATGTAGTCCAACTTTGCTAATTCTGGGTCACTGAGAATGAAAATGATGCTTAAAATTGTTGATTGGCTCTAGTTTTCAAGCTATGCTACTGGTCAGTATATACGACCCGTGACTTGGGAATGGTGGAGGATAAGTGAGTTATAAAGGGAAGGGATCTCAATTTAAACCAGAAATGACTAAAATACATCTTTGACTGGATCTATGTCTGGGTTTGGACAGTTCTTGCTTTTTGAGCAAAACGATGAATGATGCAATATGAACCTGGTGTTGCATCATACATGACATGAATTGCATCCTGTTATTCCTATACGTCATGGATGATGCAATTCTACCTAGGCTTACATCCCTCTGCTGAACAAATTGCCATTTATATGAGCTCTAGAAATCATACAGTGTCGTGCGCTCTTATTTGTCAGTTTGATTTAACAAAGGGACGCATTTCTGTTTAGCCAGAGTGAGCAGAGATGCCTCGTACTTGTGTGAACAAAGCAGATAACTTCCGCTATTCTAGGGTTCTTTCGGTAAAGTCGCGAAGATCGAAAAAATAACAACAATAAAATAATAAAAATTTAAAGAAAGTGCCTTTATTATTTTTATATTCTTGGTTCTTTCGGTGAAGTCACGTTGATAGAAAAATAAAATAAAAATAACAGATAATAAAGACTAAAGCTTTCGTGACTGCAGGAATTCATATTCTTTGGGTCTTTTGGTAAAGCCACGTAGATAGAAAAAATAATCAAAATAATAACAATATCACAACGTTTCGATCGCAACACAAGCAATCGTCATCAGGAGGGGGAAAGCTGGTGAGGCAGGCTGTTTATAAAGGTTTAGAGATGGGCGGGGCAGCTAATGTTAATGTAGGAGAGGTCTCCGTAACCTGCAGTCGGTCTACACCAGGGGTCTGCAACCTTTAAGACATAAAGAGCCACTTGGAC
Organism: Lampetra planeri; assembly: GCF_965212315.1. Taxonomy (NCBI): domain Eukaryota; kingdom Metazoa; phylum Chordata; class Hyperoartia; order Petromyzontiformes; family Petromyzontidae; genus Lampetra; species Lampetra planeri. Next base: position 2,077,406 of record NC_136127.1, read on the forward strand.
CCGTTTCCGAAGGAAAAAATAAACTGGGAGCCGCAAAACCATTGCAACATTTAAAACAAATATAACACTGCATATATTGTTTCTTACCTTATTGCTATATACAGGATCGTGCAGTCAGCTGTCAATCTGAATAAAAAAAGGACTTTTTCACTTAACAATGTAAAATATATTTTTGCAAATTAATAGCTAAATTACCTGGTTAATGGGATTTTTGCTCCTGAACCTCAGTGCACAGTGTCTGCACATCAGGGCTGTAAGACGTCACCTTCATTTTCACACAGGCTTGCAAGCTGTCATCTGTGAGGCGTGATCGATGTTTGTTTTTAATATAGTTCATGTTGGAGAAGACCTGCTCACATACATATGTGGAGCCGAAGATCGACAGGACTCCAAATGCATACTTTTTCATGTTTATATAAGTGTTGGGGATGGCATTCCATGTTTCGAATACAAGTTTGTCCTGTTTGGGAAGGTTTTCAATATCACTCCATTTATGATTCTGAGCCAGAATGGCCTTTTGACGGGCAACATCCTCAAGAGTAGCGGTCAAGCATTTGAACTTGGACACCCATATATCTTTGTCGGCTATATCGGCCAGTTCCATCTCAAGATCAGGTTGACTTACACCTGCAAATGCAGTCATATTCAATAGGGATGGATCGATCGCCAGGGGAGTGACAGGGAAGGATAATGTCGTTTTTTCCTCTCTGAACTCACAGAATCGTTTCCCAAACGAACTTTGCATTGTGGTGATTGCAGACTTGAAATATTCCAAATTTATCGTATCATGACTTTGTTTGAACTCTCTCAAAGAGGGAAAGTGAGACAGTGTACCTCTCTGTAAATCTTTGACAAACACTGTCAACTTGCGCTCGAATGCCAAAACCTCCTCCAGCATGTGCATGGCTGTGCCTCCTTTCCCCTGAAGGGTTGTATTTAGCGTGTTTAGATGTGCTGTCATGTCTACCATAAAATGTAATTTTTCCAGCCACTCTGGCTGTTCCAGCTCAGCAAAGGTGAGCTCTTTGCTGCCCAGGAAGGTTTTTACTTCTTCCAAACATGTGACAAAGCAACGGCAACGTTATTGCCTGTCACCGGGCGGGCAGTGTGGAGCGGAGCGGCGACCTGTCAGCAGCGGCAACGCCAGAGCAGGTGTCACAGTGCGCCTCCTCCCCTCGCTAGCATCCGCCCCGGAGCCGCGGTCAAGGTTCAAAAGAGCCGCATGCGGCTCCGGAGCCGCAGGTTGCCGACCCCTGGTCTACACAAATCAAATCTTTGCACCTCGCTCCACACACCCACACTGCTGACAGTGGAGGTGGACAAGAAAACACAAATCAAGTCATGACCCAAAGTGGTTGATGACATCTTTCCAATGATTGCTGAGTTTAAAACCGTCATCTCGGTTGAAATTGTGTCTGTGTCGGTATATATGGATGGCTTTGTGAACTAATCTTTGTTGATAGCCAGTCGGTTTGCAAAGTATCATCGTCTTGGAGAAAGCAATTTCACGTGAGCCAGCCGCATTAAAGTAATGATCAGCTACGGCAGGAGTATTGGTCCTGCCATGTTTCAGATCTGCCTTATGTTCACGAGCACGGTCTGAGACATGTCGTTTGGTTTCCCCAATGTAACTGCTGCCACAGATACAGCTTAGTTTGTAGACGCCGGGATATTGCTTATCAGGAATTTTGTCCTTCACAGATGGGATCCGGTCACATTTTATGCACTGTTAAATCGGACCTGGATCTTGTGTTTGTTCAAGATTTTGTAAAAAAAATTGGTTATCCCTGCTATGTAAGGTGAGGTGATGGTTTTGATTGGATCTTCAGATGGCTCCTTCCTCGCGGTTGGGATGATGTTTTTGCGGAGGTGTATGTGTTTTGAGTTCACTGATCAGGTGTTCATGGTCAGAGGTACATTGAGCTCTATGGTGTAGCGTTTTGATGAGGGAATTCTTCTGGGATGGATGGTGGTGCGAATCAGGTTTTAGGTAGGCATCAGTATGGGTCACTTTCCTGTAGACAGAGTGGCTCAATGAGCCATCTGGTATCTTTTTGATTCAGACATCCAAGAAGGGTAGCATGCCATCCTTTTCCACCTCCATGGTGAATTTTATTGCTGGGTGTATGGAATTGATGTGGTTGAAGAATTGTTCCAGAGCTGGATGGCCATGTGGCCAGTTGACAAACGTGTCATCCATGTACCTCTTCCACAAAGACGGGCGTAGAGTGGATGGCGTCCGTCTCAAAATTTTTCATGAAAACGTTGGCCACAACTGGAGATAAGGGAGAACCCATTGGGGTGCCTTCAATTTGTTTGTCGACTGTTCCATTCCAAGTGAAGTATGTATTGGTAAGGCAGTGTCTCATCACGGCTGGTACCAGAGGTGTGGACTCGAGTCATGTGACTTGGACTCGAGTCAGACTCGAGTCATGAATTTGATGACTTGCGACTCGACTTGGACTTGCATAACAATGACTTTGTCCCACCTCTGGCTGGTACAGCAGCATTCAGTTCTTGTTGGACCAAATCTTCAATTATTGTAATGCTATTGGGCACAGGAACTTTTTACAGAAACTGCATCGAAACTGATGAACAAATCGCCTGGTTACAGTGAGATGTCTTTAATTGGCGATACCAGGTGAGCTGAGTTAAGAACAGAAGAGGTGGTCTTACCAGTAAATGGCTACAAGGTCTCAGACAAATATCGGGCAGTTTGTAGGTGGGTGAGCCAATGGTGGAGACGATTGGACGAAGGGGTGTACGTCCTTCATGGATGTTTGGTAAGCCATATACTCTGGGTGGTCTAGCAGCAGAAGGTTTTAAGGAAAACCGTTTGGTCGGTTCAATTAATGTGTCTTTACCGAAAGAATCACAGAATATTAATTCCTGCAATCATGAAAGTTTAAGTCAAAATTTAGCTTCTGCTATGTTTGTGAAGTGACTTTTGCATCACAAAAGTGCAGTATAACCACTGGTTAAGAAAGCCTATCACCCTTATTTTGGCTGCTAAATTGGAGATCGGAACAAGATGTGGGGGCCCCACACATATGCTGCAACACTTGTACAACAAATCTTTGCCAGTGGTGGAACAGGAAAAGGAAATCTTTGCCTTTTTCAGTGCCAATGATTAGGAGAGGGCCAACAGATCATATCAGCAATTGTTACTTCTGCATGGCGCCTCCCAGTTGGGAAAGGTGTGTCAAATAAGAAAAAGTGGACTGCATTATCCAAACATTCCATCAGCTATATGCCCAGTACCCCACGGAGAAGGACTGCCGGTTCCTGATGCACCAGAATCATTCTCACTTGAGTCGGACGAGGAAGAGGATGCAACTTCTGGTCATGAACCATCAAGGTCACATGACCCAAATGTCTCCAGTCATCCTCCTCCTCTGAACCACACCTCATAACACAAGGTGAACTGAAAGACCTTGTCAGGGATTTGGAACTACCCATGAGTAAGGCAGAGCTGTTGGGCTCCAGACTGAAGCAGTGGAATTTTCTGGCAGGTAATGTTAGGGTTTCCATGTTCCATGACTGTCAAAAGGATCTTGTCCCATTCTTCTGCATGAAAGGTGATCTTGTAGCCTGCAACAACATCGATGGTGTGATGGCAGCCATCAACATCGCTCATAATCCAAATGCGTGGAGACTGTTAATTGATTAATCGAAGGTGAGTCTTTAAAGCTGTTTTGCTGCATAATGGCAATATTTTGCCATCAATTCCAGTTGGTCATGCAGTCCATATAAAGGAAACCTATGACAACATGAAACAACTTTTCAGGTGCATAAACTATGACCAACATCAATGGCAGCTTTGTGGTGATTGAAGGTTGTTGCTCTGTTGCTTGGTCTGCAGACTGGATACACAACGTATTGCTGTTTTCTCTGCGATTGCAACACAAGCAAACATCATCAGATGATGATTGCTTCTACGTGACTTTACCGAAAGAACCAAGAATATGAATCCCTTGCAGTCATGAAAGCTTTAAATAAAAAATATGCACTTGTATATACATACTAGTTTTTTGCCTTTTATTCCATAATACATTATATTTATATAACCCTTTTGCTGATTTTTAAGTTTTACATGAACAGGACAGGTGACATGTTATCATGTAAAGCAACCATAAACACACATACCTAGGTTTACAATTTACGAGTGACGCTGCTATCTTCACAATATACATAGACGTAAAATGTAAAAACTTAAATATCTTGGGAACAGTAACCAATCGGTTGTTTTAATTGTCATGTGAATTCAGCACATCAAAATCCATACTAAACAGCACATTTAATCTCTGAAGCAGACGATGTCAAAAAAATTGTCCACCATACGCTTTGTTTTTTTTGGTAAAGTCACGTAGGTTAAAAAATAAAACAAATAAATAAAATCACGACGTTTTGGAGGCAACACAAGCCTCCGTCTTCAGGTGGAACCGTCACGGCAAAATCACCGCATCAAGTGAAGAGACCTCAAAGAGACACGACCTTATATACTGGTTAAGGGGAGGGGGGAGGAGCCAGGATGGGTCGTGGGGGTTGATTACCAAAACAGCCTCTGCAGCTACACCTGGAGCTGCAGCCGAGGCCTTGTGATGTAAATGGCGTAAGTAGATAAGCGAGCTAGGATTACGCAGCCTTTTGTTATGCACGCTGGTGGGTTGCAGGCAAGGCTCTCTCCAAATCATTACCGAAAAAAACAGAGTATGTATCCTTGCAGTCACAAAAGCTTCAAATCTAGAATTGTAGACTAGTGTAATCGAAGCACCCAGAGCAAAATCAACGCATGCAATGGGGCAACGCGCTATCCTGTCCAGAGAGGACATTTACACGAGACTGCTATTAACCTATAAGGCTTTAAAGGCTCACCCCACATTACTGGCAGGAACTACTACATGTAGATATTCCATCAAGGTCCCTTAAGATATTCTGATCTCCAACTGCTCGGCACTCCCAGGTCTAGGTTGTGCTCTTTTGGTGATCGGGATTTTGTTACCGTGGTACCCAAGCTATGGAATCAGGCAATCGGAGTCGTTAGATCTATTTCATTCTGCTTTGAAAACCCATCTCTTTAAAGTGGCCTTTCCTCTTTATTTTGGTCAATTGTCCTGGTTCTGTTTTTATTTCCTGCTTTTCATGGATTGGGAAAACGGGCGAATTTGTGTCTTTTCGTTCACAACGTCAGAAAAAAACAACACGAATCAAAATGAACATTTATACTAAAGTAATACAAATTGTAGTCTCCCATCATGTTCTCTTTATACTGTCCTTGGTAGCGGCGTTCAAAGTCCTTGTGAAAGCGCTCGTCTTACTCCTCCGAGTACGCTCCCATGTCCTCCTTGAATTGATCAAGGATATGGACTTTGAGGGACATTCTACAGCCCATTGTGCCATAGTTCTTCGCCAGTCTCAACCAGCTCCACGTAGTTTTCGACCTTGTGATTACCCAGGAAGCCACGAACCACTGCGACAAAGCTGTTCCAAGCCGCTTTCTCATTACTAGTGAACTTCTTGGGGAATTAATTGCATTCCAAGATCTTCTTTATCTGTGGTCCAACGAAGACCCCGGCTTTAACCTTTGCCTCAGACAGCTTAGGGAAGTCTTGAAGGTACTTGAAGGCTGCTGACTCCTTAACTACGGCTCTGAAAAATTGTTTCATAAGGCCCAATTTGATGTGCAGTGGTGGCATCAGCACCTTCCAGGGGTCCATCAGGGGCTCCCACTTGACGTTGTTCCTCCCCACAGAGAACTCGGTCCGCTGTGGCCAGTCCCGCCTGTGGTAGTGTGCCTTGATGTCTAAATCTTTTGTATTAATTTTTTTATTACTTTAGTATAAATACATATACATTTTTATTCATATGTTGTTTTTTCCTGACTTTGTGAACAAAAAGACAAATTCGCTCGTTTTCTCAATTAAAATAGGTAAATTTAAAAATTTCACTGTCCTGGTCACAAAGGCAAAGTTTGTGTGGAATAATAGCCATTTTCTGTACTTTTGAGGGATGAGCAATTAGGAACTAACACTTACTACCCAGGAACAAGAAAACAATTTTTAGTGTTATCAAATTATCATGGGGGGGGGGGGGGGTCACTGGCATCCAAAACCACGACGTGGCACTTGTGCTGGAGACGCTTAACAGCCGGAACGAAGTGGCCGCCACATTGCATTTTTAAAACGCAGTGTGGTTTGTTGGAATATCATTTGTGTCGAGCTGTATTCGTAAAACATTATTGGTGTTCCAGCCACAGTCACATTGCCTTCCTGCTTTCCAGAGACATCTTGCATTTGTTTGGGTTTTTAAAAATATGAAAACCAGTACCAGCTTGGTGGTTTACAAGCACGTTGCACGTTTTCATTGAAGAGTGTAAAAACAGGGTACTGTTGTATGGTGTGTTGTGTTGTGTGTGCGTGCGCATGAACATAATTCGCATGATTTCTATATGGTGCTTATGCTTTTAATTGGTGATGCTAATTAGGTGCACCCTTCAGAAATGTAAGCAGGGATTTTTAAGTGTGCACGTGAAACATGGAAATACTTTAGAGATGTTACACAATTGAAGATGTGTATTGGAAAATGTGGACAAATGAAACCACACATAATCCCTCCAGTTCAGCTTCAAGAACTTGAAAAACTGTCATTTGTGCCCCATGATAGACTACGTGCTTTAAGAACAGACTTTTAAAGTTATGGTTTGTATGTGCATATAAATGAGTCATGACATGGCTGTAAAATGGTCTCCACTCAGTAAATACTTGACTGTATTATAAACATCTGCTCGAAGACGTCCATGGTATATTTAATTAAATTATTTGTCCTGCCCTTCGACGTAAAATATGGAATGCATTCTGATGGTGCCCACTTTAAAGAACTGGCATTGTCAGTTGTGTGCTATCAGCGGAACGTGCAGTTTTTGAAGTCAGCCTGCAAACAACAAAGTCGGCCTTTTTCCAGTGTCGGTAGCTTAGTTTCATTTGTATATTTTTGTTAAAGTTATTTGTTTTACCTTTCCTGTATTCTTGCAGTCATATAATTGTTTTCTATTCTTCTTGTAACGCTCCGACCTGCCCCCTTACTGGACATCCGTGAAACAAAAAAATAGCTTCATAGCTCATCGGATTGCTCCAGTATAAATACATTCTGATACTGAGCTTTTACACTCCCAAACATCGTGACAACATTTCCTCAACAACGCTTTTGTGCGCGGCACGTTGAGATCACACGTGTGTGTGCTGCGTGTCGTGTTCTGCGGTGTTACAGTTTGCGCCCCCATATGCACCCCCCCCCCACCCCCGTGCAGCCTTTCCAGCAGTGAAGGGGTTGAGCTTCTTCCATTTCGCTGCTCGATTTATCCTGCTGTTTTGGAAGAGGCGTTCTTCACTCCCTGAAGCTACCTGTTTCTTTTTCTTGTGATCCTGACAGCGTGCAATCAGTACAAGACGTGTGACGGCTGCCTGTCTGCCCACATCGCATTCGACTGCGGGTGGTGTGGAAGCATCCAGAGGTTTATATTCATTTATTTATTTCGGCTCCTATTTATTCTATGGGACCTTTCTTGCCAGCATCAGGACGATGAAAAAATAAGAATAGGCTTAAAAAAAAAATAGGCTTTCGCCTTTTGGTGTTCTCTGGTCGAACACTGAGACAAAACGATAAAGGCGGCTGTCTCTGGTGTAGACAAATCCGTTGCAAAGACGATGCATAGATTATTATCAGGACACGTTTTGTTTGCGTGATTCACCACAAGTATGTGTGGTTAATGCAGTATTTGATGCCTTGCAGAAGGTGTCTTTGGTGTTTGATCATCTTAATGCTTACTGTTTTTATTGCTGGACAGGCTAATGCCTATTCTTAAATTTTTCATCATCCAAACAACTATTTATCATCATCACGTGCCCATGGTATTCCCACGGCTGGCTGAAGGCCTCTATCTTTTCCAAAACCGTCCGTCGTGGCCCTGCCATGCCACAATCCATCTCAGGTGTGTGCACTGAATTGATCGCACTGCCCATGTCCTGGTGCTGCTCATCCTTTTGGGTGTGTTCCACTGCTTGGACTGCCATTCTGTCACCAGTCTCGCCCATTGGCCATCATCTTGTAACGCTCTGATCCGCCCCTACTCGACGTCTGTGAAAACGAGCTTTGTAGCTCATCGGAATCCTCCAGCAGTACAAATAAATATTCTGACTTTGATCTCTCTTAGCCACGAGGTGCCCTGTTAAAGCTGACTTGCATCTGTCTCTTGATCCGTGTATTCCTCAACTTTGCAAACCTGTTTTTCATCCTGCTTTTTTTCCTCCCCCGTTTCACTCCTCACAATTCTTCGCTCGTAATAGCTCCAGAGTGCAAAATGTGCAGCCATCTATGTGAAGATCTTGAGTAATTCCCACCCCCACCCCCCCCCCCCATGCTTCCGTGTTCGATAGTTACTCATTTTCCGCGTTTTGTTTCAGATGCTCCAGCGGATTTGACCGCCACCGGCAGGAATGGATCGATGGAAGTTGTCCGCAAGAGGTACGATGGGGAATTAACCTGCGCTGTTAAACAAAGTCCTCGTAACATGAAGAGCTTATTTAATGAAAAAATACAACTAGGCTTTACCCCTTTTTATAGTGTAGGCCAATCAGTTTCAACGACGATGCATACATTATCGGAGCATGTTTGTTTGCATGTTTTGCCACAAGTATGTGTGGTTAATGCAGACTTTTGATGCCTTGCAATAGGTATCTAATTGGTTTTTTGATATTTGAACACCTGCTTTATTGCCCGAAAGGGCAAAGCTTATTATGTTTTCATCAATCTTAATTTTAGAACTTTCGTGACTGCAGGAATTATTATTTGGTTCTTTCGGTTAAGTCACGTCTAAAGATAAAATAATAAATTAAATTAAATAATAGAATACGACGTTTCGATTGCAACACACCTGATGATGATTGCTTGTGTTGCAATCGAAACGTCGTATTCTATTATTTAATTTAATTTATTATTTTATCTTTAGACGTGACTTAACCGAAAGAACCAAATAATAATGTTTTCATCATTTTGATACTGGCAAAAAGGTCTCATAGACATGAAGAACCGATAAATATAATACTTATGTGTTCAAATATCTATAGTGATGGACTCGAGATGCACTGTATCAGGAGGCACTCTGTCTATTTATAGCCTTTGCAGGCACAGGGAATGCTACAATAAGGTCAGGGCAGCAACAGACTGCCTGACCCACAACGCTGCAGACGAGGGTAAGACGATGTTGTCGATGATGGCGAAGACTTGACGGGACTTGACGGGCTCCAGGGATCCACTCCAACAACGGCCCCGAGTCCTCCCCGGGGTCCCCCTTTTATCCCCCCCAGTGCAGCCTCGCTCCCCCTTGGCTACGCCCCCCTTCTAGACCCTCCTAGAAGGTTCCCCTGTACCCCCTCCGTCACCTTCTCTCCACGTGCCTTCCTCCCACCTACCCCCTCACCTGCTGGCCGGCAGGGTTGCCATGGCAGCCGAGCTCCTTTTTGCCAGCAGCCAGCCCTCCATGCCGTAGTGACCCATTCCATATCACTAGATATGTATGTTCCTAAGAGTATAGCAATGCACGTGTTCCACTTGTATGGTTGTAGGCGTTGTCGCTAAGCCATCAATGGGTCGCCGTTTAGAATGTTCCTCTGGGTGTGACGATCCATCGTCCCGAGCCAGACCTCCTGGATAGGACAGAGCATTTTCTTTGTTCATCAGAAGTACTGATGCAGAACAGTGTGTTGCCAATCAGCAGTTTCAGCCAGTGGTGCCAATGGACATTTAACGGTCACTTGTATGTATGTGTGGTGAACTTCGCATCGTACAGAGCCAACCATGCTAATTCTAATCATTTATGGCTCCTCGCACAGTACTCCTTACATCGAGATTCTTAACTCGTCCTCCTCAAGAAACATGCTCTGCTACCTGTGTTATTAAATTGCAGTTAACGTGTGTTTTAAAACAAATTTTGTAGGAGTTTTTCTCGTAGCCCTGTATGTGACCCCAAAACTAAGGTCGTAGTGTGTGTGTGTGAGGTGGCTGTGGGGGTTTTTTCTCAAGTCAGCTCCCACTTAAACCCCATTTTGTGGCTCAGGTCTATTTGGGTAAATTGCTATAATCTGCATTTGTCGCCTACTCGCAATGTTTGCACAAGTTAGCTTCCTCTTATGTCCGCTTACTCGTTATTTACCATTGCAATATTCAAGCATATATTTATTGTGCGCAATCATTCGCTGCTTTTCGGTTCTTGATTGAAAAAGGTGTGGTTGTTTCAAGTGACACTGAATGACAAAACTAACCCAGAGGTGGCTTGTATTGAAATGGAATCATAAAATGTATTTGTACTGGACGAATCCGATGAGCTATAAAGCATTTTTTTCACAGATGTCCAGTAAGGGCACTGGGTCAGAACGTTACAACAACAAACAATACAAAAACACGATGGGAGTGCAAAGTATAGGAAGGTCAGCAAATCACTAAAAAATATACAAATAAAATGTAACTTTTTTTTAGCTGCTTTTTCGGAAGCGAGCTGGCCAAAATGACAGCTCAACGAAGTGTCTTAACATGTGGAAATTTATAGCAGCCAAATACTCTAAACGAATGATTAGATAATAAAAAAAATCTGCTGAAACGATGCACTCCCAGAAGACCATGTGGACCTGATGAGTGTTTAAAAACGCACATTTACTTTTGTGTGTGCAGCGACGGGTATTAGAAGGAGGCGTATTGTCCATGTGTCTTCTTTTCCTCGTCACCACTGCTACGCTATTGGTTATTTTGTGTTGAGCATTTATGTTAAGGGCGCCCTCTACTGGGCAGGCTGATGGTCATGGATGAACACAAACCCACCTTCCACATCGAGGTTATGGATAGTGCGCCCCATTGGAACCCCGATGACGGTATTGGCTTCCTTTATCCCACAAGTCAAGCTCTTCCAAAAGGGGGGCGGGGGGGGTACCCAGATCTGTGCTGGTCACCAGCCAAGGATCTGGCAGCTTGGCCGTTGCATTCAAGAGTGAGCGACAAACTCGCGCGACAACGATCATTTGCTCAACGGACGGTACAGTTATCGGGCGTCGCATATCGTACGAAATGTCGCAGTGCTGCCACGTCGTGGCCACCTTCGGGGGCCGTGCATTTAATTATTCCAATATATTTATTTCCCGACGAAAATGCGCATGAGCAACACTTTGTTAGACACGAATAGCTGTTGTCAGTTGAATTGATGCTTTTTATGTAATTGATGGCATGGCAATTGTGATGTCATGAATGTAAAAGTTGATTTTATATTTTGTGTAATTGTAAGTGTTATCGATTTTTTTAAGTTGCAATGATAATAAGACTTATCAAATATTTATATTGAGTGAACTGCAATAAGAGCATGTGGATAATTTTAATTTATACTAGAACTATACTACAGCAAACCGTAAACCCATGCAAAAGACAATTACAAAATTATGGAAAATGTATATCACGATAACCTTCATCTTGTGAAATATTATATCATAAAAAATATAATATGGAAACCCTACTAACCCCTTTATTAGTATAGTAGGGCTAATCTTAATATGATAAGGTTTGAATAGTCTCTTCTCAGTGAGCTTTCACTAATAATCTAGATTTGAAGTTTTCGTGACTGCAGGGATCCATACTCTTTGGTTCTTTCGGTAAAGTCACGTACATGTAGGTATAAAATAAAATAAATTTAATCACGACGTTTCGGGCGCAACACAAACGTCCGTCATCAGGTAGGACAACCACAGCAATTGTTTCTTGCTGTGGTTGTCCCACCTGATGATGGACTCATGTTGTGCCCGAAACGTTGTGAGTATAGCTTTCACTGATGCTGCTGTATGTCTGTGCACTTGGTGCTGAAGCTATAATTTAGTCATGTGTACAGATTTCCTTAGAAATCATGACGACCTTAATAGGCACTTTCTCACAGCACTTGCACAGAAAGGCTGCGGTGTGCATGACAAATGCCGTATTTGAATGGTGCATCATATATGTTATACGTTGCATGTGATTTTACAGTTGCGCGTTATGTGAAGGCACGCTCTAAATTTTGCCTTTGAAAAAGTGCCGTGGGCTCTTACCTGGTTAACGCATCGTCTGTGTGCACAGGCAAGCACGGAGAGTTGCCCTGCTGATGAGCTCGCAAGCCGAGGCTCTGAAGAACAGAAGCCACCGCTGGCTGCCAGGCCCACATCGAGTGGCAGGAGTAAGTCCCCTGAGGTTTGGCGAGCACTGGGTAGCGTTTTAAAGTAACAAAAACCTTTTTTTATTTTATTTTGGTTTAACATGTGGGCTTTTCGCGACCAATATCCATGAAAGAGGGTTTAAATTTTTTTTGGGTTAGATCGCATAAATATAAATGTATCGTTAAACCCGCCACCGCCTGACGCAGCCAATTAGTAAGGTTTGTCACGTCAACAAAACATGCCATATCGTTACTCGTTTCAGAAGCGACTTGGCCACAAATTATAGCTCAACAAAGAGGCTTATCACGTGGAAATTTATACCAGCCAAATTATCTAAATGCACGTTGATTCTAAATGTGGAGGAAAAAACCGGAGGACCCAGAAAAAAGCCATGTGACCACGGGGACAACATGCAAACTCCGAATATGCAGGTGTCAGGATTTGGATCAAACCCACAACCTCCTTTAGACCAGTCGAGGTAGTTAAGATTTCGCCACCTGTGGGGCCCTAGTTAACATCTTGCCGCCGTTTTGGTATGCTTGTGTAGCTTGCGACTCTAGTCTCGCCTTGAGCTCTGAGATATAAATGGATTGGATCGTCTTTGTTTACAATGACATTTTTGAAATATAATTATCTGAGTCACATGATTGTATTTTCAAATCATAATTATTATTATCTCCCCACACACCGCAAGTGATTTCCTGTGGACGAAGGGACTAAGGACAGGATTATGGTTGGCATTTTCCCTTGGAAAATGTTTGCTTGGAACACGATCGCACGCTTGATGCCAGTATTATCCAGTGGAATATTTTTGCAAGTTGTTCCTAAGGAGTTTGATTGTGGTTATTGTAAACATTATTCTTGATGTTTCAGCTGGCCTTCCAATCATGTTTAATTTCGCAATGCAACTCTTCATAAACCATACGCTTTAACGCGCACAAAATTATTTTATGTATTTCTTTCTTACCTGCATGGACATTTGTATGTATGTAGAGCTTATTTTTGCACTGTACGTAGCCAACCGTGCTAATCAGAGGTGTGGGGGAAGGACAACAAACTAAACACAAAAAGCAGTCGTAAAGAAATGAGTTTTCAATCTAGTTTCCAAAGTGCATAGCTGTAGTTTGTTCCTAATGTCGGAAGGAAAAGCGTTCCAGATGGCCGCAGAGGCTCATCTTAAAGCGTGCGATGCGGTGACCGTCTTTGTTCGATGGCCATCTAAAAGCCGCTGCGAGGACGACCGGAGTTCAAGTGATGGTTTAAGCTCCTCGATGAGATCGGCGAGATATTGTGGTTCATTTGTGGCAAGCGCAAGCACCAAGTGTCGGGAACTGTATAATTAGACCTTTGCCTGAGCTGCAAGATACACTCTGAAAGCTACTTTGGCACATTCACACCCTCTGGAGTGTCCACCTATGGGATCGGTGGACGTTTTGCTGTCTAACCCAAAATGACAATTGCGTGAAAATAAAATACCCTCACGGAGACCAGAATAGGTGTGTTCCGATGGTAAAATAAAGTGTAATAAAATCTCACATACCTTTTTGTCAATCCTCTGCTGGATTAAGGCCTTCCAACCCAGTGTCTATTTATGGGGATTGTTTAACCATACCTCACCACGCTGGTCAGTGTGGTGGTGTTGTAATTGGGGCATTGGCAGGACCTCTTTAGATATCGCTCGCTACCGATGATGTATCTCTGGGCATTTGATAGACATTTAAAAACCAACTATAGATGCCACAATCTGCACGGATTTTTGGTGGATTCGGTGGCTCTGGTTCTTGAGCTACCGCACGACGAACCTTGCCCAACAGAGTTTGATTCTCGGCGAAGGTTAATATCGGCGGCACGTGACTTCTGAGCCAATCCTGCTCCCGAACCTACTCCCTACCTCCTTCCACCATCCCACACTGAACCAGAGTGGTGAAGTACGGTCAGAGTAACGCTCGCTCGCCTGCACAGCGTCCAGCAGCAGCGCGGTTGACAAACGAGCCGTGGCCGCGTGCGTGTTGCGATCGACGCCGACTCCGTGGCGTGCCGTGCGAGCGAGCAGAGGCGGTGCGCGGAGCGACGTCGATGAGCAGCGTGCTGCTGGCGGCGAGCCTCTCGCTGGCGCTGCTGCTGCTGCTGGCAGCGTGCGGCCTCGCCCTCTACGTGCACCGCTACCCCACCTCGTCCGTCAGCCTCTTCCTCATTGAGGTGAGTTGCTCGCGGCCGCTCATTATTATACCGGACCCTTTTTTGCCACTATCAAGATGATAGGAAAAAAAATTGGCTTTGACCCCTTTCCGACAAGAATATGCAGGTGTTAAGATGTTGTGTGGTTAATGCAGACTTTTGATGCTTTGTGATAGATGTATATTTGGTATTTGAACATCTTAACATCTCCTGTATTTATATTCTTTCGGTCTTTTGGTATAGTCGTGTAGACAGGTTCAAAGGAAATAACCAAAAACTACGACGTTTCAATTGCAACACATGACAATCGCTTGTGTTGTGATTGAAACGTCGTAGTTTTTTGTTATTTTCGTTGATCCTATCTACGTGACTTTACCGAAAGACCCAAAGAATATTAATTCCTGCCGTCACGAAAGCTTTAATTCAAGATCTCCCGTGTTCTTGCTGGAAAGGACAAAGCCTATTCTTTTTTTTTAATCTTAATTATTGTTGGGCTCCCTTGATGTTAAGCAATTTGCAGCGATGCCGCTGTTTTGCTGGTACTGGTATTTGTGTTTGCGCTTAAACAAAAAAATCCGTTCTGCAGTTATTCCTTCGAGTCAATGTCGTGGTATATTTTGTCGAGAGAGAATCCACAGGCCCTTTACAATGGCAGCATGAATACGGTCATGAGCCATTCAAGAGCTGTATTTTTTTTATTCCTTATACTTACCGTTGGCCACGGTCGATCCACTGCTGGAAGAAGCAGCCCTCCCCAAAGCCGGTCCTGCAATGTCATAATCCACCCAGCAGCTGCACACTAATGTCATCGTTGCGTCTCCTCTGTGGATGCGTTCCATTCCTGGGCTGCAACTCTGTCGTCATTCTTGACCATCCGTCATTTAATTGAAAGGTGCCTTCCACTCATGCCTCAAGGTGCCTTGTAAGAATAAGGAAAGGCCACGAGAGACAAACTATGTAGAATAGACTGACTTGGGAAGATGTGGTTTTAAGACGAGACTTAAAGGTACCCACACTGTCGGATAAACAAATTTCCAATGGTGGAGAATTCCACATCCGTTGCGCAGACACAGCAAATGCCCACTCCCCCAGGAACGCAGCCGGGATCGAGGTACGCGCAGAATTGTGCCCTTGAGCGGGTGTACGGATGACGCGATTAATATGGAAACACATTTTATAACGCAAATGTGAATTGGCTATAATAAGATTGAGTGAACAGAACGACATCGTGCCAGGTAGAAATGAGTACTGCTGCCTCGGCCGTAAAACCGGCGGGATGCTGCTGGATGCTTCTAGATGTTGTTCAGCCTGCATACGCATCTCACGTGTTTATCGCGGACTGTGCTTTAGCCTATTATATTTATTCAAATGCGATTTTTTTTTCCATAATGCGGTGTTTTTTAGGAACACAGCTACCGAGTTATAGGAGGGCAGACTGTATTAATGTGGTTATCGGATAAATAATGAGCACTTGTCCCAGGAAAACCGGAGCACCCGAAATAAAATCCCAGGCGTGCGAGGGGGAAGTGTCGTATCCCATAGGTGGTGGATGGCTTACTTGTCAACTATCAGCAGGTGTGGAGGGCAATTCAACACTTCTGGGATCTCCTAATAATGAGGGCAAGAGCAACAGTCATCGAGTGTGTTTACACCTTTACTTCAAATGTAACTTTCCCCTCTGAGGTGTTTTAGTTAGGAATTGCGCTCACAACCTGGGAAGCGTGGGGAATTCATAGTATGCAAGGGCAGCTGGCGGATGAAGTGGGGAGGGTATGAGGGGAAATGCCACTGGTCTTTTTGAACAGTTTTATTGAATAGCATCTTCTCACAATAGGAGTAGGAAGAGCTTTAAATTGTAGACCAATAATAATTAAAACGTTAACATCAAAGGGTTCATCCATTCAGGCAAGTGTATGGGTGGTGCTAAATCCCAATTTACAGCCCAGAGCTGGTGGAGACTCTTCCCGTGGTTCCCGTGGCTGGGAACAGTCAAATCCGTAGGACAACCACTTGGTTCCCGCACATGAGTACAATATTTTATTTGATCAATTCTGTATTGACGATCATCTGTCCTTTGATATTCGAGCTAGATGTCTTGCTTAATTCTTAGGAAAAAAGTGTTTTTGTAAAATTGAATATATGTAATATGTTTCTTGTTATTAGGAATAAAATGTTAATCTATTCTCGCTTTGATTCTGAACGCGAGTTATAGTGGGTAGTAATAATAATACATATTCTAGGTTTAATGGCTTTATTATCTTATTTTATGTATACGTATACATATATTGTGTTAATAATTATAATAAATATACTTATTATTCTAGACCTCGTATGTATTAGTTTTCTTAGTAATAATGCATGAGAATAGGGTTTCCGCTTTTATCTGGCAACAAAACAGGTGTTAAGATGTTAAAACGCCAAACTGAAACCTTTTACGAGGAATCGTCTGCATGAACCACTGCTTGTGGTCAAAATGCAAACAAAAAACACTCTGATAATTTATGCATTGTTTTTGAAACTGATTGGTCCACACCAGAGACAGCTTTCTTTTGAGCCTCGTCTCAAATGGTGTTAGACCAGAGGACGCCATTCTGACCACCAGTATTGTGGTTCATGCAGACATGATTCCTTGTAAAAGGTTTCAGTTTGGTGTTTTATCATCTTAACACCTGTTTTGTTGCCAGACAAAAGCGGAAAACCTATTCTCATATTTTGGCACTGACTTAGGAGGTCCCATGAAATAATACATGTTATCCTCGATTTAATTTTGAAATGTTAATTTAAAAAAACGCGCACAGCTTGGTGAACTCTCGCTTGCAGCATGCCCCTGTGACTTATGCAAACGGCGTAGGCTGCACAATGGCATTATAAACCTCCTCATGGAATTATTAACCTCAAATGGCATTCGGTGCTCCGCTTGCCTACTCCATGCTCAAGACACGTGTGCTGCTGCATGAAATTCCAGAAAAGTTGGTCTGGCTTGCCCCAAAGGCTTGTTTTGTTGCATGACGACAAGTTGTTTAAGCACATGTTTTTTGATGGGGGGGGGGGGGGGGCGGGGGGAGCTACACTGGTAAATGAAACCACCACGACGCAGAAGAAGTTTGTTAGTCGCTCGCACCTGTGATCCTGTAATTTTGTGGTGGTGTGTCCTGGGTTTTATTCGCAATCAGGTTTGTCAAATTAATTTCCTCCATCCGCTGCTGGCAGTCCTACCTCGCAGTAAAATTACTTCACTGTTGCATTGGTTTATTGGCAAACCATGTATAGTGGATTTGCTGGTGTGTGTGAAAGTGCTCAAGAGGAGGTGGCATTAAGTGTAGGGTAGAATTTTAGACCTTTGCCTAAGCTGCAAGACAATCTTTGAAAGCCACTAAGATACATTGGACACCCCGTGGTCTGCTCATGTCCACCTACCTCATGGAGCAGTGGACGTTTTACTCTATAACCCAAAAGCATTGTGAGGAAAAACAAAACCCTATTGGAGACGAGAAGTGTGTTTGCTCATGATAAATGAATTCTAAAAATCATATACAGTGATCCCTCGTTTATCGCGGTTAATGGGGACCGGAACCCCTCGCGATCGGTGAAAATCCGCGAAGTAGGATTGGCCCCCTAGGAATTTCCGTGTGTGTGTGGGTACCAGAATGTTTAAAATATGTATATTTATACTTTATATATATATTTTACTTAAATCTATTTAATTATAAAACCTTAATTTTATACATTCACTCTCTCTCATACGGATACGTATTATGGTGTTCTACACTCACCAATGACAGTAGTATCTTGAGACTTGACTCCAGTAATGACGACGACAATGACGACGACAATGACGACGATGACAGACCTGTGCAGTTCGATGAATGTGATGATGAATGATGATGATGATGGTGTTACTGCACAGGTATAATGAGGCCTTTAAATCAGTTTGAAAAATCCGCGATGCATTGAGGCCGCGAAACTTGAACCGCGAAGTGGCGAGGGATTACTGTACAGTCATTTTTTCTATCCACTGCTGGATTAAGGCCGCCTCCCCCATTCTGTGTCGATTTTGGAGGGTTTTGCCATGCTTCCACTACGCTAGTCGGGGCGGGTTTGTGAATTGGGGGGCGTTGTCAGGACTGTATCCAACATCGCTCGCCACTGGTGTGGTGTTTGCAGGCATTCGGATTTAACCTGAAACAAAAACCAGAGGCATCCACAGCCTGCACGGATTTGCATCGTGGTTATTGTGCTGCTGCACTATGAACCTAGCGACCAGAGTTTGATTCCCGGCCACTACTAAAAAGTGATTTTCCCAAATCAATCCTGGGGCCCTTCCTTTTCACAGACTCGTACTGCCGAGCGTGGTGAAATGGGGCAAACAACCCCCATGACCAACGTAGCATGGGGAGGGAATGAATCCAGCAGTGGACTGACAAAGACTGAAGAATGCTTACTTTTTATTCTACCAAATCAGAAGCTGAGGTTGAGAAATGTCCTGCAGAGACGGTACTTCACAAACAGCGATGAGCTCGGAGGTCCAGCACGCCCTTGGCCTAGCGAGTTCCCTAGTTTAGGTTCACAAAACCAGTCGGGAATATCTTCGTCCCTGAGATTTTATTTCAAATTGAGGGGCAAGTCAATAGTGTTTTGGTTCCTGTGGATTGAAGATGGTGGGTGCAAATAAAGCGACTGACAAGTTCTGAATGGGAATTTTCCAAAGCCATTTCAAAGCTTAAAAAAAGTGAAGTGCAAAAAAACAATTCCCCCTTTCTGTGTGCTCTTCACTGTTTAAATATATTTTGAAAATGTTTATTATAAATTGCTTCTGCAGTTTGTACACTTTCTTGGCTAGAAAATATGCTGCCGTAATTTATATAGATTTTCTGCTTCTTGTATTGTATAAATGTAGAGCACCCTTTTCTTTTGACAGTAATAAAACCCTGTAATCATTATTTTAAAATTTTCTTTTGTACACTGCAAAAATGCCCAACATAACTCGGTCCATGACCCATTTGTTCTTTGCTTATAAAAACGTGTCAGTCTGTGACGGACTGGGACTAAACAGTGGGCCCAAATTGCCGTGCGTTCTCATTGGCTCATTTGCGCTTGTCCAAACAAAACAAATGGGCCGGTCGGGAAGAATCTTTGGGGCTGCCGAATGTGGGGACTTAATGATGAGAGCTTAAATAAGCAATGCTTGGAGGTAATAAATATTTTTTTTAAATGTGAAATAAATATTTGTATTTACTCTCACATTTGCAATTTCTCCACACAGACCGGCCCTTGGAATGGACCGGCCCAATGGGCATTTGACCCATGGACTGATGCCCGATGGCAGTCCATCAAGACCGTGCAGCCTTTTATAGATGCATGCTTTTTTTCGATGCTATATATGAAACAAATTTGTTTTCGTTTATAATTTAACAGATGACGGTTGTAACAACTCGTTGTTGTTGTTGTTGTTGTTCTAGTTCCGCCCCAAAATGTGGCCCACCGTGTTTTCTCGGCGCGTATCGGAGCAGCTGAACTGCGCCGCCGTGGAGACCATCGGACACGACAAGGAGGTTCTCACCGACACCGAAAAATCCAATCAGACTTATGAAATGATGCCCAGTAATGTGTGAATAAGCGCCCACGGTCTTTCTGCTGGTTGCGATGGCCTGACAGGAGGCATGGTTATGTCCTTGACAAATTCTACGTGCATTGCCTTTTCACCAGGGGCAGGGTGATTTTTCTGCAATAAGCTTGTGATGTAAAGGGATGCCCTCGCCCCCCCCCCCCCCCCCCCCCCGTAGTTTTTCGGGATTTTCTGCACGTTTGTCACGCAGGTTGTTGCTGGCCTTAAGGTTCTGAGCACAGGAGAAGTTGAGAATGCAGTCTGAGATAAAGTTGTTGCCTGGAGTGCTTGAGGAAAATATAAATTGTCATCGTGGAATTAATGTTTACACGTATACCAGTGCTCGAGGTTTTTCTATTGTATAAATAACAAAATATTGTAATATATCACTTTTTGGATTTTGTACTAAACAAAGCTAAAATCATGAATTAAAAAAATGCATTGAATGCTCAAGAAAAAACCCAAGGAATCCGTGTGTTTATTTTGAGCTGTCTGGGACACGTGGTGCGATGCAAGTTTGTTTGGAGAGATCCTTGTCAAGTTTTTGTCCACGTGTTGAAGCCAAGCCTGGAATTTCTGCCTTTTTCCACAGCGAGTGCCAAATACATCGCGCTCAATGTCGACAGACTGAACATTTCCTCACGTCCGTAAAACTAATCCTAATTAAACATTCATTTAACGTTAATGTATTCTAATGTTACAATTACTAACCATGCACGTGCCTTTTTTTCTAATGGCACATTTGATTGCGCTTCGTGTATGGCCCTTGTGTCAATACACTGCGGATGAGGGTCTAGGCCTGCTTTGTGGGTCGTGGGGATTAATTCGGCCAGATACGGGAGCATAGGAAGTAGAGTACTGGATAACAATGTGCAGTAATACTCCGATTTGTGTCTTCCCCCATTCATGTCGTTTCGCAAATATCACGTCTCCACTGAACGCCGCGACCCGATTTTGCGTCGCCTCAAACCCACGCTCGCGTCGCTGACGGCATCGTCAGTCTTTTCTCGTTATCCATCAGCTCAGCCTCCACCACCTACCCTGCAAATCGCTTCGATTTGTGTCGTGCCGTCGAACCTTTCGAGAACGCCATCGGCCCGACACAAACCGGGGTGCTATGGCGCTCGATGGCAACAACGCATTTGGTGCCTTGCCCTCTGCTGCCCACGGCGGAGTCTCGCAGAAGCCTAACGACAACAGGACGTGCACGCGAGTCGCTCAGCCAAACGATGCACGCTTTTGCCCCTGCTTATGGATGTAGAACTTTTGTCGCACCGTATGTAGCCAACCACGCTAATCGGACGTGCTTAGCTTTCGAGATCCTCTGAGATGAGTCACATTTTAAGCGATTTAGATATTCGGGCTTAATTTTTGTCGTGTACTTGCAGGTGCCTATATCTTGTAACAATAACAAAAAACCTAACGCATGAAAATGGTTTGCTGCGTGGATTCCACGCAATTGGAAATGAATTCCATCTCGCTCCACGGTGGCCGATGTTTACACCACCGCCTATGCGTCGAGGCTCGGCAGTGGCGCGTCCACACGTGGGTTAGTTAAAATGATCAAGTAAGACCTGGCTGTCTCAAGTGAGAGCTCAACGCAAGGTGGCAGATGTGGAAATGTATAGCAGCCAAATACTCTGAACGCACGTTGTTTCTAAATGTAGTGGGGGGAAACCGAGGGACCCGGAGAAAAATCCACGCGACCACGGGGAGCGAGGGACACGCAAACTCCGAATATGCAGCAGGCATCGGGGTTGGGATCGAACCCACGATCTTTTGTATACCAGGCGAGTGTAATTAAAATCTCGCCACCGTTCCCACCAAAGCCGTCCTAAGAGCACATCCGCCTGGTCAGTCCTCTGGGAGGGCAAGCTCCATCAT
The DNA here is from genome assembly GCF_965212315.1 of Lampetra planeri. Lineage (NCBI taxonomy): Eukaryota > Metazoa > Chordata > Hyperoartia > Petromyzontiformes > Petromyzontidae > Lampetra > Lampetra planeri. Next base: position 2,099,294 of record NC_136127.1, read on the forward strand.
GTCCGCGCTGGCGAGCCTGTGGTGCCACGCTGCCATGTGTTGGAGCAGCAAGAGGCTGCTGCAGGCATGGTTTTTGGCAGCTGATGGAGAATAAGATCTTATTTTGTATGGCTGATGTAGATGCAGAGCAACAACTACCATTTCATATGCAGGTGGTCAAGACGGACGACAAGTTTTTTTAACAGTAGCGTCATTCTTGTCAACATCATCCCAGAAGGCTGTACATTCATTATTTATGAGGACCAAATCCCATTTCTCGGTTGGCTATGCACGGCGCGAAAGATGCCCAACACTACACACACAGACCAAGCGAACGAAAACCTCTACTATAGATAACTGCGTCGCGAGCAGCGGAGTCTATCGCTGTAATGAAATTCTAGAGAATGAAATGTCTGCTGCGATGAACTCCATCGTTGATGGTTCGGCGTGGGAGGTGCCTGCAAATAACTTTCTCACGCTGCTGCTGCTGCCTCCACTTTATGGTGCGCTAGAGGACCCTTTCAGAGGTGTGATTTGGCCTACTCTTCCACACTGCCCAGATGTTTTATATATGTAATCAATGTAACAATTTGAACCCACGACGAATTAAAGACGACACAAGAAGCGCAAATACAATCGAATTAAATTATCGGAGTACGCGTGCATTCTTCTCTGCACAGCCTTTGTTTGAACGGGTGTCAGTGCAGATGGGAGATGTGCTGGCCCAAGAGTGTGGTTTCGTCCTGCGGGAGTTTAACCTTTTGACCCGGATCCGTGACTACTTGACCCGACCCTAACCCACATTAACACCGCTATCTTACCTGTAACCTGACCCGATCCGACCTGGTTTAATTTCACCTGACCCTCAACCTAACACCGAACCGCAAAATGTGTTTGCAATAACATCATTCTTTTTTGTATGAAATCGTGAATTCGTATTCTCGCAGTGTCGCGTATGGTACATTGAAAAAGAACGATGGTCCTGTGGTGGCCGCGTTACCCCCCTGGGGGTTCCCCATGCTTCCGAGAGTCCGGCTACGGAGGTGTGAGGGAGAACGATCGAGACACGAGGTGTGGCAGAAACCCACATGGGAGAAGGAAGGTGTTTCATCCCTCTGTGCTACTCTCACGATCCTGCACCACTCAATGCCAGTTTTCTGCTGAGTGTGCCCTTGGGGAGCCTAGGATGTGTGCAATTTAAATGTCTAATATCTCCTATTGAGGTGTGGCACTGGGGGGGATCTTTTTGAGCGCTCTGTTGTATAAAATTGTTCAGTGACGCAGCGTCTAGTTTGTTGTTCTTGCTGTGTTGTTTCAAGGCTATTGACACAAAGGCCTGGGACACTGCGATAGAGACACGGGGACAGCGAGGCCGAGACCACGTGAGACCGAGAAACTCAGAGACAGGCATGGAGAGTAAGACGGAAAGGGTCAGATACTGGGAGACATGGGTCGACACGAAAATGCACAGAGGGACACCTAGAGACCCAGGGAGCCACACAGACTCTTTGGGTAAGAGCTGTTAACGAGCACCTATGAAGGTTCGCATGGTGGGTTCCCAATACCACGCTCGGCCGCCTTTGTCTCCCTAGTGGCAATGTTTACACACCGCATCAGGTACTCATTTGAGGGCGAGTCGACCTAGGGGAGGTCCAGGACCGGTTTGGCTAATCATCATTGTTGGCCGTAAGCGGGAATCGAATTCTGGTCGCAGAGTTTGTAGCGCAGTGCGCGAACCACTTCATTACTGCAGTGGTTTGCGCACACAGGGATACGCAGAGACACAGGGAAACAAGTGAGCCCAAGGATTTCAAGTCCATCTCGACATATCCTGTGACAACGATCCAGAGTCCCAGTGTGAAAACGAAGCTGAGTAACAGTGTGCAGTGCTCGAATGATATGTATCGGTCCAACTCTGCTTATCTTGCAACAGTGGCAGTGGCGGCTCCTGCAAAATCTCTCAGGGGGGGCAAATGTCTGGATGATTGATAAGGATAAGGTCCACCCATGCAATGGATAAATTAACAGCTTAAGCATGTAAAGGCAACTTCACTTCTTTAATATTAATGAAAAATAAAGTGACTCTTACAATACATCTTGTTTGTTTCTATACTCACTATTAAAACAAACCACTCAAGTTTCTTTTATTAAAGATTCCACTAGGTGGCGACAAATTATATTGTTGGATGAAACGTGCTTACGTATGATGACGTAAGCACGTATGATGACGTAAGCACGTTAGGGCGAGCCCTCCCGGAAGCCATAGAGAATGCATTGCAGCGCCCCCGTTCGAAAAAAAAACATCTTTGAATGTAAGTCTATGGGACCACTCGGGGCGATTCTCAGCTGGAGGGAAATCGCCCAAAAAGAGGCGGTACTCCACAGAACGTAGCATGACGCTGATTGGACTATATCCAGAGGCACAGTGACGGCTAGCGTGACTCTGTGGTTGAAGGTCATTGGTGGTGCGTCGCCCAATCGCCCTAATGAAGAAACCGCCCCTGAACAGTGGTGAAGTGTGACAGGGAGCAGGCAATGCCAGGAATATAAATACAAAGCGGCCTATCGGTTTGGTTTCATTTTTGGCTTAATGGTAGACCCGAGGCTGGGATATCAGGTTGGCACGCATTGTTAGCCACTGCATGCTGCCCGTGGCTCTTAGTCGTGTGCGCGGACGACCGCTCGACTCAACTTTTGACAGTGATCGCCAGCTTTGGCACACGTGACCCCTGGTGTCTGGCTCAGCTCAATGCTGACTCCAATGCGCCGGTGGCAACGCGACTCGCCTTGGCGGAGTTCCTCCGCCCCCTGCTTCCAAGCATCCGTGACCTCGTCCCTGGCGTGGAGGTCACGGCCATTGTGCACCGAGGGCCTTTTTCTGGATCGGCCGTGCTAACCCAAAACTATTTACTTTACCAGGTAAGGCCCACAGCTCGTGTGGAATATATTTGTATTTTATTTTATTATTGCCCTGAATGCACCAGGCCAATCAGGGATTAGGAATTTCCCCACTGATACTCGAAAAATGTAGTTGTGGAGGTTTTTGTGTTTAGCCGTTTCCTGTTCTGAGACACCTGCAAGTTGCAGGGTTTGTATCCCTCGTTCACTGCTGAATCTCGAGCGGTTTGGCGTCAATTTTATCCAAAGAGGCTTGGCGCTGCCGTTTTTAAAGATGTTGCTATCACCGCAGAGAACCGTAGCGATACGACCGCAATCTACGATAGTTGGCGCCAAACATTTCCGCACACGCACTCCCACATGGCCTTTTACTTCCGATACCGTACATCATCAGATCTGATGACGTACGTGTACGTCATCAGAATGGGAAAGGGCTAATATTAAAGAGATGTCTTTTGCAGCCGAGCTTGGTCTCTGTCTTGCCTCACGGCAGATGGGGAGCGTACGTTCACAGGAAGTTCCTGTTTTTTGATGCTAATGTTGGTCACGTGACCAGGAAGTGACGATGTTAGATTTCCACTGTACCACGCGGGCGTCAGCCATTACACAGATAAGTCAAGATGGCGGCACGCATCGCATCTCAGTGAGACCACAGCCGCACTTGTCCATTGTGGGAGCTTAAGAAGCATTATCTGTAAGTTGTTTATATTCCTATAATATTGGAAATGCTGTTGTAATGTTGGAATGACCGTTATAGCAATGTAAATCCCTTTATGGTGCCGTTAAGTTGTTGTAGTAAATACGAGGCCTAGTTAGTAACGAAGCCTGTGACTTTCCTTATTGTGGATGTTACTTGTGATTTAGTAGGTCGGGTCAGACTTGTGCCTATGTTGCGATCCTGAGAGTGATGACGAAGTATCTCATCCACAGTTTAGTGTTAAGTGTAATGCTGTACATTTGGGGTGCAGTGGGATGAATACACTATGTGCCTGTATGCAACGCACCAGCTTGTGCCTTTGTCTAGTTGTTCAGGGGTAATGTGGGGGCCTGGTCCTTCCAGGATCTATTGTTATCTGAGACAATGTTCTGATGCTGTGGTGTTCATTGTGTGGGTGTTTCTGAATTATAACAGATGCTGTATCTGTGTTTTCTCACCAGTTTTACCTGTTACAATCAATAAATGACGATCGGAGTTGGACGGTCATCCTGGCTCCGAGGGTTTATTGAACACATGGTTATCTACTCGACTAGCGGTGCAACGCAGCGCATGGCGAGGCCGAGATAGTCTGTATCTCGTGGTCCAGGGGTGAGCGCTGGGAAGGCCGTGTGCATGGATGTAGCGGAATAGGTGACCTACACCCCTGCTACAGGTTTATTGTCGGTCACCCGCGATGAGCATTTCCCAACCCGCACGCAAAACATAAAGACCCCTTCATTGCAACCTGTAGCGTAACAAGCGTGGGGGCAGGCAGAGGGCACCTTGGCTTCCCCCCACTGGTGGCCGAGTTGGGGCCCCCTTGACAACCACCATGAGATGTTTTCAACAACGGTGTAAAAGAACAAAACACTTATTTTGCAACGTTGGAGCACCCCTACTGCGTTCCGTGTTGGAGGCCGTGAGCGTCACGACAATGTGATTAGGCAAGGGGAGCCGCAATATACAGGGCGCTTCAAAAAAAGGTGAACACTTCTGAGCATTTGCAACAATACCACAAGAAATGCCTCCGGGCTGTGGAGACCACCTGGAGAAGATTCCATACATCTGTTGACAATGATGGCGAACAAGTGGAGACTGACTTTTTGAAGCTATTAACATACATTTGTTATCATGTTAAAGTGTATTATCCGTTCTTATTCAATTAAAAAGTGTTAACATTTTTTGAAGCACCTAGGTGAGACTGTGCGAGAACAAGTCAAATACCGAGGCCCCACCTGACCCGATTGCCGCACCCCCCCCCCCCCCCCCCCCCCCGAGCTCATGGCGTTACGACGCCACTGGGTACCTGCCACTGGACAGGCCGAGCCAACCAGGTCCTGGATGTGATCAGTGCACCTTTGTACGTTTATCAAACAAAACTATTGCGGGTCCCCAATATAATGAGGGCGGCTATAGCATATCTCCCGCTTCACCTCTGCCTGATAACTCACCGCTTGTCATAAAAATTCAATTCTTTATTTCCAGGGTCCCAAGATTCAGTCACACGTACACTATATAATATCAGCGTTGAATACTAAAATAAATGGACAAAAAACAATGCTCCACTTAATTGCGCGTGGAAACGTACGCAAATAGTACAGATGACGACCAGCATAAGCTTCATGTTTTAGCTTTATTATATGTGGCAGCAATGTGCAACTATGTGTTCACACTTTAGCCTTACAGAACTCCATATTTCCACAGCATTCGAATGGACAACACGTGGCTATTGATGGCGTCAAACGGGCAGGGTGTGTGCTGTGTTTCTTGTGCTCAACCACGTCAGCAGTGAATCTGAAAAAATACGTCTCCCCATTTTTCTGCACGTGTAGCAAGTATAAATGTTAAATGTTCCACAGAGTAACCAGAATCAAATGTAGTGTTGCGGTGATGCATTTTTAGAAACAGGATGGTAAGATGGAATGGCATTGTATTGAAATGGCTCGATACATTGGGTTGAGACATGTTACTTTCATAGCCACGGTTGCTTTGACATCATCGTTTTAATGTTGAACTAAAACAACGCCTTTTAATTAAGGTTTCTTGCGAAGTGTATCATTGCTCAGGTATTGCATAGGCACTTTTGGCAAAAAGCGTATTGTGTATGTAAGGCATGTAATACTCTTTCATGGCAGTCTAAAGTAAACCTTAGTGTTTCTGTTCGAGGCCACCTGGAACCGATCTTTATTTTGTTAGGGAGCGCTTTAAATTTTAAGCTGATTTTGGAAGTCGTGCTTACACATGTGATACTCTCTGGTGCTCATTTCTGAGTGCCTTCTCTGATTAGATTCTGGGTTTGGAATAGAATCCTTAACATGACCCCCAAATAGCTTATTCTAGAATCAATAAAGACCAAAAATTGTACCGGTGTAAACATGTACCACTGCTTCCAGTTGTCAACGCCTCCGCTGCACAGCTTGTACGCACAATGTCGCTCGATGTTTATCCCACAGATTCCGCAACCAACCTCCCACATGTCAGTTATGCACGTTCATGAGCAATGCAATGGCTGCTCCGCGGTGCTTCAGTAACGCACCACCCAATTTAACTTTAATCTGAACAAAAGAGACTGGATCGAGAGCGTCGCGGTTCGCATGTCGTGAGGTGGATGGGGAAGAAACCAACGGAGGAGGAGGCGGGCGTCCCGATGCTAGATCAGGGGGCGGAGGTCACGGTGGTGGCGATGTGGGTTAAACTTCGAGCTGTGCAGCGTGGGGGGCGGGAAGGTGGCACCGATCAGATGGCCTCCACGTAGTTGGCAGGCAGCATGCCGGTCTTGCCAGAGCGCTGCACGGTGCCGTACATCCAGCCCTCGTCGATGGGCTGCACGTTGATGATGACGTCGCCATCCTTGAAGGTCACCTCATCGTCGTCGGCGCCCGTGTAGTCGTAGAGGGCTCGGTAGGAGCGCTGGAGGTGCACACGTGTGTGTGTGCGCGTGTGTGTGTGTAAATGCGTGCGTGTGTGCGTGCGTGCGTGTTCCAGCACATGTTTCACAATTACTGATTTTGCCTTGCAGGGAAATTTTGCACTGTACGTGCATCGTATGGCAACGATTACATTCTGTATGGGAAGGATTACATTTTTTATTTTTCCTGAAATTATTTCAAATTCCAAGTAAGATTCTACAAAACCAGCTCATAATATTTCCTACTGTAACTGCTTATACGCTGTCGTATTGCACATGCTCTTACATCGTGCATTATATGGGAAAACATGTGCCTTTACTTTTGTAATTTCGGATACCATTTAACTCAAATAATCATCGGGCATGTTTGTGACTGAAGATAAATTACTACATATACAACATCATCATTTACATCCACAGTGCACAGCGGGAATATTACAAAATCAATGTAATCAATGAATGCATTTAATACATCTTAATAACTGGAGCTCAATTTAAGGACAATGGCCATGCAAAGTAACATTTCCTTGTCACACGTACCTTCAATCAGAACATCAAATCAAAAACCTTACCAGTGTACATGAGCTTGGCTGTCTTTGCGCTCGGGAAATAACCGACTACTGTACACGAGATTTATACTTTTCATAAAGCGGTGATATGTATTCAGAGTCCCGCTTAGCACTGCTTAGTCGGCCACGAGGTCGATACGATTCCGTTATGAGGCAGTAGCGATAATGATGAGGATAGTGGTGACGTGCATTACTCACGCTTGTGTTTAAACGCCGCCGCCAATGCGCTCCCCTTACACTTCATTACGAACGGAGCGGAACATTTGCGGACTTCGCAACATCGCGAGTTTGGGGGCAACTTACGCCGGTGGTGGACGGGTGGGACGGGATGGAGGAGACGGTGGTCTGCTGGGTGACCACGGAAGACGACCTTTGCTGTGGAATTACCACTGTCTTCACCTGCTGGTAGCAAGCTGCAGAAACAAAACCCAAAGATTTCGATTTAAAGCTTTCGTGACTGCAGTGATTCATCTTCTTGGTTCTTTCGGTAAAGTCACGTAGAAGGGAAGTAATAAAATAATAAAAATAAAACATAATAAAATAATTCTCACGACGTTTGTGGCCGAAACGTCGTGAGAATTATTTTATTATGTTTTATTTTTATTATTTTATTACTTCCCTTCTACGTGACTTTACCGAAAAAACCAAGAAGAAAAAAACCCAAAGAGCTTAAAAACTAACCGCCTGCCACGTGCACTGCCCCAAAATTACGACTGGCATGGCCTTCATCCAGCAATTTTAATGAAACTATAATAATTGTTTTTATTTTGACCAGGTAAGGCTCACTGATCTATATATAGCTGTTTTTCAGAAGCAACCTGGCTATCACAAATGATACCTCAACTAAGTGGCTTATCCCATAGAAATGTATCGCAGCCAAATACTCTAAATGCGTGTTAATTCTAAATGTGGAGAGAGAAAACCAGAGGACCTGGAGAAAAATCCACGTGACTACGGGGATAGAGACATGCAAACTTTTTTCAGGTGGAATGCGGAGTAAATATGCACAGGCCAAGTGCAATGTATGAGAATTTGTGTAACTGGCGGTGCCATCTTAACACATGTGCAACACGGTACCCGTACAGAGGGCCCCAGCATCATGGCCCACTTTCCCCTATCCACAGAGGGCCCCACAGTGTTTTAGATGGGTCAGCAGCTGAGCACGTGATCAAAGTTAAACCTTTGAATCGGCCAAGCAGAGCAGCCCTAAATAATCATAATAATCTGAACTCAATTGGTCATGCATGCCATGTCCAATATAGCGAATCCATGATGAATCACTCTCTCTCTCTACTTGTCTCTCCTTCGAGACGCGTCCCTGGGGTGGCAGCAAAGCGTTGTTCTGAATGATTCCAAATGGTGAGGGGATGAGTAAACGTTCTAATCCCCTCACTTCCTTGCTGCCATTATGGAAACCACTCCATTCAAACTCCCACAGAACCTGGCATTGGTGACGAAGAAGGCAACAACGTCTGGTCACCTCCACCAGTCCTGGAGCAAGAGCCGTCCAGTGCTGTTGACTTACCACATAATTGTGGCACTTTTCTCATCGACCCCATAGGAATTATGGGCAGATGTGATCCCAGAGAGGATTTGAACCCACAAACTTCTGATTCCGAACCACGCATTGCACCGGCAGTGAAACCTCGCTGGCTTATACATCACTTGACAAGATAGCTTGTTGGTATTTATCATTTTCCAGACCCTGTCCTCTCCTGATAGTCAAGCTTTCTTTACTTTTAGAGATGAAAGACTCTGGTGTATCTGTGTAATTTTGGTCCAGGCAAGGGTAAATGGTAAGTGTGTAATGGGGGGGAGTGGGGCTGCAGCTGGAATTATGATCATGCAGAATTTAAATATTGCATTACAGGGGAATTCAACATACATATAAAATGTTCACTGTTACAGAAGATATGTACAGTATGTTGAACTTCTTTTGCAACTTACGTAGCCAACCGTGCTAATCGGAGGTGCGGGGGCAGGACAACAAACTAAACACAATAAGTAGTTCAATGAAATTAGTTTTAAAACTAAATTATTTTAAAGTGCTAGCTCCCAATGGCTTCCTAATTTCGGAAGGAAGAGCGTTCCAGACGGTCGCAGAAGCGCATCTGAAAGCGCGCGATGCGGTGATCGTCATTATTTGATGGCCAGCCAAAAGCCGCTGCGAGGATGACCAGAGTTCGCTTGATGGTTTATGCTCCTTGACGAGGTATTGTAGTATATTTGTGGCAAGCACTTTGTGAGTAAGCAGTGCGACCATATATATTATATCAATTGTTACTGACAAACATTTCTACTCGCTGACGTATTTTTAGGAACATCGTGCTTTAGAAATAAACGGACGTGTTAAAGATGTTGCTGAAGATGAGTGAAATTTTTTACTGCACTACTAAATACGTGAATGCTACAGGGGTCGAATGGTAATGATGGTGATGCAGGGTCATGTATGGGTGGCGAGGTTATGAATTCTTCGAGTCTTCAGTGTGCGGTATGTACGTATGTATGTATTAGCTGAACTTCTTTCGAACCGTACGTAGCCAACCATGCTCATCAGAGGTGCAGTGTGGGTGGGATTCACACAGAATCCCGGGAACCCCCGAGCCTACCCAGCACGACAAAGCACAGGAGGCGCCACGTTGGTTTCTCACGCGAAGAAGCCGAGCCGTGCAACTGACGTCACGTGGAATGAACGAGTCGGGACGCGTGTCGAAGGGCAACATTTGAGAAATGATCAGCAAATTACTGAATTGTAATACTGTATGTGTGTTGAACTTATTTTTCACAGTACGAAGCCAACTGTGTGAATCGGAGGTGCGGGATGTATGCTTGTTTGCCGAGGCTTTCCTGGGCAAACAAGCAAAATAATAGATGATGCTGTTTTCTCCCCATGTACAGACTGACATCGCACTCAATGATAAATATGAATAATCCTGGCCCTGCTTGGCCCCAATCCAGATTCAAATCTCGCCACTGTGGGCGCGACGGTGGCAAGATGTTAACTACCTCACCTGGCATACAGGACGCCTGAATATTTGGAGTTTTCGGTGTCTCTCTCCCTGTGGTGACATGGACTTTTCTCCTGGTCCTCTGGGTTTACCCTCCACATTTAAAAACATGTATTTCGAGTATATGGCTGCTTTAAATTTCCACGTGATAAGCCACTTTGCTGAGCTATCATTTGTGGCCAGTTCACTTCTGAAAAAGAGCTACGCAGCTCAGTGGGCCTTAACTGGTAAAATAAAACATAGTTTAGTTTGTATCGTTTCGTTTTCGATGAAACGTCTCAAGAGGTGGTTTTCGGTATGCGGTACGGTTCCGGCTCGGCTCGGCAAATATCCAGGGGAAACCCACGCGTGCCGCGAAGGCTTCTGGCGCCGACGGCTCTGCCCGCAGGTACCGGTGGGGAAAGGGGGCAGCCCGCGGGCCGCGTGCGTGTGCAGCGGGGCCGGTACCGCTGGTGCTGGCGCTGGCGTAGAAGGCGTTGTTGCTGTAGTAGGAGTAGTTGCGTTCCAGCTCGGAGCCCTCAGAGCGCTCGTCGCCTGTGCTGATGCTCAGGGCGCTAGCGGAGCGAGAATGCTCGCGGCTCCGGCGCTGCGCTTGCACTGTTGCGGAGAAGGGGGGGGGGCGGGGAATTAATAGTCATTGGCAGACAAACAACAAGGAGCGCTGCATGTGAGAATTCGTGTCAATGATTCTGGTTGTTGCCCGGTAAGCTGGGCCATGGGCTTCAAGGGTTCTGACGCGGCGGTGCTGAGATCCTGGGATTAAAAAAAAATCGTGTTTCGGCCACCCGGCCGTGAAAGAAAAAACAGATTTCCAACTGTCGTCATTGTTGATGATCTCGGCTCAATCACCGATGAACGCACAAATCATTTTCAGTTTGATTGCCATAGGACAAGGACTCTCTGTAGGGAATTTGAAAGGTGTGACGCCCCAATGTAGTCAAGAGCCCAATTGAAGTCACTTTGTAAAGTAGTTCCATCACATCACCTTCCACAGACCATTTCCTGACTCAAGCCGGTACAATACCAGCTGTAAGTGTTCTGAACATGAATGACTGCACCTGATAAGATGACGCCACTGAGCTTTAGCTGATGAAATAAAAAAAGTTTCGTTTAAGGTAAAACATTTTATTTTAGTGATTTTCTTACCTTTCCTATACTATTGTGTTTTTTTGTATTGTTTGTTGTGGTAACTTTCTGACCTGCCCCTGCTGGACATCTGTGAAAAAGAGCATCATAGCTCATCAGATTTCTCCACAATAAAGATTATAATTCTGATGAAGGGAAAGAGCAGAGAGGTGTCTGCAGGCAATACAACAAGTAGGTTGCTGAGCTATCTATGCAGAGCGTGAGTGTTATTCAGGCACGCCAGCTTTGTGGCACGTGCAAAGGGAATTGGCCGATCATTCCAAACAGATTCATCCCTAAGGCATTTGAGATTCAGTAGGGCTTCATGTGATAAATAAATCGTCTTATTACTATAAGTAAATACGTGGACAATGGTCAGGATAGACACATTAGTTGAACAAACCTAATAAAGGTAGCAATACCATGCAAATAAACTAACCGAGCATTTATAATGGTTTATACTGTGGTGTGCATGCCATATAATTTTATAGGTGTGAAACAATAACAAGCTACAATGTGTCTCATAAGTGCGTTCTGATCATAACACAGACTGACCATAGTTCTTATTCATGTTAAAGTCGTTTGAAAAGCTTTGGAAAGCCATAAATGCAAAAGAATATGGGCACATCCAGAACCACAGTGCCTTTAAAAGTATTATTTGTGACGTCTCAAATGTGCTTGTCATAACCGATTTCGAGCCACTGTGGTTGCACAGTTGGGCCACACATGGGCATATGCAACAAACTCAGAGAAATGGAATGGCGGTGACCATTCAAGCGTTACAGAGTGCGTACAAAGCGTGTGTACGCGACGTACGTGGGGCGTGCGCGCAGAGACGGGCAGCTGTGGGTTTGGGAGCAGAGGAGGAGGGAGGGGTGGTGTGGGTAGTGAACGGCGATGGGCAAAGAGAAGGAGTAGCTCACCATTCATCAGATACAGGCTCTTGGACTGGATGTTGTCCTCCGCAGGGTCGTAGTCAAAAATGGATCCAGGGTTGGTCCGCCACACACGCAAGTCTGAGGGCACGGAGGCAAACGTCGGAGGCGGAGAGACCACGGGGCGCAGGTGAAGCGTGGCAACGCGGCCAAGGCGCGACTCAAGACGTCATTGGCCGCGTCTAAATAATTTTAATACTGTGGCTTTTTTGTTTACGGTCTCCTGCAAGTATGCACATTAATTGCGGCACCTAAACTCGGGAACTCCTTGCCCTTTGAGGTCAGGACTTCCAAGGCACTACAAATCTAGACTAAAAACACATATGTTTAAAGTGGCTTTCTCTCTCTTTAGTTTTTCAAACGTCTTTCTCACTTCTTCCTTTGTTTGGGTGACGTTAAATTATATCCGCCTTTTCAGACATAGCGCCCTGAGGAGAACGGTTGTTTAAGGGTGCTTTATACCATACTTTTATTGTACACAACCGTGGTGATGGACACAAAGACCCCCTGTATAGCCTTTAAACAGACTGTTGGGGCAAGTGCTGTTAGCACACAACACTCAAGGCCGGCACGGCACACGAGGGGCTGGGTGGCTAACACCACGCCCGGCCACCTTTATATCTGTAGTGGCGATGCTCACAAATCACATCAGGTACTCATTTTAGGCCGAGTCGACCGAGGGGACGGCCCAGGACCGGTTCAGATATTCGTCACTGGTGTTGGCCGTGAGTGGGAATCGAACCCGGGTCGCCAGGCTCGGAGCGCTACACTACCACTCCCCACACGCACGCGCACACACACGAACCGGCAGTGGTCTCCTGCTCGGCCTCAAGGCGCCGCTGCTCGATCTCCACGGTGCGCCGCTGGATGCCGCGGTAGCTGATGTCGCTCACATCACGCGTGTTGCGCTTGACGCGCTCCATGATGGGGTCGTCCACCACGGCCGTGAAGCCCTTGGCCTTGATGCGCTCAAAGTCCTCGTGGTACTTGACCTGCGCGGCGTGACAGCGGGCAAAGCGGGGTCAGGGAACGCAGTGCGAGACTCAACGGACGGCCGTGGCGCCTCCAACCACGGTATCTGCAGTACGAGTCATGGAGGTTACAACTTTGTAGTTAAGCATCCCAGTAGCGAAGGTGAAGGCAGCAGGGGCAGCCCTGCAATTCCTTACTCACGCCACTGCTGGCGGAAAGGGCTTCCCTCGAGGGAACTCTCGAGAGTATTTTGGTCTACTCCTCCACGCTGGCCAGATGTCTTGGAAGAAGTTAGAGTGCCGACACTTTCCTCCCGCCATAACACGCGGCCTGCCGATCAACTCGCTGCGGTTGAGCCAATTTACACTGCGGGGCGGGGGGAATTCAAGGAGCTTGTGCCATCGTTTCAACCGCCACGGCAAGTAGATCCACCCGGTGACCTGTGGACTCATTCTAAGAGTGATTTAACAAAGTGTAATTTTAATGGGGAATTTCTATCAAATTAAAATTTAGCAAATTTCTGAATAATGACCACTGAATGTAATTGGAATTAAAAAAACGGTTGCCAAAGGGAACTATTGAATAAATGTACCCTCGTTGTGAAGTTACATTAAGATTAAGACTGCTGAGTTTCAATTTTAACTGATGACCCCCAATAAACCAGTCAAATTACAAAAATAATTAACACCGGTGTTTATCCAACGAACAATGATGGTTGCTGCATTTGTGTTGATATTACCAAATAACCCAGATTTCTGAAATTGCAAAAAAAAAATACAGGACAACAGGACCTCTTCTTAAGATGCGCTGCAAAAGTAAAACGAACGGTGTAAATTCATTATTTAATTATATTACTTCCCCGGGGATATGCCCGGTGAAAGAAAATACATCTTAAAATTTCCCACTGGGATCCCAGTGCGGTCTCCAAATCTACGCCAGTCAAGTCTTTCTCCACTCTGCTTTCATTATAAGGCAGTATTGAGGATGCCTGTGGTGAGTTTTTATTGTCATCACTGTGCAGCAGAGTGCTTGTTTAGGTGACACGCAACGACACTGTTGAACGCGTTTCTCCATTGGTCCGATGTTAACCACATATTAACCATCAGCAGATGCAAGCTTTTTTAACGAGTGATCATAAAACTTTAGTCAGGAGTTCCATTGTCAAACCTTGCTGTTATTCTTTAAGCTTGGTGCCAAGTGGGCCCCGATAATGAACGCAGCAACTACAGAAAGACTAAAACTAGACTAAACTTTTGATTTTACCAGGTAAGACCCACTGAGCTATATAACTCTTTTTGAGAAGCGACCTGGCCACAAATGATAGGTCAACAAAGTGGCTCATCATGTGGAAGTTTATAGCAGCCAAATATTCTAAACGCATGTTTCTAAATTGTGGAGGGAAAAAACGGAGGGCCCAGATAAAAATCCGAGCGACCACGGGGAGAACACGCAAACTCAAAATATACAGCAGGCGTCAGGGTTGGGATCGAACCCACTACCTCCTGTAGACCAGGCGAGGTAGTTAACATCTCGCCATTGCGACAGCCTTCTGGACGTATTTTGAACTTCTTTCGCACCATATGTAGGCAACCATAATAGATATTTTTGGGTTAGATCGTGTAAATATAGTGCAAAACTAGCTACTACTGGCCAAGATTAATTAGAGAATCTATCGAAATTGAAAGAAATCAAAATAACTTTAACCGTTCGGATAGCTACCGTCTTAGTGCTGCGTGGAAGTGAATCATCAAATAATACATTATTAAAAGCATGCCTACAAAGGGCAGCGTACTTCAATAAGGATTACCGTTGGTAGGGCTATTTTAATAAACACAATAGACAGGAAGGACAAGTTCAAAGGGCCCCCCATAATGCACACGCATAATGTACGATGCCTCAGTAACCCCCCCCCCCCCCACATTGTGCAAGAGCGCAGAAGGGTGGTTAACACATCTACGCCTCTATATAAGGAACGAAACAGGAAGGCTTCTCCACAAATCTGGCTGTCGCCTGATGAAGCTAGTTGTAATTACTGGCGAAACGTCGTACTCAGATTGTAAATGTTGTGGCTTGGCTCTCCAGCACACCGCTGTGCTGCACTAGTGACGAATTGGCATGTTCTGTTTACGTGATAACCCTTACTAGTTGGCTGTGTAGGGTGATGGCGGGTTTTAACGACACATTTATATATTTACATGATCTAACCCAAAAACCTCTATTATGGATCATATTGGTCGCGAAAGCCTACTTGTTAAACATATGTAGCCAACCACGCTAATCAGAGGTGTGGGGGAAAGACAACAGAATGAACACAAAAAAGCAGCTCTAAAGAAATACGTTTTTAATCTCTGTGTTACTGCCTGTGTGCTGGTCTAGCTAGTCAAATATCACAAGGCATGGCTATGGAACAAATGGTGAGGAGACCCATGGTCCAGTCCTTCACCAGGCCGCACCAGGGTGTTACCGCGTGCGGGGCCGCGCTCATTACCAGGGAGAAGTTGCGCTGGTTCTCGCGCACGCGCCGCATCTCAGGTGTGTCGAGCAGGCAGCTGGCGCGGCCCTGCATCTCCCTCCTGGAGCGGTCGGCGTACAAGACCTGGCGGCGCGAGGGGTCGGGGGAGACAGAATGGTGACGTGGCCGCTAAAGTCTCGCAACGCCTATCGACGTACCGCTTACACGTTATGGCACGAAGGCCATTTCACTTCAGAATCAGGATATTTATGTATAGTGGAGGAATCCGATGATGTCCAGTAGGTTTCACAGATGTCCAGTGGGCATCACGTGGTCCGTGGGCCAGAGCAGAAATTTGGTGTCACCAAATGTTCATCGTGCCGACGTGTTTATACGGCCAATAAGAGTGGATCTTTGTAAACTCACTCAACTCAAATGGTAATCGCACAATCCGCCCTGTTGTTTGGCAATGCATAGAAGATAATTCAGAACGATACAACGTGTGAATGTGATGGTGGAGATGAGGTGAATGAAATCGATGAGAGGAAGCAATGGGGGGCAAATCTGTGATGCGCGAGTTCGGTGAAAGTGAAATTGATGACGGTAAATTACGATGATGAATGGATTCAATGGATGGGGTTAATGAGTGACAGTCAGTAACTCATAATATGAAGATGGAAAAGTAATGGTGGCGGTTATGAGGGGGAGATTAAAGGGGGGCGGGGGGTCATGACTTCGGGAATAATATATGAGTTTTGAGCGAGGAGCCGAAAGTCGTTCATACAACACAACACAAAACTAGGCAGCGGAGTCCGTATTGCAGTGTGGAATTCAGAGAAACCTTCGAGGAAAGAGATAACTTGGAGCGGTTTCAGGTTCACAAGATGGTGCCACAGGGTGGAGCCCCGTGTTATAGCACGCTGCCCCTGCCAAGCGTCACGCTGTCTCTAGAGCATGTGCTTGGCATCTTCTGGCCCAGGGAGAAATTGAACACTGCCAGTGTTACGTTCAAAAGGGTATCAATTTACGAGTGCATTGCCCCTTCTGAATGCGTTACACTAAAACCTAGTCGAGGCTTTTGTTATTCATGGCCAATCCACTAATATTCTTTCGTGGGCCAAAATTAAATTGTCTGCTTTATATAATATATAATGTAAAATTTTACAAAAGATACCACTTTAATGATCTGTAAATGGTAACAGGAAGAATGGCCGGGAGCGGTGCCAGATGAAGGGGAGTTTGAACCCTTTGTACATGAATTTATATGTACGTACAGCCCTTCTGTCAATCCACTGCTGGATGAGGGCCTCTCCATGCTGTGCGAGTCATGGGGATCGTTCGACCATACTTCACCACTCTGGTCGGTGTTGGCTGGTGAAGGTGGGGAGGACAAACGCGGGCACATGGAAGTGCAGTGTAACAACGAATGCTGCTGCACTGCCCCCTGCTGCCCACCATGTAACTCTATTACAACTTGTGCGTGATGGCTGCCCATTTCAGGTGGTATCCAGGCTCAACACCTGCTGAGTTTCTCTGAGATCTAACGAGATGGGGCACATTCCAGGTGATTTGAGTCCTACAAGGTGGGACCCTTTTAATCTGGCACTTAAAAGGATCTACATCTATGTATATAGCAATGTCTAGGAACTACCGCCACCCCACACCCAAACTAGTGGGGGAGTGCTAGGCACACACTTTTTGAGAGCCTCTATCAGCGCAGGAACCCCTGCAACTTTTTGCCAGAAATGCCATTGGGTTAATGTGGCCCATTATGATGCAAGTCGCGGTAGGTGCCCCCGCACTGTTCCCGTTTGGTGTAACGTGCACCGATGCCTACAAGATTGAGGGCGACGTTGGCACAAAAAATTAAGATTGACCGATCGATTGAGGTGTGCGTCACCAGCGGAGCGACCAAGAAAGAGGCAATGACACGGCCCCGACGGACCTCTCTCGAGAAGTCGCGATGCCGAGACGGGGGGAGCAGCGCCCCCCCCGGCACACACACACCCGGGCGTACCGCGCTGACGTTTCCCTGAGCGCGCTTCACGCGCTCCGTGTCCATGGTGGCGTTGATCGGGGTCATTTTCGCGAGCTGCTCCTTGTATTTCACCTGCAAGGCAAGCGAGGCATGCGGATTACAAACACCTAGCTTTAATTATAGTCAGGAAATGCTTTACATTTTGAGCAGATGCTTTAAGGTGACTCTGTACTGTAATGGACCTATAATTAACAAGGATGAGTTTTGCACAATGTGCTGCCCTCTTGAGTTAAAAGAGAGGGAATGTTGAAGAGCAGCACAAATCAAGAGACGAAGCGCAAAGTAAACCATGGGTGCAGGCAGTGGCCAATACCTACAGCGACTCTCAGGGAAGCAAGCATGCACAGTTGTCGACTATTTTCCTAAACCACAGCTAGCATGAATGGCCAACAAGATGGAACCAATATGAAAGCAATCGTATGTAAAACAATCAATAGAAATACATCATCATTGTAGCTCGGTTCATTTATCAGTGTTTGCTTTAGTTAAACACAATTGTCAATGTTGTGGGTGTGCTGAAGTAGTAACTAATTGGCACATTTTGTTGACGTGTCAAACCTTACTAATTGGATGTGTCGGGTGGTGGTGGGTTAACGACAAATTTATATTTACGTGATCGAACCCAAATACCTTTATTATGAGTATTTTTCTTGTGAAAGTTTTCAATGGGTAGTACTCCAGACTGATTGGTTAACATGTATACGCCGCAAGGTTTGTGCGGTGTTCTGACGCCACCGACTTCTAGATCTGAACTCCAGAGAGCAATAGGGGTTGTGAACGATCCGAGGAAAAGTCATCTCCACAGAGATCACGTGGAGACATTTACAGACGTTTACAGACCGACGACGAAAGCAATTTCTGATAAGAGCCTTCGCCCGTCATCACTTTGTTGCTCTGCGGCTCGCTAGGATCCATCATATTATCGATGCAAGATCCTCCTCTATGAAAATGACCCTCGGATGCGAACCGCCGGTTCGAATGAATGACGACACAATCGAGAATCGCTGTCATTCCACACGGGAGCGAACTTCGCTGAGCAACGTTTTATAAAAAGTGGCGTCTGAAAATCAAAACACCACCGCGATGTTTGCAGAATAATATAAAGAATACATATACATAAAATTCACCTTTTAACGCGCAGCGCAACATTCGCTCGCTCTCGTAGAGAGGGAAAGACCCAGCGGCGCGAGGAACCACAGACGAGGGCGAAGGCAGTCACATGGTGAGCCGGTGTCAACAATTGCACAAGCTCTGCCGTCCTCTATATATTAAGGTGCTATTGGTCGATTAATAAGTGTTTACATGTGGGAGGAAACCGGAGCACCCAGATAAAACCCACGCGTTCGAGGGGACAACGCTCGATCCCATAAGGACGGAAACGGCGGAGTCCAAATTTTTCCTGTGCTGCCTTCTCCTGGCGAGCCAGGGTATGGGACCTCCTCGACGCCCACAGGAAGGGAGTTTCGTCATATTTGTGTGATGATCCACCAATCCTCGCTGCTGCCTCCACAGTGTTGAGTTATGGGCAGCGTGAACAATCACCTTTCCCTCTCATTGGTGGTTAAAGTAACGTGAGCCTTTGGATGTATCTATGTAGTTGAGCTTCTTTAGCAACGTACGTAGACAACCGCGCTAATATACGTATGTACGTTGCACTTCTTTTGCACCGTACGTAGCGAAACCGCGCTCATCGGAGGTGCGGGGGGGGGAAGAACAACAAACGCCTACTGAAGCCGTAGCGTGACCGCGAGTGAAGGCGCGTCACGTGGGTGGTGTGTGGGTGCACGCGGAGCGGGCTTGAGGACTCACCATGCTGATCAGCTTTTGGTTCTCTCGTGCGCGCTGGTACTCGGGCGAGTCCGCCACGACCGTGGCTGTGCCGATTTGTTCCTTGTATTTAATCTGTGCGGGGCGGCAGGGCGTGCGAGCGGTTACAGAGCGATCGACTATAAACACGGGCACTCGTGTGCGGGCAGGCATGACGTCATTGATGTCATTAACACTCTTCAGTGCCAGATGGGTGAAACGACGTACTCGAATTATAAATGTTGTGGGTTTACTCTCCAACACACCGGTGTGCTGTACTAGGAACGAATTGGCATGTTTCGTTTACGTGTCAAACCTTACTCAGTGGCTGTGGTGCTGGCGACGGTGGGAAGAGTGGTGGTTCTTGGTGTTTGCGGTGGCGATAGTGGGAAGAGTGGTGGTTGTTGGTGTTTGTGGTGGCGATGGTGGGAAGAGTGGTGGTTGTTGGTGTTTGTGGTGGCGATGGTGGGAAGAGTGGTGGTTGTTGGTGTTTGCGGTGGCGGCGGTGGGAAGAGTGGTGGTTCTTGGTGTTTGTGGTGGCGATGGTGGGAAGAGTGGTGGTTCTTGGTGTTTGTGGTGGCGATGGTGGGAAGAGTGGTGGTTCTTGGTGTTTGCGGTGGCGATGGTGGGAAGAGTGGTGGTTGTTGGTGTTTGTGGTGGCGATGGTGGGAAGAGTGGTGGTTGTTGGTGTTTGTGGTGGCGATGGTGGGAAGAGTGGTGGTTGTTAGTGTTTGTGGTGGCGATGGTGGGAAGAGTGGTGGTTCTTGGTGTTTGTGGTGGCGGAGGTGGGAAGAGTGGTGGTTGTTGGTGTTTGTGGTGGCGGAGGTGGGAAGAGTGGTGGTTGTTGGTGTTTGTGGTGGCGACGGTGGGAAGAGTGGTGGTTGTTGGTGTTTGTGGTGGCGGAGGTGGGAAGAGTGGTGGTTGTTGGTGTTTGCGGTGGCGGAGGTGGGAAGAGTAGTGGTTGTTGGTGTTTGTGGTGGCGATGGTGGGAAGAGTGGTGGTTGTTGGTGTTTGTGGTGGCGACGGTGGGAAGAGTGGTGGTTGTTGGTGTTTGTGGTGGCGATGGTGGGAAGAGTGGTGGTTGTTGGTGTTTGTGGTGGCGATGGTGGGAAGAGTGGTGGTTGTTGGTGTTTGTGGTGGCGACGGTGGGAAGAGTGGTGGTTGTTTGTGTTTGTGGTGGCGATGGTGGGAAGAGTGGTGGTTGTTGGTGTTTGTGGTGGCGACGGTGGGAAGAGTGGTGGTTGTTGGTGTTTGTGGTGGCGACTGTGGGAAGAGTGGTGGTTGTTGGTGTTTGTGGTGGCGATGGTGGGAAGAGTGGTGGTTGTTGGTGTTTGTGGTGGCGACGGTGGGAAGAGTGGTGGTTGTTGGTGTTTGTGGTGGCGATGGTGGGAAGAGTGGTGGTTGTTGGTGTTTGTGGTGGCGACAGTGGGAAGAGTGGTGGTTGTTGGTGTTTGTGGTGGCGACGGTGGGAAGAGTGGTGGTTGTTGGTGTTTGTGGTGGCGACAGTGGGAAGAGTGGTGGTTGTTGGTGTTTGTGGTGGCGACAGTGGGAACAGTGGTGGTTGTTGGTGCTTGTGGTGGCGACGGTGGGAAGAGTGGTGGTTGTTTGTGTTTGTGGTGGCGACGGTGGGAAGAGTGGTGGTTGTTGGTGTTTGTGGTGGCGACAGTGGGAAGAGTGGTGGTTGTTGGTGTTTGTGGTGGAGACAGTGGGAAGAGTGGTGGTTGTTGGTGTTTGTGGTGGCGACAGTGGGAAGAGTGGTGGTTGTTGGTGTTTGTGGTGGCGACGGTGGGAAGAGTGGTGGAATGTTGGTGTTTGTGGTGGCGACGGTGGGAAGAGTGGTGGTTGTTGGTGTTTGTGGTGGCGACAGTGGGAAGAGTGGTGGTTGTTGGTGTTTGTGGTGGCGACAGTGGGAAGAGTGGTGGTTGTTGGTGTTTGTGGTGGCGATGGTGGGAAGAGTGGTGGTTGTTGGTGTTTGTGGTGGCGACAGTGGGAAGAGTGGTGGTTGTTGGTGTTTGTGGTGGCGACGGTGGGAAGAGTGGTGGTTGTTGGTGTTTGTGGTGGCGACAGTGGGAAGAGTGGTGGTTGTTGGTGTTTGTGGTGGCGACAGTGGGAACAGTGGTGGTTGTTGGTGCTTGTGGTGGCGACGGTGGGAAGAGTGGTGGTTGTTTGTGTTTGTGGTGGCGACGGTGGGAAGAGTGGTGGTTGTTGGTGTTTGTGGTGGCGACAGTGGGAAGAGTGGTGGTTGTTGGTGTTTGTGGTGGAGACAGTGGGAAGAGTGGTGGTTGTTGGTGTTTGTGGTGGCGACAGTGGGAAGAGTGGTGGTTGTTGGTGTTTGTGGTGGCGACGGTGGGAAGAGTGGTGGAATGTTGGTGTTTGTGGTGGCGACAGTGGGAAGAGTGGTGGTTGTTGGTGTTTGTGGTGGAGACAGTGGGAAGAGTGGTGGTTGTTGGTGTTTGTGGTGGCGACAGTGGGAAGAGTGGTGGTTGTTGGTGTTTGTGGTGGCGACGGTGGGAAGAGTGGTGGTTGTTGGTGTTTGTGGTGGCGACAGTGGGAACAGTGGTGGTTGTTGGTGCTTGTGGTGGCGACGGTGGGAAGAGTGGTGGTTGTTGGTGTTTGTGGTGGCGACGGTGGGAAGAGTGGTGGTTGTTGGTGTTTGTGGTGGCGACGGTGGGAAGAGTGGTGGTTGTTGGTGTTTGTGGTGGCGACAGTGGGAAGAGTGGTGGTTGTTGGTGTTTGTGGTGGCGATGGTGGGAAGAGTGGTGGTTGTTGGTGTTTGTGGTGGCGATGGTGGGAAGAGTGGTGGTTGTTGGTGTTTGTGGTGGCGATGGTGGGAAGAGTGGTGGTTGTTGGTGTTTGCGGTGGCGGAGGTGGGAAGAGTGGTGGTTGTTGGTGTTTGTGGTGGCGATGGTGGGAAGAGTGGTGGTTGTTGGTGTTTGTGGTGGCGATGGTGGGAAGAGTGGTGGTTGCTGGTGTTTGTGGTGGCGATGGTGGGATGAGTGGTGGTTGTTGGTGTTTGCGGTGGGAAGAGTGGTGGTTGTTGGTGTTTGTGGTGGCGATGGTGGGAAGAGTGGTGGTTGTTGGTGTTTGTGGTGGCGATAGTGGGAAGAGTGGTGGTTGTTGGTGTGTGTGGTGGCGGGGTTGGCGCAGCGGTTCGTGCTACGCTGCGCTACGATTCTGGCTACCCAAGTGCGATTCCCGCTCACAATCAATAACAGTGGTGAATATTCGAACTGCTTCTGAGCCTCCCCGAGGTCAACTCAGCCTCCGTGCCCGTTACCTCCCTATTCCCTTCACTCCCCGTTGTGTAAACATCACCGCCAGGGAGACAAAGGCAGCCCGGCGTGGTGCTGGCCAACCACCCTCTTGTGTGTCATGCTGGCCTTCATCGGTGCTACTCGCTAACAACATTTGCCTCAACAGTCTGTTACAGGCTACACGGTGGGGGGGGGGGGCTGGAATCTTTGGTCTTCATTTGTGGGTGGCGATGAAACGGGAGGCGGTGGAAGATGTCGGTGTTGGGGCCTCGGTGGGGGGTGAGTGGAGCGGCGCTGGGCGGACGGTCTTACCGAGCTGATGTGATCCTGAGTTTGCTTCACGCGGCGGATCTCTGGCGTGTCTTTGAGTGAAGTGCCGGCCTTAATATGGTCCTTGTACAAAACCTTGAAACACAAAGCACTTATGTAAACTTGCGCACACACACAATGCACAAACAATTGCATATTTAATGACCTTCAATATAACCATGAAGTCAACCCGAGGGCGAAATAATACTGCAATTGTAAATAATGTCATTCCAAGACCCAAAGAATATGAATATAATATAATTCCATTATAGAAGCGCACATGAAGGGCAAACACCTGAAGGTAAGTAAGACATTAGATAAAGTGATTCGTATGTCGATTAAAAACAGGATTTGGGAAATATGTTCCTCCTCGACGGTGCAGAAAGATGCGATGCAGCCAGTGTAATTATGAAGTCTACTCGTGCAGCGATGCATCATTTGAATACACCAGCTCTACGTGACTCTGTGTGTCGTAATGCCAGCCCTGGTTTAGCGAGGGTGTGTGTGAATAAATGTGCTCTTTAAAATCCCAATTAATAACCCATAACTAAAAAAGCACAACATCATGGTAACCTGTACTCTATAAATAATAAATTCGTAACATGCAATACATTGACAAAGTGTGAAATCTGACACGGGAGTTTAACGAACAAAATTAAATTATCCAACTTTATTTTGTAAATTAGGACAGTGGATGTATGAATAGATTACTTTCACGCGGCCTATTATACAAGGAAACATGGTCGATGCAATAAGTTGCTTCATGGGTAATGTTGTTGGTGTTTTTTTGATAAGCGATTTTTATATTTTTTCAAGAGCTCAGGACACAGGAGGAATATCAGACGGTTTGGGCGAGACGGCGAATAACAAGACGTGCGATTGACGCAGCGCGTCACTGCACCACCGCGATTAGGGAATGGACAAGAGCACCTGGGCTCGCCGCTCTGCCATGTCAAGGGAAACGCTCGGGGGACAAAGTATGTCAAAGGGGAATGAAGGGAATAGGGGGATCATGGGCAGGAGGGAGGAGTAATGTCGTGTTTTTTAATAATCACAGATTGTGGACTGGGGGGGTGATTTGGAAGTGGGCGTGGATGGGTACCGAGCTGATGTTCTTCTGAGTGGCCCGGACGCGCTGCAACTCCGGCGTGTCGTTCACAGCGGTGCCCGATTTGATGCCTTCCTTGTACAAAACCTGTGATTGTTTACAATGGGCACGCGCATGCACGCAACGGGCACACGCACGCAACGGGCACGCAACGGGCACACAGACACACGCAAACACACGCAACGGGCACACGCACGCAACGGGCACATAGACACACGCAACGGGCACACGCACGCAACGGGCACGCACCCACGAACGCGTACGGAAAAGAGCGCATCCGGAGCACGTGCGCATTCATTCAAACACGTCCATACCAACACACAACAACGCACACCAACGCACATATACAGACACACAGACGCGCGCACCAACGCACATGCAAAAGCACGTCACGTGCATATATATGTGCACGTGATGACAGACACCAACACGTCACGTGTATGAATACATTCATACGAACACAGACAGGCACACACACCAAAGCAGACAGACAACAACCAAGATACACAAACACAGGTGCACAAATAGGAAGACACATACACACAAACACCAGCACATCACGTGTACACATAAACACATACCCATACAGACAGACACACACACCAACACGGACTCACACACGTGCATGCGCACACAACCATGCAGGCACATTAAAAAATCCACAATTTTACAAACACAAAGGTATCACAAATGTAGAGAGACACATATACAGTACATCGATACACATACCAAACACACACACACACACAGAAACATAGAGTCAGTATCATTGGCAATGTTTTATATTAATCTAAACATTGAATGGGTAACATAAATATTGTTGAACAAAATAACTGTCAGCAGCGATGTGAAGCCGTGTGAATTGAACACGAGGCATCGAGCAGGATTACTAAACACGGTGAGTAGAAATACAAACAGAATAAAAACGCGTGGCAGATCGCTTGTATTGAAAGCCGAAAGCTGCAAGAGGAACAGAAGACGCTGGCGTGGAACGGTGTGAGCAAACGTCGGGGGGACAGAGAGAGAGAAAGAGTGGGAAACAAACGCAAAGAGACTGACTGGCAGCGAAGTCGAGAGGGGTTGTTAGAGCGTGGAGAGAAATGCGAGGTAGCGACCTGCTGTATAGGAGGTAGGTGCCGAAGGGAAAGCTGTTAGGAGACTCGCAAAGGGGATGGTGAATAAGGACACGAGCGGAGGAGCGAACTGTGCGGTGCAGAGGTGGCCCACGCTCCCGTGGGCCAGGGCGAGTACCGAGCTGATGTTCTTTGTGTTTTCCTTAACGCGTCGCAGCTCGGGCGTCGCGTTCACCGAGGTGCCAGCTTTTATGTCGTCCTTGTACAAAACCTTGCGATGGAACCGCGCACATGCACAGGCGTGAGTGTACACACACACACGGCCACAAACGCACGCACGTGCAAGCAACCACGCACGTGAAACGAGTCAATTCGGGCCTGTCCCCACACCAGAACAAAGTCAATATCCGTTCCTTGTTAAAAAGAGGTTAAAAAGTGTGCACACCTTGGCGGATTAAATTCAGAGCAGGACATTTCTTGTACCCCTATTCCACTCGCACTTCCGAGCCGTGCCAGCACGGGACCAGCATGGGCATGGGTGGTTTCTCATTGGAATGTTACCGAGCCGAGCCGGAACGGAGCCGTGCTGTGCCGGCCTCAGCAAGACGTGAATCTGGCTCGGGTCCAAGCCGTGCTAGGGTTGGAGCTAATCTTCTTCTTCTTGTCGTGTGGCTGCTGATGTAGATGCAGAGCAACAACTACAATGTCACATTCAACTGCTCAAGCCAGATCACAACCGCGTCAAGTGGAGCTAATGACGGGTGCTAATGACGGTCTCGTGGCAGTCGGTACAATGCAAACACTGCATCAACGTGTCATCGCATCATTTAGCGTGCATCTTGACATCACGAATTCCACGTCAAAGCATGGCTCGGCTCGTGCAGTGGAAAAGGAAACCCGTGCTTTCTGAGCCATTGCCGTGCTGGTTCGGCTCGGTCCCAGTATGGCTCAAGATGCGCAAGTGGAAAATAAGTAAAATAGGCAGTGGGAACACCACGCAAGGTCAGGGAACTTCAGTTATCTAGTCCAGGTTCACACATTCTTCACGACAGGTGTGGCAAACACAGGTACAGGTACATAAAGAGTTTACAAGTTATTACGTGAAGACAAGGGAAAGCGTTACTCTACTAGCGTACCTGTGCTGGCCACATGTTTGCACACCTGTGTGGCTCTATTCGAGCCAGGTGATGCAACCAGTTTAGTGTTAATATGACATCACACAAGGTTGATTTATGTCGCGCCTAAATGTGTCCGCATCTCAAGACACCGTCCAGGAGCGGAGGGTTTATTTGTGTTGTAGAGTCAGTCCTAATATTGTGCTAGAGCACGGTGTTGAATGCAGCTGCGTCCAGAGCCCAATGTAACCTAAAAACTAGAAGAGAACAGATGTAACGATGCATTGATTCATCTATTTAGCTCGCAATACATGCCTAAATCACGTGTGTGGAGTAGTGATGTGTTGTACGTGTGTGTGTTGTATGTAATTGGCTAAGGGGTAGACTGCAGCCACTAGAGGCCGCAACATTTATCACTATTTTAAAACATTATAATCAATTCTTGAGTCTAGTTGCAATAATGTATTGAGTTGCTAATCGTTCAAATCCACGTCAAAAAAAGTACGTTTGCACTTGGACTATCATGTAACAACGCTCGCATCACGTGAATAATAAGATAACCGCGATGTTACAGGATGCCTGATGGTTCATGATCGAGCATGTGTTAATGTTACCTATGCTGTAGCAGTTACAGCTGTCATGATGAAATCGAATATTTAGAAAAGCACTTCGAATTTCGATTTAAAGCTTTCGTGACTGCAGGGATTCATCTTCTTGGTTCTTTCGGTAAAGTCACGTAGAAGGGAAATAATAAAATAATAAAAAGAAAACATAATAAAATAAAACATAATAAAATAATTCTGTGAGAATTATTTTATTATGTTTTATTTTTATTATTTTATTATTTCCCTTCTACGTGACT
This sequence comes from Lampetra planeri, assembly GCF_965212315.1. Taxonomy (NCBI): domain Eukaryota; kingdom Metazoa; phylum Chordata; class Hyperoartia; order Petromyzontiformes; family Petromyzontidae; genus Lampetra; species Lampetra planeri. The sequence goes on from NC_136127.1 coordinate 2,126,402, forward strand.
TAACCGAAAGAACCAAGAAGAAGCACTTCGAAGTTAGCACGAAATCGGTGTTGCATTGTATTGCTCCTTGAACAGAAAGAAAAATCACCAGTGACACACAGCCACGGTCAGTTAATGTGAACCCCCCCCCGTCAACACGCCCGCAGCGGTTTAGCTGCCCAGAGTTAAGAGCTATTCATCAGCCTCACAAATTCAAACAACAATCCACTCCAACCGCACACACGCACGCGCACGCAAGCTCGTTAGGAGTCGTGAGCTGCAAATTGGAACGTTAGCGCGCGCCAACAGTGCACGAGGAAGCAATTAAAGTTGCGCGAAAAAAACCGAGTACAGCGAGGGGGAGAGGTGGTTGAGGAAAAAAAAGGCGGCATCATTGGAGGAAAACTGTTAAGGATCACAAGGGGGGGGGGGGGGGGCAACAAACGGACAGACAAGACAGCGCGTTTTGCGCTTTCGGCAAAGGGTTTTGGGAAAGTACCGAGCTAAAGTTCTTCTGGTTTTCCTTGACGCGCTGGATCTCCGGCGTGTTGGACACGGTCGTGACCTTGCCCTTCTGACTATCGGCATCTGCTTTGTACTGCAGCTGTTGGGGTGGTCAACCGTGGCAGAGGAGAGAGAGAGAAATCGCGCGCCAGGAAGTGTTTAGCGATTGTCCCAAAAACAAATGCGCGTTACAGACACAACAATCTAAAACTTTCAATGTCATTCACACGGGCGGGCTTGGATATGCGATGTGATGGCGGTGTATCAACTACAGTAGTCCCTCGGTTAACGTTTTTTAAAACTACTGTTAATCGATTATAGGAATTATACATTAAAAAGCATTTATCCGTTCCAAGACGATCCGAAGTTGACCTTTTTGACCCTAAAACAAAGTTTATAACATTTAAACACTCAATGTTAATAATAAACATTATAAGACCGTATTGAAGGATTAATATTAATAGAAACACTTACAAAGCGTACGGTTTGGCCAAAATTTGCACCTCCACGTGCATAACGTAAACGTGCCCATTGAACAAAATATTTACTTTAGTTGAAATCACGGGGTCCTATGGGAGGCGAAATGTTAGCCAAAAAAAGCGCTAACCGATGTCACCGTTAATCGAGGGACTGCTGTATAAGGAACGCCATTCTCGAGAGGTGGACTCGTAGTTAGTATGGGTTTTATAAAGATCTCAGCTGTAGGGTAGGGTTTCTACAGCATTGGGAATTGGGGCCAGAATACTCTGGCTGTTATCCAGGAGTGTGTGGATATTATCCAGCACATATGGACGAGCCATGAGTGAGTTCAGATGTCGGAAACCATTATATAATAGATGGCTCACTCCAGAAGAAACCTCGCACGGTCATCCGATTACTCACTTTTGGCAGGAGATTAAGGTTGATCAAAAGAAATACTCCTTTTGAAAATACATTTTAAAGTGGGGGGATTCTCAAGTGTACGCCGCTCTTTGGGGCCCCTGCAAAAAAAAAGGTGGCGCTTTGCAGGCCCACCATGGGGATTAAATTGGATAGAAATGGCAGTCACACCTAGTCGTGACCCGCGCAAGGGGAAGTCAATTAAATTAAAACAAAGTGGTCGGAGACATCCTGCATGTGTTTTCCACATTGCCCATGCCAGGTGTAACAAATTGAGGGTAAATGAGGGTGGAACCCGATATAGAAGAGCGGTTCCCGAGCTCGCCAAGCGAGGCACTTTGCAGAGCCGATGATTCAGAATCAACCGTTGTCTTGGCACCTGTGGGGGGGAATTACTTTTGCTGCGAGGTAGGCAGCCAACACCCCCACCCGGGTGGGGCATTACCCGCAAAAGTAGGCCCCCCCACCTGTGCGATGGTCCGACTTCCAAAAACAAAACGATTCACTGTCATGTATTTAAATAAGAATATAATAATATACTTGGAGCACGCACACAGCATTTGCTCGCTCTCGAAGAGGGAGAATGGCTCAGATGCGCGTGGAGCCATAAACAAGTGGGGAAAGGCAGCCAGGTGATGAGCCAGCGCCAACCCATCCCCCACTCCCCATCCCCTGCAAGCTCTGCGGCCCTCTATATATTCAGGTGTTATCGGCCACTTCATGAGCGTTTACATGTAGGAGGAAACTTGAGTACCCCGAGAAAACCACCGACATGTGTGCGAGGCAGCAACACTCTATCTCGTACAGATGGAAGATGGTTCAGTCCACATTTGCCTTCTCCTGGTGAGCCAGGGTTACGGCACCTCGGCACCCGCAGGAAAGGAGTTTCATGACATTTGTGTGATCCACCAACCCTTGCCTCTACAGTGCTGGATCATAGATGTGTGCGCGCCACGGCTCGGCTATGTCCTTATCCAACTGTAGATTCTTATTATAAATCTGTTCTCCTATAACGCAGCAGTTGCGTTCCTGAAGAACATCACGTTATAGTAATCATATATAATATGGGGTGAAGCACTGTCCGCGATAACACATGAGATGCGTACGCAGGCTGGGTAGCATCTAGAAGCATCCAGCAGTATCCCACTGCCTTGTGCGATGCTACGCCGAGGCAGCCGTACAACCGCTCATTCCTACTCGCGCGACGCAGTTCTGTTTACTCAATCCCGTTATATCCAGTTCGCATCCGCGTTATGAATGTATCAGGTGTTCCCTGATACATTCATCGCGCTATATCCAATTCGCATTATGAAATGTACGTTCAAGGGTAAAGTAATAACAAGGTGACTACAGTAAAACCTCTCATTGTCAATGATCAGTTTTAATCTGTGAGGATCTCTATTGTAGCTGTACAACAAATCTGTGCATGATGGTTCGTAAAAGGCCGAACTGTGGAGGTGGCTGGATGGGCTTAGAGGTCAGAGCACTTCACTGGCACGGGTACTGCACTCAGTTTGGGAATAAATAAATCGATTTGATTACGATGCGTTGAACAACGCTCCTAGTGGCCGAGTGGGTGGGACAGTGCTGCAACCCTGCCGTCGAGAACAGGCGGTCCACATGGAGGAATCTCGAAGGTAGCTCTCTGATGTCTGCTTCTACGGGCCGTGATGCCTGCGCTTCCTGCTCTACTGAAAGTTTCCTAATGATACAGAACCGTGGCAGCGTAGTTGGGCTTGAAATGGGAAAAGATTGCGAAACATATTAAAAAATATCACGCTCTTTGAAAAATAGGCACGCGCCTGGGTGTGGGCCCCATATATTTACCCTGCATACATTTGCAAAAATTTCAAGGCAGCATTATTGAAGACTATAAACGCACAGATTAACAAATGTGCATTTTAACAAGACGAATATATTTGAACTATTTGAATTCGTCCGGCAACGTTTCTGTTAATCGACTGAAAACCAATTTGTTACGTGTCTGAATGGCTGTAATCGATTCAATAAAAAAAATAAACACTCGTCAACAACAGTGCCTGCAAAGAAATATATATAAATAATCGGCGACGTTTCGGGAAATGACCCTTATTTATAGCACATAGTTCATTCTTGTGTAAGGAGCATAAACTATCACGCGAACTCCAGTCATCCTGGCAGCAGCGGCTTTTAGCTGACCATCGAACAAAGATGGCCACCGCATCGCACGCTGTGAGATGCGCTTCTGCGGCCGTCTGGAGCGCTCATCCTTCAGATATTAGGATGCCACTGGGAGCTATGCACTTTTAAGTGTAGGTTGTAAACTCAATTCTTTAGAACTGCTTTTTGTGTTAAGTTTGTTGTTCTTCCCCCGCACCTCCGATGAGCACGGTTGGCTATGTACGGTTCAACATACATGCATAACACGCCGGTGGCATAACCCGGCCAGGTCACATGTTATAGGTCAATACTGTAACCCGATTAGTACTCAAAAAGAGGACTAAACTGTAAAGCATACACCACAATGAGCAACCGTAATTTCCGAGCAGAATGTAACAGCCACAACATTCGAGATGTGAGCTGTTAACCTGAGGATGGGGGGTGTAATTATTCTCCAGCGATACGGCGTAGCCATTTAAATGTTGTGAGATTCCTCTCCAACAACAACAACAACAACACCGCCGCCAGTGCTGCTGGTAAATTTGGCCACGTTTGATTCACGTGACACTTGTGTTCATTGGCCGTGTCAGGTGGAAGAGGGTTTACGAAACACAACATTTTTACACCACGACCTAATCCAAAAACACAATTATGAATTATAACATTGGTCGTAAAAGCTGAACACCAAACGAATGTCAGCGGTAAAACACAAATCACTCGGCATGACTATGCCACAATAATGCGCAGGGAATAACAATTGGGTTACTTATTACCATGACAGAATTCATGTTGGGCTCCCATTCCAGTCAATGGATATTTAGCACGGGAATCACCCGTAGGTAAACTGCCATTCCTGCAGGAATCATCCATGGTAGATGTGCGGTATTTGGATCTGATTCTTGCAAGAATGGAGAAGCATTCTTTGGTTCTTTCGGTTAAGTCACGTCTAAAGATAAAATAATATATTAAAATAATAGCGACGTTTCGATTGCAACACAAGCAATCATCATCAGGCATAAGAGATATAGCAACAAAAATCTAACTAGAAAACTATAGACAGACATACAAGCAGACAGACATCACAAGGACACACAGAGAGAGGACACATATCGGCACAGAGAGAGGGGTCGTTTTTGTGACGGTCCCTTATATATAGGGAGGGGGGGCGGGGACGGAGAGAGGGAGGGGGCAGAGAAAATTAGCATATCAATGAGTGGACGGCAACGTGTTGCTGCTGCGCAAGTAAGATGACGACGTGGCACGGCACGCAAGCTTGAAAATTAGGAGAAAGACACACTAAAATTAAATAACCTCGCAAAATATCGAAATGTGATGTAATGCAACACAGAGAGTCGGTCAACACACAATTAACGCATAGCCTGGTTGATTACGTATTTCAAAGATTGCTAAGTTAGAATTTAAGTGTGAAAATTCCAAAAAGACGTGACTTAACCGAAAGAACCAAAGAATAATTCCTGCAGTCACGAAAGCTCCAAAAATTAAGAATGGAGAAGCACTAACGGCCACGTGTACATGACAATGAAGAGGTATCAATCACCTGACCGCGACCACATCTCAATACACTGTGCAAATAGGGGTGGGGGGATGTGCACCAGGAGGGGGGCGGGGCGTGGAAGAGAAGAGGGATTTGTGTGAAGGTGCAAATGGAGGCCCTTCTCAGAGAAGAAACGCTCAGCGCCACGGCCCGGGGAGACTATCGTTGACCCTAAAAGTAAATCGAGGAAAGTCCGGACAGTGAGGACACCAGGGGAAGGGTGTAAGCACAACTGATTGCAATACCATTCATGCTATTACTACCAATTCATATGATTTGATCCTAACACTGTGATATTTGTGTCTATATCTTCGAGGATTTCCACGATATAATTGTTATTATGCTGTCACGTACTCCAAGTACAAATACAGATTCTTAAAGAGTTATTCAAATGCAGTTCACTCAACATCAGCCTGCCACGGGTCTTCTTATTGCGCCAACTTTACAATCTAAAACTTTACAAACAAAATATTTCCAAAAAACAAAACGAGCATTTTGCAAAACAGACGACACAGTTATCGATGGCCTTATACCGAATGTTGTGTGACAGGACCGTTATACCGCGGCACCATGAACACCTACGCGCATTTTTCACCAGTTGCTTGGAGAAGGCTTTAGCTCGATGGGAGGGCCCACGATTATCAACACGCACGAGGGGGGGGTGGGGGTTGTGGAGACACTGACCGAGCTGAAGTGCTTCTGGTTTTCCCTGACACGGTGCAGCTCCGGTGTCTCCATCACGGTTTGGTACTTGGACATGGCTCTCTGCGCATGTTCTTTGTATTGTTTCTGTCGGAGCGCAGTCAGGCAAAACGCACGGTGAGCGCTCCACGCTGCCTCGTGTCATTGTGTCCAAGTCAAGTTCCACAGTTTAACACCTAGCAGGAGGCTTTTGCGACAAATATCATCCATAATAAGAGGGTTTTTTTGGGCTAGATCGCGTAAATATAAATGTGTCGTTAAACCCACCACCACCCAACACAGCCAATTAGTAAGGTTTGCCTTACTAATTGGCTGTTACTGGTTCAGTATAGTGGTACGTTGTGGGTTCAACAACACATTTATATTTACGCGATCTAACCCAAAAAACCTCTATTATGGATAAAGTGCCACACATTTAAATTAATGGGAGGGAAATGAAACGTGCATAATGACGCCACCTAAGAATAATTACTGCTCTGCACCAGGAAACCCACTCTGTTTCAGGAGGTTCCTGCATTCGGATGATTGGCCAACACCATATGGGAAGGAATCAGAGGACCCAGAGGAAGTGCAGAACAGGGTAAGAACACACAATGTCCGGAGGCACAGGTGTTACCACTGCCCCACACTGTTGTTGCCTTTTGACGTGGCTGAGTTGTAGTTGTGCTGTCCATTAAAAACCTGACGCTTGATTCATGGCAAAAAAAAGGCTGAAAGGTAATGCTCAAGCATGTCATTGCGTCACTCTCGTGACATCACCGTGACATCACTGAGACATCACCCCAAACATTTAAACATGAACACAGTGTAAACAACGCCGTTATTAAATCACGTGCTTTGGTGGCACGTGTGACCTTGACTCGACGGCCTCCCTTCTTATTAACGACAATTTTAACCTGTGACGGACATCCAAGGACACACGGGTATAGGTAAATATGTACAAGCTCAGCGCTATTAGTTTTGCGGGTTACGTCTCCCTTTAAGAAATGGAATGATGCTGTCAACCGCTGTGCACGTGCGTGTCATGACGGCGTTGGACTGCGTGGCGCACCTGGCTGGTGATGGTCTTGACCTGCTGAGCGTGCAGGATGTCTGGGGTGTCCACGACGGTGGTGTAGCTCCCATCACCCGTCTGATTGTACTTCGCCTGTGAGCAAGTGGAAGGAAAATGGGCGAGGGTAAACAGCTGTAAGTTAACATTGTTAAGCCTACAATGTATCAGAATCTGAACATTTATTAATCCTGGAGAAATCCGATGAGCTATAAAGATATTTTTTCACAGACGTCCAGTAGGGCGGGGCAGAACGTTACAACAACAAACAATACAAAAACACGATAAGAGTGCAACGTTTAGGAAAAATAAGCGAGTCACTAAAATAAATAAATGTACATAAAGTATATAAGATCACATTGCAAAAGTCTATCAATTCCTGCCAGTTTTTCAACAATAAATGCAAGCTTGGGAAAGGCAGAAAAACAACAACAACAGTCCCAGACCACAATAAGATTCCACCAGTCCCTCAATAAAATTGCACATTAATAATAAAATAACATTGGAGAGGGGACTCCATTGCATTCTTTGCACCAGGGCCAATGCCAACCACGCCACTGATGGCGAAGCCCTTTAGCCAAAATCAACCAAGCGTATGCTGATTAATAATCTTCTCTCAATGCAATAGCGTGTTTTGTTAATACTAATTCGAAATAACAATTGGGGTGGATATCTGTCGTGTGAGAATTGCCTGCAGAAACGCTCCTATTTTTTACATATTGTTACCCCGACTTTGTTGATCTCGTCCAAACGATGTCTATGCGTTGTCTCGAGCAAGCGTGGGATCTAATTGATACATTTGTTTGTAAGGATTGTTCATCTCATCGGTGAGTTAAAATAGTACTAATTGGCACGTTAAATGCTTTTGCACGTAACTTGCTTGGCTGTGTCGGGTGGTGGATGGGTTCTAGATCATTATGTGGCCAAATGAGATACCATTGGGCCACGTCAATGTTTCTGCAGCTGATAAATACATTTAAAGTTAAAAAGCAAAAAATCCACTCAGTGGAATAAGCAATAAATAATATAAGGCTGATGAATAGTGAGAAGTCACGGGGAAGACGCCACTCACTGGGCAATGCTTTATAATCCATGTCCAGTGTGGCCAACATTAACATCGTTAAAGTGACTAATACACTTTATTTTATACCTGAACCTCCTGAGACATGCACGGCACAAATAATAAATGAAGCACAGAGCAGACAACAGCGTCTGCTCTGCCTGGACCTCGCATGCCTGCTGTAAATGTGTATAAAGACAAAGATCCCCCATGTAGCCTTAACAGACTGTTGGAGCAAGTGCTGTTAGCGAGGCCCTATGAAGGCCAGCACGGTACTCGAGGGGGTCGTTGGTCGGCACCACACCCGACTGCCTTTGTCTTCCCAGCGGCGATTTTTACACACCACACTAGGTACTCATTTGAGGCCGAGTCGACCTAGGGGATGCCCAGGACCGGTTCAGATATTCGTCACTGGTGTTTGTGGCCGTGACCGGGAATCTAACTCGGATCGCCAGAATCGTAGCGCAGCGTAGCGGCCACCGCTGCCCCACCGCCGCCACCAACAACCACCACTCCCTGGGCTCGTAGTGCAGTTCGCAAACCACTACACTACCACTCCACACTGTGAATTTGTACACACACACACACGTTTTGAATTTAAACAACAAAGGCACGAACCTGGCTTAAGATATCGGTGGCATTCTTCACACGGTGGAAGTCGGGGGTGTCCAGTCCAGTGGTGGTCATCCCTCTGCCTCTGATCTCCGCCTCCATATCCTTCTTGTACTCGCGCTGTGAAGCCAGGGCAGGGGCGACATGCACACAAACCCCACGTACAAAACATGGCAGGATGGTGACACCGGGTTAAAACCCATGGCCGTATTCCCTCCCCATATAAATCGTCGTGTCCCTACGCGTGGTCCCCACTTGGCTGGGGCAGCGAGTCCAAATCCCCCCCCCCACCGCCATCGTACGGTCCTGCCGCACCGAATTTAAGTTGCTGCTCACAGAGTTTCTGTTCCCTTCCAATGGCGATTGGCGTATTGTACCGGGCTCACATTGTGTTGCAATAAAAACAAAATAGTAAGTAATATTTAAAAAAACGTTTTTTAAACACGCTTTTATAAAATGTACGAGTAACGGTAGAACTCCACGTAAGGGACCGCGACCAATTATAGCCAACGTCAGTTGACCGTGGACAATTAGACCAAAGCCGAAACATAACATGTAATAAAGAATGTTTAAAAATATATATTTTATTTTTCATGATAGAATATAGTATTGTCATCAGTATGACATAAGTATACCAGGTTTGCAGTCGATAGCACATTGGGAAGTGAATTAAATTTTAGTTACAAGATTTGAGGCTACAACAACGACAACAACAGAGTGAGTTGAAAGAAAGCGTGTAACAAAAACCCAACGGCTGTGCATGGTGGTGGGAAACGCCGTGGTCATGGCATCACGGCCATAGCCAGCTATGCGGATACAGCATCATAGACTTGGGAAGAATTGCTCTGCACGTGAGAGATTTCGGGTGGGTGGGTAGTGAACTCTAGCAAAGCAGCAGCTGAACATTCACCGGTTCAGGCTGGCGCACGAGGAAGTGTGAGCTCTGGCTCCGCGCCTCCCAAGTGCTCGATCGAACAATGTGCCCATTTTGCAATATGTGCCCTTCATGAATAGTGTATTATTATTCGAGATATACAGAACTCGTATCACAGTTCATGTTGAACTATCTTAAAAAAAATCAGTGTCCAAATCACAGGGTAAAACATGTATCATCCACTCATGACCAAAAGTTTTGTTTTTTTCAAAAACAGCTGCAAATGGCCATCGTTAAGTAACGTGACAACTGGTGAGCTTTAATAAATGGATTTAAGACGAATTGAGGAGTGGCGCTCCACCTCCTTTTCTCACCTGGCTCAGAATATGGGTGGCCGAACGGGCCCTGATCATGTCCGGTGTCACCTCCAGGCCAGTGAGGCCTTTGCCTTTAGTTCCCTCCTCCAGATCCTTCTTGTATTCTTTCTGTCGGGCGAATGCCACACACGGCGCGATGAGCATGGCCAGAAACAGAGGGCGTCATCGCCAATAACCGACGCCAATTCCCACTGAAACAAATTCATTGGAGACGCTGAGATCCTTATCCGTCAGCGGTTGTCATTCACATTTTTTGCCTGATTTGTTTTATGTCATTAACAGACTGTTGTTACATTTTGTTTTAAATGTCTGGTTTACAATGTTGACTCGAACAGGCTTGAGAAATAGATTCACTATCTCAACCTAAATACCGCCTCACAAATCTAAGAGATGAGATATATATTTTACGGAAAACACTTTCATTTAAAACACTTTTTAACAGCATATAATTATAGAGATCTCTGTATAAGCAAGACCCCCAACTGAGCAATCAGTTGATTTCTCTAGTTGCAGAGACATCCACATATGAGTGAAGTGATTCAGTTGCATGCAACCAAGTTGGCGCAACTACTCGCAAAGAGAATGCTAATGGCACACGGTTGCCATGGCACATGTGTAAATACAGCACAGCAAAACCTCTCAAAGCTGGACTCAATTTTAAATGCTTTCCCGAATAAAAAAAAAATCAGACCGGAACATCTTGTGCGCGCTAATTAAGCCACAAAACGCATTCGGATGCGGCATTCTCGAGTGATTCCTAGTGCATCGGTCTACCGTACAGCTGAAAGCTAACCATGTGAGAAATTCAACAACAGGAATTGTCAGACCCATTACCTGGAATATTTACCATTGTAATATATATCACAATGGTCCGACAGCTCTGTCCTAATGACGCTGTCTTTCCAACAGCTCTGTTCTTCACCTGAGGACGGCTGCTTGCGTTGTGGCCGAAACGTCGTGAGAATTTTATTATGTTGAATTTTTATTATTTTATTATTTCCCTTCTACGTGACTTTACCGAAAGAACCAAGAATATGAATCCCTGCAGTCATGAAAGCTTTAAATAAGAATAAATATTACGTAGCCTACCGATTAGCGTGGTTGACTATGGTTGGCTACATACGGTGCGAAAGAAGTTCAACATACATACGTGTGACTTACATTTAAGTGGTACACTTATCTGCTCAGTTATCCGAGTGCTCTATTTTTATCGTATTTATTTTTATTTGACTGTATTTAGCAAAAAACGAAACACTTTAAGTCCATCAGAAAATCTTTTCAGCCGTCATTTGAAACTTTACTGGACATCTGTGGAAAAGAGCTTGATAGCTCATCAGAATTTTCCGGTATAAAGATTTGGATTGTGAGCTCAGCTTTCTTCCTCTGCTTCGTGACGATGGTGAGTGAATAGAATTCAACTGCACAGTAGGCATTTTTAAGGTGTTGATAACTTGTAAACCGTGAGATATTTCATCACCTTCATTGAGTGTAATTAAATGTTTTAGGTGTGAATTATGTGTAAATGTAATACATTTTAACGATTATGTATTTAATTAAATAATGTTTTGGGTATCACAGAAAATCTCCCATTAACCAAAAATCACTGCCCCCAACGAGTCCCACTTCGGGAGGTTTTACTGGCATCAGGTTTTCTAGGGAAATGTACTCAGACTTCTTCATACATTGACCATGGGATGGCAAATAACATTAATGAGATTACGGGTAGGCATGTGGTTATTCAACCAAGCACAACACAGGGTAAACATATTAACAGAAAGCGATATCGGGGATACAAATCGCGATCGTCATTCCAATTTAAGGAGTTGCCATTCAGCAAAAAGCACACGGAGCAAAAAGCGTAAATTGCAAGGTTGAAAAATTCAACAAAAATTATACTTCCCTCCACCAAAAAAACACTCAAAAAAGCTAAAGAAAAAATCATCAGAAAGCAAAAAACAACTGACATTTGCAACGAAATAAAAAAACTGCAAAAAGGGCAGCGAATCAAAAAGGAAGCCAGCGGAAAAGAGAATGAAGCCAGCAAAACGAAAGTACAGCCAGCCAGCGGTAGCAGCGCAAAGACCAAGCAGTACAAGAAGCCGCGGTGAATCTACCTCATTGACCAGACCACTAGCGTACTTGGCATGCAAGTACGCTGGCGTGAACTCAAGCTCAGACAGGTTCCTGCCCTTCATGCCTTCCTCATAGCCTCGCTTATACTCTTTCTGGAAGGGAGAGGGTGGGGGGGGTGGAAAGGGTGGGGGGGACGTGAAAATACGAAGAGTGTGTCGCAGTGACCGTCATGGAGGAGAAGACGGAAAGCAACGATGAAGGAGACTACGTTTTTAAATGAATGAGTACAAAGTGGTTGAACTTGGGGTGTTAAGTTGTAAGATTCGGTGATTTTGCGCGAAGGTGGAGATGCGTGTGCTGGGTGTTGGGAGGCTATGAAAGCGTTGCACATCATTCATCTCGTCGTGCGGCAGTGGAAAAAAGGGCAGTGCCGATTATGCGGTACAAGTTGATGGGTACAAAAGCACACAGTTCAAATTGTATATGTAATTAAAATAACATAATAATAACCTCTATTTTATGAAGTGCCTTTAAATCGGAGTGTCTCAAAAAGCGCTGTACGTAAAAGTTAAGCTTACACTTATGAGCACAGATAAAATCTACACTCGTGAAGACAATCACACAAAAACGGTTTGCAGTGGTTCTCAAAAGATGTGAGCCACCTTAGAAACGTGTCAGAAAATCGACCAAAATATTGCAATATTCTTAGGTTCTTTCGGTAAAGTCACGTAGGTAAAAACATTAAAAAAACATTAAAAAAGTAAAATAAAATAAAAATCACGACTTTTCGGAGGCAACACAAGCTTCCGTCTTCAGGTGGTACCGTCACAGCCACGACAGCTGTATCAAGTAAATGAGAGATTGCAGGAGCTACCACTCCGTTTATATAATGGTTGGAGAAGGTGGTGGGGCAAGGGCCGCATACTTTTTATTAATATGGTAAGGTGAGGCTTAAGACTAAGAATAGACTGCATAACAAAGGTTGAGCCTTTATTATGGAGAGGTGCGGTTTGTGACGCGACCTGGGACAAGGAGACCACCACTAAACATGGTAAAACTGTAATGGTTGTCTGTCAAATAAGATTGGCAAATAAGTGTAGTTAAATCTTTTTTGCATGGTTAATCACATCTTTCCAATGATTACTAAGTTTGTACCCCTCATCACGGTTAAAATTATGTCTGTGTTTGTATATTTGTATGGCTTCGTATACAAACCTTTGATGGTAGCCAGGAGGTTTGCAGAGAACCTTGGTCTCGGAAAATACAATTTCATGAGAGCCCACCGAGTTGTAGCAATGATCGGCAACTCGTGATGACGGTTACAAACTGAGTAATCATTGGAAAGATGTGATTAACCATGCAAAAAAGATTTAACTACACTTATTTGCCAATCTTATTTGACAGACAACCATTACAGTTTTACCATGTTTAGTGGTGGTCTCCTTGTCCCAGGTCGCGTCACAAACCGCACCTCTCCATAACAAAGGCTCAACCTTTGTTATGCAGTCTATTCTTAGTCTTAAGCCTCACCTTACCATATTAATAAAAAGTATGCGGCCCTTGCCCCACCACCTTCTCCAACCATTATATAAACGGAGTGGTAGCTCCTGCAATCTCTCATTTACTTGATACAGCTGTCGTGGCTGTGACAGTACCACCTGAAGACGGAAGCTTGTGTTGCCTCCGAAACGTCGTGATTTTTATTTTATTTTACTTTTTTAATGTTTTTTTAATGTTTTTACCTACGTGACTTTACCGAAAGAACCTAAGAATATGAATCATTGCAGTCACGAAAGCTTCAAATCTAGAATCAAAATATTGCTTTAGTTGAAGAGAAGAGTGTGCATAGAATGTACATGCGTATACTCTATATGTGACGTTCATATGCAAATAATATAGCAATCAAGAAGAAGAAAAAAACAAGAAACAGTTTTTAGAACACAACAGTAAAGATGTCACGCTCACCCAACGTTCCCTTTAGCCTCATCTTTACGCACTATTCATACAATTTTATAATCATATAAGTGCACTGAAAGCAAACATTGCTGTTATATGTAATGCTGATGTAATGCAAGTGGCTGGCTGATCCCTAGATGGCTAATGCCCAAAGCAGGGAATGGACTCCACAGCACTGAGAGCCAAATTTCAGGCCTGGGCATGGATCCAAGGCAAAAAGAGTGGTCAGTGACTGCACAGAACATACATCAGACACATTTGATTTTGCAATTAACTCAGCCTATACTCTGCCTCTGATGAATTAATATCGAGTATGGACATCTCTCAAAAAAACTGGGATGTCCAAGACACTTTTATCAGCTGCTGTAGCACATCAGGTTCACATCATTGACCTGCAGCAGCTAGTCGTGAATAGGCAGACAGATCGAATGCGATTGTGACGAGTCTACTTGCAAAAGGTCATGTTGCGGAGAATGGATTTTACCTCGCTCTGCATTTGCTGCGTCTCCTTGTTTGTGACGTACGTAGGCGTCTCAAAGTCCAACATCCCCTTGCCCTTGTTCTTCTCGTACTCCTCCTTGTACTTGTACTGTGAAAGGGAGAGAGAGCGTGAGAAGCGGGCACAACGCACGCGGTGGAGTGATCCTTCCAGCCCTTGGAGAGTGCCACTCCACCACGGAAGAGGCGGCCATCTTAGCGGCCATGCTGTCGCAAAGATAAACTCCCAGCCAACTCAAGGTCTGGGATTCATTCGAATGAATCAGCACTTGCTTGGCAAGCTTGATGTGAACACCTGCACTCAACAAGAAGAGACGTGGTTCTGTAGGGAAAAAATACGCGAATTAGCCAGCGTGACAAGGATCGGCGTACTTGTGCGAAGCTGGCATCTGCAGCGTTCCCCCCGTTGGTGACTAAATTGTGCAGCTGTTTGGAAGGAAGGACGCGTATTTGTGTGTTCCATGTGAATGCCGCGTATTTGATCCTTTTGGCGGTACCCCGGGGTACCAAATAATACAAAATGGCCGAGGCCATTAAATATTTGATTTCTGGGACACTTTCTTTTCCAGCGGTGTACTTAACTCCGCGACCGGGGTATCAATCAATCCAATATCAGTGCCACTCCGCGATGTCGAAACGCCAAACATTAGCATCAAAAATCCGTTATCGAAAAATTCAACTTTGGAGAGTGCACCGTGCACAGCTCGTCGAGACGAGTCGATTGCCACATCGCTGACCATCAACTGAATAAAAATGACTGCATCACAGACATTATGCGAGAGCCGGGGTACTGCCATAAGGTTCATTTATCAAACACAAACACTCACTTGGACAAGAACCGCAGATATGGCTCACCCCTGAGTAGGATGATGGAGATCAGTTGTCAAAGTGTCAGTAGAGGTGCGATGTAGCCATTTTATAAATGGTTTCAACTTAAGGTTACTGTGATTTAAACAACACTCCTGACATCTGGAAGTATTTGTGTTGTTTAGGTTTATAGTCTGGAACTTGTTTGATGTATTTATTTAAACCCAGAGATCCCTTAAAATATGGACTCATGGCCTAAATTGGGTCTTGCCTGGTTGTAAAGGTTGTATAAGCATACGTTATAATTTCATGCTAAGTAAAACAATAATAATAAAAATCAACCTTACCGAAATGTTCTCCTCAGGAAAGAATGTAATACTTTAACTCTCTCTATGACTAAGTACACAGATGTATTCCATGTAGCACACCTATTTTTATGTTTGTCAAAACAATGTGTAATGAAATTGTTGCATCAGGGTCCATCTTGTTGTTGGCACAACAACAAGAGGGACTCTGTGTTACAACTTGTTATCATGGTCCATGTCCCAGAGCAGACACCGGTACCACCGAAAGTAACAAAAGATTAGTAGTGTAGGACTTGAGAAACACGCGTCACGCGTTGGGTTGAGATGCGTGCACGCGGCGGATAATGAGGGCAAACGGGGACACAGGGCGCGGAGCGACTTACTGTTGTTGTACCAATTAAGGTGGCATGGTAGTTAAGGGGGGCCTGCAGGTGGCCGGGGGTAATCGAGAACGCAGGCTGGTGATTGGACGAGAGGTATGTGTGTCTGAAATTGGCGCCGCGGTGTCTACAACAACAACACCACGTGGTACTGGGGGCGAGTAGCGAAGCTGGGGATGGTCCAATTAATTAAGGGGAATTGGTTCAGGGATAAAGGCGGAGAGCGTGGGGAGAAACGGGAGTTCGTGCCTGGGACGAGTAACGAACGGATGGAGAGACGGAGCAGCGGATAGAGAGAGTATAGTATAAGGTAACAGTGGACAAAGAGAGTATAGTATAAGGTAGCAGTGGACAAAGAGAGTATAGTATAAGGTAACAGTGGACAAAGAGAGTATAGTATAAGGTAGCAGTGGACAAAGAGAGTATAGTATAAGGTAGCAGTGGACAAAGAGTATAGTATAAGGTAACAGTGGACAAAGAGAATACAGAGTATGGTAGCAGTGGATAGAGAGAATACAGATAGAGTAGCAGTGGACGGAGCGAGTACAGTATAGGGTAGCAGCGGAGTAACGGACCTTGGTGGAGAGAGCTACGACGGAGTGGGACGGCAGAGAGAACAAAGAGCGACCGAGCTGGAGAGAGCGAGAGAGCAGAGAGGGAGGTCGCTGGAGGAGAGGAGCAGAGGGTGAGCGAGCGAAGCCAGCGGAGCGAGCGAGCGGAGGGACATTGAGTGATGTTAATGGGGAGTTGTGAGTTGAAGAGTACGGAGGGACATTGAGTGATGCCGACGGAGATGTGAAACTATACGAGTTAATAAAGAACCGAGAAAGACAAAGAAGCTGTCGCGTCAGTACGAGTCCTACAGTAGCACCAATTCATTTTCACTGCCAATACTGGTGAATTATTAAATAACCACACTCATTTCAAATGGTATCACATAATTCAATGTTATTGACCACGTAAAAAAGTGTTGAACCACGAATTGAACAATCATAACGAATACATTACTTTTATAAGGCGACTTTGTACTCGGTACTCAAGGCAATGTACAGGGTGGTCCAGATGCCTTGTGACTACCATTCAATCCTCTAAAATGTAATATTTGTGTAAGGCTTTTTTGTGGATCACCAAATCTCTGGACAACCCTGTACACATCATAACAAAAACGTTACGTCGGCCAAGGGGAGGATAAACTGGGGAGAAATGTAAGAAGGTAATTCAGAGAACCGGGAGCAGGAGAGAGAATACAATGTCACGCTGTATCTGGTGGTACCGACTTCAGATCATAACCTGATCTGGGTTCGTGGACTGAAATGCAACAACAACAAAATTCACACCGCACACGCGCACCGTAGGGAACCGCACGCGAACGCGTGGACGTGCTCACGGGGCAAGGAAGCGAAACGGCGCCGCACGGCACCCGCGCGCACTTGTTACCTGGCTCTGAAGATCAGACGCCTCCTTCAGGTGTATCTGCTCTGGCGAATCGGCCACCAGAATGTAATGTCCTTTATTATCCTCATAGACTTTCTTGTAACAATACTGAGCGGGGGAAGTGGACAATCAGCACATGCACAGCGGTGTCAACCCACGGAGGGTAAATGCCGACTCACTCGCGAAACCGTATTTAATCACCCGACAGGTGACCGATACTTCTCGCTGAAGTAAAACTGCAGGTTTCCCTCCCTTTATAATAGATGCGTTCCAAAAAAAGGGTGCGCAAAGTGAAACCCCACGAGACAGCTGCCTGCTGAGTAGCGGATACAGTCCACACAGTACACACGAAGGACTGCGGTGCGGCTCTTGAAATTCGGAAAAAATGGCTCTTCTTGTTATTTTGGTTGCCGACCCCTGACCATGGAAGTCCAGTTCACCATGGAAGTCCCGTTTACCATGGAAGTCCCGTTTACCATGGAAGTCCAGTTCACCATGGAAGTTCAGTTCACCATGGAAGTCCAGTTTACCATGGAAGTCCAGTTCACCATGGAATTCCAATTTACCATGGAAGTCCAGTTAACCATGGAAGTCCTGTTTACCATGGAAGTGCAGTTTACCATGGAATTCCAGTTCACCATGGAAGTCCCGTTTACCATGGAAGTCCAGTTCACCATGGAAGTCCCGTTTACCATGGAAGTCCAGTTTACCATGGAATTCCAGTTCACCATGGAAGTCCAGTTCACCATGGAAGTCCAGTTTACCATGGAAGTCCAGTTCACCATGGAATTCCAGTTTACCATGGGACAGGGGTTGGAAACCTGCGGCATTGGAGCCGCATGAGGCGCATTAAGAACTACCTCATGACGTTATTTATTAAGCACCGCCGTCTCGTATTCACCACATGCATTGCAGCTCTTGATTATATTGAGTTTTTTTTTACCGAATTATGAAAAATGACTTATTGTTATTTTGATTGCCGACCCCTGGCATATCCGGCATCTGGGTGAATTCAAACCGCAATAGAGCAAATTTTGGGTAGAAATAGATTAGCCGCATATAGGCAAAATTGCGCAAACCAAACCTGCATAAAGCGAAGGAAACCTGTAATGCCATTCAAACAATAAGGTAATTAACCTACTACTGTATTACTCATATTAATAAATACATTACTGTGGTGCACAAGTAAAAATGTCGTCTCTCCAATGACTCAACCTTGAAGCCACATCACTCTGCCCATGTTCACTTTACTGTGGCACAACTTCTTAAAATGTAATTCCTGCAACTCTATTTGCCATGAGCTATATGAATCCTAAACATTGACAACTTAAGTTTACGTAAAATGTTTCTGTCCAGAAACTTCATTTAGTTTTGACAATTAACCTCATTATACCTCCTCATGGGTGACTCAAACTGGTCTCCCACTGACTTTCTTACCAACAAAACATCCTCTCCTTGCTTTAAAAATCTCTCACGGCCTTCCCTCATGGCCTGCTTGAGAATGTGTTAACCGTCACTCTGGTACCATTTCTATTTCACGTTCTCAGCCGACCGCCATAGCTGACTGGTAACTGAGCGGCAGCCAGAGAGGGCTCCACCATGGAGACAGAGCGACGCTCATGGCCACCAACACCAGCGATAATTTATCTGAACAGATCCTGAGCCTCCCCTAGGTTGACTCGGCCTCAAATGAGTACCTGGTGCGGTGTATAAAACATTGCTACTGGGGAGACAACGGCGGCCGTCCACCTGCTTGTGTGCCGTGCCGGCCTTCATAGGTGCTCGCTAACAGCACTTACCACAAAAGTCTGTTAAGGCTACACAACAGACTTTGATGAATGGTGAAGGCTTTTGGGAGGCCTATATCCAGCAGTCGATAGAACGTGGATAATATTCATGACTATCAACATTGTCAGCATCATCATGAGATGTCTTCTCCTCGGCACACTGAATGGTCTTTTCTTTGCTGCACATATATCTGACCTGTTAATCTCGACTGAAGTTGTCTTGTCTGTATAGAATGGCTGATCCTGTATTCAAGTAAGCCGCTTATTGTGACAATCATATATACACCAGTATTATTTTTTTTATCTTTCTCCTTATGTACCGTGTCCTTTTCCAAAGACGTGGGCGATCATGGCCTACTTCCATTTAGCTCTGTCCATATTACTCAAGAGTTTTGTATCAGACACTCACAGTTGCATTCAATTGTTCGTTTTACTTTTGTAATTTAAAATAGGCATTTTGCTTATTCAGCCTTATAATTATATAAGGCGTGGCAACACTGCTTCATCCTCACAACGTGTATCTGTTACTCCTATAGACATGTCTACTGTGATGGTCATTGATTGTAACTGTATATAAAAACCGAGCTGAAAACAATGAAACGGATGAGGACACAAACACGGAACCTTTTAGAGAGAAAACGTAGGGTTAATGGTTCGTTGTTAAAGTGCACAAGCCGAGACATTAGTCGAATTGAGAAAGTCAGTCTTGAAGTGCACTTGCCGAGTACGGGAAAAGCAAATTGAGTTATGCAACGTGTGGTGCTTGTTGTTACTGTTGTCACCTTAAACTAAATTATACAAAGATAAAATAGCAAGGTGGAAAACAGTGGTGTGCATGACGGGGAAATGTCAGAACAGCGACGTCTGATAAAACTGTGAAGTGGAAAAACGTTGGGGTGAGGTTGCATCCAGAAGGGGGTGTTGTATGGGCACACGGGGTTATTTGAGTCCAGACTCCAGGTGTGTGTATGGCACCGTCTCTTATGCACACCCTTCCCAACGCAGCGTTTACAGCGATCGGCATCGTGCATTTGGCGGCAGCACCACTGCATGCAGCACAATGAGGTGCACTCCTCGCTGCCTCAGTCTTCATCCACCAAGAATGTGTAACTGTGATTTTTTTGGAAATCAATCAATCAAAACTTGATTTCTTCAAGGGCGCCTTTTCTTAAACCAAGGCCCCTGTACACAAACTATTATTCAAAGCCTCCTTTACGCAAACGTTAATCCAGCAACCCTTGGTGCAATCGTGAGTAGAGTAATCAGTGGTCTGGCAAATAATGTGAAACAGAGGGGTGCCATGAGGATCAAAAGCTGCTATCAAGATGTAACTTGAGTTATTTTGTTATGTTGCCAATTTTTCCCCCCAATGTGTGATAATTGTGCCATGACAAAGAGAACGTGCATCCCACATGCCACACGACGGCTCATTGGAAGTGATTTTTCACAGGACTTGCGAAAAATCCTTGACACGTGAGGAGGCACACCCTCCCACAGGCTCTGCTGTGAGATAATTTATTTAGTGTGACAGAGCTGCAGTGTAGCCATAATCAAGGGCAAGCCAAATGTTACTCTGTGTGTGTGTGATGGCTTCTGTGCAGTCGTTGGTGACCAGGCCGAGGCCAATTCACCTAATGCACTTGAGAACCCTGTTTTAAACGAGGGTGGCTGAAAGCCAGGCTTCACCCACGGTCTTAGTGGTGCCAGCCTCAACGCTCTGAGCCACTCAGGCACCTCCAACGTACACCGTGAGTTCTACATGGTGTGCTGTTTGTTCTTATGCATTCGGAGTTGATCTCGCAGTTTATGTGAGAGTGTTTTTTTTAAAGACACACACCTTTACAAAGGCTCTTTCATTCTCTGCAAATGTATGCTTAATTGTTGAAGCAACAGAAAAGTATTGGTCACGTGCCGTGGCATACCGTTGTTTTAGTGATTGTAGCCAGGTGGGTTATTTACAAAACAACAAAAGCACAAATGATTATTTTCATCTCCGAGAGGAAACCATAGACGTTTCAGCCAGCTAGCCCTCCTCAGGAATAACCATGGAAAACGAGGTTGATCTCACTCTGCAATCGAGGTTACACAGACTATCACAGTTGCTATGGAGGTGTGCATTTTGATTAGATTGCCCTCTTGTTTAATGTCAGGCAAGGGCTCTGAACAATCGCCAGTGAAGTGACCCTCGGTTGATGGAGGACAATGGAGCGGTGGGTGAGTTTTGGTCATTAAAACATGGCTTTGTAGATCAGCAAGTACGGTTCACTTTCCCACCGCTCGGAGAGATTTTTCTCACAACACCAGCTTGGCTCAAGCTGGGCGGACACACACTCTTACTGTCTACGAATGTGAACATTAATTCTCCTTCGAAACAGTTTCTCACGGGGCATTTACACCCACCAGGCTCCTGAAATAAATCTTGTCAGGCTCGGGAGCAAGAGCACATCACAAGGTCTCGTTGGATTTGCTTATTAAAATCGGTTTGCTCTTTGGTTATCAGTCAAAGCAAACGACTATGAAATAGACATCACACGTGACATCACATTAGGGAAGAAACCCAGGAAAAGAGACCGCAAATCTACTTTTGGTGTCCCTTCAAAAGGCCTCTTTTCAGCCAATACGCATTGATTTACATTTCTCTCTGCAAGGTAGATGGCCACATGGCTCAGCGGAACAGCGAGCAGCTCACAATCGGAAGATTCTGAGTAAAATTTTGGCTGGGAGTTGACTCAGTCCATCACCCCACTGCAGTCGATAAAATGACTACCAGTTTGTGGGAAAGGAGTTGTCCTAAGGATACACTTTCCCTCACCATAAGAATGTGGAATTTCAATGACTTGACTCAGTGCTGTAACCAGGAGATGAGCACTGCCAAAGTACTCATTCGAGCAAGGCGGATTATTAATATTTAGTATCAAATGAGTTTCTACAATAGTATTTGGGCAATAATTGTTAACCGGACTGAGAACTTAAACTCAATAAAGTTTAAATCTTGACTTAAAGCTTTCGTGACTGCAGGAATTTAGATTCTTTGGGTCTTTCGGTAAAGTTACGTAGATAGGTTAAAAAAATAATTTAAACTACGACGTTTTGATCGCAACACAAGTGGTCGTCATCAGGTGAATGACGACCGCTTGTGTTGCGATCGAAACGTCCTAGTTTTTTTAATAATTCTTTTGAACCTATCTACGTTACTTTACCGAAAGACCCAAAGAATATCAATAAAGTTTATGTTACCTCTCTCATGCGGTCCACCTGGGCTTCACACTCAGAAACTTAACAGATCTGGGCAAGTGCTCTGACACAGCCAATAGCTGACTGCATTCACAAGCTTGAGCACATTCAACCGTGAGCACCTGGACTGGAACGAACCTGGGCGAGGAATATTTTACTTCAACGCTACTGAGGAGCATGGTCAGATCCAAACTTGTATGGGACAAAATCTAAGGAAACTTATCTGACCCAAATGTAACGTTGCAACGTAAACAAAATTATAATGATGCCCACGTTGACAAGTGTAGCTTTTTTAGTGAATTGGAATGGTCTTGGAAGTTTCCAGACATCCATTCTGTCAAAACACGTATATAACGACCATGATTTTAATCATCAGCCTATTGGCTTTCCAAACCAATATTATCTAGCAGTCTTTATGCTAGAAAATTCTGTATGGGTTTTGCCTTTCTGGGTCTCATCAGCAGAGACAGGCTTATTAAACAATAGGCCAATGACTATAGAACATTATATTTGTATGTGGAGACAGAATGTAAGTCTATTTATAAATGTTATTGCCCACAATGATCTACAGTACTCAATGATGAGTCTCTAAGATAGCAATTGTTTATAACGGTGTTTCACATCTACGTAACCTTTTATACATTTCCTTCGGAAGACTAACCAGCTGAAACATCAATTCTACATTCCCATCTGGGTGAGAAACATAATTCCTTCTCAATTATTGTCCATCAACACGCTCTACATAATAGCAGTGACCATTATGCACAGCCATCTTGTCCGTGAATTCTCCTTGGCTTTGGGGCAAAGCGATCCATGAGTAGCAGTGTTCACCATGGATCCCAACAGATTCACAGTGAAGATGACCAGAAGGGGAATAAAAACACAACAAAAAAATCCATCCTGGCTGTGATATCATTGACAGCAAGAAGTCCTAACGAGCAACATCGGCTGGGCCCTGTGGGGTAATGCACGATGCATATACCACTGGGATGTGATGCGCAAGCAGTCCGTGAGCGATGATGACTGGCGCTGTTAATTCAAGCGCGCACCAAAGGACACTCCTCATAAACTTACTAGGATGTCACCACAAATCATTCACATGCCGGCCAGGTGGCTCGGCGGGAAGAGCGAGCGGCTCGCAATCGTTCATCCGGGGGTTAGTAAAATTAATACCATTTTGTCGGGAAGTCAACTGTGGTTGAGAAACTCGCCCCCCCCCCACCACTGGGAGCTATGCACTTTTAAATAATCTAAATTAAAAACTCATTTCTTTAGAACTGCTTTTTGTGTCTAGTTTGTTGTCTTTCCCCTGCACCTCCGGTGAGCACGGTTGGCTACGTACAGTGTAAAAGAAGCTCAACATACACACATCCTTGAGAAGGGAATAACTTTCACATATCTCATCCACAGAGTGCCAAGGTTAGAACAAAGACAGTACTAAACGTGTGCTGCGGTCTACAATATCACAGGCAGGAGGATTTCCACTTCACTACGGGCACGACGTGTCACAAGTGGTTAGGCGCGACGAGTGTAAGACACCCAGCAGAGTCCTGTGACCGCATAGTTGTGGATGTGTACAGCGATTTCTTTAGCGAACAGACAAGACGACGCTTACCTCACTGGCCAGCTTGCTGGTGCCCGTCACGTGCTGAATGAGCAGCGAGTCGGCACAAGCCGGGTTGTGCATCTTCTTCAGGTCCTCCTTGTACTTCACCTGTGGTGTGCGCGGAGTGAACGGCAGCAAGGTTCACGGCAGCGGTAACGACAAGAGCAGCAG
Source organism: Lampetra planeri (assembly GCF_965212315.1). Taxonomy (NCBI): domain Eukaryota; kingdom Metazoa; phylum Chordata; class Hyperoartia; order Petromyzontiformes; family Petromyzontidae; genus Lampetra; species Lampetra planeri. The sequence goes on from NC_136127.1 coordinate 2,150,385, forward strand.
TAGTGCGGTGGAAATAGAAGAGCGATGGGGCATCGACTGTCCCGCCGATGAGCGGGTGAACGGATTGGGGTGAATCAGTAAATCGGGGGTCATTAATCAACCTGGCTGATGCACGTTGATTCAACACCGACAGCCATAGTTTGCGTTGGCTAGATGGGTTGCTTTGAGCTCTCACCTCGCTGGCCAGCGATGTGGCGTCTTTGGCTGTCTTGTATGTGGGCATTTCCTTCATGTCTCCAGTCTGTTTCTGTCCCTTCACCTCTTTGTCAAACTTCTCCTTATATTTCAGCTGTGGGGAGAAGACGTTTTAGCAAAGACAGGAACGTCTGCCTCAAGAAACAACACTATCAGAGAATTTTTATGACCAAGAAAAATCATTTTTTACCAACTAATCTCCTTGCATTTTCTTGCTCTCCGACATATTTACTGACATTGATAACACCGTCTCAATGGCTCACATCCCAGATAATAGCGGCATTTTCAGAGGCAGAATCTAACAAGGCACATTTACACCCCAGCTGCTGGTTGCGGCTTATGAAGATAGGCCTTAATTGCCATCACAACTAAACGACGCAAAGCTACGAACCAGCACAGCTCAAACAATTAAAACTGGGCAGTGGCGCTCACATCACTGGACAGCGTCACCATCTTCTTGAGGTGCCTCATCATGGGCGTATCGTACGATGCTGCTCCGTGTCCTCTCAGCTTCTGCTTGGTGTACTCCACCTGGTTATCGCCGCATCACGACCACACACGAACGATGCAATTAAACAGGGGAAGAGAAATGCCACTGTCAGTACAAGCTTTTGGGGCCATGCCGATTGCAGCAACGCAACCAAAACTACGGACCACCGAATAAAAATCACTGTAGCATGTGCTGCTTTAACGAAGGAGGAACGACAAAAAATACATGAACCCTCTCTTGAAGTCCTCTTGTGGCCAGCAGAGCTCGACATTGAGCATTTTAACTCAAGAGATAATATTGCCATCGGACGCAAGAATAAAACGGGGCCCACGCTGCTAATGGTGGACAATCACCGGATGAAATCGCTTCACCGCTGTCGTAGTGGAGCTGACGTTTTGGGCATTAGCCCTCCACGGGCAAGTGCTGAGAACAGTTGGAAACGTGTTTGTAGGGAGCGTGGTGTTGTAAGTTCACGTACTCCTCCAACTCTCCGGCCTTCAGGCTCGCCAAGCACGCCGGCGACCTCATCACCATGGTCAGTGTGCCTCACAGTTGTGATTGACACGTGTGTAAATATGTGTAAGTGTGTATGTAGAGACAAAGGCGGCCGGGGGTGATGCTGGCCACCCACCCCCTCGTGTGCCGTGCCAGCCTTCATAGCTGCTCGCTAACAGCACTTGCCCCAACCGTCTGTTAAGGCTATGAGGGGGGATCTTTATCTTTGTTTGTGGGTGCCGAGCGTTTTACAGCGGACGGACCTGGCTCGTCAACTTTGACACCTCCTTGGCCAGCTCGATGTCAGGACGTCCCACCATGGCGCTTGGGTGAGCTTTCTCCTCCTTGGCCTTTGCCCTGTACTCGATCTAAAGCAGAAAACAACATACATAACGTCATCGCCGTCGCAAACGTCGGCAATAACAGTCGCACAGCGACGAATGTTGCGCTGACAGGGGCCTACCTAGCTTTGGGTAAGTTCAATTTATTTCTTAACTGTTCGTGAACATTTGACGTATTAGTACATTTAATAAGGTGCATGATGAATGCTTATGAATGCGTCAATGGTGGCATGTGCTCATATGTGGTTGAAAACACCAGCTGTGCATGGGATTTGTCGTTAGAAAGTAATTTTACGGTTTAGGAAATAAGCCACATGAGGTTCGGTTAGTTTTGTCACAATTTTTTTTATTCTAGTTTTAGAACCATTTCCAAGAAATGAAGCCTCTGATTTTTTTTACGAGCCTAAAATATATTCTGCTATGTTTCAACTTACTACAATGCTAACAAGATGTTGTATGCGAATTCAGAAATCTGGTTATTTTACACTGAACAGAAAACCATACTTTAACCTTATACATTAGCTCTCCATGACCATTAAACTTGCGTGCTTTCCATGACACCACGCATTCTATCATTAACGTGCAGGCTACACACCCATCAATGCGGATACATTGCGTTCTATTGTGTCTGATTTATTAATTGCAATGTACATTTATGCATATAAATGTGAATACTGCAGATGTGCACGTGTCTCACATCGCTGATCAGCTTTGCTGCTTGCTTGGCCTTCAGAATGTCAGGACGGTCAGCCACAGATGTGTAGGGCAACTTGGACTTGGCATCTTTCTTGTAGCTCAGCTGTAACCAAGGAGCAGCACAGCACAAGCATCCTTTAAAACGTCATGTTAACAGGAGGGTAGCATGCCAGAAGGGGCGCATCCGCTGAGGAAATGTGAGCAATGAAATCAGCTCATTCCCAGGAGCCGGATAGACTGCTGCATCACCCGCGCGGGATGGTGATGCTGTGGGAAAGCATTCATCCAGCAGCAGATAGATAATGGACGATGGTGAGTCGTACAAAATCGAGTACGTCACATCAGTCGAATATAGAAATCAAATAACGTGCAACACAATGTTTAAAGAAACAATAAATATAGTAATACCTGAGGATTTCACAGTGGCAAACATTTTTACACATTTGTGCAGATTTGTTGATGGACCCAAATATTCGCGGGCATAGTTACCACTCTTAGTCATGCTCTTAGGCACGCTACCAAGGAGTCTGAGGTCGTGCCACAATGAGACCGCAGCCTGGTAGGTGGACTCCAATGCACACCAGCAGTGCCCCAGCGCATTGTCACAATACAGGTTTCAAAATCTACGTAAGCCAGCGACTATGTATGTACTGTATGTATTTTTGTCCGCAGAATTCCTCCAAGACCACTCCGCAAAGTTCAACGAATGAGGTGCCATCTTAAAGCGTATCAGATGTAGTTTACGTGAACGAAGTCGATGCTCTGAAGAAGTAACTGACCTTTGCCTGATAAAGTCGGCTAATCCATTATACAATTTACAATGGATTGATCAATGTCACGAGGCCTTGTTTCACAATCACACAATGGATAGCCACGTGCCTTCATGGAAGGGCAAGGGGATATTTGTGGGAAGCTCCCTCCAAGCAACGTGTCACCATTGAACCTCAATGGGCTTCCCACTGGGTTTCTACGGAGTGCGTGGTCAACATTGGTAGCAGAAGTGAGCCGTCACCAATGCACAAGACACCACCAGAATACAGATGAAATCAAAAGGCAAAAGTGATTTCCTGCAGCAGTGCTTATCTCCCTTTTATAGTCCTGAGCCAGCGGTGTAAATTCTACATTACTAATGCGGGGGCGATTCGATCCAAAGGACAACCACTCTTGATTTCCCCCGCAAAGCAGCAGAGTGCTCATTTTATCAACCGTGAGGGGACTACATGTCGAGCCAACCCCCCTCCCACCCAACCAAGCCGCTCACTCGACCATTGCGCCACGTGGCCGGTGGTTGACATCTGCTCTGGTTGTTGCTCTGGTTAGAGCTGCTACAGGTACCGCCAGCTCTCTCGGCGACAAGAGGTGAGGCACGTGCGCGCTGTGTGCGTGTGTGTGCGGGGCGCAGCGTGTGGGTACAGCGCGACAGCTTACGTTGCTCTGCTTCCTGGCGACGTCCACGGCGTGCGCCACGTCAGGCGGCGCCACCATCATGGCGTAGTTCGACTTCCCCTTCTCCTTCTCAAACTTCTCCTTGTACGTATTCTGTGGCGCGCATACGGAAACGCAAAAGCGAGAGGATCACCACACGCAGCGGCGCTAGCGAGCACAGAAGCGAGTGTGCACGCACCCACGCCCAAGCAGCGTTGTCTACCCAGTGCTCGGTTCGTGGGCACGGATAACCGAGTCTTTGTCCCACTGAAATCCACATATACACCGGCGTTGACTCTCAAAAAAACGTATTTCCCCTAAGCGCCGTGACAAGGCCACAATCTACAAACGCGAACGTAGATGCAGCCATAGCAACGGCTGTGCCACTCACATGACTCTGCATCTTGGACACCTCCTTGATGTGCACCGTCTCCCGTGTCTCAGGCATGTGCGTAAACGAAGCCTTCGGCAGGATCTTCGCGCTCAACGCCTTGTATTTATTCTGGTTTCGGAGCAAGAAAAAAAGACACGTACAGATTCGCGCAATTGAACCTCGTTATTACAACATAAGCAACAAAAAATGTTTATGAAGTATAAAACGGTAACATTATATTGATTACAGTTGATTTGACTAGAATCACAGTGCATAGCAGTGGATTATAACGAAACACTGCTTTTTCATAATCCATGAATTGTATTTAACCAGGTAGGAGGCCAATGACCTCCAGGATCCTCTTCAAAGCAGATCATGGTAGTTTGAAGTTCGATAACGAGAGTTCTTCACTCTAATATTGAGTTGCTGACTGTCATCTGGTGGATGTGCACGAGAACACCAGCATTCAACGTCCCACAGTAAACAGTGATCGATAATATTACATCATACATTTGTTTCCAAACGTATTCATATCGGTTTGGCACCAATCTGATACGAGCGATTGATATCCAGTGGCCGGGTCTGATTCTGCTGATTTAACAACCTGATGTACGAGGTCAACACCAAGCAGGCTATTGTTATTTCTGTTTCAGTGTTTCAGCATTCTGTGGTGACCACATAAGATGACAAACATCTGCAGAAAGCCTTCTTGCTGTGTCTACAGGTGGCAGCTGGCCCACTACTGTCACGTGATGCTGAGGTCAAGGCGGTAAGAGGTACCTGAGACACCATATCAGTGACACGCTTCATCAGGTTCATCAGAGGAGTCTCGGCGACTTGGATGCATGTCCCCTTGGTCACTTGCTCATACTTCCTTCTGTATTTCACCTGTGGGATGAAATCAAATGGTTATTTTGAATCACTTAATTTGTATTATTATGTTTTCTATCTACGTGACTTTACCGAAAGAACGATAGAATATTAATTCCTGCAGTCACGAAAATATTACCAGCTCTAGAGGGAGGGATTCCACATAACCATATGATATTTGAACAAACTCCGAGACAAGAAAGCTCATCTGATCGAGTCACTCACATTTCTGAAGAGATGCCGTGACTCTAAGGTAATACAATCTCATTTACACTGACTTCTGCTGCTGTCACATCTTCCAATGCCAAACGAATCTTGTTCAGGGCTAGCTTTGCCCTGATCTCAGAGAGAATTAGACTGCTCCGTACTGAACTAGATCATGTAGACAAGACACTCTTGAAATCACACTTAACATTGACAGAAAAAATGTCTACATCTGATTGGGAACATGTAGTTAACATGACTGCTTTATCAGCCGCTATAATGTCAGCTAAATGTAAAGATAACCTAATTTCCAAGTTCTACCTCCTTTGCATGAATAAATCAGACCCACACATTAAAAAGTTAGACGTTGACAAGGTTGTTATTAATCTGAGTAATAGCCCAATTTCCGATGGTCTAAAGTCGGTTTGAGCTAAAGGGTTCAACTTTGCAGTCGCCCCCAAACACATACCAGTGAATGACATCATTGCCCAGGTCGATGTAGCTCTTAAGGGTTTTGGACACATCACTGCAGACGTGACAAGATCTGAAATCGCTGCAACCCTATAAAGCGCTACGATACCAGTCAGCAACATCAGTAAGGATGAGCATTTTTGAGTTATCTCAATTGAAAAAGAGGGATGATATCGTCATCTTCTCAGCCGACAAGGGCAATGCCACGGTTATCATAGACAAAACCGTGTATAATAACAAAATTCAGGACCTACTTAATGATGGTAGCTACACAGAAATTAAAAGAGATCCCACCAACAGCCTCGTTACAAAAACGAATAGTATCATCACTACTTCAGCTTCATTAATTGAACAAACCAAACGGTTATCTTAAAACCTTCTGCTGCTAGACCACCCAGACTATATGGCTTACCAAAAATCCATAAAGAAGGTACACCCCTTTGTCTCATCGTCTCCACCATTGGCTCACCCACCTACAAACTGGCCCGATATTTGTCTGAGTCCTTGCAGCCATTCACTGGTAAGACCACCTCTTATGTACTTAACTCAGCTCACCTGGTATCATGAATTAAAGACATCTCACTGTCCCCAGGTGATTTGCTCATTAATTTAGATGTAGTTTCTTTGTTCACCAAAGATCCTGTGCCCAATAGAATTGCAATTATTGAAAATTTGGTCCAACAAGAATTGAATGCTGATGTACCAATACATACTTCACCTGGAATGGAACATTCTACAAACAAACTGAAGGCACCACAATGGATTCTCCCTTATCTCCGGTTGTAGACAATTTTTTCATGGAAAAGTTTGAGACGGACGCCATCCAGGCATCCACTCTACGCCCATCCTTGTGGAAGAGGTACGTGGATGACACGTTTGTCATCTGGCCACATGGCCGACCGACTCTGAACCAATTCCTCAATCACATCAATTCCATGCACCCAGCCATCAAATGCACCATGGAGGTAGAAACGGATGGCATGCTACCTTTCTTGGATGTCCTAATCAAAAAGATACCAGATGGCTCAATGAGCCATTCTGTCTACAGGAAAGTAACCCATTCTGACACCTACCTAAAACCTGATTCCCACCATCACCCATCCCAGAAGAAATCCCTCATCAAAACGCTACACCATTGAGCTAAATGTATCTCCGACTATGAACAGCTAACCAGTGAACTCAAACACGTACACCAAGCTCTCAAGGCGAATGGATACTCTGACTCCAGAATCTGCAAAGCCATCACCCCGACCGTGAGGAAGGAGCCATTTGAGGATCCAATCAAAACCATCACCTTGCCATACATAGCAGGGGTAACCAAAATATTTCCAAAATCTTGAACAAACACAAGATCCAAGTCCGATTTAACACAGTACATAAAATTCGTGATCTGATCCCATCTGTGAAGGAAAAGATTCCTGACATGCAATATCCCGGCGTCTACAAACTAATCTGTATCTGCGGCAGCAGTTACATTGGGGAAACTAAGCGACATGTCTCGGACCGTGTTCGTGAGCATAAGGCAGATTTGAAACACAGTAGGACCAATACTTCTGCCGTGGCTGATAATTATTTTAATGCAGCTGGCTCACGCGAAATTGATTTCTCTAAGAGCCGGCGCGTTGAGCCGGTGCTGAATTCCCAAACCCACCTCCGATGTCCTCTATATATTAAGATGTTATTGGCAAAGAAATGATTGTGGGAGGAAACTGGACCACCGGGAGAAGACCCCCACGTGAGAGGGGGCGACACTCTATCTCATATATAAGGGACAGATGATATTATTCCGCACATTGCTGTACCACATTCTCCATTGGCATAATGGCACCTCCTCAATAGCCACAATAAACAGAGTTGCACAACGTTGTGTGTGATCCACTGACCCTCGCTGCCTCTACATCGCCGTCCTGCGTGTGCATTTGTGCGCGTCACTGGGTTGCAGAGGCGTGTGGAAAGGGCTCTCACCTCGCTGGCCAGCTCATTTCCGTGCAGAGCGTGGGCTACGTTGCGGTCGTCCACCACGGACAGTTTGCAGCCCTTGAGCATCTCCCGGTCGTACTTGTACTCCACCTGCAATCGAATCGTCAGCAAAAAAAAAAGTTAAAATGCAACACGATCCCGTTGACCACGTAGCCACGCAAAAAACCCACGAAACTCACAGGTGTAGCCGGTGTAGGCTTACCTGTGATGAATTGCACGTGTATAATTGTGCACTATGTAGCATATGAAAACCTAAGAAACCAGTTTGCAAAGGCTATGGGTAGCCAAATGCGTTTTATTAACAATAATTTACACTTATAAAGCGAGTTTCACCCAGAGGTCGCAAGGCGCTGCACAGAGCGAAAAGCAAGTAAGTAAATAATGCTATTCTAAAACCTAAAATAAGCATGCAGACTCATGATTTAATCATGGGCACAATTATTATATTTTAACCTAAATCAACGGTGATCAGAGATTGAAGCCCGAGCCCCCACATGCATGGTAGAGCACGAGGCAGCCCCCCCCCCCCCCCAAAGTAGATGTGGGGGCTATCTTCTGGACCAAGGAATTCAGCTGCGGTGTTGTGACGTGGAGGGGATCTCTGATCACAATTTCAGGTATGCAATTTGCCCTTCTGAAGAGGAGGACTTTTGAAACAAAGTTTTGCCGTTTCACAACCCGCCCCCCCCCCTGGTGTTCAGCCGTTGTCGAGTCACTTACTTCTCCGGAGAACAGAACACAATGCAGAGTCACTACTCGTCGTCTCCGTACTTTATTATTTTTATTGTTGTTAATTTAGCTGACCTCTCCCACCCCCCCCTCGAAAGGATTCACGACGGAAGGAGCGGGGGACAGGGCGGACCGGCTACACCAGTGATGAAAGGCCCACGTGCACGCTGCACAATGCACACTGCACGATGCACACTGCACGATGCACACTGCACGATGCACACTGCACGATGCACACTGCACACTGCACGATGCACACTGCACGATGCACACTGCACACTGCACGATGCACACTGCACGATGCACACTGCACGATGCACACTGCACGATGCACACTGCACACTGCACGATGCACACTGCACGATGCACACTGCACACTGCACGATGCACACTGCACGATGCACACTGCACACTGCACGATGCACACTGCACACTGCACGATGCACACTGCACGATGCACACTGCACACTCACGTCGCTTTGCTGCAGGGTGGTCTTGACGGCGTGGATAACGTCGGGCCGGTCGGCGATCCAGCCCCACTTGGCCTTCGTCTTTTCATACTGAGTCTTGTATTCCAGCTGGGGGAAGACGATCATTGTCGTTACAGCACCAGGTATACGACTTTTAAATAAACGCCATCGTTTAGCCAGGTAAATGAGTAACTTCTGGGATTATGTTAATGAAGCGGAGAAGTGACTTAATTGCATCAAAAATTATCTGCTATAGATTCGCAATCCCAGAAGGCTGTGGCACTGTAGGTAGCTATGTATGGTGTATTGTACATAGCCAACCGTTCTAATCGAAGGTGCCTACACCAGAGGCAGCCTTTTTTTATGGCCTTGCCTCACCAGTGTCAGGCCGAAAGACGAACAGTACAAAGACAATGCAAGTATTAGAACACTTATAGCTTGGGTCGAGCAGTTATATCTCAAGAAGGCTGTCTCTGGTGTAGGCCAATCAGTTTCAAGGGTAATGCATAAATTATCGGAATATGTCTGTTTACATGTTTTGTCACAAGAATGTGTGTTAATGCAGACGTAATAATGCCTTGCAAAAGGTTTGTATTTGGTGTTTGAACATCTTAACACCTGTTTTATTTCCAGAAATGGCAAAAGCGATTATTATTTTTCATCGTTTTTGATACTGGCAAAAATCTCTCAAAGATATCTACACAAACGTGAGAAAACACTTTAAAAAGCGGCGGAGAAAACCACGATGAACAGAGCACTGCAAGACGCCTCTGCAGCGGGGGAATAACGCCCGGCCGGCGTTTCCCACATCTGCTAACATGTGCGCAACGTACAATGTGTGATGCGGCGCAGCTTAAACTGAAACCGTTCTCAAACTTGAGGTATGCTCCAATAAAGTTAGACATTGATGAATTAAACAGCCACTCCAGACCCCCACGCCTCCCCCCTCCAAACCCCCCAGAATACATCCAGCTTCCTGATACATTCCACGAAAGCGATATTAAACCAAATGCACATTATTTTTGCAAAAGTTTCATATTAAAACACTGGGCTATTTTCTGGATGTTGTTTTTCATGGAGAGGGGGGGGCGGGGGGAAGTAAAATACATATATACATGCAGCTGAGTGACAGTCACTATCAATTATACATTTATTTGCTACTTACACAAAGTTGACAAGATTCAACGTCAGGGTAAGACCTGGTTTTTGCTAAGGATTATTCCAGCGGAAAAAAATATTGGCAGCATTATTCACTTGGGAATGTGATTTTATAAAGAACACATGTGGCCAGTTATACTCAACACCTTAAGCAAAAATTTCCTTCAGTTTACCATTTCACACAGTGTAAGTTAAGGCGGAAAGCCTGCTTAATATGTGGTTTAGCTACTGGCCATTGTGTTATTTGTGGTATTTACACAGAACATGATTTCACACAACTCACGTTGCTTATTGCTTTGTACGCCTTCTTAGCAGCGAGGATGTCCCTGTAGTCTTCGGGAATATTGATGTGGGCCTTCTTCTTCTCGTAGTCCTCCTTGTACTTCATCTGCAAGGGAAGAGCCACAAGAACCACGCGATTGTTGGAGCGGATGTCCCAGCACTCGATGTGACCCAACCGCACCCATTCACGCGGAACACCACCTGCTCATCAGCACAATGCCGAGCGGAAGATGGCCACTTTCGGTGGATGCCCTTCCATCCGATATTTGGAAGCCAGTGGAGATATTAACTTTTAAATCTAGATTGAAAGCTAATTTCTTTAGAACTGCTTTTTGTATTTAGTTTGTTGACCTTCCCCCGCACCACCTATTAACATGGTTGGCTACGTACGGTGCAAAAGAAGTTCAGCATACATGCATACGTAGGCCTCGGCAAGGTAAGGTAAAAGTTAAAAGGTAAAAACAACGAGCCTACCTTAACCTTACCTTTTACCTTACCACAATACAATCACTCTACCCTACCTTTTACCCTTTAGCAGGTAAGGTAACAGGTAAAAGGTAAAAATAAACGAGCCTACATTTTACCCTACCTTTTTCCCTTACCCCATACAAATTACCCGATTACAGGGTAATTACTGGGGTACTACTACACATGAAAAAGGTTTATAACGGTAAATGCTAGGGAGAGCGCTTCATGCATATAGAATACTCTCGATTATTCCAATTTTACACGCTTTCTCTTAACTCACTCTGTCTGTTGTTGTCGTTGTTATTGTCGTTGTTGTTGTTGTCGTTGTTGTCGTCGTCGTCGTCGTCGTCCTATCCTCAAATCTTGTAACTCAATTTAAACCACTTCCTAATGTGGTATCGACTGCAAACTTGGTATACTTATGTCATACTGATGACAATATATTCTATCATAGAAAATGTATATATTTTTTAACATTATTTTTTATATGTTATGTTTCGGCTTGGGTCTAATTGTCCACGCTCAACTGACGTTGGCTCTAATTGGCCACGGTCCCTTACGTTCTGGCAAGCTTCGGGGCCACTTCCTGGAGTCGTGGAGTTCTGCCATTACTAGTACATTTAATAAAAGCGTGTTTAAAAAAAAAAAGTTTTTAAAAATATTACTTATTAAATGGAGGCCACGGACTGCGCCACGGAGCTTTTCGCGGTAAACAAGGTACCGTATTTACCAGGTAATACTTCGCGCTACCTTTACCCTTCCGGGTAATTTTTCCAAGCTACCTTTACCCTACCCTTTACCTTACCCCTTGGCATGTCGACACCGTTACCCTTTACCTTTACCCTTTTACCCGGTAAAAATGGTAAATTACCTTACCTTGCCGAGGCCTATGCATACGTACTGTTAAAGTGAGTTATCACGTCGAATGCCATCATCAACCCAGTGCAACGGACATCGATCAACGATCTCCCAGTCTCCACAGCAAACAACTCAAGCGTAATGCTAGCGCTTCCTCATTGTTGCTGTGGCCTACGCTCACTTTCAGAGTGGCGACGTGTGATTGCATACGAAAAATAATCATTTGTTGTTACTCTCAAGCGACAGCCCCTCATGGTTATTGTTTACCATTGCGATTTGACATTCGTTTATACCTGTTCAAAGTCATACCAACCATATTATTAGGACCCTGAGAGAGAACTCGCAATGCAATATTGTTTTTAAGATACAATAATATCACATCTTGTATTTATCCGTATCTGATATGAAGAAGGGCTATTGTCTAAAATATCACCGATTAAACGTTGTTTTTCTTTCAGGGCAGTGTTATTTACAAATGTGTTAAATTTGTTATCTTTGTGTGCCTGTGCACCACTGCCAATACAGCATCACCAACTAATTTATTTGTATATTTTTGTACAGGCCACAACGAAGTGGTGCACATCAGCACCGGTGCGTGGAGCATTCCTCATTGGCAGGGGTTGTTTGGTGTTGAGTCCTCAAGGCCTCAACGCCGGGGGCCAGGCTACAGCCCAATGGTTAAGAATGATGGGATTTGTTCTCAGTCTTGGCTCATACTTTGAGGAGCTTCAAAACCAGCCCAATTGGGGGCAAGTTGCCAGCCCTGTGCATAATAAGCGCCGTGGAAAGCCAAACATGTGCTGCAACAATTTACAATTTGCGCTCTCGGGCAACGTTTCTCAACCTTTATCGTGCTTGGTAAATGATGACTAAAAGCAATATGTCTTTTCCCATTATACATTTTCTAAATGTTTTATTTGCCAAGAATAATTCAAATATAGATACTGTGCTTTGCTATCTGGTGCTGTTCTGGAGGCAAACAGATTTAATTACTGTCAGCTGCACTGGGGAATACTGTACACTGAGAGAGTATACATAGATAAGCAGTAGGGCTATAGGAGACACAGATTCCATGAAGGGGGTATATTTATTATAAAACTAAACTATGTTTCAAAAATCAAATATAATATTACCAGGTAAGGCCCACTGAGCTATATGGCTCTTTTCCCGAAACGACCTGGCCACAAATGATAGCTCAGCAAAGTGGATTATCATGTGGAAATGTATTGCAGCTCAATATTCTCAACGCATGTTGATTCTAAATGTGGAGGGAAACCCGGAGGACCCGGAGAAAAATCCACGTGATCACAGGGAGAATGCAATCTCCAAATATACAGGTGTCAGGGTTGGGATCGAACCCACAACATTCTGCATACCAATAGATGGAGATAACATCTCACCACCGCGGCGCCCATTATACTGTGCTTCGGATAACATATACTGCAACTCATAACATTATACCATGCTTCGAACCATTCATAAATAACCATCTATCTATACGAACAACATGTTGTTGAAACAAAACATCACTTACCTTTATTGAAAGGCCCACCGGAAATGCTGTGGGTATCACGCATTTTGAACAGTTGACGACTCACCCGCCATTGTTGTTCTATGAAGGAGGGCCACTGCCCGAGACTTCCCCTATTATATACAGCTTTCCTTTGGAGGCCACACACTGTTGTTGACTAATGTGTTGAGTTTTTCCTTTAACTATTGCTGCCGAGAGGGTAGAGGGTTGTGTAAGTAGGAATTCTTGCATATGAGTATTTTATATTTAATTCGGTTTGACAGGGAGATTTTGGACAGTCTCTTAGAATTTTACCGATATTAAACAGCATCAAATGTCTAACAACAAAATAATCCATGGCTTGAGTTGGGTGCCTTCCTGAGACAACGTTTGTAATTATTTCATGATGAGCTTTTGGAAACGATATTTCACATTAGGTGGAAAATCGCGACGTGCGAGAAACATGAGACGTCCACGGCTCTCGAGCAGAGCTTCCACAGCGCGGCATGGACGCTCGTCCATTTAATGGATCGTGATGGTGCATGTTGGAAAATAATCTCGAACTATTCAGTAATATTGGAAAATATTTACACAAAGATACCGATTGGGTGATCTGTTGTGCATCATAGATGGCCAATTTGTCTTCGAGGAAATTGCTCTGTAGAGATGTATACACATCTCGCACCTCTGATTAGCACAGTTGACTACATACAGTGTGAAATACATTCAAGGCTGATCCATTTATAGATATCCCAATAAGATAATACGGAGAAATTACAATCGAGAAAACAATGCTTCTACGTGTATCCCACCAATTTGAATACACTTATTAATCCGTTAGCTCTCTCCTATGTAATATACGAAGCCATCACTGTCCCAATATTTAACAAGCTGTTGGGAAGAAAGCTTGAGGGTCATTCGACTTACATGGGGTATCTATAAATGGATCGGCTTGTCTTATGGAAATTAATTAACCAAGTCCCTTGAAATGAAGGGTGAATAGCAAAAAGCATTATAATAACTAGGGTTGCTACACTATCATCTTTCACCATAATATGAAGTAAGAATGTCAAATGTAATGATGCAATGATTGTCTTGATATCAGTTTCGCATAACGTCGTAAATGCGTTCCACGTGTTAACTGCATTGTGTTTGCGCTTTGCTGCACTTCTAGTAGCAATAAAGTTTACTTCAAATATGTTCAACTGCAATTTCATTCAAATTAAGCCTGCCATAACTATTTCCGATCAGTACAATCAATAATGCTATCTAGGGCAGATGCTGTCTGTTACACAAAAATAAGTAATTCACTGACCAATACAAATGAGAAAAGTCAATATTGCTATTGCCATGAATTACTAGAAACATTTTGCAAACCACTACCCTCCTGGATAAGAGCTATGTGTTTACAACGCTCATTAGTGACTTTGCTCTTTCGTATGTATAGTGTCTGTACATAACATATATATACGTCTATTTTTAAACCACGGTCTGATATTTTGAAAAAAACAGACTATTATACTATTATTGTGGATCTTACATCCTAAGATGCATCGTAGTGTTGCCATGTCACCAACTATTTTTTATTTTACCAGGTAAGGCCCACTGAGCTATATTGCTCTTTTTCATAAGCGACCTGACCACAAATGATAGCTCAACAAAGTGGCCTATCACGTGGACATTTATAGCATCCAAAAATTCAATGCGTGTTTGTAAGTGTGGAGGGAAACCCCAGAAGATCCGGAGAAAAATACACACAACCACGGCAAGAGAGAGCATGCAAACTCTAAATATACAGACTTTAGGGTCAGGATCAAACCCACGATTTCCTGTATACAAGGCGAGAAAGCTAACATCTCACCGGCGCCCTACCATCACGTGAGCTCACCACCGTTAGGGCAACCCTCATAAAAACAATGTGAATCCAAAGAGTGCAAGCGTGCGCACACACACACACACGTAATGCACTTACAATGCTCATTCTGTCTTTGATCTTGCCCAGGTGCATCTGGAACGTGGCGTCGTGGACAGGCGTGAACCAGTGGGCTTTGTTCTTGTTGTACTGTGCCTTGTACACATTCTGAAAGATAGAATTCAATAGGTAAATCAAGATCAACGTGTCATCAAGCCGTGGACGCCACCACCGACACGTTCTGCCCTCCGCCAGGTCCTACAGCAGCAGCTACTGCTGCACAATAACAGCTCAATGGATGGGTGCTTTAGATTAAGCGAATTTGTTATGGTGCAGATAATGAGATTGGATATACAAATTTCGTAAAATTCATCACAGGTGTACAGATGAAGAATGCATGACGAGACACAAATGAACAACTAATGTGTTTAGAAATTGATGGGGAAAATTTCATTTACTTATTTAGGCAAAGTGATAACTGCATGCATAGTACATTTATGGATGAGGTATTAAACGAGACTGAATGGATATTCTGAACACATAAACATGTCTACGTATTATGAAGCGGCTAAGAATACCGGGGGAAAATACTATATACATACGTGAAACATACTGTGTATATGAAATGACCAATATATTTAAGGTGGAAACAAATGAAACAATGTATTATAAACATGCAATGAGACAGCTCTACCAGTATGAATCATAACAAATGGCCAACGATGTGCAAGGCCGGATGAATTACTGGGTGGATGGATAACTTTGTTGCAATGGTTCTCAACATATATACAGACCAAGGACCACTCACAATCATTGTCAAAATACCACGGCCCACTAGTGCAGTACACAGTGTTGAATCGTTATGAATTTTGGAACGGGGGGGGGGCAGTTGCTGACATGAATATCCACTGGGGACCCACCCAGTGTCGTAGTGACATTAGGAGCTGGGGGGTGGGGGTGCAGCAATTGGTTAGGTGGGGGCCCCAATATTTTATTTTACTTAAATTAAAATCAAATGTGGTTACAAAAATGAAAGCATTTCTTCCAAGTAAATTTAAACCGCGTTTTAAACAAGTGTTTTATTATCTTACACTGTTGTTGAAAACATATCACATGGTCGTTGTCAAGGGGGCCCCGACTCGTAGCTTTGGCCACCAGTGGGGGCCAAGGCACACCCTGCCCCCATGCTCGTTACGTTACTGGGACCACCACCTTTTGTAGACCCCTTAATGTAAAGCGCGACCATATTGGACGATTGGAAAACAGTGGATTACCATCGCAGATCGTGATACCTTTGAATCTATCTGGTGTCAGTTTATTTCCTCTACACGTAACTGTGAATTCAAGTATCCCAAACACAAAGTGCAGTGTGATCTATTCTCATACGCATTTGTGTTTAATGGAAAGCCACTCGCCTCGCTGATGAGCTTCTTCATCTTCAGTGCTTGCAAGTTGTACGGGGTTTCCAGCACAGTTGTGTACTTGTCTTTGTGCTGCTCGTACTGATGCTTGTAGACCCACTGTGCACATCCAGTGTCCAACGTTGCAGGAGAAACCAGACACGTACATTACTGGACATGCCAACAAATCGACAACTTTTCATATTTTAAAAGGTGGATATATACATTGCTGTATTCCTTCGTTGTTCATGAACTTGCTATCCACTATTTTGGCTGTCTGCAAATCGCATCTGGAACTCTACACGACTACATTTGAGAGAGATGAAGTGATGAGAGAGAATGTGATTCGAGAGAGTGATGAGAGATAAAGTGATGAGAGATAAAGTGATGACAGAGAATGTGATGCGAGAACATGATGAGATAAAGCGATGAGATAACGTGATGAGAATGCTAATGTATTGCAGGTAATTCATAAAAAATATAGGTTTTCGTACCCCAATATAATTATCCGAGAAATGTGTTATTCACGAGCATCTCCGGAACATGTATCTCGCTAATAACGAGGGAATACTGTAATGAAAATTGGCCTTGCATTGGCCTCGTGGGAGAAAGGGCACTCATGAGTACTGCACTGTTTGAAGGGACTGCTCTCAGCCCTGGGTTTTATCGCCCATGTCAGGTGGAGTTAATCACGAAAGGCAACAGAAAACATAGCCTATCTGCATGCGATCGGACTCCCTCCGATGTTTGAAAAGGTTAAAGTGCCCGCTTTCTCAAAATAAATATCAATCAATATTGTCAGAACGTGCTTACATTTTGGTCACTCAAATACGTACAATAAACTACAATTTATAAAGTGCCTGGATTTGGCTACATCTCGAGACTCTGTAAACATAGGAGAGACACGCAGTATCGAGAAGGCTTGGAGGAGAGGAGGGATAATTGAAAGTGGTTTTTTTTCGTGGGTGGTAGGAGGCAGCAGAGGCACAGGGGGGTCACGGAAGACGGCTTGGTGAAGGTGTGGGTGAAGACTGAGTGGGGATAGTAACAGGCAGAGGAGGGAAAGTCACAGACAGAGGAGACGAGGCACAACAAAGACCAAGGGTGAAAGCCACTGTTTCTCTAACATAAACATCATTCAATATACAGCAGGCTACCCACAATGCACAAATCTGTCTCAACACTTAGAACATAATCTATGCAATGTAATATCCACCCTTTAAAATTGGTTTGTAATTTAACTTGAATAGACATTTTATTCTCCACCTCAGCAGTAGCCAACAGAGTCTGGGAAATCTAGGCCTCACAGCGAATCTGTCGGCCACACCTGTGGTGGAGAATGCATGAATATCATAAGCACTAAACAGGCCCTAAGAAGTGGCCCTGATGGTCTTATTGAAATTGCAGTGAGTAAAACATGAATGTGTAATAGAAGCACCAACAAGCATGCGGTGTTGGCCAAGTGTTCTATTACACCTGATAAACAGGTTTGGGGTCCGCTACATCGAAGGGAGTGTTGAACCGTTACAATGTATGATTTGACTTAAAATTAGTTTGAGGATGGCAAAGCATACGTATTTTTATCAGGTTTGTAATTAATTAAATACTTTTTTTTACAGAATAACCCCAAGTCGTTTTCATGTCAATATATACAACGCATGACATATGCAGACGCCCACATGGGAAGGATTGCATGGCCACAGACTCCAGAGATGGTAAAGCGCATAAATGACAGGAATGTGTGTAGTGAGGGCCCAATGCTATCACTGGGATTGTGTTCTCTGTAATGAGGCTGAATTAAAATACACTGGCACCGGGCAACGGTCACTGATTGAATGGAATTGAAGGAAAATCTGAAAATGCGTCAATGCGTGTATAATGGCCATTGTTTTAGTTTTGTTTGAAGAAAATTACGTCTGATTAAATTACTGCATAGCTCCAGCAGACGGCACATTCCACCTGTGCATCGTTTCAACATCTTCGTTAAAACTATAATCGTGAGCGTCGTTGTGGAGAATATAAATAACAAAATTAATAAGCAGGAAATGCGTCTCCTTCATACAGCCGTCTCTCCACGTAAAAAAAAGTCCTCCCCTGTTAAGATCGGCAGTTCACCACCTTAAACCAATGCTGCTGAATGAAGGCCGTCGGGCAGATGGGTTGTGGAAGAAATACTTTGATTTTTTTCGTGGAGAGACGGATATGTGACTGAGATGTATTGTCTGCTTATTTATTTTGTATTATGACATCCCATTTTTCACTGACATCCCGTCCAGATACAGTTTTTGTTTCTATCAGGAATAACATATTATTTTTAAATACAGCGAATTGTTGGACTTTATATCAATCCTATTGTAACATTGTCTACCTCAAATCTTGACTTAAAGCTTATTGTTATAGATCTAGAGGTAGACAATATATATTGTATTACCTCGATATCAACTATTATATATCCTGAGGAATAATATATTTTATGCATGCCCCACTGTCGGCATTTGTTTATGTAAATACAGTATTTTATATATCGTAATGCGTTTTTTCTTCGAAATGTTCATGCGATTCATTAATTTGACAGAACGTAATTTTTGACAGCAGTAACTTGGGTGTTTCTAACATACTTTCCCATAATTCACTGCGTATCTGATCTGTTGCATTTACAGCAATGTGGCCGGAGTGCTCAATAATACTCAACGGCTATAACGCTGCTATTATACCTCTCCATTGCTAAGTAGCATTATCCGCTGTGTAATTGTGCCTGGATTGGCAAATGATCACGCAGGTGCGGCGTTAGGCCAGTTTATAAATGCTTTGGTGAGCTGCCGAGCCGGAGTGGGAAGCAGGTCGTCCGATGACAGGTAGCAAGGCTGGTGGCATTTAATGTGACGCGTGGCGCAAGGGTGGGGTTTGTATGCAGTTAGTCACAATTAATCGTGCATATCGGACAAACCAGGAGCCAGCTGCTTGGTGGGTTTGCCTCTGACACTTCTCAGCAGGTTGGATGGGCGAGGATGGGATTGTGGGTAACAGGTGCTGGCCATACCTTATTCGTCAGAAAATCGGCATACTTGGCCTGTCGAATGTCGGGCCGGTGAGCCTCATTGCAGCCGTGGTGCAGGCCTTCCGTCGCGGTGGCCTTGTACTCTCGCTGCGAGCGTTGGCCGTGAAGCCGACGTGGTGCATGTGCGTGTGTATGCGTGTACACGTGGTGTGTGTACGTGCGTGTGCGTGTACGTAATGTGTGCGTGTACATGTGTGTGCGTGTACATGTGTGTGCGTGCGGGAAGGGATGGGGCACAGTCGAGTCACACGCAACACACTTGGAAAACCAACTACACATGAGGTCACTTTGGCTGGGACTCTGGAAGGCTTTTAACAACTGTATTGCAATTGTTTTATTGTTCATCATAAATAGACATATTCCCAGGCTGATATGTGCCCGGGCTGGTCAAATTGGCCATATTTCATCGTAATTTGTGTGTGGTCTTGATGGAAATACTGACATTATATTATATGTCACGTAGCAACTTAATACTGTGAAAAGATGTTACAAAGGACATTTTTTCTCAAGAGATTATGATTAAAAATGTAATATGTCTAATAGCTCAGGACCTTTGAGAGTGGTCAAATATTGGTCACGTGCAGCACCTTACTGAAACTAATTCACAGGTGTCACTGAAAGATTTCGTCACGTGCCTCTAAACGTCCTTTTCAGGTTAAATTTGTGCATGTTACAAACGTGACCGATGAACGACTGAATGAATGAGAACCGCGGGGTGTACGTAAAGCCATCTGGAGTTGTCAGCCACAAATGCCCCATGTGAGACAGCATTGTCCAGGTGGACAATCGCGACACCACAATTTTGCGCATGATGCTCGAGAGCCCGGCGTTTGCAGCATCATGAATCGCATCATAGACAAAGACAGATGCGGCATCGCTGTGGCGATGCGCATGGCAACGCAATTCCCCACGGTAATGGAGAAATGGATGCCATGCAACACTGCATGCTCTGCGGAGGAGCCCGCACTTTACCTGGCTGTACTGCTCCTTCATGTCTTTGTTCAGAAGATGTCTAGGTTCCTCCAACACTGTATGGTACTTATACTTTTCTTTCTCATAAGTGGCATGGTAAGCTTTCTGTAACCATTCCAACATGTCAGAAGATTCAGCACAACTGGCACAAAAGCATTTCACATTTAGCACCTCATATGTAACGCGTACAGACAGCCACACGAAGGCTCGATGCCTGGTATAATATCTAAGCATGACGAGGTAGACTGGAGGTCAACCTGCATGTCTCTATCACATCTTAAAACTTTTCTGAGCTCTTATAGAAATGGCCCTGCAAATGAATGTCTTGACCATAAAAAAGTAAGATGGGCACCATCATTCGAACCAAACAGCTTTATCCGGACACGTGTAATTATGTTACGGGAACATATGCCTATGGACCACAAAGTGCCTTTATAAAATGAATACCAACATAAAAACACCATCATGCCTCGTACATTTGCCCAGCATTTGTTAACCAAAGGCACACGTTGCGTCTTGCTCAAGGCTGTCTACCATTATGCGAGTTTTCACCGGCCGCCCAACGGATTAATACCAGGTGAGAAGCGGGTCAACGTTAAATCTCACAATCTACAGTGTTGCCAAATTCTGCAGAGGAGATGAGTATGCATCATGGTGCCTTTCTAGATTTTTTTTTACCACACTAAGCCTGTCAAATCCTTTGTTTACGGTTACCTCATAGAAACCTTCACGAAGAAAAATGCATCCCAGCTCAAGAACGAATAAAATGTCTTTCCCGAATGACAAAACAGGCCATAATGGAGACGTAAAAGGCTATATAAAAAGACCAACAGACCTTTCCTCGTAACGAACTTTCCTCCCAGCAGGACAATGCATATGAACCACAATGGGTCTCTGCGATCTCTCAAGCAATAATGGGAATTAGTCCAATCGAACTTCGTGTGATTTCTGTTTCTTTAATGCTTAAAAAAAAATCTACTTGATCCTTTGACTCGTTCTGAGAGCATGGTTTCAAAACGGCCTTACACTCACGCTCCTCTCAGCTGCTGGGAGTCACGAGTTCTAGAAAACACGGGACCGGACGTCTGACAGCTCGGTACCTGTGGGGAAACAAACTTGGCCCACTTCAGTGGGATAATAACACGTTTATTATTATTATTATTAGCTAACTCGTATATAAGTATCTGCGTTCATCATCTGCTTCACAAGCATCTGTCATTTTTCATTATGCTTCTGCAGCTAAGAAAAAGGAAAGGCATTAAAACGTGACGTGTAAACACAAATATAAATATTAAACTTGAATAATAAGCAATGGGCAAAGTAAAACAGATTAAACTAAAAGCTAAATAATGTAAAGAAGATACCAATACTTGCGGTTTGGATTGCGACCCATGTATCCATGACTCTAACAAAGATCTGTACTGTACAAAATCTGCACTATCGCATGACTTTGAGCTTATTGGGTCAATGACATCGAGCTTATTGAGCCCTTCCTACTGAAATAATTAAAATCTATCTATCTTAATCTATCTAAAATAATACAGGTGGTTCCACGACTGTTGAGGGAAACCATCAATCACGTCACGTGCGTTTTATACACTCAAAAATTAACAGATCTCAATTGAATGAGTTATATTCACGAGACGCTTCACATTTTTTCACCGTACAAACGTGTTCGCCACACACCAAGGACATCCTCACCGAAGCAAAGACTTTTTCCTTTCCCCATGGGGGCAACAAACCCCAGCAATAATACATAACACACAGCTCCAAACGTGCAGAATGCTGCTACGGTCCTGAATATGCTTTCACACCAAAGTTAATGTATTGATGCTTAGCATACACCTGTAATGCATTGACCTACTATAACCATAAGAGACTTGTTGGGCTGTTAGCGAGTAGCACCTATGAAGGCCGGCACGGCACACAAGGGGGTGCTTGGCCAAAACCACACCCGGCCGCTTTTGTCTTCCTAGTAGCGATATTTACACACCGCACCAGGTACCGTACTCATTTGAGGCTGAGTTGACCTCGGGGAGGCCCAGGACCGGTTAAAATATTCACCACTGGTGTTGGGTGGCCATGAGCGATAATTATCGAACTCGGGTCACTGGGTTTGTAGCGCAGAGTGCTAACCACTGCGCCACCGCTTCCCACGCTATACATGCACTCAAACACAAAGGCAACGATGCTCCATATCGCACTGAAAGACTGTTGGGGCACGTACTGTTCATGAGGACCTATGAAGGCCGACACAGCACACTGGGGGGTGGGTGGCCAGCATCACCCCCGGCCGCCTTTGCCTCTACATACACACTTACACATATTTATACACACACACACACACAAACGTATCAATCAAAACTGTGAGGCACACTGACCATGTTGATGAGATCGCCAGCATGCTTGGCGAGCCTGAAGGCCGGCGAGTTGGAGGAGTACGTGAACTTATCACGCATTGCCTCGAACGGCTTCGTGTACTTCACCTGCAATGCACAAGATACGTACGTTTGTGTGTGTGTCGAACCTCTTTCGCACCATACGTAGCCAATCGTGCTGATCGGAGGTGCGTCGGTAGCAGGGCTGCAAAGCGGAGCTGTGCTCATGTGAGCAGAAGTTGTGGACTTTGACAATGAGGTAAAAGCTATTTGCTTTTGCGGTTGTATCTTCCTTTTAATTTGACCCATTGCAGCTCCTGGAGCCCTCTCTCTCTCTCTCTCTGCGTGCCGCGTCCTTTCTCAAAGACATCGGCGGCGATCATGGCCTTCCTTCCATTTAACTCCGTCCATGGCTCAAGAGTTTTTCAGTAGATTCTCCCAGATGCATCCAGGTGTTTAAATTACTTACGCAACTTAATTTGTTATCTTCCACGGCTTCATGTGGTACTTGTAATTTCCCTTTCAAAACAATGTATTGTTTCTTGTTTTCTCATGAAATGTCCTAGATATATAACTCTGCCTTTCTACAATTATTCTTATTAATATGCTTTTTGTACCCTGCTATCCTGAACAAATTTGTTACTCATCTTGTCTGTCTGTGACATTTTTAACATTTTTAACATCCTTTAAAAAAAAACGCATTCTGTTGCTTCTAATTTGCTTTGTAGGGACTTTGTAACTGTCCAGCATTCACATGCGTATAGGTGGATGGACCATGCACAACACTAGACTACCGTGTTCTAATTCTTGTTGTCATAACAAATGGCTAACACTCGTTGATGTGGTATATTTCTGTACGACCGACATGCGCCACACTGCTCTGAATACAGCGCAAAGTGGTCGGAGGAGGAGGGGGGGCGCCGTGCCAGGCCGGCGATGCTTAAAGACGCCAACTGGGCCACTGCGGCACGTGTAACGTCGTCTTTCGTCGACGTTCCCCGGCCACGACGAGCGGCACTACGCCGGCTTCCACGCAGTAGCTTCTTCATCTGGGAGCTCAGCGCGGCTCCGAGTATCGCACTCCGCATGGGCACGGCGGGGGGGGGGGGGGCGACCAGACCTCGAGTGCTCACTCACATGGCTGTAGAGGACTCGGTTCTGCTTGGCGTGCGTGAGGTCCGGAGTGTCGTAGGCGTAGCTGCCGATGCCCTTCAGCCAGGTGAGGTCCTCCTTGTACTTCACCTGCAGGGGATTGAGCGTGGAGTGAGACTAACTCGGCGAGCCCAGGCGCGCCATTGTGGTGCGGGGGATTTTATTAAACAAAAAGCCCTCTCGCAACTGGACATCAAAGGTTACAGTTTTCTGACGTAATAATTTGGAATGTCGGCTTGAAATTTTGCACACCGTTACGTATATCCATGTACAGTGTGGAAGAGGTGACCTCTAGAGCTCCCTCTCGTGGAGTCCCTGCCGTCAGCAGTGGAGCAAGCAAGATATTGCAAGGCTGCGCCTTAACCTTCACCCATTAACGTACATATATCGAGATCATTCTTTTGATCCTTTCCCATAAAAATGAAGTTACCAAAAAAAAGAAAATGTACTTAAAAAGATCTGATTGTGGAACGAGTGTGACTTTATCAAATGTTTTACTGTCCCGGATGTATAAATGTAGTTCTGTTCTTGGTTTATTTTGTAGTCAGGCTCCATGAGCATCTCAGAGCACACGTGATAAGCGACTTGGATCAGATTGTTGCTGTATGTAACCCCGATTGGGGAATTTTTTGAAAATGGAAAAAATAAACCACGACGCCGGGCACATAATGGCCTCTTCGTTTCGAATAACATCGAGGGATATTTAACGTCCATACGCCCGCAGTAATAGCCAGGATGGTCTGCTTGGATTCAATCTGCACAAGCTTTGTAACAAGTGGCGAATGCGCTCAGGCTGGGCCACGTCGCTGACCCAAGTGGGCGCCACATTGGCGAGATGTTAACTACCTCGCCTGGTATACAGGAGGTGGTGGGTCAATCCCGACCATGACGCTTGTATATTTGGAGTTTGAATGTCTCTTTCCCCGTGGTCACGTGGCTTTTTCCTCCACATTTAGAATCAACATCAATGGGTTTAGAGTATTTGGCTGCTATAAATTTCCACATGATGATAAGCCACTTCGTTGAGCTATCATTTATGACCAGGTCTCTTCTGAAAAAGAGATATATAGCTCAGTGCGCATGACCTGGTAAAATAAAAATCGTAGTAGGAGTAAGTGTTAGGTTCTGGTGCCGAGACAGCAGGGTCCATGTGGTGCACCACGTACGTCGCTCACGAGCTCCGTAACCAGGCGGTGGTGGAAGTAGTCTGGGCGGTCCGGGATGGCATGCCAGATGCCTAATTGATTCATGTACTTCTGCTTGTATTTGACCTGCACAGGGACACACGATGCATAGCAGAGGACACATACGAACAACTCATTTGGCAGCCGAGGGTACAATCTACAGCTTTACAGATTGTTGTCACAAGTGTTGTTGGCGAGCGCACATTGGGACCAGTTTGGCGCACGAGGGGTGAGTGTGGCCAGCAGCACGCCTGACCACGTCTGTCTACGTGGTACTGATGTTTGTACATCACACGAGGAGGTACTCAATTGAAGTTAATTCAACCAAAGGGAGGCCAAGGACTGGTGCAGATAATTGCCACTTATTAGCTGGGGCCGGGAATCAAATTCAGGCCACTGGGTTCTAAAAAAGCAGTGCACTAACTATTTCACCACTGATCTACCAAACACATGGACACACACACATGCATGCTGCACCAATGTTATGTTCTGAAAAATACTTTTTAAATTTCCTTTCACGTACAAAAAACATCACGCAAACCCATGCACTGAAGAAATGGGATTAATGTAATGTCCAGCTTCGCATCTTCGTGAAATGGCGGAAACCCATCACCTTGGCGAGTTGTCTAATTATATTTATTGGCGGTGAAGAAATCGGCAAGCTTTTGCCAAAATCAGACAAAAGGAACATTGGCGAATACTTAAATAGGCGTCTCAATTATTTCTCACCAAGCTTATCGATGTATAATGAGTGCCCCCTGGTGTAGACATTTTAAACACTTTCATTTCACCGAACCACCATTCAGCGTTCCGCAATTTTGCGATGAACGAACGTAGGAGGCGGTTGATGAATGTCGGGCAATGATAAATAACCGCGTATGCATATATGGTGAACTTCTTTCGCACTGTACATAGCCAACCGCGCTAATGGGAGGTGCGGGGAGTTTGTGTAACGACGGCGCTCACGTCACTGATCTTGTCGGTGACTTTGCGGTGGTGCACGATGTCGCGAGCGTCCTTCACGGTGTGGTACTTCCCGCGCAGGTGCTGGTAGGCCTCCTTGTAGCGCAGCTGTCGTGGTAAATAAACACAACATTGCGGTTCGTCAAAAAATGCACTGGCAGGCTAATACGAGGCTGCACGTCCCAGCTTCATAAAGGTCTACATTTCCTCAAATATCCTTCACTCACGCCACCACTACTCTATTCATAACAATTTTTTAAGCGTTTACTAAATTAGAATTTAATCATTCACCTCTTGATTTCACTGTTCACTTTATAAGAAACTTTATTTCAGTGGTTAAGACAATTCCCCATGTCGTAAATATTTATATTGCAGTTCAAGAAAATCACATTTTACCATCGTGTCATCGTGTGATTAAAATCACGATGACATATTTACATCATGTTTGTTCATGAGACCGGTCATATTAGGTTATGTGCAATATTTAGTGTGACTAATATTGATCAACATATAAAATATTGTAACAAAAATTGGGAAACAGCTAAATCTAACATAGTATTTCCTGAGGTATATATATGTCATATACATGTATAATGGTGCTCCAGTTTCCACAGATTTTAAAGTGTTATCATCTGTTGATATCTATGGTAAAACATATTCAAATTTTTCATCATCATCATCTGTTGAGTATCCATGGTGAGTCGCAACAGTCATCTCTTGTTGTGCCTGCGGAAGTGAAACGGCATGAGGCTTGTGGCACGTACATCGCTCGCATTCTCGTAGGCCTTCTTGGAGATCTTGTGGAAGGGCGAGTCTGGGACGAGCGTGTACTTGGCTTTGTTTTGATTATACTCGTGCTGGTACACAATCTGCATCCATCCGGACGGGGGATAAATAACACGCAACGGCATGAGATTTTAAATTTTGTGGATTTGCTCTCCAACACACGGGTGTGCTGTATTAGTAACGAATTGGCATGTTCTGTTTACATGACAAACCTTACTAATTGGCTGTGTCAGGTGGTGGCGGGTTGAACGACACATTTATATTTACGCGATATAACTAAAAAAAACCTCTATTATGGGGCATAAGACCACTTGACATTTGTGTAAGGTGTGAGGTGTTGCTATGGTTAGAATGGTGTTTCCCAAACTTGTTTGGCCTATAGACCACATAGTCGATTTCCATGGACCACCCAGCCCCCTCAACCCTGGTGACAAAACGCATTCACTTTTCTATCTGAATACCAATCATACGAAATGATTCATATCACTGGAACATAATTTATTTTCTTAAACGCAGCTATAATTTTTTTTCTAGGGGAGCCATTTAAATCTTAGGCTTAGGGTTGTTTAATCAGGGTAGTTTACTTAACTTCATTTAAAAATGAAATATCATGAGTTAAATATAAATTAATGTCCGAAACAAAAGGTATAAACGTTGTTATTATTGTCCTGGTAAATTTGCTTTGCATCACAGCCTGTCACAGACCACACAGGTGGTACCGGGGACCACAC
The DNA here is from genome assembly GCF_965212315.1 of Lampetra planeri. Lineage (NCBI taxonomy): Eukaryota > Metazoa > Chordata > Hyperoartia > Petromyzontiformes > Petromyzontidae > Lampetra > Lampetra planeri. The sequence continues at coordinate 2,177,936 of NC_136127.1, forward strand.
GCCGAGAACCCGCTGGGTTAGAGCAGTTGATTCGGAGTCACCAAGACCAGTTGCTCGACCCTCCACGAACTCGTCTGAGATCCCAGAAACCAATATGGGATCGCCATGTGAGACAACTGAATGAGTTCTGCTTCCAAGCATCCAAACAAAAGACTTATGGAGGGCCCTGCTACTGCTCCGCATGGCTTTGCTCTGCCAAGATTACTGTGGTGGCTCCATTATCAACTGCTTCCGATCAATGAGCGGTCACTACGAGCGCCTCTTCCACAAGCAGGAAATGTATTCAAGTGCAGCGACTGCGGCCACCGGAACGAAACAACGGACCACATCGCAAACGACTGCACTCCACGCCCGGTGGACTGGAAATCATTAGTTGCACCACTCTAGAAGCCATCATCACGTGTCTCACAAACTTAAATCTGGACGTATACTTTACACATACTTGCCATACGCTAGAACAGGGGTCGTAAACAAAGATAACAAGAAAAAAACCACAACATTTCAAGATATGAACAAAGTCATGAAGCAGTCCTTAAAGAGCAGCATGTGGCTCCGGAGCCGTTACAAATGCAATACGGATCTGATACTATAAAAAAAACGGTTTCAAACTGTTTTGCTCAGTTTGCCGAACGGATAAAAAACCACAGAGAGGGTGATCATGCTCGCTGACTAATGACTCCTGTAGCATGCGTTCTTGGGTTTGTATACGTCCCCATGAAAATGATATGAATTAAATTAATCAACACGTGCCCCGTAACCACACCAACGTTGGGCCAACATCGGTATGCGGCTGGAACGTCTGGCCCAACATTTCATGTGGACTGGGTGTTAATGGCACGTGTCAAGCAACGGCCATGGCAAAATTATTAATGAGTCATTATTTCATCCACGCTTCTGACCCCCTTCTGCCCTTCCGATGGGAGCCAAGCGTGCATGCGTTTGCGCACGTACACGTAAGCAGCACACGGGTAACACGAGCGCGCGCAAGCAAGGTGCCCTCACGTCGCTGTTGAGGTGCTTGACGCTCTTGGCGTGCTTCAGCAGCGGGGTGTCCACCACCGAGTGGATGTGGGGCAGCTCACGGTGGGCCGTCTCCTTGTACAGGTACTACGGAAACCACCACACACACACACAGAGAGAGCCCGCTTCACACAGGTCCCGCAGTGTACAAAAAAGCACACTCAAACACCGCCGCGAAGAATGACATCCGCCCCGTTATCGCACGCGTACAACACGATGTAGACAGGATTGCATAAAGCGGCGTAATAATAATAATGATGATATAGTTTTATTTAACTCTCACAGAGAGAGAGATAATTATTCAGAGACGTGTAAAACCACAGACATGCGGGAAGGCAGCCGGAACCGGTGGCAACAATTGCCAAAGCTCTGTGGCCCTATATTTGTGTGTTTGGCCAACTCCATTAATGAGTGTTTATACATGTTGGTGGACGTCTGAGTCGGCTGAGTAAACCCTCATGTGCTCGGGCCTCCGATTACAGATGGAATAGCATGGAATTAAATAACTTGCTGTACTGCGATACCTTGGCAAACCAGGAGATGGCGACCTCTATGCATGTCATTAACTTGTTTTTTCACAGTATAAGGGGATACCTATGCAGTCTGTTCTCCTTTTAACGCGGTAGTTGTGTTCCTGAAGAACACCGCGTTGTGGAAAAAATCGCGTTATCATAACCACCATTGATTGAATGGGAACTAAGGGGTTGGAGGGTAGGAGATTTAGAAAACACCAACATGACTGACATTTTTTTCTGACAATATGTTAGACCATTGTTGATTTTTACGTGTTCTTTAATAATTATTGCAAAGCGAGACAAATCATACAGGGTAAAGCACAGTCCGCGATAACACGTGAGATGTGTACGCAGACTGAACAAAGGCCAAGGCGCGTGGGTAGCATCTAGAAGCATCCAGCAGCATCCCAATGTCTTGTGCGAGGCAGGCGTACAACGGCTTATTCCTACTTGTGCGACTTAGTTCCGTTTGCTCAATCGCGCTATATCCAATTCGCATCCGCGTTATAAAAAAATATGCGTCCCTAATACATTCATCACGCGATATCCAATTCGCTTCATGAAAACAACACACGTTACAGGAGAACAGACTGTATCGCATTCTAGAGCGGCGGCAGGGTGGCTCACGGGACAGTGCTGAGCTGTGGTCGCAGAGATCCTGGGTTCGAACGTTTGTAGTAGCCACGAGTTATTTAATCGGGTATTCCAAGCATATGGAGTCATTGGTCTTAGCCTGGTCACCAACATTGATTCAAATTATATACGACTATTGTTACGTTTTGTTTACACAGGAAAGCCTCACCGAATTTCATGACTCTTTTACAGGAGGGTCCTGCAGAAGTGTTTCGCAGTTAGGCGGAGCAATGTCTGCCATGTATGAATAATTTGTGGGCAATGTTTCAGATTTGGAAAATATGGACAATAACGCCGGCACACAATAGACTGCTCTTGCGAATGACGTCACGGGATCTTGAACGTCCACACTGAAGTGAACAGCGCGTATATTTTTGTTTATGGATTATACACTTGCAGTAATAATATAATCAAGGTGGCCACTGAATTTGAACCGTGAACTTCTTCCACAAGCAGTGAACGTGCTACTTGTCGGGCCATCGTTACACATTTGGTTTTGCAGTAAATTTTACTGAATTCGGGTGCAAATTGTTGAATGAAATATCGGGTTGGCTGTCATTCGGAGGACATTACTGTTTAGCAGGGCGGCTGGGGAATTGATGGCGCTGTGTGCGTATATGGGATGACTGGAAGGGAACTCAGAAGTAATTCTGTGATATTTGCTTCTTCTGAATATTTTCGAACACGTCATTCACTGCTCTATGCGAGTTCGAAATTAATTCGGTTTCGTCATTTGGCGCAGATAGCACAATCAGGATAACACTGTGGGAGGTAAATTACGCTTTAGGTTGCATTATCAGTGTCGCAGAAGCAACCGGTTAAAATGTCTAATTGTAATGAGCATTTAGAGTTGCCGAGATTACATCATTTATTAAGTATAATAAATCAACCAACTGTATTTATCATTACCTGTAGTTATAACTCTTTCACATAATTTTTACAGTTATAAATATCAATGGTCAGTTGCATAAATCAACTCAAGCAAATACTACTGTCCCTTGCTTTGTCATCGCCATCAACAAAAGCTATGGGGGATCAACTCAAGTTGTTTCATGCAACAAAAAAACACGAAACAAACATTCCTGAAATACCATTTGATACCATTCACGTGCCATTTCCTTTACTTCATTGCCATACCTTGTGTTTGTTTTATTTAGCTTTTGTCATTTTGGTGAACCAGATCACACTCTCGCGCACGACACTCATCCTGATCTCGAGGCCTCACTCGGTTAAACAAAATAAAATGTAACCTGGACTCAAACCATTGGACACATGTGCACTCATCTATCCTTACCTGGCTCTGCATTTCCTGCGAGTTCTTGGCCAGCATGTGTGCTGGGGTGTCCACCACGGGTGTGAACTTGGTCTTCACCTCATTCCCGATTGCGCGATAAGCCACCTGCAGTTGTTACAGCCACAAAACAAGCCACATTACCCACACATTCAGATACACCGAGGCGGTGCTGAGAACAGGGCGGTTGCTTGGAGCCCGCCATTAAAAATGGCTGACAATAAATCTATTATAGAATACAACAAAGTAATTACGTTTTTTTATATAATAAATTCATCTGTGTAATCGTTTCAGCAATATGAAGCAGTCGTCGACGAAGTGCGCGTCATATTTTAGATTATTTTATTTGTGCGTGTCATATGTAAAAAACGAGGCTATGATTGACCTGTAGATGGTGGTGCGGCAGGAAACTATTGCCGATGGAGCAGAAAAAAACAAGAGACTTAGAGAGGTTCATGGAGCCAGAGACCTTCTAACGCAAGAAGGTTTTCTTTTCTTTAGTGGCAATGTGAAGGGAGAATTTGCTATACGCTCGGAGCCAGGTGTAACTGCAAACAACGGTGGTCAGAGTAACGAGTATTGAGAGAGGACAGAGGTGGTGTACCACCATGTGGCAGGCAGCAGTTTTACGTGAGGGGGTTACAATGCTGTGCCTTTAATATATGGACGTTGACCTTCTTTCGCACCATACGTAGCCAACCATGCTAATTGGAAGTGCGGGGGAAGGACAACAAACTAAAACGCATACATGTCCCCTGAGAAACATCCACAAAATAAAAAAATATTTTTGAATTGAAATAAATAAATTAACCTCATTCCAAAGTAACTGTACGTGCTATCTCACTATTATATTCTTGTGTGTGGCAATATATTCAGGATCTGTGGTAATGTCGAGGTCTGCTACCTATGACGAGAGGGCTTCGGAAAAGAGTTTGTGTAGTTTTGTTATTCCTCTTCCAATGAAGGAGTTTCAGACTACAGTGGTTTACAATATGGTCCAGTTTCGGTTGCATGGCTACAGTCGCATGACTGGTGCTTGTTTTTAATTTTCCACTCATGAATAAGATGTGTGCATCGGTCTGTTTATGTTCTGATGCGATTGATGGTTCCATCACCAGTGTCTTTGAGGCGGAGGAATGTCAAAGTCAGAGGGTGCAGAGACATTCTCCCACAGACAAAAAACATCTCCACAATCTCCAAACAATGTTTGACTAATGCTCATGGTAGGAAAGCCAAGGGCTCGTTGCCACAATGTGGCTACACTAAGGACTGGGGATTCATTGAGCAATGCTCGTTTTTAGTTGATTCCCACAAAATTTTGCTTGCAGTGTAAGCTGTGCTGGTAATTGTGTGCTGGTATTTGTTTTTGTACTGGCTGGACAATGTTGCTCAGCTGGCCTGGGAATGCCTGGAAATTCCCCAAGAAGAGCTAGAATCTGACGCCAGGGAAAGGGAGGTCTGGACCGCTCTACTCAACATGCTGCCGCCGGGACCCTAATCAGGACAAGCGGACTGAGAAACGAACGAACGAATATTACTTATTATAGTTTTCTATTATAAGGTATTGTAAATTTAAATATTTTTGTCTGAATGTATTCTCGAGTCTCCCAACCAGTGACTACGGCTAAATATTGCAAAGGTTCTTGTAGAACAATGTTAATTATAATTTAGAAAACAAAACACAAAAATGCACGATTACAATAAAATACTATGTGCGCTCTGAACCTGGAAACCTCAGTGTGATTCCACGCCACGGCGAACATCAGTGGTGCGTTGATATCTGAACCCGTCTTGGGCTCCTCCTTCGCCAACCCGTATTGGCCAGTGAGATGAAATGTGGTCAAACAAGTCCCAAAACAGATATGGTGTGGGGAGGCCTAAATCCAGCAGTGAATTCACATCGGGCTGCACATCATTATTATTTTACATATGTTAGGGCTGATGAAAGGCATATCGTATTGTTAAACCGCATAACGCCGCAGGTCTCGGCAAGTTCAACGACTTAACATTTGAATGCGGGCCCCTTTTGGAATGACGGTGAGTTTGATGCAATAAAACAAGGGGATTTAGAAATGCTCATTGAGTTGAGGGTCGGTTAGAACTGCTTTTTCTGTTTCGTTTGTTGTTCTTCCACCATACCTACGATTAGCGTGGTTGGCTACGTACGGTGCGAAAGAAGTTCAGCTTACAGTACGTACATAGAGACCGATTGAGAGGATAGACGTGGGATTCGTTGAGTGAAGGGAGTTGGCCGAGACCATTCGAGAAGGTCTGGAGATAGGATAAATGGGGCGCGTAGGGGCAACTCCATGGGCGCCTTTTGAATACAGCTCCCTATGTGTACGTGCTGTGTCGATGATTTTAATATAGAAGTCCTACCACCACCAACTTCGTCCGAGGCTAGTTTACAATTATAAAACACGGGCACCGATGAGAAGTCATCAAGAGTACTGTAGCACTCACCTCGCTCAGGTGATCCTTGAGCTCGACGATTCGCACGTACACCGGGGTATCCAGGACCACGGAGTACTTCTCCTGAGCTTTCTTTGCCGCCAGCCCATAGTTGGACTGTGAACGGGACAATGTGGATGGGCGTGAAGAGGTCGGGTCACTTGGTGTAATGGTGCTCAGGGCAATGCACATTGCAATACACACGGTATTTGGTATGGCAGCAAACTAAAATGGGAATTCAGTGATTTACACCCAGCACCGCTCAACATGAAGTATGTATGAACCCCATTGCAAAAACAAATCACGTTGTTGATTTGCCCAGTAATGAGCAGTGAAGACATTTGGTGCTTTTTTTTCCACAAGAAATCTGACAAATGAATAATCTTTAAGATTGGAAAAAGCATGATGGCACACTGTACACCGTTGTACCTGCCGACTTTAAAATTACACATTTTATGGAAGAGCCAGTTGTTTCATGGCTATTCAACTATGAACTATTCTTTTTTATTTTACCAGGTAATGTCAACTGAGCTATATTGCTCTTTTTCATAAGCAACCTGGCCACAAATGATAGCTCAAGGAAGTGGCTTGTCGCGTGGACATTTATAGCAGCCAAATACTCTAAACGTGTGTTGATTCTAAATGTGGAGGGGAAGACCGGAGGACCTGGAGAAAAGTCCACACGACCATAGGGAGAACATACAAACGGCAAATATACAGGCACACAAGGTATCAGTGAACACAACCAATGCAAGTGGTGGCCAGGAGTGTTATGGGGCTAAAGCCTCCATCAATCTGAGCCAGTGCCAACTCCTGGTGTGACTGAGCAAAACACTCGGAAAGCAGAAGAATGGGCACTGCTCAACACATCACCTTTATTATGAATGTTCCTCTTTAGGGCACTGTAATTGACGGACACGTTGAGTTTTCATTCATTGTGCTTGTGCAGCTTGTGCAGCACTGCTAACGCGTATCGCTGAGATGCCTGGTTTGAATTCAAGTACAGCCTGGCATAAAGCTAGGATTCACAAGCGTAGTAAGTTGATGGTCTCAAACTGGACACCGATGTCAAATCCATTTGGCCTAAGCCCACATGGGACAGCTAACATGTAGCAATATATTACATGTGAGGTAAACTGAGAACTACTCTCCATGCAGCTCTATTGTGCATCCTCTAGCACTGGCTAAGATGGGCCCCTTTTGGAATGGCTTCAAAAGTACTTCTGTGGTGTCGTCTTCTGAAGCTCTTCCCTGAGAAGATGGGATACTGAAGACAATCTGAACTGCTGGCTTGCTTCAACTCAGTGCAGTTGTGAGTATTAACATAAATTCAAAAAAAAAAAATTCATATAAGCAGTCAATTATGTTTGGCCATGATAGTTCAAATTGGCAGACCACCTTGCTCAATTAAATGAGCCCATTTTTTATATTATGTGTCAAATAAATAATTACGACCTAGGAAGCTACATTAGTCTAGATACAGGTGAACATTTATTCTTTATTGGCAGACTAGTGTTCTCTTTTTGAAATGTGAACTTTCTGTCATTGGCCCAGGCACAACAATGGTTTTTAGAGTCTCACAAAGTGCATTAAAATACTGAGAGCACCTTGACTATTGAAGTTACAAAGTAACTTTTTAAATAACATTGCAGTTAAAATTATTTTTTATTTAACATTTTTTTACTTTGGTCACTGCCTTCAATGTTGTCCTGAGCTAAACTCTGCCACTTTGCGCGTGATTAAACAACGGTTAAAACTGCCGACTCACTCCCTCAATTCATTCATTCACGTATGCTAACATATTGTCATTTTAACAATGAAATGTGATATATATGTTTTTATCCAGTAGGTTAAGGAGAGCATGTCTACTGGGAGTGACTTACATTGTCCGCAACAATCTTCTTGGCATGTCGCATATTAGGAGTGTCATGCAACAGGCAGCTAATTCCCTTGAGCCACTGCATGTCCTCCTTGTATTGAATCTGAAGGAAAGGTAAAGAGAACGAAGTGTCCAAAGTTATTCCCATTCGCTGTAATGCGGCGGAAAGCCCAAAAAGCAAAGACACACACGCGCACGGAGCAACGTGACTCCACATGCATAATTCACGTGTTAAACTGATAATTCACGTTATTCGATGATGAATTGAATATCTAAACAAATCAATGTGCCGGATTTGTTTGTTACAAAAACAGTGCATGTAATTAAGGTCTCAACTAATGCAAAATAACATTTAAAAAATTGTTGCACAATCCAATCACTTTTTTTTATATCATAGTTTAAGCGACATTTTAGCCAGGCATGTGTAATGAATGTATTGTGAGATCAAATGAAGTGGAGGAGAAGAATAATGATGTATGCCATTCATTATGATGAATCGTGCACGTGTATAACGCAATGCCAGGTCATATCAATTTTCGGATAAAAATAAATATAAAAAATATACTGTACAGTGTATGGTTTGGTATGTTAATAAATCGACCATTATATAGCACACTCCAGATCAATAAAAGCATCTTCAGAGCACTTCAGATAAGATCAAATTTACATGAATGCCCAACATTATATTTATAAAATACATGACATTTAGTTAAAATTACTAAAGCAGCGTTACCTGTGCAAAATATGTCTTAAAACTCAATTGGCTTCCAGAACACTATTTGGTGAAGATAGCTTATGGGGCATTGTTGGGGATCAGCTGACAGACAGCACGAGGTGGTGGCGGTGGTGGTGGGAGAGGTGGTGATGATGGCGGCGGTGGTGGTGGTGGTGGCGGTGGTGGGAGTGGTGGTGATGATGGCGGCGGTGGTGGTGGTGGCGATGGTGGCGGCGGTGGTGGCGGTGGTGGTGGCGGTGGTGGTGGTGGTGGTGGCGGAGGTGGTGGTGACGCCGTGCGCTGGGTTGCATTCACTTACATCGCTCGTGATGTTGCCCACGTGGCGGTGGTGCAGCAGCTCAGGCGAGAACGGCAAGGTGATGTAGTGTCCCTTCAGACGCTCATAATCTGCCTTGTACGCCAGCTGGTGGGGTCATGGGGTCAGGAGAGGAAAGCCGGCAGACGCAAGGATCATAGCACGGTGCGCTAACCATCATAGACACTGCAAGCTGACACAAAAAGCAAAAGATCCACCCCAATAGCCTTAACAGACTGTTGGGGCAAAAGTCGTACTCAAATTGTAAATGTTGTGGGTTTATTCTCCAACACATCAATTCACATGTTTTGTTAATGTGACAAACCTTACTAATTGGGTGGTGACGTGTTAACGACACATTTATATTTACGCGATCTAACCCAAAAACCTTTATTATGGGGCAAATGCTGTTTGCGAGTAGCACCTATGAAGGCCAATACGGCACACGAAGGGGTGGGTGGTCAGCACCACGCCCGGCCGCATTTGTCTCCCCAGTGGCGATGTTTACACATCACACCACTTATTCAATTGAGGCTGAGTCACCTGAGGGGAACCCAGGACCGGTTCAGATAATTGTCACTGGCATTGGCGGCCGTGAGCAGGAGTCCAATACAGGTCACTGGGTTTGTAGCACAGCGTGCTAATCACTACACGACCGCTCCCCACATTACCCGACACGCGCATGCACGCGCACTTGCTTACAAACCAAATGGTTTGTGCAAAAAAATCTGCACATACCAATTTATTTTTTATCACATAAACAAGCTTCAGTAATGAGTTATATGCATGGACACACACACACTTATCAACAACTGAATTCAAATAAAACAATACATTGATAGAATTGTTGAAACCTATATCTCAGCAAAAATGATATGTGGACGAATATATGGCATTTATTTAGAATTTTCTCTCATGCAAATCTTAAATAGCTTAGAACTAATTTCACATTCAACAATACTTCACAGCTTTTTGTAAAGACAGTGCAGTCCTGATCAGGGGTGCCAAGATGTTAACTACCTCGCCTGGTCTACATTCACTACGGTCACTCAGTCACTTTAAATCACTCCTTGACAGTGAGATCCTGCCGAGCTGCCACTGTTGACACTTCTATGGGACTATCGTTTTTAATGGATAAAAGAACGGATAATGCACTGTAACATGATAACAAATGTATGTTAATAGCTTCAAAAAGTCAAAGAGTCTCCACTTGTTCGCCATCATTGTCAACGCGTGCCTGGATCTTCTCCAGTTGGTCTCCAGGGTTCGGAGGCACATTTTTTGTGGTATTGTTGCAAATTCTCTGAAGTGTTAACATTTTTTTAAGCACCCTGTATAAATAAAGAGACGATGTGTGGACATAGTCTGCTTGTAAGTGACCTCTTTGGTCTTCTTGTGCCTTGTCTGCACAACTCTTTTTTTTAACGATGCTGCGTTTTGCTCGGTGAAATGTTGTTGTTGATTGATGGCGCATTTATACTTTTTAAAATGTTTATTGGGGATTAAAATTGAGTGTGTTTTACCACTGGTACTTTTTACGCAAAATCTTGCACTTTTTGGATTCCTTAATTGGCTAAAACTTTTAAAAGATACATTTAATATTTTAAATGATGTGATTTCTTACCTTTTTTATTATTCATTTATTTTTCTCTAATGTGTTATGTCTGGCACAGAAACGGTGTGTTTTTTATTGATGAAGCTTCTTAGCTCAAAGGGTACTTCAAAATAAACTAAGCTAAATTGGTATAGAAGAGGTCGTGGGTTCGACCCAGACCCCTAACTAAACTAAAGTTAACTCGACTGAACCTGTTGGTGTAGTGTATACCAAACCCAGACATATTTCTCAGTCAGTGCGAGGTCAATTGTCAAAACTGTGCAGTATCCTTCGATAAAGGTCAACACAATTCCACTAGATCTTGGTACAAATCAATTCTTGCTGCCACCCAAAGACAAATGCCAATCCCCGGACTGTCTGGGTCAGACCCAGACGGAGGTGGCAAAGTTATGTCGGTTAGGTATGAAAGCGAGGCCCCACATAGCGTTGTGGTACTGGGACTGCACGGCACTCTCTCCAAGGTACTCACATCACTGACGGCGTGCTGAGTGATCTTCACTTGACGCAGCTCAGGGGTAATGGCCGATGGATGGATCTTGTCTTTGTTCTTGTGGTAAACCTCACGGTACAAGCGCTGGAGAGATACACCGCATTAATCAATATCACACCAAACGGGATTACACACCGAGCAAAAAAAATATCAATGTGTTCATCGAGCTCGCTGTTAAAAGATGCACGGCAGCAACAGCTGCGCTTTTAATAAAACAACCACAGACACTGGAGGTGTACCGTATTTTCCCGCATATACCCCGCAAAAATAGCGTTTTGTGTGAAACAAATTTCAGATAGTCCGCATCGTCATATACCCCGCATGAATTCATATCTTTAACGTTGTTACCGCAGCTTAATTCCATCATATTAATACAAAATTAACATTTGTAATACATTCCACTATCAATTGTTAACATTAAAATCATAACGTGCACAAAGAAAACAAACTAACCGGAAACGAGTGAACTTAAAACAGTAAATTAGTAACAAAAGTAAATATCCAATAAATAAGTAACACATAACTGTAGATAAGTACCGTAAGTAAGCGTACTGTTAGGCTTATCAGCATTCGACCTCATCATATTACAGCTACTGGACCGGTAGTTACCCCTGTACAGTTTTAGCACTGGTAGATTGCGCACTGCTCAGACAATAGCGGCACTACGGTAACGCCATTGCCTCCTGGCAACAAGGCCATTGGAAGTTTGAAACAAAGCTCATGGTCGCGACTGTATAGTGCTCAGCCAATGGCAGCGGCCTAAGGGACTCAGCAATTATGATTCCGCGTCTGGTAGACGCTTGTTAAGGCCCTTCCCATTATGCAATCCATAGCTTCAGCTGAAACTTTCGCACCCCCCTACAGCCACTGAAAGTATTACGGTAAACAAAGTGCACCAACTTCAAACTTGTCGTTTCATTGTACAAAAATTCTAATAATTTAAAACGTGATAACACGTGGAATTTTAGTGTGAGTGGTTTATTCAGCAGTGCTTTAGTCAAAGGTAAGTGTTACATAGTGGATAGTCCTACCGTGAAAAAATTAAACGAGTTATGACATGGCACACGTGAAAAATATTTTTGGGGTAGCCCGCACCTCCATATACCCCGCAGGGTCTTTGTTTGTTTGTAAAAAGTGGTATACCCCGCGGGTTATATGCGAGAAAATATGGTATTGACGCATCGATTCATGGATTAATATTACAATTCATAATTTCAAATTGGAACACACAGTTATCACTCGCTCTCGAAGAGAGAGAACGGCTCAGAGGGGCGAGGAACCAATGGCTCAAATATTTCAGTGCTGGCACATGCACCCTTCCCCAGGGCGCCAAGACGTCCAGCTACGGGGCTCTGTCATTCTTTCGCAAACAACATCCCGCGTGTGAGCATCCCAAAGGCAAGCGTAGAGAGGAGTGTTTGTGGGGCCCGAGTCGGCCAGGGTTTTGGCGATACCTCATTCTGCACATTCTCAGCCCTCTGCACGCTGCGGAAGAACCACGCGTCAGGGATGAGGTGATACATCTTGGCCTTGTTTTTCTCGTAGGTCTCCTTGTACTTGAGCTGTGGGTACATGGGAGCTGCGGTGAGTAACGGAGGAACCCCACGGGATTTTCACTTGGTAACGCGACCGCGATGGCGTTTTGACGCTAGAGCTTTTGCTCTCATTGTGGATTGGTGGTACTTTTGGCGAGGTTAACGCTGTTGTACAGAGATGCATCCGTTTTTGTTCAAATTTTCAGTAAATAAAACTGTGGCTGTTGTGAAATTGGTTATATCTGGTACACTTGTTGTAAGTGGTGGTGTTATTAAGGCCAGCGGTGCTGTGGTTTCTGCTGAAAGAGTATAGTTATCGCTGCTGTGTTTGTTTTTTGCAAGTACATTGCCGTGAAGGTTGAAACAACACGCAGACACGTGTAAACAGCGCCCAGGCTTATGGTGCATTAGGCAAAAAACCATCAGCATTTCCTGAAGAAATGCATTGTGGTCGTCTTGTCTTTGGTCACCATAAAAATAATGTGACCGACTCACAGGCGACAGCGATACAGAGATAGACAACTGTTTACCGGCTTCGTCTTTTATGTGGCTCATCAGCACAGTATCGTCAACGATGCTCACTGCTGCATCTGGGTACCATACACGTGGAGTGGCCACATTCACACTACTCCTGTTATGGTGGCTCTTTCTCCTAATTTACAGATCTGATCATTTGCTTTCGTTGCGTTTGTTTTATGAACAGCACCGCATGTTGCGATGGTCGATAACTTTTGTGGTCATTGTCCATTTATACATTTTACAGACATGGCCGCTGCAGCTGATTCTTTTGCTATGTGTGCAGCTGCAGGAGCAATTGCTGATGCTTTAATCTGTGCTTGCTGAGAACAGGTCCAAAACGCCCCAACACGCCCAGCGGCCAGCAAGAAACAGCACAAGATTGAAGGTGTCGTAGATAAGAGAAAAATGCACTCCTTGAATTGAGTGAGGCTATGAGAGCTTTGCGAATGAGAGAGACGATGACATTGCAAAGATGTGCAGTGCGAGAAGCTCCTGTAAGTGTGTGTGTGCTGCGGTAATTGTTATTAAAGGTATTGTGTGTGTTGTTGTATGTGTGTGTTACGGTAGTTGTTATTGTGTGTGTGTGTGCTGCGGTCGTTGTGTGTATTGCGATGGTTGTTGACAGTGTTGTGTGTGTGTGTATTGCGGTTATTGTTGTTGAAGGTGTTGTGTGTGTATTGTGGTCGTTGTTGTTCAAGGTGTGTGTGTATTGTGGTGGTTATTGTTGAAGGTGTTGTGTGTGTGCTGCGGTAGTTGTTGTTGAAAGTGTGCTTGTTGTTGTTGTTGCTGCTGTGTACTGAGGTAGTTGAGAGGCTGTGGCCCTCACATCGCTGAGGATGTTGCCGGCCTTCTTGGCTTGCACGTAGAGAGGCATGTCCACGGGGATTTTGTAGCCAGAGGGCAGGGCCTTGCGACTGGCGTTCCGATACAGAAACTGGGGCACACGGCACGCGGCGGTTAGAGCACAGTAAGGACAACAATAACAATAATATAAATGTATTATATTTATCTCGTGTAGAAAACTTGCGCGTGACATTAACATAAGGGGTGGAGGGGGGGGCAGTTGAGATACGGTTGTTGTTGTTGCTAAAAGGCTGTGTTTGTTTGCCGCTCGCGAAGTTGTTTAATTTATTATTTACTATTACTAAACCATCGCGAGTGCAATCACCTTCGACTGCGTTATGAGTAAGGTGCCGAGGAAGAAATATAGACAACAGAAGGAACGCCTCCTCACTGTGTGCCAGGACTCCTCGTCAGGAAGGCCCAACATTGGGAAGTTTGGCATTACTTATTTTGAAATAATGTTTTGCACATGGAACGGAATCTGGAGTACCCGGGAGAAAACCTCCCCTTGCAAGTGAGGGTATACAACTGAAATTACTGCACAGATGGGTATGCTAAACCATTCGGATGTTCTGCGATCTCGTTGGCCACCTCACCGCCCAACGGGTTGGTGGGGTTCAAAAGTCGACATGATGCACCCACTCCTGCCTCCAAGGTAATGCATTACAGGTGTGTGCGCTATCGAAACCTGGCCTATTAGTAGAAGAGTAATAATAGTTGACAGTTTGTAACGCACTCAGTTTACGTTCACTCTCTGAGAGAGAGAGAATAATTCAGTGGCATGGAAACCACACACTAGAGGGAATTCAGTCACATCCGGTGTTAACAATAATCCAAGCTCTGTGGTACTATATTGGGATGTTTGGCCAACTGCATGAATGAGTGTGTTTAGTGTGTTGTTCTTCCCCCGCAACGATTAGCGCGGTTCGCTACGTACGGTGCGAAAGAAGTTCAACATACATACGTGAGAAGAAACCAAAGTACCCGGAGAAAAACCAGATGCGCGAAAGGGGATAACTCTTATTCGCTGGTCAAATGGGATACAGCCGTAAATTAATCCTCCAGCTAAACTGCCAGAAAGTTTTTAACGAATTTGTGCGATCCACCAACCCTCACTGCCGCCAGCCACGGTGCTGCTCGAGAGGCCGCGTGCGGCGTAGCCTGGCTAAGAGCAGCTAACGGTGGCGCTGCCTCCTGCCGAGCAGCACTAGTCCGTGCCGCTCCAAACGACAGGCGGTGTAGGGCCTCACCTCGTTCTGTATGAGGGCTGCGTTGCGCGCACGGTCCAACTCCACCGTGTTCTTGACCGACGTGACGTGGCCCCGGATGTGGTTCACGTAGCTGTGGCGATAGTTCAGCTGCAGGGATTCGAGGGAGATGAGAAAATAATGTTAAAATGCAGGCAAGGTCTTCCGCACGTGCCTGCTGGCCATGATGCAATGGACAAGCAACGTGAGTACTGGCAAAAGGGATGTAGGACATACAATCTAATCTTGGCGTTTAGCTTAGCTGTGGCTTTTGGCTGGCCATCGAACAAAAAGGGTCACCGCATCGCGCGCTTTCGGATGCGCTTCTGCGGCCGTCTGGAACGCTCTTCCTTCCGATATTAGGAAGCCGCTGGGAGCTATGCACTTTTAAATCTAGATTGAAAACTCAGTACTTTAAAACTGCTTTTTGTGTTTAGTTTGTTGTCCTTCCCCCGCAACGCTGATTAGCACGGTTGGCTACATATGGTGCGAAAGAAGTTCAACATACATACAAACATCTTGCAAAGTAGCATTAAAACGACCCACTCAGAAACAAGGGAAGAATCTATCATATAAATAATGTGTCAAGAGCGAATTAAATATTAATTAAAGCATTTGGAATACACATCTGGGGTGCCTATAATGGGATGTCGGGGGGGGGGGGAATCAAAGCTGAGTGCCAAGGAGTCTGCATATGTCTACTCACGTCACTCAGCTGCTTGGCGTTGATAATTGCCTGCTTGATTTCAGGAGCATCATCCACCTGCGTGTAATTAGACATCGTCTCCCACGCCTTAGCCTTGTATTGGTTCTGTGGCACCAGGCACAAAGGGGGTGAAAGGATGGAGAACAAAACAAACGTCAATTTCAAAAGGGTCATCGCAACCACCGCCATTGATGACACCGCAATGTTGTCGTCACTTATTTCTTCTGCTCGATTCTGCAAGGTGCTGAAAGCTGCTACACGTCCTGCTGTTTCAGTCATACCACCGCCGTCTGGCTGCAGGTCAGCCCCGTTGACCTCTGGGCGTCACTCAAAAATGTCTGTCTCAGTAAAATCTCTCCTCCTCCATCCTGAGCACCGTCCCAACGTCACAGGAGACCCTTATATATCTTGGGTCTATCGCTCGCAGTTTCGACCTATCGCAGGCAACCTCTCTCTATACCAATTAAGCTGCGGGGGTTAGTTTTGGCCTTTCATAAGTACAGTATCTATTCAGTATTTACATGACTATTTATTGTCTTGGAATGTTTTTTGTAACGGGTTTTTAGATTTTCTTTCAATTATTTAGTATTTAGTTTTATTTTGGCATTTCGTACGGTTCGACATTTCCATTGTGATGTTGTCTATTTTTGGTTGCCGTGTATCTAATCCCATTATTTAGGTAGGGCTTAAGTATTGAATGTCACTGTTTCCAAGAACGTAAACCCTTAAAATATGCGCGCAGTTGATTGTAGACAGTGGCGTCAGAGCAACCTAAGAACACATGTTACACCGTAAGCACTCTTAGAGGACCAATGTTTATTCTAAATATTTTGAAAATGATACATCTGATCAACTCATATCACATAGCCATATTCACAGAATACCGCCATGTTAGCAATAGCTATTAATAGTCTACGTCTGTTGAAGTTTGAAAGTAATTTCCCTTTACATTAGCTTCAAAGGTGCAGATTGATGTATCTGAAATTAAGTATGTTACATTAGTCACAATGGTGCCAGAAATGATGAACCAAACTTTATTTTTTAAACCAATCTCATACGAGCTAACACATTTTCGTATGAGTAGGCATTCACCAGTTTCTCACAAATTCTTTAAAATAAATAATATAAAAAAAGTGATGAATGTGTTTACGTGACCATGTTTCTAGAGGTGGACCTTACATCGCTGCGGTTGTTGTAGGATTCCTTGGCGAGTTTGATCTCTGGTGTGTCCCACAATGCCACACCGACCCCCCTGATCCAGCTGAGGTCGTCTTTGTAATACACCTGAAAATAGAATGTCACGTGAACGGTTAGCAAAGTAAGGATTTCCATTTGTTCGGCACTTAAATGCCGCAGCATCACAAGGCCCCTTACAACACATCTCATTCAAAACATTCCAATGCTCAGCTATAGTTTTTTCCTTTTTTTTAGCATAGGGGACCCGCTGAAAACAGTTGTCCCTGTGCGGTACAAGGTGACAAGGCACAGGCCACGCAAGTGGGCATCACTCTGCCCGTACCGGGGCGATGTTGCTGTTAGTTATTCCTAACGTACAGTCACCACTGACCACCGGATACATTAGTTTCAATGAAGGTAGAATAAATTCATTTGTTTTTAGGCATAATTTGCTTGTGGACATCCAGCTTATGCACATTTATACATCTATCTATTACACATTTTTACCACCTTAACACACCTATACGTGAACAATGCCTCGAACAACAGCTGCAATTTGCCACTTCACGGCAGCGATGTCAACACGCTATCTACGCGAGGCGAGGTGGGTTCACTCTTGAGGCCACGTGGATTGGACTTGTGCAAGCTCACCGACAAGAGGAAATAGGCATTATTAACACAGTTGGCTACGTGCGGTGTGAAAGAAGTCCAACATATATTGTGGGTTAACAGACTAGGGTCACTGACAATACATGACAGGAGTGGTACGGCGAGCTCTGGGTTAGATTTTCTTTGGCTATCCAGGGATAATGTGGACCTTACGCCACTATTTTCGACTGAGTCAACCTAGAGGAGGCTCACACCTGGTAGGTACAAATTGCCACCAGAGTTGTGCATCACCAGGTAAAAAAAAGGATGCTTCTCGGATCTGTAAAAATTAAGTTTTAACCACAATTCTTTACCTTGCTGATCTCATCAAGGAGCATAGACCGTCAAGCAAACTCTGGTTATCCTCACAGCGATTTTTAGTTAGCCATTAAAGAAAGATGGTCACTACATCTCGCGCGTTCACATGCGCTTCTGCGGCCATCTGGAACTCTCTTCTTTCTGATATAAGGAAGTCACTGGGAGCTATACACTTTTAAATCGAGATTGAAAACTATTTTTTTTGATAGATTTTTTTGTGATTAGTTTGTTGTCCTTCCACCGCACCTTCGATTGGCATGGTTGGCTACGCACAGTGCGAAAGAAGTGCAACATGTATACATACGTACGATTCTAAACTAAAGTTATGCACAAATTCACGCATACGCTCCCTCCCTCTTCAACAGGGCATAAAAAAAAGGCAAATGGACGCCATGCATGTGTGCACGCACGTGTGTGCTAAAAAACACGCAGAAACTTACGTCGCTCAGCTGCTCGTTGACCTTACGGGCGTGGCTGAAGACTGCCAGGTCTGGCTTGCACACCCAGTGGTGGAGGTACGTGCGGTAGTCCATGCCGCTGACCATGCGCTGTGTGGCCTTGGCGCCCACCATCTCGAACATGTCAGGCGTGATGTGCACGCGCGCCTTGTTCTTCTCATACGTGTCTCTGTAAAGGATCTGCCCGCCAACAAAGACAAAACATCCCCACTCCCGTATAGCCTTAATAGATTAACGTCCATTGGCTGTAGAAGCCACGCTTGTTCGTAATGTCCAATTCTCGGATGGGCAGGATACCTTCAATAGCTCTCTCTGCCACCATGGGGGGCAGGTTAACATTTTATGCCGGCACAAAAATATCACGAATACTGCGACATATAAATTGCGTATCTGCTACCACGTGCCACGACGGGAGGTTCCATGTTACAGGCAAGGTGTACGATAACGTGTACATAAAATATATTTTTAAAATATCTACTTTAATGATTAAACTGTATCTCTGATACCATCTGTCATTACAGTTAAAGGTAACGAAGCATTCTGTTGCATACGACTGATTTTGTAAACACTCCCATTGCTCTGGTTGTGTAATTTAAATACTTACCCTGCGTTTGTATGTTTCTGTGTCAAGGTAACCGTAAAACTAATTTTGGTTACACAGCACCTCTACGTGTACGCGTGTTTATTTGGACATTGAAATCAAGCTCTTCTGTATGTTTGACCTTTCAAAATAAACTGACAGGTCCTGGTGTGGCCGATACCCGTTAAACGTGGAAACGCTTGGCCAACGTTGGGCCGAAGTTGGTCTAACGGTTCCAACATCACGCTAATGTTAGTCCAACGTTGGGCCAACATTGGACTAACGTTGGCTCAACGTTGGTCAATGTTAGTCCAACGTTGGGCTAACGCTGGCCCAACGGTTCCAACACCCACGCCAACGTTGGCCCAGCGTTGCAAAATGTTTTGATGGTCAACACGCGGGCGAGTGAAATGGTGAAAATGCTTGCGTACGTTGCTGCGGATCTGGTAGGCCTTGAGGGCTTGCATAGCCTTGGGGTCCTCCTGTAGAGAGCGCGGCAGGCAGTAGCGGGCCTTCATCCGTTCGTACTCCTCCCGATACTTGCGCTGCAGAGAGGCACGAGTGGGCGAGGGGTTTACGCACGCGCGGGACTTGAGCCTGGCGGCTGCGCTTAGCTTGAAGGTGCACAGGGTGACGCTGCTTGTGCAGCTCGACAAAACCCAGGGTGAGAAATGCTCCACTTTCAGTTACAGTAGAACTCCTCTTAATGACTATATTTAAACAACGGATGTTAATATATAAAAGATACAAACATCATTATCAACACATCATATTAAACAAAAAATGGGTAATCAATGCATTAATTCATATTCACTGTAGATACAACAGCCCGTCGTTAACAGGGGAATGGTCGGTAAGCGAACACATTGGACTCTATGGAGGCACTCCACCACTATACACTACTCTACATTATACACAAAATCAGCTCTGACACTGAAGCAAAACGGTGAAGCCGGTACTGCGCTGGCAAGGGCGCTGGCCTCTTGTCAGGTGATGCGCCGTGTCCATCTCACTCGGCAGTGGCAGCTCCACTCACGTCACTGTGCTCCTTCTGGTCCTTGGCACTGACGAAGGCCCACGAGTCGCTGGGGATGCTGTAGCTGGAGGCCTTCACCTGATCCCACGCCTCCTTGTACAGGTTCTGCATCCATCCGTGGCGCACGGTCAACAGTGACGTCAATATCCGCAGCATTGTAAGATGGCGAGCCCCGTTACACGGGCGCACACACGCTAACCATCGAACCTCTGGCTAACCATCGAACAAAGACTTCTGCGGCCGTCTGGAACGCTCAAACTTCCGATATTAGGACGCCACTGGAGCTTTGCACTTTTAAATCTAGATTGAAAACTCATCGTGATGACAATATTTACGGCATTGTAACATGGCGAGCCCCATTACATGGGCACACACACACTATCAAACCCATACCTGCAAACCCCTAATCAGTGCCTAGCTTATTAGACCAATTCAGACCTTATTGGTCACTCCATGCCCTTATAAATCTCAAAGTTCACCACCCTACAAAGTCCCATCACAAGAGAAACACATACAACTGGACAACATTTTTTTTTTGCCCGTATGGACCTGTAAACTCAATTTCCCTGCACAAAAATACTGGTAAACTGTATGGGTTGACAGATATGCAAACCTTTGGAAAACCATCAAACAAAAACTTCTGCGGCCGTCTGGAACGCTCTTCCCTTCGATATTAGAAAGCCACCGGAGCTATGCACTTTTAAATGTGGATTAAAATGCATTTCTTTAGAACTTCTTTTTTTGTTTAGTTTGTTGTACTTCTCCCGCACCTCCGATCAGCGCAGTTGGCTACGTACGGTGCGAAAGAACTTCAACATACATACATACAGACGACATGGCGCAATATTAAGAGCAGCGAACAGGTGGTCAGGTGGACAATCAAAATAGTCACGTGGGAAAAGGATCGGCAAAACACATTCAGATTGAACAATAGATCGAACGTAACAATATATACAAAAATGTATGTACTTTTTTACGAATGCATGCTTGTGTAGGTTAATATAGTTAATTGATAAACCATCTTCAATTTAACGTACAATACTGGATAATTGATCATCAGGGTGAATTCATGGAGTGTCCAGTCACATGGGCAGAAAGTGACACGGTCGCACGTATGACTGAATAAAGAGAAAAAGCAATGATGCTTAAGTTACGGTATATGATGGATTATAGCTTCACATCCGCATAAGTGTCATAAACGTGACGAATATCCCATGGACTCTTGGAGCTTTGGGAAGTGTCGTTCATGATCCTGTTGTAAAAGTTTGAAAAAAGTAAAAAAAAACTGTCGGCGTTGAGGTGCTGCGGCAACGGCTACTCGTGTGACTACCAGCACGCGTGTGCGCACGCATGCGGTTAACCTCACATTGCTGAAGAGCTTTTGAACGTCCGACGAGTGCACGTTGGCCAATGAATCCGAGGGTATGACACACTTCCCGCGCTCACGGATGAACGCTTGTTTGTACTTGTTCTGTGGGAGGAAGCAAGACGGTGGGGAGGCATCAGGAATACAGCCACTTCTCGTGGGCTACTCTCATGTTGCGTTCATGCATTGCGATGACCTGACATCAACATTGGTAAACCTCTTTAACCCTAATACTCTGTTGTGTGCATTATCCCGAGGTACATCGAAGCAAGCTGGAACAATACTCACGGGTAAAACCTTTTTGGGTTTTAAACTGCCGCTGCAACAATAATTATCACGAGTTTCTAAGGGTGTGAGCAAATCCCGACTTACTTGCAAAGTCACCCCACCTTAGAAACACTCCAGCGTGGTTAATAACCACACCACAGTATAGTGGCTGTTCTTGTTAAGATTTTACCATGCACTGCATGTTACTTGATTACAGAGCGTTTGACACATTCACCATAACATAGCTTTGGCTCGCCATTCTAGTCTAGGAGTATCTACCATGGTACATCAATGGATATCATCATATATTTTCCAATGAGTCCGTTAGCATGTCTCTGCGAATGCAATTCCTGACCGACTGCAACGAGTGCCATATCGTTTTCTTCTAAACCATTCACCCCGTACGTGCTATATGTGCACCTTGGGTAATTGAACAATAACGCATTATCGATATTTTCACTTGCATGTAGATGACTGACAAACCGACTCCTGAACGGCTCTTCTCTTGAACGGATGTCTGAATTATTTTCAGCCGAACTCTTAAAACACTGACCTAATTCGCATTCGGTTGTGAGGATTCTACATGATTCACTGAACATCACAATTGTCGTATAGTGATATATACCCACGGACGAAATCAATTGCTCCAGCGTGAAAATTACGAATGAGGTAATACATTCCAATTTCAAAGTGTATTTGAGAAATCAACTAAAGTAACTCCTTTGTAAGATAACTCTCAACAACATCTTCATTCTTAGGAGCTAGGGAAAGAGATACTGCACTACTTGTGCGGGGACGGTTTACGTGATATCTACGACTCCCATAATATTCCAGTGGTTTTTTTTGCAGGCCGATTTGACCGCGCCTATTGATGGCCACTGGCCACGGGCTGGGATCACCGCCATTTCCTCCGGACCGACGGCACGGGGCAGCTCAGTACGGTGGTACGGAGCGGCTGGCGGCGACACGGGCGGCGACGCGCGTGGTGACTCACGTCACTCAGCTGGTGGCCGCAACGTAGGGCGGTGATGTAGGCCGGCGTGTCGGTCACCACGCTGTACTCCTTCGTGGCTTCGATGGCGGCCGCCTTGTACTTGTTCTGCAGAAGCGTGAAGGCAGACGCACACACAAACAAAACCGTGGCTCGGAGGCTGGCGTCTAGTACATTCTGTTCACGAGCAGCATTCGATAATCCTCCCGCACGCGTGTGCGACTCTTAGTCAGTGGACGCTTCTCCAAAGTGAATTTATCAACAAATGTTGTTTGTGAAAAATAAATGTTTCAAAACATTTCTTACAATCAGGATTTTCCAATCTACATGTTAGCCTGCTTCATACCTACACAAGCAGTCGTCTTCAGGCCTGATGACGACTGCTTATGTTACGATCGAAACGTTGTGATTTGTTATATTTTATTTTATTTCTAACTACGTGACTTTACCAAAAGAACCAAAGAGTATGGATTCCTGCAGTCACGAAAGCTTCAAATCTGCTTCATACCTGTCAACCCATACGGTTACCCATATTCTTGTACAGGGAGTACAAATTTTGTGTTGTCTATTTGTTTGTGTTTCTCTCTTGTGATGGGTCTTTGTAGAATGAACGTTGAGATTTATAAGGGTACAGAGTGACCAATAAGGTCTGAATTGGTCTGTAATAAGGTAGGCACTGATAAGGAGTTGACAGGTATGCTGCTTTGATAACAGAGGGTTTAGTATCTCGTGTAATTACATGTTTCGCAGACATATACGTGCAGTGTATGAGTATATGTTTGAGTGACAAAGGGAGCAGGCGGGTGGCTCAAAACTCCAAGCGCTGAGCTGGTATCCAGGCAGCTGCCTGTGATTAAACTAAGTTCTCAATGGTAGTGAGATGATGGTGTCAGCCCGGCCCCCAAGAACCATATTCAAAATCCACCAAGAAAAAAATAGCTTTTGCACTTCATATGGCTAAGTCCCAGCTCTTGAGAATTACAAATATTGGTTCTGACTGTCAAGCAAGGAACATCACTCCATCTAGCAGTACTGCCCCTTGTACGGTGTCGCTTGAAGGGATCCCAGAAGCATTTCTGGGATCTCAGAAGCAGTTCTGTGATATCTGCTTCCGTGGACTGTTCTCGACCAGGGGGGGGGAGGGGGTTGCACTGCTCTGTGACAGTTACGGAATGATTCATCACCTCGAGAAGTGACTGCAATAGCACAAAAGGGTTAATATCGGAAGCAAATACGATCCATTAGAAAGTACGAGTCACAAAGGGTACTCACAGAACTGATGAGGTCACAGGCGTTCTTGGCCCTCATGATGTCGGGTGTTTCATAAACATTGCAGCCAATTCCCTTCAGCCAAGTCAGGTCGTCTTTGTATAGAATCTGTAAAAAAAGGAAACGTAAAGGACACAAGTATTATAAGATAGGTATTGTTTTCTGTTGTGGTGGGGTTTTCTCGTCATTTAAAGATTTTAGCATTATACAATGTTTAACTGACTATTTGTTAAATATTGTACAATACCCCCATTGGAACCTCATTTGCCAGTAAAAAATATGATAATTGTTCTTTTACCCTTCTATCTGGCAACAAAACTGACACCTTTTTCAAGGACAGTGCATATATTATCAGAGTTATGTTTTTTGTTTGCATTATGGCTGCAGGTATTGTGGTCTATGCAAACATGACTCCTTGTAAAAAAGGTGTCAGTTTTGTTGCCAGATAGAAGTGTAAAAAACCAATTATAATATTGTACAATACTCTGTAAACATGTTTCATGACCACAGAAATAATAAGCTGCTTCTTTAACATAAAATAATATTAATAATAATAAAGAACCAAAGAGTACGGTGTAATAAATTAAGGTATGAATAAATACTTCACACACAAAAACAAACATCCACTTTAAAAACAAATGACCACATGGAAAGAAAAGTGTTGGCCTTCGAGGCCTAGGGTATGCACAAGGCAATGCCTTAGATTGGTAGATGTTCTTTGAGTGATGTAATAGACGTAAAGATGAGGAGGATAAGTGGAAGAGAGAGAAATTAAGGGTAGAGACACAGAGAGAATATACCTGTGAGTATCACTGTTCGCAGTTGGGAAGCATGTAGCAACTCAGACACTGTTTGGACACTCATCAAGAGTACCCTTGAAGAGGCTTTGCCCTGTTGTGTGGCTATCTGGCTGAGGCTATCAACAAGTGCGTTCGTTTTTTTTGTATTTAAAGTCACTGACAACATTTGGAGGCCTCTTTCGAATCCCAATCACCATCAGTGCTGCAGAACTGAGAGCGAAAATTGGTTGGCATTAGACTTGTTAATGGATGGAAACAGAGTTTAAGTAACAAGTGTGAGACTCTGGCACGGCTGCATTTGAGAAATCGTGCGGGAGATGGGAAGAACTTCCTGTCGTCTTTGCCGTTATCGCACCTCCCTCATCGTAAACAATTTCAGTTGTATCTCTGAGCAGATATTTCTGCTGCGAAGTTCCAGTGAGTTTCGATGTTGCTTTTAATTTTAACCAGGCGAGAGCTCAAGTGGTACCTGTCGTTGTTGCTGACCACTCGGTGTTCACAGGACCCGGGATCCTCCGTTTAGCAAGCGCGACGGTGTAAAAGGCGTTGATGCAGGCACGGCGCCACTCACGTCGCTCTGCATGTCGTAGGCCTTGCGCGCCTGCAAAACTTCATTCTGCTCGGGGTGACACGTCCACTGGTGCAGGTGACGGCGGTACTCCAGTTCGCTGAGGATCTGCTGGCACTTCTTTGCCTGCAGGTTGCTCAGCATGTCCGCCGGGATGTGGACCTTGGATTTTGTCTTCTCGTAGCCCTTCGTGTACTCCAGCTGAAAGCGAGAGGCATTGCACGGCGAGGTTGCCTTGGTCTTAAAATCGCGGGCGCGTCATTCGAATTTCAGTTGAAAACTTGCAGCTGAATTGGGTTTGCTGACGGCAAATGTTGAGGGAATTACAAAAAGATGTTTTAAGAAACTCTTACTGTCCCCTTCATCAATCCTGACAGTTAACACTGACTTCAGTTATAAGTTGTACTAAAATTGTACATGCTGTGGGTTTACTCTCTAACACACTTGTGTGCTGAAGTAGTACCGAATTGGCACATTTTGTTAACGTGACAAACCTTACTAATTAGCGGTGTCGGATAGTGGCGGGTTTAACGACACATGTATATTCACACGATCTAACCCAAAAAAAACCCTTACGTTGTTTCAAGAGAAAATTTGTATATACTGAAAAGGCAAAAAAAATACATGTGGTCATATTAACCTGGTATCCGTGAATCTGTCTGATGGTGTTCAAACATAACCATTCAAGAATGCGCCCATCTCTACGTACAAAACATCACTTTGTCACACTTCTATAATACATCTCAATTACACTGCATTGCAATAGATGTGTTGAATATGTTTTGCTGAAGGATTATGTCCAACAATATTGAGCTCAAAGTTCAACATGCATTTAGCTGAGTGGCTGAAATATCAGCACATATACGACTGCGCCGTGACGTCAACACGAACCTGGCTCCTGTTCTTGGCGAGGTTGAGCAGCAACGCGACCGAAGGGAACTCCTTCATGGACTTCATGCCTTGGATGTGCGCCTTGGTCTGCTCGTACTCCTGTTTGTACTTCAGCTGCACAGACGCAAAATAGGGGAGCCGAGGTCATCCGCAAAGTCCCCCGCGCCTGGACCAAGTCCACCAGAACTTAAGACCTGTGCCTCTCAACTCACACCCCCCCACCTCCTCAGGCCAAAGTTGATAACTCCAAATGTGCACGTGACCAATAGATTTTTGCGAGGGAGGATGAAAATAAGTCGGGTGGATGGCTCAAGGGTCGTGGCGAAACTCGGATGTTTCAAGGGTTTCAGTGCCACGAATTAATTGAGGCCCTCTGTCCAATTTCAACCCTCCAGCAAGGACTTTTGAAATTAAAAGAATTATATGGGACAACTCATCAATATATGATTAAGATCATTGAAACTTTGCCTCAATTAACAATGTTATGCAATCATGGTAAATGCTAGACACATAACTATTCAATCCTTCAGCAATTTTATTAATCGTCAGAATCCAATTTTTATTCAAGAATCGATTATATACTTTTCTATTATATTTTCTATTATATTTTGGCTCATCTTACCAACTCGTTTGTATTTTCAAAAAGTTTTCTGTCTAAATTTGTGCATTCAAGTTCAGTCACTAAAACTTAAATGTTACACTGGCATGCCATTTGCAAAGATAATTTTGCATACATTTTAATTAATCAGTTCCCATGCACAACATTCGATGAACCTATACATCATGAGCATGAGAATTTATTTTAATTTGGTGAATCAATACAATTGTTACAGGCGCCGTGAAATAATGTGCACGTCTGTAAAGCAATAAATAATATTCTCGATGTCGCTTGCATTGGTGTCAATGTCTGCTCTAACCCCGTCTCCCCCTTCCCAGTCCGCCTGTTGAGGGTCCGCGACTCACCAAGCTGTTGTTGCGTATGTTCTTGGCATTGACCAGAGGCAGGTAGTCCACAGGGAGGATGTAGCCCGTGGATTTCGAATTGTCCCAGCTCTCCTTGTACAGCTTCTGTAATGCCAGAGGAACAAAAACACTGCCACTTACTGCCGTGCAACATAACGATGTAGTGGAGACAGAGAAACGAAACATCAGCATCATTTTTATCAACATTGGCTCACAGCAATAAGCGGCATCCGAGGTGGAAGCCACAGCGTCTATGTGGTGTGGTATGTCTCAAGGTTTACTGCAGTTGGTGCCAGGAGGTACGGCGCAACGTGGCACATCCGACTACTCACTGGGTACTTAACTTTTGGCGGATGTGTGAAAGGGTCGGATATGTGAACGTTGACAGAACATTGGCGCTGCATACACCACCGTGCTCACAGAGGTCACTGGACAAATGTAAAGTGCAAACTACTGCTTTAACCATGTGAACATGCTAAACTAAACTATTTTTACTTTAGCAGTTAAGGCCCAATGAGCTATATAGCTCTTTTTCAGAAGCGACCTCAAAATAAAAACATTTATTTATTCTGGAGAAATCTGATGAGCTATGAAGCTCTTTTTCACAGACATCCAGTAGAGGCCACGGGGTCAGCACGTTACAACAAAGAAAACAAAAAACCTATAGGAGTGCAAAGTATTAGAAAGGTAAACAATTAACTTTAAAAAGTATACAAATGAAACTAAACAATTGTTTTTATCTTATCAGTTAAAGGCCACTGAGCTATTTGCTTTTTTTTCAGAAGCGACCTGGCCGCAAATGATATCTCAAAGAAGTGGCTTTTCATGTCAAAATGTATAGCAGCCCAAATAATCTGTGCGGTGCTGTGCTTCAGGAGTAAGCGAATGTACGCGAGATCAAGAACACATTGCTGGGTGTGCTGGGTGCGGGCAGTTAATTAGTGAGGGCAGATTTGTGACGGATATGCAACGTTGCACTGAATTTTTGTTGCACTCACTCACAGTGCAACCACGTCCGTGATCCCTTTTACCTGGCTTCGTCCTTTGTAATGACTTACCCAGAGACGTTCATGGTCTTTGTATATCCATGAGGGACTTATTTTCTGTAGATTTTGGGCAAATGTGCTAATTGGTAACATAGAGCTCTAAGCCTCATTTCATGAATTTACATTTGTAATTATATTATTATAGTATAATGTGTTTACCCAGAAAAACCTCGCCGAGTCTCATGGCCTTTCAGGATGGTCCTGCCAGGTTTTTGCAGTATATTATTGCTATGTAGAAGATGATTGCTATGAAACATGTGTTGGAGAGTATTTGGCTGCTATAAATGTCCACGTGATGATAAGTTACTTTGTTGAGCTATCATTTGTGGCCAAAATAGCTCAGTCGGCCTTACCTGGTAAAATACCAAAATAGTGAGTAGTTTGCGGGTATTTTTTGTTTGTAATTGTCAGCAATGACCTAATCTTGCAAATTATATCATGGATTATTTAACATCCACTCTGAAGAAGATGGCTTAAACATTTTTACGGTTAATGCACTCACAGTAATAACCAGGGCCGCTGCTAGATTTGAACAGTCAAGGTCCAGTATGTACTTATAGGTCATAAGATGTATATGAAAAGCTTTACCTTGAACCCTATCTGAACAATAGTTTTCCAACTGCAAAAGTTTATATTTGTGTTAGCTATATATGTAATAATATCATTTGACTTCATGCATTGTATTACGACTTCCTTGATCTTCTTCTGAAGATGCTGGGCAAAGTTCGAAGCAGAACTCCGTTTATAATAATTGCCGAATTTCGCTGTGAGGATTGTTCTTCAACTTACGGGCGGGAGAGCTGAGACAGTAAATATTGTCGCGTGCACACGTGACAATTTAACTTGTTTGGCTGTGTCGGGTGGTGAAAAGTCTTACGGTGGTACATTTGTCCAGATCATTACAGTACCAAACCAATCTATTACGAATAATAATACTAATGTTATGTTTGCATATCCGAGTGTGGAGAGGACGCATGAGCCCTCCGTGTGGATGGCGGTGCTGCAGGGACCTCGCTGCACAGCTTGGAGGCCTCGCGTGACAGGTTGAACTGCGGGGCGTCCGGTGACATGTGGCTGTTCCCTTTCTCCAGGTTGAAGGCCTCCTTGTATTTCACCTGCAAATCAAAGGCATACCGCCCGCCTCATCATTGCACCGAAGCCGCTAGATTTTAAAATAACTTGGTTAAAAAGCATCTAATTATGCATGCATTAAAAGAACAACGCATTAATTCTAGTCAGTTTAACATATAGGCTTTCACGACCAATATTAGCCATAATAAAGTTATTTTTTTAAACAACACATTTATATTTACGCGATCGAATAAAAAAAAACACATTATTGTGGATTAATTTGAACGTCCTCTTCTCACCGCATGGCATTGACTGGTAATGTGTTTACATGGAGCTCACATCGCTGAGCTGGATGCCGCTTTGCAGAGCAGTGAGGTAGGCGGGCGTGTCGGTCACTACGCTGTAATTCCTCGTGCCCTGCAGGGCCGCCGATTTGTACTTGTTCTGGAACAAAACAAATGCACAAAGCGTTGGTGCCGTATCAGTGGCGTGCGAGCACATCAGCAACGAAGGATCGGTGTATTACGGTCATCACAGAGTAAGTCTGTGGTGTGAGTGAGTTTAAGGATATTATTGATTGAAATGAATACATTATCCTTATATAAGTATGTTGCCAAGTCATATGCTAATCAAATATGAGTACTAAATACTTACATTTCTCCCATTATAAATTAATGTCGATGACAACGTTATAATAACTATGGTTATAATCATTGGGAAAGTCAAGACGAGGTTGTTAATAATTGATGATGCAACTCTTAACAACGAGTGGCCTGAGATGCCAAGAAAATAAAATAAAAACTCAACTCACATCATTGAGTATATTCTGTGCCCTTTTAACTTTCTCCACATCCACAGATCCGGTGGGAAGCCATCCACAACCTCGGAGCCATTCCAGGTCGGCCTTGTACACAAACTGCAAAACAACAGCATGAACGCACTCATAAACATGGATAAAAGATACATCTTAGTAAAAGGCAGAAAACAATAATCCAGCCACCCCATGACAACTTTAGACATTCTTCATTGACTCACATCAGGTGATTTCCATTAGACGTATAAGAATTTCAACTTATTAATGGATGGAAACAGAGTGGAAGTAATTAGCGTGATACTCTGGCACGGCAGCGTATGAGGAATCTTGCGGAAGAAGGGAAGAGCTTCCCATCATATTTGTAGTTATCACACCTCCCTTATCGTGAACAACTTCAGTTGTATCCTTGGGAAGATATTTCTGCTGCAAAGTTCAAGTTAGTTCCAAGTTTTCTTTCATTTTAACCAGGCGAGAGCTCAAGTGGTACCCTTCGTTGTTGCTGACCACTCCGTGTTTATTGGACTCGGGCTCCTCCGTTGAGCAATCGCGACGTTGTTAAAGCGTGACACCGGATGGCGCACTCACGTCGCTCTGCAGGTCGTAGGCCTTCCTGGCCTGGATGACGTCGTTCTGGTCGGGCATGCAGGTCCACTGGTGCAGGTAGGTGCGGTAGGGGATGTCGCTGATCATCCCCTGGTACTTCTTGGCGGCGACGACGTTGAGCATGTCGTGCGGCAGGTGGCACTTGGTCTTGGTCTTGTGGAAGTCCTTCTTGTACTCCAGGTCGCTCTGCATCTTGCCCACCTTGGCGCAGTGCTCGAGCATGGGGTCTTCGTGGACGCTGTGGCACCCGATCAAGTGGCCTCTGTCCTTGATGTGTGCGTGCTTGTATTTGATCTGTGCACGCATCGGGCATTTGTTAAAATTTACACACGTGCAGCATGGGCATTAATGGACAGCTGTGAAAAAGAGCTTTATAGATCATCAGATTCCTCCAGTATGAATACATATTCTGATTCTGGGCATGTATGTGTACAGGGGCTCCACTGCATTAAAAACCTTCACAGTTATGTGTGCCCATCTGCGTCCGTGTCTCTGTGTATTCCTGTCTATCTCTATGTATCTTACTGCGCCTGACTCTATGTGTCTGTCTTATTGTATCTCTCTCTTCATGTCTCACTCTGCATCTGTCTCTTCTGTGTATTTCTGTGTCTCTCCTGTATGTGCGTGTGTCTCTACGTCTCTCTTTGTCCCTGTGGTTTGATTCTCTCTATCTGTTTATTGCGGCCTTAATGTTGAGATGGATCTGCTTGCACAAGATGATGCCGCCAATAGGGAGGCATGAGTCATTTGCAGATATATTGCACACAGTGCCACAAGTCACATCTTCATGCAGCTTGGAAACATCATTATGTTATTTTTTGTGGCTGATTATGATCACTAGTTGTACTGGGAATAATCCGAATATATTGTACATAGCTGGGCAAGTACTCCTGCCTTTCTATGAGTGGTAATTATGTAACAACATCACTTTAGAAGATAGGGATAATTAGCGACAAAGGTGATCTCCAAATGAAGATAAATGTACGTGTATATATATTTTATGTTCTAAATTTAATATGATGCAAGAGTTTTATCCTTTGAGTGAAGTGCTAGATTTTTTTCTCAAACGTAATAGTTATTTTTTACGTTTGCTTATTTAATCAAGTGTTCACGCTGAAGTGGTTGAGAGCAATTTACATATTGACAGAGTGTAATATAAACCATCACTCAACTCTGGTCATCCTCGCAGCAGCGGCTTTTGGCTGGCCATCGAACAAAGACGGTCACCGCATCGCACCCTTTTAGATGCGCTTCTGCGGACGTCTGGAACGCTCTCCCCCTCCGATATTAGGAAGCCACTGGGAGCCCTGCACTTTTAAATCAATTAGATTGAAAACCCACTTCTTTAGAGCTGCTTTTTGTGTTTAGTTTGTTGTCCTTTCCCCGCACCTCCGATTAGCAAGGTCGGCTACGTAGGGTGTGAAAGAAGTTCAACATGCTTACATGCATAAGGTTGGTGTCTACGCCATTGCCTCTATGAGCTCCCCCAAGTCGCACCGATCTGCTAGTTCTAAACGGCTCTCCACCAACGTGTAAATCAAATCCCCGAATATCTTGAAGTAGTGCAAATTTCCACACAGTGTGCAGACAGGGCTGTTTTACATAATAGAGGCCCGGATACAACCACGGAGATAATTAAGCAAGATACTATTTACACTGCTACCAGTGACCCAGCACACCATTAACCTGTAGGCAACTGTCACATGACTTGACATGCTGTGCTATTAGGATTGTGCAACAATGCTACAATTTGGCAACATCGCCTCTTAAAACTCAAGATACGTACATCGAATCGTGCGTGTAAGAATCTACGTTTTTTTGTTTTCCATTCGTATATCTTGCCAGTGATGGGTTCACATGACCCTTGCAGCCACTCGTGGCCACTACATTCACGACAATATAAAAAAAGACGTATCAATTATTTTCATTCGTATTGTTATGCCGACATGAATTTTCCGGGTGGGAGGGTGAACGGGTAACCCCTACGAACGGCCACACTTTCAACCGTGAAGAAAGGTGGCTGCATCAGCCTGTTTGAATATGTACGCACTCTGGTGGCTCAAAACGCATTGCGGGTTTACGTGTCAATCGGCCTGAGTTTCAATCACCTGAGCGTGTATTTGGCAATTCTTTCTTATGTTGCGCATGCATTGGGTGCAGACGATGGCAGACTCGTGTTTGGTTGCGCCTGCAATGCACCTTCTGGCCCTGCACGTTCTTGTTTATAAACAACACTCGGCGCTCACACGTGAGTTTTATTGCAAGGTGTCTGAGTCTTGCGTGCACTGTTGCTCACCTCACTGGTGATTTCCTTAAGCAGTTTGGCTTGTTGTAGATCCAAGGAATCTGCTGGGATCTTATAGCCCGTCGCCTTCATGTTTTCCCAGCTCTCCTTGTATATTTTCTAGAAAACAAAATGAGGTATTATTTTGTGCAGGATATACGTTGAGAGAGGGCATTATTTTATACACATTATTCCATTGTTCTTATCGTAGTCAACTTCATTTCAACTAAACTATTTTTATCTTACCAGATAATGCTCACTGAGCTATATATCTCTTTTTCAGAATCGACATGGCCACAAATGATAGCCCAATGAAGTGGCTTATGATAGAGAGAAGTCAAATACTCTAAACACATGTTTCTAAATGGGGGGGGGGGAACCGGAGGACAAGGAGAAAAATCCACGCAACCACGGGGAGAACCAGCAAACTCCAAATATACAGGCGTCAAGGTCGGGATCGAACCCACAACTTCCTGTATACCAGGAGAGGAATTTAACATCTCGCAACTGCTAAAGCACACCCCACTCTTGCAAATCAACATTCTCACGCAGGTTAATAGCGATAGTTTAGCGGGCAGCAAAGAGGATGAATAAATACGAATGTCAACAATGCTGAAGGTCGCAGGAATACAACTGAAAGGAGAACATTGTAATTGTACAGTAAGATATATGACGCATCTATTCTAAAGACAAACTCCCACAATCGACCAACAATTACGTTAACTTGAACCATTTGAGCAACAACCAAACGATGCAAGGCCGCGCACATATTTAATGGCATTTCCCCCCCCCCACCCATTCGTTACAAGCCGTCACAAGACTGTGAGTGTGTGTGCGAGTTTAATCATCAGTGGAGGTTTGTTTCATTGCTTAATAGTGCAGCAATTTGTCAAGGATCGTAATTGAGAATTTTTCACGAGATTATGCACAACATCCAATTTATGCTTCGCCACAGTGCCCTTGATGCACCATGTGTGGTCGCATTCGAGCTGTATTAGAAAGCTACGCCTTTAAGTTGCGTAGCCATGCTTTAATATGTTGCCATTTACTGCAACGAAATAAAGCAGCGACGTCATTAATAAATGGTTAAATTCACCCGTCACACACTGGGCCCATAATTAACTTACAAACACAAATTTCAGTGTGGCGCATTCCCAATCTCAAAATGTCACAGGCATTAGACCTTTTTGGGGTTCATCGACCTAAATGACCTAAATCCAGTCCCAAGTGACCTGTAAGATCACACTCGTCACCTTCAATAACCTCCATGAACTCACCCCTGCCTACCTCTCCCCTCTCATCTCACTCTACTCCCCTCCAGCACTTTCCGACATCTCCCCTCTCATCTCACTCTACTCCCCTCCACATACTCCCCTGCCTCTCCCCTATCATCTCACTCTACTCCCCTCTATGCACTCCCCTGCCTCTCCCCTCTCATCTCAAACTACTCCCCTCCACGTACTCCCCACTCCAGCAACCAAGGTCTTCTTTAGAACCCCAAGTCAACCTTTGCTCGATGGGAGGTCACTCCCTCTCCTATGCTGCTCTTGGGTCTGTATGTCCCTAATCCAGCCATCCATGCTGTCAGCTCCCTGCCCCTGTTTAGGTCGAGGCTTGAGACCTTCCTCTTGTCCTCTGCCTATGACTGACTGCTTCTCTCTCTGTAAATACGTATAGACTCACACAGTCTATATACGCCCCCCTTGGTGTATGTATGTATTTTATGTATAACGCTATTGCACTGTGTGTGGATGAAATGTAAGAAAATCCACAGTGCATAGTAGTGCGAGCGACGTACCGAGCTGAGGTTCCGTGCAGCATCGCGGGCTACGTCGTACAGGGGGCAGTCCGACACCGTCACGTGGGACTTGTCCCTGTTCCATGCTTCTTTATACTTGTACTGTAACGGCATTCTGGTCATGACTTTCCGTGCCACACACTCAAAGCAGTGCGTGTGATTCAAAACTGAGAAAATAACGAAAAGTGCTCTTTAAATGACAACATGTACACAACAATAATTCCATCGACGTTTTGACTCCTTTAATCGAGGAGAATTAGAGTATAACTAAATAAAATCCCCAGACTAAGAATCCACGTGCTGCCAAGTCAAACTAAAACTGCTCAAACTCAAGAAGCCACTCGAGCAATGCACGTGTACATCTATATAAAACTCATTTCTTCAAACTGCTTTTTGTGTTAAGTTTGATGTCCTTCCACCGCACCTCCGATTAGCGCGGTTGGCTATGTATGGTGGTGCGAAAGAAGTTCAACGTGCACACGTGCACAAGATCAACGTACGCGCCGAAGAGTCACGAACGGCGAACGAGAGGGATTCACTCACGTCGCAGAGCTGGTGGGCGCTCAGCACAGCGTTGATGTAGGTTGGCGTGTCGGTCACCACGCTGAAGTCCTTCATGCCCTGGTAAGCCTCGGCCTTGTATTTATTCTGCAACATGAGTTACAACAAGAGTCAAAAACGCTGCACAACAATGCGGGGTTAGGTATAGGTGGGGCAAGCGTGGTAAAAATCGGCACTCTTTGAGGTGCTATATGTCAATTAGTCATTCACGTGAAAATGTGTTAAAATAGCTGTTTCAATGGGTTAGAAGGCGAAAAACCCTCTGGAGAGGCTCTTCTAGAGCTTCCACCAGTAGAGGCCCTTCCGCTAGCAGTGGTGCGAGCGAGTCACCGCTCCTTCACCTTTTACTGTCGATAACTGAAGGTGTGCTGTGATTACCATTAGAGGCTTATACCATTTATCGAAGTTTCCCCAACGCCCGCGCTCACTTATATACCCGAGCCCTTTTCACAGAGTTTGTATGCTTTTTATATTTTTACCAATCTTCTCCGTTCACGTGCAAATGTGCTTGTTGTACCTTCGGCTCATGTGATGACTGTAAACCTGGGCTTCATAGGGGAGCAAGGAATGGCGTTTGGTGAAAGATATGTTAACAATGGTTCAGACCCTCTCCTCTGCCCATGACTGACTGCTTCTCCCTCTGTACATACGCTTACAGTCTATATATGCCTCCTTGCTCTGTGTGATGCCAACTGCATCAGGTCTGGACGCAATGTAGTGCTACCAATACGCAGATATATGATTACTCAGCCTGTGACCAATTACCCAGAATGCACCTGATTTTTTGTGAGAGCTCAGGAGCAAGAAGCAGGTTTGAGCTTGGAGAGTGCTTGACTGGGGGGAACCGACGTGCATGACACAAGTGCTATAGGCTGCTGCGTGGTACCGCAGTGGTCAGCAGCAACCATTATGGTCACTTTACTCCTCACCTTGACCGACACGCAACAATCGGCATGGTGAAGTACGGTGAAACAACTGCCACGGCCCGCACGGCATGCGGGGGTGCCCTCATCCAGCAGTGGATTGACAAAAGGGCTGCACGAGTGTGTATGTGTGACTATTCGGTGGTGTAGTGGTTAGCGCGCTGTGCTACAAACCCGGCGACCCAAGTTAGATTCCCGCTCACGGCCAACACCAATGATGCTTGTCTGAACCGGTCCTGGGCATTCCCTAGATCAACTCAGCCTCAAATGAGTACCTGGTGTGGTGCGTAAAAACATTGCCACGAGGGAGACAAAGGCATGGTGCTGGCCACCCACCCACCCCCTTGTGCCGTGCCGGCCTTCATAGGTGCTCGCTAACAGCACTTGCCCCAACAGTCTGTTGAGGCTATAAGGGGGGTTTTGTCTTTGTGTCTATTCGTATACATGAGCTGGAGGAGTTGATTGAGCAGGTGGTAGTGAGAGGGAATGAGCTGAAGGAGGTCACTGGGCAGGGGGTAGTGAGAGGGAATGAGCTGAAGGAGGTGACTAGGCAGGTGGTAGTGAGAGGGAATGAGATGCAGGAGGTGACTGGGCAGGGGGTAGTGAGAGGGAATGAGATGAAGGAGATGTTTGGGCAGGGGGTAGTGAGAGGGAATGAGATGAAGGAGATGATTGGGCAGGGGGTAGTGAGAGGGAATGAGATGAAGGAGGTGACTGGGCAGGGGGTAGTGAGAGGGAATGAGATGAAGGAGATGTTTGGGCAGGGGGTAGTGAGAGGGAATGAGATGAAGGAGGTGACTGGGCAGGGGGTAGTGAGAGGGAATTGAGATGAAGGAGATGTTTGGGCAGGGGGTAGTGAGAGGGAATGAGATGAAGGAGGTGACTAGGCAGGGGGTAGTGAGAGGGAATGAGCTGAAGGAGATGATTGGGCAGGGGGTAGTGAGAGGGAATGAGCTGAAGGAGGTGACTGGGCAGGGGGTAGTGAGAGGGAATGAGATGAAGGAGGTGACTGGGCAGGGG
Source organism: Lampetra planeri (assembly GCF_965212315.1). Taxonomy (NCBI): domain Eukaryota; kingdom Metazoa; phylum Chordata; class Hyperoartia; order Petromyzontiformes; family Petromyzontidae; genus Lampetra; species Lampetra planeri. The sequence goes on from NC_136127.1 coordinate 2,215,162, forward strand.
GTAGTGAGAGGGAATGAGATGAAGGTGACTGGGCAGGGGGTAGTGAGAGGGAATGAGATGAAGGAGGTGACTGGGCAGGGGGTAGTGAGAGGGAATGAGATGTAGGAGGTGACTAGGCAGGGGGTAGTGAGAGGGAATGAGCTGAAGGAGGTGACTAGGCAGGGGGTAGTGAGAGAGAATGAGCTGAAGGAGGTGACTGGGCAGGGGGTAGTGAGAGGGAATGAGATGAAGGAGGTGACTGGGCAGGGGGTAGTGAGAGGGAATGAGCTGAAGGAGGCGACTGGGCAGGGGGTAGTGAGAGGGAATGAGCTGAAGGAGGTGACTAGGCAGGGGGTAGTGAGAGGGAATGAGCTGAAGGAGGTGACTAGGCAGGGGGTAGTGAGAGGGAATGAGATGAAGGAGGTGACTAGGCAGGGGGTAGTGAGAGGGAATGAGCTGAAGGAGGTGACCAAAGAAATATTATTTGGGAAAAGACCAAGACCAAGATAAAGAATGGAGATGCGCAACAATGTTCAACAAGGACATGCGGGCAGATGAAGAGATCAGCAGACGCTGAATGAACGAACACGTTGGCTAGCTGTGCCAAGATCTTCAAGTCAGCTGACACTCACGTTGCTGAGTATATTCTGGGCCTTCTTGGAATGCTCCACGTCCAAAGAGCCAGTGGGCAGCCAGCCACAGCCACGGATCCATTCCAGGTCCGCCTTGTAGATGATCTGCAAGGCACCACACGACAGCGTTCCCAAACCGCCCGCCAACTAGGAAATCCGTACCGTGTTCAACCACCGCACTGCCATCACCTCACCGCTCTTATCCACTTCTTCCCTCGCACCGCTCCACTTTGGAACCCCCTCTGCCATCGTCTCCATTCCCTCCAAACCCTGTTCAATTCAAGAAACGTGCTACGACGCTGTTCTCGACCGCAACTTCAATAGTGCTTCATGGGACCTCCTTTGCCAGTACCAAAATATGATAATAGGTTTTTACGCTTTTTTCTGGCAACAAAACAGGTGTTAAGATGTTAAAAAACCAAACTGAAACCTTTTACAAGGAATCATGTCTGCATTAAACAAAAAACGTACTCTGATCATTATCAGAGTATGTTTTTTGTTTGCATTCTGACCACAAGTATTGTGGTTAATGCAGACATGATTCCTGGTAAAAGGTTTCAGTTTGGTGTTTTAACATCTTAACACCTGTTTTGTTGCCAGAAAAAATGGTAAAACCTATTTTCAATAGTGCTGTTTTTTGCTGCCCGCTTGTATCTATGTATGCTGAACTTCTTTTGCGCCGTATTTAGCCAACCGTTTCGGGCCCTTGGGCCTACTGTGCCCAGCAATTGTGCAGAGAGAAAACACAAACCGAAGATTCGGAGGGGCTAGATGGGACTGCAGAGGAATAATGCCCTGCACCTCCGCCCTACTGAAGTCAATGCCCCCCCTCCCACATTCTTGTCTTCTTCTTCCATACAGCTGCTGATGTAAATGCAGAGAAAATGACTACAATTTCACATTCAGGTGGGTCAAGCCAGATAACCGCATCAGGAGCAGCGGAGTGTATCATCATCGCTGTGCCGTCTCCTTCGTATTTGTGCATTGGGGCATTGCATCGTTAAATGCTGTATGGTCTGCTCTGTTCATCAGGTCAAATATGCTGGTACAGGGTACAGCTTCTCCTCATATACTCAGGGAGTGAGACATAGAGTCGGATGCACCACAAACAAAAGCAGATCGCATCGTCACTCATGCTGCTTAGAGTTCGTTTAAAATGTATTTTACACTGACTTAGTGTGGCTCCATGCTCAACGGAGCGTGACTCTATGTTGAATTACCTCTGCATCACCTGAGATAAAGAGGACCTGACTTTCGCAAAGGACGCATTCGTCCAAGGGAACCGCAACTCACGTCGCTCTGCAGGTCGTAGGCCTTCCTGGCCTGGATGACGTCGTTCTGGTCGGGCATGCAGGTCCACTGGTGCAGGTAGGTGCGGTAGGGGATGTCGCTGATCATCCCCTGGTACTTCTTGGCGGCGACGACGTTGAGCATGTCGTGCGGCAGGTGGCACTTGGTCTTGGTCTTGTGGAAGTCCTTCTTGTACTCCAGGTCGCTCTGCATCTTGCCCACCTTGGCGCAGTGCTCGAGCATGGGGTCTTCGTGGACGCTGTGGCACCCGATCAGGTGGCCTCTTCCCAGCTCGTAGGCGTGCTTGTACTTGTACTGCAGGATCGAACAGATGCGGGGCAATGAGCAGAGGTAATCACGGTGGTTGGTGGTTGTAGTAAAAATAATAATCCGTTATTCTCTTCCAGCAAGCATATTGTAACATCCGATTTAATATCGTGAAAATAAACATCGCAGCTGTACGATCGCCAGACAGACGGAAACAAGTGCATATAAAATACAACAGAAAGTTATCTTCTCAAGGTACGCACGTCACTGATGATATCTCTGGAGGCCTTGGCAGCTTTGATGGCAATAGCATCCGTCTTTAAGTGGTAGCCATTTTGAAGCGCGTCCTCCCAGCCCTTCCTGTATTGTTTCTGTTGAGAACAAGGCGCACAAACGTTCGAGTAAGGCACAGACGTTGACAAATGTCAATTATAAAAATGGTAAAACCAAAAAAAAGTGCGTATTTTATTTTTAATATAAAACTGAGGAGAAACTTCACTCACCCTGCTGACGTTGACCGCGTTGGCACGCGAGAGGTTAATCTCTGGAGTGTCCGGCATGATGTGAATCGAGGTTTTGTTTAACTCCCAGTCTTTCTTGTACTTCCACTGCAATCAAACAACACGGACAGAAATGGGGTCTTAATCTTGTTTTGAAGCTTTCGTGACTGCAGGACTCCACAGTCTTTGGTTCTTTTGGTAAAGTCACGTAGGTAGAAAAAAAAAAATCTAATATATCACGACGTTTCGATCGCAACACAAGCGGTCGTCCTCAGGCGGAAAAAATAATCCAGCATTGTCCGCAATAAATATTAGAAGCATATTTTCAGTGCTCGGCTTAATGAGCAGGCAAACGGCAATAGCGCGATACTGAATCTGGTGATTTTTGCTACTCCCAGATGCTAATGAGTTAATGAGGCAATATGCTCTTGACTCGTTCAATAACAGTTAGTCTTATGTTCAATACGAATAAGTAAATACAAAAAGTAGGACTATAGGTGGATTCTCCCAAAAAGCAGACTTAAAAGTACATACCCACGATACAAAGAGTGTAACTTATCTTAGCGTCTCCCCTGTGCATAGTCACTTAATCCCAGGAGGCACAAGCCTCCAAAATCCCAGAGAAGTGGTTGGTGGAGAGTGTGGTGGTCAAATAAAAATAGGGCCGCAAGCATGCAATCAAGCTGGACACACACAGCAAAAGGGATGGGGGGGGGGGATCTTACTCCGCTGATCTGGTCCGCGTTGGTCTTGGCCAGGAGATATTCGGGGGAGTCGATGACGCTGGTGAACTTCAAAGAGGAGGCAGGTTGCCGGTACATTCTGTCGTTGAGGATCTCCTGGGCCTTCTTGGCCTTTAACACGTCCAAGGAGCCCTCCGGCAACCAGCCACACCCACGGAGCCACTCCAGGTCCGCCTTGTACACCCACTGCCCGTGTGGGGAAACAGAAAAACGCATTGGACGCATGCTTATACCAAATGGGCTTTTTTAATCGCGTAACTCGGGGTGGTAGCAAGACACCGAAATCCATGGAACATGTGACCACTTCGCCCCACATTGTGATCAACATCTCCCAACCACTACCACCATCATTTGCCTTTTTTATTGGTCACATACGTCCACGTGGTGTTCATGTACTGGCAATAATATCAATGATGAAAACCATTTTGACGTAATTACACCGTGGGACATGTGCTCACGTCGCTCTGCAGCTCGTAGGCCTTCTTGGCCTGGATGACGTCGTTCTGGTCGGGCATGCAGGTCCACTGGTGCAGGTAGGTCCTGTAGTTGAAGTCGTTGACCTGCTTCTGACAATGTTTGGCGGCCACCACGCTGATCATGTCTACGGGGCTGTGGTACTTGGTCTTGGACTTCTCGAAGCCCTTCTTGTACTCGCGCTCGCTCTGCATCTTTGCCACGTGCATGGACCAGACGAGCTTGGGGTCGTCCTGTATGTTCCTGCACCCGACGTGGTGTCCCCTCCCCTTCTCGTACGCCATCTTGTACTTGATCTGTGCGCGCAAAGGGATCATCGCGAAAGGTCAAAAAAAGCAGGAGAACTAGTTTGTTAAACGAGCGTTTGTAATCGAAGCCCCGAACGGGAGAAAGGTGGCACGGGCGTTGACGACGTGAACTCACGTCGCTGGCGATGTCTCTGGCTTTCCTGGCGGCCAGGACAGAGATGGCATCTTTATCCACGTGGTAGCCTTTCACCTTCGTCTCATCCCAGCTCTTCCGGTAGAGTTTCTGCATTCCACACCCAGGGATGCGCACATTATACAACATTCGAGGAAGTGGCGTCTATTTCCTTACATTACACGTGGAAGTTACATTACATTGATTACTGCGATACATTCGTAGAGTGATGTATTTTAAAATATGAATTTGTTGTCCTTCCCCCGGACCCCCCACGAACGCGGTTGGCTAAGTACGGTGCAAAAAAAGTTCAACATACAACATAGATGTGTCATTTGCGCACCACTGAGGATGTGGAATTAAAAAAACATGCAATATTTCGGGGGATTTTCCCCCATGAAAGAGAGAAACACAATATTGGTTAAAAATGGTTCAATATGAGCTCAAATATTAAACAGAGATATTTAAACTACCTTTTTATGTCGTTTTTAAGTAGTAGGATTGTTATTGTGGTATTGTCAAAACTTGTCCTGTGGCGCGGCTGTGTCACTTCCTGCGCTTTATAAAGGGACTCTATGAATGATGTAGAATTCATATTGTGCATCACTTGCAAACCTGACAGGTTGCAAGGTAGCCAGCAGAGGGCAGTACGGCAAGTACTTATCTGTACGGATTATAACTTCTCATGAATATTCTTGATTTGAAGCTTTCGTGACTGCAGGAATCCATACTCTTTGGTTCTTTCGGTAAAGTCACGTAGGTAGATAAATAAAATAAATCACGACGTTCCGGGTGCAACACAAGCGTCCATCATCTCATGAATAAGATTTTATTCCTGACACTAAAGTTCCTGCTTCTTAAATAAATAAATAGATATACTCTTTTTTAATTTAATTACTAAATGCAAAACCTGAAACGCTTGACTGGCTAAAGGATTACAGGGCGCCAAGGTGGCGAGATGTTAGCTACCTCGCATAGTAGACTGGTCATTGGTTCAATCCTGACCCTGATGCCTGCTGTATATTTGGAACTTGCATGTCTCTTTCCTTGCAGTCGCATGGATTTTTCTTTGGATCCTCTGGTTTTCCCTCGACATCTACAAACATGCGTTTAAGAGTATTTGGCTACTATACATTTCCACGTGATGATATTCCACTTCGTTGGGTTATCATTTGTGGCCAGGTCACTTCTGAAAAAGAGCTACGGTAGCTCAGCGGGTCTTTCCTCGTAAAATAAAATAAAACTGTTTAGTTTTTAGTTTTATCAACATGGTCACAGCTTTCTTTTGCAGATTCCCAGGTAGTGGCTTCCTTATTGTTTCCAAAATACTTAATGGTCTTATAAGAATAGGGGAGAAAGAGAAGCATTTTTTTAAAGAGCTATATAGGTTCAATGGGCCTTACCTGGGAAAAATTAAAATAGTTTAGAGTTTAGTTTGATATTAGGAGTTTCAATGGGTGTGTAAATAAAGGCTTTGTTTGAAACGACCCAATAATATAATTGCCATTTTTAAGCAACAATGAAGAGAGGTCTACTCTGAGAGATAGCCTCGTCCAGTCGCCCGTTGTAACAGCACAAGGAAGACAGGCGGGGTGCTCACGTCGCTGATGTTGATGGAGTTGACCTTCGACAGCTCGTACAACGGAGTGTCTGGTGGGATGTGGCACAACGTCTTCTGAGTCTGCCACGCTTCTTTATATACTTTCTGTGGATGCCAGCACAACATACCCAGATGTTATCAATTCATAATACATCCTCGGCCCCAAGATATGTATAAAGCTATCCATGTACCAGTGCTTCATTATACATTTTATTGGAGCTATTGTAGTTATTATTACAATTACTGCCAAGTTATTCTGCATTATAGACATTATTCAAACCCACACACTTGTATTTTTTTACTCGTATTATTGAAGTGACAATACTAATTTTGATACAAATGCATTGACACTAAATCGTATCTTGTTATGTCAATCGAGATGTTAAACGTTTCCTTTACCGAGTTTCGAGAGGCCATGGTGCAGTCAGACTAGCAATTTAATCCAAAAGTACATGGCATAGAAACGGTGTGTACATAGCACATGGACAGCATGTGAACAGCATATAGGTGTCATGAAGAACACACTTCGCTGATGAGGGCAGAGTTTGTTTTGGCCAGAAGGAAGATGGGGAGGTCGGTGATGCTGGTGAACTTCTGGTTGCATATCGGTTGCCGGTATTTTCTTTCGTTGATAATCTCCTGAGCCTTCTTGACCTTCTCCACGTCGACGGAGCCATCAGGCTGCCAGCCACAACCACGGAGCCACTCCAAATCTGATTTGTACAGCCACTGATGGTGATAGATAAAAACAAACAAAAACAAACTTATTCTCTGGCGAGAGTGGCGAATTTCCCTTAAATTAAATGACACGAGGAACGGACGTCCTGGTCAGCCAATACGAACCCCTGTTGTGCTATCATTGGTGAACCCGATGACTGAACAACAGTGGCTAACATGCGCTCCAGAAAAGCTCAACATTCACAAGTTCAATTCACCATCGTCATCATCATCCCATATATTCAGTGGTTGTCAGCGTACGTGAGCATTTGCGATAGTGTAAAGTTAGTGGTGTGCATTCTTAGTGAGGCTGTACTAATTGGGTTACGACCTTACTCGGCGTTGACCGTACAGGGCGAGGGCATTGGGAAGCAGGAGCGCATGTGCCGCTCGTTTCACAGGTTGGCGGTTGAAATCCCATGGCCACTCTGGTTAATACTGCGGGATTCTTTATTTGTTTTTTTTGCATGTTCACCACAAGTACGTGTGGTTAATGCAGACAGGATTCCTTGAATAAGGATTCTGTTTGGTGTTTTAACATGTTGACACCTGTTTTATTTCCAGAAAGGGTAAAACTTATTGTTATATTTTAATACTGGAAAGAAAGGTTCTATATTAAGATTATTCACCGTTAGAATGCTCGATGTCTGCTTCACTGTGGACGTTAAAGATCCCATGAAATTATTCCAACAAAAAAATGTTAACGACTGCAATTTGTATTGACACTGCTTAATTTTACTAACTATTTACAGTTTGAACTTTCGCAAAACAGCAAGTTGCACAACATGTATATAAGGGAGAAATGCAATGGAAGAGAATAACTTAATTCTTTATTACAGTATTTTTTCTTGAATTACAAAAAATAAAAGAGAAAATGAATTCTGATCGCAAAATACTGGATGTGAACGGGATAAAAAGTATACATATAGCCTTGCATTGTAATTGCCAAATATTCTATTGCTGAATAATCATCGATACTCACGTCGCTCTGCAGCTCGTAGGCCTTCTTGGCCTGGATGACGTCGTTCTGGTCGGGCATGCAGGTCCACTGGTGCAGGTAGGTCCTGTAGTTGACGTCGTTGACCTGCTTCTGACAATGCTTGGCGGCCACCACACTGATCATGTCTACAGGACTGTGGAACTTGGTCTTGGACTTCTCGAAGCCCTTCTTGTACTCGCGATCACTCTGCATCTTGGCCACGTTCATGCAGTGCACGAGCTTGGGGTCGTCCTGCAGGTTCCTGCACCCGACCATGTGACCTTTGCCCTTCTCGTACGCCAGCTTGTACTTGTACTGTGTAACACAACGAAGAAGCCGGTGTTATTGATTAGCTCGAGCAATGTGATTACTTGAAAACAGAATGGCAGCGAATTGGGGAAAACTATTGACTCACGTCGCTGGCGATGTCTCTGGAGGCCTTGGCAGCCTTGATGGCGATGGCGTCTGATCTTGAGGCATAGCCCTTTTGAATAGTGTCCTCCCAACCTTGTCTGTACAGTTTCTGAAAGTAAAAAAATCATTGATGAAATATGTATAGCAGAAGCCACAGTGAGAGCAAGCAGGAAAAATATTACGTTTGGTATAACATACATAATGCAATTAAAACAAATAATAACGTAGGAAAATACAGGTAGTCCTCAACTTACGAACACCCAAATAACGAATATCCACACTTACGAATAAACTTTCATAAGATAAGAATTTTTTAAACATCCACTTGCGAACTCACACTTGCAAACTGAATTGCGGAACTATTTTGTTCAGTGGAGCAATCCTCCAAGAGCCGTAATGAGTCTGAGCATCTCGCTGGGAGTGACTGCTTGTGTATGTGTGTGCGCGCACACGTGTGTGTGTGAAACTGAGTGTGCATGTGTGTGCACGCAAGTGTGCGTGCGTGCGGGAGCCCATGTGTGTTTGTGAGGCGCGGTAGTGCAATGGTTAGCACACTGCGCCAACAACCCGGCGAACCGAGTTCAATTCCCACTCACAGCAAACACAAGTGACAATTATGTGAATGGGTCCTGGGCCTCCCCTAGGGCGACTCAGCCTCGAATGAGTACCTGTGGCGGCGTGTAAACATCGCCACTGAGGAGGCAAAGGTGGCCGGGCACAGTGCTGGCCACCCACCCTTCGTGTCGTGTTGGCCTTCATAGGTGCTGCTCCTCGCTTCCAGCACTTGCCGAACAGTCTGTTTAGGCTACACGGGGGATCGTTGTCGTCGGTGTGTGTGTGTGTGCACGCGTGCCCTGTGTGTGTAATCGTGGTGACTCATTCGGCCAATTCCGACAAGCAAGCCTGCATTACGACTCAATGGAAGTAAAAATAAAAGATGTATTTTTTTAAATTCATGTTCCTTTACTTAATGTTTTATTTACTATTCCGTATTACATGCGAATATACAATATTTCTCCTTTTTTATGAGTTTAACAATGCTTCCCCTTTTCGTTGAAGTGTGACACATTTCATAACACTGACTGTATACGCATTTAAATACGGTGCATTATTGTGTCCTGACTTACGAACGGTTCGATTCGCGAACGGGTCTCAGGAACTGAACCAGTTCGTAAGTCGGGGACTACCCGTGCTGCACCAAAAAAAAAATGATTTTTAGTTTATAAACTATAATTATAGTTTACATTATAGTTATTGAACATATATTGCCTTTAACGTTAGAACCAGGAGGAAGCCGTCGCTCACAAAGGTCCCCAGGTTTATTGACGGACTCCGTGATGCAGTGCGCAACTGCGGCAATGTTGTGAACGTCTTTCACAGTGTAAGAGAAAACTGCAACATCAAAGGCCAAAAAAACTACTTACGCCACTGACGTTCATACTGTTCAGTTTAGACAGCATAATCTCAGGAGTGTCGGGCATGACATGAATTGAGGTCTTGGCATTTTCCCACGCTTCTTTGTATAGTTTCTGTGAGAGAAAAAAACGTTCAGGCATTAGCATTTGAATAACACACAGATCTGCAATCACATTAGTAATAAGTATCCCGCTCACAACATCACGCGAGAAGGTGCTGCTTGTGCAAACATAGATATGAATAACTTATTAAAATCCAGGCTTTTATTCCCAGCAAACGTGATCAGTAATCCCAACCATAAAGGTTAGTTTTTATAGTTTTGACAGTTAAAGGATCTTTGTTATCTTTTTGTATTCGTTTTAATTGTCTTATTAACAGCTCTCTGTAGACCACTGGAACCTCCTTTGCCAGCAGTAGCAAAATATGATAATTGTTTTTTTACCCTTTTATCTGGCAACAAAACTGACACCTGTCTTCTATACCCGTTACAAATATTTGGCCATATCATGTGGCTTTGGAAAAAAAAAATTATTTCGAATAATTTCCAGCGGCTGTGAAACTAACGTGTGGCGTGAAGCGGGCGCGCACAGTGCCCGGGCCATTCTCTCCACGTGCCGTGAGCCCTTGTCCAGTTTACCCTCCCGACGTTCACGTAAACCCAACGAACGACCTTCCAGTGCCATGCACGTTAGAGGTCTTATTTCATGCTTTCCTGCTCCCATTGCCTGCTGAGATACTTTCAATCATCACTATGCGGTGTTCTCCGAATCAGTTTCTCATTTTTTATCCCAATGGTTGTACAAAGTCCTTCGTAAATTATTTTTTTTGGCTTTTCTCATTCTTCGCACCTCCCCGTTTACCCATCATGTTTATTTGCGATTCTGCACAGCATGCTCTCTGCTTCCTTCTTATATAGTCATTGCATTGGCGATTCCTATGGTGGTTAAGTCTTTATTTAAAGTGGGAACACCCGTTTTATTATTTTACACCTCGAGCCATTTACATTTCCTGAATTATACGTCGATGGTAACTATCTTTCTTGTGCCTATAATTACCATTGTCCCTTCTGTGGTCATGTTGTAATTCAACTTACAACGCACCAGCCTGCGATCATCTCTTGCACTGAACTTGCGAAGGATAGAGACATTTCAGACATTATCGGGTTTTCCCATGGTTACTAAGCCAATTTCATTTCTAATTTCTCGATTTATGATCCACCAAATCAATTTTATAGATCCCTTGTCATTGTGATAATTTAAATATACATATAACTGTATAAATATATAAACCATATTTCTTTGAAGTTAATGATTGTTGAGGTGGCTAACATAAGACAGTAGCGTGTATGGGTTTCTGACTTATCCGATTGGATTATAGAGCCATCCCCTCATATTTATGCGAGTTCTCTGGTTTCCTGTCACGCGAATAACGCTTATTTAAAAAAATTACCGACCATACAATAGTAGGATCCACTTGAAACGATGATGAATTGACATTTGTTTTTATTACGTTTTTTACGCAACTAGATGTCTGATTGCAACTCACATTGCTGAGCTGCTTCGCGTTGACCTGGGCCTGCACCATGACAGGGTCGTCGACTATAGAAGTGAACTTGAGGCTGTCGGGATTCTGGCGGTAAAACTTATTACTCAGGATCCTGCCAGCGTGCTTCACTTTCATGTGCTCCAGAGATCCATCGGGTGACCACCCGGTGCCACGGAGCCAGTTCAGATCATCCTTGTAGATATTCTGCAAGAGTTTGTCGAGGATAAACATTCAATGAGAAAACAAACACCGCACATGGGAAAGAAGTTAATACAACATATATTTATAGCTCGTGATATATATTTTAAATATATCTCACGTCGCTCTGCAGCTCGTAGGCCTTCCTGGCCTGGATGACATCGTTCTGGTCAGGCATGCAGGTCCACTGGTGCAGGAAGGTCCTGTAGTTGAAGTCGTTGACCTGCTTCTGACAATGTTTGGCGGCCACCAAACTGATCATGTCTACTGGGCTGTGGTACTTGGTCTTGGTCTTCTCGAAGCCCTTCTTGTACTCGCGGTCGCTCTGCATCTTCGCCACGTGCATGAACCAGACGAGTTTGGGGTCGTCCTGTATGTTCCTGCACCCGACCATGTGCCCTTTGCCCTTCTCATACGCCAGCTTGTACTTGTACTGTGGACACAATAGGTAAACGATGATAACCATTACTTCTGCAGAAATGTGGATATACAGATTTCAGCGGGTTCCAGTATTCCTTCATAAACTCACGTCACTGGCGATGTCTCTGGAGGCCTTGGCAGCCTTGATGGCGATGGCGTCTGATCTTGAAGCGTAGCCCTTTTGAATAGTGTCCTCCCAGCCTTGCCTGTATAGTTTCTGTTTCGTAACAGAGGAAATAAAACAACAGACCGTGCCATTATTGGGACCATTAAACGTATGATTTTTGTTTTGTTCGAGATGCTTTTGTTTTACTGGTTTAAAGACCCAATGCATTATGCCCGTGTTGGAGTAATAACATTTTAAAATATTTAATTGTGCAAGCAAAATTTAAAACATATTCACATTCCATACTTCACGCCACACACTATTTTACTTTCTAATGTGTGACAGAGCATACTTTATTTTTTGACCAACTTGAAGCGTCGCCAGAATGACAACGACATTCAACCGTAGAACCAGATAATTGCACACTCGAGAATGCTGTTTTTAGGAATCTACTCAACTGGCACAGTGCTGTCGGACAAAGTGACTGGGTGTGGGGGACTCACGTTGCTCATTTGAACTGCATTTTGTTTTGCCAGATTGAACTCTGGCGTGTCAGGCATCACGTGGATATTGAGCTTGTCCCTGTCCCAGGCATCTCTGTAGAGCCACTGTGTACACAAACAGGGTGGGGAGGGGGAGTCACAGACATGTGATGTCATACGTGTTGCGACATCGTCCAATATGGGTCACAAAAATCTCCATTGAGTGGAAAGTAGTTTGAAAACTCACCTTGCTGTTCTGCTTGGCATTGGCTTGTGCCAACACCATGACGGGATCGTCCACGATGGAGGTGAACTTAAAGGTGTCTGGGCTTTGCCGGTAATGTCTTTCACTCAGGATCTGCCCGGCTTTCTTCACTTTCTCGAGCTCCAGGGAGCCCATTGGGACCCAGCCGGTGCCACGCAGCCAGTTCAGGTCTTCCTTGTAAATATTCTGTAAACGATGACAATGTTATCAATTAATATTCACGATTACGAAACAGACTCTAATTAATAAGTAAATGGAAAATAAATTAATACAACGTATATTCATAGCACGTGCTATATATTTAAAATATATCTCACGTCGCTTTGCAGCTCGTAAGCCTTCTTGGCCTGGATGACATCGTTCTGGTCGGGCATGCAGGTCCACTTGTGCAGGTAGGTCCTGTAGTTGACATCGTTGACCTGCTTCTGACAATGCTTGGCGGCCACCACGCTGATCATGTCTACTGGGCTGTGGTACTTGGTCTTGGTCTTCTCGAAGCCCTTCTTGTACTCGCGCTCGCTCTGGATTTTGCCCACGTGCATTGACCAAACAAGCTTGGGGTCGTCCTGTATGTTCCTGCACCCGACCATGTGCCCTCTGCCCTTCTCGTACGCCAGCTTGTACTTGTACTGTGGATGTAACGAACGCGTGATTATTACAGCAGCCCAGAAGAACGCTAAAACACAACAGACAAATCGTAATCGTTGTGAGCGTATATAAAGAGACAGAGTTCTCACATCACTGGCGATGTCCCTGGATGCCTTGGCGGCCTTGATGGCAATGGAATCCGCCCTCGAGTCGTAGCCCTTGCTGATGGTCTCCTCCCAGCCTTGTCTGTAGAGTTTCTGGAAATCAAAGCACAGAGTCCACATCGAGTGTGCCAAGAGGCAGGACTTGCGCTTACAGCCGTACAGTACCGTATTAATGGCGGGGTGGGGAAATCTAACTTGAATACTCGTTTCTAAAACCTGATTACTGTGTATATTCAAATGCGTGATGTTACACAATAAAAGTTTATTGGAAATTATCAAAGCGTTGTATAAATAAGTTCATCTATTTCACTTACCTCTCTCGAGAAACGGTGCCTTAATGCGGCGAGAGAGTTTGTGTACGTCTGAGAAGCTGATCGCTATACCGTCGAGAGCCTAGTGCTCTCAGAAGGGTCACCCAAGGCGGAAGACTTCAGTGGAGACGTCAGACAAAACCCGTTTCGAAAGGTCCCCACATGACCTTTTCAAATAAATTGTGATCCAAGAAAGCAACGGGAAACTACTTGGATTATTTCTCCCTTGAAAACTTCAATGATGACAAGCAAAATCAACAAAGGCCCTGAGTATCGGCGTCCTTTAAATAGGACAGGGGTGCTAAGAATCTCCGAGCTTGTGTCAAAGAACCCTTTCAAAGTAGCAACTTGGAACGTTAGAAGTTTACTTAAAGCAGGAAAACTAGCCAATGTCATACAAGAAATGGATCGACTTAAAATCAACATAATCGGTCTAAGCGAAACTAAATGGCCTGGAACAAAAAAGTTTATATCGAGTGAACACCACATCTTCTGCTCCGGAGGAGAAGAAAACACCAAACAAACATACGGTGTCGCCTTTATAGTACACAAGAAATTAGCGAATAAAGTCAACAACTTTACCCCAGTATCAGAACGAATAGCACTACTACAATTAGCAGGCAACAAAGTCAACGTGAACATTCTACAGGTTTATGCTCCAACAGCAGATAAACAAGATCATGAAATCGAATCGTTCTATGAGCAACTAACCAACACGCTGAAGCCGCTGAAGAAGCAAGACATCACTATAATCCTCGGCGACTTCAACGCCAAGGTTGGCCACGGTCGAATGCAGAACATTGTCGGAGAACACGGACTAGGAACACGGAATGAACGAGGCGACAGACTGGTTCAATTCTGCCAAGAAGAACATTTCAGTATTGCTAACACGTGGTTCCAATTACCACCTCGACGACTGTACACGTGGACCTCGCCGCAAGACTCCGACAACAACATCGTCAGGAACCAAATCGATTATATCCTAATTAACATCAGGTTTAAGTCCAGTGTGATTACAGCAAAAACCTACCCTGGAGCCGATATATCGTCAGATCATAACCCAGTAACAGCTACAATAAGACTCAAATTGCGATCAATACAATGTACAAAGACGAGACGAGCAGACCAGGAGAAACTGAAGAACAGCGCCGATAAAAGACAAGTACAGCAACATCTCAACGATAGCATCCGCTCAATAACAACAGAAACAGCAGATGTTCAGGAGTACTGGCGCTCGTTCAAACAATGCATCACAGAAACAACAGAAGTCATGCTGGGACATCAGCCACCGAAAAAGAAACAACGATGGATGACACATTGTATTCTCGATCTAATGAGCAAACGAAGAATGTACAAAAATAACAACTTGGAGAAGTACAAACAAATGCAACAGAAGATCAGAGAAGCAATCCGACAGGCAAAAGAAAAGTGGATGGAAGAACAATGCGCCGAGATTGAAGAACTAATTAAAAAACATGACAATTTTACTCTGCACAAGAAGCTCAAAGAAGCTGGTAACATCTACAGACCAGCCTCAACAGCTACATTGTATGCGGACAACAACCAACCAATCCTAAATAAACAGGAAAAAATGGACACCTGGACAAACTATATACACAAGCTCTATGGCGCCGCGAGAACATCTGCAGAAAAAGACCAACAGATGTCGAAAGACGCTCTACACATTTTAACATCAGAAGTAGAACATGCAATCAAAACAGCTAAGTCAGGCAAAGCGTGCGGGCCCGACACAATCCATGTAGAATTGCTCAAACTATTAGACAGTAACAACATACGACAACTGACTAATTGGTACAATCAAATATACAATGGCAATAAAATTCCATCCGACTGGCTACAATCCATCTTTGTGGCCATACCAAAGAAAGCAACAAGCCGGAAATGCGAGGACTACAGACTGATAAGCTTGATGAGCCACGTGCTGAAAGTCTTCCTGAAGGTGATCCAACAGCGCATACGCTCCACATGCGAAAATGCATTGAAGAACACACAGTTTGGCTTCTGCAAAGGACTAGGCACAAGAGAAGCAATCTTCTGTCTACAGATACTACTACAGCGATGCTACGAACATCAGAAAGAAGTGTACATCTGTTTCATAGATTACGAGAAAGCCTTTGACTCAGTCGACCACGACCGACTAGCTGCTCTATTAAAACAACTGGGACTAGATAAAAACGACATCAACTTCATCATTGCTCTTTATTGGAAGCAAACAGCCCAACTCCGATATGACAACGAATTGACAGATCCAACACCAATACAAAAAGGTGTACGACAAGGCTGCCCACTTTCACCCAGTCTTTTCAACATCTACTCGGAGCAGATTTTTTATCGAACACTAGCAGATAAAAACATTGGTATTAAAGTCAATGGACAATACATCAACAACATCAGGTATGCTGACGACACTGCACTGCTGGCCGATTCGGAACAAGACCTACAACAAATCTTGGACGAGGTTGCCACAGAGAGTCAAATATGGGGCTTACGAATTAATAAAAAGAAAACAAAGGTTATGAAGGTCAGCCGAACTACAAGCGAAATAACAATCAAGCGTGGCAGCGAAAAATTGGAACAAGTACACCGATTTAAATACCTTGGTGTAATCATTGACGATCAGTTGAACCATGAAGTCGAAATCAAGAGCAGAATTGAACAAGCAAGGCAAGCATTTATTAAATGGAAAACACTCCTTGCAGACCGCAACTTGAGTACATCACTGAAACTGCGCACACTGAAATGCTACATCTGGTCAATTTTGCTGTACGGAGTAGAGACGTGGACATTGACAACAACAGCAACAAAAAGGCTTGAAGCTTTCGAGATGTGGCTGTATCGAAGAATGCTGAAAATCCCATGGACAGCCAAAACCACCAATACACAAGTTCTGCAAGATATGGGCACTGACAGGCAACTGCTGAAGACCATCATTAGCAGGAAGTGTTACTACCTAGGCCACATTGCCCGAAACGACCACAAATACCAGCTATTAAAGCAAATCCTGGAAGGAAAAATCGAAGGGAAAAAACGACCAGGACGGCCAAAAATGACATGGCTCAGTAACATCAAAACATGGCTACAATTAACAACAGCACAAACTCTACACGCTGTGCTAGACCGGGACCAATATCATCGTGAAGTCGCACACGCCGTTAGGCAGCACTAAAGAAAAATTTCACTTACACGCAACATATGCCTAATTCCTTAAATGTCTATTCAACTTCATACAGGGATAATAGGTTGGTCTTAGACAATGACCCATCAATATTTCTGCATTTACAGATGTCCTGGGTTCGAATACAAAACTAATGCCAAAATAAACAACAAAATATACAACATAATCGTGTCTGCTCAAACAAAAATGGTGTGGAACTCATCCCAATTCAGGGCAATGACACACTCATGAAAACGACACATTCTCTTGGTAGGAACCAGTCTCCATCATAGGACCAAAAAAAATAGTGGTACTAGTTTCATTGACCCATTGTTGGTAGTCAATAAAAAAAAAAGTACAGGGACTCCTCTACTGGCGAACGAGTTAGGTTCCCATGGTATGTCCGTAAGTCGATTTGTTCGTAAGTCTAAATTTACTCCTGTCGATTCCAAACATGTCGTACGGCATGTACACTAAACACGGGAAATGTGCTTTAAAAGTTGTATAATCTCCTGTAGATGTAGATGCCACTGGTTCTTCGTGTTCTGCAGATGTAGATGCCACCACCGCCATCTATTTTGTACAGCGGTTGAACTTATACTTCTCGGTCTGAACAGGCAACTGCACATACAGACAGGTTTGTTCGTATCTCTGAAACTTTGTAAGTTGAATGTTCATAAGTAGAGGAGTCCCTGTGCCACTTTGCGATTCAAACTTGTAGCGTGATTGTCAACCGCTGTGATCGCACTGTCACCCATCTGGACGTCTTTGGTTTAGTTTTTTTGTTACCACATTCTCAGTGCTCTAGGGGTGTCAAAAGGAGACGATGCATTCTCACTTTGTCTACTAAGATATTGATATTAGTAAGAATGCAATTTTAGCTGAAGGAAATTTCTAAAATGTGATTAACACTTGTTTTGTAAAGTCACAAAAACATCACGACACTATAGAAGCTGGTTTGATCGTGGGCAGCTGAAACGCAATTTAAACCCAGGATCTCAGAGGTTCTGGGGTTTGGCCACGTAACGACCTGGCCAAACCACCACAACCTGACAAGTATAAGCGTTAAACATGTGGATCGTTATCGTTCCAGCACACTGGTTGAGCTGTCAAACAAATCTCACAACAAAATAAATATATATCAATTAGATATTCGACTTTCCGCTTGAAACTGCAGAACAACTGAGTCACCTGACCCGGCTTCTTAAATCGGTCTCATGACATCACAGGAACAATCAATCAAATTTAACCATTACAATTTGATTAGTTACAATTTTTACTCTAATTTATTCGAGTCAATGGTTAACATTAAAGGGTTTTTTTCCCCATACAACAAAAAAGCTGTGAAATAAATGACGTGGTACCTGGCTAATGTTAGCGCTGTTGAGTTTGGCCAGTGTGATCTCAGGCGTGTCGGGCATCACGTGGATGCTGCACTTGTCCCTGTCCCAGGCATCTCTGTACAGCCACTGTGAATACATTAAAAGCGTGGGGGAGGAGGTGTCACAGACATGTGATATCATACGTGTCGCGACATCGTCCAACGTGGGTCACAAAAATCTCCATTGAGTGGAAAGCAGTTTGAAAACTCACCTTGCTGTTCTGCTTGGCATTGGTTTGTGCCAACACCATGACGGGATCGTCCACGATGGAAGTGAACTTAAAGGTGTCTGGGCTTTGCCGGTAATGTCTTTCACTCAGGATCTGCCCGGCTTTCTTCACTTTCTCGTGCTCCAGGGAGCCCATTGGGACCCAGCCGGTGCCACGCAGCCAGTTCAGGTCTTCCTTGTAAATATTCTGTAAACGGTGGCCCATACAGAATGAGTGGCTCACAAACGTATAATTACGTGAAATTAACAATTTAGTGTATTTACCACTCAGTTGCATTGTGAATCCATAAAAAGAAAACAATATTCATCACTTGCACCAGAACACACCGAGTTTTATATTTGCTCTTAAATAATCTACATACAATAATTGTGGACGCTTGGTTTTTCATTACTTTATAGTAAATGGGTTTAGTTTACATGTCTGGGAGAATGTGATCTTAATATCAGCCTTATCATGTCATGTGCATTGAGGTCCCTACAGAAATATGCTTCACATTACCTCTTCCCAAGAGGTTTACATTTGAGTGCTGACTATTCGTCTCGGCCCAGTGCAGTGTTAATAATCTGGCCATTAATTAGATCTGCCCCTCTCATTGCCGTCGCTCTCAGCATGAGGTTCATGCATCGGGAGAGCTTTCTCACACTTTTGAGCGTGGCAATTGGATTCTACAAACGCGATGTGGTACAGCCATATACGCACTGTAAACACTATTACTCCTTCTCCCCTGATGACAAAGAACACCCTTGAAGGCCCGTATCTGTTGAGGCTGACGCACGCTGAAGGGATTGCATATCACACCCCATAGCCGACTGGTCTCACGCATAATCTCGTCCACGTTCAGTGGCACGGAGTGAAGGATGCTCACGCTTATTACTTTTCAAAAATAAATTTCGATTTAAAGCTTTCGTGACTGCAAAGATTCATCTTCTTGGTTCTTTCAGTAAAGTCACGTAGAAGGGAAATAATAAACTAATAAAAATAAAACATAATAAAATACAATTCTCATGACGTTTCAGCCACAACGCAAGCAGGCGTCCTCAGGTGAAGAACAGGTCTGTCGGAAAGACAGCTCATTCAGACGTTGTCTTTCCGACAGACCTGTTCTTCACCTGAGGACGGCTGCTTGCGTTGTGGCCGAAACGTCGTGAGAATTGTATTGAATTATGTTTCATTTTTATTATTTTATTATTTCCCTTCAACATGACTTTACCTAAAGAACCAAGAAGAGTTTTCAAAAATACATCACGTGGCAAAAACCTTTTGCACTTGGAAGCATCGCTGCTGGAACTGTTGTATACACGTTCGCATTTTACACGTTGCAGCACATGTTTTCGTTGTTTTAATGCTACTTTGTTGAATCGTTGCAATGTTATTTCTGTTTTGCTGTTCCTGTAACCCCCCTGTAACCCCCCCCCCCCCCCAATCCTGGGGTTGCCCTTGAAAAATAACTCACTAGCTCAAATCAGCCTTTCCCCAGGACACCGATAATAAATACAATTAGAAATATCGAACCTCTCCAAAACACGAGTGTTCTGCACAGCTCCGAGTATCGGCTACGGTAGACACGAACTCAGTTAGAGCATGGGATCCTTGCATGAATAAGTATCCCTCCTGGATAAACTTTGAGGAGTAGCTCTGTGATATTGTTTTCCAGCGAAATTATCCGCGACAAAGAGACAGAAAAATTTAAATAAAGTAGGAAGAAGCAAAAACTGCCAGGCTCGTGACCGTATACAATAACCGTGCAAGTAATTAAATCAGGGTTGTAGCCATCCGTGATTTGTAGCCGGTTCACATCAACTTTAATGCGGCTATGACTCACATCGCTCTGCAGCTCGTAGGCCTTCTTGGCCTGGATGACGTCGTTCTGGTCGGGCATGCAGGTCCACTGGTGCAGGTAGGTCCTGTAGTTGAAGTCGTTGACCTGCTTCTGACAATGCTTGGCAGCCACCACGCTGATCATGTCTATTGGGCTGTGGTACTTGGTCTTGGTCTTCTCGAAGCCCTTCTTGTACTCGCGCTCACTCTGCATCTTGGCCACGTGCATGAACCAGACGAGCTTGGGGTCGTCCTGTATGTTCCTGCACCCGACCATGTGCCCTCTGCTCTTTTCGTACGCCAGCTTGTACTTGTACTGTTAAAAAAAAACACAGCAATTGCACAACAGTGAATTATTGAGACACTCTTGTGATTCCGTGACAACAATAAACACAACATCGTCAAAAGTCGTACCTACTTATAACTTCATCAGAGGTAATAATAACAATTATCGAACATGAAATACCCCATTAATCAGGTCACATTGTACAAAACAGTAAAATAATACCAAGTCAGATCCCAGGTAACCGGATTCGTGTCACAAGGATTTATTATGAGTATTGCTTTATCAGTAACTAGCTTTACTACCCGGCTAAAGATTTTGAACAGGTACACATATTCACAAATTTCCCTTTTATATCAGTAATGAATAACCTTACGCAAAATATTTTTGCCACTTAGTCAATGCCAAATATACTGTGAATATATCCATTCCCTTGACCATCCAATAAAATATTCCTAGATGCTATTACCAAAGCATTCCACTTGATGTAAGTGGACATAGCAGACTCTGCGATGCAATTCTCAAGCCTGGGTATACAGTGGCTACAATCAAAATGTATAGTTAAAACGAAGTCATGAAAAATTAATTACCAATTATATGCAACTATGGTTATGCAGCTCCGTAAGTGTGATCTGAAATGGTCCTGGGCCCAGAACACTGGAAAATGTGCCCTTGAACGTCCTATGCCATGTGTTTGAGTTTTGTAGAAAAACTAAACTATTTATTCAACTAAACTATTTTAAATTTTCAGGTAAGGCCCACTGACCTACATAGCTCTTTTTCAGAAGCGACCTCGCCACAAATTATAGCGAAGTGTCTTATCATGTGGACATTTACAACAACCAAATACCCGCATGTTTCTAAATGTGAAGGGAAACACTGGAGGACCCGGAGAAAACTCAACGCGACCATGGGGAGAGAGACACCGCAAACTTTAAATATACAGCAGGCGTAAGGGTTGGGATCGAACCCACGACCTCCTGTACACTGATGCGAGGCAGTTAACATCTCGCCAAGAAAAGGGAAATGTATTTCTCACATCGCTGGCGATGTCCCGAGAGGCCTTGGCGGCCTTGATGGCGATGGAATCTGCCCTTGAGTCGTAGCCCTTGCTGATGGTCTCCTCCCAGCCTTGTCTGTACAGTTTCTATCAGCGCAAAATCAACGAGCAAATTTAGAACAAAACGACGAAGTAACAATAATTACGAATGACAATTAGAACGTGCGGCAATGTAAATACGAGCCATGTACCTGACTCATGTTGGCAGTGTTGAGTTTGGACAACACTATCTGTGGCGTATCTGGCATGATGTGAATGTTGGTCTTGCAGCCCTCCCAGGCTGCCCTGTACAGTTTCTGTTGGCAGAGACCACAATTAACAAGGGCTCAAAATTTGCACGATGACATCACACTTCAAAAATGCAATTAGAACATGAAAAGAAGAAAGTCTTAAAGTGACCGCGTGGCATATGTAAGAAGGAAACACTCCGTGTACCGTGTTTTTCATTCAAACAATAAAAAAGCTTTGAGATTTTTTCGTGCGCACATTGGAAAAAATTGGGTGTCTGGAAGAAGAATGAGAAAAAACCTTTCACTGCTTACGTCGTTGATTTGCTTGGCGTTGATCTGTGCCTGCACCATCACCGGGTCGTCGGTGATGGACGTGAACTTGAAGGTGTCCGGGCGCTGACGGTATTTGGCCTCGCTCAGGATCTCCCCGGCTTTCTTCACCTTCTCGCTCTCCAGCGAGCCCACCGGGACCCAGCCGATGCCACGCAGCCATGACAGGTCACCCTTGTACAGGTACTGAAACGAACAGCGCCAACGCTCAAACCACAAATGGCAATCTGCGTACGTTTGTGAATCGAGTGTTAAACATAGCTGAGATTTAAGTAACAATGACATTAAGAATTAGCATGTTTATTTACACTTGAGGAATCCGATGATCTATGAAAAACTTTTTCAATGTTATGTTACTACATAATATTAAACTCTGAGTTTCATCAATTTTTTATATTGCTGATTTTTAAAGAGTAACAAAACACGAAGCTGAGAGTTTCATCATCATTAAGAGAACAAATGTTAATTACAGAACTAAGTTTATATTTAACAAAGACACACTCAATAAAGGTGTGCAATTAATCACACTCTCTATGGAAACGTTTCACAGAAATAGCAGATTTATAATCAAATAAACCTCCAAGGTGTTGTACTCACGTCGCTCTGCAGGTCGTAGGCCTTCCTGGCCTGAATAACGTCGTTCTGGTCGGGCATGCAGGTCCACTTGTGCAGGTAGGTCCTGTAGTTGACGTCGTTCACCTGCTTCTGACAATGCTTGGCGGCCACCACACTGATCATGTCTACGGGGCTGTGGTACTTGGTCTTGGTCTTCTCGAAGCCCTTCTTGTACTCGCGCTCACTCTGCATCTTGGCCACGTTCATGCAGTGCACGAGCTTGGGGTCGTCCTGCAGGTTCCTGCACCCAACCATGTGCCCTCTGCCCTTCTCGTACGCCAGCTTGTACTTGTACTGAAGTCAAATAAAGGATCACAACTTTGCTTTTAGAAGTGGCAGAGTTGGTACACGCATTAATAAACATGACTAAAGTTCTCAACACCTTTACAATAATGCACGATGAGCTTACATCACTGGCGATGTCTCTGGAAGCTTTTGCAGCCCTGATGGGGATGGCATCAGCTCTCGAGTCATAGCCCTTTCTGATGGTCTCCTCCCAGCCTTGTCGGTAGAGTTTCTGCATAAAAAAAAACACGTGGATAAATAGAAACATGGAAATATGTTAAACAATGAGAAGTTTTAGTCATGGATAAGAGTTGTTTTTGTTTGATTGATTGTATTTGTTTAAGTGAGTAAGAAACATTCAGCTTAAGCTGTTTTAGAAGAATGACCCACGAAGTACCTTGGTGAAAAAAAAGTGAGTTTACAGCAGCAAATAAACAAATAACAATGTTGTAGACACTGAGTAGCACACACGATCAAATAACATTCAGGTCATGCACCACTCGAGTAACACTGATGGCGGGTAACACAGAACTAGATAACAGCAACTTGCACGGGGTTCGCCAACCACACCCGCAAGCAAAAGGGAAATCTTATAAATCGAAAGAAATAATTTTAAAAGGTCAGGGATGGGAGGGATTTGACACAAAACCACGAAGCGAGCTCCTTCCTAAAGCGAGGGGGGTTGGGGCATCAACGCGAGATGATTTTCTCACCGTAGCCGGATCTCACGCCGGGTTACATGAAGGAGTAACAGAGAGGAGCTTCGGCAAGGCGACATGATGAGAAGAGGCGATGACGGGAGGTGGGGGCGGAGGGGTAATTAGCCAATTTGTTTCGGAGTATTTAGAGGATGAACAATGCCCAATGACGGCTGGCTGTCACCGAGTTTCGGTGATAAACCAAATAAGGGTTGGAGTCCCAGCCAAGAAGGATTGGTTACATTGTTGAGTAAAGGATAATTATGCGGTTGCCTGGATCAAAGGTTAAGTGAGGTGGTTCATGGGATTAACGTAACATCGCATTGACTTCTACGCTTACTAGTATAAAGTACCAGGCAATGCTCTGTGCTTTACGAAGATGTAAAATAACGATCGATTACGTATTTATACCGCAAACCTATTAATACATGTTATGTTTTGACCTTATCGATTGACAACTGTGTGCAGGCCTTACCTGGCTGACATTGGCGCTGTTAGTTTTGGACAAGAGGAACTCTGGAGCGTCCGGCATGATGTGAATCTTGGTCTTGGCATTCTCCCAGGCATCCTTGTATAGTTTCTGTATGTTTACAAAAGAGTGGTGGAGGTTTTAGGGTGCGACACAAGAGCTCAGATCACTCGCATGCAAAGAACATCATGATCGATCAACATTTAAAAAAGAACATTGAAGCTCTGCAGACGTAAAGTATGGCAATAATGCGTTTAAGATGATGATGACTATGAAAATGTAAAAATCTATACCATCTGAGAAAGTACCAGATATATGATCAGTATGAGAAATAGCAATGCAGCATAAACACACGAGGATATGCATTACCAGGACTAGATTATAGCATGTGTCGTTCGCTGTTGTGTTTTTTTCCATTGATCAGAAGAGGATTTGTGGCAGTGTAATCGTCACAACTGTTGACATAAAGATGTGCCGATGAATGCGTAGATGTATTTTACCATTCGGGGGTGCTCATTTTTATTATTTCTATTACACGCTTTTATTTAACTCACTTCTTCTGTTGTATCCTTAAAAAATAAATCTTGTAACTCAATTTTTACACACTTCCCAATGTGATATCGACTGCAAGCATCGTATAGGTATGTCATACTGATGACAACACGATATTCTATCATAAAAAATCCAAAACACCTATTTTAAAACTTTTTACACGCT
This sequence comes from Lampetra planeri, assembly GCF_965212315.1. NCBI lineage: Eukaryota > Metazoa > Chordata > Hyperoartia > Petromyzontiformes > Petromyzontidae > Lampetra > Lampetra planeri. The sequence continues at coordinate 2,239,963 of NC_136127.1, forward strand.
TTTATTTAACTTACTGTATATGTTGTATCCAAAATTCTTGTAACTCAATTTCAACCGTATTGCCAATGTCGTATCGACTGCAAACTTCGTATAGCTATGTCATACTGATGACAATACTATATTCTATCATAATAAATATATATATATTTTTTAAACAATCTTTTTAACGGATCTAATTGTCGACGCTCAACTGACGTTGCCTGTAAATCGCCACGGTCCCTTGCGTCACGGCAAGCCACGGGGAGCCACGCCGAGAGGGGCGGGGGATGTGGAAGGAGGGGAGGGGCGGTGGGGGAAGGGGGCAGGGGGAGGGGCAGCTCGGACAGTACATTTCATTAAAGCGTGTTTAAAAAAAGCATTTTTAAATATTTTATTCCATATTACGATCCAATTGCAGTGTTAGGAACGCCTGTCCGTTTGCGTTTAGCCTTCAGTTGGCAATTATTCAGGTATAGTTAATCAAAAGTTTGGATATCAATTCTTCCTCACTTAAACCTACAAATTGTAAAGGTGTGTGTAACGAGTGTCAATCAAACTCACCTTTCTCGTCACACAGTTGGCTAATCTGTAAATCCACCACTGCTGAAACCATCAATAAAATATATAATTGCTCGATTACTGCAACTCTCTTTATTATTGGCTCGTTTAAATCCATAATTGTGATAATATTCCACTTTATTAAAATAATACTGATAGGCAGGTGAATAGCTTTCCATTCTCAATTTTAATTCCCAACATGCATCTTTTTACAGGCTTTCGCTGTAACTTAAGATTTGAAAAACAATGTTGTTGTCTCATTGGATTACTCTGCAATTATTATTGTTCGTCTTTATCATAGTTGTTCATTTTATTTGAATTTCCAGAGTAGTCATTGATACTGTTACCTTCAGCTTTCTGTTTCACTTAGATTGTATGTATACTGCAGTTTTATTTGTATGCAGTGCTTTGAAATACTACAATATGAAAGGCACTTTATAAAGTAGAGGTTATTATTGTTATTTTAATGCCTTGTTGTTGTACATTTTAGTTTTTTCTTCCATTTTCTCTGCCAGTTTCCATGTTTCTAATTCACGTCATTGTAGCCAGTATGTAATGATGAAACACTGTCCTCTTTCCATAATTAAATGCCTTTTTCCAAAAAGCACTCTATTCTGTTCTTGCTCACCTGTTTCTTTCATCACTTTGATCTACTCTGTCTTCAGTAAATGTTACAGATATATCCTCCTCCGTCCATATTTGCCAGTGGAATCCCATCAACGATGGCTCCGTTCACTGACCGTGTAACAGGCACGGCATTCGCTCGTAATTGAAGTAAGAATACGACTTGGAGGTGTGAGAATCCACTGGCTCGCGGGAAAGCCAGTCAGGCAGTGAGCCAGTGCCAAATTCCCCACCCCACCCCCGAGCTTTGCGATCCTGAAGGTGTTTTAGCCATTTGAATGAGTATGATATATATGTGTGGGACAAATCCACGCATGTGCAGCCTGGACACTCTCCCCTATGGAGATGGAACAGGTGGAAATAAGTAATCGTGATCATGTTGTACTACTGTGTAAGAACAATGTTACATGTCACTTTTCTTTGAACTCACATTGCTGTTCTGCTTGGCGTTGATCTGCGCCTGCACCATCACCGGGTCGTCGGTGATGGACGTGAACTTGAAGGTGTCCGGGCGCTGACGGTATTTGGCCTCGCTCAGGATCTCCCCGGCTTTCTTCACCTTCTCGCTCTCCAGCGAGCCCACTGGGACCCAGCCGATGCCACGCAGCCACGACAGGTCACCCTTGTACAGGTACTGAAACGAACAGCGCCAACGCTCAAACCAAAAATGGCAATCTGCGTACGTTTGTGAATCGTGTGTAAAACATAGCTGAGATTTAAGTAACAATCACATTAAGAATCAGCATATTTATTTACACTTGAGGAGTCCGATGATCTATGAAAATCTTTTTCAATGTTACGTTACAACATAACATTAAACTCTGAGTTCCATCAATTGTTTTATATTGCCAATTTTAAAGAACAACAAAACACTAAGCTGAGAGTTTCATCATTAACAAGAGAGCCAATGTGAATTACAGATTTAAGTTTCATATTAACAAAGACACACCAAATAAAGGTGTGCAATTAATCACGCTCTCTATGTAAACGTTTCACAGAAATAGCAGATTTATAATCAAATAAACCTCCAAGGTGTTGTACTCACGTCGCTCTGCAAGTCGTAGGCCTTCCTGGCCTGAATAACGTCGTTCTGGTCGGGCATGCAGGTCCACTGGTGCAGGTAGGTCCTGTAGTTGACGTCGTTGACCTGCTTCTGACAATGCTTGGCGGCCACCACGCTGATCATGTCTACTGGGCTGTGGTACTTGGTCTTGGTCTTCTCGAAGCTCTTCTTGTACTCGCGCTCACTCTGCATCTTGGCCACGTTCATGCAGTGCACGAGCTTGGGGTCGTCCTGCAGGTTCCTGCACCCGACCATGTGCCCTCTGCCCTTCTCGTACGCCAGCTTGTACTTGTACTGAAATAAAATATATATCATGAATCAAATGAAAGCTGAATGTTCGCGTTACAAAAGCAGTCATGGCCAAAGGTCATAGTATTTGCCTGTGCAATAAGGATTGAGGAGCTGCTCATCTCCGGTTTACGAAATGGTGGATATTCCATATTCCAATGGCAGTGGTCAGTTTATCCTATCGGACAACAACGATTGACTTTCCCACAAATTAGTATACATTGTATTGATCCCAGAGGGGTGATGGGCTGAGTCAACCTCCAACCAGGATTTGAACTTGCATCCTTCATATTGCGAGCCGCTTGCTCCACCACTGAGCCAATGGCCAGTGAAGCCAGTCATGCGGTTGAGGATAACTTAAAAACTACAAACGAAACTATTTTTTACTTTTTACCAAGTAAGGCCCACTGAACTACATAGTTCTTTTTCAGAAGTGACCTGGCCATAAATGATAGCTTAACGAAGTGGCTTATCACGTGGAAATTTATAGCAGCCAAATACTCTTAAACGCATGTTGATTCTAAATCTGGAGGGAAAAACCAGAGGACCCGAAGGAAAAAATCCACGCAATCACGGGCAGAGAGAACATGCAATTTCCAACTATACAGGCATCAGGATCGAACGCACGACCTCCTGTATACCAGCCGAGGCAGTGAACATCCCGCCACCGTGACGCCCCACTGACAATTGTAAACGGCATAAGAATAAAACACTCACGTCACTGGCGATGTCTCTGGAAGCCTTGGCAGCCTTGATGGAGATGGCGTCCAGTCTCAAGTCATAGCCCTTCTTGATGGTATCAAGCCACCCTTGTTTGTAGTGTTTCTGTTTGACAATGTATTGCGACAATATTGTTTATGACATTAATATAATGTACGGCAGATTTCATGATTACCCGAAGCTAAATATAAATGTATCAATGCATTGAAATAATTTACTGACATTTTTTTAGAACAAGTTCATTCTTAATAATTTAAATATATATTTAAGTTAACATTTTGGTTGCCCCGTGATGGTAGGAAAGGCTTATTACTAATGGCGGGGGATCATTTCCAAAAGCACATCCCCTCAAAATGATATGGGACTCTTTTCTACGACGGCGTTCATCAACAATAACAGTGGCAATATGTGATAAGCTGGAAGATAATATTCGAGGATTAACATCGTAGTAGTCTTTCAGAATTAATAATTGTGCGACACGTGCCTTGTAATAAACAGGACGGCTCACATGATTGGTGACGGCTCACCGGACTTCCCCAACTGCGTCGAGTGTCCTTCGATTCTGTGGTCTGTGCAAGACTCACCTATTCAGACTAGCCCACTCATGAAATCTAAAATTTGAAAATATAAACCGTCTCTTTACTTTTCATTAATTTGTATTTACAACTCACCTTTCTTATGCTATTCGTTGTGCAAAGTTGCAATTTTCTTTGCTCGGTCAGTGTTAGCTGCTTAGGTCATGACAGGTTTCTTCTTTCATTCCTGTTGCTCTGTACCCCATGTAACGTTCCTGTATGCCTGTAATGTGCAATGACGCCTACTTTATGTAGGCCAATATTGGCACGTAAAATAAAGATTCATTGATTAATTGAAGAGTGGCCCTTCCAAAATTCGATGAGGAATTAAGTTTTGTCATCCACGAGTAAATATTTTATTTAAAGCTTTCGTGACTGCAGGGATTCATATTCTTGGTTTTTTCGGTAATGTCACATAGAAGGGAAATAATAAAATAATACAAATATAAAACAATAAAAATTCTCACGACGTTTCAGCTGCAACACAAGCAATCGTCATCAGGTGCATTTGTATTATTTTATTATTTCCCTTCTACGTGACTTTACCGAAAGAACCAAGAATATCCACGAGTAATTTAAGCAAAATACAATCAATGTGTAAAAAGCTGACACTGAAGCTTTTTCACCTAATAACTAGTCAAGTTGATCTTAGGATCTTCTAAAATGGGCCCCCTTGATGAATCACTGGTAAGATAAATATATTAAAAGATGACATTTGTACAGTGAATTTTACTTCTCTACATCCATCAGTGCTTGGCAAAATCAATGAAAGGGAATTTTAAATCTCTAAGCCAACAACATCTGTCATGTCATTTGAAGCCTGACTCAAGGGCCAAAGAAAGATTGCTTGTAAAAAAAATCAGTGCTTGTAAATCTATTTCATTTAAACGAATATATTGAGAATGAGATGAGAAAAATCCCAGCATATACTTTGGATTATATATGTACACATGTACAAATGCTTATTTCGGTTAAAAACTGTCAAGTGATTATTCGTTTTGATAATAAATAAATGTGATGTTATAGTTTTCGTTGAATTCTTACACTTGAAAACAAAAGCAACAATAAGTCAGAGAGGTGCTATAAGGATGCTGATAGACCACGTGTCAGGGATAGCGTGAGGCCTCATCGAGTTCGGTACCTCACTGACGTTCACTTTGTTGAGTTTGGCAAGGAGGAACTCTGGGGCATCGGGCATGATGTGAATGCTGGTCTTGGCCTTCTCCCACGCCTCCTTGTAACGTTTCTATTTTCGACACAAAAACAAAGCAGATACGACGATACACTGGTGAGACATGAAGCCGCCGCCCTTTTCAGCGAATTTAACATTCTCCATTCCCTTTAAAGCCAGCACAATCGATCTGTTTTCCATTTGTTCAATTGGAAACGCAATTTTTTAAAAGTCTGAATGCAAATATGTCATTGTTCCTTTCATTGAAACCAAAATCCATTTTCAGCAAAATCATAACTCAGGATCATACTCCTTTTCACACTCTAAGGGCCAAAGATGTCAGTATGAAGAGATAATAGGAAGTTGAATATGCAATATCACTATATTTTTTCAAAATAACATTTTACTTTCCATTCAGCATCTTCAAATAGTCTCTCAGTCCATATTAGCGTCACTTACTGCGTCCAATTGCTTGGCGTTGATCTGCGCCTGCACCATCACCGGGTCGTCGGTGATGGACGTGAACTTGATGGTGTCCGGGTGCTGACGGTATTTGGCCTCACTCAGGATCTGCCCGGCTTTCTTCACCTTCTCGCTCTCCAGCGAGCCGATGGGAACCCAGCCGATGCCACGCAGCCATGACAGGTCACCCTTGTACAGGTACTGAAATGAACAACGCCAACGCTCAAACCGATATGGCAACCTCCGTACGTTTGTGAATCGAGTGTAAAACATAGCTGGGATGTACGTAACAATCACATTTAAATGCCGAATTCCATCAATAGTTTCAGAGTAACAAAACACTCAGTGGAGAGTTCATTATGAATGAGAAAATTTACGTTAATTAGAGCACTCACTTAATTTTGTATGTATGCTGAACATCTTTCACACTGTACGTAGCCAACCGCGCTAATCGGAGGTGTAAACACACTCAATAAAGATGTGCAATTAATCGCACAATTTATGGAAACGTTTCAGATAAATATGTTTATAATCAAATAAACATCCAAGGTGTTGTACTCACGTCGCTCTGCAGGTCGTAGGCCTTCCTGGCCTGGATGACGTCGTTCTGGTCGGGCATGCAGGTCCACTGGTGCAGGTAGGTCCTGTAGTTGAAGTCGTTGACCTGCTTCTGACAATGTTTGGCGGCCACCACGCTGATCATGTCTACGGGGCTGTGGTACTTGGTCTTGGTCTTCTCGAAGCTCTTCTTGTACTCGCGCTCACTCTGCATCTTGGCCACGTTCATGCAGTGCACGAGCTTGGGGTCGTCCTGCAGGTTCCTGCACCCGACCATGTGCCCTCTGCCCTTCTCGTACGCCAGCTTGTACTTGTACTGCGTGTAGGAAGATTGCATGAAAACATGTGTGAGTGGTTGGTTAGCGTGATTGGTAATAAAGTGTGAAAATGTACATCATATTAATAATCCAACACTGCCCACATGAGTAATATTACCAACATCAACCAAGCCTCGATAGAGGCTATTAAATGGCTTAATAACCTCGATATTCACATGGATAATCTTGCAAGTTTACCTTGCCATATGGACGGAAAAGTGCGAAAAAAAATTGTAACCATGCTTGTATTGTTTTAATATCACTCACATCACTGGCGATGTCTCTGGAGGCCTTGGCAGCTTTGATAGCGATGGCGTCTGATCGTGAATCATAGCCCTTGTTAAGATGTTCCTTCCAGCCCAGCTTGTAGAGTTTCTGTATGGAAATAAGTCATTTGGATCACTGTGGGTAAGAGTCTCCGTGTACATGTAAAAATAAAAATAAACATTGCTAAATGCAACATATTATGCGTGCAAATAAGTCACGTTCATATGTATTAATGTGGGAATACTTTACTAATTGTGTGCATGTGCTTTAACTACACGAAAAGTGCTTACACATGTTATATGTAGTTGAAAAGCTAAGGGAAAGATACCCAATACATATGGAACGTTGGACCAACGTTGGTGCAACGATGCACGCTTACTGGCATTATTTTACACAATTAACATTTCCACATACATATTTCAGTTGAAATAAATGTCTTGCAATGGCTGCTTTACCTCACTGGCGTTCGCACTGTTGGTCTTGGCCAAGAGGAATTCTGGAGCATCGGGCATCACGTGGATCTTGTTCTTATCATTTTCCCAGGCTCCTCTGTACAATTTCTGTCAATCAACCACACACGCTGCACGTTAGCGTTCTACACGTGAGAGAAACATACGGGGCGCTACAGTCCAGTCCTGGTTACAACGTTTTACACGTAAATAAATCACGTATGAGTCGATCCCCCATATGGCAACTTTATTTGTGTAATCGCGATGTTACATCGGACTTTTAGCAGTTGCTTCCAAGAACGCGTTTCATTCTTTAAAAAAAAATTACCGTGAAACCGCTCGTTGTTCTACCTCTTAGCAAGGTCACACCAAAAGCTGGCCACTCTCTCACAGGAATAAGGGAGATAAATGACACAGATACATATAGTCCAATAAAGAAACTGAATTCTAGCAGGTAACAGACGACTAATTTATAGAGGAACCTACAGTAGAGGGTTTCCCAAACTCCATGACGTGTTTGGGTCACGTGGAATACGTACACACACAGAAAACGTACACACGGGACAAGTACACTCACACGCAACACGTGCACACACACACACACAGAACACACGCACACACACACAACATGTGCACACACACAGAACACACGCACACACACACACAACACGTACACACACACAGAACACGCACACGCAACACGTGCACACACACACGGAACACATGCACACGCACCGAACAAGTGCGCACACACGCAACATGTGCACACATGCAACACGTGCACACACAGAGACTGAACACGTGTACACACACAGAACACGTGTACACACACAGAATACGTGCACACACACACGGAACACGTTTATATATGCACACACACACAAGAATACGTGCACATACACGCTCACATTGAGATCTTGATATGAGTTAGAATCGGCTCTATTAACGCAGACAGCGTGAACGGCTCAGCCCGTCATTGGGGTGTGTGTTTAACAATCATCGGCCACGTGCAGCGTGGAACGAGTTAACTTGTATTTGAATCGAGAGTAAATGAGTAAACGCGAAGAAACCGAGTTTGGAAAACCCTGCTGTCGTGTTTATTTTGTTGGAGATGAATACTATGCTCTACAATACGATGTTTCATTTGAGAAAAAAATGCCAATCAGGTGGGTATTAAGGTGGGATATTAAATATTTGATTCCTCTGCTCACGAAGAATGGGTTTACATTGAATTGCGACTTCTCTGAATAGAGAGGTCACAATCACAATGCATTTTGGTGGAACACAAATGGACAAAATTGGAAATATGACTTCCCGTACGGGGCAATCGTGAAGGTGTCCCAGAATCCTATATCAAAAGTAAATTAAATGAACTGCAAAAATACAATTCTCACGACGTTTCGGTCACAACGGGTGAAGAACAGGTTTGTCGGAAAGACCTGTTCTTCACCTGAGGACGGCTGCTTGCCTTGTGGCCGAAACATCGTGAGAATTATTTTATTATGTTTTATTTTTATTATTTTATTATTTCCCTTCTACGTGACTTTACCGAAAGAACCAATAAGATGAATCCCTGCAGTCACGAAAGCTTTAAATCGAGAAATGCAAAGGGTTTATTGTAAACGCTGTAAAAAAATCTATAAAACATTTCACAGAGTTGTGATCCGGCACTGTGATAATTAACCATGGGTTATTCAATGAGATGTACTTCAAAGAGGATTTGGCAAACTAAAATCATCCACAGTATAAAACAAATACAGTAGCTAACAACTGAAAGCAGACACGTACGGATGGAGGATATGTAGAAATAACTCTATACCAACTCATTAAAATACTCACACAAAACAAATGCCCTTGTAGTTTGACAGTAGATATCCTCAATCTGCTGGCAACTTTTAGGAAGCGACTGAGAGCTATACAATTTAAAATCTAGATTTTGATAACTAATTTCTTTAGAACTGCTCTTTGCGTTTAGTTTGCTGTCCTTCCCCCGCACCTCCGATTAGCTCGGTTGGCTACGTACGGTGCGAAAGAAGTTCAACATAGCCATTGCTATCAACCCGTTATCAGTGCCTGCCTTATTACAGACCAATTCAGACCTTATTGGTCATCCCGTGCCCTTATAAATCTCAACTTTCATCCTACAAAGTGCCATCACAAGGGAGAAACACAAAGACATTGCCCGTATTGAAACAGCTGTACGCCGTATGGACCTGAAAGCTCAATTTCCCTGTACAAGAATATGGGTAAACCGTGTGGATTGACAGGTATGGCATACATACAGGAGCAGTGGCGGCTCCTGCAAAATCTCTCAGGGGGGGCAAATGTCTGGATGATTGATAAGGATAAGGTCCACCCATGCAATGGATAAATTAACAGCTTAAGCATGTAAAGGCAACTTCACTTCTTTAATATTAATGAAAAATAAAGTGACTCTTACAATACATCTTGTTTGTTTCTATACTCACTATTAAAACAAACCACTCAAGTTTATTTTATTAAAGATTCCACTATGTGGCCACAAATTATATTGTTGGATGAAACGTGCTTACGTATGATGACGTAAGCACGTATGATGACGTAAGCACGTTAGGGCGAGCCCTCCCGGAAGCCATAGAGAATGCATTGCAGCGCCCCCGTTCGAAAAAAAACATCTTTGAATGTAAGTCTATGGGACCACTCGGGGCGATTCTCAGCTGGAGGGAAATCGCCCAAAAAGAGGCGGTACTCCACAGAACGTAGCATGACGCTGATTGGACTATATCCAGAGGCACAGTGACGGCTAGCGTGACTCTGTGGTTGAATGACATTGGTGGTGCGTCGCCCAATCGCCCTAATGAAGAAACCGCCCCTGTACAGGAGTGAGTGTGTAGCAATGTGGAGTAGCGAGTGTGTAGTAGTGAATGTGTACTCAGTGTGTAGTAGATTGAAAACGAATCTCTTTAAACCTGCTTTTTGTGTTTAGTTTGTTTAGCCTTCTCCTGCACCCCAGGTTAGCGTAGTTGGGTGCGTATCGTGCGAAATAAGTTCTACACAAATCTCTCACAAATCCTGCGATTAAATAATCCGTGCTGGAAACCTGAAACAGGCGCTAATTCCTTTGAGTCCATCCGCGCGGTGACCAGCGCGTTGTCTAATCTCGATCGCATTCATTTTTTACATTGTCGCGAAGCAACGAGAATTAAATGATTCATCACAGCCGTGGCCGCCACGCTCCCATGAGAACGTGGCACGCGAGAGAGGGCCACACAAATGTTCGCGTTGGCGCAGCACGCTACCGACCACCACGTATATGTGGGGAGGGGCACGAGTGAATTTGCGCGTCAATAATAACAGCGCTCGACGCATTTACACAACGCGAGCGGTAGTTGTTGTTATTCGTTCTGTAAACAAAGCAAATACAAAATTACACATTTATGTATAGGAGATCATAGATTATCCGGTGGCGTTAGGAGGGGGCGACCAGAATTTCAAAACGTCGGATAATAATCGCCAAGCATTATTTAAAAGAGCTTTTTTTGCACATTCTTGGATAACGTTGCGTTTTTAGGTTTTGTGTATATTTTTTTTGTGTGCTTTTAAATGTGTTTACTACGTGAAATTGGCATGAATAAACATACAAATAGACAAAAATATATATATCCTGTAAAACGTTGCTGTGTTTACCGTCCTGTATATTGCTCGCTAACGCAACTGAACACATTGCTGTTCATGAGCCTCCTGTACGTAGCACTGCTATGCTCTTGTTTCAACAAAAAACTTGTGTTTGTTTGAAGATCGCCTTTAGACTGGTGCTCTGGCGAACGCAGAAATTACACAACGCACTTTCCGCCTGATCGTGCCGTACATTTTCTGTTTTCGTTCGTTATTTAGTCGTAACAACATGTATATGTAGTGTTTTCATTGTTTAAGTTGTTGCGTGTAGTATGTAATGCACTTTGATAATCGACTGTATATATGTTAAAACGTTAGGTAAGAGGGCAACAGTATACGCATTAGCCACAGTACAAACTTCAAAGCGGCATGGTTACTCACTTCGCTGAGCTGCTTGGCGTTGATCTGCGACTGCACCATCACCGGGTCGTCCGTGATGGACGTGAACTTGAAGGTGTCCGGGTGCTGCCGGTATTTGGCCTCGCTCAGGATCTGCCCGGCTTTCTTCACCTTGTCCTGCTCCAGCGAGCCGATGGGGATCCAGCCCGTGCCACGGATCCAATCCAGGTCTGCCTTGTACAGATTCTGAATTAAAAAATAACGATAATAAAAATGCTATTTCCAAATATTTTCCCACTGAGTCTCTAGGGTATTTCAGCAGTGCCCTGCATCGGGCTGTTTGTCCAATATTCATTGATACGTGTTCAACATATCGGAGACAATTGGAGCGCCCGGAGGAAACCCACACGTGTGAGGGAGCAACACTGTTGGATAGATATAAATTAGTCCACACTTGCTGAACTGCATTTTTGCCAAGCCACGGTATGGCACCTCAATGCCCACAGGAAGGGAGTTTCGCAATATTAGTGTGATCCACCAACCCTAGCTGCCTCCAACAGTGGTGGATTACAGGCCACGTGCATAGCCACCACCACTGTAAATGTTCTGAAGCTGCACATTATAACGTAAATATTTCACTCAGCTACAACTCACAGTGTTCAAACTATTATTTAATTGTATGATTTAGCTTGTGTATTATAGAGAGTTGGACTATTTTAACACTTGCAGGGGCATCGTGAACAGTCCCGTTTTAAAGGGGACTCTCTTGCGTAAAACAAACAATTAATCGTGGCAAAGGCCTCTTACGTCGCTCTGCAGTTGGTTCATGTGCTTTGCCAGCTGCACGCTCATGGCGTCCGGCATGACGTTGGTGTTGTGGATGAGCGTCTTGTAGTCGTAGTTGCGAGCGATGGCCTGAGCTTGTTTGGCGGCCACCACGCTGACCATGTCTACTGGGCTGTGGTACTTGGTCTTGGACTTTTCAAAGCCCTTCTTGTACTCGCGCTCGCTCTGCATCTTGGCCACTTTCATGGAGTGCACGAGCATGGGGTCGTCCTGTATGTCCCTGCACCCGACCATGTGACCACGGGCCTTCTCGTACGCCTGCTTATACTTGTACTGTGGACACAAGACCCGTTCGGTGGGACGAAGGTTAGAGTGTTAATGTTGACACATCATTATCGCACATTTTGTTTTGTTAAATCTTAAATCATTCTTCACTTTACTTTAAAGTTTAAAATTTACATGTCCTCTGCCCTTCCCGAAACGGAGCTTGTAGTACTTGTACTGACACCAGACGCAATATGAATAATGCACATGTATCTCTTTTTCTACATAGCATAAATGTTTAATGCAAAATAAACAATTACAATGCGTAAAGGTGTACAGATTGTGTGTTTTAGTTTTAAGAATGTCCATTACGTCGCTGGCGATGTCCCTGGAGGCCCTGGCAGCCTTGATGGGGATGGCATCCGCTCTTGAGTCGTAGCCCTTCCTGATGGTCTCCCCCCACGCCGATTTGTAGGTATTCTACGGTACACACAGTGCAAGAAATACAGCGGGAAATTATGTCAAGAGTTTTCAAACCCCCGATTCGCGCGCTATTACCAGCTGCACGCTCACGGCGTCCGGCGTCACGTTGGTGTTGTGGATGAGAGATGCTTTGTCGTCGTAGTTGCGAGCGAGAGCCGTGGCAGAGTGCTTGACTCACAGCTGGAAGGCTCACATTGTGCAATGTCCCTTCGGAGAGATGATTAAGCACATGCCTCCTTCTAGGGTCGATCAAGATAAATCTATAATTCATACACCTTGCTCGGGACCCATCATTGGAGATGAGCAACGCCTAACCTTCATTTGATCAGTATTTTTTTATACTTTGAAGTTGTTTGCTTGTGTTATCTATACCGTTAATAAATATTAACAAACTCAATATCCCAGTAGGCCTGGTATAGGGACAAATGGTACTTTTCCAGTGTCTGATGGACTTCACATATATCCCTGTATGAAATGTAACATTCTGCCTGGATACTATAATTATTGTAACACGGACGTGGGGATCTCTGAATAAAGAGTGCATATATTTGCATGGTGCTCATCAGTGACTGACATAAGACTATGAAATGAAAACCATTGTTATTCTCCATGTGGCCCAGTTGCATTCAAGACGGTCACTGCATCGCACACTTTCAGGTGCGCTTCTGTGACCGTCTAAAACGCTCTTCCTTCCGTTACTAGGAAGCCACTGCATCTATGCACTTTTAAAGCTAGATTGAAAATGTATTTCTTTACAGCTGCTTTTTGTGCTTAGTTTGTTGTCCTACCCTCGCACCTCTGATTAGCACGGTTGGCTACATACAGTGCCAAAAAAGTTCAACATACGTACAAATAAAAAAGAAAATTATCATCTCAGAGGCACAGGCTCAGCATCCTGGCATGGACCCCTTTCTCCTTATGGAGTGTTTGGCAGCATCTCATCTCACCACACTGAAGTTGTAGGCGTTGAGTCTGGCCTGCAGGAATCCAGGGGAGTCTGCAGGGATTGAATACTTTTGCAGCGTCTTTGCCGCACCAGCTCGGTACAGTTTCTGGAAAAAAGAAGTCCAAAATGTTAACTTCAGTTGTACACCATCCATGAAACGTTACCAAATGCACAATTTTCATCTTTAAATGAACAAATTATGTCGGCGATGCTGCATTGGCAGTGGTACAAAAGTACAATTCATGAACAAAAAAGTAACCGAATACGTCCTCAGATCACACTGCGTAACCTTGAAAAAAATATATATAACAGGCGACGCTTTGCGCAATGGGTCCTTCTTCATAGCACGTAACTAGACAGGCCAGAGAGACAGAGTGGATAATGAGTTCAATTGCAGCAGACTCTAGATTATCCACGCTAATGACGGGGAGGACAGCCGCAGGTAATTCAAAATCGCGGATAATCCAAAAATATACATTTTATGCGGATCTTTATGCAAAAAAACATGAATATAGATACACATTATGTTTAAGTAGAGATATTTTTTGTCTCTACGTGGCTTTACCGAAAGACCCAAACAATAGGAATCCCTGCAGTCACGAAAGCTTTAAGTCAAGATTTAAGTAAAGAAAATAGATTTTGTTAATGAACATAACAAAAGTTTGAAAAAAGAATGAAGTGATCTTGTTTTATTACAAAAGTCCATGCAAAAACACACTTAATTAAACGGGTTTGAAAAATCCTGATTTAAAGTTAAAACAACACGCTTCTGTTTCTCTGCCATCACAGAGGTTCGTAAATTAAAACTCACAAAATCAATTACAAGATAAATCACCAAGATGAAGCACAATTGACGATTTTGGTTGAAGATTTCGAACGAATACTAACGATCGAACAATCGGTGCGCGTGCTCAGTGTTCCCGCTCAGAAGACTCGGCCCACTAAGTGGACAGCAGCAGAGCCACGCCAATCAACAACAATCAAACTCCGTCTACTGTTGTAAATATATGTAACTACTGTACTGTAGTGGCAATCACGTGGATTTCGAATTAACCGGAACAACATATTTGTTCGGTTTAAGCACGTGACTTGTAATAAACTTCTCCGAGAATAACAATGTATAACTGTCTTTAGATGATTAATTTGGGCTTAAAGGGAAATCCACGAGTTATTAATTTATGTAAAAATCTCAGGTGTGCGGTTTATCCAGAAATCGGATAAACTGCGCGCGGATAATCGAGAGTCTACTGTATGAGTCAACTAACAAAAAAACGAAAATGTATTTGTTGACAGGCATATTTAGCACTTATCAGAAAGTCACAGCTTGCTCCAACATTTCAAAATAAGGTTCCTGGCCACAGTAATTAAGGACCAACATAACTAATGTCAGACCCACTTAAGAATACTACTCCCACATATTCTTGGTTCTTTCGGTAAAGTCACGTAGAAGGGAAATAATATTATTGTATTATTTCCCTTCTACGTGACTTTACCAAAAGTACCAAGAATATGAATCCCTGTAGTCACGAAAGCTTTAAATCGAAAATACTCCCACATAGTTTTTTTATTCCATTTTCT
The DNA here is from genome assembly GCF_965212315.1 of Lampetra planeri. Taxonomy (NCBI): domain Eukaryota; kingdom Metazoa; phylum Chordata; class Hyperoartia; order Petromyzontiformes; family Petromyzontidae; genus Lampetra; species Lampetra planeri. The sequence goes on from NC_136127.1 coordinate 2,255,044, forward strand.
GTTTGACAAGTCTTGATGATAGTCATGTTGCGTATTACCAGTAATATACAAAGAAAACATTACCTGTTTTTTTTTTCACAAGTCTTACTTCAGTGGAAAAACACGTTTTGGGAATGCAAATGTCACAGCTGCTCTGCAGATTGTTGATAAAAGAAGAGCGGTTTTCTTAACAGCTGCGTGTATTTTATGTAACAATATGATGTGAAGGGACAGATTTGTGAAGGAGGTGTATTGTCCGCTCATTTATTGTGTTACTCATATTCTCCACAACAATACCAATTATAATGTTGTGTTGCGTGTTATATACTATTGCGTCAAACTAGGACCCAGACCGAACAGAGAGGATCATTGCGTATAAACAGTTCACCGGCATTGGTTCAAGCAAGCCTGACTGCTGGTAAGTCAATAAATGTCAAGAGTTTGTTTGTGTTGACCCAATAGTAGTGGCGGTTAAATTTCGATTTAAAGCTTTCGTGACTGCAGGGATTCATCTTCTCCCTTTATTAATGCTACCCCTATCCCCTCCCTTTGATGCTGCTAATCCTGCATAATGCACGGGCATAATATGACTTTGAAACCCCCGCCCACCTACGCATTTCACAAGCAGTACTAATCACATACCTGCATTTCCCATAAATATGCTAAATTCCTCTTGATATGCAAATTATTTTGTCAAGGCGCCCTTCCCCCCTTCAAACCCAGCTTAAATATACGCTCCAAGCGTGGTGGTGTTTCATTCAGACCCTGTCTCCCCGACAGACCTGGTCTTCACCTGAGGACGGCTGCTTGCGTTGTGGCCGAAACGTCGTGAGAATTATTTTATTATGTTTTCTTTTTATTATTTTATTACTTCCCTTCTACGTCACTTTACCGAAATAACCAAATATTGTTTAGTTATTTAAAAATAAACTCCAATGGGGCAGGTCTTCGGGTACTGGAAACAAGCTTCAATTCGTTGTGCTCAAGTAAGTTCAGGCTGGAAGTGACTTGGCCAGAACAAATTTGCCCAAGTGTAACTGTAGATCGAGTGATCAACACCGAACATTGAATTTCAACCAATGGCTCATGGGGGTGAGCACCAACTCATTCCCTTGTCGACTTGGACATCGGGCTAGGGCTTAAATAATTTCGAGGGACTACACAGAAAGGTACATTTGATGCAAACGTATTATTTTTGGGACACTCACCTCACTGTTCTGCTTGGCGTTGATCTGTGACTGCACCATCACCGGGTCGTCGGTGATGGACGTGAACTTGAAGGTGTCCGGGTGCTGCCGGTATTTGGCCTCGCTCAGGATCTGCCCGGCTTTCTTCACCTTTTCCTGCTCCAGTGAGCCGATGGGGACCCAGCCCATGCCACGGATCCAATCCATGTCTGCCTTGTACAAATTCTGCAACGAATAAACATTGCGTGAAGCATGACTCAAAGTGGTAACTCATATACGGACCGCTAAGTCTTAAATATCAATTGCATTACACAGCCATTTTGTTTTTGTTACATGTAAAGTTAAAACAGACATGGTCACTGCAGACTTAAAAATGCAACTAGAATTCTCAGGGTTATGTTCTGGTGGGACCAACGTTCATGGTCATATGCATAGAACGTAATAACACTGTGAGCAAGAACATGCGGATTTTGCATTATTTTACGTCTTTTTCAAAAATGCTATTATGATTCTTCAAATGCCTGCAAGATGACAAAAATGATCAGCATTACTATTCAGGACGGGCAACTCATCACGATGTAATAAATCTCGTTCACTTTGACGTCATGAAGCTCGCCGCCCTTACGTCGCTCTGCAGTTGGTTCATGTGCTTTGCCAGCTGCACGCTCATGGCGTCCGGCATGACGTTGGTGTTGTGGATGAGCTGCTTGTAGTCGTAGTTGCGAGCGATGGCCTGAGCTTGTTTGGCGGCCACCACGCTGACCATGTCTACAGGGCTGTGGAACTTGGTCTTGGACTTCTCAAAGCCCTTCTTGTACTCGCGCTCGCTCTGCATCTTGGCCACGTTCATGGAGTGCACGAGCTTGGGGTCGTCCTGCAGGTTTCTGCACCCGACCATGTGACCACGGGCCTTCTCGTACGCCTGCTTGTACTTGTACTGTGGACAGAGAAGAACCGTTCAGTTTCTTTTTGTTTTAGCAGGTAAGGCCCACTGAGCCGAAGCGAAGTGGCTTACAGTAGCCAAGTACTCTAACCACATGTTGATTCTAAATGTGGAGGGAAAAACCGGAGTACCCAGAGAAACATCCATTTGACCACGGGGAGAACATGCAAACTCCAAATATACCTGCGTCAGGGTCGGGATTGAACCCACAATCTACCCACGAGGTAGTTAACATCTCGCCATCGTTCAGTGGTTAGAAAGTGTGAATATCGATCAATCCTTATCACACATGCTTAGTTTTAACTTTATGCACCAGTTACCTTAATTGTAAATTCATATTACAGAAGCCATTTTGCAATATCATTAACAAAAGCATCATCACAAGAAATAAATTAACAATCCTAAATCACTTTATTCTCAAATATTTAAAAACACGTTTAGACATATATTTGATTTGTACTTTTTCTGTAGAGTTTACGTACATGACGATAAGTGATAACTATACGTCCATTTGAGAAATACATCTCGACGGTATTGCTTGGCAACCCACAATGTGCCGACAGAAACGATTCCATAATAGAGGTTTTTGGGTTAGACCGCGCTCTTGAGGAACACGAGCAAAGACATCAGCTTGACCCCCTTGATTCGGAGTTTCTCCAAATTTTTGGTGTGAAGAAAAGTATCCTCCCCATAGAGGTTAGTCAGTTTAACACAGAGTAGGGCTTTCATAATAGAGGTTTTTTTGGGTTAGATCGCGTAAATATTTAAATGTGTCGTTAAAACCCGCCACTACCCGACACAGCCAACTAGTAAGGGTTGTCACGTAAACAGAACTTGCCAATTCGTCACTAGTACAGCACACCGGAGTGTTGGAGAGCAAAGCCACAACAATTACAATCTGAGTACGACGTTTCGCCAGTAATTACAACTAGCTTCATCAGGCGACAGCCAGATTTGTGAAGTCCACCTGTTTCATTCCTTATATAGAGGCGTCGATGTGGTGACCACACTTCTGCGCTCTTGCGCAAAGTGGGGGGGATTAATGAGCCAATGTACATTATGCGTGCTCATTATGCGAGTCCTTTGATCTTGTCCTTCCTGTCCATTGTGTGTATTAAAATAGCCGTACCAACGGTAATCCCTATTGAAGTATGGTGCCCTGTATAGGCATGCATTTAAACACTGTGTAGAGGAGTACTGTGAGTAACCGTGAGGGGGCGAACAGAAGGAGGTTCCACGCAGCACTAAGACGGTAGCTATCCGAACGGTTAAAGTTATTTTGATTTCTTTCAATTTCGATAGATTCTCTAATTAGTCTTGGCCAGTAGTAGCTAGTTTTGCACAAAATTTCAACATGATTAAAATCAATTGAGTGTCCTTGTTGGCATGCGTGTTCTGCTACTGCTGGCAGTTGTATTTGGGAGTATTTAATATTTCTCTGATGTTAATTTATTATGGATGAGTAGGGCTTTCGCGACCAATAGTATCCATGATAGAGGTTTTTGGGTTAGATCGAATCGTGTCAATCTTTTTAGTTCATCAGCCACAAAGGTTATGTTGATCCTATACAACGAGACTTTGCAACCTGGTAATAAAATGCACATTTGATGAGCTCTTCCTCTGCCAGTCTTTCACGAACGGCAGCAGGTCAACCTCGGCATATTTACCACCGCAGATAAATGACTCAAAAAATTGGCGTAGTGGTGTAAATTTGCATATCCGCACTACAAAGGGGAATCTACCGAGTGATGAGACAATTTTTGTTGTGTTTTCATATCACGCTGAAACTAATATGGCCACACCGATTGCTTTCCCCAATACCACAGCATTCGAAATGACTGCCCTAGAAGAGACCGAAATTTAAATGTAGTGAACAGATCTCACAGGGGAAGGAAATACCGATGTCTCATTCTGCCGAAGAGGAGGTCTAAAGGTTCGTTTTAGCGATGCAGGATTTTAAAACTCACGTCGCTGACGATGTCTCTGGAAGCCTTGGCGGCCTTGATGGGGATGGCGTCCAGTTTAGAGTCATAGCCCTTACTGATTGTCTCCTCCCAGCCTTGCCTGTACAGTTTCTGCATTCACGACAAACAGCACGGATGGGGGAATCACAACGCATGTCATGTTACGCGGCGTGAATCCTTGTGAACATTTACAGAGCATCACCTGTGCCAGCAGAAATAAAAATGCCCTCCAGCTTTCTTTGGATGGGTATTTTGAAACGTTCTGCAATACAAGTCGGAATGTCCAGAGAATAATAATAATGCAATTTATGACGCGCGCAAATTTGCGGACGTAATGGCCGCAACTCAGAGGCGCGGAGCCCAGCTCAGAGTCGCTCGAAAGCGTGGTTATAGAGGTGAATTTTTAAGTGTCTCTTGAAGGAGGCGATTGAGGTGATGCTGCGAATGTGCAGAGGGATAGCGTTCCAGACTGTTGGGGCTGCCACCGAGAAGCGGCGCATAGACATGACCATCCTGGATCTTGGTATCAAGAGGAGGTCGTGAGTCGCGCTGCGCAGGCGTCTGCCGTGTGCTGAGCTGCAAGTCGTCAATAATGAAGAACGGTACGGCGGGCAGGCAGATGTGAAGGCATGGTGGCAGAGGCAGGCGATCTTGTATATGACCCTACTGGCGATGGGTAGCCAGTTGAGGGCACGGAGACAGGCGAGTGAGTCGAGACGGGGATGAGTGTGGCCAATGACGACGCGTGCTAGGTTGTTTTATAGTCTTTGAAGTTTATTTTTTTCTGTAGTTTCCTCTGGTGAACATTCCCCTGGCTCCAGCTTCATAGTCAGATGAAGAGGCAGCAAATGCTGCCCCTTCGTCTGCATAACTCCACCACTGCTTACCCGAAGTGGCCTCGATCAGCAAACTCTTCAACCATCCCTGGAAAGTTTATCTTATTATTTGGTATTTATTATTGATTAACATGTGTGTCAACTCATAAACATAACCATTTTTATACACTTCATCACATTTAGTCACGCATTGTTTTACGGAAATATAGGCTAGGAATGCAACACCTGATGTAAACATTATGTCTATGGGAAAATAGAGTTTACTTGAAGTGATTTTGAGTTAAGTGGCATTTCCCAGCAGGTGATTCCTGTATAGTATTGTCTACATGGCAATGCTTTGTCATTTCCACACCATTTAGTCTACCCTTCACCGTAGATTAAGTTTCACCACAGGGACCTGAAGACGACACAAATACCTCATATCCATAGACGGCCGACTGCAGTCGACTCGAGTGCCCTTGAGCTGGCTTGAACTCGAGTTGGTTAAAAAAAAGTGGCATTGCTACGATTGTCCAAGTTACTTGAATTCTCACAAGAGTTAAGTAGATCTTCCCAAAAATACTTCCAAGTAAGACAGCTTCATATGTACTGTCGTGTTGAGGCTGCGTTGTGAACAGCATTTAATGTTTAAAGTTCAATTTAATATACAATTAAATGTTCCAAAACCTGCTACTTGTTTTGATTGTAACGTGGTTTGTTGGTTGTGTATTTCTACTCAGCCTGAAATCTGACGCCTGGTACTGCGAACAGACAACAGGAAACATCAGCTCATAGAATTCAGGTTGCCTCATCCAAAATGGCTGCCAACTTGAGTTCACCAAAAACCACGGAAAGAACGTGCTGGGCAGGTGGGTAGTCGGGCAGCTCGAGTAAGTACTCAAGTTGTGTATAGTTTGTTGTCCTTTCCTTCGCACCTCTGATTAGCATGGTTGGATAAGTGCGACGCGAAAGAAGTTCAACGTACGTACGTACATATGTGGCAAATTCTGTGGCTCATGGAACAGTGGTGTGGATGCCTGCAGATGAGGTGAGGCTCCACTGGCATGGGGGCACAGACTCACTTAGGGCCAGCCGCCAGGTGAGTGCTGGGGTGCGTCCTGCACCTCTGCAAATGTCCCTTTGAACTCACCAAAGCTCACGCTCCGTCGCGGTATTTCTCTGTTATGGTGCCCCCCCCCACACACACAACGACTCTGCTGCCCGCCCCTCCCCCACCATTTGAGAGGATCTGTAGCCTGGCCGGGGACTCACTTTGCTCATGTTGACGGCGTTGGCCTTGGCAAGCACCAGCAATGGGTCGTCCACGTTCATGGTGTACTTGTGCTTGGCTGCCTCTCCGCCGGCCTTGTACAATTTCTGTCGCGTGCGAGGGATGACACAGAGACCGTGGTGAGTACTCCCTCAAGATTTTGCCATTCGTTACAGAAAGAGGGACCGCCCTCACTCCGCCGGACTCTCAGTGGTGGCATCCACCTAAGAGTGGTTCTCAAAATATTGTCTGAAAATATGTAACACACTTAGGCATGTGTCATTCACTGCGTCTGGAACGCTCTTCTTTCTGATATTCAGAAGTCACTGGAGCTATGCACTTTTTACACGCTTTCTATTAACTCACTCTGTCTGTTGTTGTTGTCGTTGTATCCTCAAATCTTGTAACTCAATTTTAACCCACTTCCCAATGTGGTATCGACTGCAAACTTGGTATACTTATGTCATACTGATGACAATACTATTTTCTATCATAACATGTTTTTAAACAATCTATTTTATATGTTATCTTTCGGCTTGGATCTAATTGTCCACAGTAAACTCACGTTGGCTGTAATTGACCACGGCCCCTTACGTTATGGCAAGCTTCGGAGCCACTTCCTGGATTTCGTGGAGTTCTTACATTACTAGTAGGGTACATTTCATTAAAGCATGTTTAGAAAAAAGTTTTTTTTAATGTTACTTATTAAATCTATACTGAAAACACATTTATTTAGAGCTGATTTTTGTGTTTAGCTTTTTGTCCATCCCCCGCACCTCCAATTAGCATGGTTGGCTACGTACGGTACGAAAGAAGTTCAGCATACTCACTTCACTGTTCTGCTTGGCGTTGATCTGTGACTGCACCATCACCGGGTCGTCGGTGATGGACGTGAACTTGATGGTGTCTGGGTGCTGCCGGTATTTTGCCTCGCTCAGGATCTGCCCGGCTTTCTTCACTTTGTCCTGCTCCAGCGAGCCGATGGGGATCCAGCCCGTGCCGCGGATCCAATCCAGGTCCGCCTTGTACAGATTCTGGAACAAAGACAATTTACAGGGTCAAGCTAAACGTTCCACTGTGATCGAAACGTCACACTGAACCGAATCTTACGAGCAAATGGTGAATGTGACAGAAAATGGCATTTGAGGCATGATTATTACTGTATGGATCAGAGAGTTGGATGTTAACTTGAGATAGATGCCAGGCAAGACAGCACAAGCAATGCAGACGTTCAGAAGTGAACATGGCAGGTGTTGTGTTGTGGATATTAGTAGGCTAAAACAGCTGCTCCAGGACTTGTGTGTGGATCAGGGGAGGGCCGATTGCCGAGACATTGGAGTCCGGTGAGAAAACATGGTCGTGAATAAAGTAAGTGTGCTTGGGACGGGACACTTTGCGGGAAGGACTGAAGAGACGAAAGTCAAGAATAGTCACAGCGTGGCATCCAAGGTGCGGACTACGTCCAGGAGGCCAGCATGGAGCGACAAAATCAGTTCGTACGTGCAGGTGCTGGGTGGATTGCTGCATTGCAAGATCACGAGAGGTGGCCAACGGTTTGGGAAAACCTTCATCCAGCAGTGGATTTGCCATGGCTGATGATGATGACTCACATGATGGTTATTGTGATGTGTAATGTCTGAAAACGCGCCCGCCCTTACGTCGCTCTGCAGTTGGTTCATGTGCTTTGCCAGCTGCACGCTCATGGCGTCCGGCATGACGTTGGTGTTGTGGATGAGCTGCTTGTAGTCGTAGTTGCGAGCGATGGCCTGAGCTTGTTTGGCGGCCACCACGCTGACCATGTCTACTGGGCTGTGGTACTTGGTCTTAGACTTCTCAAAGCCCTTCTTGTACTCGCGTTCGCTCTGCATCTTGGCCACGTTCATGGAGTGCACGAGCTTGGGGTCATCCTGCAGGTTTCTGCACCCGACCATGTGACCACGGGCCTTCTCGTACGCCTGCTTGTACTTGTACTGAAATCCGACACAAACAGAGTGCAAATGCATTTCATGTGTGAATGGCAATTTAATTGCAAACTGTGACCAAAAATTAATACTTGCTATAACACATACATACAGGGTGTCCATGAAGGTAAGATCCATTATTAAAAAAAATTATAATCAAATGCAAAATTGAACTGCATTGTTGAAATGTTGGCCAATATTTCTAGGTAATTCAAGATTATTCTTTTTTAATAAGTGCTCAGATGAATGCCCTCCAACAAAATATTGTCATTACAAGAGAACGCAAAATGCCTAATTTTGTCTGCAAGGTTTGAGATTGTTATCCGGATGAACTGAGAATTCTATGCAATTTATTGGCAAAATATCCACCTGCATTGCAGAGTATTTTGCAACAGTATCTAACTTTTAAAAATAGTGGGCGTAATGATAATAAATAACATGGTGGCAGGCAGCACCCGCCTAGAGAGACAGTCCACAAAGCTCGACGTCACACAGCTTCAGCGGAACTTGCTGTCTCTTGCAGTAGAGTTGACAAAATTGTGCGTACACATTTCAAAGTGCGCGTCTGCAATAAGGCCGAGTGTGAGGAAGCATGTGATATGGCTACACCATAGTGGGCTAGTGGAGGTTCAGAGGGATGAAACTCACGCTGTAAAATCTGGGTTTGTGTGTACAGCAGTGATATCAAGTGAGCTTAAAGTGCTGTCTAGTTATAAATAACCTTGATAGATTATGCATTCATCTCAGTGGGTTTGTTTCTTTAGGATCATCGAGCAAAGGAAGCTCTTTTTGAATGGCGACCCGATATGTTTATTGGACATGTTTTAGAATGTAAAATATGAACTCACGTCACTGGCAATGTCTCGCGAGGCCTTGGCTGCCTTGATGGAAATGGCGTCCAGTCTTGAGTCATAGCCTTTCCTGATGGTCTCCTCCCAGCTTTTCTTATACTTGCTCTAGAACAGCAACAACAAGACAACAAGCATTACGCGCATGCATTTGACACCGATGCGACGTGCAGATGATATTGGGCAATGTTCCTGCTTTTGATGGGAATGCCTTCTTTCCGTAGCAGGCTTTTCCTTGCTTTGTGTGTTTCTAACGCCGTGCAATGGAATGCACGAGCACATGTCACGGAACATACGAAGACATTGCTGAATGAGGCCTCTACACAAAGCAAGACAAAAACACCACTAATATCGTTTTTCCTTTGTCCATTTAAAAGGCAATTTCTGACAAACGCAATCACGTGGGCCTTTAGATTAAATTGCTTATGGTAAACCCCGATGCAGTAAATCCACTCGCGTAGTTTCACTTGTGTCTTCTTTATACTGCACGAGCTTTGTTGCACCAACATAGCACAGTATTTTATTTGCATCGACAAGAACGTATGAAGCCAGGCAGAGATGCACTCTTCTCGATTAAATGACTGTCAGGCTGCACTGCCTCTGTCTGCTGCAACAAGCTGAGGTGTTCACTGGAATAGAGATACCTCACTGATGTTGATGGCGTTGGCTTTGGCCTGCTGGAACTGTGGTAGGTCCATGGGCAGCGTATACTTGTGTTTTGCTGCCTCACCAGACGCCTTGTAATGCATCTGAAAACACATTTAAAAAATACCAAGCACGGTGATTGACGTTTCAAGTCACAATAACAACGATAATCATCGTTTCGTATTTGTGCTCGAAACCGAAAAATAATAGGGATATTATTTTTAAACTGAAGGTTTTTTGCCCATGACATCATATCAGAATTTTATCCGTGCAGAATAAATGAATGTGAAAATTAAAATATTTTTCAAAAAAATCCCTCTGTGTTGATGTTTCACACTTATTTTGATTCTCATCATGTAACGATACAGTTCACCACAAATAATTTATACGGTGTTATTTTTAAGCTGTGTACGAAATATTGTTTTGCCTATTCAGCACTCTGACCTCTGAGCCACCCCATCACCTCTGGGCCCGCATATTTCAACATATTATATGCTCCATGACAAACCACATCCGTAGATATTGTACCAATTCTTTGAAATAATAAATGCATATGGCACAACCTTTCACCTTTAGCCCAATCAAATTATAATAAAATGTGGGCTTATATATTTTGCATGCATTCAAATTATTTGCCGGAATATTCCTTGAGCTGGAACATCTCCTTTTGAAGTGTGTCCAGGGAATAGGTACTCCTCATTTAGGAACTCACGTCGCTGAGCTGCTTGGCGTTGATCTGCGACTGCACCATCACCGGGTCGTCGGTGATGGACGTGAACTTGATGGTGTCCGGGTGCTGCCGGTATTTGGCCTCGCTCAGGATCTGCCCGGCTTTCTTCACCTTGTCCTGCTCCAGCGAGCCGATGGGGATCCAGCCCGTGCCGCGGATCCAATCCAGGTCTGCCTTGTACAGAGTCTGCACGAGCGACAGCACCACCAAGTGAATAATAATATTGCACACGAAGATGACTGTGGTGTGGTAGGTCTGTGAGAGATGGGAATGGATTTCAGGAGGCTTCCATCTAGCAGTGGCTTAATCATGGCTGCTGCTGATAAAACATTTTTATATAGTGTCCTGTATGCCGGAGCATCATCACATGTCAACACATTTTGGAAATATACCCCAGCCGCAGCTGTTTGCGGGTGACACAATGTGACACAATGTGCATGAGTCTGCTCCTAGCAGGGGGCAATAATTTCTGGCGATCTAACTCGTTGCGGCAAAAACGACAGGCAAGCTGAGAGGTAGCCATAAACTGGCACTAACCCTTGCCCAAACTCTGTGGTCTGTCAGTATGAGTGGGGGGATACTTGCTACGTATAATTCCAATTTAAATAATTTTCAGACAGTTTTCAAATTTGCCAAATTTGGACCCTGATGACAGTCTCCTCTCTTGGGAATTACGTCGGGGGGATCTTTAACGTCCACCGTGAAGTGGCACGGTTCGTGTCGCGCTAATTATTATTCCCGCGTTAATAACCGAATGAGGCCGCTGCATTCGAACTGCGAACCTCTGCTACAAGCGGCAAGCGCGCTTCTGCTGGGCCATGGATCGTGAATAGTTTTCATGGCCTGTGAAAAACCGTTGAGATATCCTGTTTGCAAATTTGCAGAAACAGAATGAGCAGCATGTAATGATAAGTATTCTAGACAATATTGGCGTGGAAAAATCGGTGGCATTACTTATCAGTGGCAAATGTAACCAAACAATGTTGACTCATTATAGATTGCTTGCAAGTTAATAAATAAACTATCGTTAGTTAATGCGATATTATTTGCACCAATAAGTCGTTGTTATTCTTGGATATAAACTCACAAATGTAGCAATTTGTAATAAATATTGTAAAAATTATTTACCGTACTCGCCAAAGTGAAACAATAATTGACGTGTTAAACCCATTTAAACACGTAGGCTTTCGCGACTAATATTATCCATAATAGAGGTTTTTGGGTTAGATCGCATAAACATATATGTGTTGTTAATCCCGTCAATACCGGACAGCCAATTAGTAAGGTTTGTCATGTAAACAAAACGTGCCAATAGGATACTAGTTCAGCACAGCGGTTGTGTGTTGGAGAGTGAACCCACAACGTTTACAATTCGAGTACCATGACTTTTCGCCGGTAATTATAACCAACATCATCAGGCGACAGCCAGAATTGCGGAGAAATCCTTATCCTGTTTCGGTCTTAAATAGAGGAAGGATAAACGTGATGTGAGCCAGATGGGGATCCCAAATAATTAAATGTGAAATAAATAAATAGTGCAAATGGCAAAGTGTGCAAACAGCCTTCGGCAACACATTCAATAATACCCACAACAGTAGAGTTGCCACTCAATACGCGTCTGGCAAGTGAAGTACCAATTTTCCGGGATCACATTCTCCTCTCAATTAACTACTTTTGGGTGTAAAAGCAACAGCTGAGTATCTTATTTCTGCTCTGTTCACATTTACAGGTTGCTCAGGTTCCTCTCCACTTCTCCTCTGCATGCACGCCCATACGACGAGTCTGTACGTATCGACTGCAGTGGATTTAGCCGTCTCCGTTGACATACCATAAAATATTATTGACCTGCCACTACTGGAGATCTGAAAATGAGCTTTATAGCTCATCGAATACCTCCAGTATGAATAAATATTTTGATTCTGATTACGGGATTGTCTGTAACCTCGCAGTGCCTTCAGTTTAACGGGGAAATTAATAGAACATGGAATTAAACTTGAATTCTGATTGGCACCCTAACCCACGGTGACGCGTTTGGCTGAAGTGCGTGGCTCATTGTCTTGCCGCACTTACGTCGCTCTGCAGTTGGTTCATGTGCTTTGCCAGCTGCACGCTCATGGCGTCCGGCATGACGTTGGTGTTGTGGATGAGATGCTTGTAGTCGTAGTTGCTCGCGATGGCCTGCGACTTCTTGGCCGTGGCCACGCTGACCATGTCTACTGGGGTGTGGTACTTGGTCTTGGACTTCTCAAAGTCTTTCTTGTACTCGCGCTCGCTCTGCATCTTGGCCACGTGCATGGAGTGCACGAGCTTGGGGTCGTCCTGCAGGTTTCTGCACCCGACCATGTGACCCCGGGCTTTCTCGTATGCCTGCTTGTACTTGTACTGTGGAGGAGACAGGTGATAGGGTATTTGAATGGTCAATAACACTCACAATGAACAATCATGGAATTCAAGCTGTGTTTATTTCAAAACCTATTGTATGTGCACCCTCTGTACAGATTTGTTTATAACAATGTACACTGTTGTAACGAAGTTGTCCATGTTGTGGATTTCTACAGTGTGTTGAAGAGCAAATCCATGTTATGGTGTGCTGTACCAGTAACAAATTGGCACATTATGTTTACGTGACAAACCTTACTAACTGGCTGTGTCGGGTGGTGGCGGGTTTAACGACACATTTATATTTATGAGACCTAACCCAAAACATCTGGATTATGGATAAACATCGTTCGTGTGCCAGCTTGAAGTGGCAGGCCCCGACGCGATGGGCCACATGAAAGGAAGTTGCGGGCACAGACGCTCTCCAAAGGAGGCACGCACACGCTAACTCACGTCGCTGGCGATATCCCTGGAGGCCCTGGCAGCCTTGATTGGGATGGCGTCCGCTCTCGAGACGTAGCCCTTGTTCTTGTCCTCAACCCAAGCGTGCCTGTAGGAGTTCTGGACACCGACGACAAATATTCATTACTTTCACGAGAACTGCCTGCGTTTGTGTGTGTGTTTGTCGGGGAGGGCGGGGTGGATCCGGATGTAAAACACTCAAGAACCTTGTAGAGTCTGTTTTATATCGCGGTAGTTGCATTCCTGAAGAACACCACGTTATGGAGAAATCGCGTAATAATAAATAATATATAATGTATGGTAACTCAGAGTCCGGGATAACACGTGAGATGCGTATGCAGGCTGAACAAAGACCGAGGCGCGTGGGAAGCATCTAGAAGCATCCAGCAGCATCCCAATTCCTCGTGCGATGCTTCGCTGAGGCAGCCGGACAACCGCTTATTCCTACTCGCGCGACGTAGTTCTGCTCGCTCAATCGCGTTGTATTCAGTTCGCTTCCGCGTTATAAAAATGTCTTCGACAATACATTTATCGCATTATATCCAATTCGCGTTATGAAAACACATGGCATTATAGGAGAACAGACTGAATGCGTGTATGTATGTTGAACTTCTGTCGCACCGTACGGAGCCAACCATACTAGTCGGAGGTGCAGTGGAACGGACAATAAACTAAACAACAACTGCCATTCGCCACTAAGTGGTGGTGATGTCACCACGGCCAGGCTATGCGTACTTTAAGGCCGCGTGAAGTGTCAAACGCCCACTGGTAGGAGGTAACGGGGACAGACCCAGGTGCCATGAGATGACTGGCCGATGCACCACCTGTGCCCCCTACTGTGCAAACTTGCTGTGTTTTAGCCGCCCGGCGCTCCTCTCGTTGGTGTGAGCGAACTAAACACCTGACAACGCAGGCCACGCGTTCGTTGGCAAGCGCCCCTTCTCCTCCAGCCCCACAGGAATCCGTCTAATTGACTGCCACATAGAAACTGGCCAATTTCACGCCCTCCCCCACTGGCCGGCTTCACACATTTCCAGTCTCATGGGGGACGAACTTACTTCGCTGAAGTTGACGGAGTTGATTTTGCTCTGCAGGAACTGGGGGATGTCGTGGGGCATGGAGAACTGCTTCTGGCTCTTTTTCCCTGCCGACTTGTACAGATTCTGTAAGGAAAAAAACAAAGATACGCCGCGTGGCCTTAACAGACTGTTTGGAGAAAGTGATGATAGCGAGCACCGATGATCAACAGAATGGCATACGAGGGGGTGGGTGGCCAGCACTATGCACGGCCGCCTTTGTCTCCCCCGTGGCGATGTTTACACACCACCGCACCAAGCACTCATTTGAGGCTGAGTAGACCTAGAGGAGGCCCATAACTGGTTCAATTAATCGTCACTGGTGTTAGCTGTGAGCGGGAAACGAACTCGGGGTCGCCCGGTTCATAGCACAGTGTGGCACTAACCGCTGCACCACCGCTCTGCACCGATTCTGCAACACTGTCCTCTATCGGTGGCAGATCGAAGGAGGGGAGGGGGTGGTGATGGGGGGGGGTCATCGCCCTCCCAAACTTGAGACCCCTAAAATCGGTATTTGATTGAGATTCACTCAGAAAATATGTTCAATATTTTTTGTCTTTGTATTATGAATACAAGGCCCTATTTAAAGAGCTTGAAATGTCAATACTGAACCACCCTTCCACCCTGGCCGCCACCCCCACTTTGGGAAGTTTAAAAATCTGCCTCTGTGCTCTACACTAGAGGCCGACCGAAACTGAATTTCTGGTTTCTGCCAAAACCGAAAGTAAACCGAAAGTAAATTTTTTGGCTTCGGCCGAAAGAGGCCATTTGCCAACTTTCGGTGCCGAAACCGAAACCGAATTTCGGTCGGCCTCTACTCTACACACAAATTGACGAACAGATAGCACCAAAAGTATGTAAGCATACGTGAATAACAAATAAGTAGCAGAAATTAATGCTCACATTTTACACCGTATCACCTTTGGTGTTGACATATCCAAAAAGTCATGCCGAACAACAACTGACATGTAAACTGGTCATGCATACAGTATTTTGAGTATACAAAAATATTAAATGTGTATTCATGAATATTAACTCTTGGGGTAATTAACTTCTGAAGTCTTCTGACTTCTGATTGACTTTCTGGAAAATCACATTCTTCTTCTTCTTTGCTGAAGTGTTAATTTAACAGATCAGATTTGTTTAATTTACAAATAGTTTGGAGATGCACAGTAAATATGACATTCAACATTGATCAAGCTGATACAAGGTGTGTGTGGTATATGAGTTACATTCAATGTTATATACCATATGCGGTGTACTGCTATAAAGGAAAACGTCAGAACATGAGAAAGGTCAGTAATGAGAGGGGGCAATTAGATACATCGAACTCGTTGGGGCAACAACGAGAGGCAAGCTGAGAGGTAGCCAGAAACTTGCACCAACTTATTTCCTAAGCTCTATGGCATGCCAGTCGGGAGGGGGAAAACTTGCTCTGTATAATCCCAATTGTATCTTTTTTGGGTAATTTTTCAAATCTGCCCAATTTAGACCGTGAACATTAATTTAAGGTAAGGGCCACTGAGCTATATAGCTCTTTTTCAGAAGCGACCTGGCTATCACAAATGAAAGCTCTATACAGTGGCTTATCACGTGGAAATGTATAGCAGCCAAATACTCTAAACGCGTGATGTTGATTCTAAATGTGGAGGGAAAAACCGGAGGACCCAGAGAAAAATCCAAGTGACCACAGGGAGAGAGAGACACGCAGACTCCAAATATACAGCAGGCGTCAGGGACGGGATCGAACCCATGACCTCCTGTACACCAGATGAGGAAGTTAACATCTCGCCACCGCGGCACCCATGACCCTTGCACACAGTTGCTTACTCTTGCTCAAGATGTTATGAGATCTTTAACGTCCACTGTGAATCAGACGGCATGTATTTTTTGCAAGAATGGTTATTACACACCGCAGTATTTATCAAGGCGGCCACTGGATTAAAACCGTGAACCCCTGCAACAGGTTGCAGACAGGCTACCATGAGTGGTACGCGATGGTGTTCCACACAGTGTGCATAGGCAGGTGTGTGGTATAAGTCATGTGCAGTGTGTGGCATATGCGGATGCGTGGTATATGCTTTGCGGGCATCAATTGTGTGATGTACGTTTGGTGGGGTGGTGAAATTTCATGCATGGTACAATCACTTAATATTTAAAACACAACCACAACAGAAAGTTGATCAAACTCATTAGGTGCACGTCTGCACTGCAGAATATACCCGTAAACATGCAAACATTTCGATCGATACAGAATGACAAATCAGCCACTGTTATTTAAATTTTTCCCGACTTACATCGCTGAGCTGCTTGGCGTTGATCTGCGACTGCACCATCACCGGGTCGTCTGTGATGGACGTGAACTTGAAGGTGTCCGGGTGCTGCCGGTATTTGGCCTCGCTCAGGATCTGCCCGGCTTTCTTCACCTTGTCCTGCTCCAGCGAGCCGATGGGGATCCAGCCACACCCTTGGATGATGCTCACGAAATCTGACCTGTACAGGTTCTGGGAGAGAAAACACAAGAGTAAATAAAATGAATGTAAAAAAAAACGTTGCACCAATCACACACGTTAACGTCACAAGATCATCACAGCCAATACCACAGCCAATACAATTGATGACGCTCCACCACTAACATGAGACCTCTAAGTTCTGCTGCAACAGTATCCTGCTTTTTGTGTTTAGTTTATTGCTCTTCCAACTCCCCCGCACCTCCAATTAGCACGGTTGGCTCGGTACAGTGCGAACAAAGTTAAACGTACATACATACATCCTACGATCTGACTTGAGGTCTTCCCCCTAGCCACTGTCCCCTGGGAGCCCACTCAAGTGCCCTGCCCCATCCTGCACACGAGTTCATACCACTATCCCCATTGGGATCTGATTTTCTTGATTTCATCTAAAACGCTTTTTTGTTGGTACATTTTCTCTTCCTAACTACAAAGTTTCCCACCTCACATCTTCCATATACAGCCCTGGCAGAATGTCAGAAGCATTATTCTTAGTTTCACATTCAGTTTTGGTTTTTCATTTGAATCACAGATACATTCTAAAAAACCCCTTCACCTTTTCTTGTCGCTGTCTCATTATCTATTTGGATGCACATTACTTTTGCGCTTGGCAGTTTAACATCAGTAATAATTTAGCATCTTAGCCAGTCAGTGAATCACATAGATAATGGCATTATTTATAAACATGGTGTGATATGTTCTTGTAAAGTATTCTACAGGTAGCAACCCCGATGTTCTATCTACAAGCAGAAGCGTTGTGGTCTTGTTAACGTGACCAGCTGGTGATGATGTGGCAGAGAAGTCAACTCGCCATCAAGAGCCTCTGAATGGCAACCCCAAGTGAGGGTTGATAATCAGTGAATCTCCGTGCAACTGTGGTGCTCCGTCTAACCGCCGCCACCGCAGCAAGAATAGCGCGCGTCACCGAGGCGAACGCTTACGTCGCCGAGGCGATAGAAACTTACGTCGCTCTGTATCTCATTAGCCTTCTTGGCGAGTTCAAGGAGGACGCTGTCCGGCATCATGGAGTAGCGATGGTGGCGCTTTATGTAGCCGTAGTTGCTCGCGATGCCCTGTGACTTCTTCGCCGAGACGACGCTGACCATGTCTACTGGGCTGTGGAACTTGGTCTTGGACTTCTCAAAGTCCTTCTTGTACTCGCGCTCGCTCTGCATCTTGGCCACGTGCATGGAGTGCACGAGCTTGGGGTCGTCCTGCAGGTTTCTGCACCCAACCATGTGACCGCGGGCTTTCTCGTACGCCAGCTTGTAATGAACCTGTGGGAAGAGTTTACGGTAGTACACATGTTAAAAGAATTTTGTTAAGGTATGCTCCATTTTTTTTCAAATTCCACAGATTGGCAAAATTGTTGATGCCGTATTCACATAGGGCATATTAGAAAGGTTTTAAATGCATCCCAAGGGGCGCTGAGCTGGCTCCTGTGTGTATATTATTAAGTGGTACGTTTGGCCAAAACATTGTGGGGGTTTTTTTGCTCTGAGAGAAAACCGGAGAACCTGAAGGGATGTACAATAGATTCTCGATTATCCACGCTAATGATGGGGAGGATGGCCGTGGATAATTCAAAAATATCTATTTTCCACGGATCTCTATGCTAATAACCAGTAATAAAGATATAAATAAGAGCGAATACTAACGATCAACCGATCAATGCGCATGCTCAGTGATAGCACTTTCCTGCTCCCGCACAGAAGACTCGGCCCACTAAGTGGACAGCAGCAGAGCCACGCCGATCAACATCAAACTCCGCCCACTGTTGTAAAGATATGCAACTACTGTAATGTAGGGGCAATCGTGTGGATTTTGGATTAACCGGAGCACATATTTGCTTGGTTTAATCACGTGACTTGAAATACACATTTCCAGGTTTAACAATATATAACTATTTTTAGATACTTTATTTGTCCTTAATGAAAAATCCATGAGATATTCATTCATGTCAAAATTTCAGGTGAGCAGTTAATCCGCAAATCAGATAAACCGAGAGTCTAATGTATGTTGAACTTCTTTCGCACCTTACGTAGCCAACCGTGCTAATCGGAGAACCAGAGGGAGAACATACAGACTCCGCGTAAAATGGCGCCCAAGACGCTAGTCGATAACAGGCCCTTCTTGCTTTGAGTCACGGGTAATAGGGCCGCGAATAATGATTCTCCTGTATTGAACTTGGTTTGTGTGCACACGTGGGTGGGTGGGTGGGAGCAGGTCTGTGGGGATGGTGCTGCAGTGGGTTGCGTACTGCAGGGTTGGATACGTACAGTGAGAAAAAGTTCTACATACATACATGCGCAGTGATTTATGTTCAACCCTTAGCCACGCACAATTGTAAAGTAGCATTTGAACCTGTCCTGGGCATTATCTATGTTGTGTAAACATCATCATTGGGGAGATAAAGTCAGCCATGTCCTGTGTCTGCAATACAGTGTCCATGGCGAGACGTTGGGATCTTTGTTGTTGTATGTGACCAGATATTCTTGCGTGTGCAGTGGAGGATTTAATTCTGGAACATATGGCAGTTAGAAACGAACATTGGTTGCATACTCACGTCGCTGGCGTCCTTCCGGGCCTTTTTAGCAGCGATGATGGGGATGGCGTCCAACTTCAGGTCATAGCCCTTGCTGATCAGCTCGTGCCAGCCTGCCTTGTAGGAATTCTGTGGGATCCCAACAGATCAGCGACAACACGTACCGCCACCCAAACATGCAATGGTCACATATTCATCAAGCACAGCAAATGCATGCAAATACAGGGGCACAGTCGTATCTTGAGGAAAGGCTTGGTAAACGCACCATTTTGTCAACTTTCCCCATGACTGGTGGTGCAGACATGAGCATATTTTTTTTGTAAATATAATTGTATGAAAACATGAATTCACTAAAATGTGAACTGGGCCCTATGACTTTACTGGTGCATGTGTAGTACTCTTATGACTCGTTCACACCGGAGTTGGAGGCACACTTGTTTATTCAACACCACACGTTGTGACATACACACTGAGGGGGTATCGGCCCCCTCACCCGTCTATCTGAGGACACACCTCTAGGCTAACCCTAGCCTGCCTCAGAGTCCTCCTCTCGTGGACTAGGGGAGGCTATCTTGGCCCGACACTGGTCAGTCGGGCCCGGTACTCAGAGTCCAGACCAACCCTGGCTCTGGCTCTGGCACCACGCCACTGACTCGAGCCTGCGCGGTCCTGACAAGGACAGCGTAGCAGGGGGAGACCAGGGCTCTATCTGGGACGTCTTCCGTCTTCTCTTCTTAGCTCCCCAAACTCTCCCTAGCCCCCCGATACATTTTCCTTTTATACATCCCCCTCCCTGAGGGGTGGGGCCCCGGGGGATCGTAACGTCCGAAGCGCGGACGTCGTAGAGGGCACCTGCCCGTGCACTGACGTAGCCCCGCCCACTGTGCTAGTTTCCCGTTGGATCCCATACATATCAGCTCGACACATATTCCCTCCGTAAGACCCCTACATCACCCCCCCCTGTACAGCTCGCAGCCGTCCCGGCTGCAACATCGACAATAAAAGTTTATTCAGCCCTCGATACCCCACTTCTGACACCAGATGTAGTACTCTTATGACTCGTTCACACCGGAGTTGGAGGCACACTTGTTTATTCAACACCACACGTTGTGACATACACACTGAGGGGGTATCGGCCCCCTCACCCGTCTATCTGAGGACACACCTCTAGGCTAACCCTAGCCTGCCTCAGAGTCCTCCTCTCGTGGACTAGGGGAGGCTATCTTGGCCCGACACTGGTCAGTCGGGCCCGGTACTCAGAGTCCAGACCAACCCTGGCTCTGGCTCTGGCACCACGCCACTGACTCGAGCCTGCGCGGTCCTGACAAGGACGGCGTAGCAGGGGGAGACCAGGGCTCTATCTGGGACGTCTTCCGTCTTCTCTTCTTAGCTCCCCAAACTCTCCCTAGCCCCCCGATACATTTTCCTTTTATACATCCCCCTCCCTGAGGGGTGGGGCCCCGGGGGATCGTAACGTCCGAAGCGCGGACGTCGTAGAGGGCACCTGCCCGTGCACTGACGTAGCCCCGCCCACTGTGCTAGTTTCCCGTTGGATCCCATACATATCAGCTCGACACATATTCCCTCCGTAAGACCCCTACACATGTAGATAACCCAGCATGTTGAGGTAAACTATTCCTTAAGAAACTCACCCATGGATTAAAACCAGTAAGAAATAGACTATGATGCCAATCTTCTGGCTTCGATAAGCCCAGGCAAACATTGGGACTTCCTGACGAGGTCGACTGGGCACGGGGCCTGTTTTATTATTGGGGTGCTGCAGTGGCGAGATGTTAACAACCTCGCCTGGTATACAGATCATGGGTTCGATCCCGACTCCGGCGCCTGTATATTTTGAGTTTTTGTGTTCTCCCCGTGGTCGCGTGGATTTTTCTCCGGCTCCTCCGTTTTTTCCCTCCACAAGTAGAATCAACATCACGAGTTTAGAATACAGACAGTCCCGGGGTTTACGGAAGGGTTAGGTTCCCCAGAACGATTCGTAACCCGAATTTTCCATATGTCGGAAACGGAACAATTTTCCTCCAAAATCAACGATAACATCCCATAGCCGGAAATAGTTGTGCCTCCCCTACCCGATTACTAGTTCGGTTTCTCTCAGTACTGTGTCGCGCTGTCGTCCGTTTTATCTCGCGACCTGTATCATATGGCCGTACATACGCTCTGCACTTCCTACGATTCTTTCATTTCATCGACTATCTTCCCTAACACTATCCATAATGAAACTAATGGAACATTTCCTGTATCCAATTGTTTATGAATATCACGAAACATTTTTAAGTTAATTGTTAACGGAAAGCAGTCACTTCCGAATCTTCATTTACCGTGCATTAGGCTAGGCCTAGACTTTTCCGATCGCTGTTGGCTAAGACCATAAACAATGGAAGTGTATTTGTGTTAAATAAGATACACACATTAAATAACTCATTAAATAAACTTCAAATGAAGAAAATTAGCAATAGAAACATGGTGAAAAAGTGGAAGTTCTAAGCATAGAAAACAAACAATTACTTAATGCTACGAAAGGAAAAGAATTACGAAACGCAACAAAAAAATCCATTTACCTAAATCCTAGTGGAGCTCGAGCGAGGCTTAAGGCAGCCCGCCTTACGCCACGCTCCACGGTATTCATCTGCAACCTCACCGTGCTGCACAATTTGCGCTTAGGAAACTAACGCAAATATTTCCGCATATTGAATTTTACATGATGTATGGGAGTATTTCCGTATGATCGGATTTCCATACGTCGGGTCTTCCGCAACCCGGGGACTGTCTGTATTTGGCTGCTACAATATTTACACGTGATAAGCCACTTCAATGGGCTATCATTTGTGGCCAGGTTGCTTGTGAAAAAGAGCTACATAGCTCAGTGGGCCTTACCTGGTAAAATAAAAATAAAAAATTCCCTTTCCCATGGAGCCCTACGCCGATTCCCAGCGAGTCCCTCTTTTGTGCGGGGTACTCGCCTTGCTGATGTTGTAGGCGTTGGCTCGAGACTGCAGGAACTCTGGGGCATCGTGTGGGAGTGTGTACTTGTGGAGAACATCCTCGCTGGCTGCCTTGTACTTCCACTGCCATTAGACAAGAGCAGATAAAAAGAGAAATTACACAGAGTAATTAATTAATGTGATAAGTTTTCATATCCACAAAATTCGCTGTTCATGAGCATCTCCAGAACGTATCCCTCGCGAATAACGAGAGAAACATGGTTTACAAATGGGGTTAGTCGATCGGCAAAGTCACATGCCGTGGAACAAAGCGTGGGCTACCCCCCCGCCCCCCCACCTCTTCGAAACACGTCTGGTCAGCGCGAAAGGGTAGGCCAAAAACCTCCAGAGCTGTCCTCTCGCGGAGGCCCTTCCGCAAGCAGTGGCATGAGCGATGCGATTGCAGTGGCTGCGCCTTTGCCCTTTCTCACGAGCGGCGAGGTACTCACGTCACTCTGCTGGTCCTGGCTCACTTTGGCCATCTGCTGCACAAGGGAGTCGGTCACCTGCGTGAACGGGATCGTGTCTGGGTGCTGACGGTATTTTTTCTGTGAATGAGACATTCAACGAGATGCGCACACACGCACACGCGTACAATCGAATGTCAGTTCTCACACGGTCACGTGATTTACGTCTATCTTATTCTTCTTGGTAATCGCTCGTCTGTGAAGATGATGGCCACTGCAGTGGACTGTGCAGTTTCCAAGGCCGACGATAGATGGACGGTGGACGTGAAGGTCACCGCTGGCTCCTGTACCGATGATCGAGCTCAATTCTCCAAATTGTTTTTCTCTGTTTATATTCAAAAAGCGAAAGAAATGATTGCTTCATTATATAGAGGTGACGACCGTTGCATTCATATTTTACATGAATGGTTAATGTGAAGTCCTTGCGCAAGAGCCATTCATTCCGTTGGGATAAACCAAATTGCTTTCTGAAAGCCTTGAAAATGGTTATACATCTCATAAATGAAGTTTGTGATTTTGAAATGATTTGATTTCATGCTCACACTGAACCAATATTATTTTGTTCATAAAAAAACCTGTTTAAATGTACAAAGTAATACAATTATCTCCATCAAATTGACTTGTTTTTTTATTGTTTTTGGAAAAAATTCATAGCAATGCAATGTCAATGTTGAATCTACACGTTACTGGTCTCGTCAGGGAGTATAAACCACCATGCAAACTCCGGTCATTCTCGCAGCAGCGGCTTTCGGCTAACCATTGAACAAAAACGGTCATCGCGCGCTTTCCAATGCGATTCTGCGGCGGTCTGGAACGCTCTTTCTTCCGATATTAGGAAGCCACTGGAGCTATGCACTGTTAAATCTAGATTGAAAACTGCTTGTTATTGTGTTGAGTTTGTTGTCCTTCCCCCGCACCTCTGATTGTCATGGTTGGCTACGTACAGTGCGAAAGACGTTCAACATACAGTACATACATAAACACACAACCTTTCATGAGTATAGTTATGCTCTTGCATCTGTTTTGTTAAGCCAACAAAAGCTAGGTGAAACATCATAAGGATAGGTCAGGAAGAGTGATAGAATAAAATGTCCACATTCAAATTATCACTTGAAACAATCCGTTTTTTTTTATGTTAACAAATGTAAACCTGCAGCCCGGCACATCAGTTAGGTTTTAAAGACTGGAGTAAAACTGTAAAACAAAAGGCAGGGCAAGTGAAAAAAGATAAGATACGCTGGCACAGATCTGCCAGTGAAGGAGAAAAATATCCGCAGGCGATTGCGAGGTGCGGTGGGACATAGCCATCAAGTGCTTAGGCAGTGCTATTGCACCAGGACCCGTGGGTCGGAATGGCCCAGGCGTGAGGCTACAGAGAGGTAGAATGGTGGGTGGGTGGAGGGAGGGGGGGTAACAGGCGAGCGAGCACTGGACAGGGGGCCCTAATTTAATTCCTTCCATTGCACCAGGGCCCATGCCAACCCGAAAATAGACCACCGGTAACGTGGCTTTGCATGTGGCGCTAGAGCGTTGTTCTTCATTGCAAGGCCCGCGGGACACTGGCGGCCTTTAGTGTGGCTGCTGACGTGCGGCCTCCCCCGACAATACACAAATGTGAAGACACCCCCCACCATCATCGTGCTGTCACAAACCCCCAATGGTTTCAAATGCGTGGCGGCCCTCACACTGACGATGTCTTATCGGCGAAAGTGGCACCCCCTCTCAGAATTAGTGAAGAGCGCTGCACTGAATTGTTCACGTGGCTACCGCTGGACTCACCTCACTCAGGATAGTGCTGGCCTTCTTGGCAGAAACCTGCTCCACCGACTCGAATGGCTGCCAGCCAATGCCCTTGAACCAGTTGTTGTAGTCGGCCCTGTAGTCATTCTGCACGGGGAGAAGGGGCGACTGTCAACACACCGTGCAACTTAACAAACACCTTCGGTGAGAGGTAGGCGACGGTCCACAAAGGCTGCAGGGTCCCACCACCTTCGGTCGGATAACAGCATGGGGATGAGCAAGTCAAGCCAACGCGACTTTGTGCTCGGATGCGAACTGAGGTGGTGCTCATCTCCCGCTTACAGCACTGAGACAGTGGTGGAATTACCACATTCCTATGGCGGGGGGGGGGGGGGTCCATCTAAGTGTGTAAAAGGAGCTTTACATCTCATCGGATTCCTCCAGTATTAATATTCAATTCCTGTTGACTTTCCCACACAAGTGGTAACTATTTTGTCCACCCCAGAGGGATGATGGGCTGAGTCAACCCCCAAACCAGGAATTGAACTCGCAGCTTTTCAATTGCGAGCCGCACGCTCTACCGCTGATTGTACTTGAGTACACCTGGGTGCAATGTCATGTATGGATTAATGAAACATGATTATTACAGCTTAATTGATATTTAAAGTACATACATGAAGTCGGAGGGCACAACGGTGGCAAGATATTAACTACCTCGCCTGGAATTCAGGAGGTCGTGGGTTTGATCCCGACCCTGACGCCTGTAATATTTGGAGTTTGCGTGTCTCTCTCCCCGTGTTGCATGGATTTTTCTCCGGGCCCTCCGGTTTTTCCCTCTATGTTTAGAAACATGCATTTAGAGCATTCAGCTGTTGTAAATTTCCACTCAATAAGCCACTTCGTTGAGATATAATTTGTGATAGCCAGGTCATTTATCAAAAATAGCTACAGTATACAGCTCAGTGGGCCTTACCGGGTAAAATACAAATATATAGTTTAAATCATAGAATAGTATATTAATGAACATATACACAATGTATACGATCGTATGAATGTAATAGTAATGCTCAATGGAGCAGGAAATCACTGACTTTTTTGATACTTGGCAAGATTGCTGCTCAGATTCGACCAGGGGTTGGCAATCTGTGGCTCCAGAGCCGTGGCTCTTTTCAAGGACTGCTGCCTAATGACCGTTCTTTTTAAAGGACCCACTGTCTCGTATTCACTCACACGCATTGCAGCTGTTGAAATATTGAGGGGGGGTTTTTGGACAAAATGAAAAAAACCTTTTCTTGTTATTTTGGGTTGCCGATCCCCTGGATCAGACGCTTCGGCGCTACACCCGGTGGGGGATGGGGGAAGTGGGGGGGGTGCGAAGGGTGGGGGGAGTGTGGGGGTGGGGAAGGTGGGAAGGGTGGGGGCGTGGGAAGGGTGGGGGGAGTGGTGGGGTGGGAAAGGTGGGAAGGGGGGTGGGAAAGGTGGGAAGGGTGGGGGGAGGGTGAAGGGTGGGGGGGAACCCATCTGGGCTCAAAAAGCTGCTGCTCAGTGGTAGGCCGCGGTGCGAGCTCAAGAGGCCAGTACGCTCACGTTGCTGTAGAGCTGGTTCCCCTGCTTGGCCAGCACCACGGACATGGCGTCGGGCGGCATGAAGTAGCTGTGGACAGGCTGCTTGTAGCTGTAGTTGCTCGCGATGGCCTGTGACTTCTTAGCCAACGTCACGTTCATCATGTCCAGGGGACTGTGGTACTTGGTCTTGGCCTTCTCGTAGTCCTTTTTGTACCCGCGCTACACAGGGGAGAGATCGCGTGTTGAGAAACAGAACATCGGCCTTCAACCGCACTTGCCGAAACCATTCACACGTACAAGAATATGCCTGATGCCGTGTCCGCGCATAGGATACTTTGCTCACAGTTCATCGCCCCCTACTACCTCATTCAAGACCCAAACAACCAATGGCGGAGCCAGGATTTTCAGGTAGGGGGGGCAACCCCTCCAGCAATGAAAAATGATAGGAGTTGTTACTCTTAGTTCTTTCGGTACCGAAAGAACTAAGAGTATGAATCCTTGCAGTCACGAAAGCTTCAAATCTAGAATTAATAGGAGTTGTTAGTTAGTAAGGACTTGTCCCTTGCTTTTTATTCGACGCGTGTGTGGCGATGGCGCAGCCATCGATCGGAGGTCGAATTCGAACCGCGTTGTGTGATCGGCATTGCGCTCGCTGAAGGTGAATGCCTTTAGGGAAGTCGTGTGCTGTATACGCAACTGCGCACAATTCTGTGAGTCACTTATAACTGCTTTGCCGTTACTTATTGCCAATTATGGACTCGGACTATTGTCCTATCATCTCATAGAGTCCCTGGCACGTAATAATATGCTACACAGTGGCAGTGGGGGTCACAAAATGCCGATTTATTACTAATAAACCCCAATGATCCGATCGAAATTAGGGATTTCGATCAGATCATTGGGGGGGCACGTGCCAAACCCCCCCCCCCCGCCCCCCCACTGGCTCCGCCAGTGCAAACAACCACACCGTCTGGCTTTGACATTCCCCGAAGGCACTCGTAGAAACATAATCCGCATCAGAACATTAGGAAGCCAATGCGCACATCTTCTTCATAAGTGGAAATTAAAGGCACAAGCCAGAGGAGTGCAATTGTGACCATGCCACCGAAACGATGCATAATGGTTATAACTCATGTTAGAATTGACAGACAACTTGGAGTGGTTGGCGAGGGCGACCAACTGGACCAAGTTCACAGCCACCACCAGCCTTGGTGTCATCCACACGGTGTGTAATTGCCCTCTACCCCAGAGTGAACAAATGGGCGCGCACAGATACAAGAGCCCTTTCATCAAATCCCACGAACTACGGTCATTCTCGCAGCAGCGGCTTTTGGCTGGCCATCGAACAAAGACAGTCACCGCTTCGTGCGCTTTCAGATTCGCTTCTGCGGCCATCTGGAACGCTCTTCCTTTCGATATTAGGAAGCCACTGGAGCTATGCACTTTTAAATCCAGATTTTAAACTCATTTCTTTCGAGCTGCTTTTTGTGTTTAGTTTGTTGTCCTTCCCCCGCACCTCTGATGAGCATGGTTGGCTACGTACAGTGCAAAAGAAGTTAAACATACATACAAACTATGGACCATATAGTAAACCACTGGAGTCTGCGCTCTTTCAACAGAGGAATAACCAAATGACACGAACTCTCTCCTGAAGCCCTTCGTGGCAAGCAGCCATCGACATTGGAATTCAACTCCTGAACACATTGCCATGTGCAAGAAGAGAAATCGCCCTCTACTGGCAGACGAATGCCCACTTACAGCCCAGTGCAGTGGACACCTTGTGCCACATAGGGACAGCTTCCACTGGGGGTTCCCTTGGCTAGACTACAGAAGGGCACTGTAATGGTTTAGAGAAAATATGTGATGTAAGCCGCTTTGAGTTGCTTAGGAATTTAATCAGCCATCCATATGTGAATCCTTATCCCGCCATGCTACATTCGTGTCATTTGCGTATCCCGACCAACGTACCTCGCTTTGAATGTTTGCCACATGTATCGAGTGGCGGAGCTTCGGGTCGTCTTCGATGCTCAGGGCCCCGATCATTTTGCCACGGCTCTTCTCATAATCCTTCTTGTACTTGACCTGCCGCATCACAAGTCAGGGTCACGCGTGTAAGAGCCATGCATGGTTATGTATATATATACACAGTTCTTCTGACTCGTTTCTTTGTGTATCCAGTCACCGGTGCACAGCTAGCTACACAAATGCATATACAGTTTTTGTCTTTTTGAATTTCTAATAACTTACTCAAAGATCGCCCACCGTGTGTTCATTTAGCCATACAGCCCCAACCGACAATTATAATAAAAATTAGAATGATTCAAATGTATAACGCGCATTCCATACAAGGATCCCAATCCACTGCTGGACAAGGGACTCCCCACGCTGTGTGGGCCATCGATATTAATTTCACCGTACTTCACCGCACTGCTCAATGCTGGCTGTTGAAGGTGGGGACAGTGGGAGCACAAAAGCACAGTACAGTGATAGATTTTGCTGCACTATCTCATGCTGTAACGAACACAGCTGCGCAGACAGCTGTGACACCTGTTTTACCCATAACAGGTTTTTGATTTAGATGGCATGAATATAAATGTGTCGTTAAACCCGCCACCACCCGACGCAGCCAATTAATGTATTACTAGTACTGCATACCGGTTGTGTGTTGGAGAATAAACCCACAACATTTACAATTCAAGTACCGTGACGTTTCGCCAGTAATTACCACAAGCATCATCAGGCGACAAGCCAGAGTTGTGGAGAAATCCTGCTGTTTCAGTCTCAACGAGAGGGATAAATGTGATGTCGTCACTGGTGAGGCAACCTGTTTTACACATTGGGGTAACCCATTCCAAGCACTATCCAGGCTCGGTCCTGCTTCGCCTCGAATGAGACTGCGTGCATCTCAGGTAATTTGATCATGGGCACTGTGTGTGTTATAATATTTTCGGATGTATATGGATTTGTCAAAATTATAACCTTAAGTGTTTCTTATTTCTTCATGCCGTGGCCACAAAACTTCGCCCTTATATAATCGACTCTACCCCAATTTGCGTTGTACGCACTCCCTTCGTTTTGACTTTAAAAACTAACGATTTGTTACATGAAGTTACAAATAAAAAAAATATTTCTATTTGTCAAAGTGCAATGGAAAATCTCGGAATGATAAACGTAAAAAAAATCCTGAAAAAAATGTTTGATCATCCAGCATAAAGTTTAATCTTATTAAATGTGACCTTCATGAATACTACTCCAGAGTACGTAGAAGATAAGTTTGTAATCACACTAAAATGACTGTACTTATAAAACTAACGAATTGGTGATGCTGCATTGGCTGTGGTGCACAAGCACAAAAAACCTGCATATTTAAAAACGCACCTTTAAATTTTGTTCTAATCGTTTGTCAATGACCGTGTTTATGAACCACGTGTTACAGCAGGTGGCAAGCACCGATGACACACTTTCTTCTTCAGACGCACTCTTTTGGGAGGGTCTTGCATTGGGTTATCTGACTAATTGCCTATATGACTAGTTTTATTGCATGTGGCAACAGTAGCAGATAATTGGGATTATACAGAGCAAGTTTTCCCCCTCTAGACTGGCAGACGACAGGGCTTGGACAATAAGTTGATGCCAGTTTCTGGCTACCTCTCAGCTTACCTCTCGTTTTGGCCCAATGCGTTTGAGAGTATTTGACTGCGATCAATTTTCACACTTCATTGAGCTTGGAAAAAAATTAGCTCTATATCTCAGTATTAGGCCTCACCTGGTAAAATACAAACATGTTTATTTTAATTTTTAAGAGCAGGTGAGGGGGCAGCCGACTAGGGACTTACTTCGCTGGCATCATTGCTGTGCTTTTTGGCGGCCACGATGGGAATGGAGTCGAGTTTGATTTCAAACTTCTTGTCTTTGGTCTCTTCCCAGTCCATCTTGTAGGCATTCTAAAGTAGAGAAGGCAGCAGCAGCAGTCAGTCAGTCGTAGGGGGGTTAGGCAGGGAAAGGAAAAACAAGAGACAACTGGAATATGATGCAGAGGCTTTTGAAATGTATCCTCAATAGGGGATGATAAATGTCACACTCACTTTTATAATGTTCTAAAACCAATTATAATTCATGCGATTCGTGACTAACGTGTTATAGTAATGTAACAATTCCACCACTTGCTCAAAGGTTGCCAAGAGTGATAAGCACTGCCCAAGCGTTTATTTAAGCTGGGTAATGGAATTTAGTTTGTATGCTATCGTATGTTTTAAACATATACATATACACATTGTGGAAACCATCCTCACAATCACATCATAAACATGAATCCCATAACATTTTTCCATCACAAACATGTGGAAATGTAATAATTCGCTTTTATTTCGGATGTATTACTTTTTTTATTTGAAGTGACATTTTGTAATGATAAATTGGGTAATTATAGGACCTTCATGTCATCCACATGATCTCAGTAATTATTTATGGCTTACATCTTTGGTGGCAGACACATTTCCACCGTTTCTAAGACTGAAACTGACTCAAAGGCCCTCAACTTTAAGCTCTGAACCTTTCATTAATTACCAACAATTTGCTTTTACCAAATTCTAGACTCAATATTTATCATCATCATCATAATACAAACAAAAATCTAAAAGGTCAAAAACCGTGTTTGAATATTCATGACAAGGGGGAAATATGCACGCAAGGTCTCCGAATGGACGTTCGGGTTGCACCAGGGTTTTCTCCGATGTTTCCCTCCACGCGCGAGTTTCTTCAGAAAAAAAAAAGGAGCGAAACGCCTCGGTGTGATGCCGACCAAGGCGGGGCGGGAGAGAGCTTTAGAGCACAGCCACGAAAACCTAGCGAGCAGAGCCGCACGAGGTCTTTCACTTAACCAGGCACGTCTCCCCGCGCGGACTCACTTCGCTCAGGTTGTAGGCGTTGGCGCGGGCCTGCACCAGGGGAGGGTAGTCCGCCGGGAGGTTGCACTTGAACTTGTCTTTTTCGTACGCCTGTTTGTAGTTCACCTGTTTGCGGCAGGCCGACGTAGCATCAAGAAAGTCCCATTGGTTAGTGAAGCTCTCCAGTGATTAACGGATGTAAAAGAAATATCATTTCTTTTTTTGCTCAGATGCTAAGCAAACTTACGTTCATGAAAGATAGGAAACATTTTTGAGGGAAAGATGTTGACAAAAAAATCGAACAACATTTATTTCGCACACTTCCACGAAATTTGCACGGACAGGTAAATCATAAAAAAACTATGACGCCAACAAGACGCGTTATTTCCCATCAGGACGAAAATGCTGTTCACCGTCGGGGAAAAAAAACGAGCGTGGAACGTACATCGCTGAGTTGTTGGGCGTTGACTTTGGCCTGCAGCATCACCGGGGTGTCCATGGACTGCGTGAAGGGCACGGTGTCTGGGTGCTTCTTGTAGACCAGCTGCAAAGACGACCACAGCACATCGCTCGCTGGCACTTTCACTTGTTTATTGAAAGATGTGTATGTATGTATGTACGTTGAACTTCTTTTGCACCGTACGTAGCTTACCGTGGCTAATCGGTGGTGCGGGATATAGGCAATGCATGCAGATAACTCCTTCATCAAGCATGAAAGGGCAAGCGATTGTGTGCGTTCCATATAATACATGTGAAAAACACACGGGAAGCTAAAGGTTGTTTAGATGCGCAATATTAGTTAAAAATTTCTGCCGATGGTTCTCAAAAGCTTATCAGGTTTGAGTCTGAGCCTGGATGGTGCTTGGATGGCAACAACCATGCATTAACAGGTGTTATAGGCTGCTGCGGGTCTGTATTATGGGCAGCAGAGGGCAGTGTAGAAAAACCCAACTAAACTCTTCTTATTTTACGAGGTAAGGACCACTTGAGCTGTGTAGCTCTTTTTCAGAAGTGACCTGGCCACAAATGATAGCTCAACGAAGTGGCTTATCACGTGGAAATGTATGACAGCCAAATAATCTAAAGAAATGTTTCTAAATGTGAAGGGAAAAATCGGAGGACCCAGAGAAAAATCCATGCGAACACGGAAAGAACATGTAAACTCCAAATATTACAGGCGTGAGGGTTGGGATCGAACCCACGACCTCCTGAATGCCAGGCGAGGAAGTTAACATCTCACCACCGTTTTGCTCAAAAATCCATTGCATTCCACTTCACTGCTCCCCACCTTCGCCAAACCGCATTGACCATCATGGTGAAGCATGGTCAAACAACCCCAATAGCCACACAGTGTGGAGAGGGCCTTATCTCGCAAATGTACACAGTGCTGTACATTTTACGTACGTTACACAAACTTAAACAAATTAAATAAACGTTGCGTGTTCCTTGCTCTATCTGTACATCAAATATATAGTCAAATGATGATGGCTGCTCCAAAATCTGCAGCGCATATTACAACGTATGATTTTCACCATAAATATCATCTCTTACTTGAAATAAAAATGTGAAATAATAATTTACAGTCCCCTGTCAATCTGAGAGACACAGGCCTCAACCACACTGTGTCATTCGTTATCGTTGTTTGACCATACTTCACCATGCTGGTTATCTTGCAGGTTTGTGAAGAGGGCGTTCAAGATATATCACCTGCCACCAATATTAAGCCATGACCAGGAGTTTAAACCGGGTAACCAGGTTTATAGGCACAGCGTGCTAAGCACTGCACCACCACGATATTCCTACTTTAATGTTTTTAAATGTATAGACAAGGTGGCTGTCATTCGCTATTTAAACCTTGCTAAAGGCCACATGGCCAAACATTGGTATGAATTCACCCACTAATTGCATTTGGCAAGTTCTACGTATTGGTGGATGTTTTCTCGCAGCTTCGTAAGGGTATCTCATTGCGTATTTTCAACGTTTAAACAGCATGTACGCGGAATGCACTTTTTTGTTTCCAGAGTCCGGGGGGGGGGGGGGGTGGCAGCACTCACATCCTTGAATTGAGCCACCTTCTTCATGGCTTCATACTCAGCTGTCATGGTCATCGGGAAGTAGCACATGGTCTTGTCTGCCTCATAATCGGCCTTGTAGAGTTTCTGCAAAACAAACGCAGCATAAAGAACGGCAGTGTCTCAGCGGCTGTTATGGCTTTAACTTTTCTCAACATAACCTGATCTAGAAAACTATAAACTAAACTATTTTTTTTACTTCACCAGGTGAGGCCCACTGAGCTATACAGCTATATTGCAGAACCGACCTGGCCATCACAAATGATAGCTCAACGAATTGACTGATGATCATGTGGAAGTTTATGGCAGTCCAATACTTTGAACGTATGTTTCTAAATATGGAGGGAAAAACCGGAGGACCTGGAGAAAAATCCACGAGACCACGGGGAGACATGCAAACTCCAAATACACAGTAGGCATCAGGTTCAGGATCAAACCCACCACCTCCTGCATACCAGGCAAGGGAGTTAAGATCTCACCATTTTATTTTCTTACATATTTAATTTCCTGACAAAATATTTATGAAACAACTTCTTTAATGATTAAATCATACAATAAATAGCTATTTCCCATTTAATTATCACTTTGCAAATAGTTTTTTTCCAGAGTAAATGACGACATGGAGATAACAGGCATCGCGATATTTGGTTACTTTAATTAATTAGTTTTCATATTATTGACAGCAGGTGCATTTATAAGCATTACAAACTGTAAAGTTTCAATGAATAGAAAACTCATGGTGTGCTTTTGGCAAATTACTTCAGCTGATGAACTATAAGGTTCTGCTTATATATGTATAATTAAAGTGCAGGGAAGCACAAAATCAATACAATGAAAACGTGAAACGCAACTACGAGGTGATTGGATTATGATATTGTGATAATCGTCAATGTGTGATATCTGTTCCTGATAACGATTTTTGGGTAAGATAGGGTGAGTGTAAATATGTCGTACACCCACCTCCACCCGACACAGCCAACGAGTAAGGCTTGTCACGTGAACTACTTCAACACACCGGTGTGTTCGAGAGCAAACGATCGACTTTATCATGTAGGCATTCGTGACCATTGCTGTTTGTCGCCTGACGGAGCTGTTTTTTATAATTACTGGTGAAACATAATACTCGAATTGTAAATATTGTGAGTTTACTCTCCAACACACCTGTGCGCCGAACTAATTGGTATGTTTTTGTTTACGTGATAAACCTTACTAATTGGCCGTGTTGGGCATAATATGACCCCGAATTATGCAGTATGCAGGATTCGCAGCATCAAAGGGAGGGAGTGGGGTTAGCAGTAATAGAGGGAAGGAATTTTAAAGTAAGGAGCTGCAGCAGCTAAACCACCACGTAAAACACTAAAATATAAACTACATCAGTATCATCAATATACTAAATATACTCTCCAATAAGCTGAGCTACTAACAGTAAATCATACATTACAATTCTATGTCGCAAAAAATATAATATGCCTCCAGCTAACAAGTAGTGACTAATCCCATATCTGCATTTCCAAATAAATATGCTAAATTCCTCTTGGTATGCAAATTCCTTTGTCAAGGCGCTCTTCCCCCTCCAACCCAGCTTAAATATACGCTGCCAAGCCTGGTGGTGTTCATTCAGATGCTATCTTTCCGACAGACCTGTTCTTCACCTGAGGACGGCTGCTTGCGTTGTGGCCGAAACGTCGTGAGAATTATTTTATTATGTTTTATTTTTATTATTTTATTATTTTCCTTCTACGTGACTTTACCGAAAGAACCAAGAAGAAAAATAGACATAGTGTTTTAGTTTTCTCGTATTGAAATAGCTGTACCCCCTATGGACCTGAAAACTCAATTTCCCTGTACAAGAACACGGGGTAAACCATGTGGATTGACAGCTGTGCCTACGTCTTAAATTGTTACATCGGTCGTCGCATCGTGAGAAATGATAGAGGCGGCGGGCGACGCTACTCACGGCGTTCTGAATTTCTGCCACGCGACGAGAGTTGGCCATGTGGGGGTCGTCCGGGCTGCCG
Source organism: Lampetra planeri (assembly GCF_965212315.1). Lineage (NCBI taxonomy): Eukaryota > Metazoa > Chordata > Hyperoartia > Petromyzontiformes > Petromyzontidae > Lampetra > Lampetra planeri. Next base: position 2,290,112 of record NC_136127.1, read on the forward strand.
ATGTAGTGGCCCCTGTTCCGTTCGTAGGCCTCCTTGTAGTGCACCTGCAGGCCACAAACACCGCACACGGACAGGATATGCAAAGTGTTCAGTTGCTTTGTTTATGAATCACGTGGCTAGGTGTGGAACAGCCGATCTGCAAATCTACACAGCAATTCCTCGCCAAGTTGTGGGGGTTATGTCCCTGGAAAGCCCCAGTGGCAAAACCGTGGTTGGCAAGACTGAAGGCTTATGGAAAATAGGGGGTTAGGTTCCGTGGACGCGGTTAACATTCTCATCGAAGCCTACCTACGCATCCTATGCATTCAGTACACATGAGAAATATGTACAGTACGTTATAACATACAGTATACCCTGTACGAACAAAACAATTCCTTTAATATTAAGTGAACACAAATACGTTCAATTACCTTTAACATGTGGGGCCGTCCGTAAATGACGTCACGCGATTTTTGACCGCCCCCCCTCATCACACGGTGTCACAAAAAGTCAGACCCCCCCTCAAATATGACGTCACAAAGCTCTGCCCCCCAAAAAATATAAAACATGCTTCAAATCGCTTTAACTATTTATTTAAGTAGAACGTGTTGTCTATATTTATTTAAAGTTGCGCACTTTGTATGTGACGTCACATTTCTCAAACCCCCCCCCCCCTCGTCACACATCGTCACAAATGTCTGACCCCCCCCCCCCAGGTGCGTGACGTCATTTATGGACGGCCCTTGTATACTATAGTGAAGTCCAGATAACGATGAGAGTGACGATGATGACGATGTTGGTGATGTTATGGAGGGGGGGGAGGTTGGTTTTAGAGATGAGAGGCTCTCCCCCTCCTCAGAACTCGTTCCTCTAAAGCAGTGGTTCTTAACTTTTTATGCAGCATTTGCAGCCCCGTTCTTCTCAATCGTTAAAAAAAGTATAATGATATACTTGATATACAAAGTAGTTGTACTTAGGTGCCCGTGCTTAATTTGTGTTTTCGATTATTTGTCTTCTAAAAAAATCTGTCCGTGTCTCGCACACACCCAGACAGGGCATCACGCACGGGGTGCGGTGATGCCCTCCAGGTTAAGGAGAACCACACCGATCTATTGAGACGTGCCACCACTCGTCTCGACCTCTTTACACTACACTCGCCCTCACCACCAGCTCGTCGCTTAGGAGGTCATGATTAAGGGCGACATTTCGTGGTATTAGTCCAGTAATTACAGTACACTTTCACGAGGTATACATTACGGCACTTACGACGTATTTGGCAACCGCTGCATAACACTGCTGATACCACTCGGATAAGTACGCCTTTTGGCGTCCTCTGGTCTAACACCGTTTTCAGACGAGGCTCAAAAGAAAGATGTCTCTGGTGTGGACAAATCAGTTTCAAGGACAATGCATGTATTATCAGAGTATGTTTTTTGTTTGCATTCTGACCACAAGTATTGTGGTTACTGCAGACATGATTCCTTGTAAAAGGTTTCAGTTTGGTGTTTTAACATCTTAACACCTGTTTTGTTGCCAGAAAAAAGGGAAACCCTATGATCATATTTTGGTACTGGCAAAGGAGGTCCCATGATGATTGTAAATTTCTTAAATTGTAAAAGAAATAACGAAAAAAATGGGACTCAATGTTATTGCAGACATTTGCACATTTTTTTCTCTAATTTTTTTGGAAATCACATAAAAGTGTATCCTGCCATAAATAATAACTTTTATGTAATCGTCGTTATTTGGGAAGAGTAAAATCAAGAAATTAACTGTGTGTGCACTTTAAACAACAATAACAACCAACAATCGCTGCTACCATCGCACACAGATTAAGGATCCCTCTGGCTACCGAACACCAGTGGGGTGCAACAGCTCACGTGGAACAAGTTCATTTATGTCATGAGCTATTATATTGCATTGGACATTATAGTAACAAATGTCAGCCTTTGCGCATTTGTTCAATCCTATTTTCAGCATTGGAGAAGAACCTAAACTTGTGGACAATGTGAACTGGTGATGACAACAGGTGGAGGAATTAACTTGTCATGGGCATCAACCCTCAATTATGAAGATGACAACTGGACAGATGTTCCACGTGTATTGAGGACATCATGTGTTGCTGTAGAATTATCTGCTTTATACGGAGCACGATATTTACGCTGTATGAAATACAATTATTGCTGTCATTGTTCCCTGGACGTTCTTGGATATGGGGAGCCTGAGTGCTCGCCGGTTGATGTTATCCCACGCACTCCGTGCTCTGTTCGCCTCCGAGCTCCGAGTCGCGTTTTGCTTTGTTTATCTGTGGTGGTCTTGGATCTTGTTTTTTTTATGATGATCATTTTTTGAGATGTTAAAATGTCAAGCGTTTCGAGATGAATTTTTGCACGAACTACACTATAAAACATTATTACTACGAGCGTGTTTTCCCGTGAGTTGGGGGATGCAGTGGCATGAGCCGGGTGCGTGAGGTTGGACTGCGGCACTCACGTTGCTGGTGAATTTCTTGAGTACCGCGTCCATTCTGAACTGGGGGGTGTCGCACACGTTGATGCTGTGGCCACGGTTCTTGTGATATGACTTTTTGTATTCGTGCTGTCGGGAGAGAAAACAAACGCAAGAGAAACACAGACGGTGATCCATGCTCAGATCTTCGCTTTGTTAACGGCCTGTCGAACTTAGGAGCCCGTTCTAGGCACAGTTTTGCTCAGTTTGTGAGTGTCACATCAAGAGGTCTGTTAACAGTCCGACAAAATTTTTTTATTTTTCAGGTGGATGATACGGTCGGCACAGTACTTGACTCACAAAAATCTAGTCCGTGGTCGACTCAGCCCATCAGGCCTCGAGGGCTGATAAAATGAATTATTCGCATTTTCTGGGAGGCCCCGCACAGGGGCCTCCCAAAGGGCATAACATGTTGTCTTAATTGCTATGCAAGACACACTCTTGCGAGGCATATACAAATTCCATTAACCTCATGAGGATCAGAGGTCTACCAAGGTGATGTTAGTCATTCTGTAAAACACACTTCCAGGTGCCATTCACCGCACAAGGTGATTCACTGCTCAGCTGGCAGAGTGCCAACTGCTTTGTCTGAGCGATGGCACTTTTGAAAAAAAATGCAATGAAGCGCAACTAAAAAGCTCGTTTGTGTTTCGTCCTCGATACTCACGTCGCTGAGGTTCTTAGAGACGTGGCGTGCTTGCTTCATGGCGGGGTTCTCCGTGGCTGGCAGCGTATTGTAGCCGGCCACGTCCTTCGTCTTTTCATAGGCAGCTCTGTACTTCACCTGCGGGTGGCACGAACACACGCCCGGTCATCGTCCTCCCCTCCCTGATCTAAACACTTCCCTCAACAAGTATGTAGGCGTTGTAATCGACATTTGGGTCACGTCACCACGTGAGTGAAAGGCCAATGTGTGTTGTACCACCCTCCTCCACCCACCGTAAAGTTGTCACGTAATTTAAAACGTGCCAATGCATTACTAGCTCAGCTCGCCGGTGTGTTGAAGCGCAATCCAGTGGGTTAAAATGTATGTGGATTACTCTTCAACACAGCGGTGAGCTGAAGCAGTTTGCAGTTAACTCAAAAATCTATTATAAATCATAACGTTGGCCACAGGAGCCTCAGCATTAACAAATATGTTGACAATTTAATTTTGACATCTTTACAACGCTGACCTTGGCTATATATACTATGCTTAAGTAATTGTTCAATTATTAAGACAGTGGAGTTATTACATTTATCGCATAATAATATATGATCTGCTGTGTTTTGATGGCAATGTCTTTCCTAATGTCACAACAGCTAATCGCATATCTGCATTTCCCATAAATATGCTAAATTCCTTTTGATATGCAAATTATTTTGTCAAGGCGATCTTCCCCCCTCCATCCCAGCTTAAATAGATGCTCCAAGCCTGGGGTGTTTCATTCAGACTCTGTCTTCTCGACAGATCTGTTCTCCACCTGAGGACGGCTGCTTGCGTTGTGGCCGAAACGTCGTGAGAATTATTTTATTATGTTTATTTTTATTATTTTATTATTTCCATTCTACGTGACTTTACCGAAAGAACCAAGAAGATGAGCTGGGATTATATATGAATTACAACACACATAATCCATGGTGTAAAGTTAATAAAGAATACTGTGCATGAAGAAAGCTCCTAACAGATGGAACTTAATTCCTAAAGAGGCCTCACTACACCTGATTAAGCTCCCAGCACTGAAGAACCACCTTAAGCCAAAATCAAAGGGTGACTCTTTGGCGACCATCGGCTTCACGCCCAGTGTCAAACGATGCAGAGCCATTTACATTCCATGGGATAAAGAGTTTCCGCTTTAAAAACAACAACAAGAATAATAACAACAACGTCAACTTGTCACGAGCCTCATGGCATTCGTTTACTCTCGGTGAAAGAGAACGACTCGGAGGCGCGCGAGGCGGAACCACGGTGAGGTGGGGATGGCAGCAGCCATGTACTGATCTGGCGCCAAATTCTCCCGCAAGCTCTGCAGTCCTCTGTATACCAAGGTGCTATCCTCTGTATACCAAGGTGCTATCAGCCAATTAGTGAGCGTTTTGCACGTGGGAGGAAATCGAAGCGCCCAGATAAACCCCACCTGCGTGTGAGCGGGAAAACACTCTATCCCATCCAGATGGAACAGGTGGAGTTCACATTTTCTGTACCGCTGTCTACCGGCAAGCCCCCCCATGTACCATTCCCATTCCCGCTGTAATGCGCACTGTGATCCCCACTACTTTATTGGGGCGTTATTGGTGCGTAAAATAAAGATCGATCGATTGACAGGGCCTCACCTGACTCGCATTGACACCCGCCTTCTTAACCATCTCATACTCGGGGGTGTCCGTGGAATCCACAAAGAGCTTGTCTTTGCTCTCGTTGAAGGCCTTCTTGTACTTGTTCTGAAAGATGAAGAGAAACGCGGACACCGCTCGGCATGCTGGCTGGCTGGCTGGTTGGCCGGTGATGCAACTTAGAGATAATGACAGCTGTGATTTAGGTGCAGACAGTTGTTTAAGTCGTAAACACAAAAAGGTACATTCTCTGAGTACTAAATTGTTATTATTATTGCAATGTGTACACAGCCACACCGATTTAATTATATTATATATTGTAATATATGACTAATATTGTAATATATATTGTAATATAATATGCTGACCACTGATATATGCACAGATTTTCTGCAAAAACAGCTTTAAAATTATTTGGTGAAATCACAAATTATGCGGTGATGCTGCTGCTTCTGCTGACTTAGCACGGGTGCACAAATGACAATTAATAACACTTGGGAACACATTCGTCAAGAAGAAACCATTGCCCCTGAAATTTCATTCATCACATATTTTCTATACGTGTCCTTTTAAGGAAGTGCTATTGATGAGTGTGTTGAAACTTTCAACGATGCTCTTGTAACAAAACTAAACGTAGCCGCTGTTCATTCGTCGTCGTTTACATTTCTGCCAATTAAAAAAAAATCTCGAAGGCCTGACGTTAATTCCTTTTCATTACAATTAAACACGTTTGTTTTCTCTTATATGACTCTGTTGTCCTTCCCCTGCACCTAAGATGAGCACAGTTGGCTACGTGCAGCGCGATAGAAATTAAACGTACATACATCTTATCGTAACTTTTCAAAGTCGCACACGAATCTAATTTTGATGGCACCTATCCTGTCTCTAAAAATGACCGTTGTTCAACACTCACGATGCTGATGTTGTCGGAGTTCATTTTGGCCACGGCGACGTCATAGCAGGGGGCCTGACTCCACTTGCCCTTGACAGACTTATCGTAGTCATTGTGGTAGTTCATCTGTTGTGGGGAAAGCGAGCAGGGTGGTCGGGGGAGGGCCCCGGTCAAATATCACAACATCGTTTTAATGACAATTGCAGAAGCAACTCTAAGAGAGGATAGCAAGTAAGAGGAGAGCAAGAGAGAAAAACAATCGATTTAAAAAATGTTTAATTTACACTTGTAAATATTTGAATAATTCCGTTCTGTAAATGAGCATTGATAAGTACATGACCTGTCATTAATGTTGCACTTTAACACTTTGAGTCCCCTACATGGGGGCTATTTGTGAGTGATAGCGTGAGTACAAGAGCGAGAGAGATTGCGAGAGAATGAGAGAGAGAAGAGAACACAGAAAGAGTGTGTACGTGCAGTGGTTAGCGCGCTGCACTGCGAACCCGGAGAGCCGAGTTCGATTCCCGCTCACGACCAACATTTAGTGACAAACATCTGAACCGGTTCTTGGCCTCCCGTAGCTCGATTCAGCTTTAAATGAGTACCTGGTGCGGTGCGTAAACACCAGCACTGGGGTGGCAAAGGTGGCCGGGCGTGGCGTTGGCCACCCACCGCCTCGTGTGCCATGCGGGCCTCCACAGGAGCTCACGAAATGAATTTGCCCCAACAGTCTATGGCACTAGCCCCACAATATCTACAGGAACTGACCCATCTTTAGACACCAACGAAGTCCCTGAGATTTTAGGATCGTCTTCTTCAAAATATTTCTAGGTCAAGGCTCCTTTGCTGGGGTGATCGGGCTTTTGCCAGTGCAGCTCCCAAACTTTTGAATGCTTTGCTAATAAGGCAATAACAATCGTTAGATATATTTATGTACTGTCTTGAAAACTCACGTCTGTAAACTGGCATTTACATCCTAGTCCTGTCCATTTACCATAGTTCTGTTAATTTCCTGCTTTCCATACACGATGCATTGGAATCTACAGATGAAATGTGATTCACAAATGTCAATTCAATTTTTTGGCTGGCCATCGAACAAAGGCGGTCACTGCATCGCAGGCTTTCAGATGAGCTTCTGCGGCCGTCTGGAATGTTCTTTCTTCCAATATTAGGAAGCCACTGGACCTATGCATTTTTAAATCTAGATTGAAAGCTCATTTCTTTAGATCTACTTTTTGTGTTTAGATTGTTGTCCTTCCTCCACGCCTCGGATCCGCGTGGTTGGCTATGTACGGTGCAAAAGAAGTGCAACAAGCATGCGTACATACAGGTGATCATTATGCAGGACTTACATCGCTGAGTTGTTCACCCGTTTTCTTCGCCTGCACCATGTCGGGCGCGTCCACCACCTGAGTGTAATGCAGGAGGTGCTCCTCGTGCCCCTTCTTGTACACCACCTGCGCGTCCGGGCACACAGCCACACGTCGTCAACGTCGATCGGCACAGCGCGATGCACAACGTGTATCGAAACGCAAGCATGCAACAATTCAAATTCGGGACTTATCCCCCGTGCACACGTAGCCACCCATTATCTCCAATTGGAGCGATTGTCTCTCTGGCACCGGCTCGCTCGTGTGCCTCCAAGTATGCTCACTGTTTGTCCCCCCCCCAACACTACCGATACGCCACGGTTGGCGTAGGGGGGAGGGCAGGGGGGAGGCGCCCCCACCAGCTATCAGGGTGATTTTTCTTTACTAAATATGCTCCCCACCTTCATCAACACGAACTGACCAGCATGGTGAAGTAGGGGTAAACAATCCCGCGTAGTATTAACCAGAGGTGTGGACTCGAGTCATGTGACTTGGACTCGAGTCAGACTCGAGTCATGAATTTGATGACTTGCGACTCGACTTGGACTTGCATAACAATGACTTTGTCCCACCTATGAGATGTGGACTCGAGTCATGTGACTTGGACTCGAGTCAGACTCGAGTCATGAATTTGATGACTTGCGACTCGACTTGGACTTGCATAACAATGACTTTGTCCCACCTATGAGATGTGGACTCGAGTCATGTGACTTGGACTCGAGTCAGACTCGAGTCATGAATTTGATGACTTGCGACTCGACTTGGACTTGCATAACAATGACTTTGTCCCACCTCTGGTATTAACACATCATTAGGAGACATTCTTCATCCAGCAGTGGCTTGACAAGGGGCTGTGTGTGTGCACGAGAAGACCCAAGTGGGGAGAGGTTGTGGCCCAGATGAGCTTCTTACATCGCTGAGGGCCTTCTGAGCCTTGGCCACACGCCTGAGCTCAGGGCTGTCAAAGTAGGGGATGCAGCAGCCTCGGTCGAACTCGTAGTCGGCGTGGTAGACTTTCTGTTTGGAGATAACAACGGCGATCATCGTGTTTAGTTCATTGTCCTTCCCCCACACCTCCGATTAGCACAGTTGACTACGTGCGGTGTGAAAGAAGTTCAGCATACAAAGACGTGCACCACTTCCACATCCAATGTACGCGCTCGTTAAATTCAGTCTACGCGATTCCAGAACTCTTAACACTGCGCAAGATGTCGTACGCCCACATATAATTAGCTAATTTATTAAAATGCAACAAAGATGAGAGGGCAAGAACACTTGGCTGTCTTATAGAGTCTAAGGGTGCTTCTGCGATGGATTTACACGATACATTTACAAATATTAATCTGATAAATAGTGTGACATTTCAACATTGGGCTTACAAATGCTGTCACTGGAATTGTGGCGCCTAAACTCTAGAACTGGTTGCCCTTACTTACACATCTTAAAATCTCGACTAAAAAGATATCTGTTTAAACTGTCATTTTCTTTCTTTAATTACTTTCAAGCGTCTTTCTGACTTCTTCTTTCCTCGGTTGATGCTAAACTACTTCCGCCTTTCCATGAGTAGCACCCAAGAGAACGATTGTTTAATGGCGCTTTATAAATCGAAATTAATATTTTGCTTATTAACGCACTCCTTTCAGAGACGGTGGCGCAGCACTCTTGCACGCCCCCTACAAAGCCTCTCCCCCTGGCTTCTCTACGCTCCTCGTATGCCCTCTGACGCACCCCGACCCAGATTTTAGTTTTTTTTGTCTCCGTTGAGGTGTAGCCCAACGATGTCCCCGTGAGCCCGTACACCTGGGCTGGGTACACTGCAGCACCTGGCTTAAGTTGGCGGCGTTCTTGAGGGCCTGCACCATCTCCGGGCAGTCGGAAGGCAGCAGGTAGCGATCTTTCACGTCCTCCCAGCTCTTCTTGTAGAGAACCTGCAGGGCGGTTGGCGAGATTAACGAATAACCCCTCAAGAGTCACAGCAAGCTGCGGTGCCGGCGTCGGGAACGCGCCTCGTTGCAACTCTTGAACCCTCGTCAATTCCGGTTCGATTGTTGCGGCCTCCTGTATCAATTATAACTCAAGTTTAAATAAATATTCTGATGAAATATTCTTATGATACCGGCTGGAAACCGGCTCCTTCAACAAGGTCAGGGGGGGCGGAGGGATTTGAAAAAGGCTGTCTCTGGTGTTTGAACATCTTAACACCTATTTTATTGCCAGAAAGTAATGAAGCCTATTGTTATGTTGTAGATGATGTGAGGTGGTACCACAGACGGCCAATTGGTGGGTGGGGGGATTTTTTAAAATGAGGAACAGCGAATGGGGGCCAAAGGATGGCAGAACAACACGTTGCTGTGGTTGCTACAGAGTGGACAGAGGTTGTGGTTTGTTTAGGGGGTTCTATAGCGGCCCTGATGCCTGTATATTTCGATCGAGATTTGAAGTTTTCGTGACTGCAGGGATCCATACTCTTCGGTTATTTCGGTAAAGTCACGTAGGTAGAAAATAAAATAAATTGTTTCTTGCTGTGGTTGTCCCACCTGATGATGGATGCTTGTGTTGCGACCGAAACGTCGTGATTTAATTTATTTTACGTGACTTTACCGAAAGAACCAAAGAGTATGTATATTTAGAGTTTGCATGTATCTCTCCCCGTGGTCGCGTGGTTTTTTTCTCCGGGTCCTTCGGTTTTTCCCTCCACATTTAGAGACATTCATTGAGATTATTTTGGTGCCATAAATGTCCAAATAATGGGCCACTTTGTTGAGCTGTCATTTGTGCTCAGGGCGCTTCTGAAAAACAAGTTAATACCTCAGTGGGCTTTGCCTGGTAGGATGGGGATGGTTTAGTTTCATTTGTGTGTGTTCGAGTGATTTGTTTACCTTTCTTGTACTTTGCACTACAATCGTATTTTTATACTGTTTGCTGTTGTAACATTCTCACCCACCCCTACAGGATACCTGTGAAAAGAGCTTTATAGCTCATCGGATTCCTCCAGTATAAATACATATTCTGATTCTGACATAGAGTGAGTTTAAATGTACGCTGTAGTTAAAATGAACAGTCGAATTCCCTCCTCCACCTCAGCGAGTAGCTCGGTCAACCTTACAAAGCCTGACTTCATTCCGACTTCCTGGATTCTGCCCTCATGATGGTTGGCACAGTTGCATGGCAAACGCCGAATCGCGTTGCTATAAATGTGGTTGTGAGAATTCTTACTTCAACTTACCGTGCGAGCGGAAACAATGATAACTGAAAAACTAAAACGCATGTACACATCGTGACGATTTCATGTTTTTTTATCTTTTGTCCGGCGTTGGAGGATTTTGCGACATAAGATTTGGCCAGATGTATTATTTGGCTTAATTATTTTTATTGAGATGCAGCGGCTTCGGGAGGATGGAGAAGATTTTCCAAAACGCTGGATAATCACTAAATCATTATTTAAAATATCTTATTTTTGTACATTCTTACATAATGTTACGTATTTAGGTTTTGTGTATATGTTTCTTTTCACTTTTTAATCTGTTAACCACATGTAATTGGCATAAATAAACATAAATTGACGAAAATAAGCATCCTACTTTAAAAAGTTGCTGTATTTACTGAACCGTACTTACCGCTCCAGTCACGAATACTTTGCATGGGTTGATGTATGTGCGTGCAGTATTTCCATTGTTTAAATGTAGTGTGTAATGTAGTGTATATAATATTTGACACTGAAATCAAACAGAGCTACTTTTTTTGTCACACACACACACGGTGCCGATAGCCGGACTGGGTTACAGCCTTTGGATCGGTTTTCGCCGGAACGGTCCCGGACTGCCGTATAATATTGTAAGCAGCAGAATACTCGATGATCGACTGTATTTACTTTCTGAAGTAAAGCTGACACTTCCACGACTGGCTGATTGCGCCATGTCAGATGGCGGTCAGCGAGTTCTCTCACCTTGCTGACCATGGCACTGATCTTCTTCGAATGCTCAATGTCCCACGCCTTCTCGTCCACGTGGCAGTTGCTGATGGTTTTTCTCCCAGCGTCGCGGTATTTCACCTTGCGACCCCACGTTGAATTGGGAGAGAGGGGTGACAGTTAAGAAGCCGTGACATTAAACATTAACAACAACAAAACATAGCCCCTTTCAGTAAGCAGTGGTGGAGTACCTCCCCTTGGACGTGGACCTTGTCGGGCAAAGGATGTGCAAGGTTGACTATGGATACACACTTTCATTTGCTTCTCTTGGCAGTCATGACGCCGCAATGGAGTGCGACAGAGTGGGTAGGAGAAGACTTTATTAATTTCAAGAGGTGATGGTGATCATCAGACTAAATAAAATGTGGCCGGTTGGCTGCGTATGGTGCGAAAGAAGTTCTACATACATACATGCCCAGAACAAGTACATTTTAATACATATATTCAATATAAAAATGTATGAAATACACCATTTCTATTCGAATATTTTTTTTTTTATTTTGAAGTAATGTGGCGCGTTTTAATTCGTCTCGTTCTGAGGGGAATAAACACCAGTAAGATAAATAAAGTAGCCAGCAAATTTGAGAGCGCTGTGCAACTTTACCTTCGTGTTGTCATTTTTATTTGGAGATGTATTTTTCAGTACGATATTTTGAAATTGTAGTTCGATTTAATGCAGCGATCACTGAGTTGCTTTGCTCTATGGAAGTGCAGCGTGCAGCCACAAATTCGGGATTGCTACTAAATGTTAAACATACAAACATGTAAACCCATACAGTTTATCCCCTTTCTTGTACAGGGACATTGAGTTTTCAGGTCCATACGGCGTACAGCCGTTTCAATACGGGCAAAAAAAAGTGTCTAAATGTTTGTGTTTCTCCCTTGTGATGGGACTTTGTAGGATGAACTTTGAGATTCATAAGGGTGCGGGATGACCATTAAGGTCTGAGTTGGTCTGTAATAAGGTAGGGCACTGATAATGGGTTGACAGGTATAAACATCACACTCCAAAAAATAAACTGGGACAGGGTGTCATTGTATAATAATTGTGTAAATGTAGTAAAACCAGTTACCATGAGAGGCACAGGCACATTCTGTCATGTGAGGTTTCCGATTTTCAGTGCTGTATTATAATTACACTTACCAAATTATACAAATTAATTTTACCAGGTAAGGCCCACTGAGCCATACAACTTTGTCAGAAGCGACCTGGCTACAACTGGCAAATCAACGAAGTGGCTTATTGCGTGGAATTTCAAAGCAGCCAAATACTTTAAACGCATGTTTCTAAATGCGGAGGGAAAGATGTGTTATGCACTGGATATTAACAGAGCCTATTCACAATTGGTCACGGGTTCATGGCTGATCGTCTTTTGTTTTAAAAATGCATTTGCCTTACTGGTAGTGCGATATGACTATTATTTTTTCTATAATTATTCTGCTTGTTCACCCTGAGTCACAATGATCCGTCTCCGGAGGGTTCTGCCAAATATTCCACAGTAGAGGGCGATGTTGCTATGTTTATCGAGTAATTTGCAGGCAATGTTTCACCATTCGGGTTGTTTGTCTAATACCAGTTACATGGTGCTCTTTAGGCTATGGGAATAAACCAGAAAACTCCGAAGACACCCATGCAGAACACGGGGAGAACACACAAACTCTACACTCCACACAGTCTGCAGAACACGGGGAGAACACGCAAACTCTACATACACACAGTCTGCAGAACACGTGGAGAACACGCAAACTCCACACTCCACACAGTCTGCAGAACACGGGGAGAACACACAAACTCTACATACACACTCACAGTCTAAAGAACAGGGTGAGAACACACAAACTCTACACACACACAGTCTGCAGAACACGGGGAGAACACACAAACTCTACATACACACAGTCTGCAGAACAGGGTGAGAACACACAAACTCTACATACACACAGTCTGCAGAACAGGGTGAGAACACACAAACTCCACACTCCACACAGTCTGCAGAACAGGGTGAGAACACACAAACTCTACATACACACTCACAGTCTGCAGAACAGGGTGAGAACACACAAACTCTACATACACACAGTCTGCAGAACAGGGTGAGAACACACAAACTCTACATACACACAGTCTGCAGAACACGGGGAGAACACACACACTCTACATACACACAGTCTGCAGAACACGGGGAGAACACACAAACTCTACATACACACAGTCTGCAGAACACGGGGAGAACACACACACTCTACATACACACAGTCTACACAACACGCGGAGAACACGCAAACTCTACATACACACAGTCTGCAGAACAGGGGGAGAACATGCAAACTCTACACTCCACACAGTCTGCAGAACAGGGGGAGAACATGCAAACTCTACATACACACAGTCTACACAACACGCGGAGAACACGCAAACTCCACACTCCACACAGTCTGCAGAACAGGGGGAGAACATGCAAACTCTACATACACACAGTCTGCAGAACACGGGAAGAACACACACACTCTACATACACACAGTCTGCAGAACACGGGGAGAACATGCAAACTCTACATACACAGTCTACACAACACGCGGAGAACACGCAAACTCCACACTCCACACAGTCTGCAGAACAGGGGGAGAACACTCAAACTCTACATACACACAGTCTGCAGAACACGGGGAGAACACGCAAACTCTACATACACACAGTCTACAGAACACGGGGAGAACACGCAAACTCCACACTCCACACAGTTTGCAGAACACGGAGAGAACACACAAACTCCACACTCCACAGTCTGCAGAACAGGGGGAGAACACGCAAACTCTACATACACACTCACAGTCTGCAGAATACGGGGAGAACACATAAACTCCACACTCCACAGTCTGCAGAACAGGGTGAGAACACACAAACTCCACACACACACTCACAGTCTGCAGAACAGGGGGAGAACACACAAACTCTACATACATACACTCACAGTCTGCAGAACACGGAGAGAACACACAAACTCCACACTCCACAGTCTGCAGAACAGGGGGAGAACACGCACACTCTACATACACACTCACAGTCTGCAGAATACGGGGAGAACACATAAACTCCACACTCCACAGTCTGCAGAACAGGGTGAGAACACACAAACTCTACATACACACTCACAGTCTGCAGAACAGGGGGGAGAACACACAAACTCCACACACACACTCACAGTCTGCAGAACAGGGGGAGAACACACACACTCTACACACACACACTCACAGTCTGCAGACCAGGGGGGAGAACATACAAACTCCACACACACACTCACAGTCTGCAAAACAGGGGGAGAACACACAAACTCCACACACACACACTCACAGTCTGCAGAACAGGGGGGAGAACACACAAACTCCACACACACACTCACAGTCTGCAGAACAGGGGGAGAACACACACACTCTACATACATACACTCACAGTCTGCATAACAGGGGAAGAACACACAAACTCTACACACACACACTCACAGTCTGCAGAACAGGGGGGAGAACACACAAACTCTACATACATACACTCACAGTCTGCAGAACACGGAGAGAACACACAAACTCCACACTCCACAGTCTGCAGAACAGGGGGGAGAACACACAAACTCCACACACACACTCACAGTCTGCAGAACAGGGGGAGAACACACACACTCTACACACACACACTCACAGTCTGCAGAACAGGGGGGAGAACATACAAACTCCACACACACACTCACAGTCTGCAAAACAGGGGGAGAACACACAAACTCCACACACACACACTCACAGTCTGCAGAACAGGGGGGAGAACACACAAACTCCACACACACACTCACAGTCTGCAGAACAGGGGGAGAACACACACACTCTACATACATACACTCACAGTCTGCATAACAGGGGAAGAACACACAAACTCTACACACACACACTCACAGTCTGCAGAACAGGGGGGAGAACACACAAACTCTACATACATACACTCACAGTCTGCAGAACACGGAGAGAACACACAAACTCCACACTCCACAGTCTGCAGAACAGGGGGGAGAACACACAAACTCCACACACACACTCACAGTCTGCAGAACAGGGGGAGAACACACACACTCTACACACACACACTCACAGTCTGCAGAACAGGGGGGAGAACATACAAACTCCACACACACACTCACAGTCTGCAAAACAGGGGGAGAACACACAAACTCCACACACACACACTCACAGTCTGCAGAACAGGGGGGAGAACACACAAACTCCACACACACACTCACAGTCTGCAGAACAGGGGGAGAACACACACACTCTACATACATACACTCACAGTCTGCATAACAGGGGGAGAACACACAAACTCTACACACACACACTCACAGTCTGCAGAACAGGGGGGAGAACACACAAACTCCACATACATACACTCACAGTCTGCAGAACAGGGGGGAGAACACACAAACTCTACATACATACACTCACAGTCTGCAGAACACGGAGAGAACACACAAACTCCACACTCCACAGTCTGCAGAACAGGGGGGAGAACACACAAACTCCACACACACACTCACAGTCTGCAGAACAGGGGGAGAACACACACACTCTACACACACACACTCACAGTCTGCAGAACAGGGGGGAGAACATACAAACTCCACACACACACTCACAGTCTGCAAAACAGGGGGAGAACACACAAACTCCACACACACACACTCACAGTCTGCAGAACAGGGGGGAGAACACACAAACTCCACACACACACTCACAGTCTGCAGAACAGGGGGAGAACACACACACTCTACATACATACACTCACAGTCTGCATAACAGGGGGAGAACACACAAACTCTACACACACACACTCACAGTCTGCAGAACAGGGGGGAGAACACACAAACTCCACATACATACACTCACAGTCTGCAGAACAGGGGGGAGAACACACAAACTCTACATACATACACTCACAGTCTGCAGAACAGGGGGGAGAACATACAAACTCCACACACTCACTCACAATCTTCAGAACTGGGGAGAAACGTACAAACTCCACATGGCAAGGTGCCAAGGGTCATGAATCAAACTAAGACACTTTCGGCCGTAATGCACAAGTGTCCCCAATGCACCACCTTTCCGCCCAATTCCTTCCACATTTTCTTTTGAATTGCGTCTCTTTGCTGCGCCGCTCACGTTTCCATCATGTCGCGCTGCGTTCGCGCCACGTACCTCGCTCAAAATGTCCTGCGCCTTCTTGCAGATGTTCTGCCTCGGTGTTTCCGACATCGTGGTGTAGCCCTTGGGCTGGTGATTCTTCAGCGCCTCCTTGTATTTCACCTGCGCCAGGCAAACACCCACCGAAGAAACCGGCACTCCGTGGTGATTGTGGGAGCGTGTTATTGCGCATTATCGTCCAGCACCTACCGATTGGCACAGTCTGGCTACATACGGCGCGAAAGAAGTTCAACGTACAGACGTACGTACATTGTCAGAACCACGTGTGGTAACATGGAGCATTGCACTCTCACAATGCACACCAACTAATTTCTTTGGAACAGTTTTTTTGCGCTTAGTTGGCTGTCCTTCCCCCACACCTCTGATTAGCGCGTTTGCCTACATACGGTGGCGGTGGTGCGAAAGAAGTTCAATGTACATATCGTACTGTACCCGTGACTGATTTCATCGCTCCGTCTCTGTGGTGCACGTCCCCTTGGCTGTGCTCTCTCCTTTGTTTGGAATTCCGTCGTTCAGACTTCACCATGAGCCATCACCCCCTTGTTTGCGACGTTGTCCTGCCCAAGCCCGTTTACTTGTATTCTCAGTTAAAACGATGTCATCCCAACGTGTCCCTCTTTCTGTCTCTCTAATTCTAAGCGTGCGTCTTTCTGTGTGATTCAGTGACAGTATTCGTTAACGTGACATCAACTAAAGAATAATGCACTAACTTGTTAAAGTTGCGTTTATTACGAAATGCATTGCAATTAATACAAGGAAGTCAGCTTGAGAAATGCCTCCGTAAAAATATAATTATTTTTTATATGAATTATCCAAATTAGTGCCAAAGTAAGGCAGAGGAAAGTTTTCTTTAAAAAAATCGGTATCCGTTAGTTTATCTATTCATGTACCTCGAGGCCTCGTTATGGAAAATAACTGAAACACTGTTGAAACTTCTCGCGGTTAAAAACATAGCAGCAGAATTATAGGCTGAAATAATACGTTTCTGATAGCGTTTTTAATACTCAAAATTACTTTGTGATAACGAAGTCTTGCAAATTAATGGTAATCTTTCTTAAAACACCCATTGTGTAATGCCCCCTTTATTCATCTTCAGGAGAAAAAGCGCTTTATTGGTTGGTATGTTGAGGTCTGCTATAGCCACGAGAAGGCTTCAGGAAAGAGTTGGTGGAGTTGTCTTCTTCCTCCACGTGCAGACTACAGTGGTTTACTACGCGGTCCACAGTTTGTTTCTGCATGGCCACAATCGCAACGACTGCGGCTTGCATTTTTCACTTTCTATTCATAAAGGGGACGTGCGCATCGACCCGTTGTTGTTCCGATGTGGTTGATGGTTCCATCGGTGTCTCCGAGGATTGTCGAAGCGTGGGGCGTCTAATTAAATTTGCGGAATCCCGCCAGTGTCCCCTTGCTTCAACGTATACACCTGCCACCGTGGCCATCAGCCGTGGTTACGTGGGCACGCGGTGTTACCTCGCTGAAGAGGTCCAGCATCTTCTTGCTGTGAGCCAGGTAGGGCGTCATGAACTTGCTGGTGTCCACCTTGTGCTTCTTCCTCACCTTACGGTGGACTAGGCCGGAGGGGTGAAGCTGAGGTATGCTCTGCAGAGACGACAACAACAACACACGCACGCACAGGACGGTTCAGTGTTAGCAATCACCGCATATAGTGCTCGTGTAGTTATTTAAGTTGTAATATATTTGACGGTAATTCAAATAAGGAAAGCTTCCGATGTGTGAAGACTCATTTTCGGGAAGTGCTCAGATCCAGTTGGTGGCCCTGAGCCAGTGGTGACGAGATGTTCACTACCTCGCCTGCTATACAGGAGGTCGTGGAGTTGATCCCGACCCTGGCGCCTGCTGTATATTTGGAGTTTGCATGTCTCTCTCGCAGTGGTGGCGTGGATTTTTTTTCCAGGTCCTCCGGTTTTTCCCTTCACATTATAATCAGCAACGCGTTTAGAGTATTTGGTTGCGAGACATTTCCACGCGATAAGCCACTTCGTTGAGTTACCCTTTGTGATAGTCAGGTCGCTTATGAAAAATAACTATATAGCTCAGTGGGCCTTACCTTGTAAAAATAAATAATAAATGTCGTTTATGTAGGTTAGCCTAAATTCAACATTCTTGTGGCAGGAGACAGTCCCTTCATAGGGAAACTATCGTTGATAATACAGATAGTTTTTGGGGGCTAGATCGCATATCTAACCCGATTTGACAAAAAAAACCTGTATTATGGATGATATTGGTCGCGAAAGCCTACGCGTTTAACAAACTACCGTTTTCTTCACAACAGTGGTCATCAGTTTCTCAATTGACATGGAACGAAGAGTCATCGAGTCAACGGCAAGCAGGATTGTTCTTCAGGACCTGCAGGATCTGAGTTGTGCGATGTACTTCTACGTGACTTACCTTGATAATGTACAGGCGATTAATTGTTCCATGTCAACGTGTAACAATAACGATTATAATAATGTGTTGTGAATATTATAGCACTATACACCGGGGCATCTCAGAGCGCTTTAAGGAGCATTTCGTCTCAACTCATTTTGAAAGTAATAAAGGTTATTTGAATTTGTTGACAATTTTGGCAAATTGGCTGAATGAAGCCGGTTGTAATCACCAGGGAAACATCGTAATCAAATTGCCAATGTAGTGGGTTTACTCTTCTACACACCGGTGTTCTGTAGTTGCAACTAATTGGCACGTTTTGTTTACGTGACAAACCTAATTCAAAGGCTGTGCTGGGTGGTTGTGGGTTGCTGATAGGAAAAAAAGCAGCAAAATAAATATAATAAAATATTCCCTCCGCATTTCCCTACAGCTCCTATCCTCCAGCTCTGCGTCAGTCCCGTCCACTTTGTTCAAGCCCCCGCGGTGTGCCGCGGATTTTGGGAGCAGACCGCCAATAGTCTGTGAATTTCAGGGATTTGCGAATTATTGGATTGCGGATGATTGGAATTCTGCTGTTGATTATCCAACAGGTGATTGAGTCAATCGTTGAAAGGCTGGGTGAATGTGTGTGTCAACACGTCTGCCTGCCACACTGGAGGTCGATGGCCGCTCACGGCCAACAAACAGTGACGTTAACTGAACCGGTCTTGGGTCTCCCCTACGCCGACTCAGCCTCAAATGAGTACCTTGCACAGTGTGTAAACATCGCCACTCGAGAGACAAAGACGGCCGGGTGTGGAGCTGGCCACCCACCCCGCCGTGTGACGCTCCGGCCTTCATAGGTGCTCGCTAACAACACTTGCCCCTATAGTCTATTAACACCACACGGGGGATATGTGTATTTGCCTTGTCTGCCGCACGATCTCGAGATCAGTCAACAAGTGTATCGAGAGGGAACGAGAATACTGAATGTACAGGTGCTCAGGCCAGCCAGCTGGTGCACATGCCAGCGAGCAAGGCGTGCAAGTCAAGTGGTGCGTCGGTCAGTATTGCTGAAAATAGCTTTGACAAAATCACCGCGGCCAGCGGGGGTCCATATCAGTAGAGCACATTCCGTCTCCATTAACCCGCCAGCCCCATGGTTGCACGCTTGGTACAACGGTTTAATAATATATCCCATTCAACAATATTTGGCACAGACGTAAAGGACTGTATACAATAGTGCAGCGAAGGACAATACCAGCGCAATGTGCTTCTCCGCTGTTAAATCACTATATTGCACTCGATATTTCACACAATGGGAAGATGATATTCTGGAATAAATACGTGAATTCTCTACTCAAAAAGTGAGGTTACCTCTGATGTAGTAAACGTTATGGTTTACTTTAGCCTTACGAGGGGATTATAAAGCAGTCATCTGACTTACAACTTCTGACCCATCCATCCTGGACATCTGTAAAAAAGAGCTTCATAGCTCATCGGATTTCTCCTGCAGTCTAAATACAGATTCTGATGATACTGAACTTCACCCTCAGTGAATAAGTTTCAGGCCATGCAGTGGACACAGCTGTGAGGTGTGTTGCTCCATCCCCAGAGTACTGGGTGAGATTGGTGTGTACCTGCAGTTCACAGTAGTAACGTGTGGTGGCATTCACGTGCTTGCTGTAATACCAACATATACATAATTTGACCTGCTGATTAAATCAGTTTCATTTATTGCCATTGGGATGTCTTAGATTGCAATGACGATCTGTAAAACTTGACAGCAAAAAATTTAAAACTTATGCGATTGAGTAAAATGTACTTCCAATTTTCAGATAAATAATAATAAACTTGATGTGACTGCATTCTTCGGTTAGATGAGCACGTGACCTTTCTTAAAAACAATGCGCTTACTTGAAAGCATTAATGCATTTTCTCTGCCCATCCTTTCTGTCTGTAACATTGGGTCGTGGCAACTCTCACAAAGAGAGTCCAACGTCAATGCCATTCGAGGCGTAGGGTAGACAAAACCGAACAAATTGATTAAAAGGTTCACCAACTCCTGTCAATAGAATAAAACGAGAATCGGTAACACTTCTTGGCCAATGTGATGACATCACACGCCATGCACGCAGCCATGACGTAATCAAAAACCGGAGGACCCTGAGAAAAATCCACTCGACCGCAGGGAGAATATGCAAACTCCAAATATACAGCAGGCGTCAGGGTCAAGATGGAACCCACGACCTCCTGTTTACCAGGCGAGGTAGTTAACATCTCGCCACTACGGCGCCCCACCCACGTGATATCACTGGTTAGCATAAACAGTTTTCTTGTTGCCATTAAGTTAGCGGGAGGGCCACGATAACTCGAGTCAAGACGTTCCACCAATATGAATAAAATGTCAGGATAAAGTGGCGTTGCTAATTATTACCAAGAAGTATACCCTTGGTTCCAATTCTTCGAATCGTTTTGCATTAAATTTCGATGTAAAGCTTTGGTGACTGCAGGGATTCATATTCTTGGTTCTTTGGGTATTGTTTTATTTTTTATTATTTCCCTTCTACGTGACTTTACCAAAAGAACCAAAAATACGTTTTGTATTAGTTTATACTCGCAGAAATAAGTCTATAACGTCAGTGTTAAAATAAATGGAGAGTTCCTCATCTCTCTCTCCTAACTTTGCAGGATGTACTACATCAATCTGTAAGCGGCATATTTCTCTGATCCGCAATCTTCCTACCCCTCCTGTTGCGGAGACTATTCTGTTCTTCTGTGACTTCTTTGTTTTGCCGGATGTAACTCTCCTGCATTACCTCCCCACCATAAAACAACAGTCTCATTTGCCATTGCCAGACTTGTCACGCTCCCTCAAACAAGATCACATCTCACCAAATATGAAAAATCCCGTCATGGCTCCCAGATCCATTTTACTAGCAGTAGCATTCGTCACAATATTGCTCGTACTGCTTTTAAAGTCTTAAACAGGCTGACCTTTCTCATATTATACTGTTGGGGACATTGCTCTCGCTACCAATGCCTATAGGCAAATGTTCAAGGTCACCCTTGTAATTCCTGGACAAACCGCGCTTCAGGTGGTCTCCCCTCATAGTCAAGGCCTCAGCCACGCCACAACTCCCACAGGCATGGGTAGGCAAACCCGCAAAGAGTCACTCACTTCGTCGTTGCACAGCTGCTGAGGGTGATGCCCCCCCCCCCCCCCCCACAGTGTAATGCTACCCTGTGGGGTCTACCTCTACTCATGGTTGGCCACGTACGGTGCAAAAGAAGTTCAACATACACTACAGACAAATGCTGGCATAACCTGAACCCTGCCAGGGGCACTGAAGTGTTATCTGAAGAGGACCTGGGAGGTCAGGAGGTCGGCACAACCCTTCTGCCTGTACGGCTCCAGGTGCCGAGGGGGGAAGACAACTTTCAACTAAAAATCCCGGCCACCAACGTGGCTAAGAGCCTGCTCTGGATCTATCCGCACTCACTTGTAGTCTCATTATGAGCCGCAGCTCAAGATAATACTGCGTGGGAGATACGGTATGTGTATGTATATAATTAATGACGATGACCTTCAGTGAATTTTGAGATCGCCATGACCAACACTTGATGCCACTATTACCTCATTGCTGTGGTAATGATTTCACTCAAGGTAATACGATTGTGGTAAATGTATTCTCGGCTGCGCGTTGTTTTTTTTACTTCCAGATCCAGCAGAGACCTCGTAATTAGCGGCACTCGCTGAGTTAATCACTGTAAAGCCCCTAGACAGTGAGCACATCGGTTTCCAGGGAATAAATATATTCAAACAATTGCCACTAGCAGTTAATTATGATCATTCCCTGTAGTCGTGCCATTAATTAGCCTACGTTTATTTTGCCACTTGCAAATCGTGTGAACAAAACGCAATCAACCGTCTGCGAGATCTTAACTGCGGAAAAAACCCGAGCAATTTCGCCCAATCTTAATGCACTCTCTCGGGCACACGACTGGGCTACAGGGAACTTTTCAAGTGGCAGCGGCGCGGCGTGATCTATCTCGAGCCTTCCGTAACATTCCCGGAATGCTGAGGCATGGCGTGACATCGGGCAAGCGCTCGGCTGGCTCCAAGTGCTGCCGATGTCAGCAGTCACGAACAACCTGGCCTGCTCCCAACATGTACAAGACAAGCGGCCACCCACTCCCGTACCCGTTTTCTTTACCTCCCACCCACCCCACCACCATTCCCCGTCTCCAACTCCTCCAACTTTAGTCGGTGAGACATTTATCTCAGGCCGCACACAGTCCTGACAACAAGGCGGGCATGGCCAGGGGGGGTTACAAGCAGCGCGGCCGCTCTGGTGATCGCGACATCCTCTCGCAGGACTCGATGGCCGAGTGCGCTGTTGAACAACACCAAGCCAAGTGTCAGCAAAGCCCCCAGTTCTTTCCCTGTTTCTAGGCCTCGCGGAGTGCGAGCTGTAAAGGGATAACATGAATCCGGCGACAGAATAAATGATAAGTTACGTGAATGTTTTAGGCCCATATACGTAAGCAATTGCGCGTGGCTTTGCCCGTAATTATGAGGAATAATGGAAGGGAAACCCACGTGTTTTTAACGATGCAATTGCTCGATTAAACGGGAATCGACCGATTTATTTTACGATGCAAAGCTTGATCCATGCTCGAACACATAGGCACATGTTTTCAAAATATCATAGCCATGTTTGATACATGCTTGGACGTATGTGTTCAGGTATTGATCAAGCATGAGTAAAGCTGGTGTTCGAGCATGCATCAATCATTGATCAAGCTGTGGTATTTTGAATACCTGTATGTATGTGTTCGAGCATTGGTCAAGCTGTGATATTTTTAATAAAAACATTTTTAAATCCTTGATATTAAGTTCACTTGCTTGCTTGCTTAGGACCGTGCAAATCTTTCGGTCGTTTTTTAAACCACTTCCCGTGATCCAATCGAGCTGACATTTTCCACACAGACTCGTTGTGTGTGACAATTAATGTTCGTGAAAAATAATTTCCAAAATTTTACACTTTTTAGGACAAAAATATTATATTTAATTACCAATTGCTTAATGCTGCCATGCAATCATCTGACCCATAGGTGGCAGCCATCTCAAGCCAGAGGACGAGAGGACTCTAGCCGCCACGCATATAAAGGATTTATAGTGAAAAACTTTGTTTTTACGGGTTATACTTGTTTTATCGTTAAAGTGATTGTTGTCACCCGATTTCTGGATATAAACACACAATTTGTGGATCGAAAAAGCCCTATATTAGGCCACAACCTTGAGGCTGAGTTTCCTCCCTCCTCATTAACATAATTGACAATTCATTCTGTCGCGGATTAATTTTATCCTGTAACAGCCGCGAGCTTCATGAATAATGTGGCTTCCAGCAAGTGCCGAGGGGTTTGTTTTGCATGCCAGTGGTCACGAGTCCTGCTGGAGGCACACAGTTGACGCTCTCCGTGACCCCCAAAGTTTACATTCGACCATGAATGTGACAATTGTATTGGCCAATGGCAATTCACATGAGTTCTAAAGAACATTACTCGAATGGCCGTACACTAACAAAGCCACGTCTGCCACGTGATGGTTAATGTGTGTAATTAAACAACGCACGGTTAACGGTTACAATGTTGTGGATGTCTGTAAAATATATATAAATACGGTACAATGTTGTAAACTATCATTCTAAATGCCGTTAAACGTCTTCAAATGTCCTTTGAAGAAACGCCCAGGAAAAATGATGTCTACTTTTCTCGAGTGCTTGCCTGCTGTGGGACATGTGTCCAAGGTGGCACTTTATGTAAACAAAAGAGAGTAGAAAAAAACAGTACAGTACATAATCACTACCAGCAGGAGCATCACCTTGATCATCATTTTAAGTGCCAGTCATTTTCATCGCCTTCCCAGTTATCAACCGAACCCACCATCCATCTGGACTCCGTAAAAATACACGGCCCTACTTTGTGGGAAGTAAGAATATGGTGACGGTTTTTTTTCTTCCAAGAATAGAATGCCTCCACTTTAGATATATTTGGAATTTTCACCATCGGCTCCGGGCCACCAATGTGAAAATCACCCCCAGTGCAGGGAGCAGATGCTTTGACTTTGATTTATTAGAGCTGAAGCATAGACGTATGTATAGGCATGTATGTTGAACTTCTTCCGCACCGTCCGTAGCCAACTGTGCCAATCGGATGGATGCACCTGGGCTATCAGTACAGAGGCAACTGATTCCGTAACGCATGTAGCGACATAAATAGTGGCGAGTCACGATAATCCTCCGTGTGCAGTTCATTTGAGTGGTGCATTGGTTGGTGTGCACTGCACTATCCACCCAGTGACCTGAATTGGATTCCTCGCCACGGCTAAAATCAGTGGTATGTGATATCTGAACGGGTCCTGCCCCCTCCAACCACCCCCCCCCCTCTTTGCCAACTCGCATGGTGAAGTATGGTCAAACAACCCCCTCGACGGCCATGGCGTGGGAAGGTCTTCATGGAGCAGAAGATTTGCTCAAAAGTTAAAGACGTAAATATATGTTCGTGTAATTGCAGACCTGCTACGTATTTAAACTTTGAATTTGGCGCGGTATAAATCGTGTTTTCAGCATTGACCTTGACTTTTTTTAATATACGGTAGTTTTAAATGTTTAGATTTGTTTACGTGCAAGTCTGTGTCCATTAATAAATCTCTTCTTTTTGGCTAAACCTCATATATGTCATGAATGTTGTTCAAAATACAGCAGAGTAATAATGATATTTTTTTCTGCCAAATACAGGTTATACTGACACTCACCACTTTTCTCACTTGATGTGTCACCGGATCTTCAACAATCACCTCCACCACCTCTTCCACCACCTCTTCCTCTTCCTCCTCTTCCTCCTCCTCTTCTTCCTCTTCTACCTCCTCCTCGTACTCTTCATATTCCACCACCTCTTCGTACACCACCGTGGTGGACGTCATGGCCACACGGGCCCGAGGGCACGAACAATGCCCTGCCTCAAAGAGATGGCAAAGCGTGCACACCACCGCCGCAGCGCTGCGTGAGGTCTCGCTGCACCGATGCAAAGGCCGCTCACGGGGATTTGCCCCGTGTGACATTTACACACAACCGCGTCGAGTTCCGTCAACCGTTTTTCAAGCACGATATGCCTGAAATTTGCCATTAAATCCCATGTAATCAATGTAGAATTCACGTATACATTTCGACCAATTTTATCTCCAAGCAATAACCAATCACTCTCAAAGATATTGGAGGGCATCTGGGCGCACACTTTAGGGGCATTTACAAAACTGAATAAGTTGCCATTGTACAATGTCAAGGGCGTGCTTACGCGAAACATATAACGGAAAGTGCAAAACTGGCACCTCATATATACAAACACAGTATTTTCAAACCCTCAAAATACTTTAACACAACCGAACGCGTGTAAGCTATTGCACGCACGCTATTGCACACAAATACCGCGTCAACATTGTACACCCACCTCACAAAGGCAGTGGATTTTAATGAGCACAGAGAGCGTGGAGATTTTAAGGAAACACCGGCCGTTACGAACAGCTGCAATCGCCGGGAAATATTACAAGAGACGCTCTTTGATTTTTAAAGAGAACATAAATAGAACACAACGGACCGCATGCGTCTGCGCTGCGAGGATATGGCTCTGGAAAGAATGGAGGGTGGAGAATACCTTACCCTAAAATGGGGCGCGATTGGCACCCTGCAACGGTCGCAACCGCCTCTCGTCCCCCTTCAGCCACCAAATATCCGCCGCTGTGGTTTTAATACAACAAAAATTGACCTTGAATAGGACAACGGCAACAGCAACACATCGTTTTTTTTTCTTTTCGTAACTGAAATGCGGTAGCTTTGACAAGGTTTTTTTTCTCTCTCTTTGCCTCCCACTAGCGCGAGAGGAGGAGGTGGTAAGAAGTAAATGGTCCCCCGGTCAACCCTGGGGGGAGAGAGTCGGGGTGGGTGGGTGGGGTGAGGGTGGGTGGGTGGGTGGGGTGAGGGACGTGCATTTTGTCCGAAGGGACGTCACCCCCTTCCCCTATGCGGGCATGGCAGCTGTCCCTGCTGACTCAAGCGCGTCTATTTTGTTTGACCCGAGCGGGGCGTCGCGTCCCCATTGGTGCACGCCGGCTGGGAGGGCCTCCCAAGGCCTTGCCGGGAGAGCGTGACGGCACCCCTGGCCCTCCGCGTATAAATAGATTGTGAAGTCTCACCAGATTTTTTTTTTCGCTCTCCCAAATTTATTTGAAGGATTAAAATTAGGCGTCGTTGAAGGCGCGACTCAGCGGTCCTACTTTTCTGTTACGGGAGAAACTCGTTCATCGAGGAACGTTGAACAATCTATATTATTTTGCATCGTCAAAGTATCAAGGAAAATCCGTGTTCTCTTCGCAGAGCATTGCCCGATAAAAAAAATTAAAAATTGTTTTTATCGGTTTTCAAAACGCAGCTGATAAAAAAGTACATTAATCAATTTACTCATTGACTACATCAATATCGCAACCACCGCGTGAGGAAGGAGGCATTTAAAGAAAACAGACTTACCTTTGTGCAGAACAAGAGCCGCCTGGTTTCCAAACTCCCGACAGAGACAACCCCGGAGACTGCGTCTACCACAGACCCATGTATCTCCGTCCGCAGGGAGGGGGGGGGGACACGCGTCCCAGCCACACGAATACCGCGCTCTCGTTACGCGGTCCTATTAATACAAAACCACTCTGATTGGTCAGCAGCGAGCCCAAGGGAAAATGTTAAGTGGTGTAGAGGCGAGTGTTGGAAGATTAATCTAAATTGGGGACATGAGGCGGGTGGCTGGGTGGGCAGTTGGGTGGGTGGGTGGTGATGGTGGTGGGGGGGTGTTGGAGAAAGGACGACCGTGTACCCAGTTCTGAAAGCAGCCGTTAAGCCACCGGAGGAGGCTGGGATCGGAAAACACGAGGTTCCGACAAACCCCAACAGCACAGAGGGGCTTCCAAGCATCAACGCGAGTAGCCCTCTGTGCCCGTGAGCATTCTCGAATGAACACGGCTGCTGATGTTTGGGAGAGCGCCTCCGTCAACTGGGGGGTACCGTCACGGGACAAAGTTTAACGCGACGCCAAATTGTTCACTCAGCGCTCGCGTGAGACTTCTCTCCTGAGGTTGTCCGCTTTCTCAAAACACTCTCAGTGCTGAGAAGCGAGATGTTCGGCGGCGAGGAGAGCGTCTCGCTAACAAAACGTGCCGTGTTTGAGCGATGTGCGATGGGGGTTTTCTTTCCCCCAGTCAAAATAAAACTTCAACCACCGCAATTAAATGCACCCCAAGCTGACGAAGACGACGACGAGGGATGTGGCACGAAACCTTCGTTTCCAATGAATCGCCCTCGTGGTGGCGCAAGGGCAATCAGAGTGTTTTCGAAGCTGAGCTATTTTTATAAGGGGGCTTGTGCGCAAGTGGAGAGCTGCGTGCTTGGAATTACATTGTGATAAAGGAAGTGGAAAACATGGATTAGAGAACATACACAAGTTGGATCCATCATATTGACCGTACCCGAAAAAAATGTGGAGGGTTGGCATGATAAGTGGTGTGAAGTCTGATGACTGGTACGTATGTATGTATATGTTAACCTCTTTCGCACCGTACGTCGCCAACCGTGCCAATCGTCTGGTGCTCGAGACCAATAACGGGGAGCGGAAGCCAAAGGAGGAAAAATGTGCCCAAGAGTAGCCTCACTGCGGAGATGAAGTGATGAGATCAGCTCGCTTGCAGCTGGTAGGTGGCCTGTTGTTTCGCAGGAACGCATGATGTGGTGATGGCTTGGGGAGACCTTCATCCAGCTGTGGATAGATCATGGCTGCTGCTGATGATGATGATGCACGAGTCATTCATTGATGTTCAGGGCGAGATATGGAAATATTCCACGTCTGTAACATTCCATCCAGAGCGCGTTTTTACTTCCTATTGTGCACTGCAGTTTAAGCAGAGTGAGGAGGGAGATGAATGATTCATTCCATCTTGTGTTGTACTGAGGCTAGTGTTGTACATTTTATTTGCTTTATTAGATGCAAAAAATAAGTATGTTCTCCTGTAACGGTGGTAGTTGCATTCCTGAAGAATACTACGTTGTGGAAAAATCGCGTTATAATAAATTATATATAATAGAGGGTAAAGTGCACTCCACGATAACACGAGAGATGCGCACACAGGCTGAAAAAAGACCGAGGCGTGTGGGTAGCATCTAGAAGCATCCAGCAGCATCCCAATGCCTTGTGCGATGCTACGCCGAAGCAGCCTTACAACCGCTTATTCCTACTCGCGCGACATAATTCTGTTCACTCAATCGCGTTATATCCAATTTGCATCCGTGTTATAAAAAATGTGTGTCCCTAATACATTTATCGCGTTCCATCCAATTCATGTTTTGAAAACACGCAGCGTTATCGGAGGACAGACTGTACTTTATAAAAATTAAATCCATAGAAAGAGATGGGGATTGCGGAAAAACTCAATTGTGATGGCAAAAGTTTAGAAATATTGCAGAAATAAACACATTTTAAAACTACTTTTTGTGGAGAGTTTGCTGCCCTTCTCCCGCACCTCCGATAAGCACGGTTGATGACAAAGGATGGAAAAAGAGTTCAACATACAGTGAGTGTTGCTTTGGTTTGCGATGCATCGATGAATGATATTTTGATTAACGATCCGCCTCCCGTAGGGGTCCCATTGTTTCTATTAACAAAACATTTTCGATTAACGTTATGTGTGTGTGCGATATCACGCGGCCGCATATTTCGGCCAATCGGAGCGCTCCCTAAGTGGACTCGGCAGACCTCAGCCAATCAGCGACGCCCTTTTATGAGAGTCTTGAGAGCAACTGGCTGATCGCTTTTCAATGTTTGATGTGCGTTGCTTGTGGACAAATAGCACTTTTGCATACTAAGTGAGGTTTTTTACTTAAAGGTTAAAGACAGTAAAACCTCGTTATTTCGGTATTTGGTAATTCGTAAATGGGGATAATTCAGCACGGCTGCGCTTTCGGCATATATAGGGTATATTAGTAAGGTATATTAGTAATTCGCCATGAGCCGAATTACCTTACCGAATGGTCCAATTCCGGCATACACGTGGGGCGACGCCACGCATCACGACCAAAACAACGACTCAGTCTGGTGGTCGCGCGCGCGCGGTGAGCGTCAGTGCAGACCTGTCACTTTGGACTTTACCTTGTTTATGCACTCTGTGCAAGCCAACTCTCTCAGAAATGTCGTCTACACCCACATCAAGAGGTAATAGAATAGGACTGAAGTATAAATCTCTTAGTCTGCGAGATAAATCCGAAGTTTATGATATAATTGATGCAGATGTGCCAATGCGTATGGTGTGTGAAGAGTTTGACATAAAATCAAGCACCTTTGACAACATCAAGAAAGGCCGGGAGAAGATAGAAAGCATGCCTTAACCTTGGATGATCCTAGCAGCTCCACAAAGGTACATAAGAGGATCAAGGCTGCACAGTTTGCTGACTTGGATAGTGCAGTGTATAAGTGGTACAAACAGGAGCGTGCAGCTGGCGTCCAAGTCCGTGGTGTGGACATTCAACACGCTGCAGTACAGTACGCCTGGTGCAACATCTGCATATTCAAAGCTTCAACGCAAGTTCTGGCTGGCTGTTCAACTTTCGAAGTCGTCACTGCTTGGGAAACCCCAAAGTTGTTGGAGAGTCTGCAAGTGCTGATCAGGCCATTGTTGATCCCTTGAGGAAGCACCTGGTCGCGATAATTGAAGAATCTCAACTCTGCATGGCTCAGGTATACAACGCTGATGAAACAGGGCAGGAATCACTAGGGAATACTATTGTACATAATTCGGAATATTGGATAATTTGGCAAGGCCAGAGCTCATGTATGTCGAATTAACAGGGATTTACTGTAAGATCAATAACACTAAATTGTTGAAACGTGAACTATGTTTTAAGGTTGAGTGAAAAGGATGAACTTACGATCGTCTTGAAACAAATGAAGCCTTTAACATATATTCCCTATATTCGATTAACTATAATTTCAATTAACGATGGTATTCGTGGAACCAATTAACATCGTTAACCAAGGGACCACTGTGTATACATAGATCCTGACAGAAAGTGGCCTTTCGCAAACACAGTTCCACAGTGAATGTACATCGGTATCGCACTTGGTGAGAACAAAAGATGTTCACCATCACATTAAATCCACTGCACTTGTGGGAAACAGATACTGTAAATATGTCAATATAGTACAGCCCATGTCTAGGCTGCATTACTGCGAGGCCGTGAACTTCGGAGATGGAGCGATGAAATCAGCTCTTGTCCAGGTGGATTACTACATTGCAGGATCATGAGGGATGGCGATGGCTTCGGGGATGTCTTCATCCAGCAGTGGATTTGTCTTGGATGATAATTACCCGTTTAAGACGCAAAGAAACATTCCAGAATGCAATATTTCTTGATTAGGCCACATTTGCTGTACAGTGTTGTGACATGTATTTTTTATTCTGTTGTCATAAAAAAAATACTTTTTAAAAACAATGAAGGTCATGTATTGGAAAAAAGATTTCAGAGTGTGAAGTTGGTACATTTTAAACATTGCAGAAGGCATCGTGGGACCTTTATGCGAGTTTATATAAGAATAGGTGTTACCCTTTTTGCCAATTAAACAAGTGTTTAAGATCACCATTGGTACCTCATTTGCCAGTAAAAAATATGATAATTGGTTTTTTACCCTTTTATCTGGCAACAAAACTGACACCTTTTTTACAAGGAGTCATGTTTGCATAGACCACAATACCTGCAGTCATAATGCAAACAAAAAACATAACTCTGATAATGTATGCAGACAGCTTTCCTTAGAGCCTAGTCTCACATGGGTTGGACCAGATGACGCCAAAAGGCTCACAACTCAAAGACAATGCACCATCAGAGTATGAGAGCTCGGGGTAAGCATTTACACCATTGGTACCTCGGGTGTGGACCAATCAACTTCAAGGACAGTGCATACATTATCAGAGTTATGTTTTTTGTTTGCATTATGACTGCAGGTATTGTCGTCTATGCAAATATGACTCCTTGTACAAAAGGTGTCAGTTTTGTTGCCAGATAAAAGGGTAAAAAAACAATTATCAAGTGTTAAGATGCTTAAACACCAAATAGATTCCATTTTGCAAGGAATCAAGTCTGTATTAACCACACGTACTTGTGGTGAACATGCAAACAAACGTGCTCATAATATATGGGCATTGTCTTTGAAACTGATTGGCCTACACCAGAGACAGCCTTCTTTATAGTCTGACACTGGTGAGACTAGGCCATAACTAATATATTTAATTCAGTGTTAAAAGGAATCTAGTTGTGCCGTTGAATCAAAAAGTGACCGCAAATCGCGACAATGCATCGGACCACACTGAGGGGGGCCATTCTATATACTGTACTCCTTCTGGACAATTTATAAAAATCTCAACGTCATGAAAAAGGTTAATCGCCAAGTGTAAATGCAGATGCCACATTCCTGTTATTTTCCCCTCAACTGTACAATGAGGGACTTTAATTATCCTATTAGCACTGACGTGACGAGATAAAACCAAAAATACATCCGCAACTCTTTCACCGCGTGACGGAAGAAGGCTCTGGCAAATGAAGTCACGGAATTACTTTCTCAAGACCCCTTACACACACCGAGTGGCACGCCTCGTTTAATTTTTTTTTAGTCCTCCAAAAAAATCACTCGCGGCATAAGCCATCGACGCAGAATCGTTTAGTCGTCGGCAGTCGGTTACGCCAAACGCATGCGCCAAACTAGGTTCGGCGTATTACTTTGACACGTGTTGGGAATATTCCCGTGGCAAAACAGGTTACGTGATGGAGAAGTGCGCGACATAGACATGGCAGATGATCGATGCAGATATGATGAGGCCAAAATGGTCGCGCTCTGTCGGTCGTGTGCAGGTTCGGGGTTAGGGCCGACATTGTACTTATGTATGTTGAACTTCTTTCGCACCGTACGTAGCCAACCGTGCTGATTGGGAGTGGTCTCCACGAGTCCGGTGGCCAAGGGGAAGAGAAGACCTATCGTCAAGTAGATGGTGGGAGGCTGTCAGAGCAAGATTGTGGAGGTCGCGCGTCTACTCTGTAGCAGCTGCGGGTTCTGGCATAATGCAGAAAGCGTTGGAAGCGAGGAGTTATGGTAGCCAGTGCCGGATAATTATCCTAGTAGCAAAAGTAGCTACATATGCTACGGGCCCCGCACTTTCAAGGGCCCCGCGCTAAATGATTTCAAGCTATCAATTCCGGTTCAGTGATTCTGCATTTGCTCTATTACTATAGTACTATACTGCCTTAGGTTAGCGATTTGTCGCATAGCAAATTAAAATAAAATTACTTTACTATGCAAGTTAAACATTTGTGTTCTAACATTTATGTCTTTTTCTATTTAGGGCCCCTTTATAACATATGCTACAGGTCCCGCACTAGCTTAATCCGGCACTGGTGGTGGCATCAATGACTTTGGCCATGATGATATCTTGATCTCGAATTTTTCATTTATTGTGTTCTGTATAAGTGGACACTGGTGACGGGCCTGAGCCCATCGATTCACTGCCTCTGAAAGGCCCGTTTTAATCACAGATAACTGCCCACATTTAAACCCAGTGTATCAGCATTGCTGGGTTGGTGCTCTGACATGGCTGAGCCTCATGGTCACATGAAGGACATATGTCCTTTGACATTGGTGACTTCCATTGTTGAGTCCATGCCGGCAATAATTTTGCTTCAAAAACACGTTGATGGCGATGACACAAATTCGCACGTGGTATCATTCCGTGTGCACTGAGCGCGTACGTTGCATGTGTCTCTGTCTGTGCAAAGGGGTGATGGAAGCGCTCAATATTCAAGCAAATAATACGATTCAGGAATCAGATGCCAGACAAGTTAGAGAGTCAGAGGTCAAAGGCTATTGGCGCGCTGCTGACCATTGATCATGCCCCATATACTCCGTCACCCCTGTTTGTAGGTGCACGCATGCATGCGTGTGTGTGCGCGTGTGAATGCAACCTTGGCTCCAACACAGGTGTCTGGTTGCCGCTATGAACCGAGCACATAAAAGAGTGTGATCAAGGCCAACGGAATGTGTGAGCAAGTTCTATATACACGACAGCAGATGCAGTTGTTGGGGGGGGGGGGGGGGTGTTGAACAGCCGGAGGAACAGTTTTAATATCAGAGTGCTTTGTTGTTCATCCAATGGTTTAACATTTATAATGGGACCCGAGTAAATATGAAGCCAATGAGCCTCAGTAACACATTCATGGCTACAATATATTTGAAAGCATGCCCCCCGGCCCCCGCAACGACAAATTATACACCTTAGGGTACATATACATGGAGACATTCTGCAAATATCTCTCTTTAGCGATTATATCAAATACATTATTTTTTTAACCCAAAAACCCTTAGGGGGACACCATTGGCAGTGGACAATGGTTTTTGTTTGCCCTACTTTAAAATGAACAACAATCATAGGCTGATGTTAAAGACGAAGGCCCTTTGAACGATGTTAATTAAAACAATGGTAGGTTCATAATAAAGCTTTGTGGGTTAGATCGCGTAAGTATAAATTTGTCGTAACCCTCCACCACCCGACACAGCCAGTAAGGTTTCGTCACTTCAGCCCACCGGTGTGTTGGAGAGTAAATCCACAATATTTGCAATGACTATGTGTTGTCAATCTGTGCGTAAAAGCGAATCATTTTGTTTCACAAAATTGCAAGATGCAATAGTTTAACTCCGATTATGCCCAATATTGCACGTGTTAAAGCGTGTTAAGCCACCCACAGCGCCACTTGTCCACATCATCAAAACATGTAAGGCTAGGTTCGTGCTTACCTCTCAATACAACACATTCGCATTCAAGATGAGGTGAATTAGTACTGCGCACGATTTTCCTCTAAGAATGCTTTCAAGGCTCAAATTGCTTAAGCCGATGATTCTTCGCAGTCCTAAAATCCCAAAAGTCCAGCGCACAATTGCCTTTGCACCTTCACGTGAACCCAGCGTAAGGCCAAGACGTACTGCCTGATCTGTGTTTCCTTGCTCCGATGCTATTTATGTTTTGTGCTCTCATTACTTATATTCATTTCACGTGGCATGTCCATGTCTATCCTTATTATAAAAGTTAATTCGCGCCTGAAGGTTGTTTCTCTTTATGTCTCGGGAAGGAGTAATTGGCAATACAATACAAGTTGTGAATCTGGAATGAGATCATGCAAGGGTTCATGGGGGTTTCAGCTGTTTTTGGAAGTGTGCCATGGGACTCATCCAAAATTAGGAACTCAAAGAGCACAATGGGTTTAGCAGCATGATTTTGGAAATAATGGGGATCGTGCCTTCTCCAAATTAAAGAAGAACCCCTCTTAAAGACGGTCATTAGTTGCACGAAACCGGTCGGTAAGTGATTTGGTCGTTAAGTGAGCATAGTAATACACGTTAAAGGTTTCATTCGTTCCGATAGCATCGAATGTTACCCCTTTTCACCCAAAAGACAGGTAATAATAGGCTACATTCTGTCCGAAGGTTTTGCAGAAGCAACTGTAGACATTGCATTTTCCCTTTTAGCAAGCAGATACTTATAATATATTCTTTCAAATTATATAAATATATAACAGTGACTCGATCTTCATCGACACTTGATAGTATCTACAGACGCACAGTTACTATCAAGCTGAAGCGCTTGCCAGGTAGTTGTGTGCCATGCGAGGAATTTAATTTGTGAGAAATTGCAGGTTTCAAAGAAACAAAACACAAAGTGCCTCGCGAACGTGGGAAACGTCGACTAAGCGTAGCTGTATGTTTGGGGTGGTGGTGCGGGAGGGGGGGGGGGCGACCAGTGGACTGGGGGGGGGGGGGGTGACCAGTGGTCTTGACTGGGGGGGGGGGGGCGACCAGTGGTCTTGACTGGGGGGGGGGGCGACCAGTGGTCTTGACTGGGGGGGGGGGGGCGACCAGTGGTCTTGACTGGGGGGGGGGGGGGGGTGACCAGTGGTCTTGACGGGGGGGGGGGGGGGCGACCAGTGGTCTTGACTGGGGGGGGGGGGCGACCAGTGGTCTTGACTGGGGGGGGGGGGCGACCAGTGGTCTTGACTGGGGGGGGGGGGGCGACCAGTGGTCTCGACTGGGGGGGGGACCTGCTGCCCCACAGCAGCAGGAGACAGAAGAGAATAATACCCCTTCAGCCATCTTTGAAACTGGACACTAAAAACTATTTTTATTTTGCCAGGTAAGGCCTACGGCCTACTTGAGCTGTATAGCTGTTTTTCAGGAGCGACCTGGCTATCACAAATGATAGCTCAACAAAGTGGCTTATCATCACGTGCTAATGTATCGCAGCCAAATATTCTAAACGCGTGACGTTGATTCTGCTTGTGGAGGGAAAAACGGGAAGACCCGGAAAAATAAATCACTCGACCACAGGGGGAGAGAGAGAGAGAGAGACGCACAAACTCCAAATATGCAGCAGGCGTCAGAGTTGGGATCGAACCCACAAACTTTTATAGACCAGGCGAGGTAGTTAACATCTCCTAGCCACCGTGGCGCCCACTCTTATTTAAAAGAGTGACGATGATGATGAACAACCCTTGACAGACTACAGAATACACTGCCCATCATCGCTATGAAAAATGCCATATCAGCAGGCATAGGCGTGTTCACACTGATCAACCCTTCACTTTTATGACACGTACAAATTAGTTATTACAATACAATTATGGATGTCATAGAAATGAACCGTCAATCTGACCATAAATAATTGTCTCAATTTAGAACTTTTATTTTTCTCCTTTGGTAATTGCAGATTTCTTTTTTAAAATATTAAATAAAGAAAAGGTTTACACCATTGGAACCTCATTTGCCAGTAAAAAATATAATAATTGGGGTTTTACCCTTTTATCTGGCAACAAAACTGACACCTTTTTTACAAGGAGTCATGTTTGCATAGAACACAATACCTGCAGTCATAATGCAAACAAAAAACATAACTCTGATAATGTGGGCACTGTCCCTGAAGTTGATTGGTCCACACCCGATACAGCTTTACTTAGAGCCTAGTCTCACATGGGTTGGACCAGATGACGCCAAAAGGCGCACAACTCAAAGATAATGCACCATCACAGTATGAGAGCTCGGGGTAAGCATTTACACCATTGGAACCTCATTTGCCAGTAAAACATATGATAATTGGTTTTTACCCTTCTATCTGGCAACAAAACTTACTGGCAAATGAGGTTCCAATGGTGTAAATGCTTACCCCGAGCTCTCATACTCTGATGGTGCATTGTCTTTGAGTTGTGCGCCTTTTGGCGTCATCTGGTCCAACCCATGTGAGACTAGGCTCTAAGGAAAGCTGTCTCGGGTGTGGACCAATCAACTTCAAGGACAGTGCACATTATCAGAGTTATGTCTTTTTTGTTTGCATTATGACTGCAGGTATTGCGGTCTATGTAAACATGACTCCTTGTAAAAAAGGTGTCAGTTTTGTTGCCAGATAGAAGGGTAAAAAAAACAATTATCACAGAAAAAGTTATTACGCCTCAAATTTACCCATTGTGTTTCACGTGCAGTTAAAACAAATTGCAGAGGTGTTGTACCTTCAGCATCATTATTCTTGTTGTGAAATACGCCACGCTTTGAGATATTGTTTTGCCATCTGTGTGTCTGGTTTTCGAGGTTAGTTTATAATAAATGTTTTTTTTGGGTTAGATCGCGTAAGTGTAAATGTGTCGTTAACCGGTGATTGCAACAATTAATATTCTTTGGATCTTTCGGTAAAGTCACGTAGATAGAACAAATAAAAGTAAATAAAAAGTAAAAACTACGACGTTTCGATCGCAACACAAGCCATCGCTTGTGTTGTTTACGCGACCTAACCTCAACAAACAAACAAAACTTTTATTATGAATAATATTGGTCGCGAAAGCCAACGTGTCAGACTTAGTTCAAATGTATTACTGGTAGTAACCTCCTGGTTACACCAGCCCACGGGGGATTATTCTCTGTCGTGCATTCCAAATATGGGAGCGGTGGGTGGGGCTGGTGGAGAGGGAATGGTGGGGAGGGTGGGGAGGGGCTGCGTGGGGAGGGGCTGGGTGGGGAGGGTGGGGAGGGGCTGCGTGGGGAGGGGCTGGGTGGGGAGGGTGGGGAGGGGCTGGGTAGGGAGGGGCTGGGTGGGGGGCGGGAGGGGTGGGGCTGGGTGAGAAGGGGCTGGTCACCCCGTGGTGCCCTTAAAAAACTCAACGTTTTACAGGTAGGAACAACAGGTTCCACACTGCCCACCAGGGATTATTTGTCTGTCGTGCATCGGAATGCAGCCTACCCATGCACCCCCCCCCACCGACCGCCGAGCAGGGCCACGATAGGTTGAGGATGTCTGGGAGGGTGGGGGGAAGGTAAACACGCCCACTCATTCTTAATTTTAGAACTTTCGTGACTGCAGGAATTATTATTTGTTTCTTTCGGTTAAGTCACGTCTAAAGATAAAATAATAAATTAAATTAAATAATAGAATACGACGTTTCGATTGCAACACAAGCAATCATCATCAGGTATAATGAAATAGCGACATAAAATCTAACCAGAAAACTATAGACAGACATATTAGCAGACAGATATCACCAAGATACATAGCGAGAGCAACACAGGTAACAGAGAGGGGTGATCGTCTCTGTGTGGTGGCCTTAAATAGACAGAGGGGGGGCGGAGGCAGAGAGAGGGAGGAGGGTTAGAGAAAAAATTAGCATATCAATGAGTGGTCAACAGACGTGGTGCTGCGAATGCGATGGCACGGCAAGCAAGCCTGAAAATGAGGAGGACACACTAAAATTAAATAACCTAGTAAAATATCGAAATGTAATGTAATACAACACAGAGGGTCGGTCAACACACAATTAACGCATAGCCTGGTTGATTACGTATTTCAAAGATTGCTAAGTTAGAATTTAAGTGTGAACAATCTAAAGAGAGGACACAGGCAGAGAAAACAAGTCGCCAGAGAGAGAGAAAAAAGATAAGCTTAAAACTTCCCCGTAGAAGTGGTTCAATCTTAATTTTAGAACTTTCGTGACTGCAGGAATTATTATTTGTTTCTTTCGGTTAAGTCACGTCTAAAGATAAAATAATAAATTAAATTAAATAATAGAATACGACGTTTCGATTGCAACACAAGCAATCATCATCAGGTATAATGAAATAGCGACATAAAATCTAACCAGAAAACTATAGACAGACATATTAGCAGACAGATATCACCACGCCCACTCATCCAACTTCCCCCCCAAACGCCGAGCGGGGCCGCCATTGGTACAGGTGGGGTGTAAACACGCCCACTCATGCAATCCCCTCCCCACCGAACACCGAGGAACGCCGCGATTGGTTGACGATGTCGGGGAGGGTGGGGGGAAGGGTGAACATGCCCACTCATCCAACTGCCCCCCCCCCCTGAACGTCGCGCTGAGTTTGTGTGTGAGTCTGAGAGTGTGAGTGTGTGAGTCTGAGAGTGAGTGTGTGAGTCTGAGAGTGTGAGAGTGAGTGTATGTGTGTGTGAGTCTGAGAGTGTGAGAGTGAGTGTATGCGTGTGAGTCTGAAAGTGTGAGGGTGAGTGTGTGTGTGAGTCTGAGAGTGTGAGAGTGAGTGTGTGTGAGTCTGAGAGTGTGAGTGTGTGAGAGTGAGTGTGTGTGTGTGTTTCTGAGAGTGAGTGTATGTGTGTGTGAGTCTTGAGAGTGTGAGAGTGAGTGTGTGTGTGAGTCTGAGAGTGTGAGAGTGAGTGTATGTGTGTGAGTCTGAGAGTAAGTGTGTGTGTGTGAGTCTGAGAGTGTGAGAGTGAGTGTGTGTGTGACTCTGAGAGTGAGTGTGTGTGTGAGTTTGAGAGTGAGTGTGTGTGTGTGTGAGTCTGAGAGCGTGAGTGTGTGTGAGTCTGAGAGTGTGAGAGTGAGTGTGTGTGAGTCTGAGAGTGTGAGAGTGAGTGTGTGTGAGTCTGAGAGTGTGAGTGTGTGAGAGTGAGTGTGTGTGTGTGTTTCTGAGAGTGTGAGAGTGAGTGTATGTGTGTGAGTCTTGAGAGTGTGAGAGTGACTGTGTGTGTGAGTCTGAGAGTGTGAGAGTGAGTGTATGTGTGTGAGTCTGAGAGTGAGTGTGTGTGTGTGAGTCTGAGAGTGTGAGAGTGAGTGTGTGTGTGTGAGTCTGAGAGTGACTGTGTGTGTGAGTCTGAGAGTGTGAGAGTGAGTGTATGTGTGTGAGTCTGAGAGTGAGTGTGTGTGTGTGAGTCTGAGAGTGTGAGAGTGAGTGTGTGTGTGTGAGTCTGAGAGTGTGAGAGTGAGTGTGTGTGTGAGAGTCTGAGAGTGTGAGTGTGTGTGTGTGAGGCTGAGAGTGTGAGAGTGAGTGTGTGAGTTTGAGAGTGTGACAGTGAGTGTGTGTGTGAGAGTCTGAGAGTGTGAGTGTGTGTGTGAGGCTGAGAGTGTGAGAGGGAGTGTGTGAGTTTGAGAGTGTGAGAGTGAGTGTGTGTGTGTGAGGCCGAGAGTGTGAGGGTGAGTGTGTGAGTCTGAGAGTGAGTGTGTGAGTCTGAGAGTGTGAGAGTGAGTGTATGTGTGTGTGAGTCTGAGAGTGTGAGAGTGAGTGTATGTGTGTGAGTCTGAAAGTGTGAGTGTGGGTGTGAGTCTGAGAGTGTGAGAGTGAGTGTGTGTGTGTGACTGAGAGTGAGTGTTTTTATGAGTCTGAGAGTGAGTGTGTGTGTGAGAGTCTGAGAGGGTGAGTGTGTGTGTGTGAGGCTGAGAGTGTGAGAGGGAGTGTGTGAGTTTGAGAGTGTGAGAGTGAGTGTGTGTGTGTGAGGCCGAGAGTGTGAGGGTGAGTGTGTGAGTCTGAGAGTGAGTGTGTGAGTCTGAGAGTGTGAGAGTGAGTGTATGTGTGTGTGAGTCTGAGAGTGTGAGAGTGAGTGTGTGTGTGTGAGTCTGAGAGTGTGAGAGTGAGTGTGTGAGTCTGAGAGTGAGTGTGTGTGTGTGAGTCTGAGAGTGTGAGAGTGAGTGTGTGTTTGTGAGTCTGAGAGTGTGAGAGTGAGTGTGTGTGTGTGTGACTGAGAGTGAGTGTGTGTGTGAGTCTGAGAGTGAGTGTGTATGTGTGTGAGTCTGAGAGTGAGTGTGTGAGTCTGAGAGTGTGAGAGTGAGTGTATGTGTGTGAGTCTGAAAGTGTGAGGGTGAGTGTGTGTGTGAGTCTGAGAGTGTGAGAGTGAGTGTGTGTGAGTCTGAGAGTGTGAGTGTGTGAGAGTGAGTGTATGTGTGTTTCTGAGAGTGTGAGAGTGAGTGTGAGTCTTGAGAGTGTGAGAGTGAGTGTGTGTGTGAGTCTGAGAATGTGAGGGTGAGTGTGTGTGTGTGACTCTGAGAGTGAGTGTGTGTGTGAGTCTGAGAGTGAGTGTGTGTGTGTGACTCTGAGAGTGAGTGTGTGTGTGTGTGACTCTGAGAGTGAGTGTGTGTGTGAGTCTGAGAGTGAGTGTGTGTGTGTGAGTCTGAGAGTGTGAGAGTGAGTGTGTGTGTGTGAGTCTGAGAGTGTGAGAGTGAGTGCGTGTGTGTGAGTCTGAGATTGTGAGAGTGAGTGTGTGTGACTCTTAGTTACCTAGAGTGTTATACAGGTAGGAACAACAGGTTCCACACTGCCCACCAGGGATTATTTGTCTGTCTGTCGTGCATATCCGGAATTCCGCCCACCCATGCACCTCCCCACCGAACACCGAGCTACGCCGCGATTGGTTGACGATGTCGGGGAGGGTGGGGGGGAAGGGTCAACATGCCCACTCATCCAACTGCCTCCCCCCCGAACGCCGCGCTGTCCAACCAAGTTCCTACCTGCCCACTCCGAAGGAACGTTTAACCTACTCACGCCGGCTTGTGCCCGCCCTCACAGTCGGGCATATTTGCGGAATACACCACGCCGCCGTTGACCCTGGCCATTGACCGAGCAACCCAACGTTCCTACCAGCTCCCTCCGCAGGAATGTGTTTCATTTGTTACACAGACCGTCCCGCTCAGCCAGTTTCCCGGCTATTTTACAAGGGAGGTCCGTGCTGCGTGAACACGGCAGCAGAAGCAACGAAAAACAAAACGAAAACATCAACCTTTGCAGATAACGAGTACACGGGGTACTCAAGCATATTACACAACCAACGAAAACTGGGTGTTTAATGGTTAGGCCTGTGTTAATACTCTGGGCATCTTCAACAAGTGGCCGGGAAAACCAACGCGCTGCATTTTCTGGCACTACAGTACTGCGTTTCACGTCTGCTGTAGGGGGCTTCAGATGTAAAATATAATGCCTCACTTTGTGTTTCTCATGGAGACTAGGTTCATTGTTTTTAACTGCCGCTCCAGGGGATCGTATCTAAAGAGTGACCTCTGCATTGCAGGTCCAGCCTGCTGACCATTGCACCGTGGCAGCCTCTCAATCACGAAACGGAGATTGCACATTCTTAATTGTTATTTTGTCAAATAAAATGCTTAGTAAGTGTGGGGCACACGTCTGCATTCACTCACATGTGTACAACACTTCAAATAGCCCTCTTGTGGGTAATTCAAAAGTTTAGAGTGTACGCAGCCCAACTCCCAAGTCGGCTAAACCCTGCGCCGACAGAATAACCCAACACACCATCCCCATGTTTACAGCTAATTTGCACACCCATGCCTAAGCCTCCTCGCCTTACACTGCAAGAGGATATTTATAGGGAGCACAGAGGGATGGCAACAGGTGGTTATTGCTTGCGTGTGTGTGCTCGTGTGTGTGGGGGACAGAGACGGTAGAGTGGCGGTTAGCGCGCTGCGCTACGAACCCGGCGACCCGAGTTCGATTCCCGCTCACGGCCAACGCCAGTGACGATTATCTGAACCGGTCCTGGGCCTCCCGGAGGTCGACTCAGCCTCAAAATCAGTGCCTGCTGTGATGTGTAAACATCGCCACTGGGGAGACAAAGGCGGCCGGGCGTGGCTTTGGCCACCCACCCCCCCTCGTGTACCGTGCAGGCCCTACATAGGTGTTCGCTAACAGCACTTGCCCCAACAGTTTGTTAAGGCTATACGGGGGAGCTTTGTCTTTCGGACAAAGACGGGGTTAGACCCTTCTGTCCCTGCATGCAGCAGCAGCGCACCCCGTAACTTGGTTTGCATCCTGGAAAAGTCCCCATTTTTAAAATCGTACACTCTTCCGGGACATAATGAAGAGTAACTCAGCCCATGTAACACAAGGGGGTTGGAAACAGCTCGGCTTGCCACTTTTCCAACAGACCAGACGCATTTTCTCATAGTCAGCCTATGTCTGTGAAAAACCGTGCAAGTGTTCTGTCATAGAGAGCCTAGGTGGAGCTGTATATATAAAACACTTTTTTATTTTACCAGGTTAGGGTCCATTGAACTATGCAGCTCTTTTTACTGAAGTGACCCGGCTGTCACAAATGAAGGCTCAACGAAGCGGCTTATCATCAGATGGCCATTTGTCGCAGCCAAATACTCTAAACGCGTGATGTTGATTCTAAATTATGGAGGGAATAATGGGAGGACCCGGAGAATAATCCAAACAACCACGGGGAGAGAGAGACACGCAAACTCCAAATATACAGCACCAGGCGTCAGGTTCGGGATCGAATCCACGACCTCCTGTCTACCAGGCGAGGCAGTTAACAATCTCGTCAGTGCTATGAATCCAGTGGCCGAAGTTTTGATTCCCAGCCATGTCTAACATCGGCGGCGAGTGACATCTGAACCGGTCTAGGGTCCCCCCTAGGCCTTCACCAGCCTGCGCTGACAGAGGTGATTCATTATGGTCAGGCAGTCACCACGTGCAGGGGCGGCCTGTCAATGTAGGCGTCCTAGGCGGTCGCCTCGGACGCCAAGTTAAGTGGGGACGGAAAAATTCGAGGGAAAAAAAACAAATAAAATGACGAAGATGTCATTTTTTTCAATTCCCTGTGCGCGCACAGAGGGAATATGAATTATAATTCGTTTCTCAAACTTTCTGAGAATCTACTGGTTAGAGAGGCGGACGGACAACCCGAATAATTTTTCCTCTTGTTTAAAAAAAATCCGCTTAAAAAACATTAAACGCAAAATAGGGGCGCAAAGTTTCCCATTTTACCAAAAAAGACCTCATGCCGAGATCTGCCCTTGGGGGTTGGGGGCGCCGGTTGCGTGATTCGCCCTCGGGCGCTGCCTGTGGCTGCGAGGAAGTGCGAGC
Source organism: Lampetra planeri (assembly GCF_965212315.1). Taxonomy (NCBI): domain Eukaryota; kingdom Metazoa; phylum Chordata; class Hyperoartia; order Petromyzontiformes; family Petromyzontidae; genus Lampetra; species Lampetra planeri. The sequence goes on from NC_136127.1 coordinate 2,334,055, forward strand.
GGCTCGTCTCGGGTCGCCCCTGCCCACGTGACAGACACGGCCACACGGGGAAGATTTCATTCAGCAGCGAATTGACAAAGGGCTGTCAATAGTTAATTATTATTATTTTACTGGATGGTATATTATGAGACCACCTTTGACTGCACTACCGTTGGGAAAATAAAACAATATTCGCAGGTCTACTAATATAACCAAAATATTTAACTCGTATGTTTTTGTATTGCAGATGCTGTACCTCTCTATGATGTATGCACATTTTCAATGTTTATATAAATTCTGTTCTCTAATGATACACCAAATACAGTACAGGCATTCATTGATAAGGAAGACATAATCATGATCGTGAGGGCTAAACAGTGAATTTAGAAAATCTTAGCATTTGTCTGAAACGGTTATTTCAAGAGGAAATGCAATTCATGGGACCTCCTTTGCCAGTACCAAAATATGATAATAAGTTTTCCCCTTTTTTCTGGCAACAAACAGGTGTTAAGATGTTAAAACATCAAACTGAAACCTTTTACAAGGAATCATGTCTGCATTAACCACAATACTTGTGGTCAGAATGCAAACAAAAAATGTACTCTGATAATATATGCATTGTCTTTGAAACTGATTGGTCCACACCAGAGACAGCTTTCTTTGGAGCCTCGTCTCAAACAGTGTTAGACGCCAAAAGGCTTTTTGGCGTCCTCTGGTCTAACACCGTTTGAGACGAGGCTCAAAAGAAAACTGTCTCTGGTGTGGACCAATCAGTTTCAAAGACAATGCATATATTATCGGAGTACGTTGACAAGGGCATAATTAGATTGTGTACATCTTAGTCATGAAATAAGAATACGTATTTGCCTAACAACTAATTATTGAAGAATGTCGAAGAGAAGCGGAAAAGACAGGATGGTGACATCATAAATTAATGTCACGCGCTAAATTTCCTTTGCTATTCCCCGTGACTCTGAGCTGATTAACGTTGCTTATGTTCTAAACTTTAAGAACGGAGCCAGGAGTAAGTCATTTTAAGGATAATAATTAAACCGCAAAGCAATACTTCTGCCCAAATCCGTGAAAGCTCACATCGTGTGCTCTCATCGCCACATGAAGCGGAAAGGAACAATTCCACGCATTCACAAATTTGTATCAGCGCAGGATCCAGATTGTGTTGACTAAAATCATGCCCAGTACGTGCTCATGTGTGCCTGTAAAAGCAAGGGCTTGAAATTTACACTCACGAGCGCTACATTCTATACATCAGCGTTCTGGACGTGCTGCGGCTTACACTCATCACCGAAGCGTCTCATATAATGCGTTACACGATACATTCCAGAGCCCTACATTTTATATAATACGATCATCGATTATATAATACGATAATCGATAATAAAGTATCCTACTTAAAAAAGTGACTGTATTTACTGTACCGTACTTACCGCTCCAATCTCGAAGACTCTGCATAGGGTTATGTATATGCGTGCAGTATTTTTATTGTTTAAGTTGTATGTGGTGTATAATCTACTGTATATTATATTTAACACAGAAATCAAGAATAGCTACTTTTTTTGACAAGCACGTGGTGCCGATAGACGGACTTTGTTGCGGGTAATGTCTTAAGAAGCCAGGTAATTGATCAGAATATTAATTTATATTGGAGGAATCCAATGTGCGAAAAAGCTCTTTTTCACAAACGTCCAGCCGGGGCGGGTAAGAATGTTACAACAACAAACAATACAAACACATGATAGTAGTGCAAATCAGAAGAAAGGTAAAAAAAAAGACGCAATCACATAAAACTAAACCATCCCCATCCTACCAAGCCCAGGGTTATGACACCGCCGGCACTCACAGGGAGTTTCGCCACAGGCGTGGGCTGTGGTTGTTGGGTTGGACGCCCTTTTCACGACGATACGTTTCTGTACTTGGTCACGTGTCTGACGGTCAACGTGCGAACGAGAGCCGTTTGTATTGAGGAGGAGGAAGAAGAAGGGGAAGAAAGGAGAGGGAGCCATCTTCTGACGTCTACGTCAAGGGGAAAGTTTGTGTGCTGACCTCAGGGTCTCAACGCTGTGAGGGCCACGAAAGGAGAAGCTCCAATTACCCACTCACTTTTCCAACGCTGTACCATTTCATCCACATCTGTTTTATAAGGTGGCACTCATTACACGCAAAGTGCGTGCCACGAAGGGACCACAATACCTTGCCGACCTCGTCCAGGAGCTATAAACCATCACGCGAACTCCGGTCACCCTCGCAGCAGCAGCAGCGGCTTTTGGCTCAACCATCGAACAAAGACGGTGGTCGTCTGGAACGCTCTTCCTTCCGATATTAGGAAGCCACTGGAGCAATGCACTTTTAAATCATCCAGATTGAAAACTCATCTCTTCAGAACAGATTTTTCTGTGTAGATTGTTGTCTTCCCCCCGCACCTCTGATTAGCGCGGTTGACTATGTACGGTGTGAAAGAAGTTCAACATACATACATATAGTTCCCACAGTACCATTCATATTCATCCTCCCCTCCCTCCTGCCATTTTTCTTTAATTTTAAAGCTCCAAAACCCTGCTTGTGCATCTGTGTTATCTGTAAGAGTAATGGATACTTCAAGTTTTCAAAAAAGGAGAAAGATTTACATTCAACGTAATGCTTAAAGCAAAAAGTGTTTCAAAACAATGGCACTAAAAGCACTCGGATACAGTAATATAATTCAGCACAATGTGTAAAGTTGATGTAATGTCATTCATTTTAATGTAGGTTTAGGTTAAGATCCACTGTTGTTGAATATAAACATTCGACTGTGCTCTGCTTAAAAAAAGTATCACATTTTTTATTAAATAAATTTCACCACATTTTATTTCACGACATTGGTGATTCTCACGGCGGTCTCTTCCGTTGTAAAACATTACTGACAGCACGACAACCAGAAGGTTTATAACGTTTGCTTTAATGTCGCAAATCCACGTGAAGACACATTTATGGCATTTCAAGATGCTGCAAATGTCCACATGAAAGCGAGCGCTGGGAATGCTTTAGCAATCAAATCAGGGCCTTCGGAGGAAGGAATCCCCACCTCAAAAAACCGATGAATTCACTTTAAAATATCTTAATTTTATTGTTTTGCTATAAATAAAGGGCCATTGCCTTAGACATTACTTATTTTATATTTTTGTTTTCCCTCAAACGCCAGCACTATTGAGAAACGTGTCGAGTTAATTTAGTTTGTTTATGTTTGTGTTTTTGTTTACATTTGTGATCGCGCACCACTGCCAATACAGCACCAGCATCACCACCAACCACACAGTCTCATTCAAAAGATCTCGAACTTTTGCCACGTGTAGTTTAAGCATTGTGTCAATATTTTTGAGTGAAAACGTGGGAGTTTCTCAGGGGGTTTACTGCCTGAAAATCGAATCCCTCTAACAGAATTCGACCCGTAATGGGTTTTTTCTTCTACAGGCATTCCAGAGCCCCCTATGCTGTGAGCTCCCATGGCCTATCTGTATCACAGTGCTATAGTTTTACACTTTCATATCTTCCCGTGAAGTGTCCACTCCAAATTCCCAAATAGGAGGCCCAAAAGGGCGGAGAGGTCGTAGGAGTGCAGGCAATGAGCGTCATACCAGGTGACTGACCATTAGATGTCTATAATAGTTTATTTTATTAGATCGTGTAAATATAAATGTGTTGTTAAACCCGCCACCACCCGACAGCCAATTAGTAAGGTTTGTCACGTTAACAAAACATTCCAATTCGTTACTAATACAGCACACCGGTGTGTTGGAGAGTAAACCCACAACATTTACTCGAATGGTAAATGCTGTGGGTTGTGTCGGGTAGTGGTAGGTTTAACAACATATTTATATTTACTCGATCTAACCCAAAACACCTCTATTATGGATAATATTGATGTCTAACCTTGATTTGAAGCTTTCGTGACTGCAGGAATCCATTCTCTTTGGTTCTTTCGGTAAATTCACGTAGGTAGAAAAATAATAGATCACGACGTTTCGATCGCAACACAAGAAATCGTCATCAGGTGGGACAACCAGCAGTTTTTGTTTGCTGTGGTTGTCCCACCTGATGACGATTGCTTGTATTGCGATCGAAACGTGGTGATCTATTATTTTTCTACCTACGTGACTTTACCGAAAGAACCAAAGAGTATTAGATGTCTACTCGAAATCAATCTTCCCCAGGCTTCTGAAAACAAACTTACGGGGTAGGTGACATTAACTCGCTCTGTTATGGGTTCGCTCCCGATACACACAAGCCTTGCATGACCACACGGCTAAATGCAGCAATAGCAGCATCAGTTCACCGCGCATACTGCGGCGTGGTTTCGCACGCACCACGCCTCGGTATTCACGGTGAACCGATCTGGACACGGAGGCCTTCGCAAACCTTTCAGCCCAGTGGTGAGCTTCGTGGCAGAACAGTGAGGATTATTTTTAAAGCGTGACCGTTTCACTTGCTTACAAGGCTTCCCCAACTGCTGCTTAAAATAAATGCTGCTTTGGCAAGGATCATATTTAAGAGCGTACATTTTACATCCCGAGTACATATGTAAGTACGTACGTTCAACTTCGTTCGCACCGTGCACAACCAACCGTGCTAATCGGAGGTGCGGGGGCAACGACAACAAACTAAACTTAAAAGTCAAAGTTTCCCCATTCGAACATACGGGCTTCACGCCCTTAATTGGACGGCATTTGGATCCCAGGCACTTGAGAAGACTCCCCACTCGCGGCACCTTTCTTGACATTTCCTTAACACCCTTCACCTTGCATTTAATTGCCTGCGAGAACCTCCTTCAATCTCCCTGGGCCGGTAAAAAAAAAACCACACACACCCAGCACCATGACATCAGCCTCTCAGACAGATCACCCACGATCATCATCATCAGCGTCATTCCCCAATATCATCATCATCATCTCCATCACCATCATCATCAAAGCCACAGCCTCGAACTCGGTTGCAACATCAGGACCAACTGGTAAATCGATTTTGCAAAGTCAAAACAAGTCACCTAATTAATAACATAATTACTATTAACATTAATAATGAAACTTCATACCTCATCATCAACATCTAGGGTGGGTATCTAGGGCAGCAACTGTGCAGGATGGAGAGATGAAATCATACTACTTAACACGTAGTAGGCTTTCACGAGCAATAGGCATAATAAAGTTTTTGGGTTAAATTGCGTAAGTATAAATGTGTCTATGTGTCTATATTCTTTGTGTCTTTCGGTAAAGTCACGTTAGATAGGTTCAAAGAAAATAACAAAAAACAACGACGTTTCGATCGCACTGCAAGCGGTCGTCAACATGAGCGCTTTTGTTATTTTCTTTTAACCTATCTACGTGACTTTACCGAAAGACCAAAAAAATATGAATTCCTGCAGTCACGAAACCTTTAAGTCAAGATATAAATGTGTTGTTAACCCACCTCCACCCGGCACAGCCATTTAGTAAGGTTTGTCAAGTGAACAAAACGTGCCAGTTAGTTAGTACTTCAGCATACCGGTGTGTTGGAGAGTACATTCACAATGTTTACAATTTGTGTTCGACGTTCCGCTGGTGATTACAGCCAGCACCATCAGGCGATTTTCCAGAATTGTGAAGAAGTCTTCCTGTTTCTAAATAGAGCAAGGTGATGTCATCACTGTGCGCCTACAAGTGTAAAATATCCCAGGGGGGTATATTGTATCATATAAATTATCATGGATTGTTAACCTAAAAATATGCAGTACATATCACCGGTTGGGTTATTCACAGTTAAATATACGATGACAAGAACATGCATGTAATTAAATGGTTAATTACTTAATAATACGCCTCCAGGCCGCACTAAACCTGTAGCTGTCAGAGCGGTGAAAATTATTTGTACTTCTCTGAATTTCAATGGATTCTCGAATTAGTCTCGGCCAGTAGTAATTAGTTTTACACAAAACACCAACGTTATCAAGATCAATTGGATGTCCTTGTTGACAAGCATTTTCTGCAAGCGACAAGAGTTGTGTTTGTATTTGATATGTATTTGGTCTTCTTTTAATCTTGTGCGAATCTTTCATCCCATCTGATCAATATAGTATTGGCCACAGAAGCAAGTAATCGGTACACACCTTCTGTTGATAGCTTCGGAAGTTCATGTTTGGGTTAACGACACAATTATCCATAATACAGGTTTTTTTTTTTGGGTTAGATCGCGTAAATATATAAATGCGTCGTTAATCCCGCCACCACCCGACACAGCCAATTAGTAAGGTTTGTCACGTAAACAGAACGTGCCAATTCGTTACTCACATTTACAATCTAAGTACGAAGTTTCGCCAGTAATTGCAACTAGCTTCATCAGGAAACAGCCAGATTTGTGGAGAAATCCTCCTTTTCGTTCCTTAAATAGAGGGGTAGATGTGATGGTATCACTTGTGAGCAGTTCTTGAGCGATGTGGGGGGGGGGGAGAATTAATGATTGCATATTATTATATTTATGTGACCGAAGACAAAAACCTTTAATATGAATAAATCATATTTCGATTTAAAGCTTTCGTGACTGCAGGGATTCATCTTATTGGTTCTTCTGGTAAAGTCACGTAGAAGGAAAATAATAAAATAAAAAGAAAACATAATAAAATAAAATAAAAATAAAATTATGGTTTATTTTTATTATTTTATTATTTCCTTTCTACGTGACTTTACCGAAAGAACCAAGAAGATGAATAAATCATACTACATTAGAACAAAAAGGTTTGCTGGCTGGCTTCCTGCCTGGATTCCCGGCTAACTGGCACGCAAGTGTCCGTGCGCAGTAGTGACGTCACTGAGCATATCTGCGTGATGACGTTACCAGCAATCAGAAAAAAATGGCGAGATGTTAACTACCTCGCCTGGTATGGAAGAAGTCATGTGTTTAATCCTGACCCTGACGCCTGCTGTATATTTGCAGTCTGCATGTCTCTCTCCCCGTGGCAACATGGATTTTTCTGGGTCCTCCGTTCTTTCCCCATCCACATTTAGAAACATGCGAGTAGAGTGTTTTGCTGCTATAAATGTCCACGTGATAAGCCACTTCGTTGGGCTGTCATTTGTGATGGCCAGAGCTACACAGCTCAGTGGGCCCTACCTGCTTAAACATATATATTGTTTAGGTCGTATCGGTTTGGGACCGTCCATAAATGACGCCACGCGATTTTTTACGATTTTTGACCCCCCCCCCCTAGTCACACGGCGTCACAAAAAGTCAGACCCCCCCTCAAAAATGACGTCACAAAGCTCTGCCCCCCCCCCCCCCCCCAAACATAAAACATGCTTCAAATCGCTTTAAACTATCGTCATTGTAGTGCGTATTTAATGTGGCGCTGCACTCTGATGTTGTAGGAGAAAACATTTATTAAAAGTATTTTTAATTAAGTAGAACGTGCTGTCTATATTTACTTAAAGTTGCGCATTTTGATGTGACGTCACATTTCTCAACCCCCACCCCCTCCTTCGTCACACATCGTCACAAATGTCTGATCCCCCCCCCCCCCTAGGTGCGTGACGTCAATTATGGACGGCCCCTTTACCAAATTTCGTGCTGGTCAGTAGGGGCTGCTGGAGGCTGCGGGGAGGATAGTCATTGGAGCATAGAATTACACTTAGACTGCGCTTAGCGCTCCAGTTACATTCCTGGAGAAGTGATTGTGCTGGTGTATGTATAGGTATCTCTCGATTTACGAAGAGATGCGTTATTCAAATAAACGGCCGGAAAAAAAAATGTCGTGAATCGGAATGGTTTTTACCATTAATTGAATTGCTAAAAATCAGGGATGTGTTTCGGACACATCGCGAAAAAATAAATAAACACCTAAATCACTATTTCAGAATTAGTTTCACCCTTTATGACAATAAAAAAAGGTGTTAAGATGTTAAAGCACCAAACAGAAACCTTTTTTGCAAGGAATCATGTCTGCATTAACCACGCATATTTGTGGTGAACTTGCAAACAAAAACATGCTCTGGGAGACGGGGTTGGAGACAAGGTTGTAGACGAGGTTGGAGACGAGGTGGGAGACGAGGTTGGATACGAGGTTGGAGACAGGGTGGGAGATGAGGTGGAAGACGAGGTTGGAGACAGGGTAGGAGACAGGGTGGGAGGCGAGGTTGAGACGTGGTGAGAGATGAGGTGGAAGACGAGGTTGGAGACAGGGTGGAAGACGAGGTTGGAGACAGGGTGGGAGACAGGGTGGGAGGCGAGGTTGGAGATGGGGTGAGAGATGAGGTGGGAGGCGAGGTGGGAGACAGGGTGGGAGGCGAGGTTGGAGATGGGGTGAGAGATGAGGTGGGAGGCGAGGTTGGAGACGGGGTTGGAGGAGCGACTGCTCTCCCAGAACCTCTGTGATCTGAGTGATGCCCTCAAGAAAATTTGTTTTCGCCTGATGAAGCTGGTTGTAATCACCAGAGAAACCTCGTACTGTACTCAACTGTAAATGTTATGGGTTTACTCGCCATCACACCGATGTGCTGAAATTCTAGCTAAATTGCACGTTATGTTCACGTGACAAACCTTACTCATTTTCTGTGTCCAGTGGTGGCGGTTTAAAGACACATATATATACGCGATCTAACCCAAACACCTTTATTATGAAGTGTCCTTTAGGTGGAGCGCAAAACGCTATCTTAGCCTCGTGAGTTATTTATCTAGCGAAACAAATACTCTACTGTAATAACATTGAGATTAACAAAAACATTATTTTTTAAACGTTCCGCCGTAAGACTACGTAGAGTATAGCCCGCCAGTCTGCAGCTGCGCCTAGAGCAACGCTCTTGACTTTTTCGTTCATTTTCTTCAAATCTTGAAACATTTTCGCCTTTCGCTATGTCTGAGAAGAGGAAAAGAACTTAAGCATTTCTAAACCTAAGTGTTTGTTTTTATTTAATGTTTGTAAAAAGTTGTGTTAAGTTACAATAAATATTTGTTAGGTTTATTTTCATTTATTTTAGTGGTAAATTTTGGCATTTTTATGGTATGTAAATGATTTTCCAGAAACGGAACCCCAATATACAAAATTGCACCCTATGGGATATAAGGGTTCTACTTACGACAGCTCAACTTCTGGCTGCTACCTAGGAACCAATTAGGTGGTAGGTGCGGGAGTCGCCTGTACTCGTGACCACAAATCGTGATTCATCGATTCGCTGCTCGCCAGAGATGTTTCTGCCACTGCCCTCTGCTGTCCCACACAGTGGGAGCGTAGCTTCGGGGCAGCCTCAAGCAACGCCCATCACCCATGCTAGTTCCTCTGGCAGGCTCAATATACCAACCCTGCATTGCTTCTGAGACCTGAGCAGATGGATGGGAGCAGGTTCCGTGCGATTTGGTCACAGGCAACGACTTTCTTTCCTCGTTATGGCGGACAGTGACCACGTATTATCGCAGCACGTTCAGTTACCACCTTTTGCCACAAGTACGTGTGGTTAATGTAGACGCTGTTCCTTGTAAAACAAAATGTATATATATATTTGGTGTTTGAACATCTAAACACAACTACTGTTTTATTGCCAGGAATGGTAAAACCTGTGCATATTTTTCATACTTTGATTTGATACTGGCAAAAAAGGTCCAATAGACATTGTGGCCACGCGGTGTGCTCTTTCCCAATTAACAGAACAGCAGCAAGAAAATGGTTAATTGGTAAATTAAACCGTAGAAAAGCTTTTATTGTAAAAATAAATTAGCACTGACGTAGCAAGTCACAAACGAAACAAATTGGCTCAGGGCTTTTGAGCAGTAGATGAGGTGCCCATTCCACGCTGTCGTTGTTGGGTGTGAAGACGCTTTTAATTCACTAAAAAACTTGTCTCTCTTTAAGTGGTGGCTTGCGATGCCCTATTTGGCCCCACTTGCTGTCTGTCACCTTTGATTGCGTGGCGTGCGGTCTGTGTGGACTGGAAACGGACAAAAAGCCCCCGAAGGAGAGAAAATACATCTCCTTAAACCGCAAATCAGAAACCCCCTACAGGCGTAATGATTTTGTATGGGCGTTTAAGACAAAGTAAATATTGACTCGTGGAATGGATGCGTTTAAGTTTTTTTTGGTAAAATGTAGTCCAACCATATAGTAGAGCAGTATATTATCATATGTTTATAAAGATCAGAGCTATATGTTTCTACGTGTTTTCTTGCAGCAGTGAGATTTATTTTTTATCATATAGTATTTACACATCACAGCTCATTTGTCGATCCACTGCTGGATAAAAACAGACCGTGTGGTCTTTGCACCATTCTTAGACCACAAAGGCGCCAACGGTTGTGTTTTTCAAGCATCAGAGAACAATTCCATCTTAAGTCTATGACTGCCCAACCGGCTGATGGTGATAAATCCTGGACAGTGACCTGCAATGATTCCCACAGAGATTGGCCAGACAGCGGAAAATTGACAGCCCTCTTCCACACCATCTTGGTGCTTGGCTATGCCTGGGCATTCCATCCAATCCAAGGTTTAGAAAGCGCCATATTCAGCAAGAAACTGAGACGGAAGCACGGATGGCAATGCTAATGTTTTACTAAATGAAACTTAACAGGAAGAGAAAATTACATGCTTTTAGTCCGGTCTTAAAAACACCGATTGTCACGGCTAACTGGACTTCAGTTGGCAGAGACCGTTCCAGACCACTGGGACCGCAAATGAAAAGGCCTCGTTATAGTGCCTAAGCCGGCCAGATTTCACACTCGGAATTTTGGATTTATATACACATTGGGATCATTAACATAGCTGCTGTTGCGTCATGAATTTTGGATAAAAAATATTGAGATTTTTTTTTTAATGTGATCGCTTTCACCCATACTGTTTAGACTAGAGCCCTTCACTAAAAACCCCCATCACTCTCTCCAAATCACCGTCATGTCGCATTAAAACATTGAATTTATTTCCCACTGTACGTAGCCAACCGTGCCAATCGGAGGTGATATCGAGAGGGCCATATAACGGTGTGCTAACGGATTACAAGAGACAATTCCATAAAGACCACAAAAAAAGCCGATTACAGGACAAGCACAAACATGTGATGAGTGGAAAAATAAATCCGAAATAAATTCTCAAATTAATTAGGTTATTTTCCAAATGGTGCTATTCTGCCATATGGGTCTATGTTAAAGGATTTTTTTTTTACACCTGATGTCTAAGTCAAAACAACATTTCTAAAATAATGTTCGACTAAACAAGCCACGTGAGCACAGCTCGTCTGTGCTGATGCAAAACTAAAGTTACCATTTTACCTTGGCATCTCCCTGCAGATCCACCCTGCAGATCCACGTCATCCCTGCTCACTTCTCCTATTGGATTTATATTATTGGATTTCTACTGTTGCACATTTAAAGCCTCCTCCTTAAATCCTAATCATCTCGCCATGTCCGATGTGTTTCCTACCCATGTAGAAAACTATACGATTTGCATTTTTCTTCATAGCCCAGAGTGCTAACCTCTAGAACTCATCATCATTATCCTCCCTTGTCTTCCCACCTCATTACAACATGCAGTCTTTCAAACCTGATGTCAATTGCTCACCACTCTTAGGGTTTTGCGTTACGAGAAGGCGATTAGGGTTCACTGGTATGCCTTGACCTTGTCAGCAAATTCTTTTTAAAGCAGTGATCATTTACAATCGTTGACAGACACAAAGTTGTAATCATTACGTGTTAAACTGATATAATTTGCAATTTATTAAGAATGACATGGGAATGGGTCACTATGAAATGCCTTGGTGACGATAAAATGTCCAGTTGTGTTCAAGAATATCTAAGCGGGACAAAAACTAAATAGACGCAGTTTATTCCGTAACCTATTTAATTTGAGTCAGCATGTGTGTTGTTGTTGTCATCTGCTGTATACCTGCTGCTGCTGCTGTTGTGTTTGGATACAAGTCGCTGCGCGTGTGATGCGGCTCTCGAACTATTTTGGCCAAAGACAAATACAAAAAAATCTAAATTGTTCTGCTTTTAAAGGTTGCCGACCCTCTGGGCGAAATGCACCACAGCGTTTTTTACTGCTTGGTAGCAGCGACCAAGCATCCTTTAACCATGTTGCTGTCCATGCCGACTTGTTGTGAACACCCCCAACCACTACGCCACCTTGTGGTCAGTAAACTTACGGTGGAATTTTTATTAAATAAATACGTTTCACGTACAATATGTAAGAAGTGATTTAAGATGTCACAGCAAGGGCATAAGAAGTCACATACACCGAGGCACTTCGTGGTGGTGCCACTGATGTGCTGTGGATTGGCTCTCCAACACACCGGTGTGCTGTACGAGTAGCGTGTTGTTTACGTGACAACCCTTACCAATTGGCTGTGTCGGGTGGTGGCGGGTTTGACAACACGTTTATATTTAGGAGATCTAACCCAAAAAAACCTACATTGTGGATTCGATGTTGGCTTGTCAGCTGACGTTGTTGCAAGCAGCGGAGGGTTGGTGCCTGGTGGATCGTGGGCATCGAAGTTCAATTCCCGGATTCGCCGGCAGAATGCAGTACAGCAGAGTGTGGACTGATATCGCTTGGCATTTCTGTATGGGGACCCAACGTGGTTATCTGAGAAATAAATGTAGGAATTAATGAAGATCAATATTTTAACCAATCGTCCATTTTGTGAGGTTTCCTAACTAGCGAGTGACTGCAAGCGAATAACAAAAAAAAATTCAACGGACATGCGTGACGTCATTTGTTCGCGCTCGCTGGTTACTCTTGTAAGGGGCCGTCCATAAATGACGTCACGCGATTTTGGACGATTTTTGACCCCACCCCCCTCGTCACACGGCATCACAAAAAGTCAGACCCCCCCTCACATATGACGTCACAAAGCTCTGCACGCCCCCCCCCAAAAATATATACTTCAAATCGCTTTAAACTATTGTCATTGTAGTGCCTATTTAATGTGGCGCTGCACTCTGATGTTGTAGGAGAAAACATTTATTAAAAAGTCTATTTAAGTAGAACGTGTTGTCTATATTTATTTTAAAATTGCGCATTTTGATGTGACGTCACATTTCTCAAACCTCCCCCCCTCGTCACACATCGTCACAAATGTCTGACCCCCCCCCCCCCCCCCCATAGGTGCGTTGAAGTCATTTATGGACGGCCCCTAAACCCGCATTGCTCACGACCAATGAGTTTAGAAAGGTCTTTTATATCGCTCAAGGTTACCATATGGATTTAAAATGCAGTGTAGTAATTTTATATTGGCATATTCATACATGATTATTCACCAATAACTCTCATGCATTATTTCACACATTTTCAATCACCTCACGTACCCCGAGGGGTCAACGTACCCCCAGCTGAGAACCACTGGGATAGAGTGTTGTTCCCTCGCACGCGTGGGTTTTCTCTGGGTGCTCCGGTTTCCTCCCACATGTAACAATAAACCCTAACTGGCTGAAAACATCTCACAATAACGAGAACTGCAGAGCAATTGTTAGCAACGACTCACCACCTGCCAACCTTCCAGCTTGTCTGTGCTTCCTCAGGTGAAATCCAATTTGCATGGACGACGACGCAATACACAATATCTATATATTTTTTAATCTTGATCTATGTATTTTTTTTATCTATAATTTTTGTACAATTTGATTTTGGCTTGTCAGTTCGCACTTGTGGTATTTCAAAGGCGGCGCATCTTAGTAATACATAAAAACCCGCCATGTTATATTTACATGTTATACTTTTGCTGCTCTATATACGAAGCGAATATATCCTGCATACCGATTCGATATTAAATTGGTCAACTTGTGTAAACTGGCTCAGCAACAAGCACGCTAATCACTAAGCTGCCAGACTCTCCAATCACCCTGAGATGTCTCCAATTAACTCCCCCCCCCCCCCATACGCTGACACCGCTGTCCTCCAGTGAAACTTAGTTTTAAAATATTAATGTGTGTATGCTGACCTTCTTTTGCACTGTATATAGCCAACCGTGCTAATTTGAGGTGCGGGGTGGATAACAAACTAAACACACAAAGCTGTTTTTCAATAAATGAGTTTTCAATCGAGATGATTTAAAAGTGCATCGCTGCCAGTGGCTCCTTAATATCGTAAGGAAGAGAGCGTTCCAGACGGTTACAGAAGCGTATCTGAAAGTGCGAGATGGGGTGATCATCTTTGTTTCTTGCCGAGATCAGCAAAGGTATTATGGTTCATTTGTGGCAAGCACTTTGGGGCCGTCCATAAATGACGTCACGCGATTTTGGACGCTATTTGACCCCCCCCCCTTCGTTACACGGCGTCACAAAAAGTCAGACCCCCCCCTCAAATATGACGTCACAAAGCTCTGACCCCCCCCCCCCCAAAAAACATGCTTCAAATCGCTTTAAACTATTGTCATTGTATTTCGTATTTAATGTGGCGCTGCACTCTGATGTTGTAGGAGAAAACATTTATTAAAAAGTATATTTAATTAAGTAGAACGTGTTGTCTATATTTATTTAAAGTTGCGCATTTTGATGTGACGTCACATTTCTCAACCCCCCCCCCCCCCTCGTCACACATCGTCACAAATGTCTGACCCCCCCCCCCCCCCCCCAGGTGCTTGACGTCATTTATGGACGGCCCCAAAGTCTTTGAAGTTTCAACCCCAACAGAGACGTTTCTGGTGAGATGCTTGTTCTGTGAATGTGGTTACATTAGCAAAAGTGATCATTTGAAAAAAAAAATTACTTGTTACCTTCTGAGCATTCCCAAAAGGCAATGTCTATGTTTGAGGGGTGTCCGGGGGGCATCAGGTGCTGTGAACATGGCTTGCGGCGAGTTTTCGAGTCGTCCAATGAGGAAATTGGGGGCATCATCCCGCTTTCGGGAAAGGTGGTGTGATTGGTCTGTGCTGACACGAGGCGCGCGTGGACACTGTGGATTCGTCACAAGAACGACCGGTTTCCTGCGCTGGTTGTGAAAGTAAAACATCAGGCACGTGTTCTTGGTTCTTTCGGTAAAGTCACGTAGAATGGAAATAATAATAATAAAACATAATAAAATAATTCTCACGACGTTTCGGCCACAACGCAAGCAGCGGTCCTCAGGTGAAGAACAGGTCTGTCGAGAAGACAGAGTCTGAATGGACAGGCCTGTTCTTCACCTGAGGACGGCTGCTTGCGTTGTGGCCGAAACGTCGTGAGAATTATTTTATTATGTTTTATTTTTATTATTTTATTATTTCCATTCTACGTGACTTTACCGAAAGAACCAAGAATATGAATCCCTGCAGTCACGAAAGCTTTAAATCGAAATCAGGCACTTGGTGACGAGTTTTACAATTGAACACGTGGTAGTAGTAGGCTTTTGCGACCAAGATTATCCATAACAGTGGGGGGGGGGGGGGGTTAGATTGCGTAAATGTGTCGTTAAACCCGTCACCACGCTCTCCAATACACCGATGTGCTGGACGAGTAACTAATTGGCATGTTTTGTTTGGCTATGTCGGGTGGTGGCGGGTTTAAAGATGCATTTAATTTTACGTGATCTAACTAAAAAAAAAAACCTCTATTATGAGTCTCACAATGTCTCCCCTGCCGTCTCAGATCACCAAAAGATGAACCCAGCTTAAATGCTCGCCCCCGAAGGTCACTCTGTTGAACAAGCGAAGAGACATTCGTGCTACCACGAGCTGCTGCACCACGGGAGCAGCTACCGGCGGCCCCTCTGGGTACCAGGCGTGACACCAGACGCATTCCCCCAGCGAAGGAGCGGAATCTTGCCCTGGACCCTGCCCAGGACCCGACCACCCTGCATCTGCAACAACATTACTTTAGCTCCCAGCATTGCACCCCCTTCCATCTATGCCATTTGTAAAAGATGGTAATGTCCATGGCAGTTCTGACAACCATAACTGCTTACGCGAACCCATAACTCTTAACCCCTAACACTAACCTCTAACCCGTACCAGCTAACTTTAACCCCTTACTATGACCCCAATCTCGAACCGCTAATCCTAACCCCGAACTCTAACCCCTAACTTAGCCTCGCGTGCCGAAGGAGTTCACACATGGAACTGTGTCCCATTGTTCAACTATGTCCCATTGCCCCTCACACCCTTACCCAATTGGATATTACCTCATACAGAGTGGTTTGTCCTTCTGCTTTGATACTTACACCCGTTAAGAAAGGTTTAGGAGTTTATCCTATGGATCTTACGATCAGTCTGCTCTCTGCAGTAGTCCTACGTCGGGGTCTCTTTCCGGCGGTGCGGGCCGAAATGCCGCCGCTGTTGCCGCTTGCGGTTTTCGGGTTTTGGATCAGGCCATGCTCTCATCGTGCGTCATCCGCGGGTGACCCGCGTGTCGAGAACTTTCGAGAAATTGTGCGGTGCTACATGTTGTACCGTTTATTGACGGTGTGGGTAGAACCACAGCGTGACCGCATGTGGAATGCTCGTGTCCCATCGCGTGTGCTCTGAGCCGAGGGCGTGGAGCTGGCCACCCACACACTACAATGACAATAGTTTAAAGCGATTTGAAGCATATTTTATTTTCAAAATGGAAATATGGTTTGGGGGGGAGGGCAGAGCTTTGTGACGTCATATTTGAGGGGGGGGGGGGTTTGGGAGGACAATAGTGTGAAAGGTAAATTTTTAATCTGCAATTATTTTGGAATCATCGTGTGAGCGAGAGATGAACGTTTCTTGTAAAACCTGTCGTCAGGTATGTGTATGACAGGCCATACAACTGATACATCATCTCCGCGGAACCACAAGTCCGCCTCTTTTGCAACTTGTGTGAAAGTAACCCGATAAATATTTTGAAACCAAAAATTGAGTCAAAGATGCACTGCAAACAAGACAATCAATAACAAAATTAGCAGCATCAGCTGAAACCAGAAACAGCGGATGACATCCTGTGTCCAATGTGACAACAGATGTGAAACACGGGTCCTCACATGTTGTACGACGGTCACGTCATCGCTTGGTGGTGACGTCACCACCTATGAAAGTGACTGAGTGACTGAGAGATGACACGGGGATGTGAGCCAATCACGAGGCACCATAAATCCCGTCCAAAGCAGGAGGGACAGGAGAGCATGACTGCATTTATAATATAGACATTGCTACGGGATTAATTAATTGTACTAATTAGTGTTAGTGTGTCCTTAGACGCCAGTTACGCGCCAGGAGATTAATTGGTCGTGTAATTAAGTCCATATTCACGGGAGTGTGTGCCGCATGGGGATTCTTGATCACTGCATTTAATGTATACATTTTGCAAGAGGCGTAACGCTGTTGTTTGGTAACTGTGCGGGGTGGAAGTATTTAGAGGGAGTTTCGTGCCAGCAAGTGTAGCACAGGGTGTGAAATAGGGGTCTGAAATAAGCCCCCCCCCTCCCATTTAAAGAGTCAAATCAGGGTGAAATAAATTGCATCTCTAGGTTATATGGCTGGTCAGGAATCGATGTTACCTGGAAACTCTGAGAGGATAAGTACGACCACTAGAGAGAGAACAAACACCTTTCATGAGAGTGAGAAAAGGGTGGAATGTTTGGAACAACATTACATTTTGTGGGGGAGAGTGTGGCACAGGGTGTAAGTAGGGGTCTGAGATCAGCCCCCCCCCCTCATTAAAAAGTTAAATGAGGGGGCAATTAATTGCATCCCTCGGTTAAATGGCTGGTTAGGAGTCTAATTATTTGACTTTGATGGGCAATGCACTGCTGAGGCTTGGCCCCCTGCTCCCCGCACACATAAGCGTAATCTGTAGTGCCGCGCCCTGCGCTGATGTGAAACCCAGTTTCAGAGGGAGTTATGGAGATTTAACACGTAGCCTTTCCCGACCGATATTATTCAAGTTTTTTTGTAGGGCTAGATCGCGTAAATATGTGTCGTTAAACCCACCACCACCCGACACAGATAATTAGTCAGGTTTGTCAAGTGAACAAAATGTGCCAACTCGTGGTGGTGGGTTAACACATTTATATTTACGCGATCTAACACAAAAAAACCTTTATTATGAATATTGGTCACAAAAGCGTACGTGTTAGACTAACAGCTATGGGGAGGATACTTTTCTTAAAACCAGAAAATTGCAGAAACTCAGCATCAAGCAGGTAAAATTAATGTCTTCACTGGCGTTCCTCAAGGTGCAGACTCAAAGGTAATACCAAACATAGATTAAAAAAAACATCACATTAAGTCACAGCTAATTAAATACCACACAAAGCTATTGAATTATTGTTACAAGAGAGAATACAGAATGTTTACATTTGTAGCAACATCGCTGTGTGTGTGGCCAGCCTGGTTAAGGCACACCACACAATGTCCTCTCAACACGGACACCACCGAAGGCAGATGCAGTACTGGCCCCAGCGGAGCTCAACGAGCACGGACTGACAGCGACCAGTGGGACCCTGCGCTGGGTGCAATGCCCGCCCTAGAGGAATCGGTGCAAGGGGGGTGCCGGCTTGGAGAACGGGGTTCCACGGGCCATGGTACTCTGGTTGACCCCAGAGGACACGTGACTGGGGGCGTCTACCCAAGGACCCCCAAAAGGGGGGCTGGCGAGACCACGTGTCCAGCAGGGATCCTCCTCGACGGTTCGAGAAGGGGGTCGTGACTAGGGGCGGAGCACGCCCCGCTGCGGGGGATAAAAGCCGGTCTCCCAGTGGGACCGGCTATTGTTGTGATCCTGAAGACTCGATGTGCTGCCTCCACCTGAAGACAAGACCAACCCGGGACCGGACCCAAGCTGGGGGTCCCGTCCGTTGTAGCTACTCCCCGTGTAGCGAGTGTAGTTAGCCCGGTGGACCACCACCCTAGGTTAACATCTGGTAAAGGGGCTTCCTGGGCCAGATTGAAGCCTCAATACAGATTGGGCAGCTTTCGGTAGCAGGACCCATCCTTGTCTCCGCAACGCTGCCTGTGCCCTGCCTGTTGGGGGAAGTCCAGGGAACACATCTCCATTTCATGAAGGTGAAGGGGGCCAGCCGGGGGGTCAGTAAGTCTGTCTCCGTGTTTTAAAGTCACCTTCTAGTTTGAGTTTATACACAATAGAGCAACTAAATTTCGATTTAAAGCTTTCGTGACTGCAGGGATTCATCTTTTTGGTTCTTTCGGTAAAGTCACGTAGAAGGAAAATAATAAAATAATTAAAATGAAACATAATAAAATCATTCTCACGACGTTTCGGCCACAACGCAATCAGCCGTCTTCAGGTGGAGAACAGGTCTGTCAAGTAGACAGAGTCTGAATGGCACGCCCCAGGCTTGGAGCGACTATTTATGCTGGGATGGTGGGGCGAAGAGCGCTTTGACCAAATAATTTGCATATCAAGATGAATTTAGCATATTTATGGGAAATGCAGATATGCGATTAGTACTACTTGTGAAATGCGTAGGAGGATTGGCGAGAGGTTTAAAGTCATTATGCCCATGCATTATGCAGGATTAGCAGTATCAAAGGGAGGGAGTAAGGTTAGAATTAATAAAGGGAAGGAATGTTAATAATATGGCGCTGCAGCAACTAATATGCTTTTAGACTATACATTGTAATATTACACTATGTATTATTCTACCCACCCAACTGTATACCAAATTGCTGTATATTCACTATACAATTACGATACTATATATTACCTTATACATTGTATTAAACATTACACTTTAATACAATTTATTATTATACAATATGCTATACACTATACCATTGACCGTCGCGTGAAAGGTACTAAGAGGAAGCAACTAAATATGTCAATGGGAGAGTGGTGGTGGGAAGCTTGCAGCGGAGCAAAGAATCCATTCCCTGCGGAGAATGCAAGATATATAGTCAATGTCACCTCACTTCATGTCACTGTAGCACTATATTTAACTGACCTTAAATTAGCCTTTTGCCCGCCCTAGGACGGAAGCTGTAATATTAAAGATGTACATTTACGTTTTCTTGTGATTGTAATTTTTTTTAGGAATTGTTGCACGTAAATACATTTTTCTTAACTTTAAAAATGAATCTTCTTGGTTCTTTCGGTAAAGTCACGTAGAAGGGAAATAATAATAATAATAAAACATAATAAAATAATTCTCACGACGTTTCGGCCACAACGCAAGCAGCCGTCCTCAGGCGAAGAATGAGAACATTATCAAGCTAGGAGCTTATTCTTCGCCTGAGGACGGCTGCTTGCGTTGTGGCCGAAACGTCGTGAGAATTGTTTTATTATGTTTTATTTTTATTATTTTATTACTTCCCTTCTACGTGACTTTACCGAAAGAACCAAGAAGATGAATCCCTGCAGTCACGAAAGCTTTAAATCGAAATTTAAAAATGAAACCTCGTTTTACGATATTTTGCGTGAATCTCTTGTACTGTATTAATGGAAGTGATTCTTGCACAAAACTGTCATAAAACACCTCACTTCATGTCACTGTAGCACTGCAATAAGTTCAAAATCACTGCTCTGATACTTTTTTTTGTACTGCTTTCGCTCACTGGGGTTGTAATCAATTTGAATTCGATACAATGTCTGGAAAATCACGGAGAAATGTATATATTTTATCATAATTTACAAGCAAAAATTAGACTTACCTTTTGTTTCAAGTGCTGAAGAAATAAATAAAGACATCAAATAC
Organism: Lampetra planeri; assembly: GCF_965212315.1. Lineage (NCBI taxonomy): Eukaryota > Metazoa > Chordata > Hyperoartia > Petromyzontiformes > Petromyzontidae > Lampetra > Lampetra planeri. The sequence goes on from NC_136127.1 coordinate 2,354,618, forward strand.
ACTTTGTTGCTGGGTATATTTATTTATTTGATTAACTTTCAATAAAGAAACGTCAAATTTAAAGCGAATTTGCGTTAAAATGTCTTTCCGCTCGACCTGCGTGAGTGTAAAAATCCTCCCGATCATTATTCTTTTATTATTAATGACGGGGAGGGGGGGCATGTGGAGTAACGTCACGCACGTTGCACACACCTTGGGAGAGATTGGAATGTTAATTCCCCCACCCCAATTCATGGTCACATGCTTGACCTAGTTTATTTCTGGGGATTGTCTGTCACCAACTTATCAATTATTGATCCTGGAATATCCAATCAATCAGGGGCGGTTTCTTCATTAGGGCGATTGGGCGACGCACCACCAATGTCATTCAACCACAGAGTCACGCTAGCCGTCACTGTGCCTCTGGATATAGTCCAATCAGCGTCATGCTACGTTCTGTGGAGTACCGCCTCTTTTTGGGCGATTTCCCTCCAGCTGAGAATCGCCCCGAGTGGTCCCATAGACTTACATTCAAAGATGTTTTTTTTCGAACGGGGGCGCTGCAATGCATTCTCTATGGCTTCCGGGAGGGCTCGCCCTAACGTGCTTACGTCATCATACGTGCTAACGTCATCATACGTAAGCACGTTTCATCCAACAATATAATTTTTCACCACCTAGTGGAATCTTTAATAAAAGAAACTTGAGTGGTTTGTTTTAATAGTGAGTATAGAAACAAACATGATGTATTGTAAGAGTCACTTTATTTTTCATTAATATTAAAGAAGTGAAGTTGCCTTTACATGCTTAAGCTGTTAATTTATCCATTGCATGGGTGGACCTTATCCTTATCAATCATCCAGACATTTGCCCCCCCTGAGAGATTTTGCAGGAGCCGCCACTGCAATCAATGCACGGTGCTGTTCATCTTCTGATTCCTCCACCTAATCCTATCAAATTCAGAATCCAAAATCAATCACTCCAGATATATTTTCCTTGGAAATTCAATTCACCACTCTCTTAAGTATACCTATCTCCTGTGGATGCCATGGTGCAAGTTTACAAAACTACATTAAACAGTATATTTTATAGTTTGCCCCCTTGAAGTCACGCTGGATCCCAGTGATGAAATCTTCACCCTGGTATCACGACGAGCATCGTGCACTGAAGACAACTGTCCGCAAGGCAGAGTGGTCTTAGAGAGAATCTGGTCTTGCCATCCATTCGCAAATCTTTAAGATCCACCTTACAATTTACATAATGGCACCTGACCATGCTCACAGCAGCTATCTTTCTGCTACTCTAGCCAATGCCTGGAATAACCCTAGGATTATTTTTCCTACCATTCATAGGCTCCCTCATTCATCCCGTGCTTCTCCGTTCGAGTACAAAGGATAATGCTGACCAGTTCCTTCAATTTTTTTTAACAAAACCAACACAATTCGCCTTTCAATAAAATCTCCCTTTTCCTATCATTCTGTCCACTGTTCCGGCGCCACTGCTGACATCTGATGTATCTGTATGTTGAGCTTTCACAATCAGATGTTGCTTCATTGATTGCTAGTATAAAACTAACCTATTGTTCTCTTGATCCTATTCCTTCTACATTTATTCATGCTAATTTTCCATCTCTTGTAGTCATTATTACCACTTCTAACTCACTCCAATCTGGTACTGTTCCTTCTCTTTTTGAATGTGCCGCTGTCATTCCTATACTCAAGAAGGCCGGCATCAATTCAAATCTCCTCTAATTATCGTCCAATTTCCAACCTGCCATATCTCTACAAGATCAGAGCTTTCAGTAGACGTACAACTTGAACATCTGCTCGTAAATGATATTTTTACCCTTTTCAGTCCGGTTTAAAGTCTGACCACAGCACAGCAACGGCTCTGGTTAGGGTAGTCATTTACTTGCTGGTTGCTGTTGATGCGGGCCAGCCTAGCATTCTTGTCCTTGTGCACCTGAGTGCTGCCTTTGACACCATTGTTCATTCCATTCTGCTTGAGGATTTGGAAGGCTCTATGTGGATTTCACATTGGGAGCGATACATTCAGACATGTTTTGTTCCTTTTGGTGTCCCCCAGGGTTCAGTCCTTGGCCCACTTTTGTTCTGCATATACTTGGCTCCACTTGGCCATATCATACGCCAACTTGGACTTTGTTTTCATTATTATGCTGATGGCTATCAAATTTACATTAACGTTGAATCCTCCCTCAATGCAGTAGCATCTTGTGTATCATCTTCCCTTGTGACAATTAAAGGTTGGTTGCAATCTAACTTTCTTCAGTTGAAAGCTGATAGAGGTGCTGCTTGTTGGGTCCCGCCATCAATTGTCTAAGGCTGGTTCGATCAGCGTGTTAATTGATGGCCACGATGTCAGTGCTGCTCAGACCGTTTGTGACCTTGGTGTTGTCCTTCATCCCTCAATAACCTTCGAAGTGCACATTAACAATGTAATAGACACTGCCTTCTTTCACCTCAGAAATGTATCCAGATTGCACCCCATTTTCTCGGTATCGGACCCTTAAAAGCTGGCTCACGTACTTGTCTTTTCATGCATATATTTTTGTAATGCATTACGAGCTGGCCTCCCTCTCAAGCTGTTAATCCACCTCCAGCACGTGCAGAATGCAGCTGCCACAGTTGTTGCTCGAACACCGGTCGCCGAGCACATTTACCCCTGTACTTGAGTCTCTCCATTGGTTACCGGTCAGGTTCCAAGTGGAGTTCAAGATCCTACTTCTCACTTACAAGGTCCTCAACAATACCTCCCCCGTCTTACATCCGTGACCTCCTCCACCCGTATGCCCCAATGAGAGTTCTTCATTCGTCTGAGTGTGGGCTATGTGTTACGATAATCACCACTGCCGTCTCTGTACTCTTTTAAACATACCCTCGTGTTGAAACAATACAAATGCTAATGTACGCAAATATTTTGTTATATCAATCGGTTTTAATTACTTTATCTATATGTTTTACATTTTATATCGTGTTTATTTATTAATGTGTAACTATTGCTGTCGTGTCCATCTGCTGGCCGAGTGACTTGCAAAAATAGCAGTGTAGCTCAATGGGTAATTTACTCGTATAATAAACTTCCGATTGAGGGGTGGTTCAAAAGTTACAGATATACTTGTGTAGTAAGGTTCCCGGAGACTTGACAACGTAGTTGGAGGCACACGCTTGTTTATTAACACCAGCGAGTAACAGGCAACTTACAGTACTTGAAGGGGTATCGGCCCCTTCACCTGTCTACGCTACGGAACACAACAGCCTGACTCACAGCTAGCTGACAGCTAGGTTACGGCACCCGGAATACCCAGTCCGGCTTTTAGAAGAGCGTCGGTTCTGGGCTCTTAGGGCCACGCCGCTGGCTTGCCTGGTCGGCCCTTAAAAGGGCAGCGATCCCAGGGAGTTCCAGGGCCTGTCTAGCTAGTCTTCTTTCTTCACTGGTTACAGCTTAACACTAGACCCCGAGCCGTCCGGCTCGCCACCTTAAATAGCCATCCCCCCCTTGAGGGGTGGGGCTGTGGGGGATCCCAGCTCCGCAATAGCCCCCCAGGATAACAACGCGGACGTCGCAGTAAACACCGTCTTCGCGTACCGATGTAGCCACGCCCATTGTGTTTGTTTGCCATCCGCGGCAAGTCTAAATCCGGCTGTCTACAATGGCTACAACGGCTCTACACTTGTATGGCAAGGAGTTAGAGACAGACAATCAACCCTTGCTCCATCTAGACCATACTAGACTCGAGAACAATATGGCAATGTGATAGGACTTGGCACTCCGGCCGTATATTTCCCAGGGAAGTGATGCTTTTGTTGATGAAACCAGATTCAAGAGCTTCTTTGCTCACCGGGTACTTCAAAATAAACTGAACTGATGTGAGGGGAGATAATGTTACATGGTACAATTAAAAACATCTACTAAAATATAAAACCCACAAATCTAGGTAAGATTTAAAGACTTAGTTGAGAGTGGAGTGATGTAAAAATGATGGTGCAATACACATTTGAGTGAGGAGGTTGGTGAACTAGCACAGGAAGGGCAAGTGAATAATTAATTTAGCTTTATGCAAGTGGCTGATTCAGTGGCACAGCATACACTTAGTTTATTAATTAGCAGTAGAACCACGTGCACTGAGCGTTAATTTCAAACATATGTAGAACAGCTTTGGCAGTATTATATTCCAAATAGGTGTAGGGCTTAAATTATATTAAGACATTAAGCAAGCCCAGCCCCGATTTCATATGAAGAACCCACTCAAACACAGAATTGAGATGCTTGGAGAAACGACAGCAAAAGGATACCAGCCGCAAGCAGCTCTCCCCAACAGCCAGCCAGCAGTGGAGAGAGGAGCTGATGAGGGAGAACTGCCAAACTTGAATGCTTGGGTCAGGAGCAGGGATAAGCAAGGACACTTCAGCAAGGGGGGTGGGGGGCGGGGCACAAGGAGGTGGCCTCTAGCACCACCCTACCGTGAAATTTCGATTTAAAGCTTTCGTGACTGCTGGGATTCATCTTCTTGGTTCTTTCGGTAAAGTCACGTAGAAGGGAAGTAATACAATAATAAAAATAAAACACAATAAAATAACCCTACAGTGGTAAAGAAGCCAGTGGTGCAAATGTCACAGCCAAATCCACAGAAGCCAAGGATCTTCTGTTATTCGGACCCATGTCTCCAATATTGTGAGCACCAAAGTCTAAATACTGTAGTGTAGGGGGGGGGGGTCAAGACTTAACGAGTGTTGGAAACCACAAAGTCATCACAACAATCCCCAGAACTGAGGGAGAACCGAGATCAGAGAACTCAGGAAAGTGCGACATCCCATGCGACTCACCATACTTTTGTGGATAATAGGAATATCCCCATATCCAGAAGGCTAGGCTAATGTTGCCTTATCTAAGAGTGTGTTTCCAGCCAAAACAATCCCCTACCTAATCGATGGTGCCGGACGGTAACAGTGGTGGATGTGCCATGGAGGGAAGGCCAATTCAAATCAGCGTTTCCCCTTATGGTGCTCATAGCCACCGCAGCAGCCAATGGGGGCTCTAGATGGGTACAAGGGGCTGGTAACTCCTCCACCTTCAACCTAATTACCACTAAAACGCGTGTTAAGAATCTAATTAAGCTTGTGCCAGAGGCCCCAGGGGGACAGGCATCTATGAAGTCTCCTGGCCAAACCCCATTTGGCAGAGCCAGGAGACTGAACCCAAGCCCTCGGGGTTCCTCCAGAAACGGCAAATAAACCACTGCGAGTGACAACACGGAATGTTAAAACGCTCAATGTAGAGAGGCTGCCACTCTTTTGGGAGCTGAACCGGTTCCCGTCGGGATCTCTGGTTCCAGTCAGCACGAGGGGTGGACAGTACTCTACTCTACTCGGGGCAAGATACTGCCAAACAATGGAGTGACCTTTTCCTATGAACATAAGAATGTAGGGGGTGTGGGAGAATGGCGGTGAGGTGTAGGAAGCTGTGAGCCCCAGGCTACTGTGGGTTTACCTTCCCATCAACCAGAGCTGAGTGGTGGTCGTGGTTACTTATGCCCCCATCAAAGATAAACATCAGTGGAGGGATGCAGGCAAGGAGGATGAGTCAGATGCCTTCGATGACCTCCTGTCACAGGTGCTAGCTAAAGTACCCCCTCAGGATAGTCATCCTGTTGGGTGACTTTAATGCCCGAGTGGGTCATGATGCTGGCACTTGGACTGGGGTGACTGGAAGACATGGGCCAGATCAGCTCAAAAACAACAGTAGGCGGTTGTAAGACTCGTGCAGCCCATGGGCTTGTAATTACCAACACGCTGTTCTGGCATCGGCACATCCACACATGTGTAGTGACAGGGTGCCACCTGTCGGCCAGGAGGGGTAATCAGGGGTATGGGCGCATTATATAATAAGCAAATAGAAGGCGGGCGTAACGGGGTTGAAGGTAAAAGGCTGGGTCAGTCGGGAAGCTCCGGGAATCTGCTCGAAGGTTCTAGAAGGGGCCTTGGCTGGAGGCGGAGTCTGGCCACGCCGGGAAGTGTATAGGGGGGACGTGACCGAAGGTTTGGGGCTGTCGCAGGGTCCCAGGTCCTGGCTGCATCGCTGCTCGCCATCATCTCTCTTCGTCGTCCGGCCGCATGGCCCATCCTCTGCACGGCTCCGATCATCGTAATCACTACATTAGTCAGCCAGCTATGTCGTTAGACGCCGACAATGGAGCTATGTAGAAAGGTCGGCTGTGTGTAGCTATGTAGATACGTTTCTCTATATTGCCCAGTGTTTGTGCCCAAGTGTAAAAAATAAATGAGAAGCCTTCTACACGTTGTGTCTCGGAAGTCGCTCATTGCACTTTGATACTGACAAGAAAGGTCCCAAGTTAGGTAGATATATACTGGGCTTTTTTTTTATTAACAAAGTTCTTAAATCCAAATCAGCATGGGATTTAACTGATATTCTTAGTTTTAAAAATCCAAGAATCCTTGTATGGACCTTTTTGACTGCTGACTATTTCTAGATCAAGAACTCACACTGGGGTCCAAGGCTTGCTCTTGCACAGTATTTAAATTTTGGAATTTCCTCAACCAATATTCATATTCCAAATTTACCTTCTGTACCATGTTAAGGCCATCCTGTAGAATTACTTGTCATAAATGTGAATGGTATAACTAAGTTCCGTCTATAGCATACATCTGAAAAAAATTTTTACACCGTTTTTTACGTCTTAATTTTTGGAGCTTTCGTTTTTTACGTGTTAAGTATCCTGTTCACAATAAGTTTTGGCATGAATTTTGTATAAACAATTGTTGTTTTGCTGTGGTTAGTTTAAACATTCCCATGCTGCAATGCAATATAGCTGCCGCCACTGTCGACAGTCTTGGACTGTGGTCGTTCTATTTTTAAAAAGGAGCCGCTTATTAGGTCAATGGCTGAAATAAATTTCCGATTGCAGTCGGCCAAAGACACGCAGAGCTTTTCGCGCAAGTGGCCACGATGTTACAGGTGCGGGAATGCAGAGGGGTTGACGGCGGTCACATTGGTCGGAGGAACAGGGGGGTCAACATGGGAGTCCTGGAGGCTGCTGACGGTCGTTGGCGGGTCGACAGCTTGGTAGTAAGCCAGGAACCCCCGGCCGCCCACCGACGCGTCCGAGTGGAACTTCAGCGTCATCACGTTAGCTAGGAGATGCGCAACAACAATATTTAAGAACCATGTTTAAATACGCATGTCACCAAAGGCAATCTCTCACAGTGGGCACACCGATCAAGGTGGATCCCATGAACGATAACAAAGTCACAAACCTATTATAATACCTCATATGAGCAAAGTTAACATAAAGGTAATGAGACGAGTGGTGGTGCAGTGATTAACGTGGCGATCAGAGTTACATTTCAAGTCATGGCTAATGTAAATTAATTGAAAAATCTCGATTTAAAAACTAATTCCTTTAGAACTGCTTTTTTATTTTAGTTTGTTGTCCTTCTGCACCTCCGATTAGTACGGTTGACTATGTACAGTGCGAAACAAGTTCATTATACATACAACATAGAATTGTGAGGGATATCTGAACCAGTCCAGGGCTCCTACCTTCCCTACACCAACCGACAGCAACCAGCTTGTTGACGGTCAAACACTCCTCCAATTATTTGACGAATTTACATTATTCAGGATAAATTTTGACTTAAAACTTTCGTGAATGCAGGAATTTATATTCTTTGGTTCTTTCGGTAAAGTCACGTAGATAGAAAAAATAACAAAATAAAGTGAATAATTTTTTTATATATATACTTACAAAAACACACTAATGTAGACTGTAGCTTGGTTATTAAGTTTGGTGAGTGTACTGGCAGTCTATAATGTAGATTGTAGCCTGGTTCTTAACTTGAGTGAGTGCACTGGCAGTCTATAAAGTAGACTTATTCTTGGTTCTTTCGGAAATAAAAATAAAATAAAAACAAAAACCACGACGTTTTGATCGCAACACAAGCGGTCGTCATCAGGAAAATGGGGGTTAGCCTCTAAAGGCAAACTGTTTACAAAGGTTTAGAGATGGGTGTAGCCCAAGTGTGTCAGCAACATGGGAGGGGCAGCTAATGTTAATGTGGGAGAAAGCAACGACACAGGCCGTGGGTCTACACCAATAAAAGGGCCGCCAGGCAATCATTGCACATGTCGCTTAGTTTCCCCAATGTAACTGCTGCCGCAGATACCGCTTAGTTTGTAGACACCGGGATATTGCTTTTGGTCGTGACTTGATTTGCATTTTCTTGTCAACTTCCACTGTCAGCAGTGTGGGTGTGTGGAGCGAGGTGCAATGATTGACTGGCGGCCATTTGATTGGTGGAGACCCACTGCGTTGGCGTTGCTTTCTCCCACACTAACATTAGCTGCTCCTCCCATGCTGCTGACACACTTGGGCTACGCCCATCTCTAAACCTTTATAAACAGTTTGCCTTTAGAGGCTAACCCTCCTTTTCCTGATGATGACCGCTTGTGTTGCGATCGAAACGTCGTGGTTTTTTAAAGAACAAAGAATAAGTCTACATTATAGACTGCCAATACGCTCACCAGCTTAAAAAAACAGGCTACAGTCTACATTATAGACTGCCAGTACACTCAACAAGGTTAAGAACCAGGCTACAGTCTACATTATAGACTGCCAGTACGCTCACCGAGGTTAAGAACCAGGCAACAGTCTACATTATAGACTGCCAGTACACTCACCAAACGTAATAACCAGGCTACAGTCTACAATATAGACTGCCAGTACACTCACTCCGATTAAGAACCAGGCTACAGTCTAAATTTGTGTTTTTTATTATTTGTACTTTATTTTTATTATTTTTATTCACTTGTATTTTTGTATTATTATTATTTTCTATCTATGTGACTTTACCGAAATAACCAAAGAATATTATTCAGGGTCACGATTCAATTTAAGAAACCATGATTTCTCATAGATACGATTTCTAGTTTTACTGCATTTTTGTACAGTATTTGCGACATCAGCTAAAATGTAAGATTGGACAAATGACAAATTGACTGTATGACCGTTATTGAATGCATTATCACAAGCATATGAATACATTTTTGTCAATACATAAATGCATTACTACATGCATAATGACTGATAGTGGGCAATGAGTGAAGCAGGTCAATTAAAAACAGGAACTGCATTCTGCCACTGACACGTATAGGTCAAGATCAAGGTCAAGAAGTCACTAGTCATAATTTAATTAATTCATGATATTTCTATGGAAGACAGTTTTAAAGAGCCCATAAGTCTGTTAGCTCCTTTGCACAACACTGAGCAAATAAATTGCTGCTCTTTTGCGAGACAGAATATAAATCCGCATTGTGATTACAATTAAAATGAAACCCACGTAATGCACTAATGTTGTAGTGGTTGTTTTGTTTTCATGCACGAATCACTTGTGTTTGGGTTCTGTAGCAAAGCTACGGGTGCCAGGGTGGTGAAATGTTATCTCCTTCACCTCGTATACAGGAGGCCGTGGGTTTGATTCTGACCCTTGATGTCTGTATATTTGGAGTTTGCATGTTGTCACCGTGGTTGCGTGGATTTTTCTCCGGGTCCTCCGGTTTTTGCCTCCACGTTTAGAAACATGTGCTTAGAGTAATTGGCTGCTATAAATTTCTACATTATAAGCAACTTCGTTGAGTCATCGTTTGTGGCCAGGTCACTTCTGAAAAAGAGCTATATATCTCAGGTGGGCCTTACCTGGTAATTTTTCTCAAAGCAAATTAATCATATCCTCAACCCGATTGGAATTTTGTGACTTACTGATGTACAGAAATTAACTGTGAAGGTGATGCATTGTATTTAATACGATGCATCAAGTTGAAATGTTTAGGTTGCCTGCATGCGGACTACAGGAGTAATTTAGTTTAATGTTAAGAGACAAACAAAGGTCTATTAACTGCACCACAACCACACGTAATGAGATTGGATGCGTTTTACATGGTTCTTTATCTAGCCAAGTCTCACCGAAGAATCGTGGGTCACCACGGGTCATGAAAATTACCGTCAAATGTGTAAATGTGAAGAATAATGGAGACGCTAGAACTGGAGATTAGAAAGTCGTGAATGACAGTGTAAAGTATATTTTTGTAATAAATATATAATGAATTAACCCTTGATACTTCAACAGTAGTGTGTTTGTCGGTGAAAATGACAAAAGCCGAAAATACTCACTTGTGCTCACTATCACAGGAGGAAGAGCATCTCCACAGAATCTAAAAAAACACAAAACACAAATATCAAGCATCCCCGAACAACCACAGCCTGCGGCGGAGGAACTGGGGCAAGGGTCATGGCAGACCTCGTGTGGAAGCCCCTGGAACCCTCTGGAGGGTTCGAGAAGGGAGGCACGGCTAGGGTGGAGCCAAGCCGCGCCGAGGGAAATATAAGCAGCGGAAAGCGAGAGCTCCGGGCTGACGGTTCTGGCATTGGACTCATCCCGTCATCGCTGTCGTCGTCGCCGCCCTCGTCACTACCGCCTTCGCCCGATCATTGTGCAGCTGGACAGTAGTTGGCTGTCCCGGTCGACGCCGTTGGTGCAACGCGGACAGGGTCGTGTCTGGGACAGGTCGTGTGGCAGCATGGTCGCGTGTGAGAGAGAGAGAGGGGGCCCAAGTGGTGGCGTGAGCTCGGCAACAACAATAAAAGAGGAGGACGGTGCCTCCTGCGACCACCTCATCTCTGACTGACTGCGTGTTGGACGCACCCCACCTGTACGCACAGACGACACTACACATACAGACAACTACCTCGCTTGGTATACAGAGATTGTGGTTTCAATCCCGACCCTGACGCCTGTATATTGAGTCTGCATGCTCTCCCCATGGTGGCATACATTTTTTCCCTGGGTCCTCTGGTTTTTCCCCTCCACATTTAGAAGCAACGTGCATTTAGAGTATTTGGCTGCTATAAATGTCCACATAAGCCGCTTCGTTGAGCTATGATTTGTGATCGCCAGGTTGCTTATGAAAAACAGCTATAAAATAGCACGTGGGTTTTACCTGGTAAAAATAAACAATATTGAAGTGAATTTTTTTAATTAAGCAGTGGGGGGAGCACGTCTCCAGCTGTACCTGTCGACGAGTCCGGACACGTCCTCGTAGCTGTCATAGACCTCCAAGAAGTCGGCGAGACACCCTCCGTCTCGCTCAAGGTCGAAGTCCAGGAAGGAGAGGCGGACACGCTTGCTGACCGGCACACGTACGGTCCACACGCAGCTCCTGAGCGCCGCGTAGCCCGGGTAGTCTGGTGAGCTGAGGTTTAGCGCCATCTCCATGTGCCTGCCTCCGCACGTCCCCACTGTCATTCATGGCGGACGCATTCGTTTGGGAATTAAGGGACCCGCAATTGGAAGGCTAATGGCTTCGTCATTAGCGCCGCTTGGTAAAAATCGGGGATGCAGGTCTCCCTTAATATTCTACTGAATGCTGCCAGGCCGGCTTTGAGAAGGGATTATCAGTGTAAGGCACTACAACTAGAGGATGTGGTATGCGTATCTGTAATAATCACACGTTCACGTCAATAACACTGCCAAGTAAATATGTATAATAGGTGACGTTTTAGGTGATGGACCTTCTTCAAAGCTCATTAATTTGCTACATCATGGGACCTCCTTTGCTGTTCGCCTTTTGGCGTCCTCTGGTCTAACACTGTTTGAGACTAGGCTCTAAAGAAAGCTGTCTCTGGTGTGGACGAATCCGTTTCAAAGACAATGCATATGTAACGCGATAAACGGGGGTACTTACCTGAACTAGCAGACATCCACCAGTAGGGTGTGATGTGTGGGCCACCAAGGTTCCCCAGACCCCAAGAGGGGGGCTGGGGGAAGATTCCAGGTCCCTCTGGAACTCTCTGGAAGAGGGGCGTGACGAGGGACGTGGAAACCCTGGCAGGTGTATAAAAGCCGGACCCCTGACCCGGGTTCAGCAGTGTTCCTCCATTCTAGATTTGAAGTTTTCGTGACTGCAAGGGTCCATACTCTTTGGTATTTTCGGTAAAGTCACGTAGGTAAAAAATAAAATAAATCACGAAGTTTCGGAGGCAACACATGCTTCCGTCTTCAGATGGAACCGTCACAGCAAAATTACTGTATCAAGTGAAGAGAGCTCTAAGAGACACGAGAATATATACAGGTTAAGGGGGGGAGGAGCCAGGATGGGCCGTGTGGGGGGGCTAAGTTAAGCCGCCTTTTGTTATGCTGCAGGGGATTAGGAGTATGGATGAGCGGATGGGCGGAGAGAAGTGTGCCGTGGTTGAAAAAATTGCACACAGGAACACAGTTAAAAAATGGAGGCAGTATTTAAGCTGACAAACTGGTTGCCTTGCAGTATACTGCAGTAAACCATAAGGCTGCTAAAATTAAACTTGGTTTAACTTGGTTAAAAAGGGGATAATCAAGCTGGGAATAGAAAATAACTGGATGAAATGGAAATAGCTGTACAATTATAAGGCAGCTAAAGTTTTACTTGGTTGATGACATCTTTCCAATGATTGCTTAATTTAAAACCATCCTCTCGGTTGAAGTTGTGTCTATGTTTGTATATCTGGATGGCTTCATGGACAAATCTTTGGTAGTATCTGGGAGGTTTGCGGAGTACTTTGGTATCGGAGAAAACAATATCATGAGAACTCGCTGTGTTGAAACAATGATCAGCTACGGTCGAAGAATTCGTTCTACCGTGTTTCAAATCTGATTTGTGCTCGCGAATTCGGTCAGAAATATGTCGTTTCGTCTCCCCGATATAGCAGTCACCGCAGGTATAACTCAATTTGTAAACACCGGGGTACTGTAAGTCAGTAATGACATCCTTTACAGATGAGATCAGATCACGGATTTTGTGTACTGTATTGAATCGGACCTGAATCTTTTGTTTGTTTAGAATTTTGGAAATCTTTTTGGTAACACCTGCTATGTATGGCAACATGATGGTTTTGATCGGAGTTTCAGGTGGTTGTTTCTGTATGGTGGGAGAAACAGCTTGGCGGATAGTATGGTCAGAGTATCCGTTCATCTTGAGGGCCAGATGTACATGTTTTAATTCACTGGCCAGGTGGTGTTGGTCAGAGATGCAATGAGCCCTATGGTATAGTGTTTTGATGAGGGAATTCTTTTGAGCCGGGTGGTGGTGGATATCAGGCTTCAAGTAGGAATCTGTGTGGGTGGCCTTCCTGTAAACAGAATGTCCCAAGGAGCCATCAGGCCTCCTCTCAAACAGAACATCCAAGAATGGCAGCTTGCCATCTTTCTCCACTTCCATGGTAAATTTGATGGATGGGTGTCTGGAATTGATGTCGTCTAGGAAATGGTTCAATGCTGGGAGGCCATGTGGCCAAATGACAAAAGTGTTATCCACATATCTCTTCCACAGGGAAGAACGAAGGGTGGATGTCTGGATGGCATCTGATTAAAATTTCTCCATGAAAACATTAGCTATGTCCATGTTTTCATGGAGAAATTTGAATCCTTGGGCTCACTACACATATACTATCAGGGCATGTTTTTGTTTGTATTTTCACCACAAGCATATGTGGTTAATGCAGACATGATGCCTTGCAAAATGATTCAGTTTAATGTTTTAACATCTTAACACCTGTTTTGTTGCCAGAAAAAAGGGGAAAACCTATTCTTATCTCATTTTATTTTTTCTTGTGGTAAGCATGCAAACCCAGTACGAGAAGGTGGTTTCAGGGTAGGAAAAGGGACTTTCGGCGCTTGCTCATTTGATTTTTAGATTGTTTTTGGGGCAGTGTTATGGACACATTTGTTGAGTTAGTGTAATTTGCACGTACGCACCAACACAGCGTATTACAAAAACGTCGTTCAATTTTCTATTTTGACAGGCACAGCAGCGGCACTTAGAGGGGGGAGGGGGTGGCACCACCTTTTTTCCTGTAGCAGTAGGCATCCCAGCGCTCTGAGCGGTTGAGTCGCACGCCGTAGTCTACGACGCCGACTTTGCCGAACCCGCACTGTTGGCTCGCCTTGGTGACGGGGTAGGCGACCCGCGCGTCTGCCAGCCAGCCGGCCACACAGTTGTGCAGGCCTGGACACATGGACACACGCATGCCGTCACTTCATCTAGGCTCGAGGACATTATCCCAGCTGAGCTCTGTTCCTTCACCTGAGCCGCAGGTCCTGGACCAGGCTTTAAGGTATGTGGTTTCACAGACGAATGACGGGGGGTGGGGGGAGTTAGGAATTTGTTTTATTAATATTTGGTGGTTTGAACAAAGGTTTGGAACCACTGGACTAGATCTGGTTTTGACTGGCCTGGAGGAAGCTGGCCTCAACCTCAGTCTTGTGGCTCCTGGCCTTAAATCCAAGAAAACATCGAATACACAAAATGCTCAGTGATTGTGCCATGAAGAAATGTTTTTTCTTTGGCAGTATTAAGATAAAAAAACATATAACTCTAGCGGAGTTAAATACATATTTAATTACAATTTTCCATGTAAATAGACCAACGGAAATGGTTTGTTTTAAAGTGACAGCCGAGATGTGACGCCATCAGGTGAGGCGATTGATCGTTTTGTCCTAGTGAGCTGCTATTGAGGCCTCCCCCCCCCTCACAGCCACCTGGCCACATCTCTTGAATATCCGAGAAGAAAAAACCCCCATAATTTCCCTTGGGTGGTTTCAAACTGGAATGCACATCGGTGGAGAACAGCAGATGTGTGGGGTTGGTATTGGCAGACCAGCGCGTTGAGCCTTCCGCAGTTGCGCGATGGTGGCCAGGGCCCCGCCCTCGTAGGCGCAAATGGCCCGGGCCTCCCGCAGGGTGAGGAGATAGCGGCCATGCCGGGAGTGGATGTGGAAGACGCCCGCCGCCTCCTCTGTACGCAACAAAACACACACGCATGCGTCTGTGTGTTTTTAACTTTGTGTACCCCCACAGGCGCATGTGGGGGTGGGGAGCGGTAGTGTAGCGGTTATCGCACTGCACTAAGAACCCGCCAACCTGAGTTCAATTCTCACTCACGGCTAACACCAGTGACGATTATCTGAACTGGTCATGGGCCTCCGCTAGGTCGACTCAAATGAGTACCGAGTGCGGTGTGTAAACGTCGCCACTCGGGAAAGAAAGGCGGCCCGACGTGGTGCTGACCACCTCGTGCGCCGTGTTGGCCTTCATGGGCTCTACCTCGCTAACAGCTCTTGCCCAAGAGCCTGCTTAGGCTATACGGGGAATGTTCGTCTTGGTATGGAGCACTGTTCTCGATTGAGTGCAGTAATAGTGACTTACTGTCGTGAGAGATTGAACCGGTTAATACGGTAACTGATTCATGGGTTCCCCACCCCCCCCCATCTCCTCCCAGAAACGCGCGATACTACATTTGGGAAATTCCATCAATGAATGCTAACTTGGCTTCGACTTTTTCAGCTTCAGTTTTAGTTCCAGAAAATGAAACGGTTCGTAGCAATTTTTTCCGTTTCAGAGTTAATGTTCCATTAACTCTGAAACGGAATGTCTATGAACTCGTGAGTGCAGTTACTTGGACGCCGCCGACGCCCGGGGTATACCCGTTATCGTACCCAGCAACACGGAGTTATGCCACACGTCGTCTCTGAAGGCCCATCCGTGGGCCTCACCAATCCAGCCCAACAGGGCGCACGCCAGCCACATCGCCATCCGCACGTCCAGCCACGCCAACGTCCGCACCGTCCGCATGGTCCAGCAAATGTCCCACGAGGCAGTCCCGCCACCTGTGTATACACAGATTGAACACTCGTTTCTTTACAACTGCATGTTGTTAGGTTTGTTGTCCCCACCTCCCGTACCTCCGATAAGCACGATTGGCTATGTACGGCGCAAAAGAAGTTCAACGTACAGCACACAGAGGCACCTGCGTACATATGTAGTGGGTTCCAGGAGACCGGAGACAGAGTACTTGAGGCAACACGTTTATTTACTAATTGTGGAATACATGGTCCCTAACACAGAGGGGTAACGGCCCCTCTACCCGATACCTAGGGAAGTATGGCCTCCGGGCTAGCGTGTCCTATCACTGGAACCACACTCACAATCCCTGTGGCTAAGGGGACCTAAGGGGAGGCTCCCTGACTGGACCCAGCCAAGGTCCTCAGGTCTCGACCACTGGCCCACTCGGTCCCAGCCCTTACAAGGACGTCGGGTCCCGGGGGTTCCCAGGGTCTGACCACTGGCCCTCTGCAGTCTCGGCCTTTACAAGGACGTCGGGACTGGGGGTTCTCAGGGTCCTAGCCTAAGCTGGTCTTCTTGCTTCAGCTTCACGAAGACTGCCGGACTCGTCCAGAGGTCCGGCATTTATACCCGTGCCAGGGTCTCTCTGCCCATGGCCACGCCCTCCTTCTGGAACTCTCTAGGGGGCTCTGGAATATCCCCCCCAACCCCTCTCTTGGGGCTGGGAGAGCCTAGTTTCCCAACGGCCCGGCTCATCCTGCCCATCCCGGGTTACCACCCCCTATGGACACGTGTCTGCTACTACAGGTAAGTGTGCATAACAATGCTATATACAATGCCTGACAACGACGCTACACATATGACATGTGCAAGTGTATATACAGATGCGTGCAGTGGCGGCTCCTGCAAAATCTCTCAGGGGGGGCAAATGTCTGGATGATTGATAAGGATAAGGTCCACCCATGCAATGGATAAATTAACAGCTTAAGCATGTAAAGGCAACTTCACTTCTTTAATATTAATGAAAAATAAAGTGACTCTTACAATACATCTTGTTTGTTTCTATACTCACTATTAAAACAAACCACTCAAGTTTATTTTATTAAAGATTCCACTAGGTGGCGACAAATTATATTGTTGGATGAAACGTGCTTTCGTATGATGACGTAAGCACGTATGATGACGTAAGCACGTTAAGGCGAGCCCTCCCGGAAGCCATAAAGAATGCATTGCAGCGCCCCCGTTCGAAAAAAAACATCTTTGAATGTTAGTCTATGGGACCACTCGGGGCGATTCTCAGCTGGAGGGAAATCGCCCAAAAAGAGGCGGTACTCCACAGAACGTAGCATGACGCTGATTGGACTATATCCAGAGGCACAGTGACGGCTAGCGTGACTCTGTGGTTGAATGACATTGGTGGTGCGTCGCCCAATCGCCCTAATGAAGAAACCGCCCCTGGATGCGTGTATATACAGGGGGTCCGGAAAGTTGCGACTTACGACTTACTTTCCCCTCATAGGAACACTACATGTTAATGGGGGGGGGGGGGGGTTAGGGACTTGCAACGGCGTAAACATTGCCTACGCGACGCAAAGCGGGTCAATTTCTCCCAAAAGAAACAATGGCATAAGGTAGGGGATAGGGACCGTAACTTTGGTAAATGCTGTTTCATACCTAGCAACAAAAGACGTACTTTAGATGTAGAGAAATGCAGGTACCATACTATATTGTATAGTACACGAGCTTTACTACACAGCTTCGCCCGGGACTTGGATTCACCACGCCCGGCCGTCTCTGTCTCCTCAGTAGCGATGTTCACACACCAGACCAATTACTCGTTTGAGGCTGAGTCGATCTAGGGGAGGCCCAGGACCGGTTCAAATAATCGTCACCGGTGGTGGCCGTGAGCGGTGGTGGCCATGAGCGGGAATCGAACTCGGGTCGCCGGGTTCGTAGCGCAGCACGCGAATCGCTATGCAATCGCTGCCCCCCCCTCCCCCCACAAATATGCCCGACTGTGAGGGCGGGCAAAAGCCGGCGTGGGTAGGTTAAACGTTGAGTTTTATAAGGGCACCACGGGGTATCCAGCCCCTTCCCACCCAGCCCAGCCCAGCCCCACCCCTCCCACCCCCCACCCAGCCCCTCCCTGCACGACGGACGGACACAATAATCCCCTGTGGGCTGGTGTAACCAGGAGGTTCCTACCAGTATAAGAGATGCTCACTGAACAACTTCTATTCAAAGACTGAACGAAAAAGATGGCGCGTGGCGCGAACGCCGTGGAAGGTTTGGGATGAAATCGCACGAAAGAGGAAAGCCACGTGGACGAAATTAGAAATGTGGTTATAGTTGAAAACGGCCGAAAGAGCGAATCGACGAAAGTCAAGTGGACGAAAGTGAAGGTATCGCTGTACAAGAATACGGGGTAAGCCGTATGGGTTGACAGATATACGTCAAAGGTACGGTTCAACTTCCAACCCCCACTAAGCTATCGCCATTTTATCATCGAGCCGAAATCCTCCCCGCCTTTCTTTCCTACGCGTCACCACCTGCACTTGTCGTCACAAGGCACCAACGCTTGCTGCCCCACCCCCCACCCCACCTGTCGAAAATTTCGCTAAGATATTTTCTTGCGATGGAGGGGGAGCGGGGAGTCCACGTCGACCCCTACAATGGAGCACTCTGGCCACGCACGCCGGAGAGCAAACCATGTGCAAGGACCCAGAAGATGGGCGGCGCGTACGCAAGTTGTACACTACCTCATTGCACCCTACCCAGCCCCCCACCTCTCCCCGAAAGAGCCGAGTCGAGTCGAAAATTATTAATTGAAAAAGACAATCGTCACTGGTGTTGTTGGTCAATGTTTCTGATCCAGATGTCCCAACAGGTAATATAAACAGTTTAACATCTTTTAACGGCATACCCCAAGTATATACGTGAAAGGGATTCTACCCGAATCGTCCTGATCAGTAATGTGCACTGAGTAACAAAGACAAAAATCCCCGTATAGCCTTTAACATACACTTGTGGCAAGTGCTGTTAGCGAGCACCTACGAAGGCCGGCACACGGTGGTGGGTGGTAAGCACCACGCCCGGCCCGCCTTTGTCTCCCTCACAACAATGTTTACACACCACACCGGGTATTCATTTGAGGCCGAGTCGACCTACGGGAGGGTCCAGAACCGGTTCAGATTAATCGTCACCTGGTGTTGGCACCAAGTGCTACGCACAATGTTTTCGACTCGGCTCAGCTGAACAGCTAAAAACAATGTAATATAGGTATAACCCGTAAAAACAAAGTTTTTCACTATAAATCCTTTATATGCGTAGCAGCGAACTTAATATAAAGGATTTAAAAATATATTCGCCTGTGGAGGACGCGGGGATCGATCCCGCGACCTTTGGCATGGGAAGCGAGGGCGCTACCAACTGCGCTACTCCGCCACGGCCTGTGGAGGGGTTACGCTCTGGGCTCTTACACTGAATGAGTTCTATTTGAATATATGTAAAATATTTTTTTTTTGCCTAAAAAGTGTAAAATTTTGGGAATTTTTTTTCACGAACATTAATTGTCTCGCACAACGAGTCTGTGTGGAAAATGTCAGCTCGATTGGATCACGGGAAGTGGGTTAAAAAACGACCGAAAGATTTGCACGGTCGTAAGCAAGCAAGCACGCAAGCAAGCAAGCAAGCGAACTTAATATAAAGGATTTTAAAAAAAGACATTTTCGCCAGTATTAAAGTATGAAAATATAAGCATAGGTTTGTAGCTGCTCATCCCGAGTTAAAAATGCTCTGATAGTGCATTGTCTTTGTGCTGTTCGCATTTTGGCGTTCACTGGTCTGACACTGGTGCGACAAGGCCCTAAAAAAGGTTCCTGTCTCTGGAGTAGGCCAATCAGTTTAAAAGACAATGCGTATATTGTCATCCGAGCATGTTTGTGTTGCATAATTTGCCACAAGTGTGGTTAACGCAGACTTGATACCTTGCAAAAGGTTTCTATTTACTGTGTTGAACATCTTAACACCTCCTGTTCTATTGCCAGAGAGGGGTAAAACCCATTCTTGTTTTTTTTTCATACGACGTGATTATAAGCGGGGGAGTGTTACGTTGTGTTGCTAAAAAAGACGGCGACGTAAGTGTTAGACAACGTATATCGAGACTGCTCCCCCCCCCCCGTACTTTTGTGATGTGTGTCGTGCATCGGCAAGTGCGCAGCACTACGAAACCCACCCAGCGTCCATGAGTTCGATTCCCGCTCACCGTCAACACCAGTGACGATGATCTTAACCGTGCCTGGGATTTCCCCTAGGTCTGCTCGGCCTCAAAAGGAGTACAGTACCTGTTGCGGTGTGTAAATATCGCCACCAGGGAGACAAAGGCGGGCGGCGTGGTGGTGGCCACCTATCCCTCACTTGCCGTGCCGACCTTTTTAAGTTCTCGGTAACAACACTTGCTACAAGTCTGTTAAACGCTATACGGGGAATCTTTGTAACTGTGTACATGTGTACCTGTGTGTGTCCGTGTACCTGTGTGTTTGTGTGTGTACCCATGTGTATATGTGTACTTGTGTGTATCCGTGTACCTGTGTGTCTGTGTACCTGTGTGTATCTGTGTACCTGTGTGTGTCTGTGTACCTGTGTGTCTGTGTGTGTACCTGTGTGTGTCTGTGTACCTGTGTGTGTCTGTGTACATGTGTGTATCCGTGTACCTGTGTGTATCCGTGTACCTGTGTGTATGTGTACCTGAGTGTGTCTGTGTACCTTTGTGTATACATGTTTGTACCTAAGCGACGTGTGTCTGTGAACATGTTTGTCTTTGTATACGTATAACCTGTGTACTGTACATGTGAGATTATGGTGTGTACCCGCGTACGTATGTGCATGTGTGTACCTGTGTGTGTATACGTACCTGTAAGTGTGCGTGACAGGCGCGCACGAGCGCGGACACGATCTGTGTAATGTTTGCTGTGTGCGCGGCAGTGCACGATGGAGGCTGGAGAGAGAGAGAGGGATGTTTGTGTGTGCCGGGTAAACGGGATGTGCGCATTTCCATTCTCGAATCAGCCTTGGGGGCGATAGTGGGGGGAGGAGGTATCCGTGTACCTTTGTGGATGCACGTTCGTACCTAAGCAACTGTGGCTCATGCAGCTGCAATGGCTGCTTTGGGTACGCGGTCCAGACCTCCCCAGAGATCCTGGCTGACAGAGGAGGTGTTCAAGCTGGCTGAGAAAAAGCGACAGGCCCACTCTCATCGGCTACAGCATCCCACGTTGGAGAATAAGGAGGCTTACCGCAGCCTTCGCTTGGAGGTTCGGAGAGCCGTGAGGCGTTGCAAGGATGGGTGGTGGTCGCGGGTTGCTGAGGAGATGGAGTCTGCTTCAATGGCCCGCGATCACAAATCGCTCTTTAATTCCATAAAAAAGTAACCTGAAGCACCACACCTATTACCATCATCAGGGGAAAGAACGGTGATCCAATCTCCGACCCCCAGGAACAGATTTGCAGATTTGCTGAGCATTTCTGTGAGGTCCTGGGGGAGGGGAAATCCCTCAGCCAGGAAAACATCATGGCCCAAAGTGGGGATAACCCTGCTGAGGCTGCGGTGCCTCAAATATTGGAGGTCACCCCCTGTGAGTGGCTGGCTGAGGTGTCATCTGTTGAGGAAGTACTGAAGGAAATCCAGAGTCTGAGACCAGGAAAGGCACCGGGCAGAGATGATCTTCCAAGCCAAATGCTGAGGGAAGGTGGCGTTTGTGCACAGACTGCCCTACATGACATCATAGCAACAGTCTGGACAACTGTACAGGTTCCGCAGGACTGGTAGGATGCCCTGGTGGTCCCGCTCTTTAAAAACAGGGGGACCACCAGGGGGACCGGACAGACTGTAACAACTACAGGGGCATTTCACTCCTCAGTGTGCCGGGAAAGGTCCTGGTAAGGATTATTCAACATCGCCTTGCTAGGCACGCTGAGGAGAGGCTTGTGGAGCCCCAATGCGGTTACAGGAAAGGGCGGACCTGCACAGATGCCATATTTTCTGTCCGTCTGCTACAGCAGAAGTGTAGGGAATTCCAACAAGACCTCCATCTCTGCTTTATTGACTTGGTCAAGGCCTATGATACCATTAGTAGGCCTGGGCTCTGGGTAGTTCTTCGTGCTTTCGGAGTCCCTGACCCTCTGTTCACGATCATTAAGGACCTTCATGATGGTGAATAGGCCCGGGTAAAACTCCGTGGCCGGGAGTCGGAGCCATTCCCTATAAACCTTGGGTGCGACAAGGATGTCCTCTGGCTCCCACATTATCTAACATCTATTTCGACCACGTAGTTCGTGAAGCCTTCAATAGCTGTACCGGAGGAATTTCCATCTGGTACAGATACAATGGGAGGCTGATCGATGCCCGGGTGCAGTTAAGAGATGGCTCCCTATTACTCAACCATGTTATGTATCCCGATTATCTGATAATTGCTGCTCACCCAGAGCAGGAGTTGGAGGCGCTGCTGCTGAACCTGGAGCTTGCCACTAAGAGGTGGTGGGTTGCCTTACCATCAGCCCCACCAAAACTAAGCACCTGCCTAGGTATTTTGTACCATCTGACACTCCACCCCTACAATTCCCAATTGGTGATAGGGCAGTTGTGGAGAGAGTGGAGAGTTTCCCATACCTGGGCAGTGTGCTCATGACCGTCTCCAGTTTAACAGCAGAGGTATCGCTCCGAATCAGTCGAGCGGCATTATCTTTTCATCGGTTGCATAACTCTGTGTGGAAGCTACCTGGTCTGTCGCTCCGCACGAAGCTTCAGGTCTTCTCGATATTGGTAATTCCCTCCCTTCTTTACGCTTGCAAAACGTGGACCCCCCTAATGGAACATCTTAGAAATATTTAGGCTGGCCTGCCTTCGATCCAACCTGGGTTTTAACCAGGCTGGATTGTGTGAGGAGCACACAAATCCTTGAAATATCTGGACAAAGTCCCATCGGTGAGCTCCTCCGGCAGGCAAGGCTGCGTTGGCTGGGCCATGTAGCCCGCATGCCCAGCCACCACATGCCCAGCCACCGCATGCCTAAACAGCTTTTGTTCGGCCGGATCGAGGGGGCTAAACGGGCGCGGCACGGGCTAGAGAAGAGATGGAGTGATGTGGTACAGGAGGACGTAGAGCTGAGTGGACTTGCCGATAACTGGTACCAGCGGTGTTAAGATCGGCCTCTTTGGAGGAGGCTCGTGAAGGACGCTACTGGGCAGTTGGAGGCAGTCGCCCTCCAACAACAACGGAGGGCGGAGAAGCGACGCTCACAACAACGAGCGGAGCGCCGGGTGGCTAAAGTACAGCAGGTTGGCACAGTAGGGGGCACAGGTGGTGCATCAGCCAGTAGTCTCAGTCAGTCGACCTGTGGCATCTGGGTCTGCCCCATGACCGCCTGCCAGCGGGCGTTCGACACTTCACGTGGCCTCAAGGTGCACATAGCCTGGCACAAGCGTCGTGGTGACGTCACCGCCACTTAGTGGTGAATGGCGGTTGTTGTTGTATCCGTGTACCATTGTGTATGCATGTTTGTACCTAAGCGACGTGTGTTTATTTAAATGTTTGTCGTTGTATACGGAAACCTGTGTACTGTACATGTGAAATTATGGTGTGTACCCGCGTACGTATGTGCATGTGTGTACCTATGTGTGTGTATAGTACCTGACAGGCGCACGAGTGCGGACAAGATCTATGTAATGTTTGCTGTGTGCGCGGCAGTGCACGATGGAGACTGGAGAGAGAGAGGGATGTTTGTGTGTGCCGGGTACACGGGATGTGCGCATTTCCGTTCCTAAATCAGCCTTGGAGGCGATAGTCGGGGGAGGAGGGGGGGGCGATAGTGGAGGGAGGAAGGGGGGCGTTATTGGGGGGTGGGGGGCGAGTGGGAGGCGATAGTGGGGGGGGAGGGTTTGGGACGATAGTGGGGAGGGGGTGATAGGGGGGGGGCGAGTGGGGGGAAGGTTGGGATGGGCGATAGTGGGGGGGGGGGGTGATGGGGGGCGATAGTGGGGAGGTGGGGGGCGATAGTGGGGGGAGGGTGGGGGAGGCGATAGTGGGGGGAGGGTGGGGGAGGCGATAGTGGGGGAGGGTGGGAAGACGATAGTGGGGGGAGGGTGGGGGCTCAAATTATTTTGTAATCATTTATTTTCATGGACACACGATACAGGATGGTCCAGATGTCTTGACCCCGAATTAATGAACCGTATGAAAATTAACTTTGCATATTGCGTTGCGTTTTTCCCCTTCCCCCTCACACCTCCGTTTGGCTACGTACGGTGCGATAGAAGTACAACGTACATCTTTATGAATCGTGTGTTCAAGGTGTTCCATCTCTTATATAAACCGTATTTAAACAATATTAAGTTTGACAATATAAATGGGGTGGGGGCGGGGTAAGAGGCCACAATACATCTCGACCACGTGATATACAGAACGGTGCACTCAATAAAAAAAATACGCCGAATATGCATCCATCACTTCCTACATTTAAAAACGAGATAATTGTTTAGTTTACACATTTCACGAGCCACAAAGGCCTCTAGTGATTGCATAATTTCAGCAGCATTAGTTTAACACAAGCAAACTCGATCTGCCTCGATGTTCAGTGTCTCGTGAGCAGAGTTAGGCTTCCTTGAACTCGGTCTTACAGAACATTGTGTGAAGATGCAGAATGTCCATCAGAGTGGACTTTCCTCCTTTTTAAATTCTGGTTTTGATCTTCCACGAAGCACATGGTCAACCCTAAACCGCATTCGTACAAACCGTGGCAGCAAGTGCGGATACACGGATGCACAAAATGAAAAATCTCCAATAGCGTGTGACTACGGGCATCCAAAACAAACGCCGTACAACGTATTAGGGACGCAATGATGACCCGATCCACAAATACGAAGGAGACATCACAGCGATGATGATACCCTCTGCTCGCTACTCCTTGACGCGGTCATCTGCTGGCTTGATCCACCTGAATGTGAAATTGTCGTCGTTCTGCATTTACAGCAGCCATATGAAACAAGAAGTCTAATTTTAAAAGCCAATGGTTATTGAAAACATGGCAGAGCATGCCAGGCTGGGTAGCGCAGCCTCTGCTCAACGAGTGTTCCGATCTTCTGCCTCTACCTTGCCCACTCCCCCGAGTCTGTGCCACCCGTCTAACAATGCAGCTCCGGAGATAATCAGTCCCAATTAACGCATGCCCAGAACAATGGTAACAATTACTGATTTACCCCCGACTGTATATCACCCCCGCACCCACCCCGACTAAGGGGCGTACATAAATGACGTCACGCACCTAGGGGGGGAGGGGGGTCAGACATTTGTGACCATGTGTGACGAGGGGGGGGGGTTGAGAAATGTGACGTCACATCAAAATGCGCAACTTTAAATAAATATAGAATTGTTATAACAAGACGAATTGTTATAACAACACTCCTACAACATCAGAGTGCAGCGCCACATTAAATACACACTATAGTGGCAATAGTTTAAAGCGATTTGAAGCGTCTTCTTGGTTCTTTCGGTAAAGTCACGTAGAAGGGAAATAATAAAATAATAAAAATAAAACATAATAAAATACAATTCTCACGACGTTTCGGCCACAACGCAAGCAGCCGTCCTCGGGTGAAGAACAGGTCTGTCGGAAAGACAGCGCCATTCAGACGCTGTCTTTCCCATTCAGACGCTGTCTTTCCGACAGACTTGTTCTTCACCTGAGGACGGCTGCTTGCGTTGTGGCCGAAACGTCTTGTGAATTGTATTTTATTATGTTTTATTTTTATTATTTTATTCTTTCCCTTCTACGTGACTTTACCGAAAGAACCAAGAAGATGAATCCCTGCTGTCATGAAAGCTTTAAATCGATTTGAAGCATGTTTGATTTTCAAAATGGAAATATGGTTTTGGGGGGGGGGGCAGAGCTTTGTGACGTCATATTTGAGGGCGGGGGTCTGACTTTTTGTGACGCCGTGTGACGAGGGGGGTGGTCAAAAATCGTCCAAAATCGCGTGACGTCATTTATGGACGGCCCCTAACGAGCGCAGATGATCAATGCGTGCGCGTGTCTCTCGCAAAGTCAATATGTTACAGAATCTCCACATCAGCCCGTGATTTGTGTGCGCGTGCACAGTCTACACACGTGGCAGCAAATAAATACACTTTTTACAACCTTGTTATCATTGCACAGACACGCGGTGCTCAAAAACTCAACACATTCGTTCATAACACTGCCATAAAAGGAATACACTGTATAAGAGACGTTTCAAGGCAGTCATCCTTTATCGTAGAAATGCATCGCCATACTAAGGCAGTGTTACATACACATTTATAACTGCTCAACCCGAGCTCTTTCAAGCTTTGATTTTTGCATCGCCTTTGAACTGTTCGCCTTTTGGCGTTATACTCTAACACCGGTGGTGAGACAAGGCCGTAGTATGGAGGGTCTCTCTGGTGGAGGCCAATCCGTTTCAAAGACAATGCTTATGTAGCCAGGAGGGATAATCACGAGTATGGGCGCGTTATATAATAACCAACTAGAAGGGGGGTAACTGGGTTAAAGGTAAAAAGCGGGGCCAGTGGAGAAGCTCTCCGGGAACCTGCTCGAAGGTTCTAGAAGGAGGCGTGGCCGGAGGCGGGGCCTGGCCACGCCGGGAGGGATATAAGGGGGGACGTGAGCGAAGGTTCGGGGCTGTCGTGGGGTCTGGGTCCTGGCTGCCGTCGCTGTCTTCGCCGTCATCTCTCTTCGTCCTCCGGCTGCATGGCTGATCCTGTGCACGGCTCCCATCGTCGTCGTCGCTATATTAGTCAGCCAGCAATGTGGTTAAACGCCGACGATGGGGCTGTGTAGATGGGTCAGCGATGCGTAGCCGTGTCTATATATATATGTGTGTCGCCCAGTCATTGAGCCTGAAGTTGCGTTTCGGAAGTTTCTCACTACACATACATTACCCAAGCATGTGTATGTTCATGTTTTACCACGCATGATGTCTGGCTAATGCAGACTTGATGATGCTTTTAAATGGGTGTCTTTGTGGTGTTTGAATATCCTAACACCTCCTGTGTTATTGCCAGAAAGGGTAAATACAATTTCTTCTCTTGTCATCATTAGGGCAGTGTCATTGACAAATGTGTTACGTTTTTCGTTACATGTGCTGCAGCACCAAAATGTAATTTAGATCATTTTGCTGATATAAATTACACGTGATAAGCCACTTCGTTGAGTTATCATTTGTGGCCAGGCTACTTCTGAAAAATAAGCTAATAGCTCAGTGTGCCTTACCTGGTAAGATAAAAAAAATAGTTTACATGTTTTAAAAGTTATTTGTTTACCTTTCCTATAAATTGCATTCCGATCTTGTTTTTGAATTGTTTGTTGTTGTAACGTTCTGACCTGCCCCGACTGGACATCTGTGAAAATAGCTGTATAGCTCATCAGATTTCTCCAGTTTAAATAAAATATTCTCATTCTGCCGACATCGTGGAACTGCCCTGGAGCCACTGACAGACGACGATGCAGGCAAAAGAGGCCCTTGCAGACGAATATATGGCAGTGAGTCTCCTATTCACTACTTAGCCTGGTATACAGGAGGTCGTGGGTTCGATCCCGACCCTGACGCCTGTTGAAAGTGTGGAGTTTGCATGTTCTCCCCGTGGTTGTGTGGATTTTTCTCCGAGTCCTCCGACTGATCTCTCCACATTTACAAAAACGCGTTTAAGTGTTTTGTCTGCCATAACTGTCCAAATATGGTAATCCACATCGTTGAGCTATCATTTGCAATAGTCAGGTCGCTTCTGCAAAAATACCTACACAGCTCAGCAGTGGGACTTACCTGGTACAATTAAAAAAAAATTGTTGAAACTCTCCTGAACACTGCTGGATGCATTCCCTCGGCTCGTATCGATGCACCGTTGCACCCGTCTTTAATTGACTGGTAATTTAAACACTTGAGTAAGCGAGTGCTCACTCACCCTTTGTCGATCAAGTCTGGCAAGGGGAATTTCCAAATCCCTAAATAGAGTTTCCTACTCCGTTGACTCTGAATATAGAAACGCCATGGCGTAACGTCCCATTGATCTGCATTCTCTCTCCCCCTCTTAAAAGTGAGATGTTTTATGGGTAAAGTACCTCCAAGCGTTACTTGTTGTTTCTCAAAGCAATTTTGGAGAGTTTTTTATCGTGAATATCGATTGAGGAATGATAAATAATAATTCGTGTTTTTATAAATGTATTTTCCTTAGACCGTGTAAGCGTGGTTTGCATGGAGCCCTGGAGTAGGGAATGGAATGTGGTCCCATGTGTAAGTTCCCAACCACTCTTTGCAGCCCTATGGCCACGTGGGCACCGGTGCAGTTTCACTGGCTGCACACTCGATAGCTACGCCAGTGAAGGTTTGTATTATTTTAGTGGTTCGTGTTGGATATTCTTTGTTGTTGTAATCAACGTTGGGACTGACCTGCCCTTTAAACATTTGTCACAGGGTCTTTAATATCCACTTTACAGCATACGGACATTTCAGTTAATTTAAATGGAGAAACTACTGTACATGTAACCAATTAATCTGTTTGTCGATTCATAAAAAGAAAACAACTATTTTACAATTTTAACGTTTTTGTACCAGGTAAGGCCCACTGAGCTCTTTCTCAGAAGCGACCTGGCCACAAACGATAGCTCAACGAAGTGGCTTATCACGTGGGCATTACTAGCAGCCAATACTCTATCCTCTTGTGAAATTCACAAGACATTCATCAAATTGTGGCTTCCACGAATGACGATAGGATACATTGATACTTTGATCATGTTTGTGATTATTAACATCACAACAAGAACAATATTATTTTCTTGTTTTTCAATGGTTTCATTATTAGGTTGAAAATTTGTATGATGTTATGCTAATTAGTCATACACCACTCTAATTGCTTTCAGTACGTGTATCGTCAATATTAAATTTAAACCAACACAAGACACTGTCCAATGAGATCCTGCGTTGTAAGTTGCACGTTACAACAATCATAATGATGATAGTACATTACAAATGTGCTTTGTTATGCCAGACATCACATCCATGCCACACTCATACATCAACTACCAACGAGCGTTTCCCGTGATAGAATATTGATGAGCATGCATTTTTAGCATCGTCTCAATTTGTCGTCCATTATAAAACTTTTTTCACATTGTAATTTCCTCCCCCCCCCCTGGCAAATGCGGCCATGTTTAGGCAAACATGCTTTGTTATAATCATAAATTAAAAAGTGGAACTCTGTATGGGCCACATGTGTTGTCGGGGAGGCTTGGTCAGTAGATTGTTGGCCCAACGAGTATCGTGTGTATGCTTGTGGGTATAGATGGCCTTGCGATGAGTTGCCAACTCCGGGTCAAACTGTCACGGCACTATACATGTGGGCATTTGGTGGAACACGGGGCCACAACCAAGAGAAGACGTTCAAGATGGGACGGTGGCAACCATGGCGTGAAAATTTTAGATAGGGGATTGGAGCAAACCCAAAAGAGAAAAAGAAAAAGATTCCGCTGCAAGCGCGGAGAATGAGAAGGTGCTGAGAGGGACTCGTGGAAGATTTCAGAAAGTGGGGAGCGAGGGGATAGATGCGGGGTTGTGGGAGTATCGAGAGCTCGGGTCTCCGGAAGAAGAAAAGTGTCTGGAGGACGAGCTTCCTACCATTGTGCGTTCACTGAATGTGGTGGGGAGCGGTTAGCGCGCTGCGCTACGAACCCGGCGACCCGAGTTCGATTCCCGCTCACGGGCCAACACCGGTGACGATTATCTGAACTGGTTCTGGGCCTCCCCAAGGTCGACTCAGCCTCAAATGGGTACCCAGTGTGGTGTGTAAATATCGCCACTAGGGAGACAAAGGCGGCTGGGCGTGGTGCTGGCCACCCACCCCATCATGTGCTGTGCCGGCCTTTATAGATGCTCTGGAATAGCACTTGCCTCAAGAGTCTATTAAAGGTTATACGGGGGATCTTTGTCTTTGTTGTTACAGAGTGTACAACACTCATCAGATTCGCGTGGAATCCCTTTCACGTATATACAAGTGTATGCCAATTGTGTTGTACTGTTTAAATTACCTTTTGGGACATGTGGATCAGAAACACCGACAAAGAAAATTGTACCAAAAACTGAGAGTGGTTTGAGATCGCACACGCTTGACGCTAATTATCAAGAGCGTCACTGCCAACGCAAATGTTGAAGTGACTTTTCACCAGACGAAAGTCTTCAAGTATTTTAATTCTGATACATTTCTTCAAAATAATTTAGCGATGGTAAGGGATGTAGGCACGGAACGACATCACATCCACGCATACCAATTAACCAGCCTCGCTCAGTGCGGATCTTGTGCAACGTTGCGTTTCCGTCATTTCTAATGGATGTTCACAAATCCGACCTTTTTATTATTATTTTTACACGCTTTTATATTTAACTCACTTCGTCTGTTGTATCCTCAAAAAATAAATCTTGTAACTCAATTTTTACATACTTCCCAATGTGCTATCGACTGCAATCATCGTATAGATATGTCACACTGATGACAACACGATATTCTATCATAAAAATCCAAAACATCTGTCTTGCCTCACGGCAGATGTGGAGCGTGTGTTCACAGGAAGTTCCTGTTTTTTTATGCTAATGTTGGTCACGTGACCAGGAAGTGACGATGTTAGATTTCCACTGTACCACGCGGGCGTCAGCCATTACACAGATAAGTCAAGATGGCGGCACGCATCGCATCTCAGTGAGACCACAGCCGCACTTGTCCATTGTGGGAGCTTAAGAAGCATTATCTTTTTACCTGTTACAATCAATAAATGACGATCGGAGTTTGACGGTCATCCTGGCTCCGAGGGTTTATTGAACACATGGTTATCTACTCGACTAGCGGTGCAACGCAGTGCACAGCGAGGCCGAGATAGTAAAAAGATATTATTCTTGAAGCTCCCAACCAGTGCTGCAGCCAGCTCTCTGCAGCCGAGTAAAAATATACTCTTCTTAAAGTTCCCAAGAAGTCCTGCAGCCAGCTCTGCAGTCAGCTCTGCAGCCAGCCCTGGAGCCAGCCCTGCAGCCAGCCTTGCAGTCAGCTCTGCAGCCAGCTCTGCAGCCAGCCCTGCAGTCAGCCTGCAACAAGCAAGGAGCTCTGCAACGAGTCTACATTAAAATCGTGCTGCAAGCATCGCAGCATGGAAAGCCACAGTTCAGCAGGGAGAGATGCTGAAGAAGGTGAACCAAGCAATCCAGGATCTCCCATCCTGCCTCAAGAGGACCAAGGGAGTTCAAGGCCCCAGAGGGAGGTCAGGTTGACGCAACGGGCCTTGGAAAGCTATGAAGCTGAGAAACAGGACCTTGATGCCAGGATACAACGGGCATGGAACCGGGTTGAAGCAGATTTATCTGAAGCTTCAAACGCCTCAGACACAGTGGCCTCAATTCAGCAGGCCATCCAGCGAGTGAATGTGAGCAGCTCAAGCTACAAGCTCCTGGCAAATAAATACATCTCGCTCCTGATGAAGGTGAAAACAGATGAGGGCATTGAGGGAATGCGCAGACAAGAGCACTTCCTCGAACTGCTCGATGATAATGTGCAGGCAGTGATACAAGATGCAATGGACCGTGTGGAGGGCTTAAGAGAGACACGATCTCAGCACTCTGTCTCATCCAGGTCCACCACAAAATCTAAAGCCTCAGCACACTCAAAGACATCATCTACTAGTATGGCAGCAGCTCAGGCACGCGCAGCAGCAGAAGCAGCAAACGCCCGTATTGCCTACATGGCTGAAGAGGAAGCCATGCTAATTGAAAAGGCCCACATACAAGAAGAAGCAAGCATAGCAACTGCTGCCGCACGGAGGAAAGCAGAGCAAGAAAGTATATTAGCAACTGCTGCCGCACGAGAGCAAGAGAGTATATTAGTGGCTACCGCCACACGGAAGAACATTGAGCTGGATGCTAAGTTAAGCACCCTACAACTCAAAAGGGAAGCAGCTGCTGCAATGGCCCAGGCAGAGGTGTTCGAGGCAGCAGCCAACCTGGATAAGGAAGAGAATTGGAGTGAGTTTGGCACTCAGATACCTGTCAAGGACCGTGATCAACTCACCAGAAAAAATATTTTGGACTGGTCTGAACAATGCATCAATGCTCCTCCACCAAACCATACTGAACAAAGGGTGGACGTTCAGGCATCGCCATCTCCACTCCGAATGAACATGAATGCTGTCTACAGGAATGGTGGAAATGCATATCCTGCCCTGGCAGTTAGTCGCCAACTCAGCGTCGCGCACGTGGGGTCAGACGTGGATGCACCAAGTCAGACCCACATTCCAGACAGTCACATAAGGGGATCCAACCAACGTGATTGAAACCCTTTGGTCCCACAGTCCAACGCTATCGCAAATGACGGTATGCTAGGCAATACAGCAAATAATGCCGCCTCACAAGCGCCAGTATGGACACACCCTGGATCAGCAGGACTAGGGGACTTTGCTAGGTACCTAGCTCACCGCGAACTAATCAACACAGGACTCGTTAAGTTTGATGACCACTCTGAGAACTATCGAGCCTGGAGATCTACCTTCAGGAATGCAATCCGAAATGCAGACATCTCTGCAAGTGAAGAACTCGACCTGTTGGTGAAATGGTTAGGAAATGAATCTGCAGAGTACGCAAAGAGGATCCGGTCAGCAAACATTGACGACCCCGCCTCAAGCCTGCATGCGGTGGGGAGAGGCTCGAGGAGTGCTATGGTAGCCCAGAAACCATTGAGAAGGCTCTCTTCAAGAAGTTGCAGAACTTTCCAAAAATCTCTGGTCGAGACAATAAAAGGTTACGGGAGCTTGGAGATCTTTTGATGACGCTTGAATCAGTCCAGGCTGATCCCTACTTACCAGGTCTCATTTTCTTGAATACCTACCATGGCGTGAACCCCATCGTAGAGAAATTGCCATTTGACGTGCAGGAAAAATGGAGAACAGCGGGTTCAAGATACAAGACAGAGCATCAGGTTGCATTCCCCCCATTCTCTTTTTTCTCAAAGTTTATCCGCAACCTGGCTAAGACTAGAAATGACCCGAGTTTCATGTTTGGCACCACGGGGATTTCCAGTCCAGATCTCCCAAAAATGGAAAGGACAACGGCGAAATGAGGAACAGCGAGAGTGCCAATTTCCATACACAAGACTGAGGTCTCTCCTGCGACATTCGCAAACTCCGTCCAGGCAACCACCACAAAGAAAAAGATAGAGGATCCAGAGAAGCAATGCCCATTGCATGATAAACCTCACTCCCTCCAGAAATGCCGTGAGTTCAGGAGGAAGCCATTGGAAGAGCGGAAGAACATGCTGAAAGAATCTGGAGTGTGCTTCAAATGCTGTGCTTCTACAAACCACCTTGCAAGGAATTGCAAGGCAGATATCAAGTGCGAGGAATGTGGCAGCGACAAACACGCAACTGCTCTGCACACATTTTACTCGAAACCCAGTAGCACTAAGGCTTCCGATCCCGAAGCAGAGCACGGCGGGGAGCAAGGCGAGACCGCCGCACTCACTTCGTCAATCACAACCAAATGCACAGAAGTCTGTGGAGAAGGCTTCAAAGGAAGATCTTGCTCAAAGATATGCCTCGTCCGAGTCTATCCCAAAGGACATCCTGAAAGGGCAGTAAGGATGTACGCCATAATGGACGACCAGAGCAACAGGTCTTTGGCAAGGTCAGAGTTCTTTGATCAGCTAAGTGTAGGTGGGAATTCCTTTCCATACACGCTCAGAACATGCTCAGGACTGATGGAGACAGCGGGAAGAAGAGCGAGCGGCCTCATGGTGGAAACCATAGATAGCACCATGAAGCTAGCCCTTCCTACGGTGACAGAGTGCAACGAGATACCGGACGACAGGAGTGAGATTCCCACGCCCGAAGTTGCATGTCACCACCCACACCTGAAACCCATAGCAGAGTTCATCCCGCCATTGGATCACGCGGCACAGATTTTACTTCTGCTCGGCAGGGACATGCTGAGAGTCCACAAGGTTCGTAACCAACGCAATGGACCTCACGACGCTCCCTATGCCCAGAGACTCGACCTAGGATGGGTCATCGTAGGTGACGTTTGTCTGAAGGGAATACACAAACCAGACCACATTAGCACATTCAGAACGAGTGTGCTCACGAATGGACGCACGTCGCTCTTCAAACCGTGCCCTAACCACTTCATGCTGAAAGAGGAACTCGGCGAGAGAAGTCAAGGCTGTACCGTGCAGACTTACGAAGAAACCACCATGACTTCGCTTGTGCATCCACCATCTTCGTTGGAGTTTGTTCCTCCACGTTTCTCCAAGCCAGTCCTGACTGACGGGAAGAAGACTAAGGTGAAGCCGCTGCTCGTCGCTCTGCTGGTGGTCGTGGCGGTGGTCGCTGTGACCGTGGCCTCTCTGTTCCTCGACTCGGAGCTATCGTCCGAGTGGGAATTCTGGAAGGAGTTCCACGGCAAGGCCCCACAACCGGACCATACCATCCCAAGGCTTGAGCTGTGTGGAGCGGTTCTTGCTACAGAGGTGGCGGAACTGATCTTAGACGAATTTGACGTCAAACTGGACGCGGTCAAGTTCTACACGGACAGTAAGGTCGTACTAGGCTACATAAACAACCAAACCAGAAGGTTCTACACCTACATCAGCAACCAGGTGGAGCGCATCAGGAGATTGACACAGCTGGAGCAATGGAATTACGTTCCAACTGACCAGAATCCAGCAGATCTCGCAACTAGGTCCGTCCCTGCATCTCTGCTGAATCAAACCATCTGGCTGACGGGTCCAGCGTTCCTGTTACGACGTGACGTTGGCCCATGTACTACCAAGGAGACCTTTGGACTCTTAGAGCCCGAGTCCGACAAGGAGATTCGTCCTCTAGTGACAACTTTCGTAACAAATGTGCGACCGAGAAGTCCACTGAGTCCACACCATTTTGAACATTTCTCGAAATGGACGACGCTCGTGCGAGCGATAGCACATTTAACGCATATCGCAGACTGCTTCCATCGCCCGATGAGAGGCACCACTGGTAGCTGCAATGGATGGCATTACTGCACAGTGCCACGCACTGAAGACGAGCTTTCCAGAGCAAGGAAATCAATCTTCCGCTGTGTGCAACAGGCAGCTTATGCAAGTGAGATCAAGGCCATTAACAAGGGAGAAGACCTTCCTAGGGTCAGCACCCTCAGGAAGCTAAACCCCGGGATGGACAAAGACGACTTGCTCAGGATCGGTGGTCGGCTAGGGAATGCAAAATTAGATGAGAATGAACAAAACCCCCTCATAATCCCAAGCCAGAGCCACATCGCAATCTTACTCGTGCGCCACTACCACGAGAAGGTCAAGCACCAAGGTCGGCATTCACAGAAGGAGCAATCCGATCTGCAGGGCTGTGGATCGTTGGAGCAAAGAGGTGCATCGCCAGCACAATCCACAAGTGTATCCGGTGTCGCAAGCTACGTGGAAAACAGGAAGAACAGAAAATGGCAGACCTCCCAGCCGATCGACTCAGTGTGGAACCTCCCTTCACCTCTGTAGGGATTGACGTGTTCGGACCGTGGACAGTCATCTCCCGCCGCACCCGAGGAGGGCTCGCGAACAGCAAACGTTGGGCAGTGCTGTTCACCTGTATGAGTACACGAGCGGTGCACATCGAAGTCATCGAGTCCATGGACTCTTCGAGCTTTATAAATGCACTCCGGAGGTTCTTCGCCATCAGAGGGCCAGCCAAGCAACTCCGTTCTGATTGTGGAACCAATTTCATAGGAGCATCTAAAGAGCTTAAGATCAATACGGAGAATGTCGAAAATTATTCTGTCAGGAAATACCTTAGTGACCAAGGCTGCACATGGATCTTCAATCCTCCCCACTCTTCGCACATGGGTGGAGCCTGGGAACGCATGATCGGGATTGCTCGACGCATTCTCGACTCCATGCTATGTGATGTCGGGTCCACACGGCTCTCTCACGAGGTCTTGACCACTCTCATGGCCGAGGTCTCAGCCATAATTAACTCAAGACCCCTGATCCCCGTCTCAACCGACCCAGAGTCACCATTCATCTTGACTCCTGCTACACTTCTTACCCAGAAGACAGATGTGCTCACAGCACCTACCGAGGAGGCCAGCACTGCAGACCTCTACAGACGTCAATGGAGACAAGTGCAGAGCTTCGCGAACACGTTCTGGCGTCGCTGGAAAAACGAGTACCTTACGACACTCCAAGTGCGCAACAAGTGGCAGTCTAATAGACCAGACATCCAAGAAGGCGACCTCGTCCTACTGAAGGACAACCAAGCCAAACGGAATCAGTGGCCAATGGGCCGCATCCTCAAGTCGATTCCAAGTGCCGATGGAAAAGTTCGAAAGGTCGAGGTTATGATTGCGAAGCAAGGTGTCGCAAGAACTTTCATCAGGCCCATAGTCGAGATAGTACTACTTCTCTCTCGCAAAGATATGGACAAATAAGTCGACCCGTTGAAGTTGTTATACACTTGTTTATGAGATAGGAAATAAATGGTGGTATCTCCTAGATACCAGACGGGGAGTGTCTTGCCTCACGGCAGATGTGGAGCGTGTGTTCACAGGAAGTTCCTGTTTTTTTATGCTAATGTTGGTCACGTGACCAGGAAGTGACGATGTTAGATTTCCACTGTACCACGCGGGCGTCAGCCATTACACAGATAAGTCAAGATGGCGGCACGCATCGCATCTCAGTGAGACCACAGCCGCACTTGTCCATTGTGGGAGCTTAAGAAGCATTTTCTTTTTACCTGTTACAATCAATAAATGACAATCGGAGTTGGACGGTCATCCTGGCTCCGAGGGTTTATTGAACACATGGTTATCTACTCGACTAGCGGTGCAATGCAGCGCACAGCGAGGCCGAGATAACATCTATTTTAAAACTTTTTACACGCTTTTATTTAACTTACTGTATGTGTTGTAACCAAAAATGTTGTAACTCAATTTCAACCATATTCCCAATGTCGTATCGACTGCAAACTTCGTATAGCTATGTCATACTGATGACAATACTATATTCTATTATTAAAATAAAAAATAAAATATTTCTAAACAATCTTTTTTACGGCTCTAATTGTTCACGTTTACGGCTTTGTCGACGCTCAACTCACGTTGCTGTAAATCACCACGGTCCCTTACGTCACGGCAAGCCTCGGGGAGCCACGCCCAGGGGCGGGGGATGTCGAAGGAGGGGAGGGGCGATAGTTGTTGGGTGAGGGGCAGCTCGGACAGTACATTTCATTAAAGCGTGTTTAAAAAAAAGCATTTTTAAATATTTTTTTACATGCATTATTGCATTCCCGCACCTCCGATTCCCGCACATTATATGAGCATGATTGTCTACGTACGGTGCGAAAGAAGGTCAACATACATTCTAATTGGCATGTCTTGTTTACGTAACAAACCTTACTAATTGACTGTGTCGAGTAGTGGTGGGTTTAACGACGCATTTATATTTACGCGATCTAACCCAACAAAAAAACCCTCTCATGGATAATATTGGTCGCGAAAGCCTGCGAAATGTTAAATATTCTTCATCTTGCATATATTCACTACTAAAGCACGTTTGGGATATTTTTTTTATCCAGTAAAAGTACCTGCTTTATGCACGGTGTAACTGTCATTTGATACATATGTTCACATATCAGACTGTATCACATATCTGCCTGGAAGTCGGTGCCCTGCGAGTCGAATATGTGATATTGTACTTTATACATTCGGGGTTTTTTAACACTTTTTTTTAGATGTTCAAATGTATTGTTAACTCCAAGGTATTCATATTATTTGGTCACGTAGGTGAAAAAATCAAATAACAAAAATAAAAGTAAATAAATTAAATCACGACGTTTCGATTGCAACACAAGCAATCATCATCAGGTGTGACAACCACAGCAAGAAAATGTTTTACTGAAGTTGGATAGATGCCAGGGTTAGGGCAGTTGAATAAGTCAGAGAGGGGAGGGTGGGGGGGAAGGTATTCGTTTCATAATCTACTTGGGCCATTTGGGCTTTGCTATACGGGAGAAGAGAGGGAAGCCAGAGGTATGAAGCTCCGCCATCTTTACCACCTGTGGGTCTGTGGTTAATTTTTGAAGAGGTTATTACCTCGTATTACCTCGACACAAGAAGAGAAACCCACCGACTACAGAACGTACACCGGTTATCTAAAGACAGCATCTTGACTGCGAGGACATGTAAGTGGGTTGAGGCAAGTTGTGTCGCCAGAAGTGATTATGAGGCACCACGGTGGTGAGATGTTAACTACCTCGCCTGGTATACAGGTGGTCGTCGGTTCGAACCTGGCCCTGACGTCTGTATAGTTGTAGTTTGCATGTCCTCCCCGAAGATCGCGTGGATTTTTTTCGGGGTCCTCTGGGTTTTCCCTCCACACATAGAAACGTGTGTTTAAAGTTCTTGGCTGCTATAAATATCCACGTGATAAGCCGCTTCATTGAGCTATCATTTGTGGGCAGCTGGCTTCTAAAAAAGAGCTATATAGCTCAATAGGCCTTACCTGGTAATATACAAAATAGTTTCGTTTGAAAATCTCTCTCGCTGTGGGAGGGAACCAGATAACCAGGAAACAGGACCCTGCGGGGTGGGCTGATAGGAACGAATAACCAAAGAATATTAACATAATGTATTATTACACTTGTTTAGCCAGGAAAGCCCCACTGAGTCAAAAGGTTTTTTAGGGTCCTGCCAAGTGTTTGCAGTAGGGGGCGATGTTGTTACACCTAATCGGACCATACGAAGGGAGAGATTGAGGCCTAGTTCTAGGCTTTAGGCCTAGCTGTAGGCTTTAGGGCGCTGTGAGTTAATTTTTAATTTAAATGTTTTAATTATTTATGTAAAAGCTTTAAATTTAAATGTTTCTATTTAAAAACATGAGGGAATGTAACATTGTTAAACATTAACTCCCTTTCACACACGCGGGGGTACGATACGAAGGGAGAGTTTCAGGCCTAGTTCTAGGCTTTAGGCCTAGCTGTAGGCTTTCGGGCGCCGTGAGTTAATTTTTAATTGAAATGTTTTAATTATTAATGTAAAAGCTTTAAATGTAAATGTTTCTATTGAAAAACATGAGGGAATGTAACATTGTTAAACATTAACTCCCTTTCACACACGCGGGAGTAGGATACTAAGGGAGAGTTTCAGGCCTAGTTCTCGGCTTTAGGCCTAGCTGTAGGCTTTAGGGCGCCGTGAGTAAAATTTTAATTTAAAAGTTTTAATTAAAAGCTATCTCAGGGAATTATAAGGGAACGTTACACTTGTTTAGCCAGGAAAGCCTCATTAATTTAAATGCTTTAATTAAAAGCTATCTCAGGGAATTATAAGGGAATGTTACACTTGTTTAGCCAGGAAAGCCTCACTGAGTCTAAAGGTTTTGGTAGGGTCATGCCAAGTGTTTGCAGTAGGGGGCGACAAGTGTTTGCAGTAGGGGGCGATGTTGCTACACGGTCGGACGGACGGTCGGACGGACGGACGGACGAAATAATCTATTGGTGGCTGGTCCACTTCGTTCCTACCAGTAAAAGCTCATGTAGAACAGGGGGAGAACATACAAACGCTACGCTGAAAGGCACCCAAGTCACGAATCGAACCCAGCTCCTCCTGGCTGTGAGGTACAAGTGTCAACGCCGCGCAGACCTACCACCGCATGACCACGTGTGTGCCTGTCTCAACAAGAGGGAAATTAAGTAGGTTTTGACACAATGAGAGATGGTGCTGTTCTCTCATTGCCAGCATGTCACAGGAGACATAACACCTTGCGTGTAACGTGCGATGTTAGGAGTATAAACACGTGCGTGTTCAGTCACATCAACGTGGTCATTCCTATACCCGTGGGAATTGAGTGATAATTCATACAACTACAGGAGCTTTTTTAAGTGCATGGATATTTTCTATAAAGAAACCAAGCTCAAGGACGTTGATCTTCACCGATGGAACTTGTTCAAATCAAGGGAGAGATGAGTTAATTAAAGTACAACGTTTAAAGAAAAAAATATTTTTGGTTCACATCAGGAATTAATTTGATCTTCCTTTAAATAAAACATGTTTAAAGCCTTATTTGTCTACCATCTACATTTTTTTTCTCCCCAATTCTGTTCGTGCTGTCGAAAACGTCACGACATCAGAACTCTCTCATAAGCTAGTCGTGCATCACCCTGTGCGAGCCAATGAACCCTGGGAAAATGACATCACGTAACTGCCTCTGAAGCTACTTCAAAAGACAGATGTATCCACGCTAGTGACGTGGATTTAACCAACGTGCATGTTACATGTCAATACAACAACAACAAAACGTTCATTTCCCAGAGATAAGTGAAATAAAAAGTACGATATTATTTTACGCGTGATCATTCGTGACTCGGCTAGGACCGTTATTGTTGCTACAGTGGAGAAGCCGGTTTACTTGCAGATTGACTGCATTGATATGAACCCAGGATCGCAGCAGCGTTGGCTCAACGTTTTGATTACCGAGCCACTTAGCTGCCCCTAAAATGGTGGTTCTGGACCTGGGGTGCACACACCCGCTGGGGGTGCGAGATGCCCTTTCTGGGGGGCGTGAGACGTGTCCAGATTTTTTTTAGAAGGTAAATCATTGACATATAAATTAAGCACGGGCACGTAAGTACAACTACTTTGTTTCATCAAACCCTCTGTGTATTGAGAACCCAAGGGGTGCAGGCGACGGTAAATGTTAAGAACCACTGCTCATTAATGTTTAAATATAACCTTGATATGAGGGGTTAATGTGAGTAGTTTGAAGCTGGCATATTTATGTAATGTACATCAATATATATTACTGCAGTTTTTTTAATTAGGAGCTGCCCTGGTGTAATGGTTAACGCGCTCGACTTGCAATCCCTAGAGGTCGACGGTTCGATTCAATTTTATGGGCACGGCAATTTAAATAACGCTTCGATTTTTCTGAAATCACACCGCGTGCCCCCCCCCCCCAACGCCTTCAAACTAAATCGGAAGTGGTCACATCTGACACCACCGTGATCTCGCAGTACGGGGACCCCCCAAAATGCTGGGCCTGGGCTGGTCCCTCCGATTTGCTGTGCACCCTGAGGGACGGTTCCTGTTTTTGTCAGTCAAGTAATAGTGATAATAATACCTCACTCAAGACAATGTATTTCCATGCAAAGGTGAAACTCGTCGTGCGCTTTCAGATGCGCTTCTGAGGCCGTCTGGAATGCTTTTCCTTCCGATATTAGGAAGCCAATGGAGAGCAATGCAGTTTTAAATCATCCAGATTGAAAAGTAATTCATTTCGAACTGCTTTTTGTGCTTAGTGTGTTGCCCTTCCCTCGCGCCTCCGATTTGGACGGTTAGCTACATACGGTGCGAAAGAAATTCAACACACATACATACAACTTTGTGCTGAAATTAATGGGTGCATAATCGCGACCCTATGCAATATGAACACAACACACCCA
Organism: Lampetra planeri; assembly: GCF_965212315.1. Lineage (NCBI taxonomy): Eukaryota > Metazoa > Chordata > Hyperoartia > Petromyzontiformes > Petromyzontidae > Lampetra > Lampetra planeri. The sequence continues at coordinate 2,395,813 of NC_136127.1, forward strand.
ACTAAACGTTCGTCATTTTTGTTTTTAATGAGTGATGAATGCAACCCAACGTGTACGGTGTGAACACGAGACAGCTTTGACTCATTAGACCCTTAACGAGACAGCTTTTTTTTCTTGTAACATATGATGGCATATTTTTTTTTGTTACGCCACAGTCCAGGGATTCATTTCAATGAGCAAAAAGGTCATCGAAAGGGGGTGGGGGGTCATGGGCAAAATAAAAACAGAGAGCGCACGTGTTGACAGATTTGGCTCCCATCCCTGGCCTTTCAACAATAAAAAAAGTTGCACAACAGAGTGAATTGTTTTCTCACGTCGGATGGAAGAGTTGTTAACTTGTTTATAGATGCCCTCTTCGCGTGACCTTAAATTGCACATTGCCAGGCACAAGCGCTGTGGTGACGTCACCGCCACTTAGTGGCGAATGGCGGTTGTTGTTGTTGTTGATGCCCTTGCGTCCTCCAGGAAGGGCTTTTTCCCGAGATGCAATCGTTGGGCAGCGTTTTGTAATTAGGAGCTTGCCGGCTGAGATCTGCTGGGCTCTGCTTGCACGCATTTGCATTCTGAATGTCGGGCTGCCCATGTGCCGTGCACCTTATACGAATGCCTCTCTTCTCCCTCTCCCTCTCGCAAGGTCAACAGATGGTTGAATTCGGGCCATGCGGCGCACGGGGTGTAAAGAATTGGCAGCCGAATGGGCACCAGGGGACGCAATTATAATGTCGTGATGCGGCCATGTGATCTGAAAACACAAAATTGTACGAGCAGCACCACGCACGCAACTGTGCCGACAACAAAGCGAACACACACAACATCGGTTACATAAGCAAACGGCCGATCGACACCAGCCATGATTTATCTGCTGCTGGATGAAGACTTCCCCAAACCCATCGCCATCGCTCACCATCTTACAAATGCAACGATCCATTTAGCTTCGGCACACGGGCCGATGTCGCAGCTCAATCTCTGTCCACTGGACGTCCTCTTTGGCACGTGTTCACTCCTTTGGCAAGCAATGAAATACGGTGAATAAGCAAAAGAAAAGCATGCGTGAGTGTGTGCAGGATATGGCGTTGGAAGGGTATTTCCCCAGTAGTGCCCACTGGCTATGCGAGTTTTAAAAGTACAGTCTGTTCTCCTATAACGGAGTAGTTGCATTCCTGAAGAATACGCATTATGGAAAAATCGCCTTATAATATATAATATAGGGAGGGTAACGCACAGTCCGCAATAACACGAGAGATGCGTACGCAGGCTGAACAAAAACCGATGCGTGTGGGCAGCATATAGAAGCATCCAGCAGCATCCCAATGCCTCGTGCGATGCTACGCCGAGGCAACCGTGCAAATCGTTTATTACTACTCGCGCGACATAGTTTCGTTCGTTCAATCACATTATATCCAATTTGCATCCGCGTTATAAAAAAATGTGTGTCCCTAATACATTTGTAGTGACATCAGGGATGTCACTGTATGGTGCCAGCCCGGGAGGGCCGTGGCGTGCGATGTTCCTACATCGCAGACAGCACCGGGTGGGTTGCTGTGTGATGCCGGCTTTACTATAACATGGTGTGCGATGCACTGTCATCGCGTACACCCCGTAGGTGGGTGTAGTACCAGCCCTAGCGGGGCTTGCTGAGCGCTGGGATAGTGCGGGCACCACGCACAGCGTGTGGTGTGGGCTCCCACAAGGGGGAGTGGGAGAGTGTCAGCCCAGGGACCCGGGCCATGGCACTCTGGTTGACCCCGTAGACACGTGATCCGGAGTGTCCACAGAGAGGGCCCCAGGTGGGGGGGCTAGTGGGTGATCACGTGTCCGGGGAGAGCTCTCGAGAGGGATCGAGAGGAAGCTAGAACGCTCGAGAAGGTGGGCGGGGCCTGGGCGGAGCCTATCCCGACCCGGGAGGATATAAGGCGGGTCCCTGAGAGGGACCGGGATCGCTTTGCTCTACAAGCTGGAAGCTCCACGTCCTACAGGCGGGAGGCTCTACGTCCTACAAGGCATCAACACGTGGCCGGGACCCGAGTGAGGGTCCGACCCTTCGTAGCTGTAACTCCTCCGTTTCGTGTAGTTAGCTGAGTGGTCACCACCCTAGGCTGTATCTGGTCAAGGGGCAGTTACCCCTGTGTGTATTACGTGTTGATATAATAAATGTGTTGCCTCTGAAGAATAACGTCTGCGATTCAGTTGGACTCACTACACATTCATCGCGTTACATCCAATTCGCATTATGAAAACACGCAGCGTTATAGGACAAACTGGAGTGCAGAAATGGGCCACGTTTCTGCTGTCAGCTAATTATACACGCGTTGACTCAAGTTCACGTCACCCACTTACATCGCGCCTTCCCCTCCACGTTGCCTTTTGGTGGAAAATCTGAATTGAAATCCGCGCTGCTGGGAGTGTTCTTTCGATGGAGGTCGCCATCCCACGTTGACGATGGTGTTGTTGCTCCTCCGGGAGACTGGGAGAGATCGACAATCGATGTCCGGTCACCCGCCGACATTGATGGCATTCCGTCGTGATTTTTCACTTAACAGAGCCGGGGGGGGTGATAGCATCGGAGCCAAGGGTTGGAATGTGGCTGTCGGAATGTCAGTTCGTCTCTGGGAGCGATGATGACCTTTGGCTCTGGACCAGAGGTTGGAAAAAAAAACAAGAAGAGCTATCTTTTCTTCCGAATTCGCAAAAAAACCCTCAATATTTCAAGAGCTGCAATGGACGTGAATACGTGATGCATGAATAAAAAACCCCATTATAGAATACCCATACCAGGAATGGAACGCATCATGGAGCACGTGCACCAAGGAGATGGAGCCGTGAAATGAGCTCGCGTGCAGGCGCTCGGTGAATTATTACACGGCCGGATCATGAGCGGTAGCAGCGACATGGAGAAACCATCATCCAGCAGTCGATTGAGCATAGCTGCTGCTGCACGTGCATATGTTGAACTTCTTTCGCACCGTACGTAGCCGAGCCGTGCCAATCGGAGGTGTGGTCCTGCTATAAAGAACGGTCACGAAGTAGCAGTCCTTAAAAGAGCCGCGGGTTGCCGACCCCTGCTCTGGACGTTACCACAATCTCACAGACGACTCCCCCACTTTGACACAGATATATTCCCTCGATATTGGAATGTGGGCCCCCTCTTACCGGGCGTCGCCAGCGTGATGCCATCTCGGCGCCGAAGAGGGCGCTTGCGTGCTTGGGTGAGTGCATTCTGCGTTGATTCGCGACTTGACCGGACTGTCGATGGCATTGTGTCAACTTAAGCCTCGCGGTCATATGGAGGTCACTGAGGCGAACAGCACCGCGAGCTGAAGGTTGTTGACTCATCAGAATCAGAAGATGTATTTATACTGGATGAATCCGATGGCCTACAAAGCTCTTTTTCACAGATGTCCAGTTGGGGCGAGTCAGAATGTTACAACAACAAGCAATACAAAAACACGATACGAGTACAAATTATAGGAAAGGTAAGCAAATCCCCCCAAATAATATACAAGTAAAACTAAACAATTTTATTTTACCAGGTAAGGCGCACTGAGCTAGTAGCTTATTTTTCAGAAGCGACGTGGCCACAAATGACAGCTCAACCTCGTGGCTTATCACGTGGAAATTTATCCATGGTGACTGACAGTCGAGAACTGAGTCTCCGTGCACAAGATGTCTCGCCGAGTCCTTGAGGGACCAGTGCCTCCTCTCGCCTGAAGAGTTCATGCTGAGAAAATGGTTGGAAAATGCGCAATATTCGACATTCACCACCCGAGCTACGAAGCGCAATATGTATATGTTTAAACCGATTTAAACTGGCAACGGATACCTCTATTTCTGAATTATCATTACGCAGCAGCACATTTTATGTGGGTTCGGTTTTTTGGTTTTGGTTCTAGAAAATTAACGGTGAAACCCGGTTTCCTATTCCCGTTTTCGGTTCAACTCTTGCAAGCATGAGTGGGTGCACTCATGCATGCAATACTGATATTCATAATGATAACGTATTTCCTATTTTTATTTCCAGGAAAGATTGAACAATTATTACAATCATTGTTTGTAGATGGTGTAGCCAACTTTATTATAATTTGAGCAGATTCGTGTGTGGCAGTAAACCGGTGTTCCCGGAGAATGTGTTGAGTGTTTTCTTCAGCATGAAAGAGAACGTATGATGTCTGTACACCTCAACAACGGACTAAAGATACTGAAGTAAGTTGCTGAAGTGCGTTGCTGAAGTACGTTGCTTAAGTACTGAAATACGTTGCTGATGGTGGACCATGAGCTTCGTGGAAAATGAAACACATGGATCTTCCGTGAAAAACCCAATGGGTTTGATCTTCCACGAAGCTCCTGGTCCACCCTAAACCCCGTTCGTTCAGTGCACAAACCATGGCAGCAGCAGATGCGGATACCCTGATGCACGAATGTAAAATTAAAAACTCTCTCCAGTAGTGTGCGACTGTGGTTACCCAGAACAGGCCGTAACAACGTATAACGACACAACGCCCGATCTACAAATACGAAGGGGACATCAGAGCGATGATGATCCGCCGGCTCTGCATCTACATCAGCAGCCGTACGAAAATAGAAGAAGCAGCAGCAGCAGCAACGTATTCGTCGTAATGCCTTGCTGACAGCCATCTCGCAGCCTGTGCAGATGAGTGCCGCACGTGTGTCCTCCAGGACTTCGAATGCACCCATCTATGACAAATCAAAGTGTCTTATTCCTTGCAAAAATATGGCACACCACTGTTTTGCAGTTACGCTCCATCGCGATTAATCATTCGGTGAGATAATAGGATTCTCCATATCCGATACACTCCAAGCTATTTGCATTAACCTGACATTAATATTCAAGGTCGTATTCATGAAACTGAATATCCTTTTCATGAACGAATGTGTTTTTATTTGTGTCAGGGGACGCTATAGAGCATTATGAATTTAGCCTGCCGGCATCGATTTTACGAGATGATCTGCATATCTGAAACATAATCTACTCTCAGCAAATTCAATGCCATCTTCCCACCCCTATGAGTTTAGCTCATTTTAACACGTAGGCTTTTGCGTCCAATATCATCCATAATACAGGGTTTTTGGGTTAGATCGCGTAAATATAAATGTGTCATTCAATCGCCACCACCAGACAGCCAATTAGTAAGGATCGTGACTCAAACAAAACGTGCCAATCAGTTACTAATTCAGCACCCCAGTATGTTAGAGTTAACTCACGTGTTTTTGTACAATTCGAGTATGACGTTTTGCTGGTGGTTACAACTGGCGCAATCAGGCGATTTGCCAGCATTGTTCAATTAACTACAAGTCAAGTGCCAGGCTACCCCTGTAATTTGCGATTTTAGGGTTAACGGAATCGCGTGGCTCTTTCCTCACATAATCGGCGGCACGCTTCGTTAGTGCAACAACAACAAATAATCCGCGGATCGTTTGGGCTAACCTCCGCGGTGTGCCAGATTGCCTGGTCTGCGATACACCGCCATATCAATGTGTAATATTAAAAGTGTGATCCAGATGGTGTGCCGATGATGAGTAATGCCTTCAAAGGGTATGTTGAACGTGTTGGCACCAAGAGCAATGGCTAAAGTGACCTCTTATGAATACAAAATAGGCCAAACACACCCCCCTTGCCCCCATTGTCCCAAAACTTAAAAAGTATAAAGACAAGTCTTCTTTCCACATCCCATCAGCCACACGGCCTTCTTAGAGAGCACAGTTTCCACAGCATTGGTTCAACACAAGCGAAACCCTAGACCGGTTCTGGCATTCAGTGTCAGGCTTGCTTGAACTCTGCACACAGAGCATGCTGTAAAGACACTTTATTTGTCCAGAAAGCTACATATTTTTAAAACAAAAACCCCTCAACACATTCATTAATAAGATTAATTTAAAATGAGTATTCAAAAATTAGGTTTCAAGCAATGACATTCTTCATAGAAGATATCGCTCCTTTGTTACGTGTGCTTATGTAGCGCTACCAACACGGTACAGTATCACCAAAAAATTAATGTTTTACAGATTTTGATTGCTTTGTTATTTCGTCACGTTTCTATTTATTGATGTTCGGTTTATATCGTTTCATGGAATCTAGAGTTATTGTATTACATGTGAAAGGGAGTCCACACGAGTCGTCCTGGTACAGAAAACTTTATTGTTCCAAGAACAAGAAAAAACAAAAATCCTCCGTATTGTTTTAACAGACTGTTGGGGCAAGTGCTGTCAGCGAACACCTATGAAGGCCGGCATGGCACACGGGGGGATGGGTGGCCAGCACCACGCCCGGTCGCCTTTGCCTCCCGAGTGGCGATGTTTACACACCGCGCCAGGTACTCGTTTTGATGGCTGAGTCCACCTCGGAGAGGCCTAGGACCGGTTCAGATAATCGTCACTGGTGCTGGTGGCCCTTGAGCGGCAATCGAACTCGGGTCACCAGGTTGTCTAGCGCGGCGCGCTAACCGCTCTCCACCACACTCAGTCAATGCACAATGGTAGGAAGCTCGTCCACTTTTCCTCTCCCGGAGCCCCGAGCTCTCGACACCCTCCCCCACCCCGTATCTATCCCATCACTCCCCACCTTCTTGAGCAAGGAGTCGGCAATAAAAGAGTCGCAATGCGTGTGAACACGTCGAGACGGCGGTCTTTAACAAACAACGTCACGAGGCAGCCCGTAAACAGCCTCATGTGGCTCCAGAGCCGCAGGTTTCCGACCTCTGCCCATGGTCACCTGGACTTCCATGGTGAACTGGACTTTCATGGTGAACTGGACTTTCATGGTAAACTGTACTTTCATGGTCAACTGGACTTTCATGATGAACTGAACTTCCATGGTAAACTGAACTTCCATGGTGAACTGCACTTCCATGATGAACTAGACTTCCATGATGAACTGAACTTCCATGGTGAACTGGACTTTCATGGTGAACCGGACTTTCATGATGAACTGGACTTCCATGATGAACTGGACTTTCATGGTGAACTGCACATCCATGGTAAACTGGACTTTCATGATGAACTGAACTTCCATGGTGAACTGCACTTCCATGCTGAACTGGACTTCCATGATGAACTGGACTTCCATGATGAACTGGACTTCCATGGTGAACTGCACTTCCATGGTGAACTGAACTTCCATGGTGAACTGCACTTCCATGGTGAACTGGACTTCCATGATGAACTGAACTTCCATGGTAAACTGGACTCCCATGGTAAACTGGACTTCCATGATGAACTGGACTTCCATGGTGAACTGCACTTCCATGGTAAACTGGACTTTCATGATGAACTGAACTTCCATGGTGAACTGCACTTCCATGCTGAACTGGACTTCTATGATGAACTGGACTTCCATGGTGAACTGCACTTCCATGGTGAACTGGACTTCCATGATGAACTGAACTTCCATGGTGAACTGGACTTCCTTGGTGAACTGGACTTTCATGATGAACTGGACTTCCATGGCAAACTAGAAAACTTCCACACGTCCCTCTCTCGGCCCCTTCTCATTCTGTTTCCAGCGGGCTTCCCTTCAACCCCCGACCTCACCTGCTGCGCCCCAGTTAGCGCCTTCTTCTTCGCTGGGAGCCCTTCCGTGTTCCAATCACCTCGCCTCGGCGTGCCCTTTGGGGGCGTCCATAAATGACGTCACGCGATTTTGGACGAGTTTTGACCCCCCCCCCCCCATCGTCACACGGCGTCACAAAACGTCAGACCCCCCCCCCCCTCAAATATGACGTCACAAAGCTCTGCCCCCCCCAAATGAAACATGCTTTAAATCGCTTTAGACTATTGTCATTGTAGTGCGTATTTAATGTGGCGCTGCACTCTGATGTTGTAGGAGAAAACATTTATTAAAAACTCGATTTAATTAAGTAGAAGGTGTTGTCTATATTTATTTAAAGTTGAGCATTTTGATGTGACGTTACATTTCTAAACGCCCCCCCCCCCCTCGTCACACATCGTCACAAATGTCTGACCCCCCCACCCCAGGTGTGTGACGTCATTTATGGACAGCCCCTTTGCACATTAGTGAAGTATGGAGGTGGATGGAGCAGGTTCTTGAACCCACGATTAACGTAGACGCTTTGCCATATGTATGTTGAGCTGATTTCGAACCGTACACAGTCAACTGTGATGATCAAAGGTGACAAAGATGGCATTGTCTCGCGATAGCTTTCCTCATTAAACGAACCAATGGCACTCAGTATTTACATAAAAATAACACCTCAACACACTGTGACGTTAAAATAAAAGAATATAGGCGGCGTTTCGGGCAATGATAGGCACGGTCCAGTCAGGCGAACTTGTGGATTATTTACGTGCAACAATGACGGTCGTCTCTTGTTAGATACGACATAATGCAGGCGGATTGTCTGCTCCTTTACTGCTGGACTCTTTACATCTCTCCACGACGGTGCTCATGATTGTTTAGAGCAGCGTGTCTCTCAACCTTGGTTGGCTATTTGTAACTTGTTGAATTGTGTTACCCCTACTCTTCGTTTTTTTTCGGTAAAGTCACGTAGGTAAAAAAGAAAATAAATAATAAATGCTATGAATAATAATAGAAAATAATAAATAATAATAGAAATAAAAGAATAATAATAAATAAATTTTGTTCTATTATTTATTCTATTTTTTACCTACGTGACTTTACCGAAAAAAACCTGAGAGTATGATTCCTTGCAGTCACGAAAGCTTCAAATCTAGAATTGTGTTACCCCCTTGCCTGGCCCAACGTGCTTATATGAGAAATACACGTACGAAGAATGAACATCAATAATTTTAAACAAGTTCGTGAGGTATATTCTATCTCGTAACTGCAAGCGAATAAAACAAACACAAATTCAAAGGACGCTCTGCGTGCGTGACGCAATTTGTTCTCTTGGGGTCACCACTTTGCTTAAGGTCAATGAGTTTAGAGAAGTCTTTTACATGGTTATAGGTTACCATACCGAGTAAACGATTTTTTTCGTTGGTTATTTTTTTATTTATAGATTTATACGTTATTATTCGCCCACTAGTTCATAAAGCCTGTCTTCGCCAGGCAAACGTTTTGAATATATATAATAATGAACCTGATATTTTTTTTTATAATTTGTATCTATGATCAGACGCTAACTACTACAAAAATGTGTATTTTTCCGCAAAAAAACCCACATAAATGGTTGACGACTTGATTCAACTTCTTACATTTCAAGACGTACCCATCGGAAACCGCTCAATTTCAAGATTCCGTTCTTTTTTTATGACAAATAACAAAATTAATTAACGAAATACTCCGAGGGGAAGCGCACCCCCCCCCCTCCAGGGCCCCCCCCCCCCACCAGAGGTGGTAGAGTACCAGCCATGCAATCTGGAGGTAAAACCTCAGGTCACTGGCAAGTGCGTGGGCCGCATTTACTAAACGCATTTGTCGGTAGCGCGTGCAACTCGCGACCCGTAGCCGTCACTTCCGGTCCCCGCTGGGCGCGATGGCGGCTCCGCTTAGCGGCTCCGCGCTTCGCTAACGTCGACAACCTCGCGAGGCAAACAGCGGAGAGAGACAGCAGAGAGAGAGAGAGAGACAGCGGAGAGACAGCAGAGAGAGAGAGACAGCGGAGAGAGACAGCAGAGAGAGAGCGGAGAGAGAGACAGCGGAGAGAGGAGAGAGACAGCAGAGAGAGACAAACAGCGGAGAGAGACAAACTCTGTAGAGAGACAAACAGTGGAGAGAGACAGCGGAGAGAGAGAGACACCGGAGAGAGAGACAGTGGAGAGAGACAGCGAAGAGAGACAGTGGAGAGACAAACAGCAGAGAGAGCAGAGAGAGACAAACTCTGTAGAGAGACAGCGGAGAGAGAGACAGCAGAGAGAGAGACAACCAGTGGCGAGAGAAACTCTGTAGAGAGGCACACGAGAGAGAGACAAACACTGTAGAGAGACAAAGACTGGACACACTGGAGAGACACACTCTAGCGAGAGACAAACACAGCGACGCCAATACTGGAGAGATACAGCGACACACACGAGACACAAACACTAGAAAGAGACATCAATAACCGCAGCGACACACGAGAGAGACACACGGGAGGGAGAAAGCGACGGCGATAATCACAGCGACAAAGTAGAGACGGCGTCAAACACTCGGGAGACGGCGTCAGACTCCTGTCGCCCTACTTACTACTCCAGCCGCATGCATTCTCATAACCGCGACGTTACAATTTGCGCTCTCGCAAGCCACCACCGCACGTAGACGACAACAACAACAAAAGCAGTTCACTCGCGGTGGCAATCGGCTCTGGCGGGAGTGGGCCACCACCACAGTCCGTGGGAGAAGCCAAACTCCGACTGAGCCCGGTGCGCGTCGCTGTTTGCACGGTGACGAGGGAGGAGGAGGTGGCTGGCGCGGTGGTGGTGGGGTGCGGGGTGGGAGGAGAGTAGCGGACAGCAGCAGCACACAGAGAGAGAGAAGCAGAAAGCGACAGCAGCAGCGGAGGCGGTGGTGTGTCTCAGCCGAGAGAGGCAGACGAGACGAGAGAGTCACCAAGCGGCCACGTCAGTGACGGCGGAGAGAAGCAGGCGCCGTTGACGGTGGGAGCGAGGCGGACAGAGCGCGAGAGAGCGAGAGGCTGCAGCCGACGGTAGCAAGGGCGCAACCAAGTAAAACGACGTCAGCAGCAGCAGCATCGCATTCAGCTGCAGCGACGGTGGCAGACGAACCGGCAGCAGCAGCGGCAGCAGCAGCAGTAACGGCACCAGCGGCAGAGATGGCAGCGAACAACAGCGCCGCGGTGAGCGTGCCCATCAGCATCGGCGCCAGCAAAACCAAGACGAAGAAGAAGCACTTCGTGGCCCAGAAGGTGAAGCTGTTCAGGGCCAGCGAGCCGCTCTTCAGCGTCCTCATGTGGGGCATCGACCACTCGGTGAGTGCCGGGGGTGGTGGGGTGGTGGTGGGGGGAACAGCACGGGTCATGGGGCCAGGGCGCAAGACGGTCGTCGTTCTTTATGCGTCGGTTCTTTTTCCCCATGGATTTTGTCTTGGGGTGACTGCTCGCCCATGGGATCCCTCTCCCCCCCCTCGGGTCCCCTTTCTCCCCCCCCGTGCACCCTTTCTCCCCCCCCCGTGCCCCCTTTCTCCCCCCCCCGTGCCCCCTTTCTCCCCCCCCCCCCCGTGCCCCCTTTCTCCCCCCCCCCGTATCCCCTTTCTCCACAGTGGTCCCCTCTCATTGGGGGCCCCTAATCACCCCTGGGTACACAATCTCCTCCGGGCTCATACCTCCCCCCCAGGTCGCCTCTCTCATCTAAGACTCCTCGGTCCCCTCTCGCTATGCATGTACTGTATATTGAACCTCTTTCGCACCGTACGTAGCCAACCGTGCTAATCGGAGGTGCGGGTATGGGAAGGACGATAAACTAGACACTAAACTCAGTTAAATTTCGATTTAAAGCTTTCGTGACTGCAGGGATTCATCTTCTTGGTTCTTTCGGTAAAGTCACGTAGAAGGGAAGTAATAAAATAATAAAAATAAAACATAATAAAACAATTCTCACGACGTTTCGGCCACAACGCAAGCAGCCGTCCTCAACCCAGCTTAAATATACGCTCCAAGCTTGGTGGTGTTTCATTCTTCGCCTGAGGACGGCTGCTTGCGTTGTGACCGAAACGTCGTGAGAATTGTTTTATTATGTTTTATTTTTATTATTTTATTACTTCCCTTCTACGTGACTTTACCGAAAGAACCAAGAAGACTAAACTCAGTTCCCGAGGACCCACTCCTATGGGGTGGGTACATTCTCTCCCCCCCCCCCGCGTTCGTGGTCATTATGCTCCTTGCGTGTGTTAAGCTGGCACGTGTATACTCAAACGTTACCTTTTCTTTTCATGACGAGTCTTGTTGATGGACCCCACTAATCCGTGTGGTCTCTTCATATGGACCCGCCCTTTTGTGACTTCCTCTCCCTTCCCGGCCTCAATCGTTCGTCCTTCTCTCTGTCCCTGCCCAGTCCATCTGGCCCTTGCCTCCACTCCCATCGCCCCGGCCCATGTGGCTCATCTGTTTCGGATGTCCTCTTGTTGTGTTGATGCTGTCCATGGATCGCCCTTAGCTGCGTACCAGTTCTCGCCCAACTGCGGTGACGTTTTTATTATTATGTTGTACTTTTGGCGTGTTGAAGAAACTTGAAGGAGACTGGGGTTCGCAATCCCTCTGTACTTTCATCGGTAGAATATGGCAGTGGAAATGTAGCAATTAAAATCTGTACGGGTAAACCTATTAATTAATTGCCTGAATTTGCGACGAGTATTGCCATTTTATACTGAGTTGTACTTTCAGTATACAGCCAAACGTCGCATATCCAAACGTCACATATCCACCCTGACCAATGAACCATCCGTGCCCTATGCAAGTATTTGTGACTTATTTTTTTCCAGATCTTCACGTATCCGATTTTTCTCCTTCACCTATAACTTAGATACCTAATACACTGCACTCTGTTATACGTAATCACAAATATGCCGTAAGACCCGACGCGTTTACTTTTAAAGTCTATGTGAGGTTTAGAATGAGCAGAAACAAAAACAATACTGTTGGCAGGGTATAAAGCCAGATGTAATCAAAAACACATGCAATGGACAACATGGTCCTTGGCTTTTGGCCATTTCACATTTTGAAGGAGCGACTTCCCATCGTGCACAGATTGACGAGGAGGTTACAGAGAAGGAACCCCGAGAGGAAGTGTGAGAACAAGATTGATAGCTAATGATGAGCCTTGAAATCTTGCAGCAAAGTGCACAGGTGAGCGGGAAGCGCTGTTGGTGTAACATGCTGCCTCTTGTTACTGATTATACCAAGGAATCTTATCAGAAACATTCGCAGGCGGTTATTTATGTCTCTAGGAGGCAGCTGCATAGTCTGGTATTCGGTGTACATGTCTGTACATGATTTTTTGAGAAGCAAACCTCATCTCAACACGGTAATTTCTCGGGGGCATCGTTAAGCAGCGCTGCTGCCTGCAGAGTGGTGACCTTTACGGACCATGATGTAATTCGCCCGAGCAGGTCACAGCTTTGACAGTATTACAGCCACAATTTACCAAGGTCGAAGCAAACCTATAGTTACTGAACTATGAAATGTAATCAATACCTCTTGCATGCTTGAGGCTGCTTCTAGGGTATAAGCATCCTCAAAAGTTTGAGTCGGGATTGTGCTGTCACGGTCACACTGCCACAAGTGAATATAGCTATGGGACCTTTTTGCCGGAATCCAAAATGATGAAAATTAAGAATATTTTTACACTTTCTGGCAATAAAACAGGAGGTGTTTCGATGTTCAAACGCCAAATAGATACCTTTTGCAAGGCATCGAGTATGCGTTCACCACACATACGTGTGACAACACATGCAAACAAACATGTTCTGATCATACTGTATATAAGAGCATGATAATATGAACATCACGAACATCTTAACACCTGATAATTGGTTCTTTACCCTTCTATCTGGCAACAAAACTGACACCTTTTTACAAGGAGTCATGTTTGCATAGACCGCAATACCTGCAGTCATAATACAAACAAAAGAACATAACCGTGATAATGTGCACTGTCCTTAAAGTTGATTGATCCACACCCGAGACAGCTTTCCTTAGAGCCTAGTCTCATATGGGTTGGACCAGATGACGCCAAAAGGCGCACAACTCAAAGACAATGCACCATCAGAGTATGAGAGCTCGGGGCAAGCATCTACACTATGGGAATGAGGTTCCCATAGTGTAGATGCTTGCCCCGAGCTCTCATACTCTGATGGTGCATTGTCTTTGAGTTGTGCGCCTTTTGGCGTCATCTGGTCCAACCCATATGAGACTAGGCTCTAAGGAAAGCTGTCTCGGGTGTGGATCAATCAACTTTAAGGACAGTGCACATTATCAGAGTTATGTTCTTTTGTTTGTATTATGACTGCAGGTATTGCGGTCTATGCAAACATGACTCCTTGTAAAAAGGTGTCAGTTTTGTTGCCAGATAGAAGGGTAAAGAACCAATTATCATATTTTTACTGGCAAATGAGGTTCCCATAGTGTAGATCTTAACACCTGTTTTAGTGCCAGAAAAGGGTAAAAGCCTATTATTATTTTTCATCGCAAGTGAATATATTTACCGCGTGGTCGGTACGTGGCCTTGTCTTGCTTTCTGATGGTTGATGAGAACAACAGCAAACATGACAGAAGGCCTTCGTCCCCTCGTATTCAAACGAAATCCTGTTCAGCCGGCAGGACCAACTGAACGCCACACCTTCACTTAAACATCGCTTTACGATTGAGTGCTGGACCTAAACGCCTTTCATCCCTTTTTAGGTTCACACATGGCGTAAACTTCACCACACATTTGTTTATACAACACATTTGATTCATCCGTAAAATTGGACAGCAGAGGCTAAAAAAGATACCCAAATAAAGTATAACATATTTTTTCCATTTCACCCCTTAAATTGCTCGAACCCTTGTGCAAGGCTCAAGCATTTAGAACAGTTGCAAGTCCTTTTGATCCTTTAATTTCTTGAGAGCTTCTCTAATGTTATTGAACTTGGACCCAGGAATGCATCACTAAGTGGATTATACATTGACCGGACGACAACAGTTCTACCCACAATGCAATGTGCCAGCAAGATGTTATAATTTTACTTTTAATACAGATTCCATTATTTAGTAATACTTGCTTTGCTTTTTAAGGTCCTTGCTGAAAAGCTGCTCATAGGTGCTATTTATATTCCAATTAAAAAAACGGTTTTCAGGAAACATTTTAAAGATGTAATTCTTGTAAGGACACATGGTGTATAGTGCAGTCACCAACTCTTGTCCACTGTCTTTCTAGCCTCTCCATTAATGTGGCAGTGTTATTGACGAATATGTTGCGTTTGTATCTCGGGTTTATTAACCATAACCATAAGCACCGTCTGCTTCACAATGGACTTTAAAGATCACGTCATGTTATTCGCAAGAGTAGGCCATTGTACTATGGACGTCATGGTCCAAATTTTTCAAATAAAAATTAACCTGCAAATTACTTAATTGGGATTATACATAGCAGTAACTGTCCGCTACTGCGATAACTTATCAGGAACCTCCTGAAAAAGAGTCCTGATACTGAGGCTTTCTTGGGTGAACAAGCATAATGTATGTTTGCATGTTGAACTTCTTTCACATCGTACGTAGCCAACCGCATGAATCGGAGGGGCCCACATTCTCAAACGAGTGCGGTCAGTGCCCACTTTGATTAATTATCTGGAGCCAGTGGTGCAAATTCCAGCTTTTCCACAGTACCGTAACAACCACTTGTCTTTTGCAATGCGGCCACAACCCTAAATGGATGACGCACTTCATAGATCCACGATCAGGATTTGAAGTTGCAACGTTTTCTTGAGTTGGGTTGTGTGCAACAGGACCTACTGGATAGATTACACGGAATTTAAGATTTTATACGTGGTTATACTCTTGATAACATCAATTCACGTTCAGTAATTTTTCTCCAATTTGCAGTGTGGCCAAGGGTGAACCATCACAACTCAACAAAGAGGCATCATATCTGAGCATACATATATTGTACAAATTAGTGACCGTTTTATAATTTTATTTCTAATTGTGTTGTATCGTATTCTATCGTGGAGTTTTCTTATTGGATTAGAACCATGTTGAGGATCTCAACGGGCTTTATCTTTTTTTAAAGGGACACGGATAATAACGAATAACTCACCAGAGCATCCATCCAGTGTTTTTCGCTTTTATTTATACCAGATGTCTTGTTGTCATCATCCAGACGGAATGCTTGATAGTTTCCAAGTTGTATATCGTGCTATTAAACAACCTCAGAGTAACAGAAATGTTTGACTGATGCCCTTCAAGCATTCATCTTTGCACGTCCATAACGCTGCACGCTAATTAGACATGCAGAGGGTAAAGTGGTTTTCTCAGTACATATCGGCCAATTGCATTATGCAAGTTCAGCCCTTTGGAAATGTGCATGGCTGTCCTAGTTTTTTAGCTGATGGTTTTTGTGCATGTTACTTGTGGTCAGGGTGAGTCCCAGATAGTTGTTGACAAAAAGAGGAATACAAGATTTAAGAGCAAATTTGCCCATTTAAAAAGAATCGGGCTTGGGCAGGACACGTCGCTAGAAAGAAAGGGATGATGGCCAGTGGGCGATAATAACGACAGGGAGTGGCATCCAAACGCACCCGCAGAGATGGAGTGATGAAATCGACTCGTTGTGCAGCTGCTAGGTGGATCGTTAGATCGTGGACGGCTTGGGGGATGCCTTCATTAACGTGTGGATTTTGACTCGTGATATCGAGGTTCCTGATTTAAACAAAGGACCTGAGGGGTTGCAACAGTTCTCCATTTTCCGATATGAACATTTCTGGCTGGTGAGTAATTTTCCAAACTTGTTTGCCACAAATTGTTCAGTCGTAGGTGAGTTCTCCGATTTAGGGTGTATGCTGTGTGTCTGGCGTGCATTGGTGTGTCACTCTTGCAAAATCTTTTTAATTCTTAACATCCTCTTTACAGCATGTGGTGCACGTTGGTAATGCTCTGCATCGTTACCACATTGCTGGGGAATTGCACAAGGCCACGGATAAACTAGCTCGGTCGTCCAGCGTGCCGACCACCGGATTATTTATTCGCGCACACGCTGGTCTGTAGTTAATTAGTGCCCCTTCTTAATATGCATTGTGCGATCCAGTGTCTATGGATTGCACCTAGGAGGAACTTCTGCCACTCTGGATGGCTCGGAGGCGTCAGTCACCTTTGGCAGGGGAGAGCTTGCATTTTACAATCACAGCAGTGGCGGCAGCTCACCATCTCTGTGCCTCTGAAATTGACGGTTCCTGCAGAAATATTTCTCTGCAATGTGTATTTCACCCTGCTGTGGCACTGGTCCAACACCCCTCTGGTTTAAGTAGTTTGACTGAGCCGTTATGTTTTTATGTGTCGTCGCCTAGAGAGGAGCCTTGCCCTCACGGTCGCTTTCGAGTGTTGTTTTAATGTGTTGGTGGGCACATTCTACCGGACATACTAATCACATGGGAACACAGCGATCTGCCCCTGTTATATCCCTCAAATGTGTTCACAAAACAGCATTTGGCATGAACACAATATGTTTTTTTTGTTTAACATGTAGGCTTCCGCGACCAATATTAGCCACAATAGTAGGGTTTTTTTATGGATTAGATCGCGTAAAAATAAATGTGTCGTTATATCTACCACCATCCGACACGGCCAATTAGTAAGGTTTGTCACGTAAACAACACGTGCCAATTAGTTGCTAGTTCAGTACCCCGGTAGTGTGTTGGAGAGTAAACCCACAACATTTGCAATTTGAGTACGACGTTTCTGCTGGTAATTATAACCAGCTTCATCAGGTGATGGCCAGAATTGTGGAGAATTCGTCCTCTTTAGGTCCTAAATAGACAGGGGGGTAAAGGTGATGTCATCACTGTGAGCATATGGGGGGGGGGGGGATAATGCCATAAATAGTTTTTATTTAATGCAAGAGCCTGGTGCAAAGTGCAAACAATAACAAGGGAAGGGGGAGGGGTGGTACAGAAATTCCACGGGGCTGAAGCCCCGAAATACTGGAGGCGAGTTAACGTCTCACCACCGCGGGTGCCATGGTGGTAGATGTTAACAACTCGCTTAGTATACAAGAGGTTGTGGGTTAGATCCCGACCCTAATGCTTCTATATTTGGAGTGTGCATGTTCTCCCGGTGGTCGTGAGGATTTGTCTTCGGGTCCTCCGGTTTAGAGTTTTTGGCTGCGAAACATTTCCACATGAAAAGAAGCAGCGTCGTGGAGCTATCATTTGTGGTAGCTTTTCGCTTCTGAAAAAGAGCTGTAGAGGTCAGTGAGGCCTTACCTGGGCTGGAGGGAAGAGGGACAAGAATAGGCGGTCACCCACCCCACATGCTGTGTAGGGTTGTGAGCGGGAGCATGGTCTTTTTTTTTATATAAGGGGAAGGGAAGGCAAGAGAAACAAAAGTAAGGATGAAAAAGGGGCATGAATGCAATTGTTAGTGCAGAGCTGGGGTTGTTGGACTTAAGGTTGTGAACACTAACTAAATTTATTGTACTTTGCCCCCCCCCCCCCCCCTATAATTTGTGAGCAATATTGATTTCATGGAATCGGCTTATTAAAACAAGGTAATAGACCACTGGCAAACATTTAATTTGATGGAGATCCTTATCATATAACATTGTTTGGGATGTTTGTATAAGGATTTGGCTCTTTGCCTTTGGCATACATGTACAGTAGAACCTCACGACCATAATTCGTTCCATAACTTTGGTCGCAACCCGATTTGGTTGTGACTCGAACCTAATTTCCCCATTGGATTGTATGTAAATACGATTAATCCGTTCCAGACTCCTATGAACTGTATATAAATATTGTTTTTTAAAGATTTTTAAGCACAAAAATAGTTAATTATGCCATAGAATTCACAGTGTAATATTAAAATAAATGTAAAACCATTGAATAACACTGAGAAAACCTTGAACAACAGAGAAAACTAAGTTTGCCGCGTCAAGGTTTAGAATCGTTCAACAAGATGATTGTTTCGTCTGCTACATCAGTCGGTCGATTCTGAGAGAGAGAATATTCGTATGAGCAATTCATGATTCTATTGAAAGTAAGTTAACAGTAATATTTGGGTACAGTATTGTTTTTGGAAGCATTCACCGTAATATCGTATGAACGTTTACTTCACCGCATCATCATATGAATGATGCGAGAAGAGATGAATGGGTTCTTATGTTAGCGATTTACGTACTCAGCGCTTCCGCTCTCTAAATTACGGCTTGAATGAGGGGGGAGGGATATAACTACACTCACAAAATTAATATGTTACTAGGAATTTTATATGACAAAAGTTATATAAATAAATGTTGCGCTTTGTGTAATTCAACAACAACAAAAATGGAGCGGAAGGGGAAATCGGCCGCGGCCGTGTTTGATCGCCACCCGAGTATGTATTCGTGACCAGATACATTTTTTTGTGAATTTTTTGGTCGGAACCCTATTTGGTCGTGGTCAGAAGCGTTCGTGACCAGAGGTTCTACTGTATATTTAATCATCTGTGTAGTCTGGAGCATTGGATACAATATATTCTCTTCGGCTCCTGAATCCTGGAAGGGTGCTTATTATATAACTGTGTAGCGACATCGCTGGATGTCTCTGTGTGTGTGGCCAGCCTGGCAAAGGCATGCCACACAACATACTGCCATCAAGGACGCCACTGAAGGCGGATGCAGTACCGGGCCTAGCAGTGCTCGAGGAGCACGGACTGCCAGCAACCAGGGACACCCTGCGCTGGGCGCAATGCCACCCCTAGTGGATAGGGTGCAAGGGGGGTGCCGGTTTCGGGAACGGGAGTCCTGTGCAGCCTCTACTATTCCATCAGTCTGGGGGTGGTATGGCGACGTACGCACATTCTTAGTTCCCAACAAGTCACACACCTCCCGCAGTAATTTAGAAGAAATTTTTTGCCCTGATCGGTCAAAAGATACTCAGGGGCACCCTTGTTCATCACATAGCCATTGAGGAACGCCTCAGAGATTGCCACCGCCGATTGGTTGGAGAGCGGCTTGGCCATCGGCCAGCGTGAGAAGTACTCTACGCTGACTAACAAATATTTATTCCCATGAAGGGAGGTGGGAAATGGACCAAGGATATCAAGAGCAAACCAATTCATTAATGCGGGAGACCTGAATAGATTGCAATGGCGGACAGCAGGGCCTGTCTGGGCTTTTCCGCTGTGCACATTGTACACAACCCTTTAACAAGTCTGCGACGTCCTCTGCCATGCCTGGCCAGAATAAATGAAACTGGATTGTGGCAAGAGTCTTGTGCACCCCCATGTGCAGCAGCCGGTCATGGACCGCCCAAACGACCTTACCCCATAGGGCAGTGGGAACAACAATCGCGTGACAGCGCAAGCCACCGTCCCAATACATTAGCAGGCCATCCCACAGGACAATAGAGGCCACACCACCACGATCCTTACCCCCATCCGTGTCCCTGATGCGGCGCCACATTCTAACCAGGGAGGCGTCGTTAATCTGGAGGCGCCCCCACTCCGCGAGGGCTAGCCCAAGGACGGCATCCCATGCTACAGGATCATCGGCTCTATCGGGGGCGTCTACCTCGGCCGCCGTGAGGGGCGGGGGCGAGTCATCGGTTGCAGCGCCCGGAGCCGGAAAAATACGCGTACCTGTCGGTAGGGGCCAATCGCGACAGGGCATCGGCATTCGTATGTTGGGTGCCTTTCTGATAGCAAACCGTAAAGGAGTAGTCCTGAAGGACCTCCAACCAACGCGAAAGTTTGCCTGACGGTTGCTCAATACGCAAAGCATATTGTAGCACTGCATGGTCCGAGCGCACCGTGAATCGTCTGCCGTACAAGTAGGGGTGATACTGTTGTACAAAGAAAACGATCGCCAGGAGTTCCAGGCACGTGACACAGTATCGCTGCTCGGCCGGGGACAGCACTCTGCTGCCGTATGCGACAACGCATTCCACCCCGTCGACAACCTGGTACAGGACCGCGCCGATGCCGGTGTTACTCGCGTTCGTGTCAAGGATGACGGCGCGGAAAAGTCAGGGTAGCGGAGGGGTGTTCACCAGGGCATCGCGGAGCGCAACAAATGCGGCCTCCTCCGCCTCCACCCAATGAAACTTCTGACCCTTAGCCATCAAAGTGCGGAGGGGTTTTGCGATGGTAGCGAACCCGGTGACAAAACGGCGATAATAGGTTAGCGAATCCTATAAAACTCCGCACCTCCCCCCCACAGACGTGGGGCCGGCCAAGTCCGAAAACACGCGGTTTTGTCGGGGTCCGTCGCAATGCCCGATTTACTGACAATATGCCCGAGGTACCGGACGGATTTTTGAAGGAGGTGGCACTTCTGCGGCTTCAATTTGAGATTGGCCACACGCATTTTGAGAAAGGCAGCACGTAAGCGATCAAGTTGTTCTTTGAACGTTCGGCTGAAGACGATCACGTTGTTGAGGTAAATTAAGCACGAGTCCCACTGAAGTCCAGCTAGGACCAGCTCCATCAATCGTTGGAACGTAGCCGGCGCAGAGTGGAGCCCCATTGGAAGCCGATTGAACTCGAACAGACCCTGTGGTGTCCGAAAGGCTGTTTTGGGCCTAGAGGCTTCGTCCAGTGGAAACTGGCAGTATCCGGACAGGAGATCGAGGGTTGAAAAGCAGTGGGCGCCCGCTAGGGCATCCAGGGAATTGTCCATCCGAGGGAGAGGATAAGCGTCCGCTACGGATACCTTGTTGAGCTTACGGAAAGCGACACAGAAGCGCAAGCTACCGTCATGCTTTTTAACAAGGACGGTAGGGGCACCCCAGGGGCTGGTGGATGGCGAGATGTCTGCGACTAGCATCTCATCAACTGCTAGCTGGACATGCTCCTCCGCAGGGCTCAGCCGGTAAGGGTTTTGCCGGATGGGAGCGGCGTCACCCGTGTCGATATGGTGGCTCAAAAGTGTGGTACGGCCAATGTCAAATTTCCCCGTACTAAAAACATCAGCATACTCGCGTAAGAGCGCACCCAACTCATCCCTCTGGGACTGGGACAAGTCTGCACTCTCTGCACAGAGCAATGTCAACCATCCGTCATCCGGACCCTTACGCGGCGGCGTGTTAGACTCGATACCCACACCCCCAACAACACATCCCTCGCGAAGTGCGGTCGACACATGGGCAAACACGGTGCCCTTTTGAACGATGGACGTGTCCAACCCCGCATTGAGAACCTGGATTAAAGGTTCCTGGTTGTTGGACATCAGAGTCTGGGCTCTAACTAACGTCAATCTCTTAGCGGCATTATTGGAGGGTCCCAAGAGGATCCCTCCTGCCGTCGCCGTCCAGTCTAATGGCTTGTGCAAGCGTAAGGGGATTAACATTTGTGCGCCGGTGGAATCCGAATAGTTTGTGACGCCAGCGCTTGCACGGTGGCGTTGGCTGTGCACAATCGGGCGAGAGGGGGTAAAAATGCCAAATGACGGCCCGATGGCAATTCAATGCACCCCTGGTCAATGAGGATTTTAACTTGCATTTTACCCACTAGTCCCGTCAATTTGATATCGCCAAAACACACCTGTGCCAAATTTTACCAATGATGAGCCGCCGTTTGCGGCGAAGCATGGAACATCAACGGGGCATAATGAACGGCATCTAACGGGCAGAATGTTATAAATCAGCTCCGAAATGATGGTCGCCGACGCACCGGTGTCGACGAGCATCCTGATGTCGACCCCCTCGATCGAACCAACAACAAACAAATCCGCGGTCGCAGCAACCACTCTATTGGCCAGCTCCGACCACTGACCCGGTCGGAGCGGCCAGTCGGCCCGGTCACCTTCCGAAACCTCCCTCACCGACGCACGATGCGAACGGAAACCCGTGAAGCAAGATGATTGAGGTGGATTCGGGGGCCGAGTGTGTGATGCATTGCGACTCTCCTTAGGTGGCAGTGGAGAGGAGGGCAGGCAGGCGGATGATGGCGGCGGTCCCGGGAGGCGATGTCGAGGCGCGAGGCAACCAGATGCAATGTGTCCCGTCAGGCCGCAGTTAAAGGCTGCGGTCGGGAGTAGTCCCGACGTGCCATGTTGTCCCTTCGCCAGCCTCCCCCTTGAGTTGATGCGCAGGCTTGAGCCGGCTTCGTAACTTCAGGTGTATCCCGTGCCTCACAAGGTGGGATACACGCCGCCAAACGCTTGTCTCGTTGCAAGAGCAGTTGAGCCTGAATCCTCTTAGCAACTTGCAGGGAACTCAGGTCATCATTGTCGATCGCCGGAATGACGATGCGGAGATCCCTCGCCAACGCCAGCAGCTTCTCTCGAACTCTCAAGAAGGGTCCCTCCTGGACACGTGGTTCCTCCCCAGCCCCCCTTTTGGGGGTCCCCAGGTGGACCACCCACCGTCACGTGTCCTCCGGGGTCAACCCGAGTGCCATGGTCCCGTGTGAACCCCGTTCCCGAAGCCGGCACCCCCCTTGCACCCTATCCACTACGGCTGGCATTGCGCCCAGCGCAAGTTGTCCGTGGTTGCTCCTCGAGCACCGCTAGGCCCGATATTGTATCTACCTTCGGTGGCGTCCTTGATGGCAGTACGTTGTGTGGCATGCCTTTGTCAGGCTGGCCACACACACAGTGACATCCAGCGATGTCGCTACAACTGTATGCAGTCCTCTCGTTTGTTGACTATAGACTCACTTTGAATGTGTTGGCAGCTGAAGAAGAGATGAGAAATTGCAGCCACGCCTTTGTGTACAGAATCAGAATATGTATTTATACTGGAGGAATCCGATGAGCTATTCATCTCTTTTTCACATATGTCCAGTACAGTTGACACGCTCACGAGGTGGTGCCTGCCCCTAGGTCGCAATTAGCAGTTTCATAGCACCAGTGGATGATGTAGTATGTCACTGGCACATGTAAGCCATTGTCGTTTCAGCCTTAATGTTCATTGTGATGTAACAGTGCAGCCCCGCACTTGCTCAACTTACGCCACTGCTGACCCGGAGAGCTTCCCGCTCCAGGCAGCTTTAGAGAGCCCGCCCCCCCCATAGGGGTATTTGGCCCACCATCGCAGGATTGGCCAGACATCGTTATAGTGACATATTTCTGACGCGTCGAATGCCCGCGTCGGTTTGCACATTGCGCTCTAATGTAGAGGCCTGAGTTCGATCGCCAGCTATGGCTATGTCAGCGGTGAGCTATATCTGAACCGCTCCTGGCCCCTCCTCCATTCAGCAATGTGTACTCACCATTATGGTAAAGTATGGTCAAAAAACCGACACCAGTTCAGTTATGGCTTCATCCAGCAGTGCATTGACAAAGAGCTATACATTATTATTAAGGACATGATACCAAAAACCCTGTAAAATGTGCTAAATCATGGCCTTTTTACAGTCAGCATAAGCAATGATACAGAGTGCGGATAATTTACAAATGCTTTGTTGCAGTTGCTTTTCTAAGAATAATGCATGTGTAGAAGGCTGACGGAGCTAATGTTGGGATGAATTGGAGCGACTGGGGAAAATTTCTTTCCTTGGTAATTATAAAATGCTCCTTGGCACAGCCGATTTTAAGATGCATATTTATTTCCCACTAAATGCACTGGTCACACGGAGAGGTTCCACGAAACTGGGTGCTCACTCGGCGTTAAATTTAAGGGAGGACTTGAACTATTGTTGCTTGTCAGGTGTTATGATAAAAACCCGGAATGAGACATAAAAATGCAGACTTGCCTGAAAAAGAATATTGAGGTTCGGGTTTTTCTTGGGGAGGGGGTAAAAGACTCAACATTTCACAATGCATCAAATTGATCAAGCAAAATGTATTATTATGGTCAATTTGCATTCATTGAGTGATACGCATGAGGATCTCAGATTTAATGCCTAATTTATATGCAAGTAATATTCTGATTAGGCATTTATGTGAATGAGTCAAACTAAACCAGTGATCTTCATTGCAAGGCCCGCGGGCCACCGGTGGCCCCTGGTGGCCTCTAGTACTGCGGCTTTTAGTAGTGTGGCCCCTAACGTGTGGCCCCCTACGATACACAAATGTGAAAACACCCCTCATCATCGGGCTGTCAGACCCCACTGGTTTCAAATGTCTGGTGGGTCCTCACACTGATGTGTTATTGGCGAAAGTGCCCCCCTCCTTTGAAAATTAGTAAAGGACATTGACCTAAACTATAGAAACGAGACACAACAAGGTGAGACAACGCACGCTCGTTCGTGGGTTCTGTAACTCGCCGACGTGGTGTTTGTCCTGGGAAGTATTTGCTTGGCGATAATTACGTTGCATTATGAGCTGCACATCTAGACGACGTCACACGGCACGTGATGGGTATTGCAGGATTTCGCCACGCGAGGGGCACGTGTGGCAGAGGAACGCGTCGCCAGAATTGAAATGCTCGTCCTCTTCGCGCTGGTTTTTTAATCGCCATGTTTTTGGGCGACCTTTTGATACATTTTTCTGGTTTTTCTATAAGATATGTATTTATGTGTGTTGAACTTTGCACCGTACGTAGCCAACCGTGTGAATCGGAGGTGCGGGGGAGGGAAGAACAACAAAATAAACACAAAAAGCAGTTTGTAACATAACTGTATACTGAAATGTAAATTATTTTGGATCATCTTCATGAGAGTTATGACCATGTAGGCATGAACAATTTCAACCTTTATTTTGGTAGCTTTTAAACATGAGAAGCAATTAAAAACAATGGAAATGTGGACGGTATAAAAATAAATAAATAAACAACGATGCTTGGGTCACAATTTTTGTATGGGGGAGGGGCATTGCTACATGCCTAGAGGACTATTGACATACTACAATTTAAAATAACAGCTCGCCTGGCCCGTCTCGTGCTCCAAGTCAATGAAATTTATTACAGGAGTCCAAAAGTGGACATGTTATGGGGATACTATTCCTCGCCATGGGGATTTTTGAATTTCCACCTCTGGCCCTGGGACCCCTGTCGGAGATGAGCAATGGCCCACACTCGTTTGAACAGAAATACACTTTTGACTTTGACTCCAATAATTGTTTAACATCGTTAAATACTGGTTAAACCATGAGATTTGTTATGATGTGACTTCAATCTCTGGGATAGATATGACCTTTGCAAGTCATTGAAATAACAGTTGACTGTCACACACCAGCATTGCCCTGGGTCACAGAAACAGCTTTGCCCTGATTGTATGCAGACCTCTTGTCTGATCAGAGTTGTAGGTTGCGTTATGATCACATTGTATTTGCCAGCTGTGCTTAAATCATTAACTTAGCTATCATTGCCCCTCATCAGTCACCATGGAGCAAGTAATGCTGAATGACCATGAATGTTAATTTACTCACAGAGCTATGAATAATCAATAACACCCGTTACTCATTCATCCGTCACGGATTTAGTTAATATGTTCTTGCGCAGGAGAGAAACAGATTGTTGAGTTGCAGGACTGTGAGGGATGGTTATTGCATTGGGAGGCCTTCAGTGGCTTATGAAGATCATCAGTGGAAGTTTCTTTCCAAAACAACTTTGGTGTCCCATTTAAATACCATTTTACAGCTGTAAAATGT
The DNA here is from genome assembly GCF_965212315.1 of Lampetra planeri. NCBI lineage: Eukaryota > Metazoa > Chordata > Hyperoartia > Petromyzontiformes > Petromyzontidae > Lampetra > Lampetra planeri. The sequence goes on from NC_136127.1 coordinate 2,421,943, forward strand.
AAACACATTTTTGTGGCAACAAAACGTTTTTTTTTTTTACAAATCGTGAAGATTCAAGCTGTCCCCTTAATATTCTAACATTGACAGGGCAAATCCTATAATGCAGCTTTACTTTGTAAACAATGTTAAAGCTTCCCAATGGGAATATGTTTGTGAAATTCCCACTTGCAGGGCAGAGGGGGGTAAGTCTGTCGACTGCCGTGCCCTGCCAATTAGGTGAAGATTGTTGAGTGTTAAATCTCTCATACGCATGGAATTCCACGCAAAGAATACCCACGAGGGGGGTTATATGCCAAGTTACTGCATATGCCAAGTCGTACCATCTTGGAATATTCCCTGGGGGACTTAACTGAGACTTTGCTCGGTATGCAACATTTTACGTTTACTCTATTCTTGAAAGAAAGAAACATAGAAGAAAAAAAATTAGTGAACGTTTTTTAACAAGTCCAATTATGTCCAATTATGTTGTGTAAAAAAACAGGTTGAGGTTTGGTGAAACCACAAATGAGATTAATGGAAGAATACATTGTGTAAAAATACAAAGAGTCAGAATCAGTGTCACCAAAATACGCTTGTGGCGCAGTCAGGAGAAGTACATGCTGTCGTGCATATTTGTAAACCTTACAGAAATGGCATTGCGTATCATCTTTGACCTGCATAACATTATGGACATTGTATATTTACTTAATTTAATCAATTCAGTTTAAATATCTTAAGTCTCAAAATACAGTTTTGTTCCTATATAAAATGATTGATCTTTTAAACCTTTGTGAACAACTATTTTGAACACATTCTTAGGTAACAAAAATTAAAATGTACAAAGTTCCAAATAAGTGTAGTGACATCGTGGGATGTCACTGTGTAGTGCCGGCCCTAGAGAGGCACGGCATGCGATGTATTGACATCGCGGATACCACAATGGTGTGGATGTAGTATCGGCCCTAGAGGGGCTCAGTCAGTGCTGATTGATAGCGCTGGATGGCATCACGCTTGGCATGGAGTACCAGCCCTACAGGATAGGGTGTGGGAGTGCATGCCATAGGAAAGGGGTTACTAAAGGCCGTGGCACTCTGGTTGACCCGAGAGGACACGTGACCAGTTAAGTCTACAAAGGTGCCCAAGTGGGGGCTAGGGGTGGTCACGTGGTCGGGGTCCAGATCCTGCTCGAGGATTCTGGAAGGTGGTCGTGGCCAAGGGCGGAGCCGGCCACGCCACAGAGAATATAAGCCGGGTCCCCCAGAGGGGCCAGCGTTGTTGTTCATCCTGAAGAAACCTTCGTCTACGTTCTACGTTCTCCGAGTCTCCAACACGTGGACCTGGACCCGAGCTGTTGTCCCGGTGCGTAGCTAGTTATGTTGTAATAAGTGTAGTTCGCCTGGTGGACACCACCATAGGTTGTTATTCTGTTAAGGGGGAGTTACCCCGTGTGTTGGTGTTAAATCAATGTGTTGCCTCCAAGAGTACGTCTGCGACTCGGTTGAACCTACTACATAAGGTTACTTTGTGCCAATATATATTTAAATCGGTATGTGAAATAGTGCTGAGCTTGATGGATTGAGCTTGCCGGGATTACAGCCGAACCGGGGAAAACAGCAGTGATGCCTTGGTTTCGCTGGTGAAGATATCACAAATTCACAGCTTTTGACAAGATTTCAAGAGCCATCCTGTAATGGTTGACGTACGTGACCAGAACACAGAGTGCTGTTTCGTCACGGAGTGGCATTTCTGTCAGCCTCACACTTATCTGCGTGTTCTGGTCTGTCTGGCGAGTTGTTGTGCCTTAATTATGCTGCCGTAAAGACAAGGTCAAGAGGTCATTGGCCAGTGGCATTGATGGCACCAAACTGTTATTTCATATTTTCCCAACCGTTAGATCAGAATCTATCAAATATTTATTGATACTGGAGGAATCCGATGAGCTATGAAGCTCTTTTTCACAGATATCCAGTCAGGGGCATGTCAGAATATTTACATATTTGTTTTAAGTTGATGCTAAATCGTCGAGGTTTGCTTTTACGGTATCCCACCATCTCTCTAGCTGTTCTTCACCTTGCTTCCAGATAAATCTGAGTGTACGAGTGTTCGTAAAGAACCATTGACAGTAGGTTATGATACAAGCAGATGGAGTCACATGTATCACTGCTAGTGTATTTTCAGTCACAAAAAGTGCTGTTCCAACTTTGCCATGAACTGCCTTTTGGAGGGTGATGGGAGTTTGAGATAACGTAATGTGGTATTTTAAAGAGTTCAGGTAAGGAGCTTTTTGGAGGCGGTGTTTTGTATTGCGTACAGCTGGCAGATTGAGGGTTTTAGGGCAGTGATTCTCAACCTTATTGGTTTGGCAGCGCCACAGTCAAGACCACTGTCCCCGTGCTCCCCCAGCCTGAACAACACAACGAAGGTTACCAAGGCCACTGAGGTCACACGCCTTTGGTCAATGCAGTGTTTGTTACATATATATCTTGTTTTGGCCGCGCATTTTGTGTTGTGTATCATTGTGTTTTGCGGTAGTAAGGAATCTGTTGCATGTTGTGTATAAGTGTGTTATGTATGCATATATGTTTAAATTCTTTCACAGCGTATGTAGCGAACCATGCTAATAGGAGGTGGGGGAAAGGACAACAAACTAAAACCAGTTTAGATTTAAAAGTGCATAGCTCCATTGGCTTCCTAATGTCGGCCCCAATGATCCCCATAGACATTCAAAATTTCTCCTACACTGTATCTATGCTGCAAGCCTGGCCCCTCGTTGAGGGGAAGAGGGAATTACCCATGGGTTGAGAACCACAGGTTTAGAGTGCAGAGGAAGGCGTTGTGTAGTTATACAAATGGAAAGTAATGAAAGCACAAATGAGAGCTTCAAAAGTGTAGTGGTCAACAAAACATCCGAGTGAGATTTGGCACGGTGCATATAATACACAAACTAATATTTGGTGCTAAAAATGTATTACCGAAGCTAGCAACAGAAGGTGTGTACCGGATTCATTGCTCCTGTGGCAAATGCTTTGTTGGTCAGACAGGACGAATGATCAGCATGAGACTAAAAGAATACCAAAATAATATTAAATATGCCCAAATACAACTATCGGTAGTGGCAGAACACGCATGCCAACAAGGACACTCAATTGATTTTGATAATACTGTATTGAAGTTCTGTGCAAAAATAGTTACTCCTGGCCAAGACTAATTTGAGAATCTATCTAAATTGAGAGAAATAAAAACAATTGTAAACGTTCTGATAGATAGAGGCTTAGTGCTGCATGGAAGCGAATGATCCAGTACTACTACACTGTTTAACTGCGCGCCTATACAGGTCGCCATACGTCGATGGTGATTAACTGTGGGCAGACAATAAGAGGTCTTGCGATTTCTTGCACCCACAAATGGCAGGATGTGCATGCATGGTGTGCATGCATAATGTACATGCATGGTGTGCATGCATAATGTGCATGCATAATGTGCATGCATCATGTATGTTGCTTACCCTATGAATAACCCAACCGGTAATGGCTACCCATTGTAATTTATATGCATACATTACCCCCCCCGCCTTCGCATCTCATTGGCTCACAAGTGACGACATCACATTTATCCCTGATTTAAGACCGAAGCACAAGGATTTCTCCACAATATTGGCTGTCGTCCTGATGATACCAGTTGTAATTACTGGCGAAACGTTGTACTCGAATTATAAATGTTGTGGGTTTACTCTTCAACACACAACCGTTGTGATGTACTCGTAACGAATTAGCAGGTTTCGTTTACATGACAAACCTTACTAATTGTCTGTGTTGGGTGGGTTTAACAAAGTATTTATATTTACGCGATCTAATCCACAAACGTCGATTGGTGATATAATGGAGTGGTCAGAGTATTGAGATGTATGGAGGGGTGGGGGTCATTGGATAATTCTTAGTGCCAGGTAATACAGTAGTCCCTCGGTTAACGTTTTTAATCCGTTCCACAAAATATATAGTTCGCTGAAATAACTGTCAATCGAATTCTCACTTATAGGTAAAAATAATAATTAATTCACTGAGTCTGTAAGAGAGAGCCGTTTCCATCGCCAAAACAGAGAACGTAATGGTAACAAAGCCGGTCGAGGTCTAAACGCTCATGAATGGGTGTCGCTGATTGGCTTAGGGGATGGCTCAGCCCACTTACGAGCGCTCGGATTAGTCGAAATTGGTGGCCGCGTGCATGACGCAAATATTACCGTCATATCAAAACGTTAACTTTAGTTGAAACCATGGGGTCATTATGGGACGCGAAACTTTAACCGAAAAACCGTTAACCGGTATCACTGTTAAACGATGGACTACTGTATGGAGAAGACTTAAATTCAATGTTGCGGAATAAAAACGGTTATTGACGATTAGGATGGTTTGCTACGTATAGTGTGAAAGAAGCTTTGCATGGATACATTCACAAGAACGAGGACAGTTCTGACGAGAAATGTCGTGGAACTTGACATGGAGTTCTTATTATGGTTGGAGAGTATATTATACTCCAATCTGTGCGTGCTTGCACTGGTACAGTTTAAATATTCTTGATTGTGTTAATAACTCTAAAATGGATATACAGTATTTGGTTTTGATATATATAGTTGGAGAGTTTATTTCAAAGTTGTGCTGCTTGCGTTTTTGCAAAATCCAGAATCCACTTGTGCATCTACATAATAACATCTCCATACATTATTTTTGGCAGCATGCGAGGAGTATCTACTTGGTTTCTGTGGAGGAAGTGTTCTGCCCCAGCGCCTGGGTCCACACGTGATGCTCGGAACAAAAGCACAGACTATGAACGTGGTTCGTAAAAAGAAAAATGGAACAATAAAATGAAAACAGCTCAGGGGGCGAAGGGAAACATGCATGTCAATCTGAGGGCTGTTTCGTTTGCTCCATAATGCTTTTATTTGTTGCCAGACGAACAGAACATTTGTCCAGTATTTATTTATATGGCGAGGATCCAAAATAAGTCTCGTTGAGACATTTTCAGTGGCAAACTGTCTTCCCTTGTCAGTCTCTGCGGTTGCCAATGCATCGCCTGCCATAGTTCTCATCATGAATCGATACAAAAAAGGACCACCCACCTAGCAGCTATAGATGGTCTTAAACGGATTATATCTGCGACATGATTACAATTATTAATTATGTAAAAAAGCGTTTAGTTTTATATTCCACTGCTGCGTTTTGCACGAGACCGCTTGTGATTTTTCCAAAGCCAAGCGTACCGCTGGTGAGATTTTCCACTTAGTCGTGGTGGGAAATATGAGCAATCTCTGCACAGGCATTGGTCATCGGTTCATTCTGCACTCTCTATCGGATGTGTCACTAGTGTAAATGGTGAATTGCTGTCGCAGCCATTAACGATGCGTAACACAAGCGCTCGTTTCTGTGAAACTTCGGGTTTAGTTTTTATACTTCGTCAAAATAAAGTTGTGGATTGGGCTGATTTGAACGTTTATTTATACGTTTAACTGGACGTGGAGAACACCCTCCACCCCTAGTCAAGCCGCTTGTTTGCCTGCTCATAATCTTTGCCAAAAAAGCATTTTTGCTCGCAGCGCATTCTTGGCAAGATGGCTTCCCCCCCCCCTCATGTAAGCACACATGGCTAACTCGCTTAACTGATACAAATCTAACCTTAAAATAGCCCGTGATACAATCTCTTAACCTCTAACCATTGAATCGCAAGTTTATGAAAATCTGGATCTATGTTATGTTTGCAGCAAACGCAAATATTGTTGGTATTTTATCACCCGGTGTATTCGATTTGTGCTTTCAAGAGTCGAGAGAGGATGCACAGCATCCTGTAGATTTGGAGTGTGCATGTTCTCTCTCCCAGTCGTCCCGTGGATTTTTCTCCGGGTCCTCCACATTTAGAGTCGACGTGCGTTTAGAGTATTTGTCTGCTGCTATAAATTTCCACATGATAGAGCCACTTTGTTGAGCTATTACTTGTGATCGCCAGGTTGCTTCTGAAAAAGAGCTACGTAGCTCAGTTGGCCTTTCTTTGTAAAATTAAATTAGTTTGAGTTTTTATTTCAGATTGGGGAATTGCCCCAGAAGATAAATCCACAAACCTACTCAATTTCACTCCAATAGTACGTCATGGTGGTAAGATGTTTACTACCTCGCCTAGTATGCAGGAGGTCGTGTGTTCGATCCCGACCCTGACGCCTATATGTTTAGGGTTTGCATATTCTCCCTTTGGTCGCGTGGATCTTTTTCCGGGTCCTCCAGATTTTCCCTCCCCATTACAAATCAACATCATGCGTTCAGAGTATTTGGCTGCGATAAATGCCCAAGTGATAAGCCACTTCGTTGAGCTATCATTTGTGGGCAGGTCGCGTCTGAAAAAGAGATATACAGTATAGCTCAGGGGGCCTTGCCTGGTCAAATAAAAATAGTAAATGGTAAATTTAACGTGAAGAGTTTTGTTCATGCTCTGTCAATTGTTGCTTGTCACCCATCGAATGTGTACTGGAGAACTTGATCCTTGGATGCTGAGCTGAACTTAATTCAATAAAAAAACAATTCAATTATTTTTTTTGCGCAGTTACTAGATTTCTAATTGGCTTTTTTTTCTCAAGTATTGTTTAACGACCAAACACATTTATTGGAAAATTAGACTTAAAAATATATATTTGTGAATAATTGATCTAGCTCAAGGCTGTAGTATATATTTTAATAAGTGCATGAGAATAAATATCAAACTAAGATATATATTTTTACTCGTATAGGTGGAGTAATTTTTCCTAATTCTCATTGGAAACCTGGGTGATTGGTGAGCAGGCTTACACGAGCTTGCTGAATAATTCTAGATTTGAAGCTGAATCCTGAATCCTGGCTTTGAATCCAGAAAAGTGCCTGCCTGAAATTGAACTCCTGAATTGTGGCAGTGCTTCTGCCTTCATGCTTTTCGTACGCACTTCAACGCTGACCCTGTGAATCACCCAGTCGCCCTGCCATAGCTATGTCCTCACTCTTTAACGGGACATGTTTGATGTCATTGGAATGAAAATCTACTTGGAGTTGGCAACCTGGGAAGCTGTGAAAGTGCGTAGGTTAATGTCTTGAATTACTGTGGCACACGAGACACAGATATAGAAGTAAGGCTTCCTCATTATTAATTAAAGTGCTGCCCGTCTCAGACGGCTGTGCCCTTTGTGCATGTGGTTTACAGTTCAGCAGCTGACTTTGTTACAAATGCACACATGCACGGGTGGCGAGGTTGTGATAATCCTTATTTACGGGGCAGCGTACTGCCTCACAAAAATATGCAAAACAATGCAGTTGCGGTTAAGCCGGCTTATTTATAAATTCCCCCAGGTATTTCACGCTTCTTGTTTGCGAATGGCAACAGCGTTCTTGAATGGCAACAGCACACGGCCTGGTGGTGATGGCGAGTGGCACGCTGGTTGACCTCGCGTACATCGCAGCGTCCGTCCTCCGCTCACGTTTTGACCGCAGCGTTTAAGTGGCTTGCTTGTTGATTGAGTGCATTATCAGTTTGGAAGATAAGTAGTGCTTCCAACTGAACGTACTTAGCCCACACAGACACACGACTGCACGATGATGTCATGGCGTTCCCCCACCCCCATATGCTGCAATGACATCGAGTGTCCGTCTTGCTCATAATGAGTGCTTTGCTGGATCTTATCTCTGCCTTCTCATCTTCCCTATCTCGTACCCTCTGCTCCCATCAAAGGAGGGCTTCTTGGAAAAATCTGCTTTTCATCTGGTGCCTCAGATGTCTGTGCCTCTAATTCTGTTTTTTTATTTTTTATATGGATAAGGCCTACTGAACTATAAAGCTCATTTTCCGAAGCGACCTGGCCACACACCATAGACCAACAAAGTGGCTTATCAAGTGGAAATTTATAGCAGCCAAAGACTCTAAACGCACTTTGATCCTAAATGTGTGGAGGGAAAAACCAGAGGACCCGGAGAAAAATCTACGTCACCACTGGGAGAACACACCAACTCTAAAACTCAATATACGGACGTCAGGGTCGGGATCGAACCCACAACCTCATGTATACCGGGCGAGGTAGTTAGCATCTCACCTCCCTCCCTCCCCCTCGTTAAGTCGAGCCTTAAAACCATCCTTTTCTCCTCTGCTTTGACTTCTCCCACCTTTCCCCACTGTCTCTCTCTCCTCTCTTCGAATCCAGTGGCCGCCCCGGTGAATACTACGGGGGTATAATCATTAAACATTTGCGCGTCTGCTTCGCAGCGGAACTTTTAAGCATTGTGTGATGTCATTCACAAGAATCGGCCAATGTGTGCTGGCGTAAAAAAAAATCGCCCAGCAAATTACTCAAATGGAATTGTACGTACCGACTATCGCCCTCTACTGCAACAAAACAATACCTAGCATCGCCCTCCTGAAAAAAAGAGCCATGCCATTTATTGAGGGATTCCTGGGTAAATAAGCTTAATTATAATAAACAGTAACTCATGGCAAAAGCCTTCTCCTTGGAGGAGCTTATATATATAAAAAACTGCAGCATGTGTTTGGTGGAAGTGTAGTGACATCTCAGATGTCACTGTGTGATGCCGGCCCTAGAGGGGTATGGCGTGCGATGTACTCACATCGCGGACATCACGTATGTAGTGACATCGTGAATGTCACTGATTGATGCCGGCTCTAGCGAGGACACCCCATAGGTGGGTGTAGTACCAACCCTAGAGGGGGCTCGGTTGAGCGCTGGGTTTGCGCAGTGGCATCACGCGTGGCGTGCAGTGCTGACTCCTACAGGAGGGAGTGTGAGAGTGTCAGCCATGGGGTGAGGTTACCCTAGGCCAGGGGTCGGCAACCTACGGCTCTGGAGCCGCATGCGGCTCTTTACGGGCAGCTTCTTGACGATATGTACGTATGTACAGTATGTACTCAGATGCATTGCGGCTCTTGAAATACTGAATTTTGTACCGAATTGGAAAGAAATGGCTCTTCTTGTTATTTTGGTTGCCGACCCCTGCCCTAGGCCATGGCACTCTGGTTGACCCTGGAAGGCACATGACCAGTAAGATCTACACATGGGCCCTAGGTGGGGCCTAGGGGGTGGTCACATGCTAGGGTAAGATCCTACGGGAAGGGTCGAGAAACCCCAGGAGGTTTCTCGAAGGTGGTCGTGGCCAAGGGCGGGGCCAGCCACGACCCGGGAGCATATAAACCGGGTCCCCATCAGGGACCGGGGTTCAGCGTTGCTACTGTCATCTGAAGATCTACGATCTACGTTCTACGCCGTCCAAGAAGAAGTCACCAACACATGGGCGAGGACCTAAGCCTGTGTCCTGTCCGTTGTAGCTACTCCCAGTAACTAGCGTAGTTAGCCTGGTGTTCCACCACCATAGGTTATCTGGTAAAGGGGCAGTAACCCCTTTATGTTATGTGTTGGTGTTAATAAAGGTTTTGCCTCCAAAGAGTAAGTCTGCGACTCAGTTGAATCCTCTACAGAAGCATAGCCTGTGGATGTGAGATTAGACTGGCCACTTGCTAAGCAGATCAGCAACCACCTGAGAGTACACACATACATATACGCGCGGAAGCGAGCGAGCGTGTGTGTTACTTACAGTTTGGCTTATTAAGCAAGCCCGTGGCGTTTAATATGTTACCCGTCGGAGCACTTTCTGTAAATGTTTTCACGTAAATTGCCGCGGCTGGGTAAGGGCCACTTCACAAGTGCTTTGCACTGATTGCTTCATTAAAGCAGCCTTGCCGAGCAGGCCCAAAGTCCCCCAACAATGTCAAGCAGCCAGCAACAAGCAGCGCCGTCGTCAATGTTCTATTTGATAAGTGTGAACACGTTTCGTTATGATCACAAGAGCTTGGGGGGGGGGAGAAGAGACGATGGGAGGGAATTCCAAAGGCTAGCAGTGCGAGGGAAGATGCAGAGGGAGAAGTGTTGTGACCTAGCAGTGTGGTTTTCTGGCACTGGTGGTAAATGACTCAATAGGGGCGCCGTTGTGATGAGATGTTAAATACCTCGGCTGGTGTGCAGGAGGTCGTGGGTTTGATCCCGAACGTGATGCTTGTATGTTTGGAGTTCGCATGATCATGTGGGTTTTTCTCTGGGCCCTCCGGTTTTTCCCTCCACATTTACAAGCATGTTTTAAGAGTATTTGGCTGCTACAAATTTTCAACGTGATGATGAGCCACTTGAGTCGGTTATCATTTGTGGCCAGGTCGCTTCTGAAAAAGAGCTACATAGCTCAGTGGTCTTTACCCGGTAAAATAGTAAAAAACACTCGTACAGTAATAGTGTGCCAGCAAATAACCAGTCGTATTGTGTGCATCAACAACAACAGCTGCCATTCACTACTAAGTGGCTGTAACATCACCACAGCTATTGTGCCAGGCTAGGTGCCCTTTGAGGCCACATTAAGTGTGGAAGGCGGTCACAGGACAGACCCTGAGTATTATGGGTCCTGACCAGAATGAGATGGCTGACAGTGTGCATCATGAGTATTCTCGCCAACATGACACAAATAATAATAATTAATCATTATTGTCCGACCATTTTTACGTATGTATGTTGAACATCTTTCACACCATTGCCAATCATCTTCACGATCAGCACCCCTGTCTACCACCTGCTAGTTCTTACTTCATCGTCATCATCAGCCATGATAAATCCACACTGGGTGAAGGCCTCCCCCGATCCGTCACCATCCCTCATGGCCCTGTGATGCAACAACCACCGAGCACAAGCACACAAGCCAATTGTGTTGCTCCTGTTCCCTGGTGGACGTATGCTTCGATGCATTCCATCCCTTAACAATTAACTAATTTTCTTGTGTGTGGAAGTAAATCGGTTTACCCAAAGAGAAAACGTACATACACGAGGGAACAATACCTAAACGTCCACTCAGATAGGTACATGAATCCACTTTCATTACTGCCATCTCCTTATCATTTCATAACCCAGTGGGTTTGGAGGTTTTTTGAAGTTGTGTGATTCTCAGTCCTTAGCCCCCCATACTTCTGACCCGTGTTGCAGAGGAGAGGACCTACGGTGCGTTGCAGAATACTATGGAAGCCATATAACACGTGCAATAACACAAAGCAAACATTACCAGCCATGCTCCAGCGGTCTCGTGTGTACGATGCATCATGGACCGTAGCGCAAGTTTTCAAGAAGTTAATCTCGTATCTGTGAGCCAGATGCAGAAGGGACCAGTCACATGTCCAGTATGTAACCAAGCTGATAGCAATGAGACACGCCAGGGGCTAGATCTATGCTGTCTTTACAGTTTTCGAGCAGCAGTGATACATTTTTTTTACATCCTTTGAGATGTCTATACATGGTGAGCTATTGTGTTACCAGTATTCTGACAAATATATTGCATTCGCTGCTTTAAAATGAGTGCAGCTGAAACCTGTGGCACTGGGGAGCACAGGTGGTTCATTTGCCAGTCGTCTCAGATAACCCATAACACTGGGGTCTGACCATGCTTCAGTGGTGCTGGTCAGTGTAGGTCGGTGGTGAAAGAGGAACCAGGGATTGGTTAAAATATCACTTCCCGCTAATATTAGCCTTGGCTATGAATCGAACTTAGGAAACTGGGTGCAGAGCCTAGTGCCGCAAACCATTGTGACCGTCAAAAAGGCAAAGATCCCCAGTATAGCCTTAACAGACTGTTGTTTGCAAGTACTCTTCACAAACACCTATGAAGGCCGGCACGGCACACGAGGGGGTTGGAGGCCAGAACCACGCCCGGCCGTCTTTGTTTCCCGAGTGGCGACATGTGCATATCGCACCAGGTACTCATTTGAGGCTGAGTCGACCTAGGCGGACGCCTAGGACCCGGTTGAGATAATTGTCACCGGTGTTGGATGTGAGCGGGAATCGAACCCGGGTCGCCGGGTTCATAGTGCAGCTCCCGAACGATTACACAACTGCTCCCCACACTGCAACCATCGCACACACACGCGAATAGGTAAATTGTGTCCGCTTGAATAGGGCCCCTGCTGCTGTTGCTGCAAACCGCTGGGATTTTCTACGCAGCAATGCCGTGATGAACCAAATCCCGTACGTCTCATGTGAAACTTGATATAAACAAGCTTGCGCTATGCATTTACTTAGAACATTTTATTGACAGCTTTGTGTTACTGTAAATGGTATTTGAGTGCTTTTTTCTTACTTCCTCTGTTTGTTTTCTATGCGTCGACAAACAACACAGCAAGAATGAAAAGAAACCACAGTGAAATAACTATACAGTGTTCAGTCAATTGCCACCTTATTTTGAAGGTAATACATATTCTAATGGTCAGTATTTGCCACTGGGTCATTTTAATTCCTGCAGCCACTGTAATTTTACGGGAAATTACATAAAGCCACCCTCCACCGCACATTGTGCGATAAAACTCCCACAATGGTGTAATTCACGAGTGGCGACCGCTGTGTGTCAGCAAAACGGGCCAAGTCCCGAATTCGTCGTCAGCAGGCCCCGTTCTGTCCGCTGCCGACTGTGAAGGCTTACCTGCATCATCACCACCCCTTGAGGTCACACCGTTGCCTCTTAATCCTTCTTGCTCCTGTACATGAGCTGGCCCGATCGCTCCACCTCCGCATAGGTCATCGTCTTGGGTGTGTTTTTCCCTCCGTTTGGCTGACATTCTGTCACCAGTCTTGTCCGGTGACCATCATCCCTTATCGGCGATGGGTTCTGCCCAAGCCCCACTTATTGTTTCGAGTCACTGTCATGTGTGTAGTATATTATATGGACTTGTAATGTCGTACTTGTATTGCACATCAAGATGACAATGTATCGGTCTTCTGACAATCGCTGTTATATCCAATTGTAAATAATTCACGTAACAAATCTGATTTACTGTTGCAGGACAATGGCAGTGTTTTTTTCCCAGTCGCCACCTGCTCTTTCAAAGGATGAAGTGAGATAATTCTGCTTTTGTCTCTCTCTTTCTTTTTTTTGCTGTGATCTCTACATCAGCCACACCATCAATCAATTGCTCTTTATAACTCGACGTGTTACCGTGACTTTTAAATCACAATTAAGACTTATACATATCTTTAATATGGCCTCCTATTAAAAATGGAATTTTGTTTTTGGAGATTGCGTTTAGAGGAGTCCTTTCCTCCCCATCCAGCCATGACAACAATTCTATCCTTTTGTGCCGACATGCATAGGGCACCGCGATGGCGAGATGTTTTAACTACCTCGCCTGGTATACAGGAGGTCGTGGGTTTGATCCCGATCCTGAGGCCTGCTGTATATTTGGAGTTTGTGTGTGTCTATTTTTTTTACCCGTGGTCATGCTGATTTTTTTTTCTGGGTCCGTCCGGTTTTTCCTTCCACATTTAGAATCAACATGAGTTTGTAATTTGGCTGCTATAAATGTCCACATTACTTGTATAAGCTACTTAGTCAGGCTATGATTTGTGATAGCCAGGTTGCTTCTGAAAAAGAGCTATATCACTCAATGTGCCTCATTTGGTAAAATAAAAATAGTTTATAGTTTGATAAAAGTATATCGTATGTTAATGGCTGTGTATGGGGGGGGGGGATGGTTGAATAGTTGACACTGTGCATTACCAACCTGGCGGCTTGGATCAGATTTGTCGCAGTCATGGCTAATGTCAGTGGCGAGTGATATCTGAACCGGTGCTGGGGGGGTGTGTAGAGGAAATGATTTACGTCGGCTTGGGTAAGTTTTTGCTCATTGAACGGGTGTCTGCACCAGCGACGTGGATCTGATTCATGGGTTGGCCTTTCACAGACCGCGGGACTAGCTCCGGTCAGCTACGATGGAGTGTGGGCAACCGGCCCCCGAAGAAAGCGATTCACGGCTGGCACTGGATTGTTGTCAGGAGATGCAGTGCCTCACATGTGACATGGTGTCGCAGTAGCACGGCGTCGTCTCGCACGGGGTCCTCTCGCGAGCACAGCGTGCCTGGTGCAGCAATGGTTCATGGTGCAGCAATGGTTCATGTACACAATGACGCCTTACCTGCATTACAAATATGGAATACAATCCGCTCTCCTATAACGCTGTGTGTTTTCATAACGCGAATTGGATATAACGCGATGAATTTATTAGGGAACACATTTTTTTTTTCATAACGCGGATGCGAGTTGCATATAACGCATTTGAGCGAACGGAACTTTGTCGCTCAAGTAAGAATAATCAGTGGTACGGTTGCCTCAGCGTAGCATCACACAAGGCATTGGGATGCTGCTGTATGCTTCTCGATGTTATCCGCGCACCTCAGTCTTTGTTCAGCCTGCGTATGCATCTCACGTGTTATCGTGGACTGAGCTTTACCCAAGATTATATATTACTACGCAATTTTTCCATAATGCGGTGTTCTTCAGGAACGCAACTACCGCGTTATCGGAGAGGAGACTGTGATTGCTTGCCTAGTATTTGTATGTACTGGATGTATATTGGAACTTCTTTCACACTCTACGTAGCCAACCACCAAGATAGCAGGCGAGTCCATTAATTTAGGTCTCTTGATTTTCCTTTTAATGGTATCATCAGCCACGATCAATCCACTGCTGGATGAAGGCCTCACTAAACCGTCACCATCTCTTACAGTTCTGCGATGTAAAGATTCATCAGGCCCATGAGCTGATGTCATTGTTCCATTTCCTTGGTGTATGGCTTCTTGGACTCGTTCCATTCCTTGACTACCACTCCCGTCATGGCGTGCAAAATTTTATCTTGAGGTGTCTTTGCTACGAGTCTCTTCATGCTGGACATAGGCACTGAACCCCAGGATCATCATTAACGTCGTTGCAGGGAAAATAAGTAGCAGAATAAATAAGTCGACAATGTCTACTTTCATGTATCTGTCCTTCCAGATAATAAAATAAAACATCCCATCAGCCACACAGTCCTTAGGGGAGTGCATCTTTCTTATCAACGTTGATTCAACAAGAGCAACCTCTTAACTCCCGAGATTCTTAGTAATCACGTTAATTTAATTTTACAGCAGAAATCCAAGAATTCCCATTGATATGGCATAGAGAGGGATCGGGAGGGGGCATATCATGGATCCTGTAATTCGCAGCGTACTGTGGCGGATAGACTTGTAATCCGTGGACAATATTGTGCGTGGACGTGGAGTGCCGCAGGCTGTGGAAGGATTAGCTACACGACTCCCATCAGTGGAGGAGCGACTTGTGACTTGCGGCCAAATTAACGCAGCATAAATTTGCGGGGTTACAAGATTATGATATGGGGCATACATCTGCCACGTGGATTTGTGTTAAAATATTTTCTGCGTTTTTGAGACTTGATATCCAAAGTAAAAAAATGCTCAAATATTTTTCTACTTATTAATCACATCTGCATTGCTAGTCGACCGATGCAAAGCAAAAAACAAAAATAGTTTGATATAGCAAGAATAATCCTTTATCCTCTTCATTTTCCCTGCAGCTCTGCTCTGCAGCTCCCACGTTGGTCCTGCCCACTGCTATGGGTCGTCGTTTGTGGCTCTGCGAAGCGTTTTCAATCCGTCGTGGTGCGCCAATAATCCGAGAAGTACAGGGATTTGCGGATTAATTATTGATTGCGGATTTTCGTATGTTTGCCGTATAATACAATAGTTGTGATTGCAGTAGATTTCATCTGTACAGTCCGTTCTCCTATAACGCGGTAGTTGCGTTCCTGAAGAACGCCGCATTCTGGAAAAATCGTGATCATAATAAATAATATGAAATGTAGGAAAAAGCACAGTCCGGGATAACAGGTGAGATACGTATGCAGGCTGAAAGAAGAAAAAAGGCACGTGGGTAGCATCTATAAAGCATCCAGCAGCATCCCCAATGCCTTGTGTGATGCTACGCCGAGGCAGCCGTACAACCACCTTTTCCTACTCGCGCGACGTAGTTTTATTCACTCAATCGCGTTATATCCAATTCGCATCCACGTTATAAAAAAAACTTGTTTCCTAATACATTGATAACGTTATATCCAATTCGCGTTATGAAAACATTATAGGAGAACAGACTGTACTTTATATTGCTCTCAGAAGATACTGGTTGTCGTCGTGAAGCCTCCCCAACCCCATGCCTAACTCTCACCACCCACCCGCTCCACAAACCCCCAACCACTACCCACCCATGCTGCCTCGCTCATCAACTTGGGTCTTAAGAGGAAGGGGGGGAGGTGTGAGGCGTAAACAGGAGGAGGCAGAGCCTACAGAGGAAGAGGGCGGGCCCTGAAGAGGAAGCCCACATAAGCCACCTCCAATTACAACAGCGCCCCCCATCCCCCTCCTCAAAGAAAAAAACGTGGACCCCAAGACTCAATATTACAGCGACTTTGTAAGATAAAAAACCCCAATTCTGCACATAGAATACTTCAACCATGAAATTCCCTGTTGCATTAAGGAAATGAAAGCATTGCATAAAATGCAGCAGGCAGCAAAAGCGAATGCCGCAGAGGCAGCCACAGGCCAACTCGTTACGTATAAACTTTTTTTATGACGCCAATTCGCAATAGTAGGCAATTTTGCATTATCTATAGACATTTGGCGAAAGGGTTTTCAAGTTGTATCATCATCAGCCATTATCCACTGCTGGATGAAGGCCTCCTGAAGCTGCCACCTCATCACTATCCTGCGACGCAACAATCCACCGATTATATAAATCAGTTCGTGTTTGCACCTGCACCACAGACGTCCACTCAGATGCTTTTCATCCCTTTAAGTTACGTAAGTTATGTTAGAGCAGAGAGGTGCCAAGGAAAGCCAGGCTTGAGTGGAGGTCCTTTAGGAAGACAGGAGGGCAGCCAGGCTGTCGTTCGGCCTGATTGGTTGAGCCACCTTCAGGGAGAGATGGTGAAATTGGCCACTGGCCAATCTTAGGCTGTTGAAAGAGCCTCGGCAAGGTCAGGGCAAGGACGGGAAAGACGCGTGGAGAAGCTGGTGTGGGAGCGTATTGAGTTCTTCACTGCATAGTGGTGTCCACAGCAGTGTTATTTTTTACCTTACAAATAAATATTGTCCATCTCAAAACACAGTTCACGTGAGTCTTTGCTCACTGTCGAGCAAGCCATCTGTACCACTTTACATTTGTGAAAGGAAGCAGTTTTCTGGTTAAAGTAAAGAACAGACTAATACATACCCATGATACACAGTCTATACAACAGTCACCTCCTAAGCGTGTGCTCCAATCCAGATTATTGTTAATCGGCGGGTTTCCTTACATTTAGATTTGTGATAAATCGGAGTTTGAAAAACAAATTCCTTGCAATTGTTTCCTTACGTCTCGATTGTTTAAGCACATGGGCGTTTTTTCTACATTTATACGCACACGTATACATATGAGATCGCTTTTAGAAGGTCTGCACAATAAGAATCACGGCCAACGCTTTAAGACTAACGTGGAAAAGTATCTCGCAGGCTGCAAGTTGACACAACCGCCGTATCTCGACCGTTGACAATTTGTTAGATCGAAAATACGGTGGGGAAAACTCGCGAATGCGAGATGGCAATGCGAGGCATCGACACCTTTGCGGCTATTTTTCGGTTGCTATTTTAGAATTGAGCAGAGGGGGTGGCTGCGATGGAGAGTCAACGCGCGTGTGTAAAAAAAAAGAAATTCCAAGAAGTAGCTCGTGTTTGCACGCTGAGCACGTACCCCCCTTGTGTTTGAAAATGTGTACGTCCGACGCGCATTGCGTTTGTTGACAATTCAATTACACATTGCGCTACGTGTGTACGTGTATGATTTACAGGTGCCCGTGGAAAACACGCATTCGGCGTTAGCTCATGTAGCTGTTAAATTATATTCTGCATTAGAACAATCGACACCAGTCAAGTCTGCTGTGATGAACAAAAAAAAGCTGCTGCGATAATAAAAGTATAAAACAGAGTCGAAAAAAAATGTGTCAGCTGACTTACTAGTGTAATGGACCAAGCTAATTGAGCATATTTGCTTTTAAATGCCACGGTGTGATGCATATGGGAAACAAACAAAAAAGCGATGAGGTCGCTGAGTGGTGGACCGAACGGCTTGCATTCGTAAGGATGTGAGATCAAATCCAGGTCGTGGTTTTTTTGACCTGGGACATCATCCCCCTGGAAAATGCTGAAGTACAGTACCTCTTTCTGGTTAAGTCAACGGCGCTTTGTCCTATGGAATTATTTGCTCCCGCCATAGGAATGTGGAATGTCCACCACAGGCTTTGAGTTGTAAAACGGGAGATGAGCACCATTTTAATGCTCATTGGAACAGCAAATCGATGTAATGTGTTTTGGATGATGATTCTATCAAAATACATGATACTAAATTAATTAGTTGACTGGCCTGCTAGCTTTTTGATAAGGCACAATGTAAATTAACCTTTCCCATTTTGAGACGTCTGCAAGTTGCAGGGTGGGTGTCCCGTACACCCCTAAATCCCGGAACGTGCAAGCCGTTCAGCATTAATTACGGAGGCGCACCCCTGCCGTTTTTAAAGACACTGTACTCACCGCAGAGAACTGTAGCGACACGACCACCGCACTCTACGATAGCTCGCACTAAACTGTGCCACACGCCCTCCCGCATGGCCTTTTACCGATTCCGTTGGGAGTCGAATCCGTTCCGTCGCGACGACGTAGACGTACGTAGTCAGAACGGAATCCGAATAAAAACTGATGACACGCACATACGTTAAATGGTGGAGCAAAGTGCGCGTTCCACACCTTGGCTTCTTTGACTTTTGACGTGTGAAATCGAACAGTGCGTAGAGGAAGAAGACTAAAGTGTCGATGGATGGGACAGAAGGAAGGGTTTCACTGTTGCTCGTTTCTAATCGCACAGCAAACGTATTGGAGGCGGTTGTACTTCCAATTGGCAGAAAGCTCCGACAAATGCTTTTGCAGCAATGATGGGGTGACCCGATCGATAGGTGCGCAGCGTGAAAACATAGTCCCCGCTGTCCCTCCAGCTGTGAGATAAGTACAGATTCATTAAATCCTGACTTTTCTGAACTGGATATGCACTGGATGGCTTTTCTGGAAGATAACAACAGCAGCTATTTACATGAGAAAAAACAATCATATTTGTATCTTAAGGGAAGAAATTTTATGTCGCCTGGAATTTTTGACCAACATGTTAAGAGACATTCTTGGTCGATTGCACAGCAATCATGATACTGTGTAACAGTCAATGGAACCAAGTCTGAAATGAGGATTATATTTGAAAATGTGTTAGTTTTAAATCACAATTTACTGCATTTACAACGTTTAAAACCACATCCTACAATATCCATAATATAGTTTTTTTTTTGGGTTAGATCACTTAAATATAAATATGTCGTTAAACCCACCACCACCCGACACAGCCAATTAGTAAGGTTTGTCATGTAAACAGAACATGCCAATTCGTTACTAGTACAGCACACCGGTGTGTTGGAGAGCAAATCCACAACATTTACAATCTGAGTACGATGTTTCGCTGTTATTACAACTAGCTTCATCAGGCGACAGTCAGATTTGTAATATGTTCCCTTATAGAGATATATTGACAAAAAAAAGTTTAAACAACAATATTTAGTTTGATCTCTTTGTGTCATGTGTGCTAATTGAATCTCCCACTTGTTGAGGAACCACAGACAAATTGGAAGGCAGCCAGATGGTGAACCGGCACTGTCAACAATTGCCCAATCTCTGCAGTTCTTTATATATTAAGTTGTTTTCAGCCAATTAATAAGTGAAAAAAATACATCTAGGTTAAAAACGAATTTTTTTTGTGTTAAGTTTGTTGTCCTTCCCCGACATCTCCGATTTGTACGTTTGGCTATGTACGGTTCAACATATATAAGTCATATCAGTTGCTCCAATGTGGCAAACAGAAAAGCTCCCACTCCAGGGTATTAAAAGTAACATTACGTCCGTTCAACATCACCTTGAAATAACTAAGCCCCATCCCCTTTTCTGAACAGAAATGCAGATCTTTCATTCATCTGACCTCACACAGTTAATGTACAGAGCTTTTGGCCTTTTTCACTTTCTGGTTCAAAGGTGAAGTGTTTGTATTCACCAGGGATCGCGTCTGTGCTTCAAACCGCCCTCATCTTGGGATCTCTAACACTGGGTTTGGTCTTCCACTGGCCTGCCTCTTAATCTCCTGTGTTTACCGCTCACCAAATGTAGACGATTACTCAACACTCTCTCTTCTAATCTACGAATACCACTTGAGCTCGTATGTCAGCAACACGCCGGTGCTTGGATCGCTGTCCTTTTGTGATTTCGATGGCCACAGCAGTTCATGGCCACAAAAAAGGCACGCCGCAAATGAAGCTGGTTTTGCAGCTGATTTTCTGTCGTTATTGTATTGAGAAGAAACTTTTTTGAACAAACGCTGCTCAAATACCCCAGGGGGTTGCGTTTCAGTGGGCCAAGCCCTCTCCAGAGTGTTCTTCCATGGAAACGACCTCGTGGCCCAGAACACCATCGGAGCTCACGGTGTGAAAGGAGCTGCCTCGCCTGAGCGTTTCGTAGGAGGTCGTGCCATCGTGTTCTCAAGATGACGGATGTTCATGTTTGGTCGTTCATCGATTGTCCGGCGGCTTCGGGGAGGTAGTGGCGGCGCCAGATTTTCAAAAACGACAGATAATCACTAAATCATTATTAAAAAAAAGCTTATTTTTTCCACACTGTTGTATGATGTTATATTTGTGGGTGTTGTGCATGTGTTTTTGTGTTTTAAATTCGTTTACTGTATGAAATTGGCATAAATAAACATGCAAATAGACAAAATACTGTAAAAGTTACCGTATTTACTGTACCGTACCTACCACTCCAATCTCGAAGGCTCTTGTTTCAACAACTTGCTTGACTGATGCAGCCTTTAGAGCGGCGCTTTGGCGAACGACGAATTACACAACGCACTTTTCGCCTGATCAGACTATATATATATATTTTTATTACTGTAGTTACGAGTCATGAAAAGTGTATATACCTGCAGTATTTTCATTGTGTATAATATTTGACACTGAAGTCAAGCATAATAGCTACTCTTTTTTTCCCCACGCACACATGGTGCCGATAGTAGGACTGGTTTCAGCCTTTGGAGCGGTTTTGCCAGTTTTGCCGGATTGGCCCAGAACCGCCGGGTTATCGTGTGCAGGAAAATCGTTGATCAACTGTAGTTCATTTAGCATGTGTGGTCCCGTCTTGGTTAGGTTGTCTAGCAACATTGTACAATTTTCTCTGCAGTTTTGAAATAGCGCTCTCTCCGACCACGGCGCCTCGTAACGCCACGACCGAGCACTCTTGCCCATTGAACGCCCCATCTGAAACGCTCTTCCAATATTAGGAAGCTATAGCAATTTTAAATCATCTAGATTGAAAACTAATTTCTTTAGTACTGATTTTTGTGTTTTCATTTGTTCACTTAGGTTTTTTTGGTAAAATCACGTAGGTAAAAAATACAATTAAAATTAATAAAAGTAAAAAAGAATAACTTTTATTAATTTTTTTTTTTACCTACGTGACTTTACCGAAAAAACCTAAGAGCATGAATCTTTGCAGTCACGAAAGCTTCAAATCTAGAATTTTCATTTGTTGTCCTTCCCCCGCACCTCCGATTAGCACTGTTGGCTACGTACGGTGCGCAACAAGTTCAACAGAGTTCATCCATACCCCAGATTTTGTCTCAAAACTGGCCCAGTACCTGAGATTGGTTCCTCACTAATTCGCGATACAGCAGTGTTGAGTGTGATGGGCTCCATGACTATTATTCTTGCTTCCTTTTGGCACACAAGGTTTTTTTTATTCTGACAATGCGTTGGTTTATTAACTCAACAGCAGCGCCACATTCATTGGGAGTGTGCGTTAGTGGGTGGATGGGTGTGTGGGCGAGTGTATGGGTAAGTGAGTGAGTGCATGAGTGAGTGAGTGTGTTGGCGAATGGGTGGGTGAATGGGTGTGTGAGTGTTGGTGAATGGGTGGATGAATGGGTGTGTGGGCGAGTGTATGGGTGAGTGAGTGAATGGGTGTGTGAGTGAGTTGGTGAATATTTGGCACACAAGCTATTACATACATAACATACATGCATCAATGTGCCATGGCTGTTGATGATATAAATAAAACTACTTTGCATGTGAACACTTATCCAAAATTTCAGTTCTTTGTGGGAAATAATGTAACTCCCCCACCGTGGTTTAACCTTAACGGCCGAGCAGCGGTCTCGACTAAAGAGAGATCGTATAAGTGATGGTGGCACTGCCCGCTTCACTCATCCCTTTCCAAATGCAAAGCTGCAAAGGAACGATTTGCAAATGCATCATTGAGCAAGCCAAGCTTGACTTTTGCAAATCGCAATGCAAGAAGCTGGCGTCTTGTCCTGTTGGCTGTCATCCATTGTGGTCGTTTGCCAAAAGCCGTTTCAAACTATTTTTGCAAAACTTCGTTTCCACCACAAAGGTGATGAATCCGGTGTCTCTAATTCTTGACGTAAGAGACAAGGCTGTTTTATTTCAGCTCATATTTTGCAGCAAACTTTTGTTCTTCTTAACAAAAATCAAATAACACCTTATAAAAAGTCAGATGATTAAATTAAGATTGACAGTGCGCAGTGTGCATTGGGTACTATCCAAACGTAACACCTCAAGGGGTTGTAGTCCTAATGGCAAACCATGGAGTGTGCTTCGAATCAGAATCTGTATATATCCTGGAGGAATCCGATGAGCTATGAAGCTCTTACATGTGCTCCAAGACTTGCAACAGTTATTTGTAGGTTCTTCAATCTGTCGTATATATCAGCCACCAATGTACCAACAACTTGGAAATTATCTGCCAGTTCCACAAAAATGGTTATTCGTCTTGGATGTGTAATTATCATCCTATTGGCTTGAATTCATTTCTGTGCAGGGTGATCAAACCTATAATATGTATCATTGACAATCAGCTCTTCCCATCACTTGGAGTCATTATTAGTTCACCCTGCTTGTGATTTAAAAAAAATTGTGCTCGGCTTAATGCGCCAACTTGAATCAGTGCGTGCTTTTCAAACGAACTTCACATTACGATTTTTTTTAATTGAGCGAATGCAAAGTCCCTAAGCCAAGTGGTTGCTCCGGCCATGGTGTGTTGAGGTGTGAGTAGGCCTCCTCTAAGTGTTTGTGGATTGGGCGAACTTCTCGGATGTGGTGCACGGTTTGCTCCACCCCACAGGCACATAGGGGGCTTGCTCTTGTGCCCCATCAGCGGAAGTTGGCGAGGCATGGGCCGTGACCAGTCCTGAACCTGTTGAGGGTGTGGACCACTCCTTTCTGAGGAGGTAGAAACCACGGGGCTGTTGTGTGGGGGGTGGTAATGAGGTACTTATTGACCAGGTCCAGTGCCTCGCATTGTTGTGTGCAGGTGAGATTTGTGTGGAAGTCGTGAGTGGGTGGGTCTTTCCAAAAATAAATATTGTGAAGGATCTTTTTATCGGTATGCAGCGGTCATTTTGGAAGGTGTCAATTTGGGGTCTTCACAGCTAATGCTGTCGACGCATGCCACCCCGCTTCGCCAATGCTTCCTAATGCCAGCACTTGCAGTTGTAACACACTTGACACCTGCCCTAAGAATATGCTTTGGTTCTTTCGGTAAAGTCACGTAGATAGAAAAAAATGAGAAAAAATTATGTGAATAAAAAAAAACACACCAATGGAGACTGTAGCCTGGTTTTTAACCTCGGTGAGTGTACTGGTAGTCTATAATGTAGACTGTAGCCTGGTTTTTAACCTTGGTGAGTGTACTGGCAGTCTATAATGTCTACTGTAGCCTGGTATTTAAGCTTGGTGAGCATATTAGCAGTCTATAATGTAGACTGTAGCAATTGTTATTAAACTGAGTGAGCGTACTAGCAGTCTATAATGTAGATTGCAGCCTGGTTCTTTCGGTAATAAAAAAAATTGAAAATAAATAAACAAAAACCACGACGTTTCGATCACAACAAAAGCTATCGTTATCAGGAGGAAAGAGGGGGAAGGTTTCAAAAATTGGTGTGGCACAAGCGCTCCGGCGGCGCAACGAAGTGGGCGGGGCATATGTGCCCTGGGGCTAGTGATGTTAAAGTGAGAAATTTGCGTGTAAATGTAAGATCGGAGAGCTACCTCCACGACCAGGGCGCGGAGGTGGCCATTGTTTTGTGAGAGATTAGCATGTCAATGTTAGATCGCAGAGCCCACCGCCACATCCAGGACACGAGCGACGGCGGCTGTGTTAGTGTGAGACATCTAACCTGTTCATGTAAAATCAGAGAGTCGAAAATAACTGCTAACATCAGAAGGTAGGATGGAAACATCACAGCCAGTTATGACTTACACTGGTTAATAACGTCCTTCCAATGATTGCTCAGTTTGTACCCATTTTCTCGGTCTAAGTATTGTGGTTAATGCAGACATGATTCCTTGTAAAAGGTTTCAGTTTGGTGTTTTAACAACTTAACACCTGTTTTGTTGCCAGATAAAAGGGGAAAATCTATTCTCATGCTAATCTCTCACAATACAATGGCCACCTCCGCGCCCTCGTCGTGGAGGTAGCTCTCCGATCTTACATTGACATGCAAATTTCTCACTTTAACATCACTAGCCCCGCCCACTTCATGTCCTGTGAGGTCACCGGCACACAACGTACAATGCACGCAGGCCTTGTATGTTTGGCCACCAACTCAAAACGGGTCATAACGTTATCAACCCCACGTGTGTGTCCGTCTGTGCGTTCACCCAGGGGTAGAGAGCGGTAGTAGTTCACCCCGAAGTGGGGAGCAGTAGTGTAGCGGTTAGCGCGCTGCGCTACAAACCTGGCGACCCGGGTTCGATTCCTGCTCACGGCCAATATCAGTCATGATTATCTGAACCGGTCCTGGGCCTCTCCTAGGTCAACTCAGCCTCAAATGAGTACCTGGTGTGGTGTGTAGACATCACTAGGGAGACAAAGGCGGGCGGGCGTGGTGTTGTCCACCCACCCTTTCTCGTGTGCCGTGCCAGCCTTCATAGGTGCTCGCTAACAGCACTTGCCCCAACAGTCTGTGAAGGCTATATGGGGGATCTTTGGGTTGTCACTCCGAGGTCTTCTTTCCTATCGTCTGCACACCTTGCCGCGGGGTGTGTATTGGAGTTTCACGATCCTGTGCCCTCTGAATAATAGATGGGAAACCAAGGCATGAAACAAGGTAGTTTGGTATTTCAATTCTATAAAGTGTCTCACCGTTTCCTGCATACACATGTAAAAGTTTTGTTCTGTTGTAAAAGTCATGCTTGTGGGTTTTTCCACAAATCGTTTAAATATGGAAGTAATTCACCTCATTTGACCTCCTCAGAAATATAACAGTAAAGTTCAATTTATCTCTCCCGGAGTGTGTTGTACGTTATTGGATTCACATTTTTTTTTATTGAAGGCAACGAACATGATCACAGGTTTGGATTTGCTTTGACCCCGTTTAAAAGGGGCGATCTGTGCTGATGGTACATGAATAGTTTTAGAGTTTATCCAAGCAATTTACTTTGCGTGGCATTAATTGCACGACGAATATAGCATAAATTTGGCATAACCTATTGCACGAGTAATATTCGTTTTTACAACGTAACAGCACTAGAAATGTGAACATTGAGTACAAGATAGCACTGGAAATGTGCCTGGATGTGTGTTGAACCTCTTATTGCACTGTATGTAGCCAACCGTGCTCATTGGAGGTTTTTGTTGTGCATGTTGGACTGCACATTGGGGAGGGGACAGCATTGCCCTGTTAAATTGTACTCGTACATCAATTATTAATCGTACATAAATTAACAACTAATGGCCATACATGAATGTAAGTGTATACAAATAATTAAAATAGCTGCTTTGATTGGCAAGATAATACAAGGGGTAAAAAATTATATATATATTTTTCTGTCCCTGCGCTGATGAGTGTGGGTTGGCAATTGTCTCTGACAGAGGCTCTGAGCGCTTGTTGGAAATTCCATATTCCTATGGTAGGGGAAGATATCCCCAGGAAAGCCTCCGTTTGTTGACTTTCCACGGTGTTACTTATTTTGTTACCCCTGGGGAAATTACACGTTTAGTCAAACCCTCGCCAGAATTTGAAATGTGTTCAACATTACATTTGCATTCAATAATAAAACACAACATTAATTTTGTCCATAATAGTTGGATCGCGCAAATATAAATGTGTCGTTAAACCCGCCACCACCTGACACAGTCAACTAGTAAGGTTGGCCACTTAAAGAAAACATGTTAGTTCATTACTAGTCAAGCACACCGGTGTGTTGGAGAGTGAACCCACAACATTTACAATAAATGTTACAATTAAATCCCCCTTCCCTTTTTTCCCTTCTCTTACTGGGGTATCCGAGCTTAGGAAGACACAAGGGGGTTGTAGAGTTTATTTAAAAGTTTATTGAAACATGTGGTTTTGACAGGTTTCCATTGCACTGTAAAAACGCATGTGTTTATGCTGGTGTCAACCTCCTTACATGCCCTCTGTGTTGTGTACCTGAATCGTCTGGTTCATAAAATCTGTGGTCATGTGGACTAACGTCCACTCAAAGAACATTTAATTATTTATCAAAATATATATAGTAAATGTGTCTGGTGTTTTGACTGTGGCAAGTCGTGTGAAATAGCATTCGCTAGATAGAAAAAATGAAGTGCTTTAGAATTTTTTTCACAATTTAATATAATATTAAATATTATGTATATCAAACATGGGGTGTGGCGCAATGGTTAGTGCTCTGCACGTTGTAAACCCGGCGGCCCCATCTAGGGGCCACTCCTGGAAAAAAGAGTCCTTGGTACCACTGTGGGTGAGGCTTTCCTGGGATACGCCAGTTTTATTAACACAAAGAATGATCATAACGTACATGTGGACGGTCGATGGTGGCAATCCTTGCATTTCTTCTGGAAGGCAGTTCCCACGTCTCTCTACCCCCTTTTGTGAGGCCTGTTTCCTGGCTTGCCTCTGTGGGTATTTTTAGGTGACAGCTGTCATCCTGTTTTTAGCTGGGCCTCAATGAATTGGACTCGTAACTTGGGCACGTGTGCAGGACGCTGCACAGGTCTGCTTCCACCGAATGCTTTGTAACTTGATCCAAAAACCTCCGTTGGTGATCTTTAGCTCAACAAGAGGGCATTGTTTTCATGTTTAACAGATTTTTATCAATCCTGGCACCCTGGTCACCGCTGATCAAATAACCCTGATTTCTTTTTCTAAACTTTACATTTTATTTTACCAGGTAAGGCCCACTGAGCTATGTAGCTCGACCTGGCTATCACAAATTATGGCTCAATGATAGCTCATTTAAGTGGCTTATCATGTGGAAATTTATAGCTGCCAAGTACTCAACGCATGTTGATTCTAAATATGGAGGGAAAAATCGGAGGACCCGGAGAAAAATCTATGCGACCATGGGAGAGAGAACACGCAAACCCCAAATATACAGCAGGCGTCAGGGTCGGGATCGAACCCAGGACTTCCTGCCTACTGGGCGAGGGTTGTTAACATCTCGCCACCGCGGTGCCCAATGCACTCGATCTCCACGGATCTAGGTCATCGTGAGATCTGTGACCACCAGTGCACAACAGGTGCTGTAGGTTGTGGGTGCTGCAGGGGCTACATAAGGTGCCAGGAAGTGGCAGTGCAGCAGTGGGTGCAGTCCAACGTGAGATTTTGTCCACTCACAGGACTGCATCTTGCAATTGATTATTTAAGCTATCTGTGTGTGGAGCTTGTGAGTGTTATCTCCTCATATGTCTATGTTTTCTCCGGGTGCTCCAGGTTTTCTTCCACATGACAAACACTCATCTTGTGTTTAACGGTACATACCATGAGGAATTGACATCATCTCCGCTTCTAGTTTTAATCGAGGAATTTCAATTTGGTTGCGTGTTTTTTGCTTAATTATTCAGTCTTGAGTGATTGACATATCCTCTTATTGTGTTAGAATATAATCCGCACCATATATAATCCTCCACGAAATAGAGAGCCTCAAGAAAATGTATATCATAATGAAAAACATTGTTCAATCTGTAATTCGTCTCCTTTCACCAATCCCATTATGGACAGCGAGCTTTTAGAACAAGGCTAATGCACAGTGTGAGTTTATACGAGTGTGTGTTGAACTGGGTTTATACCTGAGTGATCAGTTGCACAACTTGGTTGCATGAAACTGAATCACTGATATCTCCGATTTGCACGGTTGGCTACGCACGTATGGATGCATAGAAGTCACTGCCACTGGTTGCGAACAATTGCCCAAATGCTCGGTCACAGTCGAGACAGATTCTACTTCCAAGCGATCTGTCTGCTGCTCATTTGTCGTGACCATTTCATCACGTGACACATTGGAGAACCACGATTGGTTCTTGCAATCTTGAATGTACTGTTTAATCTCTGATTGTGTAGGCTGATTCTTTTTCTCTGTTGACTGTTTTAGTGAATTTGTATATATTGATGTTTTTTTAGCAGAGTACGTTTAGGTGAATAGATTGTGTATATTTGTACCTGTGCAACTTTTTACGATAGAAAGACCACATTTTAAGAAATGTGGTCTCAATTGACCTACAATTAATGTTGTTATCGGTGAGTGAAATTACTTGATTGCCCTTAGACCTTTGAATAACACGGAAATGCATAAAGTTCGCCAACTTCAGAGGTGACAAGAAATACATTTTCATAATGTGACATTTGCAATGTTTTGCTCAAAGTGCAGCATTGCACTTCACACTCAAATGGAGTTATATTGGCCATCCGTGCAATACATTGTTTACTTGTGAGCCCAGTGAGATGCATGGGCTTTATTGCAAGGGATGTCTTGGTCACCATATCTTAAATTCAAAGTGTCTTCTCAGAACGTGTAGGGGGGAGGGAGGGTAGTGGGTGGGGGGGAGTTAGCAGCCATCTCTTTTGATGGCTCTGAGCCATTGGCAGACATTCCACATTGCTATCTATGATGGAGGGCCCAGTGTTATTAGCTTATCACAATGTGGCACTGATATGCATCCAGACCTTGTAGGGATGATTGGCTGAGTGGACCGCCAACCGGTGATCGAACGTGCAGCCTTGCAATCCGTCGTTAAGGCACTCGTATTCCACAGTTATACTCAGCTATAATCACCACAGTTACACGGTGATGCTTTTTTATTATAATTTGTACACCCACTTTGTAGAAAATGACAAGCTTTGTTATCATCCTGCATACATCGTTGGGTGCTTTTGGAAATTAAATTTCTAAACCTATACAACCAGCTCTCTCTGGAAAACGCACTGGCTATTATCCTATATAGCTGCCTACTAACTTAACGAGTGTAATTAATTTCACTGCTTTATCTAGTCGAGTATGCTCTGAGATAACATCATGGCTTTTCATGTCAGTGCCTTTGATGCCTTTTATCTCTTTGTTAAAGCTTCAAGGCATTATCAAAGTGTGCGCCGAAGTGGATGCTCATGACCATATGACACCCATTCCCAAAAGGTCATTGTGTGCTGGCCCAAATGCAATATTACTAAAGACTGTGTAGCTTACATGGTTAGGAAGCCTTTGTACTGAACTGTAACCCTATGGAAGTGTCATCCTGTAGCTAAGCTGTTGCGAGGCATTAATGGACTGATGATAATTAGCATACATTTTATTTCGGCATCAGCATACACTACCACCTTGTTATAATTCTACCCTATCTTGATACCTCCAGTCGGTTCGTCCAGTGGTTATAGGGTTAAAGTTCACAAACAAGAGAGCCACACACAAAGGTTTGGGATGTTATTTGTACGGCAATTGCTGACACGCTTCAGACTTCATCGCATACGATCTCCGTTGTAATCTAATTCATATTTATCGAGCACCTCAGCTCATCAAGGCGCTTGACATGGCGTACAAAATGGTGACGGGATGATTTAGATGGCAGGGGCGTACAAGGATTCAGGAACGAATGACAGAGGGAGAGGGTACCTAGTGATCACGAAAGGGCTATAGGGGACGGACAGGAAGGAGTGGCTTCTGCAATATTTAGTGCTTTTTGTGGGGTTTGTCACCCTATATGTTCGGTGGGGATGTAAAAATTGTGTATGCCATTAGCGGCCAGGGCTATGTGAATTACAGCCAACGCGGTACGATGGAGGGTTAAAACAAATACATAAATAATTGGCGATAATTATGAAGTATGATCAATTAATTTACGTTAGCGCTAGTGTGGCGTACAGTAAAGTACGGTCGTATGTGCAGTGAGATGTATGTATGTTTAATTTATTTTGCACCATACGTAGCCAACCGTGCTAATCAGAGGTGCGAGATGTGAGGAGTGCGGATCATCTCTCAAACCGAGCGACCTGCACTCCTCGTGTTTTCGCTGCCTTGGACACGGCACTCGATGCACGAGTGCATGTAACGCGCGGTGTTCTCCCAGTGCGGGTGCACAATGACAGAGCACAGGCGGGCTTTCCGCATTTGGCTCCCAAATCCCGCGGCCAGGCAAGGTGGCAGCGGTGGCGTGGGAGAGAGCCACCACGGTCGCGAAGGGGCAGGAAGTGGCCCACCCCAATGTCACGGCTGCTTTGCAACTCCCTTTGTGAGGTCAGAGGGGTCAGAAAATATAGAGCTCCCTCCGTTTATTTAGACCAGCGGTACGCTCAACAAGATGAGATGTGAGAGGGAGAAACCTGCTCAGAGTTTCAAGATTTCAAAGTCGGTTCAGAAGCGCTAAGCTGTGTGTGCCAGAGGTTCGGGAGTGGGGGCCTTGACAGCCCTTCCTTTGAGTGGACGTGCCGCTGGCTAGGCGGAGCAAGCCTTGCACGCCATCGACGATTAGAGGAACCTAGTCCTGGCATAGGACGCGGACTGGTGGTGGAGAAAGAAGCCACGTAGGCTATCTCGGCCGTGTCATTACTGTTAGGGTGGGATTGCGTGTGGTCTATGCGCAGACTCTCGCGAAAAAGGCTTGTGAAGGGTTTCAAGGTCGAAGCAAACAATAGCCCTGGTCAAGAGAGCGTATGAGGACACAAGATTGTCCATGCCATTTTCTACAAATGGTGGGCTTGATGTGGCTAAACTGGAATGCCCAGGGCAATGGTATCATTGGTGGTCACAAGTCGACCGTTGTTGTTGAGGACGTTGAAGGTCGCTCAGTGGCGCGGTGAGATGTTAACTACCTCGCCTGGTATACAGGAGGTCGTAGGTTCGATCCTGACCCCTGATGCCTCCTGTATATTTGAAGTTTCCATGTTCTCGTGGTCGCGTGGATTATTTTCCAGGTCCTCCGGTTTTTTCCTTCTACAATTAGAATCAATATGCGTTAACAGTATTTGATTACTAGACATTTCCACACGATAAGCCACTTCATTGGGCTATCATCTGTGATGGCCATGTCGCTTCTGAAAATGCACTACATAGCTCAGTGGGCCTTTCCTGGTAAAATAAATAATAGTTTGGTTTATAGGTTTAGTTTCATTCCATGAGAGACGAAGGCAGGGCGCTGTTTTGGAAGGCGCTTGAAGCAGCCTTTGGAAGAGCGGGATAAGGAGCCGGAGGAGAGGCGAGAGAGCTATCAGCCTACACTCTGGTCACTTATTCCAGAAGAACACAAACGATGTGGGCTTCACGAACACAATTCAGCCATCACCCGTGAGGGCGAGGTAAAAGAGAGGTCGCCCTGCCCGTAGGTTAGAGGAGTCGTCCTCCTCTGGTTATTTTATTTTTTCGGCACCTTCCTAACGTGTCTTGTCGAAGAGGGATCGCACTCATCGTGGTCTGGTAACAATGCAACTCTTTAATAGACAGATGGCTCCTCCAGATAGTGCCAGAAGGGTTACTTACGACCTGGAGCTTTCCTGGTTTTTCCACCAAAACAGTCAGGGGGTATAATCTTTGGGGGGCGGGGGGGGGGGGTGTTGGGGAGAGGGGGGCAGGGGGGGGACAAGATTCCGCAGAGAAGGAGGCCTTGGTATCCGAAACACGTGAGGCTTCTAGAAATAGGAGCTACGGAGGAAATCCCGAGGGTAGTTAATGGGGCTCGAAAGTTATTCTAGTTTCTTTATGGTGATGGAGGACTCAGGAGGCTTCAGAGCGTAAACGTGTACCCAAGAAGACTAAATCTGTACATTTGGAAAGGCTGTTCAAGATGGGGACTCCTCGGCTTCTATATCTCAGGCTGGAGGTACTGGAGAGACACTTTTTCTCTGCTCCCGTTCAGGCTTTTGGCACCACCGAAGGATATTTAGCAATACCCTGGTGGTCATGGTACCTCATCTCAGAAAGAGAGGCCATCACATTTTGGGCCAACTTGGAAAGAGAGCTGGAAAAGTCCATGGGGAATGTGGGCAGAACACTGCAGAATCAATGCTATGTACTGAACGGGCAAAAGTGTAATTTGTGTCCGACGAAACTAATGTTCTTCACTAATTTTCAGAGGGGGTCCACTTTTGCCGATAAGACATCAGTGTGAGGAACGCCACACATTCATTTAAAACTGTTGGGTTGAACAGCATGATGATGGGGTGGGGGGGGTGTTTTCACATTTGTATATTGTCAGGGGCCGCACGTCAGGGACCACACTAAAGGCCACCAGGGGCCGCCAGTGGCCTGCTGGCCTTGCGATGAGGAACACCGGTCTAAGCAGTTGACTCCACTGCAGGGTCAATTAGACATGGCCCGGGGACAAATCTTCACGACGATGGAGGAAAACGAATAGTGGCTGGGAACCTTGCTGGCGCAAAGGTCTTGTATCGCGGGATCACTCCTGGTAGGCCTCGGGGGTGCCACGGTGGATAGGAGATGTTAACTACCTCGCCTGGTATACAGGAGGTCGTGGATTCTATCCAGACCCCTGCCGCCTGCTGCTGTATATTTGGAGTTTGCGTGTCTCACTCTCATCATCACGGTGGATAGGAGATGTTAACTACCTCGCCTGGTATACAAGAGGTCGTGGATTCTATCCAGACCCTGCCGCCTGCTGCTGTATATTGGAGTTTGCATGTCTGTCTCTCATCATCACGGTGGATAGGAGATGTTAACTACCTCGCCTGGTATACAAGAGGTCGTGGATTCTATCCAGACCCCTGCCGCCTGCTGCTGTATATTGGAGTTTGCATGTCTTGTCTCTCATCATCACGGTGGATAGGAGATGTTAACTACCTCGCCTGGTATACAAGAGGTCGTGGATGCTATCCAGACCCCTGCCGCCTGCTGCTGTATATTTGGAGTTTGCGTGTCTCTCTCTCATCATCACGGTGGATAGGAGATCTTAACTACCTCGCCTGGTATACAAGAGGTCGTGGATTTTATCCAGACCCCTGCCGCCTGCTGCTGTATATTGGAGTTTGCGTGTCTGTCTCTCATCATCACGGTGGATAGGAGATGTTAACTACCTCGCTTGGTATACAAGAGGTCGTGGATTCTATCCAGACCCCTGCCGCCTGCTGCTGTATATTGGAGTTTGCATGTCTTGTCTCTCATCATCACGGTGGATAGGAGATGTTAACTACCTCGCCTGGCATACAAGAGGTCGTGGATGCTATCCAGACCCCTGCCGCCTGCTGCTGTATATTTGGAGTTTGCGTGTCTCTCTCTCATCATCACGGTGGATAGGAGATGTTAACTACCTCGCCTGGTATACAAGAGGTCGTGGATTGTATCCAGACCCCTGCCGCCTGCTGCTGTATATTGGAGTTTGCGTGTCTGTCTCTCATCATCACGGTGGATAGGAGATGTTAACTACCTCGTTTGGTATACAAGAGGTCGTGGATTCTATCCAGACCCCTGCCGCCTGCTGCTGTATATTGGAGTTTGCATGTTCTCTCTCTCGCCGAGGTTGAGTGGATTTTTCTACGGGTCTTCAGGTTGTTCCCCTCCGCACTTAGAATCAACGTGCATTGAGAGTATTCGGCTGATATTAATTTCCACACGATAAGACACTTTGTTGGGCTATTATTTGTGCTAGTCAGGTCGCTTCTAAAATGATCTACAGTTCAGTGGGGCCTTACCTAGTAAGATAAAAGTTTATTTTTTTTAATAGTTTACATGGCCGCCTCGGTGGGGGTGGGCCCTGTGGGGCCAGGCTCCACGTGCGGGCTCTCGACCACCAGTGGAGATGAGCAACCGACCCATTGCGCTTGTTTGGAATTCCCGTGGCCGTTCTCTCCCTAAGATGATCCAGTGTCAATGACCCTCAATTTTATATATCCTGGAGGGGGTGGGGGGATGCAACGGCTGAGTTGTCCCCAGTGCGAGAATTTAACCTTTGGCCTTCTTATTTCGAGTCAAGTCCCCAAACTTCACGGTCATTTGGCTTGGTATGAGGAGTGAGACTTGAGTCACCACCTTTTCTACTGTGGACCAATCCCGGACATATTTCTCAGTCGGCCTAGATCGGGGGTCGGCAACCCGTGGCCTCCGGAGCCGCATGCGGCCCTTTAAAGACTGCTTCGTGACGTTATTCACTCCAATGTTGAAACATTGAGTTTTCTTTTACCGAATTTGAAAACAAAAATAAATGGCTCTTATTGTTATTTTGGTTGCCGACCCCTGGCCTAGATCTGTCGACACCCTGCAGTAAACTGTAATAATGACGTTCAACTCAATACCACGAGATCTCAGCATGAATCAATTCCTGCTACCCCGAACACAGATGCCAGTTCGCAGACTGTCCGTCCGTGTCAAGCGTGGACAGATGGCAGCTCTAAGTGGTACTTAAGCGCGGGCCTGGATGTAAATAAACACACTATTAACGCAGAATGTCGTGTCATCCGAGTAAATGTATGACTACAAATGTGATGCATATTAAAAAATAGTATTTGTTTATGACTGACAAACGTTGATTATTTGGAGCTTAGATCTGCGTAGGTCTCGTGTGAATTAGCATAAGGGGGGGGGGGGGGAATGCCAGCCAAGAATGTAAACTTGGAACGATTCCAATGGCGATGCTTATTTTTGTAAGACATTGCACATGTGGAGGATAATACACGGGGAGCTAAAATATAATACTGTAGCATCATTTAATCCATTTACGCTCGCCTACAGGAACCATAACGCTAATTTACACTGACAGTTGGTCCGATTTCATTGCATTTATTCAGATTAGTAGGGACTATGATTAACTATAATCTAACATAAATGCTCATATCGAATTAAAAAAGGTAATAGAGCTTTAAAAACTACTCCAATGCAATAACGAATTGTTGCAATCATAATAATGTGTTTATACATGCTGGCAATATAGCAGTCAAGACTGCAGTAGCTGATGTAAAGCTACATATTGACAGTTCCACAAATGAGCAAAGCTTCAAAGTTAGCGTTTCGCTATCATCCTAACGATGCATACTAGCTGTCATTTACGAAGCCAATTTTCTCTACAGCGTTGGAAGATTTGGATTATTCATGGAATAATTAAATGTTTAGGTCGTTCAGACGAGAATTTGAACGCAAACGTCACCCACCATTTCCAGCAATGACGAAAAACGCCGACTCTGTCCGAGTAAGGTCCCACACTCCGTGGCGTTTTGCGGGCGTTGCTCCCTTCGTCAAGAAAGACGGACAATTATCTCGTTCTGAATTGCCGGACTAATTGGCTCTATCTGTCGTGCCTAAGTAGTGAAAAAAAAAACGACCTTAAGGATTATGGCCGTGATTACCTGCTTCTATTAAGGTCTTGAAATGTCGGAAATGGTTGATTTGCCCACGACGTACTGTTATGATTATTTTGCTCGGTTGCTGTAAGCTTTAGCTAAGATTTACAGAAACTGGATTGCATCTTAATATTGCTCGTATGGCTTATTCTTATTAGTTTTTCACGGTCGTGGAAAATGTTGGTATGTGTGTAATCCCAATTGACTAATTTAGAGGTAGTTTTTGAGCATTGGGATGTTTGCCTATATCAGTTACAATGTTTTGTTTTACTAAGGGAGGAAACCACAGAACCTCGAGGAAACCCACGTATTAGAATCAGAATATTTTCCTGTAGGAATCTGATGACCGATAAAACACTTTTTTCACAGATGTCCAGTATTTTAGAAATGTCCAGTCGATGTATGTGTGATTAACTTCTTTCGCTCCGTACGTAGCCAGCCGTGCTAATCGGAGGTGCGGGGAAGGACAACAAACTAAACACAAGCAACAGACTAAACCCATGCAGAACATACAAACTCTACACAGGAAGGTGCCCGAGTCTGGAAACAAACCCTGGTCCTTCTTGCTGCGAGGTGTTATTGCTGCGCCACCCTCCTGCCCTAGCTTCCTGCGCTAACAACCTCCCATTGCTCCACCAACTCCCTCTGGTCCTGATTCCCTTTCACGTTCTGCTACAATCCCTCTTGACTTGGATTTCCTGTTATAAAAGATGTCGAGAATGTAAGACAAGTGGCTTCTAAAATCACTCCGATATAAGCCAAAAAACATGCTCAGCATAATTCTGTCAATTATGGAAAACTATAAGCTCAGCCATGCAAATATAATAAAAATAATGAATGTTTTGCATGTGGGAGGAAAATGGAGTGCCTCAAAAAATCTCACGCATCAAAGGCACCAACACAAACGCTATACGATCAAATTACTTTGCGATGCTGCGTTGACAGTGGCACATAAGCACAAATAACCAATACTTAACATGTTCGTCAGTAACACTTTTTAAATAATTTTTTTTTTATATGAGTGATATTTCAGGTTATGGCTCCTATTCATTTCACATCGTCCACTTGTGTGAGACTGATGGGTTACATGGGCGAGGCACGTGGCAAAGGGCGTCAGGTGATGCGTGCTGCTGGCAGGAAAAGGTCTCGGATGAATGTAGGGACAGTTGGAACAAAGAGAATTTCAACCTTTAACGTGCAACAGTATTTGCTCACTCTCCTTTAGAGGGAACGGCTCTGCGGTTGTCTATTTAGTAAGGTGCTATCGGCCAATCAATGAGTGTTTACATACGGGAGTAAAACGGAGCGTGTGAGGGGGGAACACTCGATCCCATACAGACAGAACAGATGGAGGCCACATTTTTGCCCTCCTAGACGCCTGGACACAGGAAGAGCAAAAGCGGGAACGGCGGGAACAGCACGAAACAGCACGCTGCAGCCCGACTTACCAATCCAGTTCCACCCAGCACTCTTTCTGGGACACGTGCCCGAGCTGCGGCAGAATCTGTCAATCCTTAATTGGTCTCTTCAGCTGTCTTTGGACCCACATATAATCCAACTTTTTTTGGAAGACAAGCATCCTTGATTGCGAGGGATAGCCTATGATGAGACGCCCACTGGAAGGAGGTTTTACGACATTCGTGTGATCCGCCAACCCCCTGCATCCACAGTGCCGGATTGCAGGCGTGCATAGCCACAACCGCTCAGCTAAAGCGCCGTTCCTACAAAGGCGAATAGTTTAAAAGTTTTAAAGACATTAATGATTGTGTTGCCATGTTTGAAACCCATTTAGAAAAAAAATCTAGCAAAAGAGACCTGCGGTGGAAAAAAAAACATTAAATCCACAGGTGTGTTCCACTTTGTTGGTGGAGGGCCATTTAAATCCGACAGGAACGATCCGTCTTTTTGTGGAGCTGATAGAAAAGAACGCACGAGAAAACATGTTCCCTCTGGGCTTCACGTGGCCCTCTGCCAATGTGTGAATCACAGCACTTAAAAGTGCAACAACAACACAAAAAACCGCTAAGCCAGTCCATGAAGGAGAGCCGTCAGTCTTGTTGAAGAGATTGGAGATTATTTTGTCGAGAATCCTGCCCACAAATGGTACACAAGCTTGACATTGGTAAGAGGTGGGCTTAGTTTCTTGTCGCTCGGTTTCATTCTCTTGTTGGTTTTTTCCTGAAAAAAGGTGACGTTTCCAACGGGTGACGGACAGTCAATATTTCTTGGGTATACCAATAGTTATCACAAGGACTTAAAAGAAAACTAAATGCGAAGCTGCGACATGTTCCCTGCCAGCCTTTACTTGGGCCACAACAGCTTCCCCAAAGACAAAGACCCCCGCATAGCCTAAGGCTGTTCTGTTAGGGAAAGCCGGCAGGGCATATGAGGGGGTGGGTGGCCAGCAGCACGCCCGGCCGCCTTTGTCTCCCCAGTGCTGACGTTTACACACCGCACCAGGTACTGCACCAGGTATTAATTTAAGGCTGAGTCGACATGGGGGCGGCCCAGCACCGGTTTAGATATTCATCCTCAATGTTTTCTGTGAGTGGCTAATCGAACTCGGGTCGCCGGGTTCGTAGCAACAGTGCGCTAACCGCCGCACCACCGCTCCCCACCGCTCCCCCACCACACCGCGACCTGACATCTGTGTGAAGAGTTTCAGGGGAATCTTGATTTAAAGCTTTCGTGACTGCAGGAATCCATACTCTTTGGTTCTTTCGGTAAAGTCACGTAGGTATGAAATACAATAAATTACTACGTTTCGGGCGCAACACAAGCTTGTGTTGCACCTGAAACGTCATGATTTACTACGTTTCGGGCGCAACACAAGCTTGTGTTGCGCCCGAAACGTCGTTATTTATTTTATTTTGTACCTATGTGACTTTACCGAAAGAACCAAATAGTATAAGGGGAGCTTTTAAGTAGTCTACCCCAAGCTAAAGGTACAGTACACCACTGCAACATTGTGCTTCTTACAGCCCCTCAAACTCTTTTCTCTTCTGTGTAAATGAACAGCACAGTTTGTTGTGTCATTTTCCCCAAAGATGTCACAAATTGATTTTCGTAGGCAGCTCGCTGCGTTCTCCAGATTATAAGCAAATCCGTTTATTCAAATTTTTTTCAGTAAAAACTTGCCTCCACTTAAGAGTGCTTCACAAGACTTTACAGCATGAATTAAACGAAGGTAGTGCTACCTATAAAATAAAGACACGCAAAAATAACAAAATGAGAGAGGGCATACTCAAGGCAAAGCTAAAATAAATAAAAAATCTTGCAGAGTTTCCTGAACTGTTCGGTGCTCGGAGCCAATCTTCGGGCTTATCATGTGGTCCACGAGTGTGTGTCTGTCTTTCACTTAGATTGGAGAGCGTCTTACTTTACAGAGGGTACGGTAGCATGTGTTTTCATGGCTGATTAAGTATTGTTGGTTTATTTCTCTGTTTGGAATAGCTTGCAATGTTGTATGTAATTTTTGCATTCTTGAATAGCTGTCATGTACTGCTTTAAATAGGTTTTAATGTATACAGTATATTTTTTATTATTATGCATCGAGACATTATGAAGCACCGTTTAATGATGGCTTATCAGCACAGCATTACTAACCACTTTGTGTTTCTTGTGCATCCGTGCTGTCACTCCAGAGTCGTTATTTATTTATATTTGCGTAGGCGTGTGCGTATTATCGTTATCGTCATTATTATTTTGACGGCCTCTCCTCATAATGCTATCTCACTTGTGCCTTTTGATTCTGAACTCTTGCAAATCGAAGCAATTGGCGGAGAGTGGTGCGTTTTCGACAACGTTTACTGCCGGTTCGTGCGGTTGCAGGCAATTTGAGCCGCGGGATCAACAGATCAACTTCCATGCGTCTTGTTGTTTTGTGTGTGTTTTTTTTAATTATCGAGTAGTGTTGAATGTCAACTGGATTTGCTAATCCTGTGTTTTAGAGAAAGAGAAACCTCGCATCTTGCTCTTTCAATAGTACATGTTCTCTCCAGTGGCGTTGCTACGAAGAATGGGTAAAAGAATACGTGCAGAAAATGTTCATGCGTGCTTCCCCTGCGTGTGTATTCTCCACATCGATGCGAGTGATTATTTAGAGTTTTATTTTACACGTAGGCTTTCGTGACCAGAGTTATCCACAATTGGGTTTCTCCACAACTGGCTGTCGCCTGATGCGGCTGGTTGTAATTACTGGCGAAACGTCGTACTTGAATGGTGAATGTTGTGGGGGTTTACGGTCCAACACACCACAGATGTGCTGTACTAGTGACGAATTGGCACGTTTTGTTTACGTGACAACCCTTACTAATTGGCTGTGTTGGGTGGTGGCGGGCTTAACGACACATTTATATTTACGCTATTCAACCCAAAAAAAACTATTATGGATTTGAGTTTTGTGGGGTCCCCCTGGCTGTACGATCGGCAGGTCACCACCAGCATTGATTCAAGCGAGCTCGACTCTGCTGATGAGACACTGCGTGTCGTGTCGTCATTATTGCAGAGTGTTTGCCTGTCTAGAAAACAATGCGCTGCTGAGATGATGTGCTTGCCAGAAGGCCATGCGGCTGATGGTTGTTGTGTAAGAGCAATGCTTTTATTATTTACGTGAAAAGCTGGATATATGATATTTGAATTACATGTTTTGATAGTAAGGGCACTTTTATATTAAAAGAATGTGGATACCCAAATGATGAAGATAAACACAACCCAACATTTGCATTTCAATGGCTCATAGGCACCCTTTTAACAATGGGGGATTGGTTTAATTTTACAGGATTCAAAGTTACAATCTATGGTGAAGCCGTGTGAGCATTGCTGAGAGAAAGTGCAGTCAGTCCGCCCTGTGTTTCATTTCCATGAATGT
Source organism: Lampetra planeri (assembly GCF_965212315.1). Classification (NCBI taxonomy): domain Eukaryota; kingdom Metazoa; phylum Chordata; class Hyperoartia; order Petromyzontiformes; family Petromyzontidae; genus Lampetra; species Lampetra planeri. The sequence goes on from NC_136127.1 coordinate 2,462,386, forward strand.
GTGTGTGCGCCAGGTGCGCCTTGTGAAAATGCCGTGAACTGAGGAGTTGTCAATTACATCGGATTAATTTCTCATGGTTCTCATGCCGGAACATTTTACTTGCGCTTGCACATTCATCTCTCGCTTATTTGTGGTATCAAAGAAAGCAAGTGCCTTGAATTTCTATATGCTCCCTATGATGTTTCTTGTCTCATTTGGTGAGTTTCATTAGCTGTTCAGATTGCCTGATAATGTGCAACATCGGAACTTCCAAATGTTCCACTTGAATTTAGTGTTTATATACAAAAAAATCACCTGAATCTTCTTAATTTATTTCTGTCGTATTCATGTGGTGCGTTCGTTAAGTAACCCGGAAGTAACATGTGCCGCAGCGTAAACGCTCACAGGTTGACATTTTCCCACTGTAAAAGGACATTTGGGGTCACTGTCAGCACTGGCATTCCGTAAAAAAAATTGGCTTGAAGCCCGGTCCAGAATGGGGCTGAGGGGGGTGGCTGTAGGTGAATGTATGCAAGCAAGTATCAAGTTGTAAAATAACTCAAGACAGCCAATATCAATATGGGAACACATGGGAGGAAATGTCAGCCAACCCGTAAGCAGTGGAGAAGTTTGCTGTTTAGCCCACTCGATCAAGAGAGTTTAAGAACAAAGGGGAAATAAAAAAGCCGATCGGCAACAGCACAACACAAATCCCATCCGGCGGACGAGCAGCAAGTGTTGCTGACAGTGCAGCCGATGCTTTCGCTCAAGGGACTGGTGCCTCTCATCTCCACCGGCATGCAGGGGAAATGCTGCTGCTGCTCGCTGTTCTCCACAGTCCGTCATCGTTCAGCGACGAACAGCCGAAGTGTGGTCGTAAAACAAAGTCTGAATGAGAAGCACAAGCACTCACGACCATGATAGATGATGATGGTGTGGGGGAGACTTTCATCCAGCAGTGGGTTGATCATAGCTCTTGATGGTGTGTGTGGGCGCCACGGTGGCGAGATGTTAACTCACTTGTCCGGTATACAGGAGGCTGTTGGTTCGATCCCGAGACTGACGCTTGTATATTTGGAGTTTGAATGTTCTCCCTGTGGTCGTGTGGATTTTTCTCCTGGTCCTCTGGTTTTCCCTCCACATTAAGAGATGTGCGTTGAGAGTATTTGGCTGCGACCATAAGTTTACACTTGATAAGCCACTTCGTTGAGCTATCGTTTATGATAGCCAGGTCTCTCATCAGTGGGCCTTACCCAGTAAAATAAAAACTAGTTTAGTTTTAGCGTGTTTGTATTTATCTTGTAGTAAGGGTGATAGACACAGCACAACACATTCCTGCGGAGGGAGCTGGTAGGAACGTTGGGTTGCTCGGTCAATGGCCAGGGTCAACGACGGCGTGGTGTATTCCGCAAATATGGGCGACAGTGAGGGCGGGCACAAGCCGGTGTGAGTAGGTTAAACGTTGAGTTTTATAAGGGCACCACGGGGTGACCAGCCCCTCCCCACCCAGCCCCACCCTCCCCACCCAGCCCCTCCCCACCCTCCCCTCCACATCCTCCCCTCCACATCCAGCCCCACCCTCCCCATCTAGCCCCTCCCCACCTTCCCCTCACCACCCTCCTCTCCCCACACAGCCCCTCCCTCCCTCCCCACCCAGCCCCTCCCCACCCTCCCCTCTCCACCCAGCCCTACCCCTCCCATTTTTGGATGCACGACGGACGTACGGACACCATAATCCCCTGTGGGCTTGTGGAACCAGGAGGTTCCTACCAGTATAAGCGGCTGCTGCATCTCACCCTCTCGCTGGAGAGACACAGAGAGAGCAGTCCGTACCCTTGTGCACAGTTTTGTGTCCACAACGCTGCATCGTGCGACATTTTAATTATAACGATTAGGAGGTGTAACGTTTGGGGCAATATACACATCTATTAATGACTTTAAAATCTAAGAAATATGAAACTCCAAGTTCAAAAGTTTATTACGAGTTCAATGTTTTTTGTAGAATGTCTCGGTTTAAATAATTGATATTGTTGCACAATTTTGTGCCGAGGGGTTTGCGAAGTTTTTTATTTTGCAGTTCTGCCCTCTGTACCATCAACACCTGTGTTGCTAATATTTTCTCAGGTGTTTATTCAGAAAAATAATGTTATATAAACCGGTCCATTGAGGGCCGCCCCACACCGTGTTTCATTGTGGGTATTTTAGTTGACCGTACCTCACCACGCTTGCTGATGTTTTGGCAAAATCAGGAGCAGAGCGGTAGGAGCACAGAAGTGTATTACAACAATGCATTTTACTGCACTGCCCACTATGTAGCCACGCAGCTGCCTTTCAGATCTGCTATGCATGGTGGTCACTTATCCAAGCGCAAAGCCAGGCGCAGGCCCTGCTTAGCTTCCAAGATCTTGATAGGACGCAGGCGCGTCCTGAGTGAATTGTTCACAGGAAGGAAACCTGCGTGCATCTCAAGTAGAGTATCTACAGTGTCTGCTTCTGCTCCGACACCTAACCCCCCTCTCCCAAATTATGCGACATACATGTTATAATTCCGCTCCTCTATTCATTGTGTGGCCTTACAAGGCGAGCTGATTGTTTGCCAAACTGGCGGCTAGTTGTGTGGATGTCTTGAGAGTTGGGCAACCGTGCACGTACAGGTTGGCTGGCGCGCATTGTCACGTCACGGAAGGTGTGCACGCGGTTTTCACGCCCTCGGGCAGCTGCTGCCGTAGACGCATGTCTCTGGTAGTGAATTAATAAGCAAAAAAAATGCGTCTCGTCGGTTGACTGGACTCTTGTTCCAATTGACATTCGTGATGAAAAAAGGGCGCCTTTTGTTTAATATGGAATAAATGGGCACCCAAATCGGTTCCTTTACACATCTGTCCCTACACACACACCCACACACAGTCTTTAACACATTCTGAAATTATGCACTCTCAGAAGACTGTGGTGGGTGATGAGATGTGTAAAAGAAAATACTTTTGTTTGGTGATTTCTGTTGCATGCAATCATCCCAGGAGGGAGTCTTGTGTCTGGTCGCTTGCAGTGAGTAACACGGTGCTGTGCGTGTGTTTGCGTCTGCTCTCGCCACGTGTTTGCGTTGGCTAATTTCCTCCCCCCTTTCGTTTGGCCACAGATCAATGAGCTGACCCATGTGCCCATCCCCGTCATGCTGCTGCCAGACGACTTCAAGGCTTTCACGAAGATCAAAGTGGACAATCACCTATACAACAAGTAAGCCGGCTCTAGACCGCAACGTGTGTGCGTTTGTATGTACGCACGTACGATGAACTTCTCTCGCACCGTACGTAGCCAATCATGCTAATCATCGGAGGTGCCAGAGTCGCTGCTTCAGTATCATCACCGGCCATGATCTTATCCACTGCCGGATGAAGGCCTCCCCAAGTAACCATTTCTCGTAGTACTTGCGATGCCACAATCCATCTAGCTCCTGAAAATGTCTGGTCTCATGGTTTCCATTTTGTAGGGGGGTTCTCTTCGCTGGTGGGGGTTCGCTCCTTTTGCTGCAATTCTGTCACCGGTCTCCCCTCCCCCCCCTCCCCGTTGGCTATCATCCCTTCTCGCGATGTGTGCTGCCCTATGTCCATTTGCTTTTCTTATTGGTCATTTTGACTTCTCCTGATTTGCATTTGTTCTCTTGATTCATGTGCACTCTTTGTCTCTGATTGTGATTCGCGAATGACTCTTCACACTTAAGATTTTGATCCATTTTATTCGTGATTGTTCTTGATTCTGCGTCGTGTGTCAAAGCTGGTGATTTGAAGTCGTTGAAAACGTATTTCTTTCAGCACGCTGTACTGTTTTTTGGGCTGCCGTGGTGGCGAGATGTTAACTTCCTCGCCTGGTATACAGGAGGTCGTGGGTTTGATCGCGACCTTGATGCCTGTATATTTGGAGTTTGCATGTTCTCCCCATGGTCGCGTGGATTTTTCTCCGGGTTCTCCGGTTTTTCCCTCCACATTTAGAATCAACATGCATTCAGAGTATTTGGCTGCTATAAATTTCCACGTGATAAGCCTCTTCGTTGAGCTGTCATTTGTGGCCAAGTCACTTCTGCAAAAGAGCTGGAAAGCTCCCTGGGCTTGACCTGGTAAAAAAAGTCAAAATAAGGGGAGTGTAGCAGTTAGCGCTTTGCGCTACGAACCCAGCTGCAGCACGGCCAACACCAGTGACGATTATCTGAACCACGTGATGAGAAGCCACTTTGTTGAGCTGTCATTTGTGGCCAGGTCACTTCTGAAAAAGATCTCTATAGCTCGGTGGGCTTTACATGGTAAAAATAAAAACACAGTTTAGTTTATTGTTGCTTTTTATGACCACATTAAATTTTCCAAAAGCTCTTGAATCCGCCTCTCGCTTGCCTCGGTATTTAATCGGTTTGATCCCAGTCTGCCTGAAGTGATTGTCCCAGATTTGCGTTGTCCGTCGCGCGCTTCACTCGGGTACCTCCTGCAGTTCTCCCCTCTTAGTCAGAAAACCTGCAATACTCTACTTTTGTTTCCGTCATAGTCTTCTTTGTTAAGTTCCTTTTCAGTCTCCACGTATAGCTGGCAATTTTATTTACGTACAAAGGAAATTGAAGATATTTGAAAATATGGATCTCCAGCACCTAATTATGTGGTTGTGATATGAAACTGTTGGAGCCTTATTTGAATGTGTGATGCTAATTTATTGTGGGATCAATCATAAGGTTGTAGTAATGAAAGCGATAAGTAACATTAAAAAAATGCATTTGGATAGATACCAGAACAGATTTCATTGTGTGTTTGCAATCGAACAAAAAAGTTAAAATAAAGTACACGAAATTACATTATCTTAAGATTGATTTTATTAATCTAAAATTGAAAGTGAGAGGCAAAGTTTTTTTCCTCCTAAACGACCTTAGGTCTCTAGCACCTAATTGTGTGGTTATCATATGAAACTGTTGGAGCCTTATTTGAATGTGTGATGCTAATTTATTGCGGGATCAATCATAAGGTTGTAGTAATGAAAGCGATAAGTAACATTAAAAAATGCATTTGGATAGATACTAGAACAGATTTCATTGTGTGTTTGCAATCGAACAAAAAAGTTAAAATAAAGTACACGAAATTACATTATCTTAAGATTGATTTTATATATCTAAAATTGAAAGTGAAAGAGGCAAAGTTTTTTCCCTCCTAAACGACCTTAGGTAAGTTGATTCACACGGCGGTCGCCAACACACTCCAACTCCTTGCGTGTGCAAACTCCATCCTGTATGTGGGGCACCCAGTTTATCTCATGGAAACAAGGTACAATTAAAGACAGACAACTCTCGATTATCCTGCGCTAATGATGGGGAGGACGGCCTCGGATAATTCAAAATCCCGGATAATCCCAAAAAATATAAATTTTGACCTTAAGGGAAAATCCATGAGTTATTAATTTATGTAAAAATCTCAGGTGCGCAGTTAATCTGCAAATCGGATAAATCGCACGCGGATAATCGAGAGTCTACTGTAGTAGTTCTGGGTGGGGGCTCGCTCCCTTTCCACTGGAGGGGAGGGGGTGGGGGGAGCCACCAACTCTACCATGTGACCCCTCCGCCACCATTTTAGTTTTTTACACTTTATTGCATCTCAGCGGATATTAGTGGTTTTTATCCCCCAAAATAATAAGCAGATGCTGCTGCCAATGAAGCGTGGGGGCGTCTGAACGTACTCGCACTTGATTGGCGGCAATGTCTGCTTACTGTTTCGTGCGAATGCGGTTCTTATGAGGGCTATCAAGTGTGTTGAATGTGTGTTGAGGTAGTGCTGGCGCCTGCCTATATTACATAAAAAGCTTGGCCGCACGGGTTACCGAGTGGGAGTGGGGGTCTGATCGTCCCTCAAGATAAGCGATCTGCACTCCTCGTGCTTCCACTCCTTGAGGGCACTTGTGCGTAATGGAAACAATGCCTGGTGTGGTAGTGCCCTACCTGCACGTGACTGCACGGATTGGTGTGCAGAGGCAGTAGATTTTGGCGCCGGAAGGCCGCGGTTAAACAAGAGGGTGGCGGTGCATGCGAGAGCCATTGTGTCCCGAAGGAGCTGGCGGCAGCAGCAGCAAGCGCGGCAAGAGCACCCCCCCTCGCCCCCGAAGTATTGCGGCTGCTCTGTTAGGAGCGGCCCGGGGCCAGCGCATAGCTGGCGTGGTCACAAAAGCCCGACCATGAGTCCCCAGAAGGGGACGTGGGATGGTGGTTATTGAGCTGTGAACGTTGGGCTGCGGAGTCGGGCGCCCTCACAGTGAGCCCACCAGAGCATCATGGCGTGCCCATGGGGGTCCGTCTGGAGCAGTTTGAGACAAAGACGGCCTGGAAAAGTGCCTCTAATGTAATACATACCTACACGGGGAGGGGGGGCACATTCAGACAGAAATGTCTGAGAGGAAAGAATGCAAGGTTTGAGCTGTCAGAGGGGTGATGTTTAAGCCCGGGACTCGATTGGGTCGAGCCAGAAGCTCTCCTAGGCTGCCCCCAAGAGTTTGACTTGGGGGAAGGCTTCTGAGCCCCAGACAGCTACCAGGCTGAGGAGAGCCTGAGAAAGACCACCTCCTGATTAGCAGGGCTCGGCGACGTACGGTGCGAAAGAAGTTCAACGAACATACATGCATACAACATGGGCATTCAGACAAGGATTTCAAGCAGACCGCTCACCTGGACTAAGGATTGCCTTGCTTGAGCCTGCTCCTGGCAGAAGTTAAAAATAGGCAGAGCGGGGGTGGGGTGCTGATGAAGATGACATGGCCGACCAGCCCTCTGTGAAGTGGGGCAGGGAAAATTCCAGCCGCAACTAAAGGGCACCCCTCCCTGATGCCAAGGATGAGCCAAGTGAGGATGAGAAGACCTCAGAGGATGAAGCCCCCCATTGCCAAAAGAGGCAAAGTATCCCTAGAGAAAGAGGGGGAAGGGGGGGAGTCTGCCTCATCAGCAGGGTCCAGTGGTGATGAGGATGAAACATTTGTGAGGGATTTTTTTGGTGGGGCAACGCCCACAAAATGGAGGCAGTAGCTTCAGAAGTCACAGAAGAGAAAAGTTTTGAGAAGGAAAGAGGGAAAAAGCCTTCCATGTTCTCTAAGTCAAACACTTGACTGATCTTCCCTTGGATCAAAATATGTGGGACATGATCCTGCATGAGTGGAAAAAGCTGGATCTGGGTTTTAAGTCCCCAAACAAGATTCACACTTCGCCGAAGAATCGGAGTGAGGCTCCTACACCAAGTGGGGTTCTTGAAGGAGCTGGCGGTCATGGAAACGCACATGCCTGCTTAAATTCTTGGGACCTGCTGTCATAGAAGAACTCCTCAAGGCACAGTGGTCAGAGGCAGGACAGATGCCAGAGCATCCATCTCCTGGAATTGAGAGCGATCCGCTTAGCCCTGGTACAGCTGACAGGGGTTGTGTCAGGCAAGGACGTGCTGGTCACTTGCTGCTGTGTGACATAGGTGGCGATGTCAAACAAAGAGTGCCCCCGCCCCCCACGTCCTGGAAGATGAGAACCTGGTCCATCTGCTGGCGTGACATCTAACCAGCATAGACGATGAAATGGTGGATTTGCTAAGCTGGGGACAAGCCGAACCCGGGCGAAGTGGACGCTTCATCAGGAGGTCTTCAAGCAGATAGTGGCCAGGTTCTTCAGTCAGAACAGAAATAGATTGGTTTGCGTCTCGAAGAGAATGCCATGCCAGGTTTGCCTCAAGGTTTTTTGGCAACAAGAGAGGATGGCCATGATGCGGGAGAAATCTACAGGGGAGGAGCGGAGGTGATCAGGTGGCTCCCAATTGGCCCAGGAGATCATGGCTCTCGGATCTCCTAGTCATGATGATGGTGCAAGCTTAGCAGCTACCACAGAGAGGAGTCTGGTGTCAAGGCCGACTGGTGTTGAACTTGACGGCCTAGAGGTTGAGAAGGGCCAGCTTCAGATGCTGCCGTGGAAGTGCAATATTTACTCTTAAAGTTATGAAGGATGTTGACGTAGAGAGGGTACAACTTGCACTGGAAAAACAATGTTGTGCAGTGTGGCCAGCATGGTGAGGTTTCTGCTGATGAATACCATAAGTGCCTGTTGCTGGCTGCATGGAAGGTCAGATTGATGGCCATCTTGACATTCCTTAACAATGTGAGAGGAGTATTGTTGTTGGGCGTCAGCCAAAGTCATATCCCAGCCGCTTCAGAGCCACGAGACATTTTGCGTTGGCCTCCATTTGAGCCCCCTCATGATCCTGTTTCTGATCGCCATAATATCCGCAAGGTGGGTCAGTGAGCATACAGGCCTTAGTGGCTCAGCCACCATCGATGTTGATCTTAAAGGGAGCAGGCGGTCCCTTAGGAGGTCACTTAGATTTGTCCTCAAGGCCCTTTCCGACTTTTACGTCAACCTTGACATTGTCTTGCCATATTTTTGCACTGATTCTTTCCACTTGTGAGCGGAGGCTGGATCGCATAAGCTACATTCAGCAAGAGCAACCTCGCCTTGGAGCATCTATTTGTATGCGATGGCCAGCAGAAGAGCGGGGATGGAGGGTGACCTCTTTGGTGAGGGAATGCATCCAAAAGGCCCTCAAAGATGAAGGTCTGGGTCACGCTGGGAGATGTGATCCCCATTCAAATATGGCCACGGTGATCTTGTGGGCTAGCTGGGCTGGAATGTTCAAGCGCTCACTAAAAGGCTGGACATGCTGGGTGTCCCATGAGGGCCGATTTGGGACAACAGTCCTCTCAGCGGCACTGTCTCAGTCAGAGTTGAATGGAAAATGGAAGACATTTTTCCCCGCAACCTGTGGGCCTCTAATGGGTTCATATATATTGAGCTGCAGTGTGTTGGTGACCGCCATATGAATAGACACAAATTGACTTACATTAATCCAAATTCTTATAGGCGATTGCTGACACACTGAGTTCTCAGTACCTCTCCCTGCTAAAGTTGTTGTGTTAGAACTGTGTTTGTTGTTTGTGGGTGCATGTGTATATATTGAAATGAAAGGAGTTAATTGCCATTTAATAATTGGTCATATTTGACCATTTCCAGTTAACTGTAGGATGCAGGAGATAGTGCCCCTCCATATTCAACTCTGGTTGAAACGTCACAAATAAAAATGGTGAATGGAGTGGTCGAATGGTGAGTGGTTGGGGGGAGCCCATGCCTGGCAATATTATTTCATTATTACAATTTCACACGAGCTTTCCGGGTGCCCCGGCATTTGATGGAGTTCATAACGTACCGAGTTGGAGCATGTGTCGGCGACCGTCAATGAAAATTTGGATTAACATATAAGTACTAAATCCCTGTATTTATCTCCCGTTTACAGCCCTAAGTCCGGGGTTGGAAATTGCACGTACCTAAGGTAGGGACGAGTGTGGCTATAGAACACATGGCCCCATTTACATGTGCAGGAATTCAGGATACATCCACTGTCTTGGCCCTTTTGTGACCACAGTTCTATTTATTACAACAGGTTTTTATCTGTCACGTTTGTCAAACCACCAGACCTGCTGAATGTCATATGTCCACACGACCAGAAAAGTAATTTAACTTCAATCCGTCACACAGTGAGAACGCATTGCACTTAATCCAGACAGTCTGCATATTCACCCAGTGCCCAGCTGCACCTATCCAGGCTATTTAACACTTTGTGAAAACATCAAGAAGGCAAGTCATCCAAAAATATTGAGATCTTGAATTCCGTCTCCGTGACAGTATAAATGAAACCTGTTATTATTTTAAAACAGTTTTGTTATTTTGCATGCAAGTTTGCAGAAGCAACAACAAGATCGCACAGAATGACCACTGCGGATTTCCCAGAAACTGAACAAAAGATGCACCAAATGACATTGTTTTTCAGAAAACCGGTTTGCTGAAAGGGAATTCACACTAAGATGGTTGCCTATGAGCTACATTTGTAGCTCTCACTTATATTTGTATCTTATCATCAATTTTTTAGTGTGAAATGCATTTTCAACGTGCCGGTTTTCTGAAAACAAGATCAAATGGCATGTTTGTTGTTCATGTGTTAACCTGCTTTGTTCAGCTGTGTCAGGTGGTGGAGGGTCTACAACAGCATTTGGCTTTGGACTCGCGATCTGACCTAAAAAAAGAATCTTTAACTGTAATATTGATTGCGAAAACCCTACGGGTGCAGTAATATTGATTATAATGTATACAGTGGCCACCACACTATGAGCACCTTGAGATTCTGTACAGTACAAAGCGTATACAAATTAGCAGCACATTCAGAGAAAAGACAATTTTAAGCACAGTCAAAACAAAAGTACAGTTGGCCATTTGTGCACCAATGCACCACACTGGACACCATCACCCGGTGCTGATGGAGAATTGTGCTGTGATGCATAATGAATGAGGGCATGGACACCTAATTTATGCACTTTCGGAGAAGCATGCGAGTGGTGAGGATGTCGACGGAAATTCTAAAGCCAAACAAAAAACAGTGGGAATAAATCGTTGAGCATATTATAAGGACGTAATGAGTCCAGTGTCAGGGGGGGAGAAAGGCAAATTTTTAATTCTGGACTTGAGGGAAATCTGCAGTGTAGACAACCAGGGCGGGTCATTTCGAGATTCAGGGATGGGAGAGGAGAAGGGGGGGGCGACCTGCTGTAGTTTGGAGGTTTGATTATGTGGCTTTACCCAGAGGCCTTTGGCTGTTGGCGCGAAGTGAATAGACAGGGGGAGTAGTGCGGCTCGAGGTAGGCTGGAGCAAGTCCATTGAGGATATAAAAATAGTTTAGGGCGATCTTGTACCCGATTACAGATCGAATTGAGAGCCAGTGAAGGGGATTTGAGAATTAATATGAAAGGTATTTGATCTCGTTTGTGGGTGCGAGTCAGAATTATGGGCACAGGATGTACGATCATCTGGAGTAAGGGAGAGGAAGCTGAAAGAGGAGAGTTAGAAAAGTAAAAAAAATGCTTAGATTAGAATTTCAGCAGCAATGGGATTAACACCCTTGTGGATATAAGAAATACAACAGACACAATTGAGATATCTTGCAAATTTCTGATATGTTGAGGAGAGAAATGAACATCTGGATCAAAGACAATCGCCAAGGTTATGGACATTTTTATCAAGCGTAATATCAGAAATTCACAAGCAAATATTGGAACAAGGTTCACGAACAATAGCAGGCTTCTTACCGATGGGAAAGACCTTGGTTGTAGTAATATTCAGCTGGTCAGAGATCCAGGTGGAGGATAAGCCAAGGCAGGACAACAGGACGAGAGTGAAGTAAAAAAAACGGAGTCACTGACAATGAAAAAGTGGTTGAAGGTTGGTGTTGAAGCTAGGAATTATTTTGCCTGATTTGGTCGCAATAGGGATGGGCAGTGGACCAAGGATATAGGTTCAAGGAACACCATAGCATAGGGGCTTGTGAGAGGACAGCCCTTTTTAAGAGAGATGGAAATAGTGGAATGACAAATAAGAGTTGGGGCAACGTTTAAATTGTACCGGATAGACCAACGTAGTGGTCATGCAGGCGGTGAAGGACGACGGAATGACCGATGGCATAGAAAGGGACTAAAACTACACTATGAAAACTAAACTATTTTTTCAATTTTATTTTACTAGGTAAGGCCTACTGAGCTAGTAGCTCTTTTTCAGAAGCGACCTGGCCACAAATGATTGCTCAAGGAAGTGGCTTATCATGTGGAAATGTATAGCAGCCAAATACTCCAAACGCATGTTTCTAAATGTGGAGGGAAAAATCGGAGGACCCGGAGAAAATCCACGTGGCCACGGGGAGAACATGCAGGCTCCAAATATATAGGCGTCAGGATCGGGATCGAACCCACAACCTGTATATCAGGCGAGGTAGCTAACAGCTAGCTACCGGGACAGTGAGTCCAAGAAAGAAAAGGTAATGAGAGGTAATCGGACAGGTCCTCTACATGGATGTGTAAATCCCCGATGAAGATGAGCAGTGAGGGTGAGGAGAGGCCACGGATAAAAGTGAAATCAGTCAATTTAGCCACGAGAGATAGGCTGTGCCCTGCAAAATAAGTTAAGATTAATAGGGGGAGCTAAGAGGAGGGGTGGAGGGTGTTAAAATAAAGAATGTTTGTGAAGTGAAATAATTAGCATGAGCAAGGAAAAGACAAACCACACAAGACGGTTTGATTTGATTTAATTCTGTATTGGTTGACAACGCAATTAAAGATGCTCGCATGATGGGCTGCCTTGCCAATGTTTTGTCATTCGAATGTGCTCCGAGGTGTCCTTTGCTGTGACGTCAAGGACTGACATCTTGGTGCATTTGTCCCGCAGAAGAAATAGGTCACCCTCGATTGGTGAAGCCTGTGATGATTAATGAACAGGACTGACATGCTCCGCAAAACAATCAATTTTTTTTTTATTTCGTAACAAAGTGCACACTGGATGTCACTTGTGAGCGAGAGCGTGGTTGACGTTTTATCTTTGGTAACACAAGCGCCATATATTTTCCCCCACTCGTTTGAATGTAGTGGTGCAGCCTTCACCACGGGCCCGTTGCTACTGTTGATATGCATGAAGATCGACTCTGATTAATCATTCTTGTTTACTGCTTACGCCGATGGAACGAACACAAAATTGGTGAAAAGCAATGCACACTTATGGCGTTCCTCCCTGCGGGGCACAGTCACTCTGCTGCAAACTTAAAAAATCCAGTGCTCCCATTGTTATTAACCCTTTCCCATTTCCTCATCAGTTTTTATTCCAATTCCGTTCTGACTTCGTACGTTTATGTCATCGGAACAGAATCCAATGGACTCCGAATGAAATCGGAAATTAAAGGCCATTTGGGAGGGCGTGTGGCACAGTTTAGCACCAGCTATCATAGAGTGCGGTTGTGTCACTGCAGTTCTCTGCGGTGAGTACAATGTCTTTAAAAACAATGACGCTACGCCTCTAAAGAAAATGAACGTTAAACCACTTGCGCGTTCCAAGGTTCAGCGGTGAAGAGGACCCCACCCTGCAACTTGCAGATGTCTTGGAATGGGAAAGGGTTAACGGTGTCCACAAAACTCATTGTGTACTGTTGTGGGAGAATGTGGGTACGAAATCAGTTAATATATAAATAAACCGTTAAGAGTTTTTACACATTAAAAAAAATAGAAATAACATTTTAGTTCATAATAGAGGTGTTATGGGTTAGATCGCGTAAATATATAAATCTTTCGTTAAACCCGTCACCACCCGACACAGCTAACTAGAAAGGGTTGTCACGTAAACAGAACATACCAATTCGTCACTAGTACAGCACGCCGGTGTGTTGGAGGGCCAAGCCACAACATTTACAATCTGAGTACAACATTTCGCCAGTAATTACAACTAGCTTCATCAGGCGACAGACAGATTTGTGGAGAAATCCACCTGTTTCGTTTCTTATATAGAGGCCTAGATGTGGTGACCATATTTCTGCACTCTTGAGTCAACGTACTGGTTTTAATTGTTTCGTCAGTACTCATGAGCATTTAGTGAAATATTATTTGACTATACAGGCGAGCCTCGCTTAATGAATGTGAAAATTTGCTACAACGATCAATTTTTATTCAGACCCATTTGTTCGCAAAACGAGCAAAATGTTCGCTGAGCGAGCTCTGACCGATCGATCAATATGCGTCCTGTGGCAGCAGGGGGCGCACGCCGGCCCGGAGCTGTTTGTTTACCAGCTGCGCTGTGTTCCTGCGTATATTGTTGTGTGGGGGACGGGGCTTCGTGGTGGCACTCTATTGAGTGGGTGGGGTGAGTGGGTTGGGGGAGGGGTAGGGTGCGTGGCGGTGCTAATTAATTAATTGCAGACGCTGAGGACAGGAAGTCGCGCTCCATCTTGCATCCCCGCATCGTGGGTATGAACCCAGAAACCCTGGTTCGAGTCTAAGCCACGGCTTACATTAGCTGCGAGTGATATTTGAACCGGTGGTCCTGCATGGCCCCTGCTGCTCCCTCCCCACTTTTACCATTTACCCTTTAAACAACACAAAAATGCCAGGCACCTGCAAGCACTGTGGTTCTCCACGTGTAGTAAGTGTTGATATTCCTGCTTTATTGATTTATTTAAAATATATATCATTAATATTTCTCACATTTCAAAAGTTTTTCCAGAGTGGAACATTTTGGTGCTGAAATGTAGCTCAGCTTTTAACATGAGAGGGAGTCAGTGGGAAAACGATGATTGTTAAACGAGTTTTTGCTTACCGAGAACATTTTTTGCAGAACTTATCTGGCCCTTTAAACGAGACGACACGCTCGTACTTCGTAACTCCGCTCAAGTGCAAAGTTTATGAAGGTGGTGGAACATAGATGCAGGAGCATAGAATTACATTATGACAATAGCCTTTTGCTGCACTGCCCTCTCCTGCACGTAATGTAGGATTGCAACCTATAACACCTGTGAATTATAGTAGTCACCCATACACCATCCAGGCTCAAATGCTTGCTTAGCTTCCTCTGACATAAGTAATCTGGAAAGAGCCTCATACAACAATATTTACAACAGACTCTATGTACAATTCTTAATCTCCAACGAAATGTCATTCTTAAAGAATAATTTTTGAAGATAATGTTAAAGAACTCACTGATTGTTGTACCAGTACCCGCTATTAAATAGTAAGTGACGGTGACTGTGCCAGGCTAGGTGCACTTTGAGGCCACAGTGTACAGGCATACCTCCTATCGCACTCGGGGTTCGTTCTTGGTAAAGTGTGCAATAGGAGGTCAGTATAACTTGGTTCTAATGGAGATTCGTTACCCACAGCACTATACGAAACAGCACTATAGGATTCTAGATTTGAAGCTTTCCTGACTGCAAGGATTCATACTCTTAGTTCTTTCGGTAAAGTCACGTAGGTAAAAAATGAAATTAAAATTAATAAAAATAAATTTTAATTTCATTTTTTACCTACGTGACTTTACCGAAAGCACTATAGGAGGTCACTATAACACGGTTCCAGTGGAGATGCGTGACTGACAGTACTATAACAAACAGCGTTATAGGAGGTCATTGTAACATGATTTCAGGTGGAAATGTGTTTCTGACCGCTTTTTTTTTACCTCTGAGAGTTTTATAAGCGCTTCATTGGTGTATCGGTACTCGCTTTAATAATGATACATCTAGGAAAGCATTAAATAAATAAATAACGTTTATTGATAATGATATATATAATGCAATCGTTATGCACTCACCGATGCATTCGGGCGGAGCTTGCGTAAGATTAACCACCGTCTGCCATAGTCACACACCGTGGGAAGCTGTACAGCACAAACCAATGGGATTACTCGATCCATGGATCACCAATTAATCGATGCAGTGATTAATCCTTGATGAATCGATACTCTGACGTGCCTGTCGGATTGACTTTGAGCGGAATCGATACAACGGACAACTCGATTCAGGCTCCACAAGACCTCATGGACTGAGACACATTCCCTATGGCCAACGCCATGCCAACTTCCATTTATGGGCTGATCCGCATAGGAATTTTCCTCCAGGACAGAGGGCATTTTAAGGAAACGCCGTAACAGGAGGGAGCGCTTTAATAGCTATGCCTGTAAATGTCGTTAAATCCCCAGCAAACACACACATTGCATGAATAGATAATAATGGAGGTGCTTTTAAATGTGGATATTGGCTTAGTGCAGGAGTCTGCAACCAGAAATAATAGAAAGAGCCATTTTCTTCAAATTCGGTAAAAATTTAATATTTCAAGAGTTGTAATGCAATGTGAATACAAGACGGTCCTTAATGAATGACGTTAAAGCGTACGTTTTGTAACCCCCTATTTTAAGAACAGCGCACCCACAATGATTTGTAATGCCGTATCACAAATCATTGCTGGGCTTTTTGACGTTCACCGCTTATCTAAAATAATGAGGAGGTTTTTTTTTGCAATTATAGTTGGCGGGAGCCACGAAGCCAATTCCTTCAAGAGCTACCGCTCGTGGCTCCGGAGCCACACGTTGCCTACCCCTGGCTCTTTGTAATAATATTTTCACTTCCACTTAATTGTTGCACCATTCCCTCGTCCTTGCAGATAGAGACATGAGTGCGTGTACACTATACATATTCTTACAAATAGATATGAGTCGGCATTATATTTGTGTTTTTCCGTTGTCTGCCATTTTTGTGTTTTTTTTAAAGTACATTTAGCACTTTCTATTATAGTAATAACTAGCGGGAAGTACCCGGCGTTGCCCGGGCGAAAAAGATACACACACATCGACTTACACACACACAGACAGCGACCCACACACAAATACATCGACCTACACACACACACATAATGAACTCAAACACACACATCGACTTACACACATTTGGACATACACACATCGACTCACACACACACATCGACTTACACACACACACATCCACTTACACACACACACATATCGACTTAGACACACACACATCCACTTACACACACACACACCGACTTACACACACACATGGACTTAGACACACATACACGGACTTACACACATAGACTGACACACATGTCGACCTACACACACACACATGGACTTACACACACACATACATATCGACTAACACACAGCGACTCACACACACACAGACTCACACACGCACATTGACTTATACACACAAACATCGACTTATACACACAAACATCGACTTACACACACATATGGACTTACGTGCACACACAGACACAAACACCGATCACTTCAGCTACCTCGGTGTCATCCTAGATTCGACCGTCAAACCAATCATATCATCAGTTCATGTAACTTTTACCTGAAGGCTCTCAGACACCTACGTCCTCTCATCTCCACTGAAATTGCCAACACATTGGCATGTTGCATATTTGGGTCTCGCCTCGACTATTGCAATTCCGTCCTAGTCTGGACCTCCACTGGGAACCTAAAAATACTTCAAAGACTACAAAACAATGTAGCACGCGTCGTCATTGGCCGCACTCATCCCCGTCTCGACTCGCTTGCCTGTCTCCGTGCCCTCAACTGGCTACCCATCGCCAGCAGGGTCATATACAAGATCACCTGCCTCTGCCACGATGCCTTCACATCTGCCTGCCCGCCGTACCTTTCTTCATTATTGACTTGCAGCTCAGCACACGGCAGATGCCTGCGCAGCGCGACTCACGACCTCCTCTTGAGACCAAGATCCAGGATGCTCATGTCTATGCGCCGCTTCTCGGTGGCAGCCCTAACAGTCTGGAACGCCATCCCTCTGCACATTCGCAGCATCACCTCAATCATCTCCTTCAAGAGACACTTATCAACTCACCTCTATAACCATGCTTTCGAGTGACTGAGCTTTTTGCGCGCATTATAAATTGTAATATTATTACAACAACAACAACCGCCATTCGCCACTAAGTGGCGGTGATGTCACCACGACGCTTGTGCCAGGCCATCTGCACCTTAAGGCCACGTGAAGTGTCGAACGCCCGCTGGCAGGAGGTCACGGGGCAGACCCAGGTGCCATGGGTCGACTGACTGAGATGACTTGCTGATGCACCACCTGTGCCCCCGACTGTGCCAACTTGCTGTGCTTTAGCCACCCGACACTCTGCTCATTGTTGTGAGCGTTGCTCCTCTGCCCTCCGTTGTTGTTGGAGGGCGTCAAGCTGATCTTGACACCGCTGGTACCAGTCATCGGCAAGTCCACTCAGCTCCACGTCCTCCTGTACCACATCACTCCATCTCTTCTCTGGCCCATGCCGCGCCCATTTAGCCCCCTCGATCCAGCCAAACAAAAGCTGTTTAGGCATGCGGTGGCTGGGCATGCGGGCGACATGACCCAGCCAACGCAGCCTTGCCTGCCGGAGGAGCTCACCGATGGGACTTTGTCCACATCTTTCAAGGATTTGTGAGCTCCTTACACAATCCAGGATGGATTGTAGGCAGGCCAGCGTAAATGTTTCTAGCCGGTGAAAATGCTGCATTAGGGGGGTCCATGTTTCGCAAGCGTAGATAAGGGAGGGAATGACCATGGCCAAGAAGTCCTGAAGCTTCATGTGGAGCGACAGACCAGGTAGCTTCCACACAGCGTGACGCAACCGATGAAAAGATATTGCCGCTCGACTGATTCGGAGTGAGACCTCTGCTGTTAAACCGGAGCCGGTCATATGCACACTGCCCAGGTATGGGAAACTCTCCACTCTCTCCACAACTGCTCCATCACCGATTGGGAGTTGTGGGGGTGGAGTGTCCGATGGTACAAAATACCCAGGCAGGTGCTTAGTTTTGGTGGGGCTGATGGTAAGGCCCCACCTCTTAGTGGTACGCTTCAGTTTCAGGAGCAGCGTCTCCAACTCCTCTGAGTGAGCAGCAATTACCAGATCATCGGCATACATAACGTGGTTGAGCAATAGGGAGCCATCCCTTGACCGCACCCGCGCATCGATCAGCCTCCCATTATATCTGTACCAAATGGAAATTCCTCCAGTACAGCTATTGAAGGCTTCACGAACTACGTGGTCGAAATAGATGTTAAATAATGTGGGAGCCAGAGGACATCCCTGTCGCACCCCAAGGTGGACAGGGAATGGCTCTGACTCCCGGCCACGTAGTTTTACACGGGCCCGCTCACCATCATGAAGGTCCTTAATGAGCGTGAGCAGAGGGTCAGGGACTCCGAAAGCACGAAGAACTACCCAGAGCCCAGGCCTACTGATGGTATCATAGGCCTTGACCAGGTCAATAAAGCAGAGATGTAGGTCTTGTTGGAATTCCCTTCACCTCTGCTGTAGCAGACGGACAGAAAATATGGCATCTGTGCAGGACCGCCCTTTCCTAAAACCGCATTGGGGCTCCGCAAGCCTCTCCTCAGCGTGCCTAGCAAGGCGATGTTGAATAATCCTTGCCAGGACCTTTCCCGGCACACTGAGGAGTGAGATGCCCCTGTAGTTGTTACAGTCTGTGCGGTCCCCCTTCTTAAAGAGGGTACCACCAGGGCATCCTTCCAATCCTGCGGAACCTGTTGTTATGATGTCATGAAGGGCAGTCTGTGCACAAATGCCACCCTCCCTCAGCATTTAGCTTGGGAGATCATCTCTGCCCGGTGCCTTTACTGGCCTCAGACTCTGGATCGCCTTCAGAACATCCTCAACAGATGGCACCTTAGCCAGCCACACACAGGGGGTGAATTCTTCTTCCAATATTTGAGGCACCGCAGCCTCAGCAGGGTCATCCCCACTTTGTGCTACGATGTTTTCCTGGCTGAGGGATTTCCCCTCCCCCAGGACCTCACAGAAATGCTCAGAAAATCTGTAAACCTATTTCTGGGGGTCGGAGATTGGATTATCGTTTTTCCCCTAATTATGGTAATAGGTGTGGCGCTGCAGATAACGTTTTTGATGGAGTTAAATAGGGATATGTGATCGTGGGCTACTGAGGCAGACTCCATCTCCTCAGCAACCCGCGACCACCATCCATCCTTGCAGCGCCTCACGGCTCTCCGAACCTCCGAACGAAGGTTGCGGTAAGCTTCCTCATTCTCTGACGCGGGATGCTGGAAACGATTAGAGTGGGCCTGTCGCTTTTTCTCAACCATCCTGAACACCACCTCTGTCAGCCAGGATCTCTGGGGAGGTCTGGACCGCGTACCCAAAGCAGCCATTGCAGCTGCATGAGTCACAGTCCTAAACCTCGCCCATTTACCCTCGACATCAGGAGGAGTGGGGGACGATGTCAACCCCAGCCGCAAGCGATGATGAAATTCTCGCTTGCAACTTTCATCAGCTAACTGAGACCAGGCCACCTTTGGAATGGGGTCCTGAGTATACACCCACCACCGGAGTGGAAGAATTGCAGGCGTATCTTACAGATGACTAGTCGATTGTCAGAGGGCAGATCAGCTCCACGGTAGGTCCTGGTGTCAAGGACATGGGCTCGCATCCGCTGGTCCGTCACTATGTAGTCCAGCAGATGTGCTTGCTTGGACCCAGCATGCATCCATGATGTTGTGTGGATGCGCCGATGCCGGAACAGCGTGTTGGTAATTACAAGCCCATGGGCTGCAGAAAAATCTAGCAGCCTCCTACCGTTGTTATTGAGCTGATCTGGCCCATGCCTTCCAATTACTCCAGACCAGGTGCCAGCATCATTACCAACTCGGGCATTGAAGTCACCCAACAAGATGACTCTATCCCGAGGGGCCACTTTAGCCAGCACCTGTGACAGGAGGTCATAGAAGGCATCTGACTCATCGGCCTTGCCTGCATCCCTCCACGGATGTTCATCTTTGGTGGGGGCATAAGTAACCACGACCACCACTCCTCGCCTCCGGTTAATGGGAAGGCGAGCCCAAAGTAGCCTGGGGCTTACAGCTTCCCACACCTCACCGCCACACTCCCATGCTCCCTTCATTATTTTGTTCACACACATTGACTCACACACACAGACATCGACTTACATACACACAAACAAATGGACTTACACACACACATGGACCGACGCACATACATCGACTAACACACCCACATCGACCTTCACACACCCACATCGACCTACACACACATCGACTCACACGCACACATGGACTTAGACACATTATTTTGAAATTTTCTAATATAATTTTAAAATATTAGTTGTCTACATACCAGAGGTGTGGACTCGAGTCATGTGACTTGGACTCGAGTCAGACTCGAGTCATGAATTTGATGACTTGCGACTCGACTTGGACTTGCATAACAATGACTTTGTCCCACCTATGAGATGTGGACTCGAGTCATGTGACTTGGACTCGAGTCAGACTCGAGTCATGAATTTGATGACTTGCGACTCGACTTGGACTTGCATAACAATGACTTTGTCCCACCTCTGCTACATACACACACCACTCACACACATTGACTAACACACACATCGACTGACACACACACATATTGACTTGCACACACACACATATCGACTTATGCACACACACACAGACGTACACACACACTAACATTGTCGCAGACACGCACATGGACTCGCATGCACACAAGGACTTAGACACAATGTAACCTATATTAGCATCTACCGACTGTATAGTAGTCACTGCACGCATTGGGGTGGGGGGGGGGGACATCAGACTGAAGAATTTACCTCAACGTTTTGAGTATTTTTATTGCATTTTTAACGCGAAATATAATTTCCCCCTCACCCTCACCGAACGCGTGTGACTTGGTAGAGGCCTTCCCCCCCACCGAAGGCGTGTGAGTTGGTATGGTCAAGCGCGTGCTATGTAATACATAATTAAAAGAAAACCGCACTAAATCGCTAATTAAACTACTTTAAAGTTGACGGACGGGAAAACGAAATAGCGCTGGCTCACCACGGGGCTTACAGGCATGGTACCTGGCTATTTTTTTAAACGTAAACCCCACGGTTCGCTAGCCAAAGTTTCGGCAGCACACAGACAGACACACAGACAAACAATGACATTCATAGGTTAGACTAGCGGGAAGTACCCGGCGTTGACCAGGCGAAAAATATATTTCAAAACGTCTTTTAAAAACCTGACATATACATACGCAGGTACTAAACTATTGTGAAAGCCCGGTAGGCTGTTTGTCTGTCCATTTCTCCACCAACAAAATTATAAGAGGCTTGCAGAAGTCCAAAAAGTGATAGAAAATGGGGGGTTAATAGTTGAGAAAAAAGGATTCCGAAAATTGTCGACCCTCCCTTAAAAATTTTTTTACCCCCGCGTAGGTATATAAATGTACACACCCTACATACAACAGAGTAAGTAGTATTTGATTTCAAACTTTCGTGACTGCAGGAATCCATACTCTTTGGTTCTTTTGGTAAAGTCACGTAGGTATAAAATAAAATGAATCACAACATTTTTGGTGTCGTGATCTCCGACCAGCACCACCTAGCCAGTGAGTTGGAGCACATACACCAAGCCCTCAGAATGAACGGATAATCGGATCGTACAATCCGCAAAGCTTGTCTCTCCAGCCATGGGGAGACAACCTTCTGAGGATCCAACCAAAACCATCACTTTACCATACATAGCAGGGGTTACCAAAAAGATTTCCAAAATCTTAAACAAACGCAAGATCCAGGTTAGTTTCAACACAGTACACAAAATCCGTGATTTAATCCCATCTGTAAAGTATGCGATTCCTGACATGCAATACCCTGGTATCTTCAAAGTGAGTTGTGGTTGCAGCAGCAGTTACATTGGGGAAACGAAACGACATGTCTCGGACCGCGTTCGTGAACACAAGGTAGATCTGAAACACGGTAGGACCAATACCTCTGCCATTGCTGATCATTGTTTTAACGCTGTGGGCTCACGCGAAATTTATTTTTCCAAGACGGAGGTACTCTGCAAACCTACCGGCTACCTTCAGAGATTTGTTCATGAAGCCATCCAGATATATACACACAACTTCAACCGAGATGGGTACAAACTGAGCAATCATTTGAAGGACGTTATTAACCAGGTAAGTCTTAACTGACTGTGATGTTTCCATCCTACCTGCCTATGTCGGCTGTTATTTCCGACTCTCTCTCTATGCCTCTCTCTTAGATTTCTCATGCTCACATGTCCTTTGCATTGCACTCTCATGCCTTTGGATTGCTCTCTCATGCTCACATGTCTTTTGGATTGCTCTCTCATGCTCACATGTCTTTTGGATTGCACTCTCATGCTCACATGTCTTTTGGATTGCACTCTCATGCTCACATGTCCTTTGAATTGCACTCTTATGCTCACATGCCCTACAGTCCATCTCTCACAATCACAGGACGTTATTATTAAGCAGTCATAATTCGCTGTGACGCTTCCATCCTTCCTGCCATTTGGCTGTTATCTCCGACTCTCTGAGTTGCATTGCCCTGTGGGATGCCTTTGCATTAACTGGCTGGGGTCTCACTAACATGGCCACTGTTGCGGTGGTTCTCTTGCGTTGACGCTCTTGCCTCGTGGAGGCCACTCTTCGATCTTACATTTACATGGTAATCTCTCACATTAACATCATTAGCCCCGCCCACTTATTTATGACCCTTTGGCTACACCCACTTCAAACCTTTTAAAACAGTCTGCCTTAGCAGCAGATCATTTTTTCTCACCTGATCACGGACGCTTGTGTTGCGCCCGAAACGTTGTGATTTATTTTATGCCTACGTGACTTTACCGAAAAAAACAAAGAGTAAGTTGTATTTATTGACTCTGTAGTTGTATCGACTGACTGTACAGTATTATCTACTTAGCCAGTAGTAGCTACTGACTGTATAGTAGTATTTACTGACTGTAGCAACTACTGACCATAGTAGTATCTGCTGGCCCTACAGTAGTATCTACCGACTCTATAGTAGTAACTACTAACTCTATAGTAGTATCCACTGACTAGTAGTAACTACTAACTCTATAGCAGTATCTACTCACTCTATAGCAGTAGCTACTATGGTGGATACCTACTATCACTACAGCAGTGCATACTGACTGTGGTGGTATCTGCTATCACTACAGCCGTGCATACTGACTGTGGTGGTATCTGCTATCACTACAGCAGTGCATACTGACTGTGGTGGTATCTGCTATCACTCCAGCAGTGCATACTGACTGTGGTGGTACCTGCTTTGACTACAGCAGTGCACACCGACTGTGGCGGTTCCTGCTATCACTACAGCAGTGCATACTGAATGTGGTGGTACCTGCTTTCACTACAGCAGTGCATACCGACTATGGTGGTACCTGCTTTAACTACAGCAGTGCATACTGACTGTGGTGGTATCCTGCGATGACTACAGTAGTGCATGCCGACTGTGGTTACCTGCTATCACCACAGCAGTGCATATCAACTGTGGTGGTACCTGCTTTAATTACAGCAGTGCATACCGACTGTGGTGGGACCTGCTTTAACTACAGCATTGTAGACCGACTGGTGGTTCCTGTATCACTACAGCAGTGCATACTGACTGGTGGTACCTGCTATCACTACAGCAGTGCATACCGACTGTGGTGGTACCTGCTATCGCTACAGTGCATACCGACTGTGGTGGTACCTGCTATGACTACAGCAGTGCATACTGACTGTGGTTTACCTGCTTTCAGTCACTCATCATGGCTTGGCTTCGCGAACGAAGATCTAGGAAGGACATCCACGTCTTCTGCAGGCACGCTGGTGGCTGACGAGGCCTATGCGGGACAGGCAGGTCCTGCCACAACGGCTGCAAGTATAGGTCTGATCTGGGATGGGTGCTGAGGGATCACGGTTCTTCCTCCTCCTTTTGTCCTCCATATGGGCCCTGCGGGTATCTTCGAAGAAGGAGGTTGCCTGGTGGACTGTGTGCCGCCAGGAGTTGCAATCAGCTGCTTGTGTTGCCCACTGACGGTGATCGATGCAGCAAGCAGTGAGGGACTTCTTCAGGGAGGCTTTGTATCGCTTTCTTGGTGCCCCTATGTCGCGATTGGCCAGAGGACAGTTCCCCATACAGCACAATCTTAGGTAAGCGGTGGTTCTCCATCCTGGCGATGTGCCCTGCCCAGCGAAGCTGTATCTTGAGGACCATAGCCTCGATGCTGGTAACCTCCACTGACTCGAGGACTTCAGGGTTGGCGACGAAGTCACTCCAGTGAATATTGAAGATTGTGCGGAGGCAGCGCTGATGGAAACGCTCGGAGACTCAGGTGACGACGGTACGTGACCCAGGACTCAGCGCCATACAGGAGAGTGGTCAACACAACAGCTTTGTAGACGTTGATCTTCGTGTCTCTTTTAAGGTTGCTGTTGTTCCAGACACGTTTGTATAGTCTGCCGAATGCACTGTTTGCCTTAGCCAGCCTGTTGTCGACTTCGTTGTCGATCTTGGCGTCAGACGAGATCACGCACCCCAAGTAGCTGAACTGGTGGACAGCTTTCAGTTCTGTTTGTTCAATGAAGATGCTTGGTGGATGGTGCTCCTCATGGGATGAGGGCTGATGAAGAAGTTCAGTTTTCCTCAGGCTGACTTCAAGACCGAAGATCTGAGTAGTTTTCGCGAAACAGGACGTAATTCGCTGCATAGCTGCCTCTGTGTGAGCAAGGAGGGCGGCATCGTCAGCAAACAGCAGCTCCCTGATCAGTTGCTCCATGGTCTTTGTGTGGGCCTGCAAACCCCTCAGGTTGAACACGCTCCCGTCGAGACGAAAACGGATGTATACGCCATCAGCGTCATCGAGGTCCTCTGTGGCCTGCTGGAGCATCATGCTGAATAAAATGGTGAACAGCGTGGGAGCAAGAACACAGCCCTGTTTCATGCCGTTTGCAATAGGGAAGGGCTGCGAGAGATCGTTGCTATGTCTGACTTGTCCAAGCTGGTCTTCATGAAGCTGGACAATCATGGTGAGGAACTTCGGTGGGCAGCCTAGCTTTTCCAGGATTTTCCAAAGTCCCTGCCTGTTCACGGTGTCAAACGCTTTTGTCAGGTCCACAAAGGTGACGTACAGCGCTTTGTTTTGCTCCCGGCACTTTTCCTGAATCTGCCTCAGGACAAACACCATGTCTGTGGTTCCCCGGTTGGCTATGAAGCCACACTGGGTCTCTGGGAGGTGATCTTCAGCTATTGCGGGTACCAGTCTATTCAGCAGTACTCTTGCGAGGATTTTGCCGGCGACGGACAGAAGTGTTATACCACGATAATTGGAACGGTCTGATTTCTCCCCTTTGTTCTTGTACAGGGTGATGATGACTGCATCTTTGAGGTCTTGAGGGAGTTTACCCTGCTCCCAGCAGCAGACGAAGAATTCATGAAGTTTGGTGTGCAGTGCTGGGCCTCCGTTTTTCCATACTTCAGGAGGGATGCCATCAACTCCTGCAGCTTTACCACTCTTCAGCTGTTTAATGGCTTCCTCAGTCTCTTGTAATGTTGGTGCCACATCCAATTCGGTTTTCACTGGTTGTTGTGGGATGCGGTCAATCGCTGGTTCTTGGACTGAGCGGCTAGCATTGAAGAGCGTGTAGAAGTGCTCAGACCAGCGGTCTAGGATTGAGTCCTTTTCGGTGAGTAGTTCTTTCCCGTCTGCACTCCGCAGGGGGCTCAGGATTTGGTACGAGGGGCCATATACCGCTTTTAGAGCTTCGTAGAATCCCCTGTAGTCGCCAGTATCAGCGCAAACCTGAGTTCTTACTGCGAGGTTGGTCCACCACTCGTTCTGAATCTCTCGAAGCTTGCGCTGGAGGGTGCTGCATTCCAGGCGGAAGGCTGCTTTTTTGTGCGGGCAGGATGGTTGGGCCAGGTGGGCCTGGTGTGCTGATCTCTTCTTTGACAGCAGCTCCTGGACTTCTAAGTTGTTCTCATCGAACCAATCTCTGTTTTTTCTTCGTGGAGAATCCGAGGGTATCTTCAGATGTTTGCAGAACAACAGTTTTGATGCGGTCCCACAGCACTTGAGGAACCGGAGGAGAGTCTGCTAGGCAGCTCGGTTCCTCTAGCCTTGATCGTAGGCTTTTCTGGAAAGCTGCTTTGACCGCGGCAGGCTGAAGGCTGCAGACTTTGAGCTTCTTCCTCGGGGCGCCTCCTTTCCTTGGTCTGGCCTTAAAGTGGAAGCTGAGTTTGCAGCGGACAAGACGGTGGTCTGTGTGACACTCGGCACTGGGCATTACCCTGGTGTGAAAGACATCTTTTAGGTCACGCTGGCGCACTAGGATGTAGTCTCTGAGATACCAATGTTTTGAACGAGGGTGCCTCCAGGTTGTCTTCAGACTGTCTTTCTGCTGGAAAATGATGTTGGTAATTGAAAGCTGCTGTTCCGCGCAGAGTTCAAGTAACAAGCGTCCATTATCGTTGCAACCGCCCACACCGTGCCTTCCAAGTACGCCTTTCCAGGTTTCCGAGTCTCTGCCCACTCTGGCGTTGAAGTCGCCAAGGATGACAATCTTGTCGTCAGCTGGGACATCCTGCAGAAGGCTGCGTAGGTTGGAGTAAAACTTGTCTTTGTCAGCGGGAACTGCCTGGAGAGTTGGAGCGTACACACTGAGCAGTGTTGCTGGTCATGAAGTGGTAGACGCATTGAGATGATGCGGCCAGAGTGGCCAGTTGGCAGGCTTGCAAGCTTGGTAGCGATAGAGTCCCCGATCATGAAACCGATACCTGAACGGCGTCTCTCTGTCGCTGGTTTGCCTGACCAGTAGAGAGTGTAACCTGCGCCATGCTCCCTCAGACTGCCTTCTTCTGAAAAGCGGATTTTGCTGAGGGCGGCGATGTCAACATCCAGCCGAGCGAGTTCGTGTGCAATTAACGCAGATCGTCGCTCAGGTCGAGTGCTGTCAGCTGAGTTTAGCATGGTTCTGATGTTCCAGCATGCGAGTTTGAGTCCTTTCCCACATTTTAAGGCGAGTGGGATGCGCCGTTGATTCTTTGATATAGTTCGACCGCATATGAAGATGCCCGTTGACCGCGGTAAGCCAACTAAGGGAGGAGGAGACGAGCTTTGTTTAGGCCACCTTTTCTAGGCCCCTCTCCGTGTGGAGCAAGCAGTGCTGTCCCTAGAAAAGGCTGCTTGGTCGCTCAGGGTGCTGCCGGGTGATGATGTCGTCTCCAGGTCATCATTAGACGACCACTAGCGCCTGAGCCGCCTGCATGCAGGATTGAGACTGCGGCTGCCAGTGTCATCTTACACCTGCCGAGTTCGCCCCTTTCCCATCGCTACAGGACTTAGTGAGACTGGGGGGGGGGGAGTAGACGTGAAGATTTCCTTCTTGCCTGCGCAAAGGAGCTTTCAAGTGGAGTGCAGTGCACGCAGAACTGACCCCACCCTTTAAACCCGGGGTTCGTATGCCATGGCCTAGCAAGCTGGGACGGTGACAGCGAGGTCCTCGGGCTGTAGGTTTTACATCAGAGTTTCCTTCTCCTAGGTAGATGGCCTTCCAAGGCTGAAGAGATCTACCTTCCCTGCTATTTCAAACCATAGCTGGTAGGCCACAGCCGCAGTCCACAGTAACGAAGTGGCGCGCCTTAGTCCCGAACACTTGGCCGTTGGGTCCTAACGAGACCCTTCCGCCCTGGCCGGTGACTCCGTCGTGGGAGTTAATTCGCCCAGTGATGCAGTATTGACATCACCCCCTCACGTCGTTTAGCCCGCCAGCTGAATCGGTTTACCGGGGTGTGGCACTGGGAGCCAGACGTGAGAGATTTAGGAGATGGATGAGGACCAGTGTTTCCGTCCACTCAAAAATTGAGTGCAGCTACCAGAAAACAAAGGTACTACCTCTACCCAGAGCTCCCTACAGCAGTGCATACTGACTGTGGTGGTACCTGCTATGATTACAGCAGTGCATACTGACTGTGGTGGTACCTGCTATGACTACAGCAGTGCATACCAAATGTGGTTACCTGCTATCACCACAGCAGTGCACACCGACTGTGGTGGTACCTGCTTTTACTACAGCAGTGCATACCGACTCTAGTGGTACCCGCTATGACTACAGCTGCACATATCGACTGTGGTGGTACCTGCTATCACTTCAGCAGTGCATACTGACTGTGGTGGTACCTGCAATGATTACAGCAGTGCATACTGCATACTGACTGTGGTGGTACCTGCTATCACTACAGTAGTACATGCTGACTCTATAGCAGTATATATCGACTATGGCACAAACTACTAACCTGATAGAGTGCCGTGGTGAGGCCTAGTCCCGTGCAGAGCCCCCGGCCTCGCCTAGATTGCCCAGCCGGCCGAGGTGGCACCTTGGCAGGCTGGGGGCTAGGCCGCTACCCCCCCCCTTCCCCACCCCACCACCCCCCCCCCCCCCCGTCCGCACTACAATAATACTAAATGCTATAATATTAGTATCTACCGACTCTATAGCTGCAACTGCACGCATTGGGGTGGTGGGGGGGAGAAGAGGACATCACACTGTGAAGAATTTACCTGAGCGTTTTGTGTATTTTTTTTGCATTTTTAACGCGAATGAGAAATCCCCCCCCTCCACCGATGACGCGTGTGCGTTGCCAGAGGCAACCCCCGGTCAGCTGTGGCGCTCGCTGAGCAGCGCGAGGAAATAATTAAATAATAATAAATAGCACTACCATTTTAAATTAACTACTTTAAAGTTGACGGATGGGAAAACGGAATAGTGCTGGCTCACCACAGGGCTTACGGCGTGGTACCCGGCTACTTTTTTTTCACGTAAACCCACGGTTTGCGAGCCAAATCCTTCGCAATTGTGCGTCCACACAGACAGACAGATGGATAGACAGACAAAGAATGCCTTTTATAGGTAAGACAAGCAATCATCAGGTACAAATGAAGAAAAAACAAACCTAGTAAACTTAGAAATATAATGCAATACAACACAGCGAGTCGGCTAACATAACAGTCAACACCCCTACCTGGTTGAACACTTACATTAACATCAGCTGACCTGCCCATGCTGCTCACACATGGGCTACGCCCATTTTTAACCTTTGTAAAGAGTTTGCCTTTAGAGGCTATAACCCCCTTTTTCCTGATGACGACCGCTTGTGTTGCAATCGAAACGTCGTGGTTTTTATTATTATAATTTATATCTACGTGACCTTACCGAAAGAACCAAAGAATATGCAATACCTCCATTTGAGAGGTTCACTCTAATGGGGTCAGATCAGAGGTAAAACCTCGAGCTCAGAGATAAAACCTCCAGCTGAGAGGTTCACTCGAGTGGGTTCAGATCAGAGGTAAAACCTCCCGGTGAGAAGTTCACTCTTGGGGGGTCAGATCAGAGGTAATACCTCCAGCTGAGGTTCATTATAGTGGGGTCAGATTAGATGTATAACCTCCAGGTGAGAGGTTTACTGTCAGAATCAGAATATGTATTTATACTTGAGGAATCTGATGAGCTATAAAACTCTTTTCACAAATGTCCAATAAGGGCGAGTCAGAACGTTAGATCAGAGGTAAAATATCTAGGTGAGATGTTCACTATTGTGTGGTCATATTAGAGGTAAAAACTCCATGTAGCAATGCCATTCATGCAGATTGCATCTCACACGCTTAAAATGTGTAACACGCGGTGAGCCAACGCCCGAGCTCTGCGGTCCTCTATGCCAATGGATTGAGTGTTTAACCTCGAGAGATAACCACCCAGAGGACCCCGAAAAAGGTGCGACACTCGATCGCATACAGATGGAACAGATGGAGATTAGTCCACATTGTTTCTGTACCACAATCTCTTAGCGAGCCAGGGTATGGCACCTCAGTGACGCCCACGGGAAGTGGGTTTCATAACATTTGTGATCCACCAACCCTTGCTGCCTCCAGAGTGCTTCATTACTTAATTATATTAAGAGTGAATGTGATGTCTTGATCCACACTCCTATTCCCGTCTCTTCAGAGTGTTGCATCTCTCCATGCCTGTTATCTGTACGTCTCCCCGTTTTTGTTCCATTTCTTTCGTAAAGTGTCCACGCACTCACACATGTTCTGTTACAACCCTTTGGAACTGTGACCAGTGTGAAAAGACGTGCACTTTTCCAGTGATGCAGAACAAAAACATTCCCAAGGGCAAAGTCTAAAAAATAGAAAATACTAGCGGTAAGTACCCAGCATTGCCCAGGCGGAAAAGGCAGACACACACATGGACTTACGCAGACATCGACCCACACACATAGAAACACATGGACTTACACGCACACAGACACATGGACTCACATAGACATTGACTTTAGACACACACATGTAGTTACACGCACAAATCGACTCACACACACACATATCGACTCATACATACATACATAGACTGAACAACAACAGCCATTCGCCACTAAGTGGCGGTGATGTCACCATAACGCTTGTGCCAGGCTATGTGCACCTTGAGGCCACGTGAAGTGTCGAACGCCCACTGGCAGGAGGTCACGGGGCAGACCCAGATGGCACAGGTCGACTGACTGAGAGGAATGGCTGATGCACCACCTGTGCCCCCTACTGTGGCAACTTGCTGTGCTTTAGCCACCCAGCGCTGCGCTCGTTGTTGTGAGCATCGCTCCTCCGCCCTCTGTTGTTGTTGGACGGCTACTGCCTCCAACTGCCCAGTAGCATCCTTCACGAGCCTCCTCCACAGAGGCCGATCTTGACATCGCTGGTACCAGTCATTGGCAAGTCCACTCAGCGCCACATCTTTCTGTATCACATCACTCCATCTCTTCTCTAGCCCGTGCCGCGCCCGTTTAGCCCCCTCGATCCGGCCGAACATAAGCTGTTTCGGCATGCAGTGGCTGGGCATGCGGGCTACATGACCCAGCCTGCCGGAGGAGCTCACCGATGGGACTTTGTCCACATCTTTCAAGGATCTGTGAGCTCCTCACACAATCCAGCCTGGTTAAACCCAAGATGGATCGTAGGCAGGCCATCCTAAATGTTTCTAACCGGTGAAGATGTTCTATTACGGGGGTCCAAGTTTAGCAAGCGTAGAGAAGGGAGGGAATGACCGTGGCTGAGAAGACCTGAAGCTTCGTGCGGAGTGATAGACCAGGTAGCTTCCACACA
Organism: Lampetra planeri; assembly: GCF_965212315.1. Classification (NCBI taxonomy): domain Eukaryota; kingdom Metazoa; phylum Chordata; class Hyperoartia; order Petromyzontiformes; family Petromyzontidae; genus Lampetra; species Lampetra planeri. The sequence continues at coordinate 2,493,814 of NC_136127.1, forward strand.
GCGTTACGCAACCGATGAAAAGATAATGCGGCTCGACTGATTCGGAGTGAGACCTCTGCTGTTAAACCGGAGCTGGTCATTATGACACTGCCAAGGTATGGGAAACTCTCCACTCTCTCCACAACTGACCCATCAGCAATTGGGAGTTGTGGGGGTGGAGTGTCCGATGGTACATAGACTCACACACACATTGACTAACACACACACATCGACTTGCACACAAAGACATCGACGGTATGGTCTATCACTACAGCAGTGCATACCGACTGTGGTGGTACCTGCTTTAACTACAGCAGTGCAAACCGACTGTGGTGGTTCCTGGTATGACTACAGCAGTACCTAGTGACTGTGTAACCTGCTATCACAAAGGCAGTGCATACTGACAGTGGTGGTACCTGGTATCACCAGAGCAGTGCATACTGACTGTGGTGGTACGTAGATGCCGACCAAAACTGAATTTCTGGTTTCGGCCGAAACCGAAGCCGAAACCGAAAGTTTAACTACACTTTTGACCGAGACGGAAACAGAAAGGTATATAACCGAAGTTACTGAACACAAGATTTCTGAAATATGTCATGATGCAATGCTACTTTAATTAAGAATAAATCTAGAACTAATCATTCAGAGCCTGCAGTAAGAGTCGCTAAATATCAAATCTTTAGGTGTTACTTACTTACTTAGTAATTATATCCAAACAAACGAGTGTTGTAGTTAAGAAATACCAGTTTTTCCGCATTCTCGCCCAGCAGGTTGCTGCGCCTTGCTTTGATCAGAATCGAATTTAGCGAAGTAATCCCACACCGCATGTTTCGACATTCTTCACGGTGTAATCTTGATTTGAAGTTTTCGTAACTGCAGGGATCCATACTTTTTGGTTCTTTCGGTAAAGTCACATAGGTATAAAAAATAAAATAAATTTAATCACGACGACACAGTGGCCCACTTCAGCAGTTGTTATCTTGCTGTGGGTGTCCCACCTGATGACGGACGCTTGTGTTGCGCCCGAAACGTCGTGATTTATTTTATTTTTTATACCGACTTGACTTTACTGAAAGAACCAAAGAGTATTCTTCAAAGTGATTAACTACTCCGTTTATTAACTTAAATTTTCTACTTCACTCAGATTCGTAAATTCGTTATCACTAATTCGCTACGGAGCTATTAACTAACTGAATATCAATATTGTCAGACTTCGAATCTAGGTATCAACACACGTGTAGGCTGAAGTGAACGCAACACATAAGCCAAGGCGGGCAGGCGGCTGGGAACAGACAAGAGGCACTTTGTTGTCGTCCCGCCAAAGAGACTCCACCCACGGATGCAGATGCAGGCTGCCGTCTGTTGACATTAGCAGACCATGGTTGCGGCTGTAACCTCGCTCCCAAGCTGCTGCTGCTGACGTGTGTTTGCAGCCTATCGCATAGGATTGCCTAGCCCGATAGGCAGTGATAGACGTAGCACTAGCGTTATATTCTAAAAATAGATCTTCGGTTGACGACCGAAAGTTAATATCAGTTTCGGCCGAAACCGAAACCAGACTGAAAGTTAAAAATTTACTTTCGGCCGAAACCGAAAGTATGCCGAAAGTGGCCATTTGCCAACTTTTGGCGCCGAAACCGAATCCGAATTTCGGTCCTCGTCTAGTGGTACGTACTTTCACTACAGCTGTGCATACTGTGGTGGTACCTGCTATCAGTACAGCAGTGCATACTGACTGTGGTGGTACCTGCTATGATAACAGCAGTGCATACTGTGGTGGTACCTGCTTTAGCTACAGCAGTGCATACTGAATGTGGTGGTATCTGCTATCATTACAGCAGTGCATACTGTGGTGCAACCTGCTCTCAGTACAGCAGTGCATACCGACTGTGGTGGTACGTGCTTTCACTACAGCAGTGCACACGGACTGTGGTGGTACCTGCTTTAACTACAGCAGTGCAAACCGACTGTGGTGGTTTGTGGTATCACTACAGCGGTGCCTAGTGACTGTGGTGTAACCTGCTATCTATCACAAAGGCAGTGCATACTGATAGTGGTGGTAGCTGGTATCACAAGAGCAGTGCATACTGACTGGTGGTACATGCTTTCATTACAGCAGTGCATACTGAATGTGGTGGTACCTGCTATTAATACAGCAGTGCATACTGTTGTGGTACCTGCTATCAGTACAGTGGTGCATACTGACTGGTGGTAGCTGCTGTGATAACAGCAGTGCATACTGTGGTGGTACGTGGTTTAACAACAGCAGTGCATACTGAATGTGCTGGCACCTGGTATGATTACAGCAGTGCATACAGTGGTGGTAGCTGCTTTAGCTACTGCAGTGCATACGGACTTTGGTACCTGCTTTCACTACAGCAGTGCATAGTGACTGTGGTGGTACCTGCTAGCACTACAGTAGTACATGCTGACTGTATAGCAGTATATATGGAATCTATAGCACAAATTATTAAGCAGACAGAGTGCCGTGGTGAGGCCTAGTCCTGTGCAGAGTCCCCGGGCTTGCCTAGATTTCCCAGCCCGCCGAGGTGTGACCTTCGCAGGCTGGGGGCTGGGCCGGTCCCCCCGGCCACGCGACAATAATGGGATGTGAGCGCTATAATAATGATATGTAGGTGCTCGCATTGGGGTATCATTGGGGTGGAGTGGGGAGAAGAAGACATCGCACAGTGAAGAATATACGTGTTTGGTGTGTTTTTGCTGCATGTGTAAGGCGAATGAAAATTTGTGGCGATCGTGTGTGCATTGCTAGGGGCAACCCATGTGAGCAGTGCAAAGTGTAATGAGATAAATGCTTATAAGACTAATTTGTGTGACTTACGTCTTATATAAATGCATATAATACAAAAGTGTGCGACTTACCTTGGGCGATGGCGCGTGTGAATTGTTGGGGGTTACCTCGTGGGCGCTGTGCGCAAGTGCAGCTGGCTGCGTTGTGACCCAGCGCACGACGAAGGTAAATAAATAAATAAAGTATTAACTAACTAAATATTTTAATAAAAATCTCCAAAAAAACGCTAAATTAACTAATTTAAAGGTGACGGACGTGAAAAAGGAATAGGTTTCCCACCGTGGGGCTTTGGGGCGTGCTGGCTGCCAAATTTTTTTGGTAGTAAAGCCCACCGTTCGAGAGCCAAATCCCTCGCAAGTGCGTCATTTACGCCACCACATTGCACAAAGAGACCACTGAGGTCTTTTGGGCTCCCATCTGTCGACACCCGGGACACGGACGCGCAGAAACCAATCGCTGGGGTCCGACAGCCACCACGCTCCAGCGCGTTGGGAACAAGACCATGGAGGGGGTCGACAAAAAATGTGTACACCTGGGCTTCACGCTGCCGTGCTCCTCCAGTTGATGCGACGCCGAGATCTGTACCTTCACAGGAATCCCGTGAAATGGATGCCCCTTTGAGCCCTTCCTGCTGAAATAAATAAAAAATCTGAAACGTTAAGGATCAGCTTGGCCTCCTCCCTCTTCGCCTCTCTCTCAACAACGTCTGGTGACTCTGGGGACTCGGCTTCAAAAACTAAGCTACGCATCTACAAGGCTTGCGTCTTCCTGCCAGTCTTGCTCTGTTGCTCAGAGAGCCGTACACCACTCTCGTCGGACACCAAGCATCTAGAGGCTTTGCACGTGCGCCGTTAATGGTGCATCCTTGGGATCAGGTGATCTGATATCATCGCGGACGTCACCGTGACATCCCACCGCACTGGTCTCCCCAACATATAGGACATCGCCCAACACCGCCGTCTGGTCCCGTTTGGGCATGTAGCTCATCTTCAACCGGATATTCGAGCTGCAACTTTCCCTGCCGTTGAGCGTCCAAATCGGATGTGGAACAAAAACCCAACCGTACGTGGGGGCTTGTCGCTCAACGGGCCGATGCCCACACTCAACCTGTCGACCACGCTTATCCAGGAGGCCTGGCTTAGAGACGATGGATCATAATACCTGGAGCAACATTCGAAACCGCCCATTGGTGGCTTAGCGACTACCACTGTCACACAACGCTCACGAAATCCGCAACCACGGAGATGCGTAAATTAAGCTGATCCTGGACGAAATTCACGGTTGCGAGGAGGCAACGCTATCTCGTATAGTTGGGACAGATGATATTTATCCACATTTGCTGCACCGCCTTTTCCTGGCGAGCCAGGGTATGGTGCCTTCTCGCTGCCCATGCGAAGGGAGTTTGGCAACGTTTGTTCGTGCGATCCACCAACCGCTCGCTGCCTCCACAGTTGCTGTATTTCAAGGCCACGTGTGTGGCTACCAACGCCTTGCCGAACGGTTAAAAAAAATGTATTTCTTTAAATTTCCATAGATTCTCTAATTAGTCTTGACCAGTAGTAGCTAGTTTTACACAGAACTTCAACATTATCAAAATCAATTGAGTGCCGTTGTTGGCACGCGTGTTCTGCTACTGTTGACAGTTGTATTTTGGAGTATTTAATATTTCTCTGATGTTCTTTTAGTCTCCTGCTGATCATTAGTCCTGTTTGCCCAACATAACATTTGCCACAAGTCCAGTTAATCCTGTACACACCTTCTGTTTATAGCTTCGGTAGTACATCTTTTGTACCAGATATGAATTTCTGTATTTTATGTACCGTGCCAAATCTGATTCGGATGTTTTGTTTTGGAGAATCTATCGAAATTGAAAGAAATACAAAAATGTTTTACCGTTCGGATAGCTATCGACTTAGTGCTGCATGGAAGCGAATCATCAAATAAAACATTGTTTAAATGCATGCCTATACAGGGCACCATACTTCAATAGGGATTACCGTTTATACGGCTATTTTAATACTCACAATGGACAGGAAGGACAAGATCAAAGGGCTCGCATAATACGCATGCATCATGTACGTTGACTCATTAATCCCCCCCCCCCCACTTTGCGCAAGAGCGCAGAAGCGTGGTCACCACATCTACGCCTCTATATAAGGAATGTAAAAGGTGGACTCCACAAATCTGGCTGTCACCTGATGAAGCTAGTTGTAATTACACAAACTAGTTCCCGTCGCAAGGCAGCGATGGCGTCAAAGCAAACATGGAGACGTTATCAGGGAATACATTCCCTATTGTATTGGCGAGGTTGCAACGAAACAACTTTGAACGAAGCGACGTTAAGCGAAGACTCCAAGTACCTTCCAATGTTTATTTGAGCACGGAGGTGCTAAAGTGTTAATATTCAAAACAATTCCTTAAATACATTAATACGATAGTGAACACAAATAATTGTGGATTTAAAATGTAATCGACTACTTTATTGTGGTCGATTACTCAGGCATCTTAAGCATTGTGGGCAGCTTCCACATCCTGCTGCTCGAAGGCGGGAAACCCTCCGCAAGCCACGCCCAGCGTGACGTGGATGATAATACCAGTGATGTCATTAAGTTCAGCCCACCACCTCACGGAAACAGAGGTGAGTTTTTTTTCTTTCCCCCAATTGTTGTCATGTCATCCGATTCGTCGAGTAACCAAACCGGCAGTCGGCAGGGTTACTCGATTCCGTGGAATAACTGTAGTTGTAATCCATAACCGGATGTGGAAGGGCCTATGCGTACAATCCACAATTAAATAAATACGTACATTTCCTCCTTTTTCAAACAGTTCTCTGGGCTTGCCTTTCAAAATTGTGTCTTGCTTCCTTCCCTCGTTGCCCCCTTCTCGTCCCCTTCCCCCCCTCCATTCTTCCCACCGGCAGAGAGAACATGCCGAGCCATTTCAAGTTCAAGGAGTACTGCCCGCTGGTGTTCCGCAACCTCCGTGAGAGGTTCGACATCGACGACCAAGATTTCCAGGTGAGAGTTTTGCTTTGCCTGCGGGCGATCCGCCCGCCCGCCTGGCTGCTCGCTGCCCTCGCCTGCCCATCTCAGCCTAAACTCCTTGCTGCTGCCCCCCCGCCACCCCCGCCACCCCCGCCCCCCTGCTTCCTTGGTCATACTTCCCTTCACCCGGCGGACACACGGGCGTTCGCGTGCACGCTCGCCACTCCGTCTTTAAAAAAAAAGTGTCACCGCCAAATAGTGTTTATCTGCGTGAATTCCCACAAAGGCTCCGTAGCCTGGCCTGTCTTGTTTCAGCATCAAATGCTTTGATAGCACTGGTTAGGGAAAACAAATATAAAAAAAGATTCCACCCTATTTATTTTAGTTATCACAAAAAACTTTCACGGGCTGCATATTTTACCTGAAATTAGCTCGACTGGAGTCGGTGACGGTGAAAGGAGGGTTTGTAGCTAGACCTTGTTAATTGCTCTATCGGCTGTATACATTATTATTAGTTTACCTTTTAGGTTTGTTATAGCATTGATATGCATGTAGCGATAGTTGGTGTGCATTTAAAAACACACGTAACTGCTGCATGATATCCATTTTTTTTCGATACTTGTGCTGATCTCGACTAGCGTGACCCCCGGCCACAACGGCGCTATCACTATTTGTGTACTCCATCGACACCGGTGACGATTATCTGAACCGGTCCTGGGCCTCCCATAGGTCGAGTCAGCCTCAGATGAGTACCTCGTGCGGTGTGTAGTAAACATCGCCACTCGGGAGACAAAGGCGGCCGGGCGTGGTGCTGGCCACCCATCCCCTAGTGTGTGGTGCCAGCCTTCATAGGTGCTGCTCGCTAACAGCACTTGCTCCAACGGTTTGTTAAGGCGACACGGGGGATGTTTGTTATTGTCCATGAAGGCCGCCATTGGACGCTTCACACTCTTAATCACCGCAGTGTTTTTTCACCGACGCGTTGGTGACAAACGGCGCTCCCTCGTTATTTGTGACGAGGGATACTTTCCGGAGATGCTCGTGAATGGAAGATTTTGCGGATAATTATATTTGCTTCAAAAAAACACGTACATAGATATTAAATACAATTATCTCATCACTTTATCTCTCATTACTTTGTCTCATCACTTTATCTCTCATCACTTTATCTCTCATCACTTTATCTCTCAACACTTTATCTCTCTCATCACTTTATCTCTCATCACTTTATCTCTCGTCACTTTCTCTGTTGATGCAGTAGCCATGTAGAGTTCCAGATGCGATTCGCGGATAGCCGAAATCCCGGATAGTAAGTTATGAAATTTGGAGGGAATAGCCTACAGTGTTGGTAGTTATCACTGCAAGCTAAAGATCAACATTAAGCTACATAGGGGAGTACAGAGCATGTTTCCTGCTACTCTTCGGCTCATCAGTAAGTGTTCTTAGTTAGTCTTTATTGCACTTTATTATTATTATTGTCACAGAAATTTAGCAATTTTGCTGTGACGGTTTCACCTGAAGACGGAAGCTTGTGTTGCCTCTGAAACGTCGTGATTTAATTTATTTGTTTTCTTTTAACCTACGTGACTTTACCGAAAAAATCAAAGAGTATGAAGCCAGCAACCCAAATGATAGCTCACCGAAATGGCTCATCATGTGGAAAATTATAGCAACCCAATACTCTAAATGTGGAGGGAAAAACCGGAGGACCTGGAGGAAATGATGCAACCATGAGGAGAACATGGAGACTCCAAATATACAGGCGTCGGGGTCGGGTCAGGATCGAACCCACAACCTCCTGTATACCAGGCGAGGTAGTTAACATCTTACCTCTGTGGTGCCCCATTTGTCTGGCTCAGGTCACGTGTTCAAATCAAATGGACTCTGCGTGGTGGTGCATGTCTTTACCCCAGCTACTAAGAAAGTTTGGTTTTGTGGATCGTGCAAATGTGAGAATCCTTAATTTCCCAATTCTGGTAAGGTCCTAAGTCTGGGACCTTGTGACACCCATATGCCTGTATATGAGGTGCCTGTGAAGCGCAGTTTTCGCCAGTAGGTTTCAGACCCGCACCTCTGATTGGCACGTTTGGCTACATATAGTGCGAAAGAAGTCAACATACACACGTACGTATGCGCATCATGTGAAAGTTCCCTGTGCCCTGTGGGTTGTCACCAGGCTGTTCTGTTACCCCAATGGTAAATTACCCAAAAAGGAATTTGCGGATATGAAGCCAGCAATCCAAGTTCAATTCCCAGCCAAGGCTAACAACATTGGCTTGTGATTATCTGATCCAGATCAGGGGCATGCCCCTTCACTGACCCACACCCCACATTGACCGGCACGGTGAAGTATGATCAGACAAGGCCTATGACTACCGTGGTATGGGACGGCCTTTGTCCAACAATAGGTTTATAAAGGGCCGAACATTGCTACTCTTAATTGTTATAGGTGTATAGAATGTGGATGGCTGGATAATACACAGACCGAGATAAATAATTAAAGCCTAGGGGTTTTGGCTCTGCATCATTATCATTATTATTGCTGAGCAGTATCGTTTAAATTCTTTCAGGCTCAGTAAGGCTTCCCCTGAGTAAACATTTAATTTCACGGGATTAAATATTTTCAAACTCTGACTGCCTTCGACTTGGGCCTAAGCCTGGCTTAATGGCGTCTGTTGAACAGAACAGCAGTGGAGCCTTTATTAGTATGCATTCAGGCTATAGTGTAATGCTTTTTTAAATATGGCAGAAATTCCTTGGTACGTGAAAATTGTTACATTGCAACAAACACATGTTAATAAAGAACAAAATATCTATGTCATATGTAACAATAAATAAGCAGACAGTGCGTCTCCTTCGCGTAAAAAATATATTTCTTCCACAACCCATCAGCCACACGGCCTTCTAGATGTCAATAATTCCAATTAGTGGGAGACGGATTGTCCGCTTGTCTGCTTGTCTATTGAGACAGATTGTCTGCTTGTCTATTTGTGTTATTTATCTTCTCCACAATTACTTTATAATGATTTTCATTTCGTATAATATATCGGGGCGGGGGTGGGTTGCAATATTTAGAAGTCTCGTCTTGGGAAAATGTGCTTTCAAAGCTCCCCATTGTTCCTGTGCAACGGTAATTGTGAGTGTGCCATTTCACTTGATTTGCGTGGAGGTGAAAGTTATGCATCTGATGTTACTGCACGCTACGTGCGTATAATCAATAGGCGACGAATGGAAACACAATTAAGTCAATGACACATTTCAAGTGTTGAGGTCAGAGTGCTGTAAAGATTTTTCAATACGTGCCATGCTGCTTATACGGCACGTATCGAAACGCAGATGTTTACTTGAGAGGATTTGTGCAGTTTGGTAGCCATTTTCAGTCGTGATGGTAGCGGGTCCATCGACGCAAAAATGATGCTCATGCTTTAGTTAAGAAATATTTGTTTTCTTGTTGCGAGCGTTTTTTATCTTTGACTTGCAAGCCTCGCATTTTTTTGTCGTGCCGATGTCGCGCATGTCTAGAAAGCCTACCAATGAGAACAGGATATAGATATATTTAAACTGTAAATCAACATTGCTTCAGCGATCACTGAAAAGCTGCCACCCTTGGCCCACTACGGAAGGTGGACAACTGCTCCCAACGTGAACTCTGCTCATCTTCAGAGCAGCAGCAACATTTGACTCAGCCATCGAACAAAGACTATGGTCACTGCATCGCACACTTTCGGATGCGCAACTGTGGTTGGCTACGTGCGGTGCAAAATAAGTTTAGTGTACACACATACGAAGTGCAACTTCGCTCGTTAAAGTAACGGTTTTTCCATGACCACGTAATGCCTCCGCAAAGTGCCGACGGTACATTTTTGATCATGCGCTCGACGGATTTCCCGCTTTGCCGGCTGCGACGCATTGCTGCTTGCCGGGCGTGGGAGGCCTTGGAACCTCTGGGGATCATGTCGTGGGGCTGCCGCTGTATTTCCCACAAACCGGCCCTCACTATTTAATTTTAGCAGGTAAGGCCCACTCAGCTGTATAGGTACTTTTTCAGAATCGACCTGGCTATCACAAATGATAGCTCAATGAAGTGGTTTATCACTTGGAAATTGATAGCATGTGGATTCTAAATGTGGAAGGCAAAACCAGAGGACCCGGAGGAAAATCAACGGGACCTCGGGGAGAGAGAGAGACACACAAACTCCAAACATACAGCTGGCGTCGGAATCGAACCCACGACCTCCTGCATACCAGGCCAGGTAGTGCACATCTCGACTTGAGAAAGTAGTGGCGCAAGAGCAGTGAGCATGTCCTTGTGAGCGGCAGCGGGGGGAGGTCGTCACTCGTTTGGGCAAATATACACATGGGGTCGGGACATCGCAGGCATCGAACCCAGTACAGCAGTGCTCGATCGTAATGAGAGTCGCAATGATTTTCCTACTCAAGGAGCATTGGAGGTGTTGTTTCATTTCCTATTTTGCCACCCCTACTGAGCCAGTTGTGGAAATTCCTCTTTGCTATGGCAGGGGCAAGTGTGTCCACAGGACGACAACTGTTGACTTCTCCCACAAAGTGGTACTAATTTTAGTGCCCTGAAAGGAGAAATGATAAGCTAGCCCTAACCTGGACCCCAGCCAGAGTTTGGAAGGGGATGGTTTAGTTTTATTGGAATGTGTTTGGGTGATTTGTTTACCTTTCTTGTACTTTGCACTCCTATCGTGTGTTTGTACTGTTGTTGTAACGTTCTTACCCCGTGCCCCGACTGGGCATCCGTGAAGAAGAGCTTCATAGCTCATCAGATTCCTCCAGTATAAATACATATTCTGATTCTGATGTGGGAGCCGCTCGCTGTACCGCCTCCCCACCAGTATAGGTGGTGGGGAGGCGGGGGGGGGGGATGCTTGTGGTGGCGTCGCATGTGATTCAGCAGTGGCAGAGAGGGAGAGCCGTCAGTAAACCCTCCTCGGAGAAGTGACCACGTAGCTGCCCCCTCTGCCCCCCACCGCACCCCTCCCTTGGGGAATGCATCGGTGAGGTCACACACAGCTTGATAGTGTGTCACACACACTCTTGAGCCCCAACTCACACCCCTCCCACGCACGACGTCTGCGCTCGGAGGTAACAATGACAAGTTTCAACTTGGCACTGCTCCCCCCCCCGGAAATGTATGTGAGTAGTGGCGCTGAAGAATGAGCTTAAGTTGTCTGCCGTCACCGCCGACAAACCCAAGATCAGAAAAAATATACGAGTCTCAAGTTTCCTACAGTCGCACGGTAGTAGTGAGCAACGACAAAAGATTAGTTTGACGTACGCGTGTTTTACATTTCACCTTGTCTGGCCGTGTTTGTTTATTGATGACAATAGACCGTGCAGCTCATGTATTGATGAGAATGCCCTGAGACGTATCGACGTCATCAGCAGCACGACGAAGGCCCCCTCGCGTCAACCGCAGTGCCGCGACGTTCCGTTGCCTTGCTGGAGGCCGCCGTCATGGCAGATGTGAGCAACCGGAATCTTATTTGTTCATGTTGGAGAAATCCGGTGAGCTGTGAAGCTCTTTTTCACTGATGACCAGTAGGGACATGGGGTCAGAAAGGATGTATGTATGTGTGTTGAACTTCTTTTACACGGGACGTAGCCAACCGTGCTAATCGGAGGTGCGGGAAAGTTACAATGATAGGAGTGCAAAGTATAGTAAAGGTAAACAAATCATTAAAAAATATATACAAATAAAACTGAAATCTTTTTTTCTTATCTCACCAGGTAAAGCTCATAGCTAATAGCTCACTGAGCTATTAGCTTCTTTTTCTGAAGTGACCTGGCCACAAATGAGAGCTCAGTACAGTGGCTTGTCACGTGGAAATTTATAGCAGCCAAATACTCTGAACGCACGTTGATGATAAATGTGGAGGGAAACACCGTAGAAAAATCCACGCGACCACGGGGAGAGAGAGAGAGATATGCAAACTCCAAATATACAGTGGCGGGCGTCAAGGTCGGGATCGAACTGCCGACCTCCTGCATACCAGGCGAGGGAGATAACATTGCACCACCGTGGTGCCAGTCAAATAACAAAAATAATATGCGTTCAGATTGCATTAATATACATCATTTCGCAAGCTTGGGAAAGCCAGTCAAACAACAGCAAAAGTCGTCCCAGACCACACCAAGACAAGCCACGAGTCCCTCCGGATGGCTGACTGGACCGGCATGATACCCTTTGTAGTAGATGGCAATTCCCCACTTGCCTGTATGCGCAATATACAATACGTTTTATTATGTTGTACTTTTTTTTTCCCCGACGTAAAAATAAACTGGGAAAGAAAAGTCAGTTGATTCACTGGGGGTTCCGCGCGCGCGCGCGCGCGTGTGTGTGCGTCCGTGCTGTGTTTACGCGGGCGGTGGGAGGGCCGTTTCCTGTCACTCACTCGCGCATGCTCGTGCACCGCTCCCAGCAGCGACACATGCAACACTCGGTTTGTGTTTCTCTGTCATAGTCGCACCAAATAGGTGAGGCACTCTCCTTGCGCCGGTTAGCAGCTGCTGCATTCGGAGCTTTTCCGTGCGCGCGTGTGCGTGTGTGCGTGTATGTAATGTTATGTTATTTTGTGGTGGGGTGGTTTGCACGCTGCGGTACATAACCAATACCAGTGATTTTTATTCTGAACCGGTCCTGGGCCTCCCCTAGATCGACTCAGCCTCAAATGAGTACCTGGTGCGGTGTGTAAATATCGCCACTGGGGACACAAAGGCGGTTGGGCCTGGTGCAGGCCACCCATCCCCTCGTGTGCCGTGCCGGCCTTCATAGGTGCTCGCTAACATCACTTGCCCCAACAGTCTGTTAAGGCTACATGGGGCATCTTTGTCTTTGTCATTTTATGGGCTGGATATCCAGACATTAGCAAAGAAACTTGAAAAGAACTGCGTGGCTTTTGAACACAGGTGCATACAGAGGATATGAGGAATTCAGTGGCTGAATAATGGCTTGTTGGATAATTGTATGTATGTTGAACTTCTTTCGCACCGTACGTAGCCAACCATGCTCACGGGACGTGCGGAGGGGAAGAAAAACAATACCAAACACAAAAAAGCAGTTCTAAAGAAATGTGTTTTCAATCCTAGATTTACAAGTGCTTATAGCTCCAGTGGCTTCTTAATGTCGGAAGGAAGCGCTTTCCAGACGGCCGCAGAAGCCCATCTGAAAGCGCACGATGCAGTGACCTCAGTTTTTGTTCGACGGCTGAGCCAAAAGAAGTTGAATGCTCGATGTAGAGTCACAAAGTGATTGCCTGCTAAAATGCGCAACGAGGCATTGATGCTCATCTCCAACTTGCAGCCCTGAGACATTGATGTAAAATTGACATACTCTTGGTTTTTACGGTAAAGTCACGTAGGTAAAAAATAAAATTAATCACGACGTTTCAGGCGCAACAAAAGCGTCCTTCACGTGGGGACAACGTAGCGAAAGCACAACCGCTTAAGTGGTTCAAGAAGGACGCTTGTGTTGTGCCCGAAACGTGATTTTTTTTTTTACCTCCGTGACTTTACCGCAGAAAACCAAAGAGTATGAATCCTTGCAGTCACAATAGCTTAAAATCTAGATTAAAAAACGACATTATTATGGAGGGGGAGACTGTATCCACAGCACAAACCCCAGTTGACTTCCTCCACAAAGTGATGCTCATCTTACCGACCCCTGGAGGGATGATAGAGGTTTTGGATTTGTGATTGAAACCATCCGATTGTGAGCCGCCAACTGCAGCTGAGTCACCTTGGGCAGTTTTGATAGAAATTATTACATTTATATGTCTGCGTATATGACATTATCATACCATTTGCATGAAGTCCAATTTGCTTCCAAAAATGTTTTTTAAGCGATTAATAATTCTACGCATATGTATATTAGATTAAATCGAATATGGACAAAAATCAAATCACTTCTCGAATTTAGTAGCTTCGTGTTCCCATTCAACTGCTAACACTCACCTACGGCAGCTATGGTGAATCCATTCATCATCATCAGCCATGATCAATTCACTGCTGGATGAATGCCTCCCCAAGCCGCCACCATCCCTCAGTCCTGCCATGCAGCAGTGTAAAATCACTGTGCAGTGTATGTATGTTAAACTTCTTTCACACCGTACGTAGCCAACCGTGCTAAACGGAGGTGCGGGGGTAAGGAAAACAAACTAAACACAAAAGAGCAGTTCTCAAGAAATGAGTCACCCAACCTTATGCCAATGGCCATGAAAAAACGGCCAATTCACTCACAAAAGACATCATCAGGACCTTTATATTTCCCTGCGCAAAGCGACCATTTGACACTTCAGTGGAGAGCTTTGACGTGGTCTCCTCTCCCCTGATATAAAATAAAACACTCTTACGTGTTCGTCAATCACAACGACGACTTGAAAGAAGTAACATTTTTAATGGGTGATGTTTCCTCTCACGGGTATTTTTCATAGCACGTACATATTTACGTGCTATGAACAAGAGCCAAGACATCAGGACTTTTATATTTTCCTATGCAAAGCGACCCTTTGGCACTACACGTGCAGAATTTTGACTTTGCCTCCTCTCCCCTGAAATAAAATAAATAAAACACTCTTGCGTGTTCGTCAATCACAACGACGACTTGAAAGGAATAAAATATATAATCGGTGATGTTTCATCTTGCAGCCATTTTTCATAGCATGTACATATTTACATGCTATAAACAAGGGCCATTACCCGAAACATTGGGTATTTTATATTTTTTCCTTTACAGCCACAGCCTCAGCCTCATTGAGTGTTGTTGTTGTCATTGTTTGTGCTGCCAATGAAGCAGCAGCAGCTGCCGCAGCAGTAGCAGCACCGAATGCTTTATTAAATAAGAGCAAGGCTGCCTTGTGCAGTAGGCATCGTCTTTGAGGCTCTGGGGAAGTCCTGCTAAGACCAAAACATTTCTAAGTAAGCAAGGCATTAGCGCTATTTAGCCCAGAGTCCTGTGTCAGTTCCGTCTGGAATACCAGTACTCGGACAACACGTGTGCGTGTATCTGTATGTACGTGTTATGTGGGGAATGGGCAGCGGTAGTGCAGCGGTTAGCGTGCTGCACTACGAACCCGGCGACAAGGCGACCCAGGTTCGATTCCCACTCACGGCCAACACCAGTGACGATTATCTGAACTGTTCCTGGGCTTTCCCTAGGTCGACTCAGCCTCTAATGAGTACCTGATGCGGTGTGTCAAAACATCGCCACTGGGGAGACAAAGGCGTGGTGCTGGCCACCCACTACCTCGCGTACCATGCCGGCCTTCATAGGTGCTCGCAGTACTTTAGTTAGCACACTGCTACAAACCCAGTGACCTGAGTTGGATTCTAACGCACGAACAATAAACTGGTTGTGAATAATTGAACCACTCTTGGGCCTCTCTGAGTTCAACTCGGTTTTTTTAAAGAGTACCTGGTGTGGTGTATAAAAGAACATCGGCCTTCAAATGGTGCAGTTCTCTAACAGCAAATTGCCTCAACGCCCTCCCTGTTAAAGGCCATAAGAGGTTTTGCCCGTGAACGCTAAATCCAAATAATAACCACTATAAATGTGTTTTTGTGTTTGATCGCGTTAATATAAACATGTCGTTAAGCCTGCCACCACCCGACCAATCCAAATTGCAATGCACGTTTTGCAGAGGTTATTATTGTTGGTAACTGAATGCAATGATTTATTTTGAAGTAAAAAAAACGAAACGTTGCATGCTGTATCGCTCAAGGTTTTTCTCCAGGCTATGCTTAATTTGGGAATGTTCGTCTCTGGTTTTATCCTATCAGTTGGTACTTTTGTACGTTGTGCTGGAATAGCTTTAAAAGGATTCTTTATTCAATGTAATTGTCCTCCATTATAAAGCGCTAGGAACCGCCCGGTAACACCGGTAAATCCAACAACACCTAATTAAACATAAATATTCATTTACACTTCATTTTTATCACATGTGCATAATTAATGGAAAGCTGTGTTAACGTATTGATTTATTTTGCAGAGGGCCGTTTCCAAGATGCACTTCCCCTGATTATTTTTTTTACCGCACACTGCAGCTTCGTGCAGCTGAGAGCGAGCGTTGTGGCTTGGAGGTGAAATTGTGGCCGTTGCCAATTGATGCCTCCACAGCTCGCCATCAACACCCGTGTTAGAGATCCCCACAGCCGGTGCAAAATCGTCAACACCTTGACCCCCTTTTAGTCTCCTACTGTCTGGCTTATAGGGCTTCCCCCGCGGTCGCCGGTCTCGGAGCATCGCTCCAATTGCCCCGTCTGGGTAACCTGCCCTCCACCACCCTGCACACGTGTCCCCACCATGACTACATCTAAAGCACTTTATTGTCCTCAGTCTGTGGTCAACTTTGCGCTCCCAACTCGAACTCCGTTCATCCTCGCAGCAGACGCGGCTTTTGGCTCGGCCATCGAACAAAGATGGTCACTGGCATCACACGCTTTCGTATGCTCTTCGGCGGCCGTCTGGAACGCTCTTCCTTCCGATATTAGGAAGCCGCTGGAGCTATGCACTTTTTTACATGGGGAGGGGAAGATGAGGGAAAATAACTTACACAAAGAAAGTGGAGGGGAGTGGGGGGAAGGAGGAGGGGAGAGGGGTTAAAGGAAAGGGAGGAGCACTTAGGAAGGAATAACTTAGACGTGCATTGGTGAACTTATCAACCTGTCATAGTCCTTTACAGTGGTGATTGACTCATGCCTATCCCCGGGGGAAGGGAGGCACTCCTTACTCCTATCACCTCCCCCTGATCTCCCAGCATGCGGGTCTCACACCAGGCTCCGCAGGAATGGGGACCATCTGGCCCCTAACTCCCGTTCCCGGCCTTTAAGTTTGTGGCTTAAATGTTCCATTCCCGCGAGAGTGAGGATGAGCTGTGCACTTTTAAATCATCTAGATTTAAAACTCATTTCTTTAGAACTGCTTTTTGTGTTTGTTGTCTTTCCCCAGCACCTCCGATTAGCATGTTGGCTACGTAGAGTGCGAAAGAAGTTCTACATACAATACCACTTTTCAACAAGGCATTATTCAGTCATTGAATTCATCACATCCTCTGCATGCACCTGTGTTGAAAAGCCACGGAGTTATGTTCTAGTTTCTTTGTTAATGTCCGGCCCACGAAATAACATGACATGATGACTGTGTGGAACATGCGTTTCTTTATACTTACTCTACGACCTGCGCAGGGTTCTCAGGGCCTCCTGCTCAAGCGAGGCACTGACACAGCCCAGCGGTAACACATCCGTCGCTTCTTGCGGGGGGGGGGGGGGAGTTTGCGGTTCAAATCTAGTGGCCGCCCTGGTTATTACTGCGAGTGTAAAATAACCGTAACAAACTAAACTAAATCTACCAGGTATAGGCTCACTGAGCTATATATATTTTAATCAGAAGCAACCTGGCTGTCACAATGACGTGGCTTATCACGTGGAAATGACCCTTACAGTCGACATTGTACATCATCGTGACTCGAACAGCAGGAATCCACACACCCGGCCTGGACTGGTAAACTACAGATATATATAGAAAACTGTTTCGTTTTTTACCAGGTAAGCCCCACTGAGCTTTTTAGCTTTTTTTTTCCTAGAATCGATCTGGCCAGCACAATTGAAAGCTCAACCAAGTTGCTCATCATCACCACGTGGAACTTTATAGCAGCCCCACGCAACCCCATCTGCTTCAAAGTGGACGTTAAGTGTCCCGTGACATCATTCGCAAGAGCAGGCGCGTTACGGTCAAAATTTGCTGGATTTGAAACATTAACCACATCACTCCATTGGGATCATACGTAGTGAACCATCGCCACCCTCCTGCGAAAACATGGCAGGACCTTCTTGACAAAGTTTTGTGAGACTCATTGAGGCATCCCTTGTTCAACAAGTGTAATAAAAAAATTTTTATAACAGCAAAGTGTAATCAAGGTAATGTACTGACATTCCGAAGAGTAGCTGGCAAGCATGCTCTGATCGACCCTACGTGGCTTATTGTTTAACTCGAGTTTCCATCGATACAGTATTATTACCAATGCTGTTAGTACCAAAGTGTAATTTACCTTCATTCAGTGAGAACATACAAACAGGCTCCTCTCAGGTTTGCCAGGAGTGGGCGAGCTTTACGTGGCTCACAACATCACCTGCTATAGCCCCCGGCAACATCAGCTGTTGCGGTGAAGGTCCTTTTCCATCCTGGGGTTTGGTGGCGTGTGCCTTCTGCGTGCCTTCTGCGTGCTGTCTGCGGAGTGCTGCGGTGACGTCGCGTCGCCTTGCTCGCCACGTCACCGCATATTGAGCCACAAACACCGTCTCGTCGCACGGTGCTATGCGCAGCTATGCACAGCTCCAGACAATAAGCCATTGCCGTTATCTTGCCGCCCACAAATCTGGAGAGACATAGACATTAACAAAAAAATCACGTTGGGGCTTTCGTGGCTGATCGCTTTGAGTGGAGATTCAAGTGGATCAGCCTTGGGATAGAGGAATTTATTTGAGGCTCAAGCAGTGCTGTGCGTCAGGGGATCGTTGTCTCTTGGTTCATTGTGAGCCGATTTGGGGAAGGAGGGGATGGGCAATCTAATGTGCACATGCCGCGCCTTGATGTCAAAAGGCACGTTATATAGATTGAATGTTACAGTCGTGTTTTAATCTCGTAAATCTTTGCATACGTTGAAAGTGAAAAGCAAGTTTCAATTCCTGTGAAAAATTACAATGACAAAATGCATAAAACGTCAAAATCAAATCAGATTTTTGAAAATTTTATAGCATCCGTTTCATCATTGGAATAAAATTACGTTAGGTCCTTGTGTAGTAGTCACTTCAGAGACACAGTCCAGGGGATGACTACATACGGGTCAGGACAGCCGGCACACTGCCTGACCCAACACCGACGAGGAGGTGAAGACGGGGACGAAGACTTGTGAAGACGACGGGTTCCATTCCCCAACCGCAGCAGCCCCGACCCAGCGTCGGGGCCTCCCTTTTATCCTCCCCAGCCTGGCCTGGCTCCGCCCTCGGCCACGCCCCCTTTTGGAACCTACCAGAAGGTTCTGGGCTCTGCCCCACGTGTCCCCTCTGTCACCTTTACCCTACATCCGTGCCTATCACGTGCCCCACTGGCAGACAGGCTGCTGTATCCTCAAATGCCCTTCACTGCCAGCCACCGGTGCTCCATGCTCCAGTGGCACACTTCACCTGCTCTGCTTGTAGAGTGGGCTACTACACACACGATCTCGCTCTCTACCAGTAGCCAGCGCTACGCACCGTAGTGACCCATTCTATGTCACTACACTTGTACCAATGGGCCTCATAGACTCGCGATTTCCTGCAGTGTTTATTTTAGCAAGGAAAGAACCGGATGGGATTCGATTTCTCCGAGTCTCATCAACAGTTATTTCGCCATTACCTGTAATTCACTGAGTGCGTGATCAAACTGAACACTTTTACTCAGAGGAATTAACATGCGTTAGAATAAAGGAGGGAGAACGTTTAACATGTAAGCCTTCGCGACCAATATTATTCGTGATAACGGTTTTTGGGTTCGATTGGGTGTTGACACATTGAAATTTATGCAATCTCACCTAAAACACATTCCTGCAGAGGGAGCTGGTAGGAACGTTGGGTTGCTCGGTCAATGGCCAGGGTCAACGGCGGCGTGGTGTTTTCCGCAAATATGCCCGACTGTGAGGGCGGGCACAAGCCGGCGTGAGTAGGTTAAACGTTGAGTTTTATAAGGGCACCACGGGGTGACCAGCCCCTCCCCACCCAGCCCCACCCCTCCCACCCCCCACCCAGCCCCACCCTTCACACTCAGCCCCTCCCCACCCAGCCCTCCCCTCCCACTCCCCACCCAGCCCCTCCCCACCTAGCCTCCACCCCTCCCAATTTTTGATGCACGACGGACAGACAATAATCCTCTGTGGGCTGGTGTAACCAGGGGGTTCCTACCAGTAAAAAGGTTATCATATTGTTGTGTTGCAATATGATGCTATTGAATCCGCATGTGTTTGCTCACCCTAGCTGTGAGTGTTGTGTTTACTGAGACTCAACTCCGCACTGCAATAACAACTTCCAGATGCAGCGTTGCAATTATAAAGGAAAATAAAGGGACATTTATTGGAACATTGTTGAAAATGATAAACAGAAACAACCACTTGTGTAAAAGGAAAAAAACATGAAGTATATATTTCATCTGAATACAACTCGGGCAAAATAATCCGTAAAACCCCAACTTCGCGTCATCGTTTATTGCACTTTAAGGAAGGCGAAATGAATGCGTGAAGGTCTCTATTAGTTAGCTGTACCTGCTGATGCGATGGCACTTTCATAGTGACAGACAGCTAGGCTGGAGATGCTGTCCACATTGCAGAGGGGACATTGGGGAAGTGAGCCTGTGCTGTCTCTTGAAGGTCGTATAGCGGTTAGCACGCTATGTGTGTGTGGGGAGCAGTAGTATAGCAGTTAGTGCTTTGTATGTGTGGGGAGCAGTAGTATAACGGTTAGCACGCTATGTGTGTGTGGGGAGCAGTAGTATAGCAGTTCGCACGCTATGTGTGTGTGGGGAGCAGTAGTATAGCAGTTCGCACGCTATGTGTGTGTGGGGAGCAGTAGTATAACGGTTAGCACGCTATGTGTGTGTGGGGAGCAGTAGCATAGCGGTTAGCACGCTATGTGTGTGTGGGGATCAGTAGTATAGCGGTTAGCACGCTATGTGTGTGTGGGGATCAGTAGTATAGCGGTTAGCACGCTATGTGTGTGTGGGGATCAGTAGTATAGCGGTTAGCACGCTATGTGTGTGTGGGGATCAGTAGTATAACGGTTAGCACGCTATGTGTGTGGGGGGAGCAGTAGCATAGCGGTTAGCACGCTATGTGTGTGTGGGGATCAGTAGTATAGCGGTTAGCACGCTATGTGTGTGTGGGGATCAGTAGTATAACGGTTAGCACGCTATGTGTGTGTGGGGAGCAGAAGTATAACGGTTAGCACGCTATGCGTGTGTGGGGATCAGTAGTATAACGGTTTGCACGCTATGTGTGTGTGGGGATCAGTAGTATAGCAGTTAGTGCTTTGTGTGTGTGGGGAGCAGTAGTATCGCGGTTAGCACGCAATGCGTGTGTGGGGATCAGTAGTATAGCAGTTCGCACGCTATGTGTGTGTGGGGATCAGTAGTATAGCAGTTAGTGCTTTGTGTGTGCATGTGTGGGGAGCGATAGTGTAGCGGTTAGTCCTCTGTGTGTGTGTGGGGAGCGGTAGTGCAGTGGTTATTGAGCTGTGTGTGTGGGGAGCGGTAGTGTAGTGGTTAGCGCGTTGTGTGTGTGTGTGGGGAGCGGTAGTGCAGTGGTTATTGAGCTGTGTGTGTGGGGAGCGGTAGTGTAGTGGTTAGCGCGTTGTGTGTGTGTGTGAGGAGCAGTAGTGCAGTGGTTAGCGTGCTGCGCTAACAAATCTGGCGACCCAAGTTCGATTTACGCTCACGGCCAACACCAGTGACGATTATCTGAACCGGTCCTGGGCCTCCTCAAAATGAGTAATTAGTGCAGTATGTAAACATCGCCACTGGGGAGACAAAGGCGGCCGGGCGTTGTGCTGGCCACACACCCCCTCGTGCGGCTTGCCGGCCTTTTAGGTGCTGCTCGCTAACAGCGCTTGCCCCAACAGTCTTCGTCGTTGTCTCTTGAAGCACCGCTGTAAAATTTTTAACAGGAGCAGGGGCGGTTTCTTCATTAGGGCGATTGGGCGACGCACCACCAATGCCATTCAACCACAGAGTCACGCTAGCCGTCACTGTGCCTCTGGATATAGTCCAATCAGCGTCATGCTACGTTCTGTGGAGTACCGCCTCTTTTTGGGCGATTTCCCTCCGGCTGAGAATCGCCCCGAGTGGTCCCATAGACTTACATTCAAAGATGTTTATTTTCGAACGGGGGGCGCTGCAATGCATTCTCTATGGCTTCCGGGGGGGCTCGCACTAACGTGCTTACGTCATCATACGTAGGCACGTTTCATCCAACAAAATTATTTGTTGCCACCTAGTGGAATCTTTAATAAAATAAACTTGAGTGGTTTGTTTTAATAGTGAGTATATAAACAAACAAGATGTATTGTAAGAGTCACTTTATTTTTCATTAATATTAAAGAAGTGAAGTTGCCTTTACATGCTTAAGCTGTTAATTTATCCTTTGCATGGGTGGACCTTATCCTTATCAATCATCCAGACATTTGCCCCCCCTGAGAGATTTTGCAGGAGCCGCCACTGGACAGGAGTAATACGTGCACCATTGAAGAAAACTTGGCTGCAGTCCGCTTGCGTTCGTGCACACTTGCCTTTGCTCCAGATGCGGCAAACGGACGCTGCGGATTTACTCTGACTGTTCCATGACTCGCAAAAGCATCACAATGGGGGGGGGAGGGGCCCTTCACAAGAACAACACCCAGGAGCCAAACTCTCGAGTTTATTCATTCAACGGCCACTCCCGCCACCACACTTGACCGCACGCCAAGTGAAGCCTTCGTTAATATATAACGCGGAGGCTTTGGCGCTGAGGCTAGATGAATCAAGCCTGATCGTTTGGGTGCCACTGTACGCAGGAGGTCGTGGGTTCGTTTCCGACCCCGACGCCTCCTGTATATTGGTAGTTTGCGGTGTCTCTTTCCCCGTACTTGGCTGATATAAATTTCCACGTGACAAGCCACTGCGTTGAGCAATAATTTGTGATAGCAAGGTCGCTTTCGAAAAAGAGCGAAATAGCTCAGTGGTCCTTACCTGGTAATATAAAAATATCGATTTAAAGCTTTCGTGATTGCAGGGATTCATCTTCTTGGTTCTTTCTTACGTGACTTTACCGAAAGAACCAAGAAGATAAATATAAAAATAGTTTAGTTTAAGTTTAGTTTAGAAGCCAAAGCGACAGAGTTGATCATCAGAGATGGAGACTGAACTTTACACCGTGGGGCCTGATGAGAATTACCTTGTAAATGTTTTTTGATGACCAGTTTTTTTTAAATTGGCATATGAATAGTTACCTGAAATTAACTATTGTGTAACAGACAAAACCTTGAAAATTTAAAATACAGTGATACCCCGATTTACGTCACACCCTGTTTCATCGTTTCGCAAACAAGTCGTCACTTTATTATTAACACCGCTACCAGATCAGTGTCACCTCAACGTCACATCGCTGACAGCATCGTCCATCCTCTCTCCTCTCCGTCGCCTCTCAGCCTTTGCCTCCACCACCACCGCCACCTACTACTACTACGACCCTATAAATCGCTTCGATTCACGTCGTTTCGATATTTTTTGTTGCACCTTTCACGGAAACCGGGCTATTGCGGTATTACTAAATAGCTGTGCTTTTTCGCAAATGGCAAAGCAACATCACAAAATAATTTGATTACTATCAAAGTCCGCTCACCTATACACAGCCGACAGTGATTGTTGCTCGTCACATCACCGGCTTGTCACATGACCTTTTCAGCGATGAAGGGGGCATGCCCTTTGTGAAATGACACGTGTCATCTATGGATTGTCACCTTTGCCTCGCAGCTTGTCCACTTCAGCTTAGGCCTTTCGCATAGGCAGCACTAACGCTGAAAGAATGGGTCAATAATTTTCACAAATAAATAAAAACGTAACACTATTTAAATGAAATTAACCTCAAAATGTTTTAGTTATTGAAGACGAACACACACATCTTCTTTACTGTACCATAGTAGTGGACGAATGGTGCCCATCCTGCGTCTGTTGGATGACGGGATGTATCACTCTTTCACAGTGCCCCGCCATGGACGGGTGGTGGCTATGCCTTTGATGCACGTGGCTGCCTGTAATCCTGCGCTGTTGGAGGCAGCAGCGAGGGTTGGTAGATCACCGTACACTGATGTTGTTGTCAAATTCCCTTCCTCTGGGCGTCGAGGTGCCACAACCCTGGCTTGCCAGCGGAAGGTGGTACAGCATCTGTTCCATCTGTACGGGATAGAGTGTTGTTCCATTACCCACATGGGTTTTCTATGGGTGCTCCGGTTTCGTCTCGCATGCAAACACTCATTAATTGGCCGAAAACACCTTAATATATAGAGGACCGCAGAGCTTTGGAGGGGGGGGGAGGGGAGTTTAGCGCCAGCTCCCATCGCCTGGCTGCCTTTCCCACTTCTCTGTGGTTCCTTCTGCCTCCGAGTCGTTCTCTCTGCGCTCGGGAGCGAGCCAATAATGTGCGGCACCATGACAAGTTAACATTAGTTTTTATACTTATTGAGCATTGTTGAGATTGGTTACAAAATGGCCGTATTTCAGAGACTTTGGCAACCTTCAAGTTGCTGACGTTTGTGACGTTTTCTTGACGTAGAATGCGAGCACATTGGTCAACGAATGCATCAGCTGTTGAACACTGACAGGGGGGACACGATGCTGCGTGTAAAATATGACACTTACAAAAATAACAATGATAGAAAGTCTTGCCGCTGGGAAGTCAAGTTTAAAACGGACCACCGGCATGAATTATTAACATCGCGGAAACGGTTACGGCGGCCAATTCTATCAGTGCAGGGTTAAATAAATAACGAGTTTGGCAGTGAAAGAGATGATGATCATGTTTGCAATTTCCTATAACCGCTCGCTGGAGCACCTCCCTAATTAAAATCCGTAAACGGTGAGAAAACCCATTGCAGTAAACAGATGCCACGTCCACACGGAGAGGCGTGTGTATTGTCGCAGAGCTCTCAAGGCTTCAGGAAATACCACCGGTTGACCATCTTCATGTGTTGGTAAAAAGATAACCGTCTTCCTGACCTGCACTAATTATTTCTGTTCTTTCGTGTGGCTTAAGAACAGCAGGTGTAACTGTCGATGTCTTATCCACTCAGTTGTTTGTTCAGAAGCAGGATGGATCTCGTCCCATTCCTCCTTTAAAGGGGTGAGTGTTTACGATGCGGTCAATTGGTTTGGGATTCGTGGCCACGCGCGCACTCGCAGGCCGCCGGGTCTTCGTTGCGCCGTTTTGTTTCCCTTGCGTGATAGGTTTACCCGTGATTGCTACCTCGAGGCACACTTTCTGTGTGCGTGTGTCCCCATCGTGAAAAGGTAAAAGCCATCTCTCCACGTGTGTGGCTTCCCAGAGGCAACATTGATGACTGCACCGATGATTTCATACGAAGGATGAAGTTGGGTCTGCAGTTCTGCCTGTTGGTTGGCCTCATTTTTTCAATGTATTGAGTCTGGTCTAAGACCATATATGTACATATGCAGTTCTTTGGAACAGGTGTTTTTTGCGCCATGGTGGCGAGATGTTGACTGCCTTGCCCGGTGTTTAGGAGGTCGAGGGTTCGACCCCGACCCTGACACCTGTATATTTGGAGTTTGCGTGTCTCTCTCCCTGTGGCCGCATGGATTTTTCTCCGGGTGCTCCGGTTTTCCCCTTCACATTTAGAATCAACGTCACGTGTTTAGAGTATTTGGCTACTATTCATTGGCATGTGATGGACCCACTTTGTTGAACCATCATTTGGCCAGGCCCGCTTCTGAAAAAGAACTATGTAACTCAGTGGCCCTAACCTGGTAAAATATAACATAGTTTACAACGTAGGATAAGACTCTGTCTGAGCTTAGGTATGTGCATTGCACATCTTCGTGTGTTGTTAAATATATTTGCTCTTCTAATTTTAAAATCTTTATTGGTGCTCTAATTCAATAAGAAAGAAGCATTTAGTTTTCAAATATTTACCCATTCAAGTCTTTCAAGGCATTTCATATCGACATTTCTTTGTTCAGGTCTAAGCCCTCTTAGATCTTGTTGTTCTTGTGTAGAGGGATTTAAAAGGGGAGCAGTGTGAGAGAAAAAGCAGAAAGAGAAGCGTAGTGACCTGCAGTGTGTTGAGTGAGTGAGTGGGTGAGTGTGTTGTGGTGCATCAGTCAGTCATCTCAGTCAGTCGACCCGTGGCACCTGAGTCTGCCCTGTGACCTCCTGCCAGCGGGCGTGCGACACTTCACGTGGCCTCAAGGTGCACATGGCCTGGCACAAGCGTCGTGGTGACGGCACAGGCGAATGGCGATTGTTGTCGTGACCTGCAGCCTGGTGGTGGCGGCGGTTGAACACAGCTTGGATGAGATTGGAACAGTCAGTCTGCGAGACTGAGTCCTCAACACTGGTGGAGCAAACAATGAGAGTAAGGTTCAGAGGAACACAACCATGGTAGTATTAGTCGTGTGATCAGGAGGCGACTGACCTCATAGTCACCCAACATCTGGCTTGAGGTCTTTCCCTTGGTCTTTGACTTTATGGGTGGCACTCGAATTACTGGACATTGTGAAAAAGAGCTTTATAGCTCGTTGGATTCCACCAGGATAAATATTCTAATTCTAAACTGGGCTCTGCCGGCCCAGGAGTGGCCCAGTATTGGCCCAGTATTGGCCCAGTATTGGCCCAGTATTGGCCCAGTATTGGCCCAGTATTGGCCCAGTATTGGCCGAGGAGTGGCCCAGTATTGGCCCAGTATTGGCCCAGGAGTGGCCTAGAAGTGGCTTGGAGTGGTCCAGTATTGTATGTATGTTGAACTTCTTTAGCATCGTAGGTCACCAACAGTGTTAATGGAAAGTACGGGGTGCCTGTCTGAGTAAGCTGCCCTCTTCTCTGCTACGACACATGCCTCTATCACAGCCTCCTCCTCCCTACGAGATAACTTTCTATCCTTCCACGGGAGTGCAAGAATTCTCCGCATGCACCTGCATGCAAAAGCCATAATCCTCTTTTCTAGATTCCTTTGTTGGAAGACAATGTTTTTGATCCACGCAGTAACATAAACATTACTCCAACTTTAAATACCCATCTCTCAACACGAACATTGATCTCTCTACCGCTTTGAAGTGGTTGAAATGTAGTTTGTCAAAAAAGGTAGCCTCGGTACACCACACCTCTCTTGAGCTCCTTCTCACGACTCCCCGGTGTTACGCAATTCACTCCCCAACCACTTCCTCTTTGACCTCCACACTCCCACTACTTACTGACACACGAGTGATTTACAAGCTCCGCAAGGCTCATCCCTGTCTCCTTAAAATATTCACAAAGGCTCGCGCTAAGTCCACGGTGTGCACCCTCGAGCTTCCGAGGGATCCAACGCCTCGACCTTTGTCCCTCGCGATTGATGCTGCACTTTCCACATTCTCCTACGTCTCTTTCATTCCAAAATAGCGCCATCGTGATCCCTGTGGGTGTCCCCCCCCCCATCCGTCGTGTAAAGTTGATAACTTTTTTTTTGGTCCTATTTTCTTATTTTTTTTTATTCATTTAGTAGATTTTGCTTGGTGTTGTAGTAGGGTTTTCATTTGCTCGGTGTGTACGTATGTGTGTCTTTTGGGACGGTATGCGCGCTGCACTACAAACCTGGTGACCAGAGTTCGATTCACACTCACACCTAACACCGGTGGCGATTATCTGAACCGGTCTTGGGCATTCCCTAGGTCGACTCAGCCTCAAATGAGTATCTGCTGCGGTGTGTAAACATCACCACGAGGGAGGCAAAAGCGGCCGGGCGTGGTGCTGGCCACCCACCCCTCGTGTGCCGTGCCGGCCTTCATAGGTGCTCACTAACAGCACTTGTCCCAACAGTGTCTTGTGCACCTGAAAGTCCACCTAGCATGGCACAAGCGCCACGGTGACGTCACCGCCGCTTAGTGGCTAACGCCGGTTGTGTTAATTTACGTGTGCGGGAACAATCCTCTATGTTTACACGCAGACGAGCGCACCTCCACACACGTGGCGGAGGAGGACTGCAACGCTTCATACAGAATCTTCATGTCACACTGGCAACGTTGTTACCCAGGATGCAATGT
Source organism: Lampetra planeri (assembly GCF_965212315.1). Taxonomy (NCBI): domain Eukaryota; kingdom Metazoa; phylum Chordata; class Hyperoartia; order Petromyzontiformes; family Petromyzontidae; genus Lampetra; species Lampetra planeri. The sequence continues at coordinate 2,521,421 of NC_136127.1, forward strand.
GCCAGCAACATGTGATCTTTCAATTTTAATACAAATGCGTTCATGCATGCATCGTTGATTTTGTTGTTGTTGCTCAATGCCTATTTATGGGTAACCGTTCATATGCCAATTTAAGGCTGTTGATCTGAAAACAATCTTTAAAATGTTGCTCTCAGGAGCCCGTGGTGTCAAGTGAGGTCTTCAACTAATATTCACTCCATCTCTATAGCCTCTCTGTGTGCTCTGAAAGATGGCCCATTTGCCCTAAATATTAATTATTACATTTATATTTCACCCCATCTCCTATTTTTGAAGGCAGCATTGTTGTTGATGAATGTGTTGAGTTTCTATAATGAGGAATAGATTTTATTTTATCCCCCCAGGGAAGGGGAGCAGCGGTCAGGAGGAGGGGAGTGGCATTTACGTAGCAATAACAGAACGAATGGGGAGTTGGAACGTGCGCATGCGTGGTGTGTTAGAGACCTCGGGTCTCAAGCTGTTGCGGGCTTCCCCTATCGACAGAAGGAAAGGTGGAGAAGGTGGGGGTATTTATTTATGCTGCTTCCAAAAATAAACATCCTTGTGGGATGGAGGCGGAGCTACGGGATTGATTGCATTCTGCAATGACCCAACCCCAATTCTGGCAAGTGTGTCTCAACTGTATGACCTTGGAGGGAATCTCTCTGGAGCATATTGGTGGATGAATGGTGACTCCCGGTTAGCATGGTTGGCTACGTACGGTGCGAACTCCCGGAGCCCTCTCGTGGCTATCAGACCTCGACATTGGCATTCAGCTCTTGGGCACATTGCCATCATACGCAAGCGTATAATAGTATAGCAATTTATGAATCTTTGTCCAGATGAGTTCAACCAGGAAATGGATCTAAGTTAATGTGTGGTGGATTTCTTCAGTCTCTCTGTTGAATCATTAAAACGTCCGGATGCAGAGCAGCGGGTTCTCTTATACTCCGCGAGTTATCTTATACTCTGATGCAGAGTAGCAGGTTCTCTTATAATCTGTTGCAGACCAGCGGGTTCTCGCTGAGTATTAATAATAACGATTTACTGCCCTTTGTCAATCCACGGTTCCGAGATGGGTCTCCCTATGCCGCATTGGCCAGACTGGGGGTTGTTTGACCATACTTCTCCAAACTGGTGCACCTAAAAACTGTCAAACGCTGCAATACCCCAGCCAGGGGGTGGGGGGGGGCTACCTGTTTGGCAAAACTGTAGTTAAAGTAAAAGGGCCTGTCCAATCGGGGAATAGGTTTGGAGTTGGCAGTAAATGTGACTTTTTTTTTGGCAATCATGTTATGAACCCACGTAGAACAATTTAATAAGCGTCTGTGAATAAAAGCTGCAGTCTATCATTGCAGCAGGCTGTTAAAAACATTTGGATAATGTGTATGGTGAGCGATGGTTGTGAAAGATGATTCAGGCCCGATACGGTTACTTTGAAAAAAAAAAGAAACGCATAATTAGATTTCTTTCCAATCTCAATATACGGGCAGGAAATGTAAGGCTGTCAAGTTACCTTTGGCGGAGCAGCGTGCCCTTCAAGATGAAAGAAACAGCGGAGCGGGGCAATTTGCCCCACACTGAGAAAGCGTGGAGTGGAGTCAGATGAGACGGGAGAGATAGGAGAGGGTGTGAAGGGGAGGAGAGTGAGATGAGAGGGGAGATGTAGTAGAGAGCCTGGAGGGGAGTGAGATGATAGGGGAGAGAGCGCAGAGGGGAGTAGAGTGAGATGAGAGGGGATTTGTAGGAGAGTGTGTGGAGCGGGGGGTAGAGTGAGATGAGAGGTGAGAGGCAGGAGTTGCGTGGAGGGGAGTAAAGTGAGATGAGAGTGGAGAGGTAGGAGAGTACGTGGAGGGGAGTGGAGTGATATGAGAGGGGAGAGGCAGGAGAGTGCATGGAGGGGAGTGGAGTGAGATGAGAGGTGAGAGGCAGGAGAGTGCGTGGAGGGGAGTGGAGTGAGATGAGAGTGGAGAGGTAGGAGAGTGTATGGAGGGGAGTGGAGTGAGATGAGAGGTAGGAGAGTGCGTGGAGGGGAGTGAAGTGAGATGAGAGTGCAGAGGTAGGAGAGTGCATGGAGGGGAGTAGAGTGAGATTAGAGGGGATAGGTACGAGAGAGCGTGGAGCTGAGTAGAGTGAGATGAGAGGGGAGAGGTTGGAGAGTGTGTGGAGGAGAGTGGAGTGAGATGAGAGGGGATAAGTAGGAGAGAGTGTGGAGGGGGGGAAAAGGCATTTAGAAATGTTATGGGAGCAATACTAAAAGTGAAGTGTGCATGAAAGACCCCATGGCATAATTATCAACAGAAGGCTATTCTTTGGGAATTAAAATTCTTATTTATCGGTGATTAAATCGTGTTTAAGATATGAATGTTATGCCTACGTTTTAGCGAAACTCTCCTCTGCCATGTAAATGAGATAGAGCCAGATTCGCACGTTGATGAAATGGTTGAAACGCTGCCTTGGGAGTTTTTTTTTTTACCGCATTGACGGTGATCGGGGGGAACACGAGTTCGTTTTTGCACAAAAAAGCAAAATTCGCCCACACCAGAATTGGTCGCGGATTGTAATTATCCTTGTGTGAATGCAGCAAAAAAATCCATTGAACGGAATTGCGCAGTCTCCCCGCAGTCGCGCATCGCCAAGGCCAATGCTGCCAAAGCCTTTAAGAAAGTTTCAGCCCTTTTATTTTAACAAAATTAATTGGCCTTTCTGAACGAGCGCTTGCTCGGAACTGGCTCAGCATGCAAATGCCAGCGGCAGCAAAGGGCGACAGAGTATCCTTGCGTTGTTTTTGCAGCGAAGTCGAATGCACCCCCCCCCCCCCATAATATGAAGTACAATTTTAATATATATTTTAACGTCTTGAGGCCTTTTGAAGGACGCGTATTATAAAACGCGCTTCCTTGTTGTTTTAATTGTCCGGTTTTTTTCCATTTCCACTTTTTAAACCAGAATCATTAAACAAACAAAAGAAACGTGTACGTTTGACAGATTTCGCTGTGAATATCGGTTGTTGGCATTGGCTATTAAAAAAATATATCCAACTCGGGCTTCTGTAGTTGAAAGGAGAGTTTATTCTACACATTGCATCCCAACTACCAGCCTTTGATGTTCCCCCAGTACCTATGTAATCACGCTCGTGTCACTAAGTTCTGCTCTGTATCACGTCTAGTATCGTCACAGGACACCCATGACAGAGAACCTAGACGCTTATTGGACCCTCCATGCTGAAATACATACAATCTATCTAGATCTATCTATTCCAAATGCCAGCCCACAGCAGGATCTTGATTTGAAGCTTTCGTGACTGCAGGAATCCATACTCTTTGGTTCTTTTGGTAAAGTCACGTAGGTAGAAATAAAATAAAACAAATCACGACGTTTCTATCGCGTGACGTCAGCAGGCACACTGCGTGACGATGCCGCTCACTTGCCGTGCAAAATATATGCATTATTGCACCCCCCCCCATACAAAAGTCTATTTTTATACTTTTTGCATTGTGTACAGTCTACAAGCTACCCACATGCCAAATTTCAAGTTTGTCGCATGTCGGGAAGTATGCTAAACATTTCGAACAGACACACTTATTCACAAATTTCCCTTTTATATATATAGATTTAAAAACCCTTTTGTTAACTTACAAAGCAGTGAACCATCTTGCCCCAGCCGACATCATTGACATGCTTCACCCATACGTTCCCCCTCGAGGCCCCTAAGATGTGGGGATGCAGATCTTCTCTGCATTGCCAGGTCGAGGCTTGGGTCTACGGGTGAGCAAGGTGTTGTCCCCGTGTGGCCCCCAGGCTATGGAACGCTCGTCCACGAGGTATCAGGGACACTCTCTGAGTCTGTGGACATTTTTTGAAATGCTTCTTAAAACCTATTTATACGCTTCCGCTTATTCATATTTTAGTGTATTTAGTAGATGGATTCTTAAATAATATTTCTAATATAATTATTTCTATGCTGAGTGTCTACTGCTGCTGTGTCTTGTACAGGGCTTTGAGATTCTTGATGAACAGCGCTACATAAATGTAATGATTATACCTTCAAAATACATCGAATACCGCTGAAATCTACATGTCATTGTTGCGACCGAGCAATTATCCATTGATAACACGGTTGAGATGTGTAATTTTGAAACTTAAACGGGTAATACAATTTCGGTAATGCTTTAGTTGGCAGAAAATGGCCCACGGGCACTTGAGTCTAACGTACGTCGACGCGCATCTGCAGGATCTAGGGATTACAATCCCCGTGCTGTGTACTTAAAAATGTTGAACCACTTTCGCACCGTACGTAGCCAACGTGTTCATCGGGAGGTGTGGGGGAAGGACAACAAACTAAACACAAAAATCGGTTCCACAGAAACGAACTTGTCAATCTAGACGATTTAATAGTGCATAGCTCCCAGTGACTTCCTAATATCGAAAGGAAGAGCATTCCAGACGGCCGCAGAGGCGTATCTGAGAGCCCGTGCAGTGCGGTAAACCGTCTTTGTTCGATGGTTACGTGTTCGCAATTAATCATCCGCTGCGACGCACACGGCGCGTGGCGTTTATGGATCGTGTGCACCGCGGCGTTAACCAGGGTGGGCAGCGGTGGTCTTGAGCCGTGAATCTCTTGCGATGGGCGGCATCACGCTCTACCCACTCTGCCAAGTAACTGCCCTCATGTCGATCGATCTGGTTTTTAATTGACTTGGTGGTCGCCCACACGCTGCGGCTCGGACAGAGTCGAACTCTGTCCGCCACCGCCGGAATAGAGACGGAGTTTGATTTACGTGAGCCGGAGCGTGTTGGTGACCACCTTCTATCTAAATAAGTAATATTTAAAAATACTTTTTAAAAAACACGCTTTAATGAAATGTACCATACGAGTAATGGCAGAACTCCACCACTCCAGGAAGTGGCCCCGAGGCTTGCCATAACGTAAGGGACCGTGGTGATTTACAGCCACCGTGAGTTGAGCGTGGACAATTAGACCAAAGGCGAAACATATCATATAAAAAAGATGGTTTAAAAATATGTTTTTAATTTTTAATGATAGAATATAGTATTGTCATCAGTAAGACATAAGTATACCGAGTTTGCAGTCGATACCACATTGGGAAGTGGGTTAAAATTGAGTTAAAATATTTGAGGATATGACAACAACAATAACAGACAGAGTGAGTTCAATAAAAGCGTGTAAAAAACCCAGATTTTACGTAAGTACGAAAATCTAATTCATGTGGTAACTCGATCAGGCGCTGGACCCACGACGACACCTGCCGTTATATATTTGAGCGGTGCATAAAGTTGATTTAATCCAGTGCCTGGAACGCGTAGGTTAAGTGAGACACATTTACATACTCGACATTAAATGTTTTGCAATAAAGTGCAAACAAACGTGTGTTTAGGAACACGTGATTTTGAGCCTGTTATCACATTGGGCCACGTGTGTGCTTTTTATGATATTTCTGTTGTTCTGTCAAGGGAGTGCGCAAAAATGATAATAAAAATGCTAAACTTTTACGATCAGTGCGATTGCGCTGTGTCACCACGGTCTGTGGTGCTTTATAATAATAGCCCCACGAGTCTGAAATAATCGTAACTCGTGAATTAATATTGGAGGCAGTGCCCTGATCTCAGAATACCGCACCTCCAATTAGCACGGTTGGCTACGTACGGTCCGACAGAAGTTCAACATCCATATGTTAAGGCAGCTCACCTGCCCAGGCTCCAGTGAGCCCTCTGCTGCGTCCGAGCACTGGCGCTGGGGCATGCCAGCCCAGGCTGGCCTGTGACCACTGCTCCCATGCGTGGGTCTCATCACGTCATTCAAGAAGGGGAGCGGTTCCTGTATTGAACATTGCCATCACTCCTTCACCCCAGTCTCCTGTAGGCATCGGCCATTGGAAGGGCAACTCAATAAATGCCACCGACGCAGGCCAAGGTGGTGACGTGTAAAGAGCCCGCTATCTCTGGATGGCCTCATGGAATGCACACATTAACGACCAATCATTGGAGTTAGTTACTCAATTGTGAACTAATGCCTATTTTGAGCATGAGATCTTGGTAGCTCTACCCCCTTGGCCCACAATTAGAACGTTGCGGGCTTCATATTCTGTGGACTTGGCAAATCTCTCAGCAGTATATAACATGGGTTTTGCTTTCGTGAGAGATTGAGTGGTTGTTCGATTGAGACTGGGCTTCAGCCACAGGGAATGTGGAGTTTCCACTGCTGGTTTAGGGGCCATCAATGAAGATAGGCAACCAATGCTTATTTTATCTTGGGGGGCAGGAACTCTATCGACCTTTATCCAGAGTTTGTCTTGGAATTTAAACTAAATTGTTGTTATTTTACCAGGTAAGGCCCACTGAGCTGTCCAGCTCTGGCCACAAATGATGGTCTAACGAAGTGGCTTATCATCGCGTGGATGTTAAGCCACTGGGAGTTATGCACTTTTAAATCTAGATTGTGAACTCAATTCTTTAGAACTGCTTGTTGTGTTAAGTTTGTTGGCCTTCAACCCGCACCTCCGATTAGCACGGTTGGCTGCGTCCGGTGCGAAAGAATTTCAACATACATACATAAGCGAGTGTGTAGTAGTGAGTGTGTCGTGATTGTGTAGTAGATTGAAAACGAATTTCTTTAGAACTGCGTTTTGTGTTTAGTTTGTTGTCCTTCCCCCGCACTTCTGACGCGCACGCTTGGCTATGTACGGTGTGAAAAAAGTTGAACTTACATGCAGACATAATCATGTTATTGCCAGTCTCTCGGAGTGAGCAATTAGTTAAATCTGTGGTTCGATAGGGGATGGCTCCTTGCCACCACCCGTGGTGATTGATTTGCAGCCTCAAGCACAGAAACTCCTGGAATTAATTAACTCTGCTTCATTGGCCCTTAGCGCAAGTCACGTTGAATGGTTGATTTTTTTACGGCCTCAACCCTTCCTGCAATTGACTCCAGAACGATGGATGGGGGAAGATATTGTTGACGTTGTAGATGATGGTTGTGTAATGACTTTGTTGTCGCTGGAAGAGGGATGCTGAGGGGAGGTGTTGGGGAGCTTTGTGGGCAGAGGAAAATACCAAAATGTCATTCCTGTTTATCTTAGCCCTTTAAAACCTATTCAGAATGAAGTATGTATTCATAGTGGAGGTATCTGATGAGCTGTAACGCTCTTTTTCACGGACGTCCTTTTTGCGTCTTCTTCCTCAACGGCAGTTTCACTTTTAAGCACGCAGATTGTTTTCTCTTTGAATCTCTTGAAATCTCCTGAAGAGTTGATTTTTTCTCCCACCCCCTGACTCATCTGACAGAAACAAAAAAGGGTGAATCCTGAATAAATTGTGGATCTCTGCTTATCGCTCTTGCCCCGACCCCCGCCTCCCCCTTCAACTGAGGTGCTGGTGGCGCGTTTCATGTCCCGAGAGGAATCGGGCGCCACAGTGGCGAGATGTTAGCTCCCTCGCCTGGTATGCAGGAGGTCGTGGGTTCGATGCCGACCCTGACGCCTGCCGTATCTTTGGAGTTTGCGTGTTCTCTCTCACCTTGGTCGCGTGGGTTTTTCTCCGGCTCCTCTGGTTTTTCTCTCCACATTAACAATCAGCGTGCGTTTAGAGTGTTGGGCTGCTATAAAGTTCCACATGATAAGCCACTTCTTTGGGTTGTCATTTGTGGCCAGGCTCCTTCTGAAAAAGAAGCGACATGGGCAGTGGGCCTTACCTGTAAAAATAAAAGTTTTTATAGTTCAGTTTTGGGAATTGTTGAACTTCAAAACAAAAGCAACCAGCCTTCCGAACCCTCCGACCCCCACCGCCCCCGCTCAAGGGGGATGGCGGCCGGTGGAGGCTTCAGCTGAGGGCACGAAATGCGGGTGAGGCTACCAGAACAGCGATAGTGTAGTGGTTAGCACGTGTGCAACGTATCTAATTAGGTGCTGGGCTTTTTTGTACGGAATGCCTCAGTTACCCAGCTCCTGTGTTTATCTGATGGTATTTGCACAAGTGTTGCAGTTGATGTAATGATCTAGAATACCGAAAAGTGAAAGAAGAGTGTTTTTAACGTCACGTTTTTTTCACGAATAAGGTTCAGCGGCTCAGAGGTTGCTTCGGTTTAAATGTGAGGTCCCCCCCGGTGTTTTAGCTTCGTTGCAAATTGTTTTCGGTGTCGTTCATTTCCTGTTTGTGGAACCGTTCTAGTTTCTTGGAGATGCAGATTTCACTTGAATGCTGACGGTCCTTTGAGCTTCGCTGCACGGAGACACCAAAGTGGGTTTCCCTGAGGATCAATGAGTGACGTGCGATGGGTATTCCGTTATTCACCTGCTACTTTAAACCATGGTGGAATATTTGTGCTAAAGAAAGTGGCATACATTTAGTTGGGTAGGCGTACGCGTTTACGGTGACTTGAGAGCTTTAATACAAAGTACGCACGAATGTTGAACTTCTCTCGCACCGCCGTTACGTAGCCAACCATGACTAAATCGGGAGGTGCGGGGGAGGGAGAAAGAGGACAAGAACGAACTAAACAAGAAACAAAAGCCAGTTCTAAAGAGGCAGTTCTAAAAAGGTGGTGGGCCGGAGGCAAAAGCCATCGTCGGTCGTAACGTCGGCGTGCCCTCCGCTGTCCGCAGCGCTCTCTGACAAAGTTGCCGCCTCAAGAGCTGGACAAAGCCATCTTAAGTGCCACCGCCTGCAATCAGGTGAGTGGCCTCCCCATCCATCCCCCTCCATCCAGCGCGCGTCCTCCCATATAACCTCACCAATCGCTAACCTTTGACCGTCAACCCGACTCATTCTCAGTCATCTCGACGCGTGATCCTGTTTGCCTGCATGCGCCTCGCGAGCCCTGGAGGCCGCCTGCCCCGTGTGTTTGCTGCTGCTGCTGCGCCGGCAATTCACGGTCGCGCTTCCGCATGCGCCGTGGCCCGGCGGCAGTGGAAATCCACGGAAACGAAAAAACTAAAAAACGACAACGATGAAGAAGGAAAAAAACACGGAAACTTCCCACGGCCCGGCACCAGGCGAAAAAACTAAACTAAGGTCCACTGAGCTGTGTAGCCCTCTTTCAGAAGCGACCTGGCGATCACAAATGAAAGCGCAAATAAGTGGCTTATCATCACGTGGAAACTGACAGCAGCCGCATACTCTAATAAATGCGTGATGTTGATTATAAATGTGGAGGGAAAAAGCGGAGAACCCGGAGAAAAATCCATGTGACCACGGGGAGAGAGACATGCAAACTCCAAATATACAGCAGCAGCCGTCAGGGTCAGAATCGAACCCGCGACCTCCTGTATACCAGGCGAGGGACTTCACGTCTCACCGGTGCTCGTTTGAGGAGGGCATCACTTCGACTCGGCACCGTTTATCAGTGCGCCCGTGCGCAACAGCTGTGAGGACCTTTCAAGCCCCAGGCATTTGGGAACGAACAATATGTCGTCTGCATTTCATATTCTGCACGTTGCATTCACGGACTCCTACAAAGCACAATCTCATCATCCCGGCAATAGAACCCGGGGAATCGGACTTTGACAGACAGATGTCACGCAAGCAGTGAACCTTTGCATGTGGCGCTACGAACTGAATGTGAACTCCCCTTAAATCGTTCCCTTTCTGATTCAAACCAGTCCCTGTCTCCTTTTTGTCAATTCAAAAAAGCTGATATGATTGCTTTTTTTTTGGATCAGATTGAAACTTAACTCTTTCTGCTTTCAACATATTTAAAGTCTGGTCAGAAAGCCTTTAAAAACAAATCTCCATTTGTGATGAATGTGACCTTCCCCGGTGGTTATATTCCCACTAGGCTGTAAGTTGAAATCGTCATCCGATTTTGACTGCCCCACTCGAATATCATTTGTCAAAACCCCACCCCATGCGCGCGCTTGTTCTCTCGCGTGCCTCCTCCGTGGATTCCGATCGCCGCTGTGCCTCCGGTGGTGCCCACTTGCCCTGTCCGCAATGTGGTGCCCGTTTCACCTCCAGCCGACGCGGGTGCTCCTTACATGTTAACCGCGTTGGCGAGATGTTGACTACCTCACCTGGTATACAGGAGGTCGTGGATTCGATCCTGACCTTGACGCCTGCTGTAAATTTGGAGTTTGCGTGTATCTCTTTCCCCGTAGTCACGTAGATTTTTTCTCCGGGTCCTCCAGGTTTTCCCTTCACATTTCGAATCAAGATGCGTTTAGCGTATTTGGCTGCTATAAATTTCCACGTGATAAGTCACTTTGTTGAGCTGTCATTTGTGGGGAGGTCACCGATGAAAAAGAGCTGTGGGCTTTACCTGATAAAATAAAAAATAGTTAAAATAGTTAATAGTTAAAACCGCCTTCCCAAACGTGTCGCAGCTTTCCACTACGCGCCGTGCACGCGTGTATGTACGCTGAACTTCTTTCGCGCCGTACATAGCCAACCGTGCGGGGGAAGAACAACAAATTAAGCACAAAAAGCAGCTCAAAATAAAATGAGTTTTCAATCTAGATTATTTAAAAGTGCAGAGCTCCCAGTGACTTCCTCATAGTGCATGCGTGTGTGTGCATGCGCGTCATTTCACACCTGCGTGACGGCACGCTTTCTGACATGCGCCGCCCGTGTACGACCATCGCACGTTCCCAGCCCTGTTCCCTGGCGACCATTCGCGGCTTGTCATGCGAACGTCAAGTGCGGTTGGGCGAAGCCGCCGGTGTTGGTGCGGTGGAGTTAATTGGTGTGTGTGTGTGCGTGCGTGTGCCTCTGTGTGTTTCACGTGTCATCCTGTAAGCCACTTTTGTCAAAGCAAACGTACAATTTAGATTTTTTTTATTGCAAACACATGCTCGTAACTTTTGTCTAGATGTGCGTTTCCAGATGTGCAGCGCTGTTGAGACGTGGTGGTTTGAAGAGCATGCAGAAGAGTAACGTTGTCTCGGGCTGTACCCATTGAGACAACGGGACCAACTTAAACTAGAAACTAAACAATGTTTTTATTTTACTGGGTAAGGCCCACTGAGCTATGTAGGTCTTTTTCAGAAGCGACTTAAACACAAATCATAGCTCAATGACGTGGCTTGTCATGTGGAAATATACAGCAGCCAAATACTCTAAACGCGTGTTTCTAAATGTGGAGGGAAAGACTGGAGGACCCGGAAAAAATATACGTGATCACGGGGAAAGAGAGACACGCAAACTCCAAATATTCAGCAGGCGTCAGGGTCGGGATCGAACCCACGACCTCCTGTGCACCAGGCGAGGTAGTTAACATCTCGCCACCGCAGCGCCCCTTATCTCATTTGGTAGAACAAAAAAAGCCCACTTCTCTGGTAGTGATCCGCATGTGCTGAAGTTCTGGCAGTTCAAACCACCAGGTCATGATTACAGGACGCATACATTTGCCATTTTTCACGCTTGATCCCAATGCGGCGTTGTGCCACGTATGCATGTACAGCATGTTGAACTTCTGTTGCACCGTACGCAGCCAACTGTGCTCATCAGAGGTATTTTAGCACAACGAAAGATTATTAATGGCTCTGAGAAAACGCGCGTCTTCATTAATTATGCTTTGCTGAATGAACTGCTTGTGATTAAACATGTTAACGGTATGTATTAAATGGGCCAGGTGCCTGTTTTTGGGGCGGTGCTTATTGGCACAGCTGTAACTGCAAGATCTGTTAATGATCTGTTACTGCAAGATCCGACCGTGTCCGTCTGATGCTCGCTGAGCTCCATTCTCTTCCATTTGCTGAACGAATACGTTATAAGGTTGCACTCATTACACACAAAGTGCTTGCCACATATGAACCACAAAACCTTTCTGATCTCGTCAAGGAATATAAACAACCACGCGAACTCTGGTCATCCGCGCAGCGGCTTATGGCTGGCCATCGAACAAAGACCCCTGTATTGGTTGCGTTGTTCCTATATTGGGGAAGCCATTGGAGCTATGCACTTTTAATTCGAGATTGAAAACGTATCTCTTTAGGACTGCTTGTCCTTCCCCCACACCTCCAATTATCACCGTTGGCTACGTACGGTGCGAAATAAGTTCAGCTTGCATACATAAATACCAACATATGTCACTCATTTTAACCGTTGGCTCGGCCGTGGGTGCAGACGTCCATGGAGCAACCTGGCAGCAAGATCTCGCCTCGTTCACGCGCATGCGTGACGCTCGGAAGAATAAAGCAACAGAAACGGATAAATACTAAAACTTTGCTCACTCTAAATTATTTGGCTCCACAGTCAAAGTGTGGGGATGGATTGCGCAAACGCGCTGGCACGGCATGCCTGGCTGCATTTCAATGAGACGTGAGAATTAAACTTGTAAAAATAATGCGGCACCCGAGTGGCCCCTCGAGTTGCAGCTTCGTGGCCGCACCGAGTCCGTGATTACCCGGCGGGTACCAGTTTGAGTCCTGTCCGAGTTTGAGTGACGTATGTATGTACGTACTGTATGTTGAACTTCTTTCGCACCGTACGTAGCCAACCGTGCTAATTGTAGTTGCGGGGGGGGTTGGGGAAGGACAACAAACTAAGAACAAAAAGTTGTAAATAAATTAGTTTCCAATCTCGATGATTTAAAAGTGCATAGCTCCCAGTGGCATCCTGATATCTGAAGGAAGAGCATTCCAGACAGCCGCAGAAGCGCATCCGAAAGCACGCGATACAGTGACCGTCTTTGTTCGATGGCTAGCCAAAAGCCATTGAACAAATTGCACGTATTTTCAAAACTAGAACTTTAAAATATTTTTTATTTTACCAGGTAATGCCCACTGAGCTACAGGGAGTGGACAGGACAGCGATGGTACTGTGCCTCAGGTTATTAAAGGTGCTCTGGAATATAGATGGAAGCACATTGATCTGGCGTTTTGGTTTGTCGTGTCATACACCTTTGAACCTGGACAGCTTTGGGTACTCAAATTATAAATGCTATGGGTTTACTCTCCACACCGGTGGGCTGAGCTCGTAACTAATTGACACATTTATATTTACGCGAACTAACCCAACAAAACCTTTATTACGAATAATATTGGTCGTGAAAGGCCTACGTGTCAAGCCAGCCTCTCAGCTGTTACACAAATACGGATTGCCTTGTGTGACAGTCCGAATCGGGATCTTGATTGAGACTGCCAGAGGAATCCGATGAGCTGCGAAGCTCGTTTACACAGACGTGTCCAGCATGGGGCACGGGGGTCAGCAAGTTGCAACAACAAAAACAAAACACACGATAGGAGTGCAGTGGAGGGAAAGAGTAAGCATGTCACGACAAATAAGTAAAAATAAATTAAGTTTTGGTGATAAGTACAAATTTCGCAAGTACGGAATTTTCCGCCGATTATTCAACGCTGAATGCCAGCTTGGGGCGTAGCACCAAAACAACAACAACAACAACAGTCCCAGACCACACACGTCAAGACAACAGCACACAAGTCCCTCAATTACATCGCACACGAAACTTGGACTATCGAACAGTCAGCGATGCATTGCTCAATGAGCCGTGCGGTGGAGTGCATGGAGCGTGCTGCCCTTTCAATGTGAGTGCGCACAAAATGGAGTGGCACGCGCCAGGCCAGATTTGAACATTAACGCAGCAGATTATTCAATTGGGATTATGCACGGGAGTAGCAATCATCACCCCCCCCCCCCGCTGCCTTCCTGGCAAGATTAATACCCCAGGTCACTCTTGCAAATTAGATGGTCTATTGAGTTCGTTCACACACGGTTAAACAAAGTACACTTAAGACTAAACACATGCGATATAGATTCAGTTTATTATAGTTTATTTTTTCAAATCCAAGTTAGACTTTTCTTTGGGGCCAAAAGTCTATCACTGTTGTCTGGTGTTCAAACGGCACCGGGGAGGGAATCTGCTGCAATTGACCCAAGTCAAACGTACAGCTTCGTCTTTGCATCTTACAGCCCATAGGCGGATGTCGCACTCTGTGAGGGCAACTTTTCTCCGTGCGCAAAAGTAGTGGACCATGGCAGATGTATCCCCCTTGGCAGCTCTTGGAGGTGGCCCGAGGGTTTGTTGATGTTATCCGCATGGCGACTGTGGATCCAGTGCTGATGAAGGCGGTCGTAGCACTTATGTTGTTTAACACCCAAGTGTGCTTTAAAAGGACCACTCGTGTACGTACATCTCACTCAAAGTAATATCCAGGTCCAGAAGAGGACTTGAAGGTTATCCGGTTCGGGTGGACGGCGGGGGGGGGGGTCTTGCAGGGCCAGCACTTTCACGTCCCGGCATCGCGGCTAAAGCCAGAAGTTTAAAATAGTGAAATCGGCACATCCGATGAGCACGGTAGGTGAAGTACGGCGTGAAAGAAGTTCAACATACACCTCCGATTAGCACGGTTGGATACGTACGGTGCGAAATAAGTTCAACATACATCATTCTAATCAGCTGTTATTTAGGCCCGACTAAGAAGTGATTCAGCACGTTCCCTCGGCACAGCGTGGCCGTGACGATGAGGTGAACGTTTTGAAGCGTTAGGGTCAGGATCGAACCCATGACCTCCTGCATACCAGGCGAGGGAGTTAACATCTCCCAGCCGGTAGTTTGAACGTGGGCACTGGGCTCGCGGAGAGTGCTCAAGAGTTATTTGTCATCTTTGTGCTCTCTCTCCACTTCCAGAGGACTTGGCACGTGACAGCTCCTGCTGTGTGTTCTCCGAGCACTTTGACAATTGGCTGAAAGGGATGTGGAACATTTATTTTTTCCCTCGGCGGGGGGGGGGGGGTGCACGGCCACATTAGGAAAAGCACTTAGCTGAAAAGATGTGGTAAATAACGTAGAAATGTGTTTACTTTCTCAGTCACTCAAATACTTAACTCGTTTCTTCATTATATTTATATATACAAATTTATTCACGCGTGCGTGAGCATGTTTGTTCTAAGCTTACACAAATCTTATGCCTGGCTTAACTTAAGACATTGCGAGATTGTAACTAGGATAGTAAGCTTTTTACTTCAACTCAAGCATATCAGAAGGGGGTGGGGGATATAAATAGTGTGTTTATAGGTCTCCTTTTAAAATATATATAATAGAATTGCAGTTCTTGTTGCAACAACGTACACAAAACAAGCTGGGCAGATGGTCTCCCCACTTGAAGCCCTCTCGTGGCTGGCAGACCTCTCAACAATTGTATTCAGCTCCTGCACCTATTGCTGCCATTTGCAATAATAGAATAGTCCAATCCCTGTTTCGGGAGGACTGGTACGGCTTTGTCTCTTTTGCTGTACGAATTTATGTTGAACTTATTTCGCACCGTGCATAGCCAACCATGCTGATCAGAGGTGCGGGGGTAAGGCAAACGAACTAAACACACAAATATAGTAATAGGTTTTTACCCTTTTATCTGGCACCAAAACTGACACCATTATACAAGGGATCATGTTTGCAATAACTACAACACAAGCATTCAAAATGCAAACAAAAATAGACAACTCTGATAATGATATGCACTGTCCTTGAAATTGATTGGTCCACACCCGAGACGGCTTTTCTTAGAGCCTAGTCTCCACTGGTGTTGGACCAGATGACGCCAAAAGGCGTACAAACACAAAAGCAGTTCACATGAGGGGGAGGGGTCGGCGGTGCTCATGACCCTTGACAGCCCTGAGCGAGTGGTGGAAATTCCACATTCCTATGGTGGGAGTCAGTTTTGCCGGTAGGAGAACTGCGGTTGACTTCCCGCGCAGCGTTATTCGTGGGCAATTTTGATGGGCTGAGTTGGCCACAGATTTGAGTTTGCCTCTATGAACGTTCAGATTACAAGGAGGGAGCGTGCTCGAACACAGTGATTGCAGCCACCATTAATAGATGGCAAAGCCTGCAGAAAAGACAACACACTGAATAGGCAAGGAGGCACAGCGGTGAGCCAGTGGCACAGTGGTTTGTTCACTGAGCTCTGAAACCAGTTATACATGAGTTTTATTCCCAACTACGGCTAATATCCGTCACTCGTGAAATCTAAGCCAATCCGGCATCCCCAAATTATCATAACCCTACATTGCCTAACGTGGTGAAGTATGGTCAAACTACCACAGTTATTGGCATGGCATATGGAGGGCTTTCATCCAACAACAGTGAATTTACAAATTGTCTCTCAAGACACACTGAAATATACGCGCAAAAGCAGGCTCTAAAATAAAATAATTTGGGATATGAAATGTGTTCCTGATCAAATGAGCAATGATGGGAGAGCAGTAAAAATCTAGGTGGTAAGAGATTTTAGTTTCTACATGTCACAACTAGAACTTTTTTATGGGTTCCATTTCATTCAAGGTACTGTGTGGGCCAATAAGATTGTGATCTAGAGCTACGTTGGTAAGATGTTAACTCCCTCGCCTGGTATACAGGAGGTCGTGAGTTCAATCCCAAACCCTGACGCCTCCTGTATTTTTGGAGTTTGTATCTCTCTCCCCGTGGTCACGTGGATTATTCTCCGGGTCCTCAGATTTTTCGCCGCACATTTAGAATCAAAATCACGCGTTTAGAGTATTTGGCTGCTATAAATTTCCACGTGATGACAAGCCACTTCGTTGAACGATCATTCCTGGCCAGGTTGCTTCTGAAAAAGAGCGAGACATTTAAAATAGTTTGGTTTTATGTCATTTGACCGAATATATAAATGTCCGCCTGTGTGAGAAACTCCAAGGTGGCAAACGTGCTATTTGCCTCTGTCGTCTTGGCAATCTACGTTGGCTTCCAGTGCGCGTTCTAATCCTGAAGACATTTTCACCAATTTTTGGTTTTGTTCGCACGGTTGCAGAGCACAGTCGGCCCAAAGGCTGAAAACGTGGGGTTGCCAGCAACGCAACAGCAACCAGAGTCATCGTTGTATTAGATTAGAATTGTAAAACGTTTCTTGAATTGAGCAAAGGTTATTATTGTCAGGGCTTGGGGAGAAGAGACTATAGTTAGGGGCGGAATGCAAAGCAGAGCGGGCGAGTGTGAAGGAGCAGAGAGGGAATTGTGTTGTGGCCTGGAGCGTTGCCTCCGGCCCAGTCCACGTGTGTGCACGTACACGCTGCTGGTCAGCGCTTGCGAGCATCCGCATATTCGTGTGTGTGGGGGGAGTGGTGGTGTAGCGGTTAGCGTACTGCGCTATGAACCCAGCTGTGACCCGAGTTCGATTTCCGCTAACGTCCAAATAAGTACCTGGTGCGGTGTGTAGTAAACATCGCCACTGGGGAGACAAAGGCGGCCGGGCGTGGTCCTGGCCACCCACCTCCTTCTGTGCTGTGCCGGCCTTCATAGGTCCTCGCTAACAGCACTTTCCCCAACAGTCTGTTAAGCCTATACAAGGGATCTTTGTCTTTATTTCATGTGTACGCGTGGGTGCTGTGCCCACTTGTTTCAGATGCTCTTGTATTCAATGTTTTTTTATTTCAACTCAACGCAATCCCGGTACCAGAGCACCGATCACAAAATAGAAGATGAGGGGGGGGGTGCAGAAATTCTGCAAACAAAAGCCCGAAATTGGCGCGACAGGGCTTGGTGAAGGGGTTCAGATGTCCTTTTTAAACTTGTACACGGACAATATAAACGAGCGCTGCACTTACCCGCACCTCCGATTAGCGCGGTTGGCTATAGTACGGTACGAAAGAAGTTCAACAGACAGACATACATAGACTCGCATGGTTATTCAACCCACTCACATTGTCACTCACCCACACACCACACCCATCCGATTAGCGCGGTTGGCTACGTACGGCGCGAAAGAAGTTCAACCTACATACATTGGGAGAAGTTTACCTCGTTGTGCCTCTCTCTTTGCCTTTAGAAGATAAAAAATTAAGGTGGTGCGTCGGAGTTGTCCACGTGGGTAAATAGTTGCGCGTAGTAAATATCTTGCCCCCCCCCCCCCCCCCCCGTGTTTGTGCAACGATGTTTCAGAATTCGGTGATTCGGAGCGCGCCCGTGTGCATTGACGCGCAAGGCCGGAGCAGCGCCCGCTTCCTCACCACCTACGATCGCAAGTTCGTCATCAAGACGATCGTGAGCGAGGACGTGGCCGAGATGCACAACGTCCTCAAGAAATACCACCAGGTACCGCCCCATGCCGCTTCTCCACCCTGTGTGGCCAGCCTGCGGTCGCGTTTAGACTGGTGGACCCCGGAGCAAAAAATAATAATAATCGCGAAAAAAAACTCAACATTTCGGATCTACTTTTCAAGGTATTTTTTTTTTACCAAGTGGCGAGAAGACAAGAGACCAGGATGAGTCTCATATGCAAGAGTGGTCTGGGGCATTAGTCTGCTCGTAGGGGGTGGGGGAGGGCAGTAATTGGTATTGAGTTTACTCTACAACACACTGATATGCTGAAGTAACTAATTGGCACATTTTCTTTTACGTGACAAACCTTACTAATTAGCAAGTTTGGGTGGTTGCGGGGTTAACGACACATTTGTATTTACGCGATCCAACCCCAAAAATACTTGATTATGAAGAAGGGGCCACCACTATAGCAAACTCTGGGGAGCTCCTCTCAGGGGATGTTTGGTCTACTCTTCCAAACTGGACAGCCACTTGGCAAGAGGTGAGACTAACCCACACCTCGAGCCCACCACGCGCGACCTGCCCCTTTGGCCGACTGCAGTGAGTGAACCCACTCGTACTGCTGGGTGGACAGACGAAGTTGAGGGGTGGGGGGGACTACCGCCCTGGGGGATCCAACCGCACTGGTGGCTTCCCGAGTGCTCTTCCACTGTGCTACCCACTACACCACGGGGGGGGGGGGGGGGAACCTTTTTACTGCCAAGGGCCATTTGGATATTTATAACATCATTCGCGGGCCATGCAAAATTATCAACTTAAAAATGAGTTCGCTATATTTGGTCAAGCATTTAATTAACTCACCCCTAATGCGATGGCTGGAACTGCTTCTCTTTGGCGAGGCATGCGATGATGTTAGCTGGTGTTGATGATGTTGCTACTCGCAACTGCTTTTACAGGTTTGCTCCGAGATTTGTTGAATATCGAGTCCTGCCTGCGGTTTGCCTTGGCAGGGCCACACCAAATGATTTTGCGGGCCTTAAATGGCCCGCGGGCCGGACGTTCCCCACCCCTGCACTACACCATGGCATCTCCCTTGAGTGCTGAGTAACATGGTCCACTTATCCCAGCAGGCGTTCCTCATTAATGTATTACTATTGTTTACACCTTGTTGGATATACGATTATATATCCGGCTGGTTGTTTTGGTTTTTTAATATTTTATCAAATTTCATTTGTTTCTTTGACTGTTGTTTGCTCGGTCACTGCGGCAAGTCTCTATGATATTTCATGTTTGATATAATAATTGTGATTCCCTGTATATTGTCTTGAGATTCTTATTATAACGGGGGCTTTTTTTGTTTTACCAGGTAAGGGCCACTGGGCTATGTAGCTTTTTTCAGAATCGACCTGGCTATCTCAAATGATAGCTCAACGAAGTGGCCTATTACATGAAAATGTATAGCAGCCAAATACTTAAAACTCATGATGTTGATTTTAAATGTGTAGGGGAAAAACCGGAGGACTCAGAGAAAAATACACACGGCTATGGGGAAAGAACACGCCAACTCCAAATATACAGCATGCGTTGGGATTGAACCCACAACTTCCTGCATACCAGGCGAGGGAGTTAACATCTCGCCACCGCGGTGAACTTGATGCAGGCTGCATTGATAGGATAGGAGGGTCGCTTCGGCTCAGTCTACCCATAAACTTGTCGCGATGTCTTATTTGTTGATGTCGCACACCGCTGGATGTTAGCGCGAAGGGTTTGTGTGGCAGGGTCTGGCATTACCAGACCGTGACTGTTGCAATTCTGCTGGGAAAGTGGTGCAGTAGTCCAGCGTGTGTCGTACGGGTGTCAAAGTGTTTTTGTTACTTTTTTTTACGCAGCCATTTCCAACTTGAAACGGAGTGGGCTCACATTGTTCAGGCTCGTGTATAAACGTCCCAATAAATGGGGTCTCTGGGCTGAGCTGTGGCTTTAGCTGTAGCTACACACACACACAGCCTTTGTGCTGAGCTGATGGATTATTGAGCTACAGGGACAGGACCCGAGGCTCGGCGTGCTGAACGGATGATTAACGGAGGCTGGGCGGGGGGGGGGTTCCCTGAGTGTATGCAGAAGAAAACTAATTACGGTTTTGTGGTGGATGGAGAGGGTGGTGGTGGGCCTGACGATGGCAGGGTTGTGATGGGGGCGCGATTGGGGATTTCGGGCTATCATCGGGGCATAAATAACGAAGCTGGTTCCCCCTTTTTGTAATGGATTTTTCCCCCCTTTAAATTGTTGTCCTAAATTACTTGGCGCAGAGCCACTTCCCCTTGATACGGTTCTCGGGTGCCACCACCAAATGGACGCGTGTCGGGCGCTCGCGGCCCTCCGGCATGCCAGGGCATTCCAGACGCAACGTCGCATGGGCCAATTCAATTAGCCGCCGTCGATTCTCATGCCCCTGCAGTCCTTGGCCCGCGACCGTGCGTTTCGGGACTGAAGCCAGAAATAATATTTTTACTGCGCTCTGAGAGGTTTGCTTCAGAGACGCGACGCACGCGCACGCACGAGTACGCATGCGCACGCACGGGTATGCACACACACGCATGGGTACACACACACGCATGGGTACGCACGCACGGGCACGCACGCACGGGTATGCACACACACGCATGGGTTCCCACACGCGTGCACGCACGGCCGTTACGCCAGTCTCCCTTACCTGTCCTCAAAGCCGCCGCTGAAGTTGCGGCCCAAATGTTGACGCTAACTGCGCACGCCGCTGAGCACAATGACAGGATAGCTGGCTTCGTTGACATTACCAAGATAAACAAAACAACAGCAATAATAATAATTTCGATTGTGTTACAATAAAAGGCTGCTTCTATTCAAAGGGGAAACATGCGCAAATGGGAAAGGTGTGTGAGCGGTAGTGTATCGGTTCGTGCACATGCGCTACGAACCCGGCGACCCGGGTTCGATTCCCGCTCACGGCCAACATCGGTGGTGATTATCTGAACCGGTCCTGGGCCTCCTCCCCAAGGCCGTCTCGGCCTCAAATGAGTAGCTGGTGCGGCGTGTAGTCAACATCGCCACTCGGGAGACAAAGGCGGTCGGGCGTGGTGCTGGCCACCCACCCCGACGTGTGCGACGGTGTCGGCCTTCATAGGTGCTCGCTAACAGCACTTGTCCCAATTATCTATCAAGGCTATATGGAGGGGGGGGGGGGTCTTTGTTGGTTTGATTTAGTGCACTCTGCTACGATCCTGGTGACCCAGATTTCTTGTGGTTTGGGTATTGGCAACTTTGATTTGTGAAACCTTGCTCGAGGCTTCAGGTCGGTTTACCCAGCCTGGCGCGAGTTACAAGTCGCACCTTGTGTCAACACGAGCAAGGATGGCGAGGTGTGGACCCCTCGTCTTGTGCTGTGCCACCATTACAAAGGTGCTTTTCTTAACAGAACTCACCCCAGCAATCGATGAGAACAAGTGTGCCGTGTGGATAGTCTCCGCAATCACCACGCGTGCACTTGCGTGCATCCTTAACAAATGAAAGCGCCCGGCACGTTATGAACAGAGGAGCACGGACGCCACGACCACACGTGGATCTATTATTACACGCTTTCTTTTAACTCACTCTTTGTCTGTTGTTGTTGTTGTATCCTCAAATTTTGTAACTCAATTTTAACCCACTTCCCAATGTGATATCGACTGCAAACTTGGTATACTTATGTCATACTGATGACAATACTATATCATAAAAAAAATGTATTTTTTTAAGCATTCTTTTTTATATGTTATGTTTCGGCTTGGGTCTAATGGTCCACAGTCAATTGACGTTGGCTGTAATTGGCCACGGTCCCTTACGTTATGGCAAGCTTCAGGGCCACTTCCGGGAGTCGTGGAGTTCTGCCATTACTAGTACATTTCATAAAAGCGTGTTTAAAAAAAGTTTTTTTTTTATATATTACTTATTTCAGGTCTGATTGGATCTGTTCAAACGACCGTAAGTGACCTTTATGCATAACGAAAAGACGGGTTTCAGCTTTACTCGTCCCCGAGAGTCTGTTGCAGCTGGATTCCACGGGCGTGTGCACGAGGGGCTCTGTCTCGCTTACGGGTTTTGGCGATTCCCGGGGACCCGCAATGGACGAGGAAGCTGGCGTTCTCCACGGTTCGGTCAAGTGGAAGAGGCCCACGCTCATAAAGAGTGCTGCCCTTCAAGAGCTTTTCGTCCCCAGGCAGACAGTTGGGAGATTCCCGGCGTGTTCCACCGATGTCCGTATCGGAAGCTAAGAAGGTTCACGCAGCAGCAGCAGCTGGGGGGGGGGTGGAGGGGGGGATATTCGAGGATCTTCTGAAGTAAACTCCTCCACTCCATGTTCCATCGCTTTTACCTTCCGGATGAGACTCCTAAGGACACGTAGCAAGACTTTACGGATCTCTCCTCAGGCGCCGTGCGCCGTCTCGACATATAGGGGTCAACGTGATGGCATCCTCAAGCTGTGTGGTGGTAGTGGGGTCATTCATGTGTAGCCGGATCCTGTGACAGAGAAGCGCTAAGGAAGAGCATGCTGGTGACGGTACCCCAGGGGGGTTCGACTGCTCGGCTTGGAAGCCATCGTCCGTCCATACGTATGTATGTATGTATGTTGAACTTCTTTCGCAACGTTCGTAGCCAACCGTGCTAATCGTAGGTTGCGGGGGGATGGGAGAACAAATTGAATGCAATAATTTGTTCTAACAAGATGATTTTTTACTCTCTATTTAAGCAGAGGGCACGAAGAGTGCGGTGGGGCTCAAATGAAGGTCAGCTTCGACATTCTTCGAGTGCCACAGTGCCGAGATGTATACGACCTCACCTGGTATACAGTCGGTCGTGGGTTTGATCCCAACCCTGATGCCTGCTGGATATATGGAGTTTGCATGTCTTTCTCCCCCATGCTCTTGTGGATTTTTCTCCGGGTCCTCCGGTTTTTCCCTCCACATTTAGAATCAACATGCACTTAGAGTATTTGGCTGCTTTAAATTTCCACGTGATAAGACACTTTGTTGAGCTATAATTTGTGGTAACTAAGTCGCATCTGAAAAATAGCTACGTAGCTCAGTGGGCCTTACTTGGTAAAATAAAAAAAACAGTTTTTTTTGTGGCAAGTGCCAGAGTTATTGCACGGCTCCCAGGGCACCGGCCGCAACACCTCTTCCTTAAACAACGCCGGAGGAAACGGCTATTACGCAGAGTCACGTACGCCACGTCATCGATAGGAAGATCTGCGGTGCCGTATCCCCGGCTCGTCGCCCATGTTCAAGCGCTGATGTTTTCGCGAGGACATGCGGCTGGCAATTGCCCCAACCACCCCCTACGCTGCCGGTTGGCGGTGAGTTCTCTGGGTGGGTCATCTGAGGGGGATTTGCCTTCAGTTTCATCGACATCCCAGGTTCGACAGAATTCGTGGTGTCTCCCCAACACCTCGGGACTCAGGGGTGCGGAGCGGCCACGTTTCAGGAGTTAGAACGAGCTTTTTACAAATGAGGGCGATGGTTCTGGTCCAGAGACCCCGCGATGGTCTGATATTTTAGGGTCGGAGAAAGTTCGGGAGGTATCTGTCTAATTTTGGGCTTGAACTTTGTCATTCATACTGTACATCTGTGAAAAAGAGCTTCATAGCTCACCAGATTCCTCCAGTATAAATAAATATTTGTTCCCGTTTTAAGATGGAAATGAAGCTCCCCCCATCTCGGGCTGAGGGACTGGATAGGTTCCGTGGACTTTCAAGATGCTTGCCAGATTGTAAGCAGTGATCCCTGGACCATCGTCGAATTCATCGATTGTGCGATGGGGGAGCTTCACTGTCAGATCACGGTGGTGTCGTGCGTCGCGTGTCGGGGGCCTAACCCTCCAATCAGCACGGACAGTTGTGGATGGGGCCTTCTTCATAAACTAGTTGGAGCTGAGAAGCTCCTACGAGTGGTGCTGCAGTCTCGTCCAATTGACTTGCCGGGAACAGATGTGTTCTCAACTATGAACATTGATGTATTTTACCGGGTAAGGCCCGCTGGGCTATGTAGCTCTTTTTCAGAAGCGACCTGGCCATCACAAATGATAGCTCAACAAATACCAGGCGAAGGAGTTAACTTCTCCTAGCCACCGCGGCGCCCCTATTAATCGGATCGGACAATGCAGTGGTCAGGGCTTGCCCCCTAGATGACGTCATCTTGTAGACCTGGCTCTCTTGATCTCTTAGGTAGAGGACCAGCTGGTCAACAATGACTTGGCGAGTCCTCAGCATCAGGGCCGACTGCACAAGCAGGAGTGGGCTTTGGGTCCGCACTAGTGGGCCGCTCCGCTGGGACGTTGTCCCTTCAGATCACTCGCAAGCTCGCGAACGATGGTGCGGGATCTGTTTGTGTCCGGCCTCAAGTTGGAGTTTATTGCGCCCACGTCAGCTGGTCAAGGGGGAGCGGAGTCGGGGGGGGGGGTCCGTTTGTATTGGGCTGAAGACGGCTGTCTGCAGTTTGCCTTGACGCCATGTCCATCTATCCCAACGATGTTGCGCAAGATAAGGGAGTACAAGGCGGAAGTCGAATTTGGTGGCTGCCCTTCTGGAGCCGATGTAATCACTGTAGCGACCCGCAGTTACGATATTAATGTTTGTAGTTGTTCGTTGCACAAAAACCTGAATTCCGGTGAGGTGCATAACCATTGGGCGTCTGTCACTAACGAATGGCCAGTACAACACACGCCGCGGACTCTGCTGTGACAAGCGGCATCTTAAGCTGCCATGAAATGGCTCGAGAAAATGTGAACGTACATTTGTTGCCTTCCGCTTTGTTCTTCAACGGCAGACTGAGGAGAGGGGTTATTTTCCGCGGTAGCATCTGAATGATACCTCTTCTGAAAATCGCTTATCGAAGAAAGGTTTTAGCTGGTGTGTTTTAATAACCTCCGATTAGCACGGTTGGCTACGTACGGTGGCGCGAAAGAAGCTCAGCATACACACATACAACGGTGGGTTTCTGCAAGTCGCCTAAGTCACACCACAGCACGTTTAGAATTTTAAGTCTCACGGTAATAAATGCCAAAGCCTCCGACAGCCTAACTAAACCAACTAATATAAAATCTTTAGACCAGCGGATGAAATGTCCCAAAACATTCTGCTGCCTTGCTACCATGTAACGTTTAGATTATCTGTTTACTTTTTGATTGACAATGACACAAAAGGTAGAATTTTTAATGTAAACGTGCAAACGATTTACAGATGCCCTGACTGTGAAGTTTATTATGTTTTGTTCTTTTTTTTTTCACATGTCACACATGTCAATGGCATGTGTATACATGATCCGCAGAATAACAATAACAAGCGTAGAATGTTGAGACAAGTGTTATAAGCAAGCCCCGAGTGAGGTCAGCATCGCAGCGCATTGGGCGATTGCAGCTGGTAGCCCTGTATCTCCACGCTTCACAGATTTACAGATTTTAGATCGAGTCAGTCTCGGGGGGGTGGGGAGATAGAATCGAGATTCACAATTTAACAATTTTCCCGTTCCGAGACGCCTGCAAGTCGCAGGGTTGGTGTCCCTCGTTCACCGCTGAATCTCGAAACGCTCAAGTGGGTAGCTCTGTTGTTTTCAAAGACGTTGCTCTCACCGCAAAGAACCGTTGCCACACGACCACCGCACTCTACGATAGCTGGCGCCAAACCGTGCCACACCCCCTCCCGCGTGACCTTTTACTTCATCGGAATTGGACGCACGTACGTGTACGCAATGGTAAGGGGTTAATTGACGTTGGGGCGCATGGACAGGATTCATGTTCCTGCAACTACTTTTACACGGTCACCTTAATTGGGACTGGGTGCCACCCATCGTCCCAGTGCCTGACTCTTGCGTTCCATGCTGATGTCGAGGTTTGGGGGCCGTGGGAGCGACGTTGTGAACGTCTTCAGCCGCCGGCGCATGCACGTATGTGCGTTGAACTTCTTCCGCTGTGTCTGTAGACAACCATGGTAATCAGAGATGCGGGGGGAAGGACAATAAACTAATCACAAAAAGCAGTCCTATAGAAATTAGTTTGCAATCTACTACACACTACTACACACTCACTACTGCACAAAAGGACATAGATCCTCCGTATATCCTGAACAGACTGTTGGGACAAGTGCTGTTTGCGAGCACCTATGAAGGCCGGCACGGCAACCGAGGGGGTGGGTTGCCAGCACCGTGCCCGGCCACCTTTGTTACCCCTGTGGCGATGTTTACACACCGCACTAGGTACTCATTTGCGGCTGAGTCGACCTAGGGGAGGCCCAGGACCAGTTCAGATAATCGTCACTGGTGTTGATTGCGAGCGGGAATCGAACTCGGGTTGCGCTAACTGCGTCACTATCGCTCCCCACAATACACACTCATTACTACACACTACCGTGTGCATGTATGTTGAACTTCTTACGCTCCGTAAGTAGTCAAGCATACTAATCAGAGGTGTGGGGGGGGGACAACGATCGGAGGTGTGGGGGGGAAGCATCTGTGGTTCTCGCACTTCTGAGTCACTGCTGTTTTCGTTGCAAGTTGAAATACTCATATTATTGTTGTACGTCGTGCGCTGTAAAACTCCCGCAACTGCACCAAACATGTACGGGCGCAGACCTTCTGAGCTGCGCACGTAAATCACTCTCGCGTGAAGCAGCGCTTGTCTCTAGGGCACACCATCTATGTTTTGCTAAGCGTGGATGTTGAGGAATGCGTTTGGCCGTACAGCTTGTTGCTACAGGCCTGCGTGGGTTTTTTATTGAATGGCCGTACGTTGCCTTTCGCGGACAGCACCCACATCCTGCCCTGCTCTTTGGATCGCTCACGTCACTGTCATTCTCACGGAGGAGAAAATGTTACGTTAATATGCATCGAGAGAGAATTATGCATATGCTTACTGCCTGCCCCTAGAGTTCATCCCATAGTTCATTTTTCAAGCATGTGTGGGAGGATTCTTCGGGCTACATTGCTTGGACACGGATCCAGAACACCCGATTTGATGGCTGTGTTTTTTCAGATCTTAACAAGTGTTACGGGAGAACTATTGTAATCCACACCGCTATTATCCTCGCAGGGACCGCAAAGACCGTGTGCCCAACATCAGATGGGCCTTTTTGTATCTGGTGAAGGATGTTTGCCACATGCCAGTTATGTGCACTTCATCATATATTTATTTAAACTAAACGATATTTAAATTTTCCAGGTAAGGGCCACTGAGCTCAGAAATGATAGCTCAACGAAGTGGTTTCTCTTGTGGAAGTGTAAACTAGCCAAATACTCTGCACGCATCATGTTGACTCTAAATGTGGAGGGAAAAACTGGAGGATCTGGAGAAAAATTCACGCGACCACGGGGAGAGAGAGACACGCAAACTCCAAATATACAGCAGGTGTCAGTCGGGATCGAACCCATGACCTCCTGCATACCAGGCGAGGGAGATAACATCTCGCCACCGCTGCGCCCCAGATTTCAGAGCTGGGATCTTCCAAACTAATAAGTAATAAAAAATTAAAGTAATCTTTAAAAAAACTTGGGATTTTTGGTCATTCATTGCCCGAGAGAAATTGGTTTTATCACAGGTGGAAGTTTGGACTTGAATGCAAAAACCTCGCCAGTGCAGGCTCAGGGCTTCTACAACTTCTACAACGGCATCGGCATCCCTACCCACGCACCTCCTCCTCCCTTCTTTGTCTTCGAAGCCAAAAATCCCCATTATTGCATGACCTTGACCATCTGGTGGGCACACATCGCCAAGAGACTAATGTGGTCCAGCTAACGGCTCCTCGGGATTCGAGCACGTGTCTGTCCTTTCTGCCAAGCTCTCTAAGGTGCATGGCGGCACCCGTAAATGTACGCGGCCTGTACGACGCAGCTTTGTTTTTGCGTTCTATCGGCCGCTGTGGTTGCTCGTGCCGTCGCCATCGCTCGTGACCCTGCCACGTGACAATCCCCTCGAACCGTTGGCGTCTAGCGTCAATGCCACGGTGGGATGCGCGCGGCTAATGATTGCAATGATCCAATTCAACATTCATTTTAGAAGAAGTAATTCAGTTGCCCCACAAAGCCCAATGTGTCATGACACCAATTTTTTTGCAGAATGCTTTGAGCTGTTGCTGGCAATTATCTCATTATGAGCCGCGCGGATAATGAAACGGTACAATCTCTACGCTTGAACAAAAAGTTTTGTGTTTCAGCAATTTATTTCATGAAATTAATAATGAGGTGGATTTCTTTCATAGCTGAAAGGAGTTAACGTTGAACCTCATTTCCCGACGGACGCTGCTCATCAACGTTTGAATCTATCGTTGCTTTAAGCAAAGCAACCCCGAGCGAAGTTTTGACATCTCGCAGTTCCCGTCGGCAAGGTTGTGGAGTTTCTTTTTTCCGCTTCGGCGAATGCCGCTCGGGAAACGGTAACCCGCGGTGAACCGTAAACGCAACGGGGTGCACGTCTACGACTCGACAAGTGCCAATCTCTTTTTTTGTCTCTTCTCAAAAAGCTCGAGGGCTTGCGACGTGCGGGCATGTTCACTCGTGCATCGCGAAGATCGTTGAGAAAGTTTGCGATTGGCCGGCTACTTGGCGCGTGCAAGAACCAAGCGTGCGGTAAAGGCAGGGGCCAGCTGGTTTCTGCGCAGGCAGTCGGACATGATGATGATGGAGGAGGAGGAGGAGGCCACGGAGCCAGGCGTGACCACCACCAGGGAGAAGATGCTTGGCTGCTGTTCAGACCCAATCACTCCGCACGTGTGTATGTTGAACTTCTTTCGCACCGTACGTAGCCAACTCTAGTAATCGGAGGTGTGAGCAACGGACAGCAAACTAAACACAAAAAGCAGTTTGAAAGAAATGAGTTTTCAATCTACTACACACTCAGTACACACTCATTATTACACACTCTACATATTCACTACACTCACTACTACACACTACTCGCGACTACACACTCACTGTATGTATGTATGTTGAACTTATTTCGCACTGCACATAGCCAAATTTACTAATCTGATTTGTGGGGGGGGCGGGCAAACTAAAAACAAAACAGTTCTCAAGAGTTTTCAGTTTAAAGTTCCAAGTTTTCATTCCGGGGACACGTCCCACGTCGAAGGTGGCCAAGAGAGCATGCGACTCGGGGGGCGGAGGAAGGGCGAGCGAAACATGAAGCTGTCCAGTCAACAGTCAAAACACAACCCAGGCTTCCGGGATTCAACTCGGCCAAGGCCCGGGCTGCGAAATGTGCTTGCGTCGGCTTCTCGACAGAGTGCGGCGGTTTCACTGCGGTGGCCCCAGAGAGTCTTGCGCAGAATCTTGGAAGGAAGGGGGCCTGTCCCCCCCCCCTTGCCCCCCCCCCCCACCGGTCTAGAATTTAGCGTATTTATTTTTAGCCTTTCTCCTGACAAGCTGATTGGAGACCCCTTGCATTACCCCGCCATCTGCTCGAGTTAACGAGCTGACATTTGCGCTTAATCACGTGACTAGCAAACACATGTTTGACGGGAGTTAAATCCTCTGCCACTCCGTACCCAAGGGACGCGTGGGCACACCGGGACGTGGTGAATTATTTTTTCTCTCCTTTTTGCGGGAATGTTATTTTAAAATTTTCAAATGCAACGGCTAATTTGATTCCTAAATAAGCAGACGATACGTATCGTCTGCTTATGTCTGTTCCCTGTCCCTCTGCGTGAAAAATAAAAGTTATTTTTTCACTTCCCATCAAACGCCATGGCCTTCTTGGGAGTGCATCATTTTAGCAGCATTGCTTCAACACACGCAACTCTGGACCAGTGTCTTCATCAGCAGCGAGGTTTTCTTGAACCAGTGCTTCTGAGTTTAACACGTGGGCGTAGATTGTAATTGTTGTGGATTTCCTCTCCAACACACCCCGGTGTGCTGTACTAGTAACGAATTGGCACGTTCTGTTTTACGTGACAAACCTTCACTAGTTGGCTGTGTCGGGTGGTGGCGGGTTGAACAACACATTTATATTCACACGATCTAACCTAAAAAAAACTATATTATCAATGCTAGTGAACTGCCATATCAGAATGTGTATTTATAGTGGAGGAATCCGATGAGCTATGAAGCTCTTTTTCACAGATGCCCAGTAGGGGCACGGTGTCAGAACATTACAACAAGGACCCTACAAAATTGGACCTTTTTTGTCAATATTTTTACCGTTTGCCTTTTGGCGTTCTCTGGTCTGACACTGGTAATACTAGGCCCTAAAGAAGGCTGTCTCTGGTGTAGGCCAATCAATGAATATGTCATCAGAGCATGTTGGCTTGCTTGTTCCCGTGTTGTTAATGCACACTTGATTCCGTGCAAGAGGTTTCTATTTGGTGTTTGAAAATCTTAACACCTCCTGTGTTATTGCCTGAAAGGATACAAATATTATTATTCTCTCATAACAAGTACCCTCTCTTGAAGAAATGGCTGCTACCTCGAAACAAAACAGCGTAACACCAACCGCGTAGTAATCGTTCGCGTCGTTGTGGAGAATATAAGTGACGAAATATAACGATCAGACAATATTCGTCTCTTTTACATGACAAGGTTCTTTTTGACACAGCCCATGTAGACAGACGGTAAATCGGTGCTCTCGCGTAGCAATCAGACAGGTCAATAAAAAACATACGATGAAGAAGGCACGTCTGCCTGCAGAGCGCAAACAAAGTCTGTGACAAATCCTTTTCCGTTCCCTTTACAAGCGTTTTTTTTCCTTCTCTTCAGCGGATTTTACGACTCGCGTTTTAAAACAATAAAACGGGCGCTCGTCACCTCTTGTTTTTTTTTCGCTCGAATGCCCCCAATGGGAATTTACCGCCCAGAAACGTTGGGCCAGGTTCACGAGCGCAAGTTTCATCAACAACAACACCGTAGCTCAGCCGCTGCGACGACCGTTTTGCTAGAGCCATTGGTGTGAGCGGAAGCACAGCCATGTGTGTGGTTGTACAGAGGAAGAGACTGCCTTGAGGTTGGCACCCATTCGCTGAATTGGCATGGTTACCCACTTCTCCAACCAGGCTTCACTCCACCTACAAATAAAGTGTTCTTTGTCGAACGCCGTTGTCCTCTGAAAGACGTCAGGCCAAGAGAACTACGGTTCGCAAGGCCTGCTTTTTAGATGAACGTCTCACTCTCTTGATTATAGTTGGTCCTTCTAGTTGTGTCGTGATTGTGTTCTCTCAGCGTCATGTCCACAGATGAGGAATCCATTCGGAACTGGAAGAGCAGTGCAGCGCCCCTCCCCCGTGTTAGAGAACGGAGACGCTGAAGCAGATACCACAGAACTGCTTCTGAGATTCAGCTTGTAAACGGGTACAGTGTTCGCTCGGTCTTGCAAAGAGAGAGAGCGATTGGCTCAGCGGTGGTGCGACGAATGGGAAGGCAGCCACTCGATGATAATCTAGCGCCAAAATTTACCCAAGCTCTGCGGCCCTCGGTATATCAAGGTGTTAATATATAGAGGACCGGAGCAACGGTAGAACGACCCACGTGTCCGAGGGGGCAGCACTCTTTCGCCTAGAGACGGAACAGGTGGAGTCCACGTTGGTGCTGCACCGCCTTCCCCTGGCGAGCCAGGGAGTGGCGTCTCCTCGACGCTGACGGGGAAGGGTGTTTCGAAACGTTTGCGCGATCCGCCAACCCTCGCCGCCTCCGTGTTGGTTGATTACAACAGGCGCGTGCCTGGGGCAACCCTTTCCTACCCACCCACCCTGCTGCTGCTGCTCCAGGGTTGTTGTTCATTGCACGGAAGTTCACTTGGAGTTTTTTAGCGCAAAAACAAATTTGATATGAAGTTTGTTTTTGCCCTCTCCATTCGTGACGGGGCCAAGACCGTCAACTCACTACACTTGAGAACCTGGATTAATATTTTTTTTTATTTTACCAGATAAGCTCACTCGGCTATACAGCGCCTTTTCAGAGGTGACCTAGCCACAAATGATTGCTCAACAAAGTGGCTTATCACGTGGAAATTTTATAGCAGCCAAATGATGTTAATCGCATGTTTATAAATGTAGAGGGGGGAAACCGGAGGACCCGGATAAAAATCCACACGACCACGGGGAGTGAGACACCGCAAACTCCAAATATACAGCAGGCGTCAGGGTGGGGATCGAACCCACGACCTCCTGTATACCAGGCGAGGTAGTTAACATCTCCTAGCCACCGTGGTGCCCATCACGGGCGGCTGCACCTGAACTCCAGCCGAAGTTCTCAGCGGTGCCAGCTCAGCTCTCTGACCTTTGAGCCACCGGGGCCATCTCACCTCCTAGAGTACACTTTTAAAAGAGTGAAGCGCACCCATACTGGGAAAATAGACTTGCACACAGTCTCTCGTGATGGCTGCACCGGACGGCCGCGTTACACTGCAGGGTTACTGAATGCAAGCTGAGTCAACAGAGGGAAGAGCTGGCTTAGCAGGAGTCTATTAAAAACCCATAATCGCTGTATACTTTGTCCCTCCAGCCCCCCCGTCCCCGCCGTATTAATAATACGAACCCATTTCCACCATTAGTGCACGCGAAGATGTGTGCCTGGCTGGGATGAATCGACACGGTCCATCGGAGTGTGGGGGGGGGAATGTCTCTTCACATCACCGTTGTTGTGCACAACGACAAAGTGAAGATGATGGCACACGACGCAGGGGGACGACGGCGACGACCGCGCCGGGCGGCCGGAGGCGCGAAAACCCCTTGCCCCGTTTGTTACCGCCAGCCTCCATCGCCGCTCTTTCCCCCCCCTACCCCCCCCCCCCCCATTGGGGGGAGAGTGGTAGAAACGAAATGCTTAACATTCCTGCCGCAGCATCCCGCAGGGGGCCGCAGTGGGGAAAGGTCACTGCGGCACGGTGATTTTTAAAGGGGGGGGGGGGCATGCTCTGGGTCTCTCCAGCGCCCAACAATGGGGAGCATTATGCCAAGTTCATTACCCCTGCAGCACACGTACTCTCTGTACTATCTGGACTCTCTGTACTATCTGGACTCTCTGTACTATCTGGACTCTCTGTACTATCTGGACTCTCTGGACTCTCTGCCCCCCCCCCCCCCCATCTTCTTGGCCAGTGGTTCTCAACCATTTTGGCTCCTGTGTTAACCCCCTTGTTGAATTTTGTTTTAACCGAGTACCCCCCCCCTTTCCTGACCCAATGTGATTATCTGAGAAATAAATGTAGGAATTAATGAACATCGATATTTTAACCAATTGTCCATTTCGTGAGGTTTCCTAACTAGCAAGTGACTGCAAGCGAATAATAATAAAAAATTCAACGGACACTGCATGCATCACGAAATATTTTCTCGCGAGCTTGTAAGCCGGCATTGTTTACAACCAATGAGTTTAGAAAGGTATTTTATATCGTTTTAGGTTACCATATTGATATAAATTGTATCGTTATTTTCCAATGGCAGATTCGTACGCGATTATTCACCAGTGACTCTCATGTGTGATGTAATTTCATACATTTATAAGTCACCTCCCGTAACCCCCTGGGACATTGACACGTACCTCCTCCAGGGGGCTGCGTGCCCGCGGGTTGGGAACCACTGCTCTAGGCCGTCGGATTTATTGCGGCGGAACGCCACGGAAGAGCCCCGCTGCCCTTTGGTGCCCTTTGTTGCAACGCAGCCGTTTGTTGAACGCCTGAAGGTCTCCCCTGGCGAGGTTTAACTGGAGTCGAAGCACACATGCACGCACGCACACACACGCGCACACACACGCGCACGCACGCACACGCACGTGGGTTAACTTGGTCAAGCGTTCACATTCTCCGAACGCGAAATGTGTAACTATCTGTTGATGCGGTGAGAAATTGATTTTTTTTCTTCAATTAAGGGATTGCATATGGTCCTGTCAGCAGCATTGTAAGCCTACTGACTTAAAAATAATTATCTGACTGTGTAAACTAAAACTAAACTATTGTTATTTTAAATCAAAATTTATTGTTATTTTACCAGGTAAGGCCCACTGAGCAATGCATCTCTTTTTCAGAAGAGACCTGGCCACAAATGACAGCTCAACGAAGTGGCTTATCACGTGGAGATTTACAGCAGCAGTACTCTAAATGCATGATGTTGATTCTAAATGTGGAGGGAAAAACCGGAGGACCCGGAGACAATCCACGCCACCACGGGGAAAGACACGCAAACTCCAAATACACAGCAGGCATCAGGGGTCGGGATCGAACCCATGACCCGCCTGTTAACCAGGCGAGGTAGTTAACATCTCGCCACCGTGCTACCCCGTGTGTCTTTGTATCCCACTGTAATCTCGTTGAAATGTCATCTTAAGAGATTCTACTTTCCTGGTGCTTGTACAGTTTCTTCGGAAAATTGTTTGGCACTTAAATTCTTGCTGACTTATGTGTTTAATCTGTTAATGTTCCAGTATAGTTTTAATATGTTTAAAAAAACTGATGACCTTAGGTTTTTCATTCACATAATTGGTTTGTGCCTCTAACATGGTTGTTATTTATTGCCGAAATAACTTGACTTTTGGCTCGGTAAGATGAGGCCCGTAACGGCAGCCCATGTATGGCGATGTTAATCATCATCGGCATTGTCAGCCACTGTTGGATGAAGGCTTCCTCCTGTTGTTGCCGTCGAGCGATGCAATGCAGTCCGTCTCGCTGCTGCGAATCAGCTGGTCTCTCACGTGGTGCAGCCTCGTGTAGGCGCAGCGGCGGTAACACGCATGCTTCACAGCGAGAAGCACATGGGTGAGATTCCCGACTCGAGCGCTTTTTATGTTCTCCGCCCTGTTCTGCATGAGTTTCCTCCAATTACAAAAAATGCATACAATGTGCTCTTGCAACGCGTGTTTTCATAACGCCAATTGGATATAATGTGATGAATGTATCAGGGAACACTTTATAACGCGGATTCGAATTGAATATAACGAGATTCACAGACCTTGGATCATATAATCAGCCTCGCAGCAGCGGCTTTTGGCTAGCCATCGAAGACGGTCAATGCGTCGCACGCTCTCAGATGCGCATCTTCGGCCATCTGGAACGCGCTCCTCCTTCTGATATTAGGAAGCTATGCACTTTTAAATAATCTAAATTGACAAAATAATTTCTTCAGAACTGCTTTTTCTGTTCAGTTTGTTGTCCTTCCCCCGCACCTCCAGTTAGCACGGTTGGTTATGTACGATGTGAAAGAAGTTCGGCAAACATACGTACATGATCCAACACTACCCACACCGCTGATTCACAGGTAATCTCAGAATCAGAATTCTGATTCCCCAAAACTTTCCACAGAGCCTATTAAATGGCTTAATAACCTCGACATCCACACACATAATATGACGTTGCTTACTTCACCTTGCTGTACAAAACAAGTTGGATTCAGGTAGTAAAAATCGGGTATATATTTATATTTTTAAAAGAGCTCCCAATGGGGTCCATTGAGTGAACAAGATGCCCACTTTCTGTGTCGGATGCCTCGAAGAACGGGCCATGTACGTACGTTGAACTTATTTCGCACCGTACGTAGCCAACCATGCTAATCGGAGGTGTGGGGGGGGGAGTAAGGACAATATGCATGTACGAGTCGCACGTTGTGGGGATTCTTGTTATAGTTGTGTCAGAAGGAGTGGTGGTATTTCCTCTGCTGTGTGTGTGTGTGACATCCGTCCTCGTGGCATGCCGGATTGTTCCAGCTGTGTGTGGCAATACTGCTCTTTGCTAATCAAACACGATCAGTCAGAAGCAGTCTCACCGTGCATTCACGCGTATGACTTAATTAAACGCCTACAACTATTTGTTTTCAGGTTTCCTATGTACTATACGTATGTACGTTGAACTTCTTTCACATTTCTCATTGAGTTCATTTATTCACACGGTGACATTTGCCAACGTCGGCTGTGCCTTTAGTCCGATTGAATGCAATTCCATATTTCTACGACGGCAACCAGTTCCACGCACATTATTAAACAAAGCGGCACTCCGTTTTAATTATCACCGGGCATTGACACCCCCTTCCCTCCTGCAAGGATTTAAACCCGTGACCTTTTAGTTGTGGGTCAAGCGCGGTGGCACAGCGCTCTGTGTGACCCCCGTGTCCTGCTCCAGTAGACACGGAACGCGTAGCTTTGTCTTGCACGGTGGATGGATCGCTCGTGGGCCTCATGCACAACACATCGTTTAGGAGAAAACGATAATAAAGCCTCGATCCTCCCCACCTCTTTTTTGTTTGCTGCGATCTCCCTGCACGCGCGAGGTTAGAGTAATTGCCACAGGATAGCTTTTGTGTTCGTTTTATCCCTGCGTTCTGTGACTGAGACGCACAAATAAAAGCTACATCTATATTTACAAATACAAAGATCCCCCCCTTATATAGCCTTCACGGACTGTTGTAGCAAGTGCTGTTAGCGAGTAGGACCTATGCAGGCCAGCGCGGTACAGAAGGGGGTGGGTGGCCAACACCATTCCCACCGCGTTTGTCTCCGCAGTGGCAATGTTTACTGCACACCGCACCAGGTACTCATTTGAGGCTGAGTCGACCTAGGGGAGGAGGCCCAAAACAATCGTCATTGGTGTTGGTCGTGAGCAGGAATCTAACTCGTGTCACAGCCAGGTTCGTAGCACAGCGAGTTAACCACTACACTACTGCTCCCCACTACATATACAATATAGACACATATACACACGCAGATATACACACACAGATATACACACACAGATATAGACACACACAGATATACACACGCAGATATACACACACAGATGTACACACACATATATAAACATGAATAGATGTTTTGCAAAGTGGGGTTCAAAATTGTAACTAGATGCACATGTTGGAGAATTCTGGTTCAGCCAGCGTCTGATAAATGCTCTTTATTTACGCTTTTAAAGCATGTAGCTCGCTTCATTATTTAGCGGCTGGAATGTGTAAATATTATGGAGGATAGAGTGCTTGTAAATAGTTCTGTTTAAATGTTATCCAGAGGGAATGGCTTTATTAGGTTCAATTACAGCATGTGATTTCAGGCTCCTACTTAAATTCAGACATACATTTTTAACAAACATTGATTGAATCAAAAGCAACAAAAAAACTATTTTGTCAATAATTAAAAGCAGATGACATTACCCCGTTAGGAGTCATGTTTGGTTTGGCACGAGACGGCATGGTGTGGCCCCCACCCGAAACCCGTGGTTTTTTTTGAGATCTGTTAATTTCCACGATGCTTTGTTTAAAACCGTCCGACCTGTGCGTCAGTGTTCCATGCAAGCGTCTTTGCGGTCACCTTGGCTTCAGCGCGCGTTCACATAAGTGTGTGTCTTCAACATGCGCACAGCATCACTGGTCGCCTTCGACGATGAAAGACCCATTTGTAAAACATTTCTCAGGTGGAGCTAGGGGCAAACGCGTTGCTGAAGATATTTTGTTGGGCCACCCGCCGGTTCGTTGGGACGAGTCGTGACCACTTTGTTGCATCCTTGTCGGTGGCAAAAGCCTCTGCAGTGGGAATAATGACGGCAAGTCTTAGAGGTTTAATAAGAACACAATTTGATGTCTGTCGTGACGTACAACATGCGCGAAATAATTTATATTTGTATTTACTGTATTTGTTATTTTTCGGTGTTGAGCTTACATTTACTAGTTTTGCGGTGGCGAGATGTTAACGACCTCGCCTGGTATGCAGGAGGTCATAGGTTCGATCCCGACCCTAACGCCTGTATATTTGGAGTTTGCGTGTCTCTCTCTCCGTGGTTGTGTGGATTTTTTTTCAGGTCCCTCGGTTTTTCCCTCCCCGTTACTAATCAACACCACGCGTTTAGAGTATTTGGCCGCTATAAATGTCCACGCAATAAGCCACTTCGTTGAGCTATCGTTTGTGGCCAAGCCCCTTCTGAAAACGAGCTATTTAGTTCAGTGGGCCTTGCCTGGTAAAATACAAAATCTTTATAGATTAGTTGTTTGCTGGCTTGGGTACCCTGCGATTCCTGTGATTGCCTGGCCTGGTTTGAGTGAGTAGCTAGAGCCGGGGCATCCAGATAAGACAGCGATCGGGCCCCGCATAGCCCAGCCACGGAGCTTGTACATAGTAATGAGACGGCACTGATATCGACTACGGAGACTTCACACGGCCTAACGCCAATCCGGGGTGGAGCGGTGGCGCACTGGTGAGCGCACCGTCAACCTAGCCAGACCTGGGTTCGATTCCTGGCCACGGCTGACATCAGTGGTGAGTGACGTTTTGAACTGGCCCTGGGCCCTCTTTTCTCACCAACCACTGTGGTCAAATACGTTCAACCAAACCCCGATGACAGACACACCAGGGCGGTGGGGGGGGGCCTTTATCCAGCAGTGGATTTACAAAGGCTCTAGGTTAAACTATAAACTAAAACTATTTTTTATTTTACCGGTTAAGTCCCACTGAGCTGTGCAGCGCTCTTTCAGAAGCGACCTGGCGATCACAAATGATAGCGCACCGAAGTGGCTTATCATCATGTGGACATTTTATAGCAGCCAAATACTCTAAATGCGCGTTGATTCTAAATGTGGAGGGAAAAACTGGAAGAACCGGAGTAAAATACACGCAGTTGCCGGGATAACATGCCAACTCCAAATATACAGCAGGCATTGTCAGGGTCAGGATCGAACCCATGACCTCTATACCAGCCGAGGTAGTTAACATCATCATCATGACCAATACAGGTTATTAAACATCAATGCTTACCTGTCAACCCATACGGTTTACCCATATTCTTATACAAGGAAATAGTTTTCAGGTCCATACAGCATGCAGCCATTTCAATACGGGCAAAACTCATTTTTAATAAATGTTTGTGTTTCTCTCTTGTGATGGGACTTGTTAGGATAAATGTTAATAATTACAAGGGCACCTGGTGACCAATAAGGTCTGAATTGGTCTGTAATAAGGTAGGCACTGATATGGGGTTCACAGGTATGGTAATGTTGTATTATCGTTGTGGTGTTCAACAAAGTGGTTTTGCATTACATCTGGGACTTTTATTTTGAAATGCATTCAACAAGCCGTCGTGCTGTTCAATGCCTGCAAAGAGGACGGGGACGCCTCGGCACAGGCTGGGAGCCCGGGGATTTGGGCTTTTATTGTGGAGCACACCCAGAGGTGCCCCCAGAGCTCATTGCGATGCAGTCCGTTCCGTCGGCCGTTTCATACCGCTAACGCGGAAACGCTTGCCAGAGTGTCACACGTGGGCAACGTTGATACCGTGCGCGTGCGCCGCATTAAATAGGAATGTCATTGTTGTGGTGCCACGTGTGCAGTGACACTTGATTTAGGTGGAATGCGGCAGAATGTGAAATATGGATACCGATTTTAATTTTTTTCATGAGATACGGTTGACGATCCTTCTCTCGACGATGCCCGCCGTAGCGCGTGGCGAAAACTTGAGAGAAGTAATGCACGACCTGTGACCCAACCCGGAAGCCCACACTTGAATTAGCATTGCTGGTTTCACTGTGTCATAATAATAATAATGATTTACATTTGTAAGGAGCATTTAATCCGTAGACCCCAATGCGCCACCGTGTATGGAAAGCAGGAAATAAACAGAACCTGCAAGGTAAACGGCCAAAACTAGAGTGGTGAAGGCCAGTTTAAAGAGGTGAGTTTATATTCTGCACTGTTTTACGATTATCGTACAGACACTGCGGTTCCCTTCCCAAAGCTAAACGCTCCGCAATGGAATTGGCCAAACATCCCAAGGCCGGACCGAAAAAACCCACGCATTCATGGGGAAAAAAAACACTCAAAATCTCCGCACAGATGGATTCAATCCACTTACTCGACGGCCATCTCCTGGCCACTTTGCAGCCCATTCATTGGGTTTGCAATTCCCCATTTCTGCTGTCCACTGACCCTTCCCTCCAAGGTACCGGTTGATGTTAATGGTAAGATTTCATGTTCACTTTTAAGCGTGTGAACACGCAACACATATCCCATGAGTGTAAACGTGTTTGTTAAAGCTCCGTGTAAAATAATTTTGTGCTCACATACATTTTTAAAAGTTGAGTTCGTTCGTGGTCTTAGCCCAGTCACAAAAAACGTGTCATTAAGTTTGGTGTTGTGCATAATTTGGATAATTTACAGGTCTGAGAATGAAGCGTATCTGTTTGAACACAGCTCTCACTGTGAATGGTGTAGACGGGTGGGGGAATTGCTGCCCCCTAGTGTCAATAAAAAGTCACGTTAATACATCTCAGAAGTACGTATGTATGTTGAACTTTTTTTGCACCGTACGTAGCCAATTGTGCTAATCGGAGGTGCGGGGGAAGGACAACAACACTAAACGCAAAAAGCAGTTCTAAAGAAATGAGTTTTCAATCGAGATTTAAAAGTGCATAGCTCCACAGTGGCTCCCTAATACTGGAAGGCAGAGCGTTCCAGACAGCCGCAGAAGCGCATTTGAAAGCGCGCGATGTAGTGAATAATAATGCAGTTAATAACTCGCACAATATTTCACGGAAGAACACAAAAGCTTTGATCATAAGAGTGCTATTATAATCCAACACCGTGGCATGAATACGGATTGAATCGTAATAATGCCTGTCGTTTATCCAGGAAAGCCTTACGCTATCTTACGACCCTGTCTCCGGAGGGTACGGCATTGGGTGGCCTTGACCAATTCCATTCCTGAGTGCTTAGTACATGGGAAGAAACTCGGAGCAAACCCTCACCTTCACGGAGATTACACTCGCAGTGCCACACAGATTAGATTCACTTGACTTGCTGCCATCTCTGGCCCTGTCAAAGCCCGCAGGTTTGGGGGTTTGGCAGAACGTGCCATGTTACAGCCGTTAGCACTGCACCCGGTTTTCCGCTCGCTCAATCTGTTCACAAAAGACAATGATCCCACTGTGTAGCCTCAACAGACTGTTGGGGCAAGTGCTGTTCGCGAGCATCTATAGAGGCCGGAATGGCACACGAGAGGGTTGGGTGGCCAGCGTCACGCCCGGCCACCTTTTGTCTCCTGAGTGGCGATGTTTACACACCGCACCAGGTACTCATTCGAGGCTGAGTCGACCTCGTGGAGGCCCAGGACTCAGATCAGATATTCGTCACTGGTGTTGGCCTTGAACCCGGGGATCGAACTTGAGTCGCCGGGATCATAGTGCAGCGCGCTCACCGCTAACACCACCGCTCCGGTCACACGCACTCGCGTCTCTTGAGACAAAAGGAAATTTATTGCTTGACAAATTGTCCGCAACGGACCCACGTCTCAAGCACTTCGTTCACTTCCACAGTTGCGCACGCACAGCCGCCGCCGACGTCGTTACGCCCATACAGCGTCCTTTGAAAGTCCCCTGTGGCGTCGCTGTTGATCTAACGAAGTCGCCCCGGAGTAATCTGAACACTGGGAACCATAAACACTTGTTTTGAATGAGCGCCCCTTGGCATCCTTTCAAATGAACGTGGCATGCCAGACCTTCTTGTTCAGTGCATTAATAAACCTGATAATAATTGTCGTGCTTTGTTAATCCACCGCTGGGTGAAGGCTCACCACACCGTGTTGGTCGTGGAGGTGAGCAGGAGGAGTGATTCAGTTGGCACTCGCCACTTTATGTTTATCCATGGCTGGCAATCAATCTCGGGTTCACTTTTTTCGTACCGTGCGATGCGGTGACCACCGTCTTTGCTCGATGGCCAGCCAGAAGCCACTGCTGCGATGATGACTGGAGTTCGCGTGATGTTTTATGCTCCTTGACGAGATCAGCTAGGTATTGTGGTTCATTTGTGGCAAAGATTTTGTGTGGAATAAGCGCGATCATATAATGTATTTGTTCGGCAACCGGGTCGGGTTTGTCTGCTAAAGGGGTTTGTTTTGTGAGTGTTATCAGTTTGAAAGGCGATGCGTGTTACTACGGAAAAACACATTCTCAACAAGACCCCACCAATTGTTTTAATTTTGTGTGGATGCAGAGGCTCCCTTGGCACTTGTAGCTGGGGTTAGGCCTTTGTGTTTTATTTAACCTGAAAACAATTACGCATTGTTACCGAGTTGCTTCTCTGATGAACTATTCCCATTGTGGGGAAATGTTTCGTAGAGCCAAGTGGTCGCGTTGCCTGGCCAACAAAAATAACAGTGAATGTTCCATATATGACTGTGGCCATAGTGATGGTGAGACTTACATTCAATTGAATGTTAAAAGTCATTGGTGTAGAACATTTTATTCAACAATGAACATTTTAAATATCAATGCAAATGAACAACAGTAGATTTCACATTTCCTTCCTGCGTAAAAAATATACATTGAGTTCATCGTGTGTACGTTTCACAATATCTGTTGTACGCAGGACCCTATGCATTTATGCGCAACCCATTTGTCAATCCACGGCTGGTTGGCTTCTTCGCACGCCACGTGGGTATAATGCCGGTTATTCGTCTACACTTCACCGTGCAGATGAATGTGGGTTGTCGAATGTGGGGAACATAGACGTTGGGAGCACAGTACAGTACAACAGTGGGTGTTTTGTTTTCGCCGCCCTCTGCTGGCGATGTAGTGCTGCAGCAGCCTGTTGCACCTGTTTTTTTCACGGTTGCCCATGTGACCACCAAAATTAAGAAAAAAGATTTTTTTAGCAGGTAAGGCCAAGCGGTCTGGCCACAAATGATAGCTCAACCAAGTAGCTTATCACCTGGCAATGTATGGCAGGCAAATACTCTTAGCGCATGTCGATTGGTGAGC
The DNA here is from genome assembly GCF_965212315.1 of Lampetra planeri. Lineage (NCBI taxonomy): Eukaryota > Metazoa > Chordata > Hyperoartia > Petromyzontiformes > Petromyzontidae > Lampetra > Lampetra planeri. The sequence continues at coordinate 2,564,092 of NC_136127.1, forward strand.
TTTCGTCACAGCGAGGGTAAAGGCGCAGCCCTGCAATAACTCACTCACGCCACTGTTAGTGGAAGGGCCTCCACTTTAGGAAGTTCTAGAGCCCCCTCTAGAAGCTACTTTCGCATACTCTTTCACGCTGGCCAGACCTTATGAAGGATGTGGGAGCACGCACACTTTACCCCACCAACACACACGTATGTGACCTGCCGATCGACTACATAGTGGTCAACCCACCGTTGGGTGGACAGAGGCGGCGTGGGTTTAAGAAACTAACGCCGTTGTTTCAACTGCCTGCGACTTGTGGATTGCAAGCCGAGTGTGCTAACCATTCCAGCGGCGAAGCATCTCGTTTTAAAGTTTACACCCCGTGTGATGCTCCCCTGTGACACTCTCACGCTATGCTCCCCAGTGATGCTCCCGTGTCATGCCCCCGTGTGCCATGCCCCCGTGTTGTGCTCCCGTGCTGTGCTTCTGTGTGACGCTGCTTTGTGACACTCCTGTGTCCTGCGCCCGTGTGACGCTCTCATGTTGTGCTCCCGTGTGTCGCCCCTTCCAGTTCATCGTGGAGTGCCACGGGAACACGCTGCTCCCACAGTTTCTGGGCATGTACCGGCTCACGGTGGACGGCGTTGAGACCTACATGGTGGTGACGCGCAACGTCTTCAGCCAGCGCCTCATCGTGCATCGCAAGTACGACCTCAAGGTGGGTTCGCTGAAGTCGGAGGCGTTGGGGGGGGCTGAGGTGGGGGGGGGCGGTGTGCATTGCGGCGGAACGCTTTGCTCTCCACGCACGCCGCGCGGAAACAAATGCGGGCGGGAAGAGGGCCGCCCGTCAACAAGAGCGACGACCGCCGTTGAATGGCAATGATGCTTGTAAGAGCGCGTGCAGGTAGTTAACGAAGGGGGCGGTGTGTCCATCGGGCCCCGTGAGCCTCACCGCAGCACGCACCCCGCTGGCTTGGCTTCAGTGCGGCAGACGTTTGCGGTTAATGTTTTGCCGGCTGACCCGTGCGCTATCGCTTTCTCTCCTCTGTCCGTTTCACCCGATTGCTTTTCTTCCTCTTACCTTTCTCAAGCCTGCCTCTCATTCTCTTCCTCACAGCCTGGGGTCACTACGATTGTCTGTATGTACTGTATGTTGAACTTCTTCTGCACCATACATAGCCAACCGCGCTAATTGGAGGTGCGTGGGGTTGTGTTTAGGTGTTGACAATTCGCGCCAGATTCAACGTTCCTTGCCGCATCTCCCTCACTGTGCCCAACCGCACGGTCATAATTAGTCTCGTGCCTCCGTGTTGCCGTGCGTTCACAGGCGGTGTGATTAGTATTCTCAAGGTAAGTGCTTACCTAATTAAATCTTAAACTTTCGCTCGGGAGAGGCGCGTCTGTGCGGGGTTGCATCAGCCAAGAAGCCTCGGAGCGTTAAGCGGCAATTGCCTTTGGAAGGCAAGAAGGAAAGAAACCACGGTAATTTTTTGCCAGTGTAATGTTTGATGTTAATTGAATGATGATAATAACTATTTCCTCAAACTTTTAGTATTAAATCTTGACTTAAAGCTTTCGTGGCTGCAGGAATTCATGTTCGTTGGGTCTTTCGGTAAAGTCACGTAGATAGGTTCAAAGAAAATAACCAAAAAATTGCAAAAAAATTACAAGAAAATTACAAAAAAGTACGACTGCATTCAGCAGCTTTTCCTCCTGATGACGATCGCTTGTGTTCTTTTAGTATTTCTTTCATTTGAATGAATGTACAACTATTCAATCGTGTATTTTACAGTTGGTTCCTTGAAAATTTGAAACAAAATTTTCCCAATTCAGATCATTTGTAATGTTTCACTATGCAATCCAGAGGTCGCCGGTTCGGTCGCCCGGCACAGCAGTCGAAACAATGGTGCAAGTTTCTTCAATGCACCTTGCTTGCCTCTGTCCAGCCAGCGCTCATCAATTGGTACCCCAGAGTTCGCCAATCAGCAGGTCGCATGTCGGTACTCCCAACCCCCATCGAAGACTGCTGGTCGGCACGGAACAATTGGCCAAATACGAATCACCTTACGAGCCTCCTCTACATGAGGTCCTTTTGCCAAGCGATCCGTAGGAAGATAGCCCATAGTTGTCTACTGCACATTTTGTCATTTCTTTCCACTCTGCTCTGTATCGTGGCAATATGCACAAGTAGTGGCCACATCTTTCTGGCACCGATCTCTCATCAAGCCATTCTCTGTGAGGTTTTCCTCTCTTTCCGGTTCCTTCCATTTTTTCCTAACAACACACTTGGATTTTCTTTGTTGTCCATCCTACAAGCGATTGCAGGGCTCTATAGAGCGAGCTGTATACACCGCCCCTTACCGATGTTATGGTCAGAGTTCTGCTCGGTATATTTAAAAATCCGCATTTATTTATTTCGCTTGCCTGTCCGGTTTAGTGAGGTTTTACTGTATTTTCAATGAGAAAATTTGCTCCATTTCCTGAACTATTATCCCCTAATACGTTGCAGTCGTGAGTGTAATTATGCTACGCTCAAAAGCATGGTTACAGCAAAAGGTTAAATAATTTGCTTGCATCGTTGGTGTTTGTGTGTGTATATATATAGAGTGGACGAACTCTCAGCTCAGTTAAAGGAACCGGGTTGATGGGCTGTGTTGTGCTTGACAACGTCTGTCCTCGCATGCCATGCTTGATGCAATTGGTCGTCGTGGTGACACTCGGGTAATGAATGTGCTGGGCACGCGCTTGCCCCATTAAGCTTAAGCCATTGCACATTCCGTGTCACACCCCGCCACCCAAAGCAGCACTTGGCAGTAATTATTACATTTATTACCTCAGAAATTATGGTGACTGGGAAAGATAGCTTAATTGCCATTTAAAAAAAAAAGATAATTGCTCCACTTATTTCTCAGCTTTATTTTAAATCGCCTGGGGGCACTTCTCACCGTTCCGAGGATGCGTTAGCGCCAAGTAATTTCAACGACTTAACTCGGGTTGGAGTGACGATTTCTGTTTGAGCTGTAAAGATTTAGTTGAAATGTCCGAATCTCGGGAAGCCAGAAAAAAAAAGCAATTGTGAATACGACGTGAGAGTGTGTGTGGGGCGGGGGGCGGGGAGCCAGCTGCCTCGTCGGTCACAGCAACACAGCTGGCGCTGTTGAGAAGCTGGGTTCGAATCTGGGTTACAGCAGCCCCGTGGTTAAACCAGATTCTCAAGTGTCGCCCGTTTACGGGTTCAGCCCAGTCACCCACGGCTGAACAGAATATTCTCCTTTTAAATTCGTTTAATGCTTGTTGTGAGAAAATATATTTTTGTTTTAATGTTAGTTTGGCGACCAGAGAACGAATAAGAGGAGGGTGCCTGGCAACGTGGAGTGCCCTCAGTGTGGATAAGAGGCCACTCTCAGGGGACCTTAGAAATGGTTCTGTGATGTTATTTTTTGTGGGCTATTCTCAAAGGTGCAGTAATTCACTGATTTGCAAGAGATACGAAGAAACGCGTCATCTCAGTGTGACACCGACCGCATTTTCTGGACTAAAATTGGTGAAAAAAGGCAAAGTAATTATATCATCCACATTGTGAATATGAGGGCAAACGCACACAGGATTTCACAAATATAAATTACCCCACAAGTGGTTGTTGTGTTTCTCGCCCGAGTTGGCGCTTGGCTCGTGTGCTGCGTATCTGTCGCAGTCATGCCAGCTTCACGTTGTTTTTTATTTTACGCCAGCGGTGGCATCTGCGCCGTTCCTGACCAGGGCGCCGCATTGGCAAGATGTTCGTCGTGAATGCGTTCCTGAAAGGCGCGACGACGAATATGGAAATGACGTCAATCAGATTATGAGACCTCCTTGGTCAGTAGCAAGATATAGTAATAGGGTTTTACCCTTTTATCTGGCACCAGAACTGACACCTTTATACAAGGGATCATGTTTGCAATAACCACAACACAAGCAGAGACTAGGCTCCACTGGTGTTGGACCAGATGACACCAAACAATTTCAAGGACAGTGCATATTATCAGAGTTGTCTCTTTTTGTTTGCATTTTGACTGCTTGTGTTGTGGTTATTGCAAACATGATCCCTTGTATAAAGGTGTCAGTTTTGGTGCCAGATAAAAGGGTAAAACCCTATTACGACGTCAATCAGATTGATTTACAGGCTAGTCGGTGGGTGGAGGCGACGGCTGAGAGGCGACGGATAACGAGAAAGGACGGACGACGCTGTCAGCGGACGTGAGTGTGCGGGCGGCTTGAGACGACGCATATCGGGTTGCGGCGTTAGCAATAAAGTGGCAACGCATTTGCGAAACGATGTAAGAAAGGGGGAGACGTAAATCGGGGTCTTGGTGTAATTTGCATTGCGTTAGATTAATCCATCGGAATGCCTGACAGACTTTCCCCCATTATCCACGCCCAACCGACTCCCGAACGAGAACGGACGTCGAACCGGCCGTAGCCGCTGCGGACGAGCCGTTGCCTTCACCACCCTCTCCGAAACTGGTTTCCGGCGTAAACACCTAAAAGTTAACACGGCAATGATCAGCATCTCCACCGCTGCCGCCGGTAACACAACGTTTGGCATCACGGCCTGCTGCTCAAGGTCGCGAAAAATCATCAGATGCCATTCTTACTGTTCACCCAATCGACATAATGCTCAGCAACCGTATTCCATACCTGTTAACCCCTTATCAGTGCCCTACCTCATTACAGACCAGCTCAGACCTTATTGGTCACCCCGTGCCCCGTATAAATCTCAACGTTCATCCTAAAAAGTCCCATCACAAGGGAGACACAAACAAATCGACAAAACGTGTTTTTTTGTTCCCCGTAGTGAAACTGCTGTACGCCGTATGGACCTGAAAACTCAATTTCCCTGTACAGGAATACGGGTAAACCGTGTGGGTTGACAGGTATGGTACTGTCAGGGTGAACACCTCGCTGGGTGAACACAGCTGGAAAAGAATGAGGAAAAATGTCCCCCCTCAAGGCTCAGTACGAGCACCATCGCTATTTAACATCTACAACGTAGTCGGCTTTCGCGACCAATAATCGGCTTAACTTAGCTTTCTTATCTGCTTCCGCCCCCTGCATCACAAAGCTTCAGTTTGAACTCCAGGCGTTACCTCCCAGCCCACACCCCGCCCCCACACTCACCATGCCCCCTCCCCCCCCTCCTTCCCCCGCAACTATATAACTCCTCGTCACAGCCATCTCTTAGACACACTTAAGCGGTTGTGCTTTCACTGCGTTGTCCCCACCTGAAGACAGACGCTTGTGTTGCGCCCGGAACGTCGTGATTTAATTTAGTTGTTTTTATTTTTTTTTATTTTATACATATGTGACTTTACCGAAAAACCAAAGAGTATGGATCCTTGCAGTCACGAAAACTTCAAATCTAGAATTATTTGGGTAGGATCGCGTAAATGAGTGTTGTTAAACCCGCCACCACCCGACACAGCCATTTAGTTAGGTTTGTCATGTAAATAAAACATGCTAATTTGTTACTACTTCAGCACACCAGTGCTTTGGAGATGAAACCCACAACATCTACAATTCGGGTTCCACGTTTCGCCGGTAATTACAACCAGCCTCATCAGGCGGCAGCCAGAGTTGTGGAGAAATCCTCCTCCTGTTTCATTCTTAAATAGAGGGATGAATGTGATGTCGTCGCTTGTGAGCCAATCAGGGGCAAAGACCAGTGAGGGTGGGGGTTAATGTATGGATATAAATTGCAATGGATATCCATTACCGGTTGGGTTATTCATAGGGTAATCAACATACATAATATGCATGCACAGCTCGCATGCGCGATGCACATACATTATGCATGCACATCATTCCGTTTTTGTGTGCAAAAAAATGCAATACTTGTTATTGCCTGCTCACAGTTAACCATCACCATACCATTTACATTTATGCGATCTAACCCAAAACCTCTATTATGGACTATTTAACATCTACATATCTTTAAATGACCTGCTATGTGCATCATCTTGCAAGTTCATATATGGAGATGACATGGCCCATGCTGCACAGGGCACAAACCCCGAGAACATTAGCAATACTCTCACGGCTGATCCAACTTGATTGGAGGCGTTTTGGCCATCACGGGAAACTCCGAGCAAATCCTTCCAAAAACCACCAAAAGCGCGTTCCACCTCTATTTATTGGGTGCAATTGTGAACGGCAGTCATATCAGACATTCGTACATCTAACCGGCATAGTCATTAGTTCCAGTGGCTTCCTAATATTGGAAGAAAGAGCATTCCAGACAGCCGCAGAAGCACATCTGAAAGCGCGCAATGCGGTGACTGTCTTTGGTCGATAGCTAGCCAAAATCTGCTGTTGCGAGGCTGATTGTAATTTGCATGATGGTTTCTGTTGAGTAGTGCCATTGTGGCCATGCAACTACAAAGTAAGCCACCGTAGTCTGCGCTCCTTCAAACGAGGAATAGCAACACTTACACAAACTCTCTCTCTCTCCTGAGGGCTTCTCGTGGCTGGCAGACCTCAAAATTGGCATTCAGCCGCTGAACTTATTGCCATTTGCAAGGAGCTAATGCATGGGGAGAGGCAAGCCTGTCCCTGCAGCTTAGGATCTCCCCCCACTGCACAGGCAGAATAGACATCGCCGCAGATTGTAAGAACGGGTTCGGCAGATTCGTTACCGTAGCCCTGCGAATGTTATCTTGTTCATTTCCTTTCTATCGCCAGCCAATATTTGATGCCCCCCACATACTGGCAGATGGCACGATTTGTCTGATGATAATACTCTCTCAGCACATTGTCCGGGAGCACACGCGTTGAAGATTTAAAGCATGAAATTCACCCCCCGGAAGGCAGGAGAGCTTGCCGCAAAGTCCTCCCGGTTTTGAAACCAAACCTTGCCTCTGGGACCACTTTCTTCTTCTTCCTCCTCTGTACGGCTGCTGATGTAGATGCAGAGCAACAAGTACAATTTCACATTCAGGTGGTCAAGCCAGATAGCCGCGTCAGGAGCAGTAGCGGAGTGTTTCATCGCTGTGGGACTGAAGGGATAGTACTCCTCGTGATTTCGGTCTGATAACAAAAAGCATCATCGTGCAGTGGGTCCTTCGCACAACTGCTGTCGACACATTACAAATAAAATATCTGTGGCTACTTTCTTAGGAATGAGAACACGGTCACTGATCAGAGGGTGGGGAGACTGTCAGGGTGGATCTTGGAGGTGTGGGAAGGAGGTGGTGGTGGTGGAATCCAATGGCTCTGGCCATGATGACATCTTGATCTTGTGTTCTTCGTGGTCGCAAAAAAATTGCAGGCTGCAAAGACATCTCTGCTATCAAATACTAAATGCTGCTGTTATGCAGGGCCATTACTATTATTAGTTATGCAGTGTCAATGATGATATAATTATTATTCTCAGTCCATGCATCTAGATAAGCACAATGCATTCCCAATCCATCCTGTGACAGTTGGGTCACAAGCGTGATGCTTAAAGAATGAACCGAAAGTCCATGACAGGCCTTAGACGTCTCTGCAGGGCAAGATTCTTAAGATGCAGATTTTAGTGCAATTCGTCAACCCCCTGGTGGTGATGGTGTTCAGCTGCGAGTACTTTTTCGTGGACTCCATCGGAACGGGATCGAGCGTTGCCGCCTCGCACGCGCGTGAGTTTTCTCCGAGCTCTTCGGTTTTCTCCCACGTGTAAATGCTCATTCATCAGAAGAAATTAAACAATCTGAATATATATAGAGAACCGCAGAGCTTGGGCAAATGTTGGCTCTGCTCATATGTGGTTGCTTTTGCGCCTCCGAGTCTGTTCTCTCTCTCTTCGAGAGCGAGCGAAGAATCTGTGGTGGCAGCACGTTACAAGCTGACATTATTATTTGTTGGGATTGTAGCCGTTTCCAGAATTATTTTAACGTGGATGTGTTACGCGATGCTTCGCAGAGCTGGGCGGCAGGCTGCCGCAGTGGTCAGACCTGTTGTGCCTTCACAGCAAGAAACACCTGGGTTCGATTCTCAACTCGGGTGACTTTCTGCATGGAGTTTCTCTCTCTCTCTCTCCCTTGTTCTGCAAGGGTTTTCTCCAGGTTTTATCCAGTTTCCTACCACAGCTAAAAAAAAAAACACGTGAATACCAGGTAAGGCCCACTCAGCTATATAGCTCCTTTTTAGAAGCGACCTGACCACAGGGAGAACATGCAAACTCCAAATATACAGCAGGCGTCAGGGTTGTAATTGAACCCACGACCTCCTGTATAGCCAGCGAGGGAGTTAACATCTCACCACCATGTCATGAAATCTGCATATTTTTACCATCCACCGTGAAGCATTTGGGGCAAGCATTTGATGGCGACAACTCCCCACAGTAATAACCAAGGTGGCCTGCCAAAATCGAACCGCAACAAAGCAGCTCCAGCACCCACTGCTGGCACCGTGTCACCGCCACCGCCGCCATGAAGGTCGTCGCCATCCAAACGGTGGAAACCTAAGTGCCAGGTCAAATCTTTGGCATTGTTAGGGAAAGAGTCACTTTGATTTGCTGTTTCTTAAGCAGCGGTGCAATCTGATAGCGCTGTTCAACACGACGCCAGACAGTGCACTTAGCAAGTGGAGCCAGCAATCACATTAAGGGGGGGGAGGGGGAATCAAGATTCATGTTTTCTGATCTCATTATCGAAATGAGTGACTCCATGCGCACCTGCCCTTGGTGTCTTGTCCTCAAACTAGATTTCTCCTCGATGGAAATTCCACATTCCTATGGTTTGTGCCAATTCTCCCGACACAACAATCACTTTTTGCCAAGGGGCAATTTTCTCCGGGCATTGCGCAAGAGAGGCTGCTGCTGAAATGGGCACGAGTACGGTGGATTTAAGGGGGCCCCATGTGGCATTCTGCATGACATTAGGGGTGCCGTGATGGCGAGATGTTAACTACCTCGCCTGGTATACAGGAGGTTGTGGGTTCAACCCCTGACGCCTGTGTATTTGGAGTTTGCATGTCTTTCTCTCCCCGCGGTCGTGTGGATTTTTCACCAGGTCCTCCGGTTTTTCCCTCCACGTTTCGAATCAACATCACGCGTTTTAAAGTATTTGACTGCTACAAATTTGATAATAAGCCACTTGGTTGAGCTATCGTTTGTGTTGGCCAGATAGCTTCCGAGAAAGAGCTATATAGCTCAGCGGGCCTTACCTGGTTAAAATAAAAATAGTAATAAAAAACATGTTTTATCAAAGAGCCGTCGCAGGTTGGCGACCCCTGGATGAGGCGGTTGTCCAGGCTGGGCCAGCCACCTCGGCATATGGCCCCGCAGCCCAAGGTGGCTCAGCGGTCAAGCGAGAAGCACTCGCGGTCGGAAGGGTCGTGAGTTCAATTCCTGATTTGGGTGGGGGGGTGATACAATAAGTATCACTTTGTATGTACGTATGTATGTTGGACTTCTTTTGCACCGTACGTAGCCAACCGTGCTAATTGGCGGCGCGGGGAAGTAAGCTGTAGTTTTCCTATGGATAGACCCACCCTTGCCATACGAATGTCGAATTTCTACCACTGGCTGCAAAACTCTCTTGACTCAAATTTGCCTCTGGCCTCACAGCCATGCCATGTGGATGCTCTCGACTACTCGACACTTCACCCCAACAGGGGTCGCGTCTCGCCACCTCTCGGAAAAGTTGTGCACGATAGTGTTTACCTCTGTGGCTTTAGAACCAGGATCTTTGTCCGTTCGTGGCATTGTGTTCTCATTTATCCGTCACTATTACACATACAGAAGTGATCTGCCATGTACATCATCTCGCGAGTTCATTTGTGCAGCCGACACATCACTCCATGCTGCACAGGGTCCAAAACCTCGAGAGTGTAACTAACACTCTCAACAGATGATTTTATTTGATTGGAGACTCTGACCAAATGCTTCCAAAAACCACCACCAGTGCTTTTGATCTGAGCAGCCATGCAGCAGATGCCAGCCTTGGTCTGAAAGTCAGCTGAGGTGTGGTCCTATCGAGGCAACACATCGCTCCCAACTCAGCTGAGCTCAATCGCAATTGGGATACGGCCACATTGACTGTGAGCTAGCCGCCCACCCACCAGCTTGGCACCCGTCTAGGTCAAAGGTTGCACTCGTTTGACTGCCCTCTGCTAATCCAGAGGACAAATCTCCACCGCGTGGTGCAGCCGGCAGATACAGTCGGACGATAGCTCTTGGCGTTGTGAGCAAACCTTGAGAGTTGCACCTAATGAGCCAAGGAGGGAGCTTTGCTGATGAAGGCAGTGGGAAGTGTGCTGCCCCCACCGCCTGCCCCCCCACCATCAAGCCCACACCGCTTACTCAACGTGGAGATATTCAACTCGAGCGCCGATCCCACCCGCATCAACGGAAATCGGAGCTTGCACCTTGGACGATTAGAATCAGAATCTTAAGTTCAGACTGCAGGAGGAATCCGATGAGCTATGAAGATCTTTTGCACAAATGTCCCGTGTGGATGGTGGGACCGCAAGTTTCAACGATACAAAAAAACGATAGGAGTGCAAAATAGAAAATAGTAAGCAAGTCACTGAAAATAAATACGTCAATTATTCACTTAAACATTAGCACGGTTGGCTACGTACGGTGCGAGATAAGTTCAACATACTACATACAGCCCAGTCATTGCCTTTGGGCCCGAAACTATCATCATGATTATCATCATCATCATCCATGGTCATTCCACTGCTGCACATAGGCCTTGCCCGAGCATCCGCCACCTCTCACGATCTGGCGATGTACTCTAATTCACTTGGCACCCACACAGTAACTGATTTCAACGCTCCATCTCTATGGAGCACGTCCTGTCTCTCGGACGCCACGTCCCATTCTTTTGGACGCTGCGCCGTTATTTTTCCCCGACCATCATCCACCATCCCATCTGTCTGTTACGTCTCTAATCCATGCGTTCCTATTTATGTCTCGCTGTTATTCAAAGGATGCATATCCCCATTCTTCTATGCACACATAAAAAAAAGGTTCAATATTTCTTGTGTTTCTAAAGCACATGTCAAAGCAGGCCTTCCTTTCGAGGAGCTACATTGACATCCAGAAAAGTTGGGAAATTTCAGGTGATTTAAACCAAATCAAACGTAAGTGGCTACATTAACTAGAGAACTGTCACTCCACTGCTCAATGAAGGCCTGCCCCACCCGGTTGGCCAGAGAGAATGCTGTTTGGCCTTGTGTCATCACCTCCGATTAGCACGGTTGGCTTCGTATGGCCGATCAGTCTGGGTTGGTAAAAGGGACGGCAGGGGAGGGGGTGGGCAGTGCCATCGGACAGGTTCAGGTGTCACTCGCCACCAACGTTAGCCGGTGCCTGGAATCGAACTCGGGAAGCCGGGTTCACGGTGCAATGCACTCACACCCCCAGCAGCTGCACGCATAATTTCCTCAACGTTCAACAGGTAGGATTTCGCGACAAATATTATCCGTAATAAAGGTTTTTTTTGGGGGTTCGATTGCGTAAATTCAATACTGGCAAAATTGCCCGATTAAGCCTGGATGTAATTACCAGGGAAAAGTCGTACTGAAATTGTGGTTTTACTCTCCAACACACCGTTGGCCTGAAGTTGTAACGAATTGAAATGTTTTGTTTACGTGACATACCTTACTGGTTGGCTGTGTCGGGTGGTGGTGGGTTTAACGACACGTTCTAACCCAAAAAAAAACCTTTATTATTAATAATTTCCTCTCCGTTACGTTTTTTTTGTCAGTCCCTTAAATGCGGTGTGTTCGAAGTGTATACGAACACCTCATCATTGACACTGAAACCTCATCGCTCTCGCGATTACCACTGCTTTTTAACAGACGCGTTCACTGTGCTTTGGCTAACGATGTGAGCCACGATCTTTCTTCAGGGCACCGATGGAACTAAAATGCCTTCACACCGGTGGTCACGTACAACGCCGGCTGATAAAATCCTTACCTCCCACCACGATCGCGTGAGCTGCGCACCGAGGACATCGATTGCCATTTAAATATCCCCCCGCGGAAACAACACGCAGTGCTTAACTGGATCCGTGCGCGCCAGGGGGGACGCGGACACCTAATACACAAGCGGGAAATCCGAGGCTCTCTCTACTGTGTGTGACTGTGGCTACGATCGCCAAACCATGGACCACGTAACATCGCACGATCCCAAATCTACAGGTGACGGCGGTGGGTGGGTGGCTGAGTAGGTGGATGACTAGGTGGATGACTAGGTGGGTGACTGGGCGAGTAGGTGCATCTGCGTTACGGCAACTCTCAGGCAAAGCAATCGAGCGGCTACATCACCTCGAGCTGAATCTTCCCAACATTTGCCATTCATAGGCCACTCAACAACAAAATTAAGACTTTGCACGCAAGTGCACGCGCTACAGTGCCGCTAATCTCCGTGGTCGTGCGCCAGCGCTGCTGATAAATATTCCGCGAGATGGATTTTGACTCCCGGCGGCCACGCTCCGTGGGGGCTATTCGGGGACAGCGCTTAATGGCACGCTGAATTATTTATTTTCCAGCGCACCCGTCCCCGTGTCAATCAGAAAACCCTGCCCGCGAGCGATTCCCTCGGGCGCGGGGTGGGGTGGCGGGGGGCTGGACGGGGGGGAGGGGGGCTGCGGTTCGCCGCGGCCCCCCTCGTCCGCCCGAGGTGGCGGCGGTGGTGGCGGTGTCGTCAATGAAGCCGTGCGTGGCGGGTGCGTGCATTTCCATTAAGGCCCTTGCCGTAATTACTTCCAAGGGCTTGATCCGCTCGGTGCCAATTAATTGCTTCTAATCAGCCAGGTAAACACTGTTTAAATACGGGGTGCCTCCACGTGCTTGTTGTCAGTGTTGCTTATCCGTCTGGGGCAGCGGTTTTTGCCCAGGCCGCTCGGCTCACAGGCAGAAGGTTGCGAGTAAGTTCAAATCCCGGCCAGGCGTTGACTCAGAGTGAGTAAAATTATAATGTGCCGCGCAGTGCTTTTAGCTCGCTCACGCAGAGAAGAACCGCAGACAAGCAGGAAGGCAACCGCGCGATGAGCCGGCAGCGCCAACGATTTCCCAAACACTGCAGTCCTTTATTTGTTAAGGTGTTTCAGCCAATTAAATCTTGACTTAAAGCTTTCGTGACTGCAGGAATTCATATTCTTTGGGTCTTTCGGTAAAGTCACGTAGAACACAAAAAAAAATTGCTCTACGTGACTTTATCGAAAGACCCAAAGACTATTTCAGCCAATTAATGAGTGTTTACATATGGAATGGAAAAAAACGCGGAGCACCCGGAAAAAAAACCCACGAATGCGAGGGGACAACACGCTTTGCCATTCAAATGGACCAGGTGGAGTCCACATGTTTTGCTTGACTGCCTTCTCCTGAGAAGCCAGTGTGTATGACACCTCGAAACATTCATAAAGGGTGTTTCTCAAAAACATCTGTGCGATCCACCAACTCTCACATGTGCAGCCACCACTGCATGGCTGCGACACGACTTTGTGGGACGCTTTCTTAACCCATGACAGCCAACTGTGGTCAGGACGTCAACAGTGGTCATCATGTGGAGAGGCTGGCTTCCCCCATCCCCCCGTTGCGATGACTTTTCTAGGGGCGCCACGGTGGCGAGATGTCATCTCCCTCGCCTGGTATGCAGGATGGTCATGGGTTCGATCCCAACCCTGAGATCTGCTGCTGTATATTTTGGGTTTTCACGTGGTCCACCCCGTGGCCGTGTGGGTTTTCTCCGGGTCCTCCGGTTTTTTCCTCCACATTTCGACTTAACGCGTGTTTAGAGAATTTGGCTGCTATCAATGTCCACGTGACAAGCCACTTCGTTCAGCTGTCATTAGTGATGGCCAGGTCAATTCTAAAAAAGAGCTGCATAGCTCAAGCAGGCCTTACCTGGTGAAATTTAAATAAATTTAATAGTTTTATATACGTGGCTGTTTGCATGCGGTTGTAGATGCTGTGTGGTCTGTGAAAGCCAATCTCGTAAGAATGTTTCGAGGAGATGGCTGCACAGCGAGCTTGTTTTTGTACTCCGCTCATGTTTTCGTACTGTTGTTGTTACGTTTTTACCCGTCCCTACTGGACGTCTGTGAAAAAGAGCTTTACAGCTCACCAGATTCCTCCAGTCTAAATAAATATTCGGTCTCTGATTCTTCACGTGCGAAGTTGCAATCTCAACGCCGTCATCATCGCAGAATAGTAGTGCAGGGCCCGGAAAACGGCGAGTTTTCAAACAAGATGCAAAGCAATGTGGCTGTGGGGAGGGGGAAGCGCCACGGCCATTGTGCATGTGCAACAACAAATCCGCATCATCATTTACCTGATGAGGTGCAGAAGTGGTCATCTTGAGACGTTTTACTTTCACAAATTCTACTGCAGGCACCTTCGATTGGTGCTGGGCCAATCCCATGTGATGAAGAATGCTGGTGTGTGATTGCCAGCATACAGCACTTCGTTTCTATCGTCGGAGGGCGTCATGTAGGCTGTATGTGTGTGGATTGTAAAGCCTTTCTGACAAAATCCATATCGTTTTCTTTCTGCCATTGACCCATTATTGCGATCAGTATTTACATCCCTGCGGTGTTGCGGTCCATTTCATGTAACTTATTTTATATATATATTTTAGAAAATGTTACTCGAGATTGCACGGTTGCCACGGTTATATCGGTGACCCCGTTTTATGTGGAGGGCAGACGATAATTTGTCGACTGCCGCAGAACCATAATGACTATTGAGCCACTAATGGAGGTTTGAAACGTGTTCCTTTTTTTACGCTTGATAGGCCACTCGCAGCCAGCCAGCCATCCGGCCTGCCTGCCGCTCTGCTGTTTTGACTTAGCTCCCCCGGCATCGTCCATCGCTCTCCAACCCGCCCTCCTCCCCGAGCCAGCCGTCCTCCGCTCCCTTTTTTTTGTGTCCGACATTTCACGCCTTGCCCTCGTTGCCGCTAGAGCATCCGACGGAACAATCTGGATCACGACTCGAGGTGGCGCGCAATTCACCACGTGTGCTCTGCCTTCCCCCCTCTCCCCGCCCCTCTGTGTCGTTTCAGGGCTCCACGGTCGCAAGGGAAGCGAGCGAGAAAGAGAAGGTGAGCACGGTTTATGGTTGTTGTTTTTTTCCCCCCCGAGAAACTTTTTTCGACGGTGCTTTCCCCCACAAACCCCCGCGGCGCCGCGGGCACTCCTCCGTCAAAGGCGATGCGGTGGTGAGATGTTAACTACCTCGTCTGGTATGTAGGAGGTCGTGGGTTCAAACCCGACCCCTGACGCCTGCTGTATATTTTGAGTTTGCGCGTGTCTCTCTCTGCCCGTGGTCGTGTCGATTTTTCTCCGGAGTCCCCCGGTTTTTCCCTCCACATTTAGAATCAACATCACACGTTGAGCGTATTTGGCTACTGTACATTTCCACGAGATAGGTCACTTCGTTGAGCTATCATTTGTCTTAGCCATGTCGCTTCTCAAAAAGAGCTATACATGATAAAATAAAATAAAAATAGTTTAAGCCAGCAAACCGAGTTCGATTCCAGGGAAGGGCCGACATCAGTGGCGAGTAGTATCTGAAATGGTTCAGCACCCGCCACTATATCGAACCAGAATCTATTTAGACGGGAAGAATCCACTGATCTACGAAGCTCTTCTTCACATTCGTGGTGAAGCAAGATTGAACGGCTCCCCGTGACCCGACGTTTGAATGCAAGAGGGCCTTCATTCTTCCGTGGCTCGACAAAGAGCTATACATTATTAAATGCAATTATTACTGCAACGGTTTACTTGCCGAGAATAACGTGCGGCTTCTGCAGAACCCAGCGGGTGTGGTGGGAGTGGGGACGGTTGAGGCCTGCGGTGTGTGTCCCTGCGGGGGTGGCGTTACGCTCGCGTGCCGGCAGCTTCGTCGGCAACTGAATGGGTGGGTGTTGGGTTCAGTTCTCCCGACCGGCATGACCCGGATATCACGCGCCAAACGGCACGTGGCCCGAGCAAAAGAATAGCCCGCCGGAGAGCTCTGTGTGCAACCGTGAGAAACGTGTCACCCCCAGGCACCAGGCAAAATCCTTCTCACTCAAACGTTTCGGTCGGGTCCTCTTCACTTCTTCTCCCGGTGGTGATTGGTAGATGGCGAGGCCGCTCTGCGAGTCGGTGACTATTTCCACGCGATTAAGCCACTTTCATCGAGCTATCATTTGTCGTCAGGTCGCTCCTGTTATAGATCTACGTAGCTCAGCGCCCGGGGCCTTTCCTCAGGCAGATGTTGAGGCTGCTGGTCCGTGTGGAGTGCAGTGCCCCTTCCAGTGAAACTTGCCCGTGTACACCCGTTGCCTGCGCGTGATATTCGTTGGCATCGAAGCGATGGCGGTTATTTGGCTGCTGTAAATTTCCACGTGACGAGGAGTATATTTGTGTCCGGGTCGCTCCTGCAGAAGAAGCTAACAGCTCTGTGGGATTTACGTTTTCAATTAAAAACAGTTAATTTGTATGTGTTTTGTGATTTGCGTATCTTTCCTATACTTTGCGCTCCTATCGTGTTTTTCTCTTGTTGTAACTTTCTGACCCCGTACCTCTACTGGACATCTGTGGAAAAATTGCTTTATAGCTCATCGGATTCCTCCGGTATAATTAAAAGATTCTGATTATAGTTTGCAGTGGCAGGAGAGGATGTCGCCTCCGGTGCATTAAACCCTCACGCGGATTTGGAAATTAGTCATTTGGTATTGTTCCCAGCCAGTGCTGATGCCGTAAATAGCCAATCAGTGCGCGCCGAAAGTGGGTTGATACTTATTTTCTGTCGACTGTTGAATTAACTCTTTTATCGAGGGTGACACTTTAAGTGGGTGCTGATCTACTTCTGATCAGCGGGAGCAAAGCGATCTTGATCCAGAGAGCTCCTCACACCCCGGGAAATAGATTTCTCTGAAAATTACTTCTGATGGGGGAAAATGTGGGTACCCCCCCCCATCTCTTCCGACCTGTCTGGCGCGAGTGTGGAGGATTTTAACAAGACGCAGCGGCGTGCTGCTGCTCGCAAAGAACGGGAAGGGGTGTGTCTCCCATCATGCCTTTGCACTGCATGTCACGTGACTAGCACATTGCATGCGCAGTGCCGATTGTGAGCAGCGCGCGTGTCCTTTGTCGTTCAACCCGTTGTTTTCCAGCCTACGCACATTTGCTCGTCGCGTGCTCCGGTGCATTTTGTCATCATTTGCCGAAAGCATTAAATTCGAATTAAGTGGGCAGGAGTAGTCTACATTTTGCGAGGGGGTTAACATTTATACAGCGGCTTGATACATTCTTCTCGTGCGGACGACGGAGGTTTCCCCGCAGTAATAATTGCATTTAATAATGTATAGCTCTTTGTCGAGCCATTGATGGATGAAGACCCTCTTGCATTCAACGTCCAGTCGCGGGGGGCCGTTTTATCTCGCTTCATCACGAATGTGAAAAAGAGCCTTGTAGGTCAGTGGATGCCTCGAGCCTCAATAGAGATTCCTGTTCTGGAGAGCGAAGTGAGGGCCCTCCACCATTTCGGGTACCACTCACCACTGATGTCGGGCTTTCCCTGGCTGAAACTAAACAATTGTTTTGTTTTTTTACCAGGTAACGCCCATTCGGCTATATAGCTATTTTTTCAGAAGCGGCTGGCTATCACAATGATAGCTCAACAAAGTGGCTTATTTGCATGGAAGTGTATAGCAGCCAAATACTCTAAACGCGTGTTGATTCTAAATGTGGCTTCATTGTGTCGTACGCTAACCACGATATCACCTCTCCCTCTCTGTAGTGCCTGTAAGAGATTCTCTAATGCAATATTGGGGTTTAGCCAGTGCATCCTAGACTCTGCACGAGAGCTTCGGTTTATTAAACTGTTAATCTACCAGACCACGGGGAGAACATGCCAACTCCAAATACACAGCAGTCAAGATCGATTCCACGACCTCCTGTATACCCGGCGAGGTAGTTAGCATCTCGCCACCGTAGCACCCAGTGTAACTGGCATTGACCAAACATCCCAATGCTGAACAGATTACTTGCACGTTTTTCAACTTGGATCGCACACAGCAGCAACAACATCGCCCGCTACTACGAAAGCTTGGCAAATATACAGCAGGCGTTAGGGGTCGGGATTGAACCCACGACCCCCCCTGCATACCAGGCGAGGTAGTTAATATCTCGCCAAAATCTGAGCAGATTAGGCCGATTGTTATTCACGGTGAGTGTGCGTATGCGTGTGTGGGGTTGCACGTAGCGTTGGCCGGCTGGGTGAGCTCGATTAATTTTTTAACACCTTTCACTTTTGAGCGAAAAATCTATTGTGGAACGATGCCGTTAAAGTACATTTTGTGTGAGCAGCTGCGCTCTCCTTGGGAATGAATTGGTTGTTAGCAAGCCAGCGTGATGATATACAACAGCTGTCGTAGCTTTCGCTGCTGCTGTGGAGACGATTTATTTTTGCCGTTTATGATGCACTATGTCCACACGTCTGGATCCTTCCTTGCTATTTTTTTTATACTTTTTTGTTTATCTTTCCACCGAGTAATAACGTAATGCTGGTAATAACATTTTAGTCGTTATGTGTACGTTTTGTCTGCGGAGCCACAGACAAAAGCTGGATGGCAGCAGCCAGGCAGTCAACCGTTGCTACCAAATAATTTATCAAGCTCTGCAGTCCTTCCTGTGTTCACCCTTTCCCGTTCCAATGATGTACGTGCATGTACGTCATTGGAGCTGAGTTGGAAGTAAAAGGCCATGCGGGGGAGCGTGTGGCACAGTTTGGCGCCAGCTATCGTAGAGTGCGGTGGTCGTGTCGCTACAGTTCTCTGCGGTGAGTACAATGTATTTAAAAACAGCGACGCTACACCAAATAAATAAATAAACGCATGCTAACCGCTTGCGAGTTTCGAGATACAGCAGTAAACGGGGACACCCACCCTGCAACTTGCAGGCATCTCGGAACAGAAAAGGGCTAGGTGTTTTCAGCTAAGGAATGAACGTTTATTCAAGTGGGAGGAAATCGGAGCAGCCAGAGAAAAACCCGCGCGTGTGAGGGGGCAACACTCTATCCCCGTGCAGATGGGACTGCCTTCTCCTGGCAAGCCAGGGTATGGCTGCTACTCGATGCTCGCGTGAACGGAGGTTGGTAACGGCCGTTCGATCCACAACCCTCGCTGCCTCCCCGGCGCTAGATTACAGGCTGTGTGCATAGCCACCACTGCCCTGCTATAATGGTGGGGCCGGGAGAGGGCTCAGGAAGCGGATAGGTTCCTTATGTGTGTACGTATGTACGTTGAACTTCTTTCTCACTGTACGTAGCCAAATGTGCTAATAAGAGGTGCGGGGGAAGGACAACAAGCTAAACACAAAAAGCAGTTCAAAAGAAACGGGGTTTCAATCCATATTTAAAAGTGCATAGCTCCCAGTGACTTCCTAATATCGGAAGGAAGAGCGTTCCAGATGGCCGGAGCAGCGCATCTGAAAGCGCCGCGCGATGCGGTGTCTGTCTCTGTTCGATGGCCAGCCGAAAGCCGCCGCTACGAGGATGACCGGAGTTCCTTATAAATTTACAATGCACAGAGACGAAAAATCGTGACATTGTTGGGCTACACAAGCCGCCCTGTGACAGAGCTTAATAAATTGGGTCTGATTTCCAGCCACAAAATGGAATAACGACCTTTTCCTGGAAACAGGCTTTCAAAGCCGCCTCTGCTGCTTGTCAAATTGGTCTCATTTTCCCAGGGGTTCAGGAAATGTAATTGGAAGTCCCACTGTCAGGGTGTCGCCACATCGCAGTGTCCACCACCTATCTTAACTGCTAATGTCAGCGCCGTGTCACAGCAGCAGCAGCAGTAAGCTCTTTTCAAGGCCAGAAAGGTCCATAAAAGCAAAATTAAATTTCCAGGAAAATGCCAGGAGAGCCAAGCAAAAAATGGGTATTTCTATAGCTCAGTGGAAATGACTTAGTCGATTGATTTGGCTTTCATTTATAAAGCTCTACACTTCCCTGTCATATTGGCTTACGTATTCAGGTTAGTAAAAATGTTTTTTGAGGAGAAAAACAACGCGTATAAACTCGGACGCGACATGGCCACAAACGATAACTCACTGGAGTGGCTTATGACGTGGAAATTTATAGCAGCCAAATACTTAAAACACATGTTTATAAATGTGGAGGGATAAACTGGAGGACCCGGAGAAAAATCCACCAGACCACAGGGAGAACATGCAAACTCCAAATACACAGGCATCAGTCAGGATCGAATCCACGACCTCCTGTATACCCGGCGAGGTAGTTAACATCTCGCCACCATAGCGCCCAGTGTAACAGTCATTGACCAAACATCCCGATGCTGAACAGATTATGTGCACGTTTTTCAACTTGGATCGCACACAGCAACAACAACATCGCCCGCTCGTACGAAAACTTGGCAAGACACTCCTGAAAACGAGTCTTGGGATTCAGTGAGATTTTCCTGGTTAAAACTCGCATAATAAGAAGAAGAATCATCTGGGCGATAGTTAATCACCGCTCTACGGGTCTATGACAGGTTGATAAGTTCACCAAGCACATGTCAGTTATTCCTTCCTATGTGCTCCATAGGAATAAATACGTTTAAATATTATTTTTAGAAACTTCTACAAGCTTCGCCAACATTACTCAATTCAGCAGATGTAACAGCGTTTTCTTGGTTCTTTCGGTAAAGTCACGTAGAAGGGAAATAATAAAATAATAAAAATAAAACATCATAAAATCATTCTCACGACGTTTCGGCCACAACGCAAGCAGCCGTCCTCAGGTGAAGACCAGGTCTGTCGGGAAGACAGCATCTGAATGAACAACACCAGGCTTCTTCACCTGAGGACGGCTGCTTGCGTTGTGGCCGAAACGTCGTGAGAATTATTTTATTATGATTTTATTTTATTATTTCCCTTCTACGTGACTTTACCGAAAGAACCAAGAAGATGAATCCCTGCAGTCACGAAAGCTTTAAATCGAAATGTAACAGCGTTGTTATATTGATATTCATTGTTATATTTTCACGTTCATTAAATGTTTTTTTTACTTTCAAGGCCCACACCGTTCTTGACGAATGCGTTGTTTGTTGTTTTAT
The DNA here is from genome assembly GCF_965212315.1 of Lampetra planeri. NCBI lineage: Eukaryota > Metazoa > Chordata > Hyperoartia > Petromyzontiformes > Petromyzontidae > Lampetra > Lampetra planeri. Next base: position 2,585,153 of record NC_136127.1, read on the forward strand.
CCTCGTGCACCACTGCCACTTTGTTTGGATGCAGCCGTTGCTCCGTCATCGTTGTCGTCTCACAAAATTGTCACCAGCGCAGCAAACATCTGTAAGTGGGTTTAAAAAGACAAAAAAATTGCAACTAAACCCTGTGGAAGTTACTTCGCTCATTAATGGAGGTAACCAAAAAATCTCACCACACAAATGAGCTCTAACAGAAACACAGATCCCCCTCTGGCTTTCTATAGACAACATGGTAGTGTGTCACGTGTGCATTGGCATGAGGCTTTAAAACAAACGCAACGTGTGTTTTCATTGGCTTGACCACTCTCCGTGTGCGTTTGTTTGTTTGCTGCAGTGCAGCGGTGAGCGCGCTGCGCCACGAACCCGGCGAGCCGAGTTCGATTCCCGCTCACGGCCAACGCCAGTGACGATTATTTGAACCGGTCCTGGGCCTCCCCTAGGTCGACTCAGCCTCAAATGAGTACCTGGTGCGATGTGTAAACATCGCCACTTGGGAGGCAAAGGCGGCTGGGCGTGGTGTTGGCAACCCCACCCCCTTGTGTGCCACGCCAGCCTCCATAGGTGCTGCTCGCTAACAGCACTTGCCTCAACTGTCTGCACAGGGGAAATCTTTGTCTTGCTTGCGGAATCTTTTTTTCACTTACATTTTTGGCTCTCTTACGTGTTTTATTTTCCAAACCTGAGAAAATGGAAGACACGAGCTATTCATTATCTGCTGCAGAATGGTGACATTGCCAAGCGTGAGCTGCTGTTTGGAATCAATGGTGGGCTGTTTATTTTGTCAGTCGTCAACAGCCATGATTAATCACTGCTGGATGAATGCCCTCCCCAACAATTTTTCCTCGCCGTGAGCCGGTTTCATTTCTGCGTCTGAACGTCCTCTCGGGCTTGTTTCCCCTCCTTTGGGTTCCACGCCGTCATGAGTCTTAACCATCGGCCATAATTGTTGTCAACTTCCTGACCCCGTGCCCCTACTGGAAAATCTGTGAAAAAGAGCCTTTTAGCTCATCGGATTCCTCCAGCATAAATGTATATCCTGATTCTGATTATCGCTTCGAGCGACATGTGACGCGTCCATCTTGCATGTTGGCATCGACCATGGTCTATTCGCTGCTGGATGAAGGCCTCCCCCAAGCACCGACCCATCTGGCTCCTGCACACAAGCTGACTTCTTCGCTCCATCTCTGCAGTGGTCTTCCTTTCAGGCGTGTTCCCTTCTTTGACGGCAATTAATTCATTCTATTTTATTTTGCCGGTAAAGCCCACAGAGGTATGCCGCTCTTTCGGAAGTGACCGGGCGATCACAAATAATAGCTCAACGGAAGTGGCTTATCATGTGGAAATGTATAGCAGCCAAATACTCCAAAGGCATGTTTCTAAATGTGGAGGGGAAAACCGGAGGACCCAGAGAAAAATCCACGAGACCGCGGGGAAAACATGCAAACTGCAAATCACAGGCGTTAGGCTCGGGATCGAACCCACGACCTTCTGCATATCAGGCGAGGGAGTTAACATCTCACCATCGCGGTGTCCATTTGCCTTGCCCGTCAGCCATCATCGATTTAGTGATGCATCCAGAACAAATACAAAAGAATGTAACAGTCAATGTGATACATCTAACCTTGTATATGTTCTCTCATCCATGTGCTCCTCCTTCTGGCTCTCAGTGTAATTAAAAACATACTGCTCTATATTATGTCTGCATAATTGTCAGCATTTTAATCTGTTTTTTTTCCATGCGCGCATGAGCGCAGTCAACACGTTGCCATATGTGAATTTAATAGGGGGGGGGATTAAACCAACGCGTTTTGTATTATTGTGGAGGGCTAAAGCCCTCCCCATTACCAATTTGTCACTGGTCAGCGGGGCTTTTCAACATTTAATGATGCGTTTAAAATGACATAAATTATGTAGACGCTATTAACGTGACGGCCGCGGTGAGTTCTGTCCGGCCCGTGGTGAAGCTGAAAGTGGAGAGGGGTGAGTGGGGGGGGGGGGTGCGGGGGCCGAGTGTGACCCCCCCCCATCCACCTCCCCCCATCTCCCCCCACCCCCGTGGAGTTTTGCCACGGCTCCGTCCAGCCAAGCGCCGACACGAACTTGATTTTGCGCCAGACTTTGGAAGTGGCGCGTCTGGGATCCAGCTGGGAGTCACCAACAACGACGACCCCAGTCCGGGTGAAACGAGGAGACTCGGCGGCATTCCACAGCCCCCAAAAGTTTATACGGATACAGTTTTTTATTATTTTTAGATGTTAACTACCTGCAGGAGGTTGCGGGTTCGAACCCGACCCTAATGCCTGCTGTCAAGTGTATTTTTCTCCAGGTCCTCTGGTTTTTCCCTCCACATTTAGAATCAACATCATGCATTTCGAGTATTTGGCTGATTTCATTTTCCACGTGATAAGCCACTGTGTTGAACTATCCTTTGTGGCCAGGTCGCTTCTGAAAAAAAGGTATATAGCTCAGTGGGCCTTACCTGGTAAAATAAAATGAGTTTATAGTTTTGTAGTATAGTTATAAATAGTTTATAGTTTCGTTTTTAGTTTTCATTTGGCGTTTGGTGAGATTCGGCGTGGAAAGGTAAACTTAAACGCCGAGAATCGTGAGCCACGCTTTGGATTTTTGTTGTTACGTGATGGTTTTATTTCTTACGCACTTTAGGTTTCCTGTGAAGTATCGCTCCAGGCAAGAGTTGGTGATGTAAAATAACGTATTTATTGTTGTTAAATATATGCTGCATTGCCGTACTATTTCCAAAATTTATCAGCGTTATTCCTATTAAAAGTTTTATTTTTCGTCCATCGTAGAACCCTGTGAGAAGGACGCTACCACCACGGGGTAATAGTTGGCACATTGAACTTGCTATCGAGGTCGCCAGTTCAATCTCCCGGTGTGGCAGTTCTATTCAGTTGCGGCAAAGGGCCACGTTGCAACAATGGGTCGCCAAGGTGATGAGCTGTTGACTACCTCGCCTACGAAAACATACGTTGTTATTTCACCTCTACTTTGGGTGTTTATCACTCAGCGGGCTTCTTAATTCCTGGCATGTAGGTATAATGTTTGTGCGCTGTCAAGGGCGTTTTGACAGACATCGGTCATCCAACAATGTGTTTGTGCAAATCGTTAGCTCTTTGTTGGAGCTGGACTCGGGTAAATTAATTAGTTAAACTACACGCGTAACAAAAAAAAGGATGTCATTTGCAGTGGCATGCCAGCCTTTGTTTAAAGCTTTGTCGTCAGTAATGCAGTCGAGTAGAACAATTGGCGCTGATTACGACGCGCGGTTCAACGCAGGAGTGTGTACCGCTTTTTCTAAAAATAAAAACGAATCCGCCGACCTTCATCCAACTAGCGCACACATTTGTCAATGTCACTGTCTAGCGTGTGTGCTCTTCCTCACGTACACCCATCGGTCCGTCTGTACACCTTAGCGTATAATGCATTGCAATTGCGTCACGGCATTCACGGCGCGGCCCCCCCCCCCCCGCCGACACGGTGGGGCTGAACTTTGTCGGCTCGGGCGCCGCGTCCCCCGCGCCGCGTTCCCCCATACACACCGCAGTAAACAAGCCGTCGAGAGAGAGAGGGCTCGTTACAGGCGCAGGTCACCGCAGCGATGCATCACGGGAGTGATGGGCGTGTTCCAAACCGCCTCGCTTTCCCCCCTTCTCTCCACTCCCCCTCCCCCCTCGTAGCGCGTGTGTTTTGGCCGCTCACTCACTCGTGTGCGCGTGCGTGTTTCTTCGCAGGCGAAGGAGCTGCCCACGTTCAAAGACAACGACTTCATCAACGAGAAGCAGAGGATCGTGATCGGAGAGGAGAACAAGAAACTCTTCCTCGAAAAGCTGAAGAGGGACGTGGAGGTAAACCCAACACCGCCTCCCACATCGTCGCCATCGTCGCTATTGCCTCTGCCGTCCAAAATCCATCGCGTGGGGGGGCAGGGTGACTCGCGCTCCCACAATCCACACCGCTCTCCCGCACCTCGCGACTTCCTGTCGAGCAGCCTCGCGCCACGCACGCCCCTCCCCCCCCCGCGAATTTCAAATGGCTCTACAAAATGTAAAACCGTCGACATTTAAACCCCTCCAATATTAAATGGGGGTTTGCTGTACTTGAAAAAAATCAATCCCAGAGGCCCAGTGCACTGAGCCGACCCCTGACCCTCGTGTTTAAAGCCATAACGCTCGTGATCACGAATGGGATATCCTACTCGCCGTGCCCGACAGAGCGTCTGTGTTCACCCATGCCAAATAGCCCCAACGAACACGCAGCGTCGTGCCACATCCGACCTATGCAGCACAGCACGCGCCCGAGTTTATTTCATTGCTGCCTACACTTTCTGTAGCATTGGTGACCGATCGATAAAGCATTTATGTCCCCCCCACAAAGACAAAGATCCCCCGTGTAGCCTTAATAGACTTTCGGGGCAAGTACTGTTAGCGAGCACCTATGAAGGCCGACACGGAACATGAGGGAATGGGTAGCCAGCACCATGCCCGGCCGCCATGGTCTCCCGAGTGGCGATGTTGACACATCGTCGGGTTCGTGGCGCAGCGCGCTGACCCGCTACGCCACTACGCCACTGCCCCAACTCAAGGAACAACGAGCGTAGCTACGTAGCGTGAACTACACATGCTCGCAGATGAAACAAACACTCTTACTCAAGATAACCTGCCAAGCCGCATTGAGGCTGTGAGCGTATACACCTCCCGTTATCCTGGAATCTAACCCGGATCATCACCAGGTTCATAACGCGGCGCGCTGACCGCTCCACTACACTGCCGCTCCCCCCCCCCCCCCCCCACACACACATGCACAGCACCAGGCATGGGCCTCGCAGCAATGCGCAGCTCAGGGAACAAAAAACACCACGAGGTAATATCCCAGCAGCGGCCGCTCGACGAGACCGCGTGGCTCGGTGGGGAGGGGAAAATCTTGGCCGTCTCTGTTCTGCGGCCGTAGCTGCCCGCATCGTCCCCGGAGCTGCCGGCACGCGTGGTGACGTCCAATACCCAATTTTCAAAATTCAAGACCGGGAGCACACAGTCTTTATGTATAATGATACACGCGGTCTTTACGTATAATGATAACGATGATACTTGAATTGTTTATCCAGGAGGAAAGCCTATCGAGACTCAGGACTCATTTTCCAGTCTGTTATTGTTTTGACATCCAGTCATTCGCAAAGGTGTAGGGTCAGTCAGTATCCCTGCAACAGCCATTCGTTTCTTGGGGGGATTTTTTTGCGGTGACTGGCAAGGAAATTGGGAAAATTAATAACGCTCTCACTGCAACCGTGTCCGCCCAGAGTCACCGTTGTGTAAGAGATAATGACTCGCCAGACGCTGGCCTGGTTTGAATGGCTCAGATTAATTGATTGCTCGAAATGCAACGCGATGCTGGGATGACCAAGCTTGCTGCAGCTACAGGTTTTTAACATTTCCTTTTCTCCTCCGCTCCACCCTCTGCATTGGTGATATCAATCTGGCGACGCAAAAAAAATAATAAACGTTAATCCCACCGTTTATAATCGGGCGTACGTGGTATAAAAAAAATATTGCTTTCGTCATTTCAACGATGCACAGCCTACCTGGCGGTGACCACAGCTTGCGTAACGCGCGTGTGGAGAGAATCGCACGGTTCAGCGTCTAGTCCTGCTGCTGCTGGAACCACTCTCACATGCCGTGGCTTTGTCCAGGGGATTTGTAGTGCAGGGTGCTTATTATATCGTTGTATGCAGTATTCTCTCGTTTGTTGACTGTGAACTCACCTTGAATCTGTTGGCAGCTTAAGAAGATATGAGAAATTGCAGCCATGCTTTTATGTACAGAATCTATTTTGTATATTAACCCATTTTGTAAGTTAAGTTAAAACTAGAAACTATTTTTATTTTACCATGGAAGGCCCACTGAACTATATAGCTCTTTTTCAGAAGCGTGCTGACAAAGAGCTCTGTAGTTCAGTGATTCCTGACCCGGGTACCTTTCTGCGTAGACTGTGTGTGTTCTCCCCACTGTTGTGCGTGGGCTTCTTGTGGATTATCTTGTTTCCTCCCATAGCTAAGCAGAAAAAACATTCAGTGTGACTGTTATTGGCCAAACATCCCAATGCTCAAAGAATCACCCGCTAATTACTCAATTTGGGATTACACGCAGCAGCAGGAGCAGCAGCAGCAACATCGCCACCTACAGATAAAAACGTCTTAAGACTGGTTGAGGCTTTGCCACGTAAAAAAGTGCAATAAGAACAATAATATAATGATAACAGGATAACTTAGTGCACACACACATTTTGGGCCACTTGTTCTTATTAAAGATGCAAGCCCTGTCAGGCTGCAGCTGCATTATCATTACGGCTCAGACCCCTGGGCCGAAGCACCCACGCGTGAATGATCATTTTCTCCGATGCAAGGGCGCAGCTCGTAATCTACGCGACGTGAATATCAAGGCTGGCTGCTCGGCCGTTCAGACGGATTATACGGAGCCCTTGCTTCACACGTGTGTGCCTTCTCGTTCTCCTCTCGCTGTATTATATCGTCTTGATCGGTATATTCCAGTGGGTATTTAGCTTTTGAGGATACTCAAAACGTGATCGTCAACGGTGGCATGTAAGCGTCCATGTGAGGCTAATTCAAATGAAGTTTTTATTTTATAATTTCAGTTTTTCCTCATATTTCAGTTTTAAGAGAGCAAGCATGCACGACCTACAAATCACATTCTTTAGTATCATGCCCTTCACAATACAATTGTCACATAGCACTTGACAGATGGGCACATTAAAACGTATATAACATTACATCAATACAAATTTAAATCAGTCAACGTAATAAAAGGTATACAGATTGGTTCAACAAAAAAAAACCCATTATCAATCCACTCCCCAAGCGTGTAAGCAGACGCCATAAACCGACCATCAAATAGTAGCGTCAAGCTGGCAGACAGATTAAGCCACAGGGATTTGTCTCAGACCAAAGAGGAGATGGGTGTTCAGCAACCGTTTAAATGTGCACAGCTCGTACGTACGAACAGAATGCTCATTTTCCGCTCTTTGTCATTCCACTGCTGGATGACGGCCTTCTCTACTCGGCCCTGGGGGTAGTTTGATCATAACGTCACCAGACCGGCTCCCATTTCACTCGCCACCGATGCTTGCCGTGCCGTCGCCGATGCTTCGTAGTGCTGTGCGCGAAATACTGCGACACCGCTCTATACCCGTAGCAAATCAAAACAAAAACTCACCGCCTTCCTCATGAACTCTCCATTACAACCTGAAGCTAAATGAGAATTTAAAGCTAAATTATAATTTCAATAACGATTTGGCCAATGCCATTGCTAATGACGAGGGTGGTGGTGATGTTTTTGGCTTGAGTTTGGCACGCCACTGCCAACCAGGGCCGGAAACCACAAGGGCCCTGCTGCCTTGGGGCCTCCACCACCAGAAGGCCCTTTGCACCAGCCCAAAGGTCACTCTCCCTCATGGCATTGCCCAGCATACGGGCTCCCACACAACGGCTAAACCAAACTATAAACACATTTTTTTTGGTTTAACACGTAGGCCTCCTCGACCAATATTATTCATAATACTCTCCAACACACGGGTGTGTTGAAATTTTTCTATGACACACCGGTGGACTGAAGTGGTAACGAATTGGCGTTTGTTTACGTGAAGAATCCCTTACTAATTGACTGTGTCAGGTGGTGGTGGTTTACGCCACATTTATACTTACGTGATTTAACCCAAAAACCTTTATTATGAAATTGTTTTTTTTTCACCAGGTAAGGTCCACAGAAAAGTGGATACTTATTGTAATGACCTCAGAAGGATGTTGGACAAAACCAACTCCCAACCAGGTGTTTGAACTCCTAAACCTTCCGACTGCAAGCCGCTTGCTCCAATTTTCCCCCCTCCCCCCCCCCCCTGGGATAATTTGTGAGCAATATTGATTTAATGATATCAGCTCATTAAAACTAGGTAATAGACCACTGGTAAAATGTAATATGATGGTGATCCTTATCATATTGCATTGGTATTCGACCTTGAAGACCTTAACATTGTTTGGGATGTTTGTATAAGGATTTGGCACTATACCTTTGGCATACATGTATATTTAATCATCTGTATAGTCTGGAAAATTTCATGCAATCTATTTACTTTGGCTCCTGCACTCAGTAAGGGTGCTTATTAAATCAATGTATGCAGTCCTCACATTTGTTGACTGTGGACTCACCTTGAATGTGTTGGCAGCTTTGTATATTGACCCACGCTGTTAGTTAAGTTTAAACTATTTTTGTTGTACCAGGTAAGGCCCACTGAGCTATTTAGCTCATTTTCAGAAGTGACTTACCTACTCCTCTTCATCATCCCCTACGGGACGTGAGGCTACTTTCAGAAGAGACTTACCTACTCCTCTGGCTTATCATCTGGAAATATAGAACAGCTAAATTGTTAAAAAAGCACGTTGATTCTAAATGTGGACGGAAAAACCCGGAGGACCCCGGAGAAAATGCACGTGACCATGGAGAGAGAGAGACCCGTAAACTCCAAATATACAGGTGTCAGGGTCGGGGTCAAACCCACGACCTCCTGTACACCAGGCGAGGTAGATTACATCGCTCCACATCAGCACCCCTCGCGGCATTGCACTGCCACAGCTAAACTAAACTATAAACAATGTTTTACCCTTTTTTATTTTCCCAGGTGACGCCCACTGAGCTGTAAAGTTATTTTTCAGAAGCGACCTGGCGATCACAAATGATAGCTCAACGAAGTGGCTTATCACGTGGACATTTTTAATCGCTTGATCACCCCCCCCCCCCTCCCATCCGATAGGAGATGGAGCCAGGCCTGCTGCCAACACAGTCCCTGCATTTCTGACTTGTTTCATATAGCAATCAGCCAGATGCTAAGCCACGGATCTCGGTGCTACTTGAGCACTCTGTGCAGGATTCGGCTCGCTTTCAATGCCATGCGATGTGCCGGGTGGAGGCTTTTCAAACTGTCCTGGACTGGCATCGATCTGGCATTGCTCCCATTGACCTTAAAGCGCAAAGCCCTCGCTTAGTAGCACGGCCACGTGGCCATCACAGAAAGTGGCCGGGACACCCTTGGAGTGACGTGGTGATATTTAGAAGTCTGGTGTTGACAGACACGTGTTAATATATTCATTTGTAATTATAGCTAAAGTGATAATATGTTAGTGTATCATAATGGTTCGTAAAGGTTCTCTAAAAAGTGTTTGGCTGTTATCAATTTCCACGTGATTAGCTGCGATGTTGAGCTGTGATTTGTGGCCAGGTCGCTTCTGAAAAAGAGCTGTAGAGCTCTCAGAGTGAGCCCTTTTTTGTAAAATAAAAAACAGTTCATAGTTTAGTTGTATACCAGCTTTACTACGCGGCTTCGCCCGGGACTTGGATTCACCATGCCCGTCCGCCTTTGTCTCTCCAGTGGCGATGTTCACACACCACACCAGTTACTCGTTTGAGGCTGAGTCGACCTAGGGGAGGCCCAGGGACCGGTTCAAATAATCGTCACCGGTGGTGGCCGTGAGCGGGAATCGAGTCGCCGGGTTCGTAGCGCGGCGTAGCGCTACCCGCTACACTACAATACGTTACGCTTCCACATGCGCGGGGTCACGTGACAGATTTGACGTCACAGCTCACTTGCTGTGCAAAAAATATATGCATTATTGAGCTCCCCCCCCCCCCCCCCAAAAAAAAAAACCACCAAAGTGTATTTAAAAAAAAAATTGTACAGTCTGGAAAGTACCCACATGGCAAATTTCAAGTTTGTTGCATGTCGGGAAGTACGCTAAACATTTTGAACAGACACACATAATCACAACTTTGCCTTTTATATATATGGAGGTAATATGCCACGAGTTGTGTTTAACGCTTTGGAAGGACTGAGTACTGTGTGACGACCTTGCCCTCCCACACCCGTGCTGTGAGCAATGCAACGGATTAATTGATCGATGATCAGCTTCAGTGATGTTTGTGCCGAATCTTTGCCACCATGTAAGTTCAATGGAAGAAGAAGAGGAAGAGGGCCCCCTCCCCCCCCTGTAGGTGGATGTGGCTGAGTTGACGCGACCTTCAATGAGCACCTCGCGTGTCATGTAAACATCAGCAGGCAATTGAGGTGTGCAGACAAAGGCAGCCAGGTATGGTGCATGCTAAAGACAAAGATCCCCTGTATAGCCTTAACAGACTGTTGGGGCGAGTGCTGTTCGTGTGTGCATGCCACACACACACCACCCCCTTGTGCATCATGGCAGCCTTAATAGCCGCTTGCTAACAACACTTGCCAATGCTATTAGGCTAAAAGGTGGATCTGTACAGTTATTTTCTCGTTATTCACAAACTCGCGAATCGCGATTTTGGCTATCCACGAATCGCATCTGGAATTCTACACGGCTACTGCATCGAGAGAGAAAGTGATGAGATAGATTTATGAGGTAGAGTGATGAAATAATTTCCATATGTTTCATTGCTTATTTAGGGAAATTAATTTAAAATATTTCCGTAGGCCAACATAATTATCCGTCAAATTTTCTCTTCACGAGCGTCTCCGGAACGTATCCCTCGCCAATAACGAGGGAACAACGTACGCGTTTATTGTGCGTGTGCAAATGTGTATTTTTTGACAATCGGTGCACACAGTGGTTAGAGCGCAGCATCGTTACGATCCCTGGCGGCACGTTCAATTCTCGGCCGTGCATGAGCGTTGAACTTTGCCCCGTGCCGGCGGTGGACAGAAGCGACGGACCGTGGCGGCGTGCGCACGGAGCAATTGTGCACTCTCAGTGGGCACGCGCCCACGCGGGGTAGACTTCACGCGAGCGGGGTTCTTTTGATGTGAGGCCCATTGAAGTGCGTCGTAAAGATAGGGATGGAGAAGCGATTGCAGAGGTCCCCGTGGGCGTTTGTGGGAGCGTGCGTGTGTGCGATGCGAGCCGTGGTACGAAACACGGTGGTCCCCCCCAACCTTTGTGAACCCATAGACCCACTTCCAGATGCATTTTCGCCGACCACCGTGCAGTAAAGAGACTGATGTTTTGTGAAATATTTTATCGTAAGGGTTAAACAGTTCTCTTGGACCACTTCCCATAGCCTTGCGAACCGCCGGTGGTCCCCGTGCGGTCCCTATGCTTTCGGCTGTCGCCGTGCGGTCACTGTGCGGTCCCTGTAGTGCGGGCGGTCTCCGTGATGCCGGCGCTCCCCATGCGGTCTCCGTGACGCCGGTGGTCCCGTGCGGTCCCCGTCCAGTGCCCGTGCAGTCCCCGTGATGCCAGCGATATGCAGATTCTCAGTTGGGAACCACCGGTGTAGTGGTATCGGTCAGTGTGCTGCAGAGAGAACCTCTACTTAGAGGTGTGTTTAGTCTAGAATGGGTGCCTGGTGCAAGGTGTAAATTCAGCATGAGGCACAGGCAGCCGGGGGCGGTGCTGGCCACTCCGACACCTCTCTTGCCGCTTCACTACGCGCTCGCTCGCCGCTGCTGCCTTCGACAGTCTGTTCATCTTCGCCTGGATGAGTTTGTGCGCGTGTCGTCTGTGTGCACGTGCATATTAGCGTCTTGTGTGTAGCATAGTACGTGAAAAAAAGTGTTTCGTGCTGTACCGGTGTTGAGCCCACCCACGAGTGTAACGGAGTGATGCATTACCCACATTTGGCACGAGCAGATGCGCCGCACAAGGATATGATGCTCTGTGCAAAGAGAAAGATTGCCACTGCGCACTCTGCCGCTGCCCCCCCTCCGCGTGAGTTGCGTAGAATTAATGTAACGTGGCACAAACAGTCCACGCATAACGCCTGCTTTAAATCATCGCATCTGTACAAATATTTATTCGCGGAAGAATACTAGAGCAGACGAGGTGAGAAATCGCCTGAAAAAAGTCCTTCCCCCAGGCCTCCAAATGGCCCGGTTGGCTGTGAAAGAGGTTCAACATATGAATGTACGTACAGACCTCTTCAGCCGTGCAATATTGTATCAGTGAGAAACGTTTTCCCCGCTAAACTCAAACCAAATTAAACATTTTTTTATTTTTCCAGGTAAGGCTCACTGAGCTGTATCGCTCTTTTTCAGAAGCAACCTGGCCATCACAAATTATTATCCGTAACCGAATAATACAATGAAAGTTAATTGACCGTCTCTAAGTAGATAAAACTCCAAGACTCGTGTAAATTAATGTTTTTTTTTGCTGCCTCCGGTTTAAGGTTGTCCAGAAAATGGGACACAACAATGAGATTGACATGAGGAGGCTGTTAAAAATTACTTGAGATTGTAGGCCACTCCAGGCCTCTGAGTGCACGTCTCGTGTTCAAAATCAATCGTCATGTGACTACCCAGAACCCTCACTTCTCTCTCTCTCATTCCGTGTTGTGACCTCGAATTTTTCGTGTCGTTATTTTCAGGGTTCCGTGCGTTCCTGTCTGCCGGCATTTCCATCCCATTCCGCGTCTCTCATTGCCTTCGACGTGGCTCTGCATGCTATCGGATTTCTCGGCCAACGTTCGCACAATCACTGCGATATCCACCGCAACGGTGTCAACTACCTCTCCTGGTATACATGAGGGTCTGGGTTCGATCCCGACCTTGACGCCGCTCTATATTTGGAGATTGCGTGTCTCTCCATGTGGTCACGTGGATTTTTCTCCGGTTTTTCCCCTCAACATTAAGAATCAACATCACGCGTTTATAGTATCTGACTGCTATAATTTTCCACGTGATAAGCCACTTCGTTGAGCAATCATTTGTGGCCAGGTCATTTCTGAAAAATATATGTAGAGCTCAGTGGGCCTTACCTGGTAAAATAAAACATTGTTTAGTTTTATTTTAGTTGTTTCATTGTTCTTGAGTGATTACATCCTCTTCGACATTGCGCTTCTCAAATTGAAGACGTCGCAAATGAAATCGAATTGATTCTCGTGGACAAATCTCCACGTGGCGCAGAGGTCCACCTGTCCTCGGCACGTTTAATATCGGAGGTTATCACGAGTTGGGTGAGACGCAAGTCACGTTTCAACATCACCCAGAGAGGACAAACCTTAATTACGGACAAAATCAGAAACAGAATATGCATTCGTGAGCATATAAAGCTCTTTGTTTACAGATGTCCGGTAGGGGCCAGTCAGAACGATGCAACAACAAACAAAATACAAAAACGCCATAGGAGTGCAAAGAATATAAATAACGAAACTAAATATCTTGACAAAGTCCCATCGGTGAACTCCTCCGGCAGACAAGGCTTGCATTGGCTGGGCCATGTAGCCCGTATGCCCAGCCTCCACATGCCTAAACAGCTTTTGTTCGGCTGGATAGAGGGGCCTAAATTGACGCGGTACGGGCTAGAGAAGAGATGGAGTGATGTGGTACAGGAGGACGTGGAGCTGAGTGGACCTGTCGATGACTGGTACCAGCGGTGTCAAGATCGGCCTCTGTGGAGGAGGATCGTGAAGGATGCGACTGGACAGTTTGAGGCAGTCGCCCTCCTGCAACAGCGGAAGGCAGAAGAGTGATGCTCACAACAACGAGCAGAGCGCCGGGCGGTTAAAACACAGCAAGTTGGCACAGTAGGGGGCACAGGTGGTGCATCAGCCAGTCATCTCAGTCAAGTCAACCTATGGCACCTGGGTCTGTCCCGTGACCTCCTGCCAGCGGGCACTTAGCCTGGCACAAGCGCCATGGGATTTGCAGTGTGACAGTCGAACACATTGTGGATGAGACGAAACAGTGAGTAGAGTAGACTGATTTCTCAACGTGGGGGAAGGAATCAACCACGGTCGTAGCAATAGAAGAGTGGCAGGGAGCCGACTGACCACCGCCGTTGAGTGAATCGGTGAGTGCCGGCTCACCAACGTGTCAAATAGCTGGAGTAGTAACATCAACAATAATAAAAACAACAATCATAATAACAACACAGCGCCCAGTGCTTAACTAATTAAGCGCGCGGTGAGCAATTGTGCAAATTAGCGAATTGCAAAAGTGCACATTTGCCAAAATTGCACGGCCCTCTCGTGAATTATATCAAACATCTTTAACTAATCAACTTTTATATTTATTTGCGCACAAAAACGTCTCGCTTGTTATGCTTGCCGTACCATAGTCGTGCACACGTTCAAAGTGGTAGGTTTTTTGTCATCATTAATATCGCGTTTTTTTTTTCATTATGGTCGAGTGTTTCAAATGGTGAAACCAAGACGTGTGTATTCATCTGCTAATTCACGCGCACATACACACATTCACGTGAAGGAAGATCATCGGCATTGTTTGCCGCGGCCGCATGATCAATCCACTGCTGGATGAAGGCCTCCCCAAGCAGCCGCCACCTCCGATGAGCACGGTTGGCTGCATGCGGTGGCGAATGAAGTTCAACATACATATAGCACACGGGCAGCCCTGTTTAATTAAAAGTTTGAAGTCGCGTGTGGGATTGAGATGAAGTTATTTCGAGGAGCAGTCAAGGAGAAGCGCTTTCATTTGGAACATGCTGTGCTCCTATTACTCATATAAAATATTCATGCCTAAATTCTCACTGCTGTGTTTTCCAGTAAAGGCAAAAACATAAAAATAGAATCCAGCTCGTGTCCAAGAGGGAACAATGTAAAGAGCTCCATTGCCTCCCCTCGGGCACTCCCACAGCGAGATGTTAACTCCCTTGCTTGTTATACAGGAGGTCGTGGGTTGATCCCGACCCCTGACACCTGCTGTATATTGGGAGTTTGCATGTCTCTTTCTCTCCCTGCGGGTCACGTGGATATTTCTCCCGGTCCTCCGGGTTTTCCCTCCACATTTAGAATCGACGCGCACGTAGAGTGTTTGGCTGCTGCTATAGATGTCCACGCGATAAGCCTCTTTGTTGAGCTATCGTGTGTGGTAGCCAAAGAGCTACGTAGCTCAGTGGGCCTTACCCAGTAAAATAAAAATTCCTTATAGTTTGAGCATCGCTGGGCTGTCAAGAACGGTTATCCCCAGAAACATGCCCTGCAACCCAGCACTGGAGGCAGCGAGGGGGGTTGGTGGATCACGCAGACGAGTGGAACTCTCTTCCCTCCCGCGGGCATTGATGTCGCCGCCTCTTGGCTTGCCTGGGTGCGTGTGGCAGCGCAGCAAGTGGATTAATTTCCATCTGGATTGCTTCTGTACGGGAATCGAGTGTTTTCCCCTCCTCGCACACGTGGGATTTAAAAAAAAATATTGTGTTGTAATTAATGATGTAGGGTAAAGCAAAGTCCGCGATAACACGTGAGATGCGTATGCAGGCTGAACAAAGACTGTTCGCTCAATTGCATCATATCCAATTCGTGTCCGTGTTATAAAAAAAGATCTTCCCTCATATATTCATTGCGTTATATCCAATTAGCGTTGTGAAAACACGCAGCGTTATAGGAGAACGGACTTTACTAATGACTGTAGTTGGCCAAATATCCCAATGTAGGATCACAGAGCTTGGGCAATTGTTGGTGCCGGTTCTGGCTGTGCCTCTGAATCTAAATCATTCCCTCTCTCTTGTAACAGTGAACGAAAATATGTCTGCGCTACAAATCGTAAATTATTATAACGCATTGTTATATTTTTGTTCCAACGAATGCGTTGAGCTTGCTTTGCTTTTGAAATTGTATTCATTTATTTGAGCGTGCGCACCGCTGGCAACGCAGCATCGCCCGTGGTTTAGGGTTGCAATTGAAGGCCGTTCGTGTGCCACTCTGGGTCAGCGTGGCTACTGAACGGAGGCTGCTTCATCTGAAAAAAGGGCGCCAACCACAGCACTGGACTGTAATTACGGGAGGGAGCTTCAGTGCGCTGTGCTCAGCTGTGTGACGCGTCGCTCGTGAAGAGTGTCCTTAATTTACTCTGATGTAGGCTGGAAGCTCAGAGGAATATTCCTTCGTGTTTTTGTACATCCGACTCCTGATGCTGTAGCAATGAACAATGAACCCTAGCGAGTCTTAATTCTTCCTTTTGTTGTTGTTTTGTACGTATGTATTTGGAGCTTGTTTCGCACCGTACGTGGCCAACCACGCTAATTGGAGACACGGGGGAAGGACTACAAGCTAGACACAAAAAGCAGTTCTAAAGAAATCTGCGACGACTCCCGATCATCCGGCGCAAAGCTCGGAGGTCATCGTTGTCTCTCCAGGGACGTGGCTCTGATATCCGTGGCCTTAATCGCAGCGACTCACTGCCACATGGCCTACCGGCGGGGGACAACTGACAGGCCAGAGACATGGAAGTGAAACACCACGAGGCTAATAGAACAATTATTATTCACAGCTGAGTGTGGTGGTGCATGGCTGGGTGAGGTGGTGCAGCCAGTAGCTGTGACGCAGATCTTTGTGGGAATAGACGAGTGGATCATGATAATGTTTAAACTCCTAAACCTACAGGGCTGCAGTGGTGGCTTGGAGAAAACAATACAGCAAATGGTCTCATGAATCGGTCTGTGCAGACCTTTGGTATAACCTCGTGAGCGTGGGCTTTCTCCAGCTACTACTCCCCTTTTCTCTGACATGCAAAGCACTCCTTCAAAAAAAAAGGCAACAAAAACGTTTGGCGACTCGGCGTTTGGGCCAGCGGTGCACAAAGTATAAAGAGCAACATCAACAAAAGCCACAACACATTCGTCGATAACGGGCCCTGGAGCAGAGAGAGAGAGAGAGATCTCTTTGCTGTGAAGAAGGAGCCATTGCCACAAAATGTCACCTATTGTATGTTGTCCTCTATAGGGCAGTGCTATTGACGACCGTGTGGAATGCTTCAAAATCAAGGTCAATAATTCGAACGCCTAAAAAGGCACCCCCGTGGCTCAGTGAGACTTCCCTGGATAATTCTAAGGCATTATTATTCCTGCCATCGTTATCGTTATTATTATTCCACACGGTGTGACATGCAAATGATGGCTTTCATAAAGACTTAAAAGCAGTGGTTTTGCTGGTGTGTCTGGGCCCAACATCCCAGCTGGGCACCACTTAACACGCGCGGGCACGGCTAACCACGCAGCTGTACATATGGATATATGTTAAAATTATTTCACACTGTAGGTAGCCAACCGTGCTAACTGGAGGTGCAGGGGAAGGACAACAAACTAAACACAAAAAGCAGTTCTAAATAAATTAGTTTTCTGTACAGATTATTTAAAATTGGACAGCTCCAGAGGCTTCCTAATCTCACAAGGAAGAGCGTTCCAGACGGCCGCAAAAGCGCTTCTGAAAGCACGCAATGCGGTGACCGCCTTTGTTCGATCGCCAGCCAAAAAGCCCCCGCTGCTGCTGCTGCTGCTGCTGCGAGGATGATCGGAGTTGGCGTGGCTACGGTGTTTATGCGCCCTTGAGGAGCTCGGCTTGCGATGGCTCTCCCCCGCCACTCGGGTGTCACTTGGCGTCGCCCAGCCTCCCCGAACAATTGTTCACGGTCTAGCGGCAACACCTCGTTTGTGTCTCAAGATGCTACGGGATGAAATTGCATTGTGCTGCTGCCCTATTGCTTGCTCGGATGGAAAGCAGCGGGGGGCGGGGGGGGGGAGCTAAGGTCGTGGGTTTGATCCCGACCCTGACGCCTGCTGTATATTTGGAGTTTACGGTGTCTCTCTCCCTGTGGTCGCGTCGATTTTTCTCCGGGTCCTCTGTTTTTTCCCTCCACTTCTATACTCGACGTCACCACGCGCTGAGAGTATTTGGCTGCTGCTATAAATGTCCACGCGACGATAAGCCACTTTGCTGAGGTATCATTTGTGATGGCCAGGTCGCATTTCAAAAAAGTATAAAAACAGCTCAGTGGTCCTTACCAGTTTCGTTTTTTTGTTTAGTTCACAAAACGATTCCCATTGTTGCGTCTCAGTGGGTGGTTTCCCAGCCAGGCGATTGTGGGAAGGGTAATTGAATCGGAGCTAGCGCAAGAGCCAGCCGTGACGGGTCCCTGACGGACCGCTCAGCCTCTCCCCCATTTCACTCCACACAGACTTCCCTCTCGCGATTGGCCACCGCGTGCAGGCGAAGCACAGTTTACTTTCTGATGTGAGATCTGGGCCAGCAGCTATGGGGGTGGTGGCGGTGGGGGCACTAAGGGAGAGGGGGTGGGGGGCGGCTTGCAGAGGTGGGACAAAGTCATTGTTATGCAAGTCCAAGTCGAGTCGCAAGTCATCAAATTCATGACTCGAGTCTGACTCGAGTCCAAGTCACATGACTCGAGTCCACATCTCATAGGTGGGACAAAGTCATTGTTATGCAAGTCCAAGTCGAGTCGCAAGTCATCAAATTCATGACTCGAGTCTGACTCGAGTCCGAGTCACATGACTCGAGTCCACACCTCTGGCGGCTTGTGTGGGTGGGCATCGGAACCCGACGACCCGAGTTCGATTCCCGCTGATGGCCACCCAACACCGGTGACGGTGAACTGAACCGGTTCTGGGCCTCCTCGAGGTCTACTCGGCCTCAAATGAGTACCTGGTGCGGTGCGTAGTAAGCAGCGCCACTAGGGAGACAAAGGCGGCCAGGTGTGGTGTCGGCCACACCCCCCCTCTCGTGTGCCGTGTCGACCTCCATCGATGCTGCTACTCGCTAACAGCCCTTGGCCCAACAGCCTGTTAAGGCTATATGGGGGGGGGGGGGATCTTTGCCTTTTTGGGGAGCAGAACCCGACGACACGAGTTCGATTCCCACTGACGACCAACACCAGTGACGATTATCTGAACCAGTCCTGGGCCTCCTCAAGGTCTACTCAGCCTCAAATGAGTACTTGGTGTGGTGGGTAAACATTGGCGGCCACCCACACCCCCGTGCGCCGTGCCGGCCTTCATAGGTGCTCGCCAACAGCACTTGCCCCTGCAGTCTATTAAAGGCTATGGGGCGGAAGGGGGGGGGAGTGTCTTTGTCTGTGATTTCCTCTGGGAGGGACTATGCGATCGCGAGCGCCGAGCAGCTGAAATGTGGCGCCGAGCAACAACAGCTGACGTCTGATTCGGTGGAGCGGTAGGGGTTGGCGGGGGCGGTGGCCATCCAGAATTGAGAAAAGGAGCGCCGAGGAGCTGGAGGGAGAGGAGGAGGAGAAGGGGACGGAGGGCGCAGGGTTTTTATGCTCGCACTTGAAGCCAGGCGAGGCCCACTGAGCTATGCAGCTCTCTTTCAGAAGCGGCCTGGCCACAAGCGGTTGCTCAGTGAAGTGGCTTATTGTGTGCAAATTTAAAGTAGCAACCAACAACTCTGAACGTTTGATGTTGATTCTAAATGTGGAGGGAAAAACAGGAGGACCCGGAAGAAAAGCCACGCGACCACAGGGTGAGAGAGAGAAACGCAAACTCCAAATATACAGCAGCAGGCGTCAGGGTCGAACCGATGCCTATATACCAAGGGGAGGTCGTTACCATAGAGAGTGCCTACGATCAAGTCGCTCGACGTTCTGCCACTCTGCGTGGTGAGTGTTGTGGGTGCCTCATCAGTTTGGTTCTAATTCACATTGGGTCAAACGTCAAATGTGAATTATCCTACATGCGCGATCGGTGTCGCTTGACGGAACGAAGATCTCCCTTGCAAGAGTGGTGCAACAACCACACTTTGTGTTAAGAGTCTTTTGGGCCACCTCTAGTCCACATGGTATGGGGCAGCACTCACGTTGATTGCGCGCGTGCAGTCTTCCTATTCGGCGTTCCCTGCCGCTTGCTGCTGCTGATGATGAGGTCGCCGAACCGCGACGGAAACAGCGATTCATCCCCTGTCTCCGATGAGCACAGTTGGCTACGTACGACGCGAAAATGAACCACGATACCTCGCTGATCTCGTCAAGGAGCATAAACCATCACGTGAACTCCGGTCATCCTCGCAGCAACGGCTCACCGCATCGCACGCTTTCAGATGCTCTTCTGCGGCCGTCTGGAACTCTCTTCTTTCCGATTATTTGGAAGCCACTAGAGCTATGCACTTTTAAATCGAGTTTGAAAACTCATTTCATTATAACTTATTTTTGTGTTTAGTTTGTTGTCTTTCCGCCGCAGCTCCAATGAGCAGGGTTAACTATGTACGGTACGAAAGAAGTTCAACATACGTACATACATACGTCTCTCTGGACGACCTGGGAGCATTCGGTTCATAGGCAGCCGGATGCTGCTGGCTGTGATGCGTGTGGCCTGTAACACAGCAGACTTGCTCCGTGGCTGTTTGCCCCAAGGTCACCCTGAGGTCGCCATCTCCTGGCTTGCCACGGTATGATGGCCGTGTATCTCGTGGATTAATTTCCATTTATATTTCATCTTCACGGGGATCGGGCGTTGACCTCCACCGCCCCCCCACCCACCCACTCTCACATGTGTGGGTCTCTGTACACCCTGCTAAGATCCTGGCGATCCACACTCTCATTTAGCTGGCCGCGCAAAAAACACGAGTTGTTCATCGATTCGCTCAACCTGGTCTGAACCGCCAACTCGGGTTCACTCAGCCCAAAACGTCCTTGTGCAATGTGGACGACGTTACGCGCGGAGGCAAGGGCAGCAGAGCAAAGGTATGGACCCACCACCGCCTCCCCCCAACCCTCTATCCCCCCGTTCCGCCAGCCTTCAGTAGGTGCCCGCTAGCCACACGCGCCCCACCAGCCCAGCCTGGCCACATGTGGGATCTCTCCGTCTTTTGTCTTTAAACATGGATGGCAGATGTACGGGCTCACGGACTGTGCGGCTTCTTGGCAGGTTATTTTGAGCGAGTGTGCGTTTGTTTTATTAGCGGGCTGCTGGACGCGAGCGTGTGTGTTTGGCGCTACGTAGCTACGCGCATCGTTCCTTGGGTTGGAGCGGTGGCGCAGCGGTTAGCGCGCTGCGCCACAAACCCAGCGATCAGAGTTTGATTCCCGGCTCACGGCCAGCGTCGGTTACGAATATCTGAACTCTGTCCTGGGCCTTCCCTAGGTCGTCTTAGCCTCAAATGAGTACCTGGTGCGGCGTGTAAACATCGCCAGTCAGGAGACAAAGGGGGCCGGGCGTGGTGCTGGCCACCCTCGTGTGCCGTTCCGGCCTTCATAGGCGCTCGCTAACAGCACTTGCCCCAACAGTCTGTCAATGCTATACGGGGGGGGATCTTTGTCTCTGTTCTTTGGAGGGTGTGGGGCGGTGGGGGGGTTGTGATCTTTTGGCAGGCATTGAGTGCGAACGTCAATCGGCATTTAAACTAAATGTCTCGGCACCCCCCATACCCGGGGCGCATGGATTTTATAAACAGGTGGTGGTCACGGTCGAGTTGTAGCGTACTTTTATTTTAAATAAAATGTGTTTGTGTAAGTAATGGGTTTTTGTTTTTTACGTGCGCGTGCGCGACGTGAATTCGGTCGGCACAACCGCCGGCCTGGATGATGGGTCGTGGAGTCGCAGGAATCTCAACGGGGGATGTTGCCGACGTGGGGAGGCCTTCATCCAGCAGAGGATAGACCATAGCTTACTGCCACCTTGCATCCCGCCACCTTGCACTGCGCCGCCGTGCATTGAGCCACTTCGCATCGTGACGCAGGAGTGTGATGAGAGGCTGCGATGCATCTGACATCCGCCACTCACCCAAACAACCTTGTCACCCACTCACCCACCCACCTGACCAAACCACCTCCCACCCACACGACCTACCCAACCCACTCAACCGACCAACCCACCAATGAGACCAACCTGACCCACCCACCCACTCACCCGATCAACCCACCCGACCAGGAGCAACCCCTGGGCAGGGAGCTGGCTTTCTAGGGGGCTTGGGGCCAGTGGGTGAGCAGGGGGGGGTACCCCTAAGTTTCCGCGCTCGCCTCTCTGACTTGTCGTTAACTCCGGTCGCGTGCGCGCGTGTGTGTCCCCCCACCCCGCGTGCAGTTCCTAGCGCAGCTGAAGATCATGGACTACAGCCTGCTGGTGGGCATCCACGATGTGGAGCGCGCCGATCAGGACGACGACGACGTGGAGGAGGGGGAGGAGGGCGGCGAGGGCGGGGAGGAGGGGGAGGGCGGCGCGGAGTGGGCGGGGGGCGACGACGAGACCGGGTCGGACGCCAACGGCTCGGGCGGCCCCGCCGGGGTGGTGGGCTCCTACGGCACGACGCCGCCCGACTGCTCGGGCTTCTCCGTGGCCGCCTACAAGCCGATGGGGCCCGGCGAGTTCGACCCCAACACGGACGTGTACGCGCTCAAGGCCCACGAGAGTGAGTCCCCCGCCACCATCGCCGCCGCCATCGCCGCCGCCCTCCCTGCCAATGAGTTAATTTGCGAGGAGTTTAGACGGGCGCTACGGTGCCTAGGAGATGTTAACTCCCTCGCCTGGTCTACTGGAGTTTGTGGGTTCGATCCCGACCCCTGACGCCTGCTGTATATTTGGTTTTTTCCCTAATTTAAAATCAACGTGCATTTAGAGTATTCGGCTGCTATAATTTTCCACGTGATAAGCCACTGTGTTGAGCTATCATTTGTGCAATATAACTCAGTGGGCCTTACCTGATAAAAAATATTTATATCTAGTTGAGTTTTAGTATAGCTATTTAATTATTCTCAGTGATTACATCCCGACCCCTTGACGCCTGCTGCGGTGTATTTGGAGTTTGCGTGTCACTCTCTCCTTCTCCGGGTCCTCACGGTTTTTTCCCCTCCACGTTTAGAATCAACTTCGCGCGTTTAGAGTTTTTTGGGCTGCTGCTGCTCTAAATGTCTACGTGACGATAAGCCACTTCCATTAAGCTATCATTTGTGATAGCCAGAGTCGCGTCTGCAAAAGAGCTATATAGCTCAGTGGGCCTTATCTGGTAAAATTAAAAAAAAATTTGTTTAGAGTGCATGGGGGTATTTAGTTTTTTAAACAAATTGCTGAGCACAGGCCCTGAAGGTCCAAAACTTCGAGCAGTCAGCAACAAACAGCTGCAGCCCGCTAGGGTACTAATATTATTGTTGCGGGTGAGTGTGATGAGTGTGTGGTTGTGACCTGCAGTGTGGTGAGCAGGTGAGTGTGATGAGTGTGTGGTTGTGACCTGCAGTGTGGTGAGTGGGTGAGTGTGATGAGTGTGTGGTTGTGACCTGCAGTGTGGTGAGCGGGTGAGTGTGATGAGTGTGTGGTTGTGACCTGCAGTGTGGTGAGCAGGTGAGTGTGATGAGTGTGTGGTTGTGACCTACAGTGTGGTGAGCAGGTGAGTGTAATGAGTGTGTGGTTGTGACCTGCAGTGTGGTGAGCAGGTGAGTCTGATGAGTGTGTGGTTGTGACCTGCAGTGTGGTGAGTGGGTGAGTGTGATGAGTGTGTGGTTGTGACCTGCAGTGTGGTGAGCAGGTGAGTGTGCTGAGTGTGTGGTTGTGATCTGCAGTGTGGTGAGTGTGATGAGTGTGTGGTTGTGACCTACAGTGTGGTGAGTGTGCTGAGTGTGCTGAGTGTGTGGTTGTGACCTGCAGTGTGGTGAGCTGGTGAGTGTGATGAGTGTGTGGTTGTGACCTGCAGTGTGGTGAGTGGGTGAGTGTGATGAGTGTGTGGTTGTGACCTGCAGTGTGGTGAGTGTGCTGAGTGTGTGGTTGTGACCTGCAGTGTGGTGAGCTGGTGAGTGTGATGAGTGTGTGGTTGTGACCTGCAGTGTGGTGAGCGGGTGAGCGTAATGAGTGTGTGGTTGTGACCTGCAGTGTGGTGAGTGGGTGAGTGTAATGAGTGTGTGGTTATCACCTGCAGTGTGGTGAGCGGGTGAGTGTGCTGAGTGTGTGGTTGTGACCTGCAGTGTGGTGAGTGGGTGAGTGTAATGAGTGTGTGGTTATCACCTGCAGTGTGGTGAGCGGGTGAGTGTGCTGAGTGTGTGGTTGTGACCTGCAGTGTGGTGAGCGGGTGAGTGTGCTGAGTGTGTGGTTATCACCTGCAGTGTGGTAAGCGGGTGAGTGTAATGAGTGTGTGGTTGTGACCTGCAGTGTGGTAAGCGGGTGAGTGTAATGAGTGTGTGGTTGTGACCTGCAGTGTGGTGAGTGGGTGAGTGTAATGAGTGTGTGGTTGTGACCTGCAGTGTGGTGAGTGGGTGAGTGTGATGAGTGTGTGGTTATCACCTGCAGTGTGGATGAGTCGAAACAGTCGGTGTCTGATAAACCGAGTCCTCAACATGGGTGGAGGAAGCGATGAGTGAAGTCCCCGGGAACAGTGGCCATGGTGGTAGCAATAGAAGAGTGATCAGGAGGTGGCCGACCGCCGACGAGCGAGCCAGCGGGTGAAGTGGCTCGGCGAGTCGCCGTTCGTCAACCACCACGACCGCTCGACGGTGAACTCCACCGAGCGCGGCGACGTGGCAACACGCACGGCGCGTGTGACCCCTGACCCTCTCCCCGCTCCCCACCGCCCCCCACCCCCCCCTTCCCCAACAAGGTGCTCCGCGGAAAGAAGTTTACTTCATGGCGATCATCGACATCCTCACTCACTACGACGCCAAGAAGAAGGCCGCACACGCAGCCAAGACTGTGAAGCACGGGGTAAGAGTCGGCCCTCGCTGGGCCTTCACAGCACGACTGCTCATGGCACTGCAGCCGTCACCGGGTGACAGTGCCACGAGCCCGACCTGTCACCCACGCGCCCTGGCCAATTGGCCGCTGCCGCACCCAGTAGAGTGTTTGCGCGTGGCGGTTTGGCCACTCAAGCCAGGCGATGAAGACGTTCGATATAGTGGCGTTGTTGTCCTCTGTGCTGTTCGCCTCGTGGCGTCGTTCTCTGGTCTAACACCGGTGGTGACACGTGGCCGTAGGGGGGAGGCTGTCTGGTGGAGGCCAATCGGTTTGCATGTTTTGCCACAATTATGAGTGGTTAAGGCAGACTTGATCCCTTGCAATAGTTGTGAGTGTCTAGTTGGTGTTTGAACATCTTAACACCTCCTGTGTTATTGCCAGAAAGTTCTTGTGTTTTTTCATCATTTTGTTAGTACTGGCACAAAAGGTCCCATAGACATAGCCGTAGCTGTCAGTCGACAGTCATGAATCCGACCTCATCACACGCGGTCACGTGTTTCTTAATCTTGAGTGCATTTGCTCACGCCCGAAGCATAGTGAAGAATCGCCCTACGGTGAAACCAGTTTAACGCTTTCTCTTTTGTCCGGGAACCTTTTTGGCACGTGGTGGTCGTGGTGTAAACCGCCATTTTCCATAGACGTTAAAGCTAAACTAAACTATATTTTTATTTGACCATGTAAGGTTCCACTGAGCTGTATAGCGCTTTTTCAGAAGCATCCTGGCTACATATCATAGCTCAACGAAGTGGCGTATTACTTGGGAAATTAATACTAGTCAAATAACTCGAAATGCACGTTGATTCTAAATGTGGAGGGGAAAAACCGTGAGGACCTGGAGAAATATCCACACGACCACGGGGAGAGAGACACCCGCAAACTCCAAATATGCAGCAGGCGTCAGGGGTCAGGATCGAACCCACGACCTCCTGTATATCAGACGAGGTAGTTAACATACGCTCTGACAAGGTGTATGTACGTATGTTGAACTTCTTTTGCACCGAATGTAGCCAACCATGCTAATCGGGGATGTGGTCCTGCTGGGATCACACGACCACCTCTGTCGCGAGCACCGAACTCTACACGGCACCGCACACACACACGCACGCGCACACGCCCACACACGCACGCACACACGCGCACGCGCACACGCGCACACGCACACACGGGGGCCGTAGCACCCACAGCCGTTCTTGCGCTGTCGCCTCCGTAGCGCGGGTGTTTGTTGGGTGAACCGCATCGGGCGTGTGTGCGTGTGTGTGTGTGTGCGTGTGCGTGTGTGTGTGTGCGTGTGTGTCCGAGGCTAGCTAGGGGGGGGAGAGTCACATTCCAGGTATGAATACGAATTTAGTTGGCAGTGTTTGCTGTCATCAACACAGCCTGAGCGATTGGATGCGTCATGCGGTTTGATCGCGCAACGATGATGAAAACTGGCAACAAAAATGATGATGATTACAACGATGATGATGACAATGACGATGGCAGTGACGATGATGATAACTATGATGATGATAACGACGATGATGATGACAACAATGATGATGATGACAATGATGACGATAATGATGATGACGACAGCGATGAGGATGATCACGATGACAACGACGACGATGACGATGATGATTTTGATGGTGTGTGTGGTGTTATCTGTACGCAGGCTGGAGCGGAAATCTCGACGGTGAACCCTGAGCAGTATTCCAAGCGATTCCTGGACTTCATGGCGAGCATTCTAGAATAGCTTCAATCCTGCCTCCTGGCCTTCGCTTAAAGGCTACAACGTGAATAGTGTATTATTGATATTATTAATATGGTTATCATTATTATTGTCAACAAGTTGATGAGTAAAGTGGGACAATGTTGTTACATAAAAAAAGAGAAAAAAAAACATTTTTTAAAAAAATGTTTGTTGTTCCAGTGAGTTTTACGCAGCAGAACTTGTGACAGAGTCGTGGAGAGGCGGATATGATGTGGGGGAGTGAGGGAGAGAGGGAGCGGGAGGGTACGGGGAGGGCCGGGGGGGAGGGGGGTGATATGAGTGTTTTTTTCTGCCATTGCCTTTGCACTAGTTCCGTTAACACCACGACACGACACGCGGGGGTTGGGGGTGGGTGGTAGACGGCGAGGGATGCAGACTAACGGAGCGACTACTGCGAGTGTGCGCGTGCCGCCTCCTCGTCAGCCGAGCCTTTCATCTTTCCTCTTTCTCTCTGCGGGCCACCGGTGGGCGACCTTTAATCAATCACCACGTCGACCGGTTGCCGTGCGTCGCTTCATGCAGGCCTCGTGGGGAAATGTTCCCCTTAATCTCACGATACAACGACGTGGGTCACCCGCGAGTTCATTCCACGTCTCCTCTCGCTCGCTTGCCGCTCGCTTGCCGCTCGCTCGCCGCTCACTCGCTCGCCAGCCGCACGGACGACGAGACGGCTCTTGCTGCGACGGCGGCTCTTGCCGCGGCAGAAGTGGGATGAGCGACCACGGCACGCGGGGACCCACGGCACGCGGGGACCCACGGCACGCGGGGACCCACGGCACGCGGGGACCCACGGCACGCGGGGACCCACGGCACGCGGGGACCCACGGCACGCGGGGACCCACGGCACGCGGGGACCCACGGCACGCGGGGACCCACGGCACGCGGGGACCCACGGCACGCGGGGACCGCATTCCCGTGTCATGAGCGCGCTCAGCTCAGCTCCCGAGCCGGCTGGACGCGAAGTTGATGGCTCGTCGGCTGCAGCCTCCCCCCTGGTGGTTTCCCGCGGGGGCGTTAGGAGAAGCGCCCCGCTGTAGAGTGGACAGCGCATGCCCCGTGGCATCGGTTTCCCAGGTGTTGGCCTGCTGTGTGCCGTCATCTGGCCAGATCTGGAAATATTTGAAATGTTTCCCGTGACTAAATTGCAACGGCAAAAAAATGACAGATTTTCTTCGTTTTTTTTCTTACCCCGAGTCTCGGGTCTCATGCACAGACGAGAGAGATTGCGTCCCAGCGGCGAGGTGGGATAAGGTTGAGTGGAGATCACCGAATAGAAGCGAGGAGCAAGTTGAACTAGAGGCAGTGGCCTTGCAGGAACGACTGTGGTTGGCCCTTGGATTTGAGGTTGTTGTTTTTTTTCGCGCAGACAGCTCACCCCCGGCCCTAGCCGTAAACGCCTGTTGAGCTCACGGGACATTTGCACCGCCTCCGACACACAGACTCGGCCGCCAACTCTGGACTTGAGAGCCCGGGCTGAGGGTAGCAGAGAGCGAGAGAGGTGAGGCATGGGGGGAGGATTGGTGAGCGCCACAGTGAGGAGCTGACGGCCGTCTGGAAATCTTAGGCAGTTTGTGCTCGTTGATTTGTCACAGCCGTTTAACAGCAATCTGCCACGTTCCTTTCTTCCTCTTGCACACTTGGCGATTCATTTTCCGGAACTCTTTCGTCCCCAAAAAGTTGCAACACCAGCAGTAACGACGAGCGTCATTGTTTGTGGCTGCTAAAAAAACAATTTTGCCTTTCACGTGTCAAACCATCGTGGGATGATTCGATTGTGCCGATGACAACTGGCAGAAGACGGTCAAAGTATGCGGTGTCGTTCGAAGAGCCAAAACCCACAATGAAGAAACTGCACGCGCGGGGGCAGGTGCATCGTTTTATAGACGCCGCGAGGGTTTGTTGCAACTCGTTTGTGCATGGAGAGATCGATACATACGCATCTCAAGGAGGCCACCACAGACAGAGAATGCACACACAGAGCCCTCCCCAGATGCGCTCTGCTGGCTCGTAAGACAGACACCGTCGGTGACAAACGGTGGCTAGGAGACGTTAATTCCCTCGCCTGGTATACAGGAGATCGTGGGTTCGATCCCGACCCTGACGATGCTTGCTTCTGTATATTTGGAGTTTGCGTGCCTCTCTCCCCTTGGTCGTGTGGATTTTTCTCCGGGTCCTCCGGTTTTTCTCTCCACATTTAGAACCAACGTGCGTTTAGAGTACTTTGGCTGCTACAAATGTCCACGTGACGATAAGCCACTTCCGTTGAGCCATCATTTGTGAAGAGTCGCTTCTGAAAAAGAGCTGTATAGTTCAGTGGGTCCCATACCTGGCAAAAGGTAAAAATGTAACAATCGGTTTCCAGAAGGGGACAAATGGTCCGTGAAGTCATAACGACGCGCACCTGGGCTCGGAGAGACCTCGGCAGTGGCACCGTTGGGGTTCCGGGGCTCGGCTTCTTTTCACGTTGGTGTCAAGAGCATCTCGGGTCATGGTGGCAGACGGTTGGGGAGAGAGAAGGAGAGAGACAGTGTGTGTGTGTGCTGTTTGACAGAAGTAAAACAGCAGGGGCGGTGGTCCCACTCGTCCACGTGGTGTGCAGACAGCTGCCTCCCGGCTCACTGCCCAGCTCCCCAGGTCACATCTCTCCCTGTCGCTTTGATGACCCAAAGTTGGCCCGCGAGTGGTGTACTCGGTACAACGACAAAGATACCCCGAGTAGCCTTAACCGGCTGTTGGGGGCAAGTGCTTGTGAGCGAGCAGCGCATGTGAAGGCCGGCACGGCGCATGATGGGGGTGGGTGGCCAGCACCACCGCACCAGGTACTCATTTGAGGCTGAGTCGACCTAGGGGAGGCCCAGGACCGGCTCAGATAATCGCCACTGGAAGTTGTCGGTGGGAACTCCCGAAGCCCTCGGAAAACGACGCTGCAGACCGTGTGCTCGTGCAGGAAGCGTGTGTCCGTGCTGCACAAGGCTGCGGTGGTTGCAGTGAAGTGCCGGACACGGCCACAGTCCGCGAGGCAACAGAATGACAATCGGCAAGGAGCATCCACACAGCAGCGAAGAGCCCCATCAACCCTAATACAAGAGTCGCAGGCGTCGATTTAGTCTGAAACCCTTCGCTCGCGTGACCCAACATGTAGCCAGTGGAGAGGCCAATGCTCTCACGAAATAATCGCTGTTCCAAGATTCCAAGCGAATAGATGGGACGAAACGGCCGTTCCCTGACTAAAACACGATTGCCTCCAAAACTGCAAATTTTTCAGCCGTGAAACTTCACTCTCCGCCACAAATGCTGCCCGTTTCCATCCGCTCCCTCTCTCTCCGAGTCCCACCTAAATCACTCCCCCCGCCCTCTGTAGTCCCGAGCGAAAATCTTCGTTGGTCGCAGCCACTTTTCTCAGGGGTCGGCATGACTTCGACCCTTTCCAGCGGTGCGTCTGTGCTTTAACGCTGACCATCCCCTCCGCCCCGCCGACCATTCCGGCGATCTCCCTTGTGAGCGCCAGTCCGGTGTCTGCAACCTCTTGAGCCACTTTCCCCGAGATCGGACGGAGCGAGACAGCGTAGCCCCCCCCCCGCCTTGCGAGGACACCGCGGCGATGTTCGGTCGATTTTGAGAGTCGTCGTGATGAAGCAGCGCTGCCGCACGCCCGAGGGTGGGATGGGGGGGGGGGGGCACCTTGCCCGATCTCGCGAGGACGGCGCGACAAGTTTACAGCTCTGAATTTAAAAGTGTAACTTCTGTAGTCGATAAGTTGTTTGTTTTTTTCACTGCCCCCCCCCCACCACCACCCTGCCTCTCTCCCCTCACCTTCTCTGGCGTGATCTCTCTGTCTCTGCCAATTATTGCCGCGTGGGCACTGACGCCGTGGGTGTGTGTCGCGTGGTGGTGTTAACTGCGGTGGGTTACTGCCTTTGATGATGATGATGATGTTCACAGCGAGAGATACACCAGAGATAGAAATATAAATAATAATAAAAGACAATAATGTTGCTATTTCCAGGAGTTAAGCTGCGCGTGGATCATGGGCGTTCGAGCCAGCCATCTCTGCACCGAGCACGACTAAAGAACAAAGCGTAGCCGTGGTTTACACGTCTTTCTAATCGTTATTATAATTAGTATCATTAAATGTCGTAGTTCTTGGCACACGCCTTTTCGATGTCATTTTCCAACCAAGCATGGCTTTGCTGTTGATAGCCTCTCCCCTCGTGGCTTTCTCGGTCGGGAGCAAAGTTTTGCGTCGGACGTCGCGCCAACGTTGGGTGGTGAACATCAACGTCTGGCCGTTCGCGTTTGCCGGATGCATGAGGACGAGCAGAGGCGAGCGCGCACGCGGTCTTGATGCCGAATTCCCGCTGTGTGCAGCAGGATCGATCACTTGCAGCAGCAGCAGCTAGCAGCAGTTAACAGCAGCAGCACGCTGGCTTGCACTGTGGGCTTACTTAAAAGCGTTATTAAATGTTTCGCTGCGTGTCATTATACATTTTTATTGCGTTCACTTTTTCTACCCCCCCCCCCCCCCATTGTCCGCCCGTAGCGTCGCGTTTTTTTTTTAACCACGCAACTACTACTCCAGAACAAGCCGCGCTTGTGCATGCGTACATACACACACGCATATCTATAGATGTAGAAACGCTGCCACACGATTTGGGTAAAACCACATTCGACAACTCGGGACGCACCACGGGATTCCGCTACACGCCGGGGCGGGCGGTGGTGGGGGGGGGCCCTGCTGCAATAACACCAATCTCTTTTGGGGGGCTCGCCCATATTCACTCTCTCGAGCGATATATACAGGGTGCTTCACAAAAAATGTTAACACATGGGACGATTGATGTTGATGGAAAAAGAACGGATAATACACTGTAACATGATAACAAATGTACATTAATAGCTTGAAAAAGTCAGTCTCCATTGTCAACACGTTGCCTGGAATCTTCTACAGGTGGTCTCCAGAGCCCGGAGGCACATTGCTTGCGGTATTGTTGCAAATTCTCAGAAGTGTTAACATTTTTTGAAGCACCCTGTACATCTAAAACAATATATACACACTCGTGTGTAAAATCTCCTGCTGTGCTGGTAGTTGCACTGCCCTGCACGCTTGACAGCTCCACCACGGTGGCTTGCTCGGCACCGTTGGGATGGAGGTGGTGCGGTGAGGGTGTAGCACCCCCACCACCGCTGCTGCTGCTGTGTTCAGTGAAGCTGCCCCCCCCCCCCCCCCATAACGACCCTGTCCACTGCTACTCGAACAGCGCCGTGTCGTCTCCCCGTTGTGCGCACCTCTACGCAGCAGCACGTTGTGCGCTTGATACAGACATTGGGGTTAGGGTGGACTCGGCAGTTTTGGGGAATTGTTGGGGGGGGGGGGGCTGCAGAAGTTGCGTGAAGAATTCCCCTGACCCCCGTGGACCGGATGGTGAACGGGCGAAGGTTCGCCCGACGTTCACCCGACGTTCGCCCGGGTCGCGTGTGTGGAGGAGGGGACGGGCCAACGCACACATCGCAAAATGCGATGGATTGAACATGCTGCGTGAAAGATCAAAAATGTAAAATAGCATCGCTTCGTGAACTGCATACCCCCCCCCCCATCCTCGCTAACCCCCCCTCTCCGTAGGCAGTGTTGACGTGAGCCATTCCCATCCCACGGCGACTTCCCAGTGACATGATGACACATACACACAAATCCTCGTTCAATTTTCCACACTTCCCTGCGCCCCCTCCCAACATGACAAAGACGGCTAATTTAAATAACCCTGGATCCGCCTGAAGGAAATTATCCCATTTCCTCTTGGTTTATAAGAAAAAACGTGACAGCTGGTTTTGTTTGTTTGTGTGGGTGGGGGGCGGTAGTGTAGCGGTTATCGCGCTGCGCTACGAACCCAGAGAGCCCCAGGCTTGATTCCCGCTCACGGCCAACACCAGTGATGGATTATCTGGACCGGGCTTGGGCCTCCCCTAGGTCGACTCGGCCTCAAATTAGTTCCTGGTGCGGTGTGTATAAAACATCGCCACCCAAATCCCCTTTGTGTTTGGGGCTGGTAAGGTGCGGGGTAGGATGGATGGGTGTGGAGGGCCTGCAGACCAAAGTAAATCGGAAGGTTGTGCACCGTGAAAGTTGTCAAGTACACACACGGTGTACTAAACACCACCTCCACCTTGTCATCTAATTTGAACGATTACACTTTGTTTTACCGGGTAAGGCCCACTGAGCTATGTAGCTTTTTTTTCAGAAACGACCTGGCCATCACAATTGATAGCTCAACAAAGTGGCTCATCATCACGTGAAAATTTTACCGGCCAAATACTCCCAAACGCATGTCGAAAATTTTCAATGATTGTGGGGGAAACCCGGAGGACCCGGAGAAAAATCCACGTGACCACCAGGAGAGAGTCACCGCAAACTGCAAATATACAGCAGCAGGCGTCAGGGACTGGATTGAACCCACGACCTCCTGTAGACCCGTGAGGTAGTTAACATCTCCGAGCCACCGTGGCGCCCATCTGAATGCCCCGTGAATAAACTCCGGCAGTGCGGCTGTACAGCACGGAGAAGCGCGCACTGTTATTATTGTATACTACCCGGCCTTCACGAAGTAATAACATTTTTTAGTACTATATTATAAGAAAAGCGCGTTCACCAATTCGACGCAAATAGCGCTCCAACAAAACAGCTTTCCGGCGCAAGGAACCGCAGTCGACCGCCTCTTTGAGTGGGTTGGTCGGCTGCTGTTGTTTTTTTTCTTTTAATGGAAAATTTTTGCTATCGGTGCGTCGTTGTCGTCGTCACCCTGTCTGCGTGCGTGTGTGTGGCTGGTACCGTGCGCGGCGTTGAACGTCCGATTACGTTGTGTGCACTTCCCCCCCCCTCCACCCCACACACCGTGTACACAACGTGAAGACTTCACCTGTTGATTTGTCGTCGTAACATTAACATTCGTCCTCGTTCCCCTCCGTTTGTTTTTTTTTGCTGTCAGTTGTAGCAATGACTGTAATGTACGTTATTATGCATTTTAAATATATAAGCAAAAACAAAAACGCCACGGGCGGCTCACGCAGTCACGTTTTTAATACACGTTTAAAACAATCCGCCGCCTGTGCGCTTCTAGACGTTTTGGGTTTTTTTCCCCAGGGGCGCCTTTGAATCGTCGTTCAGCATCGAATCATCACCGACCGCTTCCAGGAAGATGTCTTCCTTTGAAAGGACGCAAGACGACAAACTAAAATCAAAGAGTTATTCTCAAGAAATTGGTTTGTCCATCTAGATGATGATTTAAAAATGCACATAGCTCCAAGTGGCTTCCTAATATCGGAAGGAAGAGCGTTCCAGACGGCCAGGAAAGCGCGCAAGATGCGGTGGTTAGTTCGCGTGATGTGTTATGCTCCTTGACGAGATCAGCCAAACAATGTTGTACACGCTGCAGCTTGGTGATGTTTTTTGACAGACGTCCTCTAGAGTAAGTTAATTGTCGCCACTGCTTCCAGGAGAAGATGTCTTCGTTTGTAAGGACGCAAGACTTTGTCCCGGGGAACCCTGCCGTCGCCAATGCAACGATCACCACGCAGCAGCCACAGTGGTGGCGAGTTTGCCGCTCGTTGCAGGGGCGTTCTCGGTTCGCCATCCAGGATGGCCGCCCTGGTCAATAGTGCGGGGTAGTGCGCGTTGTACACAAACGCCATGCCCGTTTGTTTCACCGAGGGTGTTAAAAAGATGCAGCGATTGTCGGTCCCTAATTTTATAAAAAATAACAAAACTCAACACGTTCGTCAATAAAACTCTAGCCTTAAAAGGAAAAAAAGTATATAATAGGTCACTTTGCAGGCAGTGTCTTCATTCCATAGGGTTGGCCATTGAGTTCCCTTCCGATTAGCACGGTTGGCTACGTACGATGGGAAAGAACTTAAACGTACACACGTTATGTTCTAAAAAAAAAATTTAAATACCCGCAAATTACCTCATTGGGAAACACATAGCTAGCATATCGCCCCCCCCTATCGTCAGACTAATGCCCACTTGCAGAATTAACTTTTGCCACGTAGGGACAGCAACCACTGGGGGTGGGTATCCTTCAAGCGGATGAGATGAGATGCAAGCCGATTCGAGATGCTGGGGGCGGTAGAGCGAGCGGCTCCCAGACGGAGGGTTCAAGTCATTGTTCAAGCAACGGAGTTCAAATCCTCACTTGTGTACCCCACTTTGTGATGGAAGTCCACGGTGGTTCTATAGATAGACTCACCTCCGCCATACGAACATCTAATTCCCACCACTGGCTCAGGGCGGTGTACAGGAGGTGAAGCACCACCGCCTCGGTGCTCATTCGAGAAGAACATCACTTTGACATTTTCTTGTCTGGGCCATAGAGCGGCTGTGGCCTCAAATAATTATCATCAAACCACTCACATGTGGCACTCATCCCCTGATCACTGCTGCTGCTCGAGAAACGATTGTCCAGCCGACTCGAACCTAAACCAGCACCCTGTAAGTACAGACGGCGTTATACATCTCTGGCACATTCGTGAGATGCAAAACGTCGTTTGAAACGTGGGCCCATTCACGATCACAACTGGGAGTATATTGTGCAGCGTTGTTGAGTCACGAGCTCAATGGAGGGTCACCATCCCCGGACGTCCTTGAGAATGGATATGGCACCTCGCTTGTATGTGTAATGTAACTACTTCAGAGACACGAACTGTAGAGGGCTTTATTATTTCTCGGCATAATACAGCTACGACTTAATAACAGTCACAGGTTACTTAGCGCTGACTATATAGCTGGCTGACTATATAGCGATGACGGCGATGTCTAACTATACAGCGGGTTGACTGCATCGCGATGACGGCGACGAAGAGATGACGGCAATGACGATGATGACAGTGATGACCACCAGGACCCTGAACCCCACGGCGCCCAGAACCCCGTTCCTCTCCGCCTTTTATCCCCCCAGCGTGGCCTGGCCACGCCCCTCTTCTCGCACTCTCCAGTGGGTTCTGGGAGCTTCCGGATAGATCCCCTCTGACCCTTAGCCTAGTTAGCCCCCCTTGTGGTCACTCACGTGCATGCTCTCTTCCGTTTGTGTGCTGTTCTTCCACCCGTAATTATCCCTTATGGCTGCCAGTCGGTGCACTGTCTCTACATATGTATGTGTAGTGTCAACGATTCGGAGACAGAGTTTATAGGAGGCACCTTCATTAACAACTTCCACGGTCTCGTCCACACTCTCCACAGTAGTTTAGCCCAGCCTATACACAACACGAGCCGTCTAACACTGACGGCGCTGACTGAAATAGCCAACTACTTTCCTTCGTAGCGCAATATCTAGCGGAGACGTTGAGCGACGACGGCGACAAGACGACAGCAACGACGAGACGAGTCCACTCCCAGAACCGGCAGCCTCGAGCTCCCGCTCTCGACTCCATTTATGCTCCCAGCGCGGCCTCGCTCCGCTAGCCGGTTCCAGGGGCCTCCAGGTGGGGTCCTTAGTGACCCTTGCCATAGTTCCTCTCTGCCAACGCACCGTGTACTGTCTGTCCACAGTTGCCGCCGATGTCCACCAGCCGGCGCTACTACACTACATCTGTATGTTGAACCTCTTTTCGGGACTGTTCGTAGCCAACTGTGCTCATCCAAGGTGCGTTTTGGCACGGTTGTCTACGTATGGTGCGAGTTAAGTTAAAGGTACTGTACGTGTACAAACTAAACACAAGGCGTTTCTAAATAAATGAGTTTGCTACCTAGATTTTAGAAGTGCATGGCTCCCAGTGGCGTCCTGATTTCGGAAGAAAGAGCGTTCCAGACGGCCGCAGAAGCTCATCCGAAAGCGTGCGATGCAGTCAAAGTCTTTGTTCGACAGCTAGCCAGAAGCTGCTGTGGGGATGACCGGAGTTGGCGTGATGATGGGTTATGTTCCTCAGCGAGTAAAGCAGAGCGAGAGAGACATCCACCAATATATGGAGCGGGGGGGGGCAGGGGGAAAATGAGTTATCAAACTCCAGTCCATGGGCCATCCGTCTGCCAGATGCGAGCGGCATGTGCGTCACGTGCCACGGATTGACATTTGGCGTTTGGTAGACCGCATCGGAATAATCTTTTTTGAGAATCGAGCCGCAGCGTGCGGCCCCACTGCAACCAACACAAAGCCTCCGATTTAAATATCGCGCTCGCCCGCCTTGTGGGAGATAATCCCATCAAAAGCGAGTAGTCTCAAGATTATCAACAGGGGGACAGGCTGCAACAGTTGCACCCCGTGCCGGTCTTCACAGGTCACTTGCGAATAGCCCGTGTCCAGGTCATAGTGGAGGCAGTCTTTGGTACATTGTCCAGTTTATAGTGGGAGGAGCATTTGGTTCATTGTTATCGTGGCACTAGAGCAGGAGTCGGCAACCAAAGTAACAAGAAGAATCCGGTACAAAACTCAGTATTTCAAGAGCCGCAATACACAGGTGGCTGGCTGCATTCCCTGTCAGGGCTGGTGTCAAATGTTGGGCCCATTGAGTCTACGGGTCAAGACCCCACGCGCTTTGTTTATTGCCCCTTGTAACCACCACACTTATGGCCAAAAGCACTTACGATGCACCGAGTATCGTCAGATCTCATAAACTCATCACGATTTATTTTTAGGAGTCCTGGACAATGCTTGGATGGACGAGCACCATGTCTGGTTATCGGCTGCGGGGCTACGTGGTGGGTCAAAGAGGGCAGTGCAGAAAAAATGTGTTGTTCGGTACTTCTACGCTCCCCGCCTAAACCAACCCTCACCGCATCGCCTAGAAATGGGCGAATTTTTTCCCGTACGGTGTCGGGGAGGTGCTCACCCAGCTGTGGATTGGCTGAGGGCCTGGGCATGTCCACCCGGAGAAGGTTCGATTAGGCCAGGGGGTCGGCAACCGAAATAACAAGAAGAGACATTTTTCTGAATTCGGTAACTTTTTTTACATAAAAAAACAAACTCATTATTTCAAGAGCCGCACTGCACGTGAATACGAGACGTCACGAAGCAGCCCTTGGCCGCCACGGTGGCTTGGAGATGTTAACTCCCTCGCCTGATATACAGGAGGTCATGGGCAAAGGCGGAGCCAGGATTTTCAGGTAGGGGGGGGGCAACCCCTCCAGCAATAAAAAATGATCTGAGTTGTTATTAAGTAAGGACTTGTCCCTTGCTTTTTATTCGACGCGTGTGCGGCGAGGCCGCATGGCCTGGAAGTATGACATAATTTGATCGTCGCAGAAGTCTCCTCGACATACAGCAGCATGGCAGCATTGAGGTGCGCAAACGCGTAGCCAACGACAACGTCAGTATCAGCCGCAGCAATCGGTATACAAGGTGGTAGGCGACCTTGGCCCGGCCGGTCTGCACCAGCATGACCGATAGTTCAGGGAGCATGCCTACATTCTTCAATAGCTCGTCCTTCTCTAACTCCCTGCCGAAGTGCGGAGTGGACCAGCTGCTGATCGAGAAGCATTAGGTCGACGTCAGGAAAGTCGATCATGGAGAACTTGCGGGGCAGCTCCACGAGCTTGTCGACATTGAACGAGGCGAACTACTTGCGTGGAGAGATACATGCTGCTAGGCGGAGCATCTCCTTCGACTCGGCGCTGAATCTGTCGGCGAACTCGGCCAGCATCTTGTCGATCGCTGCGTAGAACAGGTCGACACGGAAAACATGATCATTGGTGTTCATGTGCCCAACGCGACGAAGCCGGCCAGGTCGGACGAAGTTGGCTGTCATATCGGGCATCTCGATCTTGTGGGTCTCACAGAACGGCTGCACCTTGTGGAGCAGGTCGTCATAGCCGGTAACGTGCATCTCTGTCAGCGCTTCGACGACGCCATCAACCAACCACAATGCATTGATAATGTCCTGGTCCTTCGTTTGCAGCGCCTGCGACAGGTCATGCGTGATGAGCAGCATCTTTTCCATTAGGTGCAAGATGAACGCAAACTTGAACGTACACATGCCGTCGAGCAGGCGCGTCGCCTCTAACCGCTGCTCCGACTTGCTGCCGCCCGTCTGCACATGCTGGATGACTTGCATTGTCGCGCCGGACATGTCGATCGAGCGACGCAGCGCGCGCCAGAACGACGACCAGCGCGTGTCGCCTGGGCGCACCAACGCCGTCTCCTGCTTCAGACCACGGCCCGTCTCGACCAGCAGCTCGATGATCATCTCCAGCACGATCTTCTTCTTCTGCGTGTTGATGAGATCGTCGCCACATTGATGATGTCATTGACCAATGCAAAGAACAGGCCGATGTCGGGGACGCCATCCTTGCAAGCAGCAACCAGCGCGAGTTGGAGCTTGTGCGCCCAGCAGTGCCCGTAATAGGCCAAATCGTTCAGCTGCTTGATCTCAGGGCTTGCAGGCCGTTGATCTCGCCGCTCATATTGGACGCGCCATCGTGGGCCTGCTCGCGACCGCGATTGGTCTGCACGTCGACAATGGAATCGCAGAGCGTGGGGGCGCACGTGTCGGTGAGGTGCTTCAGGTCGACGAGACGCTCACGCAGCACGCCAGTCTTGATCTCAACGAAGCGGTTAACGACGGCCAGTTGCTCCTTCTGGTTCGCATCGTGCGTCTTGTCCGCCATGATGCAGTAGAAGGCGTCGGCTTGTTCATCATCATCGAGGAGCTTTCGGACGCATCATCCTTCTGGAGTCGTTAAAATAGGTACCACTTTATGGGAAAATCAACAGTGGTTGTCCTACACCAGCAAGTGTGTTTGCATGTTTTATTCACAAGTACGCGTGGTTAATGCAGACTGGAAGCCTTGCAGAAGGGTTTCTATTTGGTGTTTAAACATCTTAACACCACATGTTTTATTGCCAGAAAGGATAAAGCCTATAATCTTATTTTTTCATCATTTTGATATCACTGGCAAAAAGGTCCCACCGATAGTGGTTGCCCTGCCTTGTGGATAGAAGACTCGCTTCCGCCAATGCCTCTCACACTGCTCATCTGAGCGAGAAATCGCCCACTTATGTTTCGCCCGGGTCACGGAGCGGCCGTGGCTTTCACTGATTTATCTCGATTATTAAAGCCACTCCGCTCACAAACCTCGTGTGTCCCCAATCGCTACTGCCGCCGCCGCTGCTGCTCTCTCTCTCTCTCGAGAGAGAGAGAGATGGAGGGAGAGCAATGGACCCAGTCGACCCCAACGTGAATTGGATTGAGCAGCACTCAAACCCCGTGCTGGCGTCGGGAAGATTCAGGGGTCCGATTCGACTCTGCTGGTGATGGCTCCGGTGGCGACTGAAAGTTGGGTTTGGTGGATCACTCGGACAAGGAACCATCGCGTGCCATCGGTGTTTCTCTGTCTT
This sequence comes from Lampetra planeri, assembly GCF_965212315.1. Classification (NCBI taxonomy): domain Eukaryota; kingdom Metazoa; phylum Chordata; class Hyperoartia; order Petromyzontiformes; family Petromyzontidae; genus Lampetra; species Lampetra planeri. The sequence continues at coordinate 2,624,694 of NC_136127.1, forward strand.
CTGCTGATGTAGGCGCAGGGCAACAACGACACTTTCACATTCAGGTGGATCAAGCCAGCAGGTAACGGCACCAGGAGCAGCGGAGTCGCGTGACGTCGCCGTCGTGTCTCCTTTGTGTCTAAACGGAATGGAACGGCGCTGTTCGGGGAATTATTTTGGCACTTTGACACGTAGTCGGCTTTCGCGACCGATATTCATGATAAAGGTGCTTTCGGGTTAGATCGCGCGAGTAGAAATGTGTCGTTAACCCGCCACCACCGACGCAGCCAATTATTAAGGTTTTGCCAAGTTAACAAAACAAGCAATTTAGTTACTACTTCAACCCATCCGGTGTGTTGGAGAGTAAATCCAAAACATTTACAGTTTGAGCCCTGCGACGTTTCGCGGGTGATTACATTCAACGTCAACGCGCGATTTTGCCAGAATTGTGGCACCTTTCGTTTACGTGACAAACCTCACCTATTGGCTGTGTCGGGTGGTGGCGGGTTTACGACACGTTATACTTACGCGATCCAACCCATGAAACCTTTATTATTGTTAATAATTAGTTTGGCACCCCGACCACATCCTCCACTTCGCTTTCTCATTCACGAACACCCCAAGGACAACATCGGTGAGTCGTCCATGCATCTCTAATCTTGAACAAACCTCTCAATAGGATTGTTGTGGATCGCCGTACCGTGTACTCTCGTGGTAGTGACTTACGCCAGATATAATACCTAATTTTGAGCCATTCCTGCGGCAGTTCTGGAATATTTCGAGTGAGGAGATAGGTCGTCCGTGGTTACACCAACAGCACCAAAGACAGTGGCGGCTCCTGCAAAATCTCTCAGGGGGGGCAAATGTCTGGATGATTGATAAGGCCCACCCATGCAATGAATAAATTAACAGCTTAAGCATGTAAAGGCAACTTCACTTCTTTAATATTAATGAAAAATAAAGTGACTCTTACAATACATCTTATTTGTTTATATACTCACTATTAAAACAAACCACTCAAGTGTTTTATTAAAGATTCCACTAGGTGGCGATAAATTATATTGTTGGATGAAACGTGCTTACGTATGATGACGTTAGCACGTATGATGACGTAAGCACGTTAGGGCGAGCCCTCCCGGAAGCCATAGAGAATGCATTGCAGCGCCCCCGTTCGAAAAAAAACATCTTTGAATGTAAGTCTATGGGGCCACTCGGGGCGATTCTCAGCCAGAGTGAAATCGCCCAAAAAGAGGCGGTACTCCACAGAACGTGACATGACGCTGATTGGACTATATCCAGAGGCTGACAGTGACGGCTAGCGTGACTCTGTGGTTGAATGACATTGGTGGTGCGTCGCCCAATCGCCCTAATGAAGAAACCCCCCCTGACCAAAGACAAAGATCCCCCGTATATCCCGACCATACTGTTGGGGCAAGTGCAGTTAGCGAGTACCTATGAAGGCCGACACGATGGGGTGCGGTGGGTGGTCAAGACCACGCCCGGCCGCCTTTGTCTCCCAAGCGGCGATGTTTACACACGGGGCCGGGCACCGGTTCGAATATCTCGTCACTGGTGTTGGTGGCCTTGAGCGAGAATCGAATTCGGGTCGCCGGGTTCGTCACGCAGCGCGCTAACCGCTACACTACCGCTCCCCACAACAGACACAGACACACACACAGACCCACACACAGAGAGACACAGAGAGACAGAGAGAGACACACACAGACACACAACACACACAGACACACACACAGACACACAGAGAGACACACACAGAGACACAGACACACACAGAGAGACGAGCAGCTGTGACGAAAGCCGCGTGCGCAGTGGGAGGTGGAGAGTCTCGTGTCAACTTGGAGCGAGCGGGGGGGGTCACAGCGCACGTTCAGCCGCTTGCTGCCCGGACCTTTCCTGAAGTGCCTTCATTGGCGGCCAAATACATGACGAGGCAGATTGTTCAATTGTTTGCGTTTTGTTGTTGCTGGATTGAATGATACACATTATTCGGGATGGTGCTCTGTGGTGTACGGGGTTTGGCACTCGACTGTCAGTGCACAATGTCGCCACTTCGGTTCGATCTCCCGGTGCGGCAGTTGAAACAAATGGCAAAATTATTGAACCCCCTTCCTCCCCGTCACCGCCTCTGTCCACTCTGTGGTCAGTAGCAATGGGAACGCCGCACGAAGTCGATCGGCAGGTCGCGTGTGGTGAAGTAATGCTGACGAGATGTTGACTCCCTCGCCTGGTCTGCAGGAGGTTCGTGATTTAGATCCCGACTCTGACGCCTGCTGCTGCTGCTATATATTTGGAGTTTGCGTGTCTCTCTCACTCCCCGTAGTCGCGTGGATTTTTCTGGGGGTCCGTATATTTTTTGCCCCCCTCTACATTTAGAATCAACGTCGCGTGAGCATGCGGCTGCTATAAATTTCCACATCAGCCACTTCGTTGAACAATCATTTTTAGCCAGGTCGCTTCTGAAGAAGAGCTAAAAAGCTCGATGGGCCTTACCTGGTAATAAAAACTACAAATACAGGGTGTTTGAAAAAGATGGACCCGATTTGAAATCGCTATTTCTCTGCGACCACGAACCGCCCATGAATGCAACTCTTACCACTTGAGAAGGCGGGGCATAGAGAGGGCGGGGCATAGAGAGGGCGGGGCATAGAGAGGGCGGGGCATAGAGAGGGCGGGGCATAGAGAGGGCGGGGCATAGACAGGGCGGGGCATAGAGAGGGCGGGGCATAGCGTTTCAAATGATTACAGCTGGATGCCTCTCCCAGCGCGCAAACAGCCCCTAGCCTCAGTCATTCGCGAGACGCGCTGCCTCCACGTTGGATGGGTCGCACGGGACCCCAAGACTTGGCGCTACACTCTTGGCCCCCAAGATCCCCAGACATCATCACACCCTGCGGCCTTTTCTTGTGGGGATACGTCAAAGAACGTGTTTTTGTGCCACAATTAGCGACTAATCTGGATGACCTCAAAAACAGAATCACGGCAGCGGTGACTTCAGTGGAAGAAGACACTTTGAGAGGCGTTTGGGACGAATTCAACTATCGTCTCGATGTTGTCCATACAGCAGGTGGAGGGCACGTAGAGCATTTATGAAATGGTTAGTAAAACGTTTTCGTGTAATTGTGACATGTTGCCATCGTGAAATATACTGCTTTGAAATTGGGTCCATACTTTTTCACGATGTCTAGCCGGCGTGGAAGAGTTTGCCAAACGATTGCCGTCTACAGGGGGGGCCCTCTGGGCTATGCGGCCAGCAGTGGAGTGAGAAGGTCATTGCAGGGCTGCGCCTTTGCCCTGTTAATGACACCCCCCCCCCCCCACGTCTCCCGCCATCGACTCGTGGGGTGCAGCGCGTCACGCCCTCCACACCAGGGGTCGGCAACATTTCAAGGGGTCAGAAGGGATGACGTCATTGTTTCTTTCTTTGTCTTTGGGGCCGTCCATAAATGACGTCACGCACCTGAAGGGGAGGGGGTCAGACATGTGTGACGATGTGTGACGAGGGGGGGGGGTTGAGAAACGTGACGTCGCATCAAAATGCGCAACTTTAAATTTATATAGACAACACGTTCTACTTAATTAAATATACTTTTTAATAAATGTTTTCTCCTACAACATCAGAGTACAGCGCCACATTAAATACGCACTACAATGACAATAGTTTAAAGCGATTTAAAGCATTTTTTATTTTGGGGGGGGGGGGCAGAGTTTTGTGACGTCCTATTTGAGGGGGGGGGTCTGACTTTTAGTGACGTCGTGTGACGAGGGGGGGGGGGGTAAAAAATCGTCCAAAATCGCGTGACGTCATTTATGGACGGCCTCTTTGACCAAAATAGCACGGAGAGCCGCATCACACGCAGCGCGACTTGTACACCGACACAGCAGCAGGTACACAGCAGATGACAAACACAGTCTGGCTTCGACTAAACAGAAGATGGAATAGACTGCGCTTATTTAGACCCCCCCCCCCACCCCACCTGGTTATTCTTTAACATTAACGTTTGACTGTTGTACATTTTGTCTGCAAGACATTTCATCGCGACCCATTCCCTGCCATATTTAAGAAACCGTGTTTATGTCAAATTATGTTTTAAAAATGTAAGTTGTTTTTAGACGATTGCTCGCAACCGGGCAGTCGAAGAGCCGCTGCATGCGGCTCTGGAGCCACAGGTCGCAGACCCCAGATCCGCACCATCCACAGCCCAATCCCGCCTGTGGCAGCAGCCCAATCGTTGCCAATTGACACTGGGGGTGTCCACAGCGATGGTAGACACACAGCGCTACGTGTTGGGAGATGTAACGCGATTCTAATCCCGCACCTCTGATTCGCGCGGTTGGCTACGTATGGTGCGAAACCAGTTCAACATACATGCGCACAAGTAATTTATTTTATGATTACAGCAATTTTAATGAGGGACTGACTCTCAAACAGGGCTCCACTTCTGGCTCGAGATACAGTATATTGTCGGCGTAAGGCACTACCACTAGAGTACAATGTACGCGCTATCCATAGCAATATTACATCATTGTGCCATTGACCCTGTGAGTGAGTGAACGAATGGGTTTACACCAGGGGGTGGGCAACCATAACAACAACAAGAGAGACGTTTCTTTTTTCTCCTGAATGTCAAGAGTTTCGTAAAGAGCCGCATGCGGCTCAGGAGGGTACCTGGTGGTGGTGGTGTATCCTGGTGGTGGTGGTGGTGCTGGTGGTGGTGCTGGTGGTGGTGGTGGTGCTGCTGGTGGTGGTGCTGGTGGTGGTGGTGTATCCTGGTGGTGATGGTGGTGCTGGCGGTGGTGCTGGTGGTGGTGGTGTATCCTGGTGGTGGTGGTGCTGGTGGTGGTGGTGCTGCTGGTGGTGGTGGTGTATCCTGGTCCTGGTGGTGGTGCTGGTGGTGGTGGTGTACACTGGTGGTAGTGTATCCTGGTGGTGGTGGTGTATCCTGGTGGTGGTGGTGTATCCTGGTGGTGGTGTATCCTGGTGGTGCTGGTGGTGGTGGTGGTGTACCCTGGTGGTGGTGGTGCTGGTGGTGGTGTACCCAGGTGGTGGTGGTGTACACTGGTGGTGGTGTATTCTGGTGGTGGTGTATTCTGGTGGTGGTGTATTCTGGTGGTGGTGTATCCTGGTGGTGGTGTATTCTGGTGGTGGTGTATTCTGGTAGTGGTGTACCCTGGTGGTGGTGGTGCTGGTGCTGTGGTGTATTCTGGTGGTAGTGTATTCTGGTGGTGGTGTACCCTGGTGGTGGTGGTGGTGCTGGTGGTGGTGCTGGTGGTGTATTCTGGTGGTGGTGTGTCCTGGTGGTGCTGGTGGTGTATTCTGGTGGTGGTGTATTCTGGTGGTGGTGATGTACACAAGTGATAGATGCACACTGGCTCGCCCTTCTTGCCATCGCAGTTTCCCCCCCCCCCCACTCTCAAATATAAAAAAAAACTACATTTGGTGCCAAAATAATGCCCCCGGAACAGCTGTTACAGGAATATCACAAAAATAATCCTGCCTCTAATTAACCGATTACCGTGCATGGGGGTCCCTGCGGGGGAAGTGGAGAGGGGGGGGGCGTTCATTGTGTGTACGTGTGTGTGTGTGTGCACGTGTGTGTACGTGTGTGCGTAAGTGGTGGTGTAGCAGTTAGCGTGCTGCACTCCGAATCCCAGCGATCTGAGTTCGATTCCCGCCCACGGCGGACACCAGTGACGATTATCGGAACCGGTCCTGGGCACACCAAACACACACACACAGCCACGTGTGGCAGGAACATCGTGTAAACGAGTCTTTAGGCTCGGCGAGACATTTTCCCCGGGTTAAGCAACCTCAACACTCAGAACAACACAACTCGTGGTCCATTCTTCTGCGAGGAGCTGACAACTCATTTCTTTAGAACTGCTCTTTGTATTCGTTGGGTCTTTCGGTAAAGTCACGTAGATAGGTTCAAAGAAAATAACAAAAAACGACGACGTCTCGATCGCAACACAAGCGGTCGCTGAGTCTCAAGACTCGTTTACCGAAAGACCCAAATAATATGAATTCCTGCAGTCACGAAAACTTTAAGTCAAGATTGAACTGTTCTTTGTGTTTAGTTTGTTGTCCTTCCCCCGCACCTCCGCATGTGGCGAGATGTCATCTCCCTCGTCTGGTATGGAGGAGGTCGTGGGTTCGATCTGGACGCTGACGCCTGCTGTATATTGGGAGTTTGGGTGTCTCTCTCTCTCACCCTCTGGTCGCGTGGATATTCCTCGAGGGTTATCCGGTGTTTCCCTTCACATTTAGAGTGGACGTCACGCCAGCAGGGGTTGGAAACCAAAATAACAAGGAGCCATTGTTTTAGAATTCGGTACAACACTCAATATTTCAAGAGCCGCAATGCGTGCGAGTACATGTGTAAAGACGACTTGACACACTTCCTTGAGATGGTTTATTTTATTAAAGACACATTCACTTGAACAGGCGGAGACCCCCCCACTGCAACAGCCCCGAGTCTCCTGCACATCTCCCTTTTATACGGTCTGAGGCTACGCGCACTGGTTCTAGACCGCTCGCTCTACTAGCAGACTCTACCATCCTCTTCCGTCACCTGGCTACGCTCCTATTATCGATCATTCACGTATACACCAGTCTATTTGTACTGCAGGCTGACTCCCTTGCCATTACTTCCCGTGGCCACTAGTCCATTCGCACTGCAGGCTGACTCCCCTGTCATTACCTCCCGTGGCCACTAGTCCATTCACACTGCAGGCTGACTCCCTTGCCATTACTTCCCGTGGTCACTAGTCCATTCGCACTGCAGGCTGACTCCCCTGTCATTACCTCCCGTGGCCACCAGTCCACTCGCACTACAGGCTGACTCCCCTGTCATTACCTCCCGTGGCCACTAGTCCATTCACACTGCAGGCTGACTCCCCTGGCATTACCTCCCGTGGCCACTAGTCCATTCACACTGCAGGCTGACTCCCCTGGCATTACCTCCCGTAGCCACTAGTCCATTCACACTGCAGGCTGACTCCCCTGTCATTACCTCCCGTAGCCACTAGTCCATTCACACTGCAGGCTGACTCCCCTGTCATTACCTCCCGTGGCCACTAGTCCATTCGCACTGCAGGCTGAATCCCCTGTCATTACCTCCCATGGCCACTAGTCCATTCGCACTGCAGGCTGACTCCCCTGTCACTACCTCCCGTAGCCACTAGTCCACTCGCACCGTAGGCTGACTCCCCTGTCACTACCTCCCGTGGCCACTAGTCCATTCGCACTGCAGGCTGACTCCCCTGTCATTACCTCCCGTGGCCACTAGTCCATTCACACTGCAGGCTGACTCCCCTGTCATTACCTCCCGTGGCCACTAGTCCATTCACACTGCAGGCTGACTCCCCTCTCACTACCACCCGTGGCCACGTGATGATAAGCCACTTCGTTGAGCTATCACTTTAGTGATGACCAGGTCGCTTCTGAAATAGTGGCGATATAGGCTCAGTGGGCCTTACCTGGTAACATATATATTTTAAATAGCACGGCTTGCGGCTACGTACGGTGTAAAAGAAGATCAACATAGTACAACAAACAAGATCAACATACATATAACATACAAGATCAACTTACATACATCAACATACAAGATTAACATGCATACAACATACAAGATTAGCATACATACAACATCAACATACATACAGCATCAACAAACAAGATGAACATGCATACAACATACAAGATCAACATGAATACAACATACAAGATTAGCATACATACAGCATCAACATACAAGAGCAATATACATACATTCATCAACATACAAGATCAACAAGCAAGATCAACATACGTTATACAAAATCAACATACAACATACATACAAGATGAACATACATACAATTTACAAGATGAACATACGGACAACATACAAGATCAACATACAATGCTTCAAACCCGTTGGGTTAGACACGGATGGGCACTTCGCTCCCCCGTGTGCCCCACACGGCGCATTGCACACAGCAGAGGCGACAGTCACCGCTCCGCGCACACGCATCACGATGCATTGCGTCTCGTCGTTGTTAGTGTGAATGACCCAGCGCAGAAGAAGATCGCCTGGGATTTGATCTTCCACGGAGCTCACGGGACCAACCATCTGCCGCGCAACCACGGCAGAGGCGGATACCCCTGATGCACACGCGGGCAATTAAAAACTCTCTCCAGTAGCAGTGTGTGGCCGTGGTCATCCAGAACAGACACCGTACAACGGATCGCGACGCGCGTGTCTGCAGCAGCTGCGGGATCTGGCGGAGAGTAACGCGCTGACTGCGATGTCCCATAGCTGAGCTGGAATCACCCCACTCTGACCACGGAGCCTTCGTGGTTCGTGTCGATATCGGACGCTCCTGCCTGCCGTGGAACGCGCCAGCGTGCCAATTGTACTCGATGTGCCCCGTGGGAGATAGAATCAGAATACAGGGTGCTTCAAAACAATGTTAACACTTCTGAGAATTTGCAACAATACACGAGGAATGTGGGGACCACCTGGAGACGATTCCAGGCACGTGTTGACAATGCTGGCGCACGAGTGGAGACTCTTTGAAGCGCCCTGTATTGTATCTACACTGCAGGCAGAATCCGATGAGCTATACAACTATTTTTCTCACAGATGTCCAGTAGTATCATCACCTCCGTGATATCTCCTTCGTCGTATTGTGGATCTGGCCACCTGCTACACCAGGGGTTGGCAATCGAAGTAAACAAGAAAAATAATTTGTTTCGAATTTGGTACATTTTTTTAAAGCTCAATATTTCAAGATCTGCAATGCGTGTGAGTGAATACGAGACGGCGGTGGTCCTTGATAACCAACGTGACGAAGCAAGTCCTTAAAGAGCCACCGCATGCGGCTCTGGAGCCGTCGGTTGCCGACCCCTGACCTCGATCTACCCTGAGAGTATCTGCTCATAGACTCCTACAGATACTAAAGACTCGCACAGAGACCCTTAGACTCGCAGACAGAGCCACGAACTCACCAAGACCCACATAATCAGACCATGCACACACGAAGAAAACCCATAGACTCGCACAGAGAGCCACACACTCCCAGAGACCCACACACTTAGAGACTATTCACAGACTCAGAGACCATGCACACACTCAGACCCGCACACACTCAGAAACCCATAGACTCGGACAGAGAGCCACACACTCACAGATACCCACATACTCAGAGACCATGCACAAACTGTGACCCGCACACACTGACACCATGCACACACTCGGAGCCATACACTCAGAAACCCATCGACTCGCACAGACAGCCACACATTCACACAGACCCACATACTCGGACCCGCACACACTCAGAAACCAATAGACGCACACAGTCACACACTCACAGAGACCCACACACTCAGAAACCCATAGACTCACACAGAGACCCACACACTTGCAGAGGAAGTGACTATGAGAAGGCGCTGTGCTGTATTAGAGCACATCCTCTGTGCTGTATACAAAAAAAACCATCAGCAGTTCCTGAAGAACTGCATTGTGGTCCTCTTGTCTTAGGCCACCATCAAGATTAATTTGAGCAAATGTGACTCAGCTGATAGCAGCAGCAGCGATACGAAGATGGACAAATATGGGCCGGTTTTGTCCTATTTCGGAATCATCAGCACAGCAGACTCCAGTGGTCACTGCTGCGAGGTTTGCCTCCGGGAACCGTCTACAAATGCGGGGTCCCCAAATCCATACGACTCACTTCGCTTGGCTAAAGCCAACAGTGACCACCATCTGTAAACGATAAGAAACCACAACCCCCCTCATTATCACAGCAGAATAACAGCGCAGGCTGGCAGACCGCAAGCTTGAATCAAGGTACAGCTACGGGTAGGAAGGAGCTCTCGGGCCTCGTTGCAGCAATACAACGAAGATCGTCGTTCGAACCGTGAGCCTCGGGACTCATAATGCAGAGGGGCCGTCCATAAATGACGTCACGCACCTAGGGGGGGGGGGGGTCCGACATTTGTGACGATGTGTGACGAGGGGGGTTGAGAAATGTGACGTCACGTAAAAATGCGCAACTTTAAATAAATATATAATTGTTATAACAACACGAATTGTTATAACAACACTCCTACAACATCAGAGTGCAGCTGTGGGGCCCGTTGGCCCCCGGGGTCTCCCCCGCCTCCATCCCCTATTCCGTTTGCGTTACCGCACCGCCCTAATACCCGCTAGGGTTTCGCCGGCATTCGAACGCGACGCCCCCTACTCATACAGCCTCGCGCAGCGCTCCCACGCTGCGAGCATATGTACGCACGGCATCATCAATCAAACGCCATACTCCCCCTTTCTACACCGCTACGTACAGCTCTCGCACGCTGCGAGCGTGTGCCCGTCTACAACCCTATGCAGCACTCGCCTCCACGTCGAATAACCACGTTACCAATGCGCACCTGTATCAGACACGTAGCGAACGTACGCACACCCACACACACAGCTCCGCGCGGCACTCACTCACCACTGACCACTCACGTTATGATCGCGCACCTGTATCATACACGTAGCGAACGTACGCACACGCACACACACGCAGCTCCGTGCACTCCAAACGTGACACCCTCTCTTGCGCTGCTCTGCACAGCGCTCCCACGAGGCGAGCCGCTGTATACACAGCACCACACGCGTTCACACTTCTCAGCGAGATCACACGAGGCCACGATCAGCTATTAATGATTTATTCTTGGCTACCTGGGACTTGTTGTTAAGTCAGTATGAATCGACGAGGCTGGCCTACGCGGATACCTCTATGCCTATTCCCGATTTATATGCTTACGATACTATTTCACCTTGTTACTCACGGTTCGAAGTATTCGGCGTCCTGTGGCTTTTCCTCGATGCTCGCCTGGACACGTCGCGCGGACGTCCGGAGGGCAGAGCTGGGAGCCGTCTTGAATGCGGGCCTCTTGGAGTCAGATCCCCTCTACCTTGCTACCTTCGCTTTTTATCCTATCTCCCCGTCCCAGGGCTCCGCCTCCCCCAGCACTCTTCGCTCCTTCCTGCGTTCATGCGCGGCGCATATTCTAATCATCTCCATTCTCATGCCTCCCCATCACAATGGGTAGTCGGCTTGACTGCGCCGGTGCATGCCTTTGTCATGCCAATTAGGTCGCGGTGTCCATCACAAAGGCTTGCCGTGGGATTTTATGCACGGACCTCCGCGTACCTCCGCTTATTCGTAATTCCAGCTTTTACCCTTTAACTTCCCTAATTTCCCTAATAATGGCGCCTACGCGCTCGAGCGTAATTATCCTAATCATCAGCGACTACGCGCAAGAGCCCCTGTTGTCATGCTAATGATGCCGTCCCGTCCCTCCCCTGCCTGCCTCGTCGATACGTGTGTGGGTGTGGGGGGTGCGTTTCAACCGCAGTGGCCGAGTGGCCCCTCGCTGCGACCTTGCAATCTTAATGCCGGTCACAGTGCCGCAAAGTAGCATCGGGGGAGGTCGTCCAATTCTCTGGTCGCCGGAAACCGTGAAAGTTATCCCGATAAGGGCTTCTCGGATTAAAACCGGTCGGCCAGGTGACTTACCCTCGGAAATCTATGGGAGGGGGAAATGCGTGCGGGTGTGTTTATGTGAGGTGAGGTGAGGGGGACGCGGGGTCGGCTCCGTCACTTGGTGGTGGCGAGGTCGGGGATGGGGCGCCCGCCGAGCGGCTTCGTGGCGGCGGCATCACACAGCGCCACATTAAATACGCACTACAATGACAATAGTTTAAAGCGATCTGAAGCATGTTTTATTTTCAAAATGGAAATATGGTTTTGGAGGGGGTGCAGGGCTTTGTGACGTCATATTTGAGGGGGGGGGTCTGACTTTTTGTGACGCCGTGTGACGGGGGGGGGGGGTCAAAAATCGTCCAAAATCGCGTGACGTCATTTATGGATGGCCCAGAGCCATGGAATGGCGAGGCTGCGCATCCGACCAATAATGACAATGGGGCAGCTTCTCTTTCGGCCAATTGCCCCATTTAAAGGAATCGGAATGCGAATATTTTGTTTTGCACTGGAGGAGGAATCCGATGAGCTATGAAGCTCTTATTTTCAGAGATGTTCAGTAGGAGTGGGGGGGGGGGGGTCAGAACGTTACAACAAATACTAATAGAAAATCACAACAGGAATGCAAAGTATAGGAAATGTAAACAACCCAGCTTAAATATACGCTCCAAGCGTGGTGGTGTTTTATTCAGACGCTGTCTCCCCGACAGACCTGGTCTTCACCTGAGGACGGCTGCTTGTGCTGTGGCCGAAACGTCGTGAGAATTATTTTATTATGTTTAATTTTTATTATTTTATTATTTCCCTTCTACGTGACTTTACCGAAAGAACCAAGAAGATGAATCCCTGCAGTCACGAAAGCTTTCAATCGAAATGTAATGTATTACCTACTGTTAGTAGCTCAGCTTATTGGAGAGTATATTTAGTATACTGATGATACTATGTAGTTTATACTTTAGTTGTTTACGTGGTGGTTTAGTTACTGCAGCTACAGACTATTAACATTCCTTCCCTTTATTAATGCTTCCCCCTATCCCCTCCCTTTGATCCTGCTAATCCTGCATAAGGCACGGGCAAAACATGACTTTAAACCCCCCGCCAAACCTCCTACGCATTTCACAAGTAGTACTAATCGCATATCTGCATTTCCCATAAATATGCTAAATTCCTCTTTATATGCAAACTCTTTTGTCAAGGCGCTCTTCCTCCTCCCTCCCAGCTTAAATAGACGTTCCAAGCCTGGGGTGTTTCATTAAGACTCTGTCTTCTCGACAGAACTGTTCTTCACCTGAGGACGGCTGCTTGCGTTGTGGCCGAAATGTCGTGAGAATTATTTTATTATGTTTCATTTTTATTATTTTATTATTTCCCTTCTACGTGACTTTACCGAAAGAACCAAGAAAACGTGGTACTCATTTTATCGACCCGTTAAGTATGATGGGTTGAGTCAACTCTCGACCAGGGTCGGAACGCTTGCCCCGCCTTGTTGTGAGTCAAGCAATCTGGCACATCATTGGCGAAAGGGCGAACTCGGTTTACTGTTGGGTAACATCACTGTTCTTATAGATCTCACAAACAAACAAACAGATAGTTGTGAGTTCCAATGCAGAAGATCCCCTTGGTTTTGATCTTCCACGAAGCTCATGGTCAACCCTAAGCTGCATCGACTGCACAAACCATGGCAGCAGCAGAATGCGGATACTCCGATGCACAAATGTTAAATAAAATAAAACTCTCTCCAGTAGCAGTGTGCGCCTGTGGTCATCCAGAACGGAGACCGTGCAACAATATAATGACGCAATGCCCCGATCCACAAACACGAAGGAGACATCACGGTGATGATGATGATACACTCCGCTACAACTCCTGGCACGGTTACCAGGACTGGCTTGACCAGCTGAATGTGAAATTGCAGTCGTTGCCCTGCATCTACATCAGCAGCCGTACGAAAGCAGATTATTATAATTATTATAACCTCAACGTGTTCGTCGATAACACCGTGGCTTTAAAAAGATAGATATATAGTAGACGACGTTTCAGGTAATGGCCCATCTTCATTGTAGCTAAACGAAGAATAGCCATTGCCCAAAACATTGTCTTACCAACACCACCTAGTCTACTGCAATTACAAAGTTTAACCAGTACCGGATGATCCTAGTAGCAAAAGTAGCTACAAATGTAGTAGCTACATGTGTACATGTGTAGCTACTACATGTGCAGTAGCTACATGTGTAGTAGCTACTACATGTGTAGTAGCTACGGGCCCCGCACTTTCAAAGGCCTCGCGCAAAATGCTTTCAAGCTATCAATTCCCGTTCAGTGATTCTGCACTTGCTCTATTACTACAGTACTATACCGCCTTCAACTTTTATGAACGACTGGGTGTTTAAGGTTAGCGATTTGTCGTATTATCTAGCTATATAGCAAATGAAAAACTACAATTACTTTACTATGCAAGTTAAAATGTGTTTTAATATTTACGCGTGTTTTTATTTACTTTAGGGGCCCTTTATAACATCACATGCTACAGACCCCGCGCTTCGCTTAAACCGGCACTGAGTTTAACGCGTGCACCGGTACCAGCTCTTGGGATGAATCAATCCCCGTCACTCGCACACAGATTGTGCCATTTCTCGAACTGTGCGGGTCAAACCTTGCCTCGTATCAAGAGCCGCAATGCGATGTGAACAACGGTCACAATTTTTTTTATATATAGTTTTTGTCTTTGACAAAAATAGTTCGAGAGCCGCATCACACGCACAGCTCCTTGTAAACAAACACGGCAGCAGCAGCAAGTAAACAGCAGAAGACAACAACAACACAGATGCTGACTTAATAAACAAAATAAGCGATGGAATAAACTGCGTCGATTTCGATTTTGTCCCCCCCCCCCCCCCATGGCTATTCTTTAACAACCCAGTTTGAGTTTTGTAAATGTTGTTGTCACCAAGACATTCCACAGTGACCCGTTCCGTGCCATATTAAATACATTCTCTTTACGTTAAATTACGTTTAACATTTATATTTATATTTTTTTAAACTGCTGCCTGCATGGGGGCAGCCAAAGCGGCACTGCATGCGGCTCCGCAGATTGCCGACCCCCCCCCTGCCCTGTGTCAATCCACTGCTGGATGAGGGCCGCCCTAATGTCACTGAAGTTGTTTGACCATCTTCTTGGTTCTTTCGGTAAAGTCACGTAGAAGGGAAATACTAAAATAATAAAAATAAAACATAATAAAATAATTCTCACGACGTTTCGGCCACAACGCAAGCAGCCGTCCTCAGGTGAAGACCAGGTCTGTCGGGGAGACAGCTACTTCACCACGCTGGCCAACACGTGTTGTGTTGATCAGTAAGGTGGATGGGGCGTGCAGGGGGGGGGGTAGAGCCAGGGAGTCTGCAACCAGTGACTCAGGAGCCGCATGCGGCGGCTCTTTAAATCGTCTCGTGGTTGTTGTTGTTTGACTTGCAACCCACTGGGAGTTTTGCACACAGCGTTGATAAACGGTGCTTTTTCTGGAAGACTTTGCTGTTTTTTTCCTGAATTCTTCTGTTTGCGCTTAGTCACTTTAAGATGTTTTCTTGTTCATGTTTTAGTTTGTTGCGGTTGCACCCGATTCAAGAGCCGAATGGCTCACAGGGCTACACCAAATAAATAAAACTGAAACTGAAAAGAGCTGCTCCGTGAGCGTCATTCACATCGCATTGCAGCTCTTGGTGGAGAGATGTTTTTCTCTTTCGCTCACCGAATTCCTGCACCGGCGATTGAAGGTCCGACGCTGCCATCTGCTGCGCGCAAGTTCTAAAGCGTGCGTTTGAATGATTGTACAGTATTGTGTTTAGAGCAGTGGTGTTCTCAACCTCTGTTGGCTACTCTAACCCCCCCTTGTAGAATGTTGTGTCCACCGAGTACCCCCCCCTCTTGCCTGGACCCAACATGGTTCTGAGAAATAAATGTGTGAATTAATGAACATCAAAGTATTAACACTTTGTTCATTTTGTGAGGTATCCTAACTCCATAATACAGGGGTGTTTTTTGGGGTGAGATCGCGTAAATATATAAATGTGTCGTTAAACCCGCCACCACCCGACACAGACAACTAGTAAAGGTTGTCACGTGAACAGAACGTGCCAATTAGTTACTAGTACAGCACTAGTGTATAGTGTAGTATATTGTGTATAGTAGTGTAGTGTGTAGTGTAGTGTATTGCAGAGGTGGGACAAAGTCATTGTTATGCAAGTCCAAGTCGAGTCGCAAGTCATCAAATTCATGACTCGAGTCTGACTCGAGTCCAAGTCACATGACTCGAGTCCACATCTCATAGGTGGGACAAAGTCATTGTTATGCAAGTCCAAGTCGAGTCGCAAGTCATCAAATTCATGACTCGAGTCTGACTCGAGTCCAAGTCACATGACTCGAGTCCACATCTCATAGGTGGGACAAAGTCATTGTTATGCAAGTCCAAGTCGAGTCGCAAGTCATCAAATTCATGACTCGAGTCTGACTCGAGTCCAAGTCACATGACTCGAGTCCACACCTCTGGTGTATTGTGTATAGTAGTGTAGTATACTAGTACAGTACACCGGTGTATTGGAGAGCCAAGCCACGACATTCACAATCTGAGTACGACGTTTCGCCAGTAATTACCACCAGCTTCATCAGGCGACAGCCAGATTTGTGGGGAAGTCTTCCTGTATCCCAAACTCGCGAGTGACTGCAAGCGAATCATACAACACGAATTCCAAGGACGCTTTGCATGCGTGACGTAATTTGTTCTCGCTCATTGGTTACCCTTGGAGTTACCACATTGTTGACGATCAGCGAGTGTAGAAAGGTCTTTTATATCGTCCACGGTTACCATACGGGTTGACATTCTATCGTCGTTATTTTATATTGGCAGATTCGTACACGTGATTATTCACCAACGACTCTAACCTATGATACGATTTCACGCATTTCTAAATCAACTCCCTGGGACATTACCACGTCCCCCCCCGGGGTCCGTGTACCCCCGGTCGAGCACCACTGCTGTCGAGTATTTGGCTGCTAGAAATGTCCACACGATGAGACACTTAGTGGAGCTGTCATCCGTGTCCAGGTCGCTTCTCAAAGAGAAGCTCCTGGCTCGGTGTGTTGCCCTGCGGTGTCGGTGCCTCCTGATGAAGGTCGCTTGTGCTACGATCGAAACGTCGTGATTTGTTTTATTTTATTTCTAACTACGTGACTTTACCGAAATAAACTAAAAGTATGGCTCAGTGGGCTTTACCTGGTAAAAAAAAATTAACTTAGACACTATATATATTTAGTGATTCGCTTACCTTTCCTTTACTTTACACTCCTATCGTGTTTTCGTTTTGTTTGTTGTTGTAACTTTCTGACCCCCCCCCCCCTCCTGGACATCCGTGAAAAAAGAGCTTTACAGCTGAATCGGATTCCTCCTGCAGTATAAATAATGATTCTGATCCTAAACTCAAGGAAACTAAGAATGCGGTGCATGCAGATACGGTACCCACGTGTCTCTCGAGTATCTCGACTTCTGGACTGGACGACAACACAGAACAGATGCGACGGAGCGGAGTGTCGCTGTTAAACTTTCAAAATAAATCTTTAAACTGTCGGAAGTTCGCCGTGGAAGATTCTGCGCCGTAATTAGGAGTCGGCTTTTTAAAAAAAACTAAATAATTGAAAAGGCAGCTGAGTCGTCTGGTCTGGGTCAGCGTCTCTCCACACCAGAACGTAATTAAGTCATTCTCGAAACAATCCATCGGCCGCACGACCCTGTGGGGGAGTGCACCATTTCCAGCATCATCATTGATTCAAGTCAAGCGCAACACCCAAGCGGTTTCGACCAACAGCGGTCTCATCAGCAGAGCCAGGACCCCCCCCCCCAATAGCGTAACGAGGGTGAGGGGTCCCTCGCCTGTCCGATCGGCAGTTCAGCAGCGTTGGTTCAAGGGAGCCACGACCCTGGGACTGCTGATGAGACGCTGCGTGTCGAAACCGCTCCAGACTTTTGCTTTGCCTGGAGTCAACGCTGCTGAAAATGATGCACTCCCAGGACGACCGCGCGGGCTGCTGATGGAATGTTTAAGAAGAACACAACTAATACTATTTATAGTTTTAAGTGGAGAGGCGGATACGTGTTTATTTATTTTGTCATTGGTAGTCTACAGGGCCTGGAGATGAGTTCCCTTAATCCAGCAGTGGATTAACACAAACTGTTTTAATAAACTAAACTTTAAAAACCCCGTTTATCTAATAGGTGAGGCCCTTTGAGCCATATCAGCTCTTTTTTAGAGGCGACCTGGCAGCACGTGATGGTAGCTCCTCGTCGTAGTGGCTGATATCATCATCATAATCATCATCATCATTCATAATAAACGTGTTTTGGCTTAGATCACGTTATTTATAAATGTGTCGTAACCCTCCACCACCCGACACGGCCAATCAGTACAAAAAGTGTCACGTTGACAAAAGACAAATAGTTGACTACTTTAGCCCACCGGTGTGTTCAAGAGTGAATCCACAACATTTTAACACACCAGTAGGCTAAAATAATGAACTATTTGTCTTTTGACAACGTGACACTTTTTTACTGATTGGCCGTGTCGGGTGGTGGAGGGTTACGACACATTTATAAATAACGCGCTCTAAGCCAAAAAACTGTATTATGAATAATATTGGTCGCGAAAGACCACGTGTTAATCATCATCATCACATGGGGGAATGTTTCGTATTATTTTATTATTTCCCTTCTACGTGACTTTACCGAAAGAACCAAGAAGATTGTTGATTCTAGATTTGAAGCTTTCGTGATTGCAAGGATTCATATTCTTGGGTTTTTTCGGTAAAGTCACGTAGGTAAAAAATAAAATAAAATAAAAATCACGACATTTCGGAGGCAACACAAGCCTCCGTCTTCAGGTGGAACCGTCACAGCACGTTCGCTGTATCATTTACTTGAAAATAAATATTTTTATTTTATTTTTATTTAAATTTTTTACCTACGTGACTTTACCGAAAACCCCCAAGAATAAGATTGTTGATGTTGCTAAGAAATGCTGTGTGCGGCTAGGATAACATTTCTATTGTTCATGTAACCTTCTTGTAGCTAAGGCAACCTTTGTTGATAAGGCAACCTTCGTGCTTTTCAGGTATCCATTGTGTTGCTACGGTAACCGCTGTTGATGAGGCAACATTGCCATGGCAACCTTTTGCGTTGCTTCGGTAACCGATGGTCGGCAAGCCTGGTCGATGACCAGCAGATGGCGAAACGATAACTCCAAAACACCAAGACCCCTAATCTAGCCTGGAACAGACTGTAGGGGCAAGCGCTGTTAGCGAGCACCTATGAAGGCCGGCACCGCACATGAGGGGGTGGGTGGCCAACACCACGCCTGACCGCCTTTGTCTCCCCGGTGACGATGTTTACACACCGCACCAGGTACTCATTTGAGGCTGAGTCGACCTAGGGGAGGCCCAAGAACCGGTTCAGATAATCGTCACAGGTGTTGGCCGTGAGCGGGAATCGAACCCGGGTGGCCGGTTTCGTAGCGCAGCGCCCTAATCGCCACTCTACCGCTCCCCACATAACTCATACACAGACACAATGTACACACACAATGCACACACAGTGCACAGACACAGAACACAATGTACACACACAATGCACACACACACAATGTACACACACAATGCACACACACAATGTACACACAATGCACACACAGTGTACACACACACACACAATGTACACACACAATGCACACACAGTGTACGCACACAATGTACACACACAATGTACACACACAATGTACACACACACAATGTACACACACAGTGTACACACGCACACAATGTACACACAGTGTACACACACACACAATGTACACACACAGTGTACACACACAGTGTACACACACAATGTACACACACACTGTACACACACACAATGTACGCACACACAATGTACACACACACAGTGTACACACACACAATGTACACACACAGTGTACATACACACACAATGTACACACACACACAATGTACACACACAATGTACACACACACAATGTACACACACACACAATGTACACACACACACCCACATCGTCTCACTAAGCATGTTTACACGGCGAGATGTTGATACCGCCCTGAACGCGTTGTAGCTCTATAGACGTGTAGTTTGATAAACATGTAGTTTGATAGGGGTGCCATGCTGGCGGGATGTTAACTACCTCACCTGGTATACAGGAGGCCATAGGTTCGACCCTGACGCCTGCCGTATATTTGGAGTTTGCAATGTCTCTCTCTCTCCCCGTGGTCACGTCGATTTTTCTCCGGGTCCTCCGGTTTTTCCCTCCACATTTGGAGTGTTTGGCTGCTGTACATGTACACATAGCGATTAGCCACTTCTCGTTGAGATATCATTTGTGGCCAGATCGCTTCTGAAAAAGGGCTATGTCGCTCAGTGGGGCCTTACACGGTAAAATAAACAAATAGTTTGGAGAGGACACGGAAGTTGGGTCGAGAATCCTTCCACAACAACCGATCCCGTGCCCACCACTGGCCACAACAAAAACAATTCCACCGCAGCCATGCAACCACCCCATCCTGTACCCATGCATCATTGATTGTTTTTTTTATATTCGGGTCAGATCGCTAACACGAGTACAATGCCGACGTTGAGTCGTAGCCCCCTTATGCAACCCGACACTGCCAAATAAAACAACGAAAATTTAGAGTTGTCACGAGAATAAACGATGACAACTTCAGACTGCCTCGGCCACACACGTGTGAGGCTGGAGAGAAGGGACCCTCAAGACATTTAAAACAATTTGTTACGCCGTGTCGCCAGTAGCTACGACCAGCGAGTCAGCGGCATCATGAGAGGTGATATGGCAAAAGCGGTAGCGCGTTCGCCGAGGTACACGGTTCGAAGTCCAGCAGGCCGCCCTGGTTAACACGCCATGGGTGTCATGGTTGTGAGATGTTAACTCCCTCGCCTGACGCCTGCTGCTGTATATTTGGAGTTTGCATGTTCTCCCCGTGGTCACGTGGATTTTCCTCCAGCCCCTCCGCTTTTTACCTCTACATTTAGAATCAACGTGCGTTTAGAGTGTGTGTCTGCAAAACATTTCCACGCGAAAACCCACTTCATTGAGTTATCATGTGTCGCCAGATGGCTTCTGCTGTGTAGCTCAGTAGGTGGAATAAAAAGTTTACTTTAGTTAAATTACTTTGGTTCTGTGTTAACCATAAAGATAGAAAGTACGCGTCGTCTGCTTGGCTCAAGCTGGACGTTAAAGATCTTGTTGCCGCACGAGTGGAACATTGCGTGCTGCAGATATGACCCAAATTAAAAAAAAATAATTCGTAAACGGTGTTGGGTTCGATCGCATGAATATAAATGTGTCGTTAAACCCGCCACCACCACCACCACCACCAGTGTGTTGGAGAGTAAACCCAGAACATGTATAATTTACGTTTTCTTCATGTGACCAAACCTTTCTAATTGGATGTTGGGTGATGGTGGGTTAAACGACACATTGATATTTACGCGATCTAACAAAAAAAAACTTTATCATGGATTTTGGTCGCGAAAGTCTACGTGTTAACTTGAAAAATAATTACCGGAAATTACCAATTTGGGATTATATCAACCTAATATTGTGAGTAATCTAATGTCGCAATAATAATGATTTACAACTCATATACAATGGCAATTGTGCCGAGATACACGTGAAACGGCTTTGTGTACTCTCAGAGACCTCATTAGTAATGGGTTACAAAATAAAATCTGATGTTCTGGCAAAAAGCCTGCATCACGATAGATTTTTGGGCTCCCTTTAAAGAATATATATAGAGTATGGTGACCAGCGGTGTAGGAGCAGCTGGGGTTGGCATTGGATCCTGGTGCGAGGGATTATCCCCACCCACACGTCGATTACGGGGGGAGGCAGTGTGTTCGATCCCGACCCTGCCGATGCCTGCTGTATATTTAGAGTTTGAGGTCGCGTGGATTTTCTACGGTCCTCTAGTTTTTCCCCTTCACAGTGATAATCGACTCGTTTAGATGATTTGGCTGCTGTTGTAAATCTCTACGCATCGATACGCCACTTCTTTGAGCTGTCATTTGTTGATAGCGAGCTCGCTTCTGGAAAAGAGCAACGAATCTCAGTGGGTCTTACCTGCTATAAATTAACTACTTTTAGTTCAAAATTAGTTTTAGTTTATTCCCCTCCCCCTTCTCTTCGTAGCTCGACCCCTGTGCTGGGCTCCTCTGATAGAACAAGCCACAGCCCAGTAAACATCCAAAGTCGGGCTAACGTTATAATGTGGCTGGGACCAACGTTGAATGTTTACTGGGTGACTGCAACATGAATGCACTTCAAGCTAACATGCAATGCTTTTTCATCAAACACTTTATTTCTGTACTGCATTTATATCAACCTAATATATATACACACGCGCACAGACACACACATATATAGGTACACAAACATATTGATTATGTTTGTATCATGTCTATACATTTAGTGTAAATATAGTTTACACACACATACATGTGTTGCCAAATACAGTTTTATATCTATATATCTCTCTCCTTGAACGACTGAAATGATAAAAACGCAGAAGCCTCAGGAGCAACAAATATATATAGCAACATAAAATAAACGTTTAAATATTAATTTAAGGAATGCGTCTTGTAAAAAGCACAATTGTTTTTTTGCCTATATGGTACCGAATTTCTCCTCCTCGTAATAGGATCGGTGCCCTGAGGCTGATGGCAATTGTTTCCATTCACCATAAGAGGGTTTTTGGGGTTAGATGGCGTGAATTTATAAATGTGTCGTTAAACCCGCCACCACCCGACACAGCCAATTAGTAAGGTTTGTCACGTAAATAAAACATGCCAATTCGTTACTAGTACAGCACACCGGTGTGTTGGAGAGTAAACCCACATGTACAATTCCGAGTACGACGTTTCACCAGTAATAACCACCAGCCTCATTAGGTGACAGCCAGACACGTGGATAAATCCTCCGCTTTCGATCTTAAACAAGAGGGATAAACGTGATGTTTTCACGAAACAGCAGAAACAAACGCATAAGCGCACAATGGGACGCAAGTTTCACCCTGCGGTCTGTCAACACTCGCGAATGTTTGCATGCCGACAGTTCGATGAAAGCGTTGGCATGCATCTGTTGTTCTTGTTGGAAACGGTCAAGAGCCACCCTACATTGTGAGCCGCTTCTACGCTCTAAGTCTGTTTGTTCTAAAAAAATAAAACCCACACACACACTCGCGGTCAGCGAAAATACATCCAAAGCTGTAGTTGTTATAATAAGAGTAGTTGTAACGTGTAATTAGTCGTGTGGACGTGCTAAATTAAGTAGATAAGACGCCAAACATATAGACTGTTTTGTGTCGTTTGTACCGAGTTAATACGCGAACTTGACGATGTACTGTACAGTTGTTTTGGAATTGTTTTGGTTATGCGTTTGTTTTTGTTACTGCTGTCACGAGGTTTCTACGGCGTAACGAAGTCCGCATCGAAAAATGAGGATCTATGACCCAGTGGGTTCCATCTGTGCCCAAAGTATAACAAACGTGGTTTGCCTCCCACTTGATCGTTTCTGTCCGCGATCGTGGTGTTGCTTCGGTAAGGCCTCGGGCAACAACATACAACTTGCAGGGTGATCCTTGAGTACAGACATGAGCAGCGTGGAAAGATGAGCCGCACACGCCGCACAAGACAGCCGCGAGAGAGATAGAGAAAAACGATTCATAAGAGTAAGAAGAACGAGTTGAAAACAGAGCGACTGACAATTTATAATACATATGGCAGAGACGTTTTCCAACTGCGCAGCGGCAGTGGGTTCTAACACGGGGCGACCTCCATCCAGCAGTGGATAGAGAATAGCCAGCGATGGTGATCACAACAATGGTGATGTCAGTCAATAGGGGGGGGGAGAGGAGGGGGCAGCTACTCTACAGCAGACGCTTATCTGCATTCCACAAGGGTTGCTGCCACCTTCTCCACTGTCGACCAAAAACCCTGGGAACATTTTTCTCCAGTCGGCATTCGGCCTATCCAAAACGGTGTTTTAATACACTTGCGATAACAGTTCCAACGCACACATACCGATACCAAACATATCCCGGTACAAAAATGAATTCCTGCCACCCGAACCGCCGATTCTGGATTTTCTTTTTTTTAAAGGCGGCAACCCCCTTCTAACATCACGTGACGAGCAGTCGCGGCACGCACCTCTTCGATTCGCGGTCACGAGCCTCGAACGAGTCGTTACGGGAGGGATACAAAATTAACTAATTTTAAATGTACATACCGGTGTAGTTAAACAGCAGCTTATATACACGGCATATATATAAAGCTATATACACACACACACAAGTACGGCACATATACACATGCATTCAACATTTTTCATACGCATTGCCTGGAAGGAGTGGTCAAACGTTGTTGTGAAATCACAGCTGAGCGTTGCAATCTGGCAATCGCGAATGTTACCGTTTTTATTTCACGAATATTAATTTTAAAAAACCTCTTCCGTCATTTAAAAGTAAACCCCGTTTCCAATACCCGCAGCCAAAATCATGTCCTGTATAAAGCCTCGTCAGGTCAGAGTGGGGTGTGGGCGTGTGGATTTTTCTCCAGCTCCTTCGGGTTGTTTCCCTCCACATTAAGAATCGACATGCCGCAATTTTGATAAGTTTTTCGCTGCTGCTGTCAACGTCCACGTGATGAGAAGCCACCGCTACACGTTCAGCAGTTTTTGTTATATGTGGGTCACCCCCCCCCTACCCTGGTTAAATATGAAAAAAAAAGATTCGTTTTGTGCTGTAGTCTGTGACTTAGCATTTAGCCATTGTCAGATGGTTGTTATGTTTTCACCCCAATACAGGAGAATCTCGATTATCCGCGCTAATGATGGGGAGGGCAGCCGCGGGAAATAAAAAATCGCAGACAGCCAACAAAATATAACAATTTTCCCCGGATCTCTATGCCAAAAACCACTAATATGGATATAAATTAATATTCACAAACTAAATTACCGGATAAATCTCTGAAAATGAAGCACAACTGACGATGTTGATTGATAGTTACTCTTTCGATTTAGAATGAATACACTAACGATCGATGCGCGTGCTCAGCGAGGATGCTTTCCTGCTCCCGCGCTGAAGACTCGGCCCACGAAGTGGATGACAGCAGAGCCACGCCAACCAACGTCAATCAAACTCCGCCCACTGTTGTAAAGATATGCAACTACTGTACTGTAGAGGCTATCACGTAGATTTCTGATTAACCGGAGCACATATTTGTTCGGTTTAAGCACGTCACTTGTAATAAACATTTCCGAGAATAGCTATGTATAACTGTTTTTTTACATTATTAAAAACCTAAAAGCTATTTTTTTTATTTTACCGACTAAGCCCCACTGAGCTATATAGCTCTTTTCAGAAGCGATCTGGCCACAAAAGACAGCTCAACGAAGTGGCTTTTTAGCACGTGGGAATTTATAGCAGCCAAACACTCTAAACGCGTGATGTTGATTCTAAATGTGAAGGGAAAAACCGGAGGACCCAGAGAAATATCCACACGACCATAGGGAGAACATGTAAACTCCGTTCTTAATTCGGGCTGATGGGAAAATCCACGAGTTATTAATTTATGTCAAAAATCTCAGGGGCACGGTTAACAAATGAGACGAAAACTGTTGATAAAAGACCCTTCGTGTGTTTGTATAGAAACCTTATTCTAGAATTCTCAAACACACTTTGACCACCCCTAAGCGCATTATGAACTAAATATCACGACTATGTATGTACCACGCCATCGCGTCGAGGGGATGTAACCATTCATGTTTAGCTTTTCGGGACCACAATGATTCACAAACGTGAATTTCGTTGCTGTTGCTGCTGCGTGTAACATCTATCTATAAGCAGTACAAATCTATAGAATCTAAGAGTGGCATTAGAAAAATATATAAACATATACCATTTACGAAAATACCAAAATCCAAAACGATCGATTCGTTACAGCACAAAAAAAATAAAATCGGTTGCGATCATTTTTCAGAATCGATCAGAATTTGTGAACCGTTACATCCCCACAGCTTGCTAGAATCCCCGAGTATCGGGGGGGGGGGGGGTCGTGACCCCCGCAGCCCGGGACAGATGGCAGCTGCGATCCCGAGTGATTTATTTCCCTGACCACGAACGAGGCTTTCCCCGTGCCAGCAGAAAGCCACGACCCCGGGGGAAGGTAGGCACGTCTCGTACGACCCCGGAGGAAGTAGGGACGCCTCCTACCGGAGCCGTCTCGCCTCTGTGCCCCCCTCCCCATCCCCCTCCTGGCGTCTCTCCAAATCCTCGAGCTTTGCCGAATCCCAGCAGCAAAAAAAACCGGGGGCTGTTTAGGATTTCGCTGCCGTGTTTGTGTACGTATGTCGAACTTCGTTCGCACCGTACGTAGCCAACTCGTGCTAAGCGGAGGTGCGGGAAGGACACCAAACTCAAGGCGGAGTTCTAAATGAAATGGGGGTTTCAGCCTCGAATTAAGCAGCGGACGCAGCGAGTGTGGAGGAGTCACAATGAGGGGGTTGACCAGATTCGGCGTTCTTGGGACACCGCGGTGTCTAGGAGATGTTAACTACCTCACCTGGTATACAGGAGCACGTGGGTTCGATCCCGACCGCCTGATGTTACATTTGGAGTGTGCGTGTCTCTCTCTCTCTCTCCACGTGGTCGTGTGGATCTTTCTCCAGCTCCTCCGGCCTTTCCCCTCCACATTTAGAATCATACGGGACGTAAGAATATATACTCCCTGGTTCTTTCGGTAAAGTCACGTAGGTATAAAATAAATCACGACGTTTCGGGCGCAACACAAGCGCTTTCCCACCTGATGACGGACGCTTGTGTTGCGCCCGAAACGTCGTTATCTATTATTTTTCTACCGACGTGACTTTACCGAGAGAACCAGAGATTAAGGACTACAAACGAAAGACAAAAACAGCGATTCGAGTGGGTGGCGGCTCCGTCTAGTGTGTGTGTCATGGGGAGAGGTAGTGTAGCAGGTAGCGCTACGAACCTGGCGAGGCCCGGGTTCGATTCTCGCTCACGGCCAACATCAAGTGACGATTTTATCTGAACCGCTCCTGGGCCTCCTCCCCCCTAGATCGACTCAGCCTCAAATGAGTTACCTGATGCGGTGTGTAGTAAACATCGCCACTGGGGGGGGGGAGACAAAGGCGGCCGGGCGTGGTTGTTGGCTACCCACCCCCTCGTGTGCCGTGCCGGCCTTCGTAGCTGCTGCTACTCGCTCACAGCACTTGCCCCAACAGTCTGTGAAGGCTACACGGGGGATCTTTGTCTTTTTTATAGCGTTTGCGTACACGACTTATGGGCGAAAAAAAATGTCAACGGGGGCAATCATCATCAACATCTACATCAACATCATCACCATCACAATCAACATCATCGTCGTCGTAAATAAAAAAAACTTTCTCCAACAAGCGAGACTTATGCGGCCATCTCCACGGATCAAAATGTAAAAACAAATCAAAACACCAAGAACAATTCATATTACGGACTGTATATATATACTGTGTATATATACTGTGTATGTATGTATGCTGTGTAAGTATACTGTGTATATATACTGTGTATATTATATGTATCCTGTGTATACTGCATACCGTATGTGTACTGCATATGCGTACCGTATGCATACTGGACATGTACACCGTGTGTGTAATGTATGCCGCATGCTGTATGCACACGTGCGCTGTGTAATGTGCGTGAACGCTGTATGTACACCGTAAGCACACACTATGTGTATACTGCATGTGCGTGCTGTTTGTAGACTTATTTCTATGTATGCATACTGTTTATGTCTTTGTAGACTGTATGTGTAGACTGTGTATGTACACGGCTTGTTAAGAGCATTGTAATGCTGTCACACGCTGTGTGTCACACACTGCCAGTCACAACGCACACAGAGTGTGTCACACCACACTGTGTGTTTCACACCGCACACACACGGCGACTGATGGGCTCAGTCGAGCCCCCCCCCCCCGCACGCTGCACCACCACCTCCTCCACCTCCTCCTCCTCCACCTCCTCCTCCTCCCTCCCTCCCTCCCTCCCCCACCCCTCCAGCTCGTAGTCGGTGCTCGTTCCGGTGGTCACCCGTCCAGGATCCCCCCCCCCCCCGTGGAACAGTTTCCCCGTTGTTTTGTCGAGGCTGCAGCTTCGTCCTGCTAAGATCTTAGACGTTCTTACCCCAACATCAATAACCTTCCCCCGGCTTTTGTCGGTTGCGTAGTAATATAAATTAGAGCTGTAATAACCCCACCACCCCTTGCCCCCCCCAAAGACAATGCATTATAAACGTAGTTCGAATCCTCCACCGCTATCGTAAGACATACAGCACCTCCCCGTGATAATACAGCCCGGGTGTCTGTGCCTCCGAGGTGTTGCACGCGCATACTTTGCGACAACCCCTACAGGTGCGTCTGTGTGTCTGCGTGTCCCCCCACTGGGGAGACAAAGGCGGACCGGGCGTGGTGCTGTTCACCCACCCTCTCGTGTGCCGTGCCGGCCTTTATAAGTGCTGCTCGCTAACAACACTTGCCCCAACAGTCTGTTACAGGCTACGTGGGGGACCTTATTCTTTGTATCTGCGTGTGTGTGCGCGAGCGCGCCATCGAGAGCAAGCGTTCAGGTAGAAATGCCACAACTCTGAAAGACAAACAACAACAACCGTCGGGCCACTGCGTGGCGGTGACGTCACCACGGCGCTTGTGCCAGGCAAGGTGCACTTTGAGGCCACGTGCAAGTGTCGAAGGCCCGCTGCTGGCACGAGGCCACGGAGCAGACGCAGCCGCCAAAAAACGAAGCGGCTGCGCTCTTCTTCTTGGTTCTTTCGGTAAAGTCACGTAGAATGGAAACAATAAAAATAATAAAATAAAACATAATAAAATAATTCTCACGTTTCGGCCACAACGCAAGCAGCCGTCATCAGGTGAAGACCAGGTCTGTTCTATTTTATTATTTTTATTGTTTCCATTCTACGTGACTTTACCGAAAGAACCAAGAAGATGAATCCCTGCAGTCACGAAAGCTTTAAATCGAGACTGAGCTCTTCTTTTGTTGGTCAGCCCCTAAGGCAGTGGTGGAAATTCCACATTCCTATGGCGGGGGCGTGGTGGACGGCGCAACTGTCACAGCACAACCGCTGTAAAACTTGCCAAGTATCTTCATGCTCGACCAGGAAATTGGTGAAGTTCGCCTCCGTTGGTGAACCCGACTTAAATTTTGAAATTTACACATATCGACTTCCCCGAAAGAGCCGTGCCCAGAGGGACGATTTGTAGGTACATTTGACCCAAGGCTGGGATTTTGAACTCTCAACCTTCCAACTGTGAGCCAAGCTCCAGCGTCAACGGCCACGTGGCCTGTAGGAAGGGCACAGCCCAAGATCGTGATCTAACACGCACAAACGTCTAATAATAATAATGATGTATAATTGAAATCTATAGTCACGACCACGAGCTGTGCCACCACGGCTTGCAATCTGACATCACGAAAGTGTGGCGATGCATTGTGGAAGACGGCCACGTTGACCCAATGGTTGGTTTGCAGAGCACGACACTTTTTTTTAATGGTGGTCATCTCTCGTCTGTGACCCGCTTGGAAGTCACCAAGCCAGTTTGCCCAGGAGGGGACACGGCAGCGATCAGATTTTATCCATATTTCTACGCAACAATGGTGCCGGCGGGAGATAGCTGACAAATCGGCCGACATTTGACTTCTTTCGCACCGTACGTTGTCATAATAAAAGAATGGCATTGATAACGCGCCAGATTTTTGCAGACGAGTCAACAACTCAAGAGGAGCGGAGCCAGGCTCAGGGCAACTCGAAATCCTCACCACACCGAGAGGGGCCTTCAGAGGTCTCTTGAAAGTCAGAAAGCATGCGATGTTTGCGGATGTGCACAGGGACAGCAGAGAACCGACGTGAGGCTGTAACAGTGCAGTGTAGTGTATAGTGTAGTGTATAGTGTAGTGTATAGTGACGTGAGGCTGTAACAGTGTAGTGTATAGTGTAGTAGTGTAGTGTATAGTGTAGTGTAGTGTATAGTGACGTGCGGCTGTAACAGTGTAGTGTATAGTGTAGTAGTGTAGTGTATAGTGTAGTAGTGTAGTGTATAGTATAGTGTAGTGTATAGTGACGTGAGGCTGTAACAGTGTAGTGTATAGTGTAGTAGTGTAGTGTATAGTGTAGTAGTGTAGTGTATAGTATAGTGTAGTGTATAGTGACGTGAGGCTGTAACAGTGTAGTGTATAGTGTAGTAGTGTAGTGTATAGTGTAGTGTAGTGTATAGTGACGTGAGGCTGTAACAGTGTAGTGTATAGTGTAGTAGTGTAGTGTATAGTGTAGTGTAGTGTATAGTGACGTGAGGCTCTAACAGTTCCTAGACTTTGGTGTCCGGAGCAGATCGAGTGAAGCTGTTGCCTAGGGTTCTACCACGAGTGCACGGCGAGAGTGGCAAGGCGATATATGGTGGGGAACCGGTAATGAAGGCGCGATGACAAACGCAGGCGATGTAATCATTTGTCCTGCTGGCCTGAGTGAGCCAATGAAGAGTACGGAGAGCGGTGGCTGAGTCGAGTTGGAGACAGTGGACACCAAGGACGACACGAGCAAGGGTTGTTCGGTCACCGTTGCAATTTGAGGACGTTGCTTGACGAGGCCTTGGAGAAAACGGCATCGCAGTGGTGGAACTGAGGCCCAACTAGACTGCAGGCGAGGGTGTTGGCATCATCGATGGGAAATGAGCGGATGGAGGTGACGAAGAGCCTTGAGGTTGCTGCACGTTTGGATGGCGATGTAGTTGACGTGAATGTCCAGGAGACAAGGTGGAAGAATCCAGTGACACCAAGGGATTTTATGCGGTCCGTAAAGGAAATGGTGGTGCCGGAAATCGTGACATTGCGGGGAAGAGAGGGGGTCAGAGCGACTGTCGGCTGGCAACGAGTACGGCTTCAGATTTAGCTGCATTTAAAGATCGTGCGACCACAGCAAGCACAACAGCCTTGCAGCGGCAAGGCTGTTGTGCACTCAAGAGATGTTCAATCCCTGGAGCACTCGTGGCGTTTATTGATGTGTAGAATAGAATGCCATCAGCAGAGTCGTCGTATTTAATTCCAAAGCTATCAATCAGTCGTTAGATGGGGGATGTGTAGACGGCAAACAGTCGTGGTCCAAGCAGGGCTCCCTGGGGGACCCCCCCCCTCCGCACGAGGGCTTTGTGGTCGTGGATGTGGATTAGCCTATTTTAATAGCGGAGTTTTGTTCAAATAGGATGAGATCAATTTTAGGACTGATACTAAGTCAGACTCAAGAAGACTAGTAAAGTAAATTTCGATTTAAAGCTTTCGTGACTGCAGGGATTCATATTATTGGTTCTTTCGGTAAAGTCACGTAGAAGGGAAATAATAGAATAATAAAAATATTAAACAATAAAAATTCTCATGACGTTTCGATTGCAACACAAGCAATCGTCATCAGGTGTGAAAACCACAGCAAGAATTTTTTTAAAAAGTGGCGGTGGTTTTCACACCTGATGATGATTGCTTGTGTTGCAATCGAAACGTCGTGAGAATTTAATTGTTTTATTTGTATTCTTTCCCTTCTACGTGACTTTACCGAAAGAACCAATAACTAGTAAAAAGTAGCCAACCATTCTAATGGGAGGTGCTAATCGGAGATGCAACAGTGCCACAGATAGCCGGCCGCGTGCACCCACGTGTTAGAACCCGCTGCTGTGGAGGACAGAGGATACCCTGCAGCGTCTCTCGTGGCCAGCGGGTGAGATCACGCGACGTTTCGGAGCTCCCCCTTTACAGCAGATTCCAACTGCTGCACTGCTGCCCTGGATCAACAGCGATCTTGTAATAGAACAAAAATAGCATCCACCATTGGGGGATCGCATCTTGCTCTGTGCAAAACAAACACCACGTTGACTCAGCCAGGTCGTGGTAGTGCACACCTGTAGTGCAGCATAGAGGATGTGTGGGGGGGGGGGGTTCGTGTATCACACAAACGCTGTTACCATCTCGCCACGGAGGTCATGGATTTGATCCCGGCCCCGACGCCTGTTGCTGTATATTTGGAGTTTGAGTGTCTCTCTCTCCCCGTAGTTGCGTGGATTTTTTTCTCAGGGTCCTCCGGGTTTTTCCTCCCCACGGTTAGAATCAACACGTGTTGAGAGTAGGTGGCTGCTCTAAATATTCGCGTGACAAGCCACTTCGTTGAGCTATTATATTATTTGTGGCCAGGCTGCTTCTAAGTAAGTGCCGTACAGCTCAGTGGGCCTTACCTGGTAAGAACATTTAGTTTAGTTTGAAATGTTGTGAAACTCCATTCCCGCGGGAGTCGACGTGCCTCTTGGCTTGCTGCGAGAGGTGCGGATTCAGAAGAAAACGTGGACTCCCGCTTGTTTAATCTGGGATAGAGTGTTTCCCCCTCGCACGCGTGGATTCTTCTCCAGGTGCTACGATATCTTCCCCCACATGTAATTCGTCGAGAACAGCTTAACATCGAGAGCACCGCAGAGCTTGGGCGATTGCCTGTGGTTCCGCGCACCTCTTGAGTCGTTCTCTCTCTAAGAGCGAGCGAAAACTGTGCACGTCACGAGTCAATACTCATTGTTACTGAAATTCTTAAATGCGGGAGAAAAACACGTTGCTGAAAAGATTTGAACGTGTGTTATCGGCCTTGTTGTTACTGTCGTTGTTGTTCTGCTGCTTGATTGAAAACAACAAAAAAGGAATACCCCTGGGAAGCTGTCACGGTTTTCACATCAGGATGTTTTGCATTCACGAGGCACTCAGAATTCCTATTTTTATCCGAGCACATGACATTTTAATAACCGTCAAGTTGTGGCAATTTTTACCTAAACACTTGACAATCCAATGAGATGTACACTCTATGAAGGTTGCCACCATTTCCACCGTAGACCAAACCCAGACATATTTCCCAGTCAGCACGGAGTCTATCGGTACACTGCGATGTTCCGTAATATGGTTCAACGCAACACCGACAGCAGATCTCGCTACTAATTCGTTCCTGCTGTCCGAACGGGCAGTGATGAGAAGGAAATTGGTACTATTTGGACACATATATGTAGGACGGACGACAACAAGAAGAATTAAAAGTTTGTTGTTCGGGGAAAAATGGAAGGTACCGGAAGGAGAGGAAGACCTCGCAGAGAATGGGGCTTGATGACAACGACGACAACGACGACGACAGAAAGAGATCGGTGCCAGAAGTGTGGGACCACCACTTGAGCCATATTGGCACAAGACAGAGGAAAGTGGAAACAAATTATAAAATGTTAAGTGGACACCTATGGAGCCGGCTATCTGCCCATGGACCGTGATGATAATGATGATGATTTCAGAACAGAGATGCCAATTCCTGGACTGTCAAAGCCAAATGTGGACCGGTGGCAACCCTTTAAATATACACGCACACACAGTACACACAACAACAATAACACGCACGCACACAGTACGCACAAAAACACCAACACGCACACACACAGTACGCACAAAAACACCAACACGCACACACTACACACAACAACAACACGCGCACACACACACAGAGAGTATAGGGGAAGGATATCGATGTTTGTTGGTAGCCGAGGCGACGGCGATGTGGGTTGCGACTGGGGTTGGGGGGTGGGGGGGGCTGCTGCTGCGTGCGGGCTGGCCGACGACGGACAGAGGCCGAGGTGGGGGGGGGGGGGCGCCCCTCCACACCGATCTCCTAGCCCAGCGTGGGCCCCTGCAGGCCGCTGCTCAACTTGGGCCCTTGCAGGCCGCTGCTCAATTTGGGCAGCTTCGCTCTCCGCGCCGCCACGAGCGACGGCGACGACGACGGAGGAGGAGGAGGAGAAAGCAGCCGCGTCGTCAGAGCCAACGGCTGGGCCGCCGCTCCAGCCCGCACGCCGGGGGCCGACGACGCGGTCCTGCCGGGGCCTACGACAGGCCTCGACGCAGCGGCCCTGTCATAGTAGCAGGAGGAGGAGGAGGAGGCGCTGGCGGGCGACGCTCGTGGAGGCACGTGGCCGGGCCGCTCGCCATGGCCCCCCGGGCGCGGGCGCTTGAGGCCGTTGCTTTTGCCGTTGCTCTTGGCGGTCGGATGGACGGGGCCCGCCGCCGCCGCCGCTGCCGCCACCGCTGCCGCCGCCACTGTGCCGATGGCGGTGCGGGTGGCGGTGCTGGGGGCGGTGCGGGTGGCGGTGCTGGTGGCGGTGCGGGTGGCGGTGCTGGTGGCAGTGCGGGGTGGCGGTGCTGGGGGCGGTGCGGGTGGCGGTGCTGGGGGCGGTGCGGGTGGCGGTGCTGGGGGCGGTGCGGGTGGCGGTGCTGGGGGCGGTGCGGGTGGCGGTGCTGGTGGCGGTGCTGGTGGCGGTAGAGGAGGAGGAACCGTTGGTGAGGCCGTTTGGCTGCGAGGGCTGCGAGGGCCGCTCGGCGCAGGCCGGGGTTGGGCTGCGGTTGGAGGGGGCCGCCGGGGCCGGCCCCGCGGGGGAGGTCGCGGGGGGGGGGAGGGGGGGGAGGAAGAGGGGGGGGGGCCGCGTCTCCTCTCGCGCAGGGCCTGACTCTTGAGCTGTGCCTCCAGCGCCGCCTCCTGCTGCCCGCGCCGCATGCCCACGCACACGGGGAACACGCGGTAGCGCAGGGGCAGGGGCCCGTCCTGCACACACACGCACCGGTGAGCAAAGACACACACACACACCGGTGAACACGCGCACACACACACGCCGGTGAGCAAAGACACACAGACATAAAAAGATCCCCCAAGTAGCCTTAACAGACTGTTGGGGCAAGTGCTATTAGTGAGTAGCACCTATGAAGGCCGGCACGGCACATGTGGGGGTGGGTGGCCAACACCACGCCCGGCCGCCTTTGTCTCCCTAGTGGCGATATTTTACGCGCTGCACCAGGTACTCATTTGAGGCCGAGTCGACCTAGGGGAGGCCCAGAACGGGTTCTGATCAATCGTCACCGGTGTTGGTGGTCGCCGAGCGGGATTCATAAAGCGCACGGCACGCTAACCGCTGCACCACCGCCGCACCACCAACAGCATGGCTCGGAGCCTGCAAGGGTCGGGGGGTGGGTGGGGTAGAGGGGCAAGCAAGGGGGCAGGGCCAGGACAGCCTCCGAGTGCGGCTCGCTCACCCGTCTCCACGCGTAGATGTAGGCGATGTCCATGAGCGTGTAGTAGTCCTTGAGGCTCTCGTCCTCGTACATGACGTCGACCTGCGGGGCGGTGCGGTCACACGCGCGGTCACGCAGGCCCCGCACGCACAAAGACGACAGACGCCATTCTCACCCCACCCCCACCCCCCCCCCCCCGTGTAGCCTGTAACAGGCTGTTGGGGGTCACGTGCTGCGAGCAGCAGCGCCTATGAAGGCCGGCACTGTGATACACAAGGGGTGGGTGGTCAGCACCATTCCCGGCCGTCTTTGTCTCCCCGGTGGCGATGTTTACTACACACCACCGCACCAGGTGCTCATTTGAGGCAGAGTCGTCCTAGGGAAGGAGGAGGCCCAGGACCGTCACTGTTCGTGGCTTTGAGTGAGTGGGAAATTGAATTCTGGTCGCCAGGTTCGTAGCGTGGCACGCTAACCGCTGCCGCTCCCCCTTGTATGCACGTGTACACACACACACACGTCAATACACACACGCAGATTCAGGAAAACAACGCGCGCACAAAGCCAGATGTTCAAGTGCCACAGCGGGGGTTGTTGTGCCACCTGCGTGCCGACTTCCCCTCCAGCGTTGCGCTCTGCTAAGAGGCAGCTGCCTGTCCATGTGTCATGGTCGCACACCGACCGCCGTTTGTTAGCGTAGCGTGAGCTCACCTGGTAGTTGCTGGGGACGTCCATTTTGTTTCTCAGGAATTTCCGCAGGTGCATCACCGCCATGGCAGCTGGGCACTGCAGGTAGCGCTTAGCGCAGTCCTACAGCGGCACGGGGTGACACATCAGCAAGGGGTGACACGGGGTGGCACGGTGACACGGGGTGACCGGGGTGGCACGGGGTGACACGGTGACACGGGGTGACGCGGGGTGGCACGGCAGGCACCAAACACAGCACGCGGAAGTCCTGCACAGTGTGGCCGTATTACAAGGGGGGGTCAGGTGCGGCAAACAACTCAGCCGGGGGGGGTCATAAACTCTCAACAGACGCTACGCGCTCAGGAGACTAAGCGCGGGGTCACAATGCCGATCCATTCTGAAAGGGCCGCCGTCGCCGCTACTGCGGCGGCCGGAGTTTGCGTGATGACGGTTTAAAAACAAAACAATAAAAACCCCACCACTGTTGTTATAACGGCCGAGACTTCAGTAGGGAATGCAGGGAGCTCAGCTCTCTGTGGCCGCCCCCACCCCCAACGTATCTAACCTGCACGAGCCATACAGCAGCTTTACCTTGCCGTTGATCTTGAATTCCTCGCTGTTGGGAGCGCTGCAAAAACACAAACGCAGTTCAACGACACACCGCTGTTCCACGTGGCGTCTGCAGCACAGACAAAGTGATAAATAGTAACGTGTAAAAAAAATATATATACGTATATATGTATAAAAAAAAGAATTTCGCTAATTTGTTATAATTTTCGAATTTTACGTTGGGTACTACAAATGTGATGCTGCCCTGGGAGTTAAACTTTTTCTGCCGTCGTACGTAGCCAACGGCGCGAATCGGAGGCGCGGGCAAATGATGGCGCTTTGAGTGGCAGATTTGTGCCGGGCGCGGCAACCACACAGGGGTGTAACACAAACGTGACCCTTTCCTGCTCCGGCCCAGTGGTGGAAAATGCACATTCCTATGGCCGGGAGTGAGTTTTACGCACAGCACAAGCCCGCTGCTGTTGACTTCCGTACAGAGCAAAACTCATTTATTGACCCCCCTGGAAGCAGGACGATGGGCCGAGTGAACCCTGGCGAGCAGGATTGAAAGTCCGCTCCGTTCTGATGGCAAGCCGCACACGTTAAGCGATGACTCACCGTACAAATAAGAAATTACAAAATAATTAATTACTGGATCACCACCACCACCACCACCAGCAGCACCACCACCACCACCAGCAGTGCGATCATCACCACCACCAGCACCATCACCACCACCAGCACTAGCAGCACCATCACCACCACCAGCACCACCACCAGCACCAGCAGCACCATCACCACCACCACCACCATCACCACCAGCACCAGCACCAGCAGCACCATCACCACCACCACAATCACCACCACCACCACCACCGTGGTGTGACTGCGCCACTCACGCGTGGCTGGCGGCTGCATGGTGGTACTCGATAGAGAGGCTGATGATCTCGTCGTCGGTGATGATCTGCTTGTCTTCGTCCGCCACCTCTCCCCGCGCCTCGTTGGAGCCGACTGCAAACGGCAGGCGGGTGGACGGGGAAACCGGCGTCACGCTAAGAACACGCTAAGAACATTCCAAGAACCCCACCGTGCGGCACGGATGGTGACAACGGCCCGATCCCTACGCCGCGATCGGTACGTTACATCTCCTTAAGCGGCATCCTTCGATTAGCACGGTTGGCTACGTACGGTGTGAAATAACATCAACATACGTACAACATACGTACAACATACGTACAACATACGTACAACATACATACAACACGCGTCGAGCGCCAGCCATCGTGTAACGCCTGCACTCCGTGGACTGTGCTGGCAGCCAGCCCGGTGGCGCATCGCCTGCAAGGCTGGTCTCTCCTGCCCTATAAAAACTAATCTAAAACTAACTACAAACACATTTATTTTTTACTACCAGGTAAGGCCCACTGAGCTATGTAGCTCATTTTTCAGAAGAGACCTGTCCATCACAAATGACAGCCCAACGAAGTGGTGGCTTATCGTCACGTGGACATTTAAATGCGTGATGTCGATTCGAAATGTGGGGGAGAAAAACCGGAGGACCTGGAGAAAGATCCACGCGACCACGGGGAGAGAGAGAGAGAGAAAGACACGCAAACTTCAAATATACAGCAGGCATCAGGGGTCGGGATCATAGTCACGACCTCCTGTATCAATCACCTCCACCACTGGCATTATCATCGCGACATTGCCAGAGCAACCGCCACCACGTACCGCTGGAGAGGTCCCACTCACCGTCAGCCGCAGGGTGCGCTGAGTAGAAGTCTCTCCTCCTCTTCATCTCGCCTGCAGCGACACGCAGGGGACGTGTGAACATGGAGAAACAGGGACAGAGGAACGCGGGACCCCAGAAAACGGTCTTGAGAATCGGCGATGCCTTCCTGGATAATAAAATTAAATTTTAAACCAGTGCGGGGGGGGGGCCTTGTTTTTATATCGTGAAATGGTAAAGGCACCGTGACCATTGCCAAGATCAAGATGTTACCACGACCACACCACCACCACACCACCGCCAAAACGAGTATCTAAGTGCATTGCGTACGCATCAGCACAGGGAGAGGAAAATGCAACTCCACCCCTCCTTGCGTGCCACAGTGCCGCCTTCATTAGGTGCTGCGAGTAGCAGCAAACAGTCTGTTAACGGCTAGACGGGGGGGGGGGGGGGGGTCTTCGTCTTTGTTGTGATGCCAAGGGGACAGCGCGAGCGCAAAGAGGTTTACCTTTGAAGAGATCGGGGACGAGTTTGTAGACGATGTCTTGCAAAGTCTTGTCGGACCTGAGACACGAGGGACGCGTTAGTGCCAAGCGTGTGAACGTGGAGCTGTCATCTCCATCTGGCTGTCGCCTGATGAAGCTAGTTGGAATTACCGGCGAAACGTCGTATTCAGATTGTAAATGTTGTGGCTTGGCTCTCCAACACACCGGTGTGCTGTACTAGTGATGAATTGGCACATTCTGTTTACGTGACAAACCTTACTAGTTGGCTGTGTCGGGTGGTGGCGGGTTTAACGACTTATTTATATATTTACTAAATCTAACCCAAGCAAATGTAAACCTCTATTATGGTAGTGTAAAGACTTAACTTCAAAACACGACGTAAAAAAGTGGGACTTTTGTTTATTTAGATTTTCAAGTATTTTTGAAGCTTTGGGAGAACCGTGCCCGTGGTGTCCCCGCGCGGTTGCTGCCTTGCTGTAGGAGCTGTTCCTATCCTGTAGGCAGAACTTTTTTCGCACCGTACGTAGCCAGCCGTGCTAATCGGAGGTGCGGGGGAAGGACAGCAAACTAAATGCAAAAAGCGGTCGTCAACAAATTAATTTTCAATCTGGGATTTTAAAGTGCACAGCTCCGGTGCCTTCCTGATATCGGAAGGAAGAGCGTTCCAGACGGCCGCAGAAGCGCATCTGAAAGCTCGCGATGTGGTGGCCGTCTTTGTTCTACGGTCAGCCAAAAGCCGCCGCTGCTGCTGCTGCTGCTGCGAGGATGACCGGAGTTCGTGCGATGATGGTTTACGCTCCTCGACAAGATCAGCAGCGAGGTACTGTGCGGTTCATTTGCGGCAAGCACTTTGTACGTGACGAGTGCGACGAGGTGCTAATGCCCGTGCGGCGAGGGCTGGGACGTGTGCATGCACCACGGTCCGCAGCCAGCCGTGCTAACCTGAGGTTGAGGAGTGGCCGGGTCTTGTGCACCTGGACGTCGCACACCGGGCAGAACTTGCTCGACTCCAGGTAGCGGACGATGCACGTCTTGCAGACTGCAAAGGGACAAAGACAAAGGTAACGATCGCCCCCGGTATAACCCACCACAGGCTGTTAGGGCAAGTGCTGTTAGCAAGCACCTATGAAAGCCGCTATGGCACCTTTGTCTCCCCAGTGCTTATATTTACACACCGTACCAGGTGCTCATTTAAGGCTGAGTCGACACAGAAGAGGCCAAGAACCCGGTTAAAATATTTATTGGTGGAATTGAACTGGGGGTCGCCGTGCTCGTAGCGTGGTGTGCTAACCACTGTGCCACTGCTCCCCACAACAAAAAACAAAGATCCCCCGTATAGCTTCAACAAAGTGATGTTAGCGAGCACCTATAAAAGTTGGTATGGCACGCGAGGGGGTGGGTGGCCAGCACCAGGCCCGGCCGCCTTTGTCTCCCCAGTGCTCGCTAAAAGCACTTGCCCCAACAGTCGGTTAAGGCTATACGGGGGATCTTTGTGTATGTGCCTGTGTACACGAGTGTGTACGTGTGTGTACACGAGTGTGTGCGTGTGTGTGTGCACCACTAGTGTGTGTGTGTGTGCAGTATGTACACTACTAGTGTGCGTGTGTGTACACGAGTGTGTGTGTACAGGAGTGTGTGTACACGAGTGTGTGCGTGTGTGTGTGTACATGAGTGTGTGCGTGTGTGTGTGTACATGAGTGTGTGCGTGTGTGTGTGTACATGAGTGTGTGCGTGTGTGTACACTCGTGTGCGTACACGAGTGTGTGCGTGTGCGTACACGAGTGGAGACACTCGGTGATGGTGGTGGCGTCGATGAAGTATCCCCCGCACAGCACGCAGATGAGGTGCGGATTAAACTCCGTCATCTTGATGCGCGTCGTGCGGTGCATCATTGGGTGGCTCATTCACTGTGACGATGAGGAGGACGGGGAGGGGGGGCAGAAGAAGAGGGGAGGGGGGAGGAGGAGGTGGGGAGTGAGGACGAGGAGGGTTGGGAAAAGAAGAGGGGGAAGACATCAACAATGGCATCGTTAGTGATACAGGCAGAGAGAGACACAGAGACACAGAGAGAGACACAGAGAGGGATAGACACTTTTTATTTGACCAGTCAAGGGCCCAATGAGCTGCGTAGCTCAGCCAAGTGGCTGATCATCATCATCACTTTGGCTAATGCGATAAATTTCCTAACACTTTCAATGCGTGATGTTGATTCTAAATGTGGAGGGGGGAAAACCGGAGGTGCTGTAGACAAAATCCACGCGACCACAGGGAGATAGACAAGCAAACTGCAAATACGCACGGCAATATAGCGATAGATAGACACAGAGATACAATATAGCGATAGATAGACACGGAGATACAATATAGCGATAGATAGACACGGAGATACAATATAGCAATAGATAGACACGGAGATACATCTGCTCCCGATAATATTGGTCTGGAAAGCCCATGGGCCAATCAACGACAGATCTGTTAACATGTGAAGAAGAGAACAGTTATTTACGTAGGATTTGACTCATAACGCTCCACAACGACGCGTGGCGGGTTGGAAGCCGAGTGGCACTCATCCTGCGCCAGTGCTGGAAATTCCACGTTTCTATGACGGGATTGAGTCTCGCGATTGCCGCGACGTCGTGATAAGCCCTTCGCAAATATTGTACAATACGCCATCCACGGTAATCACATAATTTGCGGGGTATTTTTCATAACATTGTTGTTCATTTCATTTTCATTCAATATTATTTTGATTTCCTCACGAATTATTAACCAAATAACGCGTTAATTGTAGTTTTAAGTATGAGTGCAGTCGTGCTGATTAAATCGTGGAACCCGCATGCCACTCCGAGAGTGGCCACCAGAGGGCGATGCAGCTCCACTCACCACTCACCCCCCTCACCACTCACTCACCCCCCTCATCACTCACCCCCCTCACCACTCACCACGCCCACCACTCACTCACCCCACTCACCACTCACTCACCCCCCTCACCACTCACTCACCCCCTTCACCACTCACCACGCCCACCACTCACCACTCACCCCTCACCACTCACCCCTCACCACTCACGCCTCACCACTCACCCCCCCTCACCGCTCACCACTCACCCGCTCACCACTCACCCGCTCACCACTCACCCGCTCACCACTCCCCCGCTCACCACTCACCCCCCTCACCCACTCACCACTCACCCGCTCACCACTCACCCCTCACCACTCACCCCCCTCACCACTCACCACTTCCCCCTCACCACTCACCACGCCCCCCCTCACCATCGCTCTCTAGGATGTGCAGTGCTATGGAATAAATATCACACAACAAGACAAAGATCCCCCGTGTAGCCTTAACAGACTGTAGGGGCAAGTGCTGTTAGCGAGTAGCAGCACCTATGAAGGCCGGCACGGCACACGATGAGATGGGTGGCCAGCACCACGCCCGACCGCCTTTGTCTCCCCCCAGTGGCGATGTTTACTACACCGCACCGGGTACTCATTTGAGGCCGAGTAGACCTAGGGGAGGCCCAGACCCGGTGTTGGTGTCGATCTCCCTCTCCGCACAACGTGTCGTCACGCACACACACACGTGATCCATGTGTAGATACCCAATTGCATCATAGGGAGTGATGGCGGCGTAAGCCGCAGGCATAAAACCCGTGGGGTATCTATACATGGATCACCGTATATATATTTTTGGTGAGTAAACTGTTTGCGAACACCGTTCAAGGCTGGGGGACTGTGGTGTGACCGAATACCAAGCCCAGCCGCCTTCGTATCCAACCATCGTCTATTTCACACACACACCGCCCCAGGTAAACTCATTTGAGGCTGAGTCGACCTAGGGGAGGTTCAAGATTTTCGCAGCAGCCGCAGTGGGTTCACCACCACCACACCACTACTGCTCCTCCCTTGAAGAATGGCAGGAATCACTGAATGTCACGATCTACGGCTCTGACACGTTCACCACACGTTCACAAACACACACAAGCAGAGGTAACACACACAAACACACACAAATACACAAGCAGAGTTAACACACAAGCAGTGTTAACACACCCACTTAATACACAAGCAGAGTTAACACACAAACACACACAAAGTTAACACACACAAATACACAAGCAGAGTTAACACACAAACACAAATACACACACAGAGTTAACACAAACACACACACACACAGAGTCAACACACACAGAGTTAACACAAACACACAGAGTCAACACACACAGAGTTAACACAAACACACACACACAGAGTTAACACACACGAACACACATGCAGACTTAACACACAAACACAAGCAGAGGTAACACATTCACATTCAATAACACTCCGTGGCCTTAAACCGATTTATGTTTCACAACAGACGATGTTTTGGGGACGTTCTTCATAGGATAGATAATATGATAGCACATACATTAAGTAGCGTATGCTCTACAGGAGTCATTGCCCGAAACGTTGCCCC
Organism: Lampetra planeri; assembly: GCF_965212315.1. Classification (NCBI taxonomy): domain Eukaryota; kingdom Metazoa; phylum Chordata; class Hyperoartia; order Petromyzontiformes; family Petromyzontidae; genus Lampetra; species Lampetra planeri. Next base: position 2,667,400 of record NC_136127.1, read on the forward strand.
CCCACCCCCTCCCATTCAAAGCCGCAGTATCATTGACGAATGCGTCGAGGTCTACATATATATATAGAGTATAAACACAAACATCCCCCGTATAAACTTTAACACACTGTTGGGAGCAAAGTGCTGTTAGCGAGCGCCTATGAAGGCCGACACGGCACACGAGGGGGTGGGTGTTCAGCACCACGCCCGGCCGCCTTTGTCTCCCCAGTGGCGATGTTTACTACACACCGCACAAGGTGCTCTTTTGAGGCCTGGCAGAGGTTCACACAATCGCCATTGGCAGTAAAGCAGAAGTCGATCTCGTGTCGCCCGGTTCAGAGCAGAGCGCACCAACTACTGCGCCACCGCTCCTCTTCATGTAGACACACAGAATATGTATTTATTCTGGAGGAGGAATCCGATGAGCTGTAAAGCTCTTTAAAAAAAACAGATGTTCAGTGTTGAACCACGAGGGTCAGTACGTTACAACAAACAACACAAAACACACTACGATAGGAGGGCAAAGTCTAGGAAAGTTGGTGCACAAATCGCTTAAAAGAAAACAATTACAAATAACACGAAACATGTTTTTGTATCTTACCAGGTAAAGCCCACTGAGCTGGAGAAGATATTGTTCAGCAGCGACTTGACATCACCAATGACAGCTCAACGAGGTGGGACATTTAGAAGAGCCAAATACTTTATCTCCAAAATAGGCGGGCGACCCGAGTTCGATTCATACTCATTAAATAATGAGACATCCATTCAACATCGAGAGAAATTACTTGAATGATACACGTATGACATTCTGATAAACATATTATAAAGAGTGATATATTATTGTTTATACCTACGTGACTTTACTGAAAGAACCAAAGAGTATGGATTCCTGCAGTCACGAAAGCTTCAAATCAAGATTGAGATTCGATATATTGGATCAGATTAGTAGATGTTAGATTACGAGTTATCTGTTATTTGATGAGATATCTACGGTGAGATTCGATTATTAGATATTAGGTGATGTATCGTTTAAATGATATGTCCGTTGGGTTAGGATATTTACATCTTATCGAAGACATATGTATGTGGTGCCTTATTGCAAGGCGCTTTACAACAATTATAAAATGGTACATAAGATGATGGGGGTTGAGATGAATGGTAAGTTTGTTATGAAAAGTGGTGGTGTAGTTATGGTGACAGTAGAACAAGTGGGGGTGGTTAAGAAGGTGTCGGGGTAGTGAATAGGGTTAGAGTCGTGATAACCGTGTTGGTTAACATCGTTGTTTAACCATACTTCATCACGCTGGTCAGGGTGGGTTGATAATTATCACTCGGCACTGGCGTTTTGAGCTGTGTTCTAGAGTCGAACTCAGGAGACCGAGATAATAGTGCAGCTTACTGTCTGCACGTGTAACGTTGTAGGAATAAAACAACGTATAGCATAAACAGACTGTTGGGGCAAGAGCTGTTAGCGAGTAGCACCTATGAAGGCTGGCACAGCACACGATCGGGGTGGGTGGCCAGCACCACGCCGGGCTGCCTTTGTCTCCCTCGTGGCGATGCTTGCTACAACACACCGCACAAGGTGCTCATTGGAGGCTGAGTCAATCTAGGGGAGGCCCTGGACCGTTGCAGACAGTGAGTGGGAATCGAACTCTGGTCGCCGGGTTCGTAGCACGGGTACACACACGCGTGCGCACAAAGGGCGAACACGTGGTTCCCACACGACGCATGAGCACACACAGAGACAAACATCTCCATGCATGTAGCCTGAACGGAACGCACCGCACGCACGCGCGCGGACAAAACGTGCAGCAGAGGGGCTGTTAAGAAACATTCCTAGACGACTTATTTATGAACACGCACATATGGTGTAGTGGTGATGCTGCTGCTGCTGCTGCGTTGGCAGCGGTGCACACAATGAACAATAACACTCAAACACATTCGTTAATAATAACAACACTGGGGCCTTGCAATTTAAAATAAACATAATAGGCGACGTTTCAGGCAACGGTCCTTCTGTTCGGAGCCCTTTGGCTACGAACAAGGAATAGTTCTTCGAGTTAAGGTCAAGCAATGGTGTTATTGACGAATGCATATCGTTTAGTGCTATTGAAGCGTACGACTTTCTCAAACACACAAACACTAAACTCGTGTTTCACGTATATACATACATAAACACGTTCGATATATACACACACACAAGCACATCGATAAAAAAAACATATACAAATCTTCTCCCGTATAACTTTGACATATTATTGGGGCAAGGGTTGTGAGCGAGTCTCGCCTGTGAAGGGCGATGCACGGCCGAGAAAGAGCAACACACTAAACCGGTCCTGGGCCTCCCCTAGATCGACTCAACCTCAAATGAGGACCTGGTGCGATGTGTAAACACCGCCACTGGGGAGACAAAGGCGGCCGGGTGTGGTGCTGGTCACCCACCCTCTCGTTTACCGTGCTGTTCTTCATAGGTGCTCGCTAACAGCACTTGCCCCAACAGTCTGTTACAGGCTATCCGGGGGATCTTTGTCTTTTAGCAGTGTATAATATACATATATATGTGTACATTTATATTTATATATTTACGTATGCGCGCGTATACATATATACATGTTTATATATGTATGTCTATGTACGTATACACACGCACAATATTAATACGCATTTCCGCGTACAGTTTCGTTATACAGAATACGCACGGCCATACACAGAGCGCACGGCCATACACAGAGCACACGTGTATACATACATACATACACATACTACACATACCCCGACATGCATACGTCCATCCATACGCGACACACACACACGTGCTCATGTACAACACATGCATATAAAAGGAAGCATTGCATTAATAAATCATCGACGGCGGCATACATTTTAATAGATGTTTGCGAGTGGACGCGCCGATACAAATACTGTCGCAGTTCTAGACGGGACCACACACCAACCATTTTGGTACAAATGTATAATGCTATATATACTCTTTGGTTCTTTCGGTAAAGTCACGTAGAAAGAAAATACAATAAATAATAGAATACGACGTTTCGATTGCAACACAAGCAATCGTCATCAGGTATGAATGAATGAGAAAACAAACATAGTAAACTTAGAAATGTAATGCAATACAACACAGAGAGTCGGCTAACACAACAGTGAACACTTTACCTGGTTGATTACGTTCTTCCAAATATTGTTTTGAAGTTAAGTGTGAGAGAGACAAACACAGACACGGAGAGGCATACACAGAGAAACACACACAGAGAGAGACAAACACACAGAGACAGACACACAGAAAGACAGACAGAGAGAGAGACACATGGGGGAGAGACACAGAGAGAGACACACAAGCAGAGACAGACACACACAGAGACAGAGAGAGACACACACAAGACACACACACACAGAGACACACAAGCAGAGAGAGATACACACATAGACACACACACACACAGAGACAGACACAGAGAGAGAGACATGGGGGAGAGACACAGAGAGACACACACAAGCAGAGAGACGCACACACACAGAGACACACACACAGAGCTATAATACTACCGTCAACTCTCTGTGATTGTACAGTTACTGCACAAGGATGAAATCCGTAAACCAAAAAAAGATTACCGAATATCAGAATCCAAAAAAATATTTGTCCTGGAGGCGGAATCCGTTGAGCTGTGAACCTCTTTTTCGCAAGTGATGTCCAGATATTGACACGGGTTGGCGAGTTACAAGACGGAGGGTGGGGGGGTAAGTCGCTCAAACAAATAAGTAAATCTCTTTTTCAGAGGCGACATTGACTATCGCAGATCACAGCTCAACGAAAGTGGCTTCTCATCATCACGCGGGGATCGATTGGGGCCAGAACACCCCGAGCATCGACACTTCTAAACGTGGAGGGAATGAAACGAAGGCAATGGAATGAAACGAAGGCAATGGAATGAAACGAAGGCAAGGAAAATGAAACGAAGGCAATGGAATGAAACGAAGGCAAGGGAATGAAACGAAGGCAATGGAATGAAACGAAGGCAAGGGAATGAAACGAAGGCCATGCGATTAAACGAAACGTAGATGATGTGAGAGCAACACGAGCGGAGTGCGATTGCGTTTAAACACTCGGCAGGGTCAACATGAGCCCAGAGCTGCATCTTACTGCTACTGCAGTTGCTGCACACACAGACACAGATCCCCAATATAGCCTGCACAGACTGTTGGGGCAAGTGCTAATAGCGAGTAGCACGCCTATGAAGGCCGGCGCGGCACACGAGGGGGTGGGGTAGGTGGCCAGCACCACGCCCGGCCGCCTTTGTCTCCCTAGTGGCGATGTGTTACGCCAGGTACTCATTTGAGGCCGAGTCAACCGATCACACGAGCCACGGGCATTATCGGTGAACCGAGTAATTCGCCCGCCGTGGAGTGTGACGCTAAAGCCGACAGACAGCAGAGGGGAGAGAACGCCTATTGAAGATAATAATACATTTATACGGTACCTATACATACTGTAACAGTCTATACAGCAATACGCACACACATACATGTGCATATGTATATATCCTGATTTACATATATACGCGCATTGGTATACACACACAAAGGTAGAGATCACCCGTATAGCCTTCACAGACTTGCGGTACAACATACAGAATGATTATATCTGTTGGACTTTTTTTTGCGAGTATCCAAAGTGTTGAATAATAATAAAATGCTTAAACCTTGCTGGCAATAAAACAGGGAGGCATGAAGACGTTCAAACATCGAATACGCGCACTTCTGCAAGGCATCAAGTCTGCGTGAACCACAACGACTTGTGGGCAAACATGCAACACAACCATGCTTGGATAAAAGAAATAATAATCATCATCATCATACACGCATTGTTGCTTTGAAACTGATTTGCCTACACCAGAGGTGGCCTTCTTTTTGGCATCGTTTCACTCGTGTCAGACCAGGGGACAGTGCCCCAAGACGAACACGATGTGCACAGTTCAACACACGAGCTACAGGTTTAGTACGGCGGTCGTCAAACAAAAAGAACGAGAGGAGAGAGTTTTTGTTGGGGGAATTCGGTCAAACAAAACAAAACCCCTCGATATTTCAGTACGAAGACGGTGGTGGAGCTCCTTGACAAAGAACGGCCACGAAGCAGCGGTTACTTAAAGAGCCACTGGTTTAGTACAACACAGGATGTGGTACATCTTAGTACAACGCAAGAGATGTTATACTACGACAAGACTGCCTTGAGTAATGAATACATGTTAATGCAACACGCACAATCCATTTTAGTTCAAACACAAGTAATGCGTTTAAACACAGATAATACATTTTAGTATAACACACAGAATACATTCTAGTACAGAATGTATTTTAATACAACCCACAGACTGTTTAGTACAACATACAGAATCCATAGCACAACACACAATGTATTATAATATAACACGGGATATTATATCATTTGTACAACACACAAAATGCGTTTAGGTACACACGGAATTCATTTTAGTACAACACAGAATAAAACATTTTAGAACAAACGCAATGCATTATAACAGTACAACACCGAATGCGTTTTTACACACAAATTCACACAGCTATGCAGGCATATTCACAAATGCATCCACACACACACTCAGCTATGCTATGCATGCATATTCACCAATGAAGCTACACACGCATACACACTTAGCATTGCATATGTATTCACCATTGCATCCACACACAGACATGCATGATGTATGCGTTTTCACCAACGCATCTTCACACGCATGAGTTTTCACCAAGGCATCCACACACACAGCCATGCATTAATTTTCACCAACGCATCTTCACACGCATGCGTTTTCACCAAGGCATCCACGCACATTCACACTCAGCTGTACAGCCTGCACTCCACAGCCAGCGTGCGGACACACACAGCGTGTCGTCATAGCGCCAAATCATCGATCCGTCGATCACCGGCGACGCTCAGAACCCGGAGTCCGACGCGAGCCCCAAACTCCGCCGAATCAACAAATCGTCGAGGTCCCCCCTCGCTTTCTCAAATCGCACCGTATTTCCCCCGATCATAAGACGCATTTCAGCTGCAGGCTTTCAAACGAAATATTTGGGAGAGTGGCAGTGTGCGTCTTATAATCCGGTGCGTGCGTGCGACCAGATTTTTCCATCTGGAGCGTCTTATAATCCGGAGGACTGCGGCATTCGGTGAGCAGTGCACCACGCTGTGGCACGGGGCTATGTGACCCGGGGCGAGGGGATTAACGTCGCGAGAAACAGCTTGGGTAGTTGACATACTCCTCTCACTTGCAATTCTAAGAGCATCACGTGTGCCTTTGGCCGAAACGTCACCCAGTTGTCTATGTATACACACACGTGACAAGCCTTACTAATTAGCTGTGACGGGTTTAATGACACTTTCAAATATTTACGCGATCCAACCCAATTTTTTTGTATTTGTGGGTCACTATACCGAGTCTATGAGTGTCTCGTGCGAGTCATTGGTGACAGGGCTGAGGGTCATCATCATCAACAGGTGAGAACTCGGTGTAAATCACTGTGAATAAAGGGCCATCGCCCGAAACATCGACTATATCATACATGTATCTGTTTTCCTTTCAAGGCCACGATGTTGAACTTTGCGGGGAGCGGTGGTGTAGCGGTTAGCGCGCTGCGCTCACGGCCAACACCACTGACGATTTATCTTAACCGGTCCCGGGCCTCCCCTAGGTCGATTCGGCCTCAAATGAGTACCTGGTGTGGTATGTAGTCAACATCGCTACTGAGGAGACAAAGGCGGTCGGGCGTGGTGCTGGCCTCCCACCCCCTCGTGTGCCGTGTCGGCCTTCATAGGCGCTACTCGCTAACAGCACTTGCCCCAACAGTCTGTTACAGGCTATGGGGGGGGGGGTCTTTTGTGGACTTCTTTCGCACCGTACCCAAGCCAACCGTGCTAATCGGAGGTGCAGCTGACAGCGCAATAGGCGCGCTCCGCTACGCAACAACAAGGGGGGGGGGGGGGGCGAACTGGGAGCCTGCCCGGACGGAGCCCGCGGGCGAACGAGTTCACGGAAACTCCCGGCGAGTTTCACGGAAAGAATGGGAAGAGGAAGCGAGGCTCGGAACTCCAGTGGGGAGCGAGACACAGAGAGAGACAGAGAGAGACAGGGAGAGACAGCGAGAGAGAGACAGGGAGAGAGAGACAGTGAGAGGGAGACAGGGAGAGGGAGACAGACAGCGATACAGAGAGACAGCAACAGCGAGACGGAGACACAGCGAGAGAGGGAGACAGAGGCAGAGAGATACAGAGACAGAAACAGACACAGAGACAGAGAGGCAGAGAGAGAGACACAGAGAGAGAGAGCGAGAGAGAGAGAGAGAGACAGCGAGAGGGAGACAGCGAGACAGAGACAGACAGAGAGAGACATCGAGAGAGCAGCGTGGCTCTTCGGCTCAACGCGAGCACCGGACGTAGCAGCGGCAGCAGCGGCCCCCAGACCCCGGCGTGATTTACTGCGCAGCGCCGCGGAATCGTCTCTGTGCCGCGCTATAAATACAACCACTGCGCGGTGTGTGTGTGTAACGCGGTGTCTGTGTGTAACGCGGTGTCTGTACGTGCGTGTGTGTGTGTGTGTAACGCGGTGTCTGTACGTGTGTGTGTGTAACGCGGTGTCTGTGTGTAACGCGGTGTCTGAAGGTGCGTGTGTGTATGTAACGCGGTGTCTGTACGCGTGTGTGTGTAACGCGGTGTCTGTGTGTAACGCGGTGTCTGTACGTGCGTGTGTGTGTTTGTAACGCGGTGTCTGTACGTGCGTGTGTGTAACGCGGTGTCTGTGTGTAACGCGGTGTCTGTACGTGCGTGTGTGTATGTAACGCGGTGTCTGTACGTGTGTGTGTGTAACGCGGTGTCTGTGTGTAACGCGGTGTCTGTACGTGCGTGTGTGTGTTTGTAACGCGGTGTCTGTATGTGCGTGTGTGTGTGTAACGCTGTGTGTGTGTAACGCGGTGTGTGTGTGTGTGTAACGCGGTGTGTGTGTATAATGCGGTGTGTGTGTGTGTAATGCGGTGTGTGTGTAATGCGGTGTGTGTGTGTGTAACGCGGTGTGTGTGTGTAACGGTGTGTGTGTAATGTGGTGTGTGTGTGTGTAACGCGGCGTGTGTGTGTATAACGCGGTGTCTGTACGTGTGTGTGTGTAACGCGGTGTGTGTATAACGCTGTGTCTGGCTGTGTGTGTGTGTACGTGTGTGTATAACGCGGTGTCTGTACGTGTGTGTGCCACGCGGTGTGTGTATGTAACGCTGTGTGTGTATAACGCCGTGTCTGTGTGTGTGTGTAACGCGCTGTCTGTACGTGTGTGTGTGTAACGCTGTGTGTGTGTGTGTAACGCGGTGTTTGTACGTGTGTGTGTTTGTGTAACGCGGTGTGTGTGTATAACGCGGTGTCTGTCTGTGTGTGTAACGCTGTGTGTGTGTGTAACGCTGTGTGTGTGTGTAACGCTGTGTGTGTGTATAACGCGGTGTGTGTGTGTGTAACGCTGTGCGTGTGTATAACACGGTGTCTGTACGTGTGTGTGTGTCACGCGGTGTGTGTGTATAACGCGGTGTCTGTCTGTGTGTGTGTGTATAACGCAGTGTCTGTGCGTGTGTGTGTGTCCGCTCGTCACGTCCCTCTGTCCCGACGCTGCTGCTTGCGCCAAGTAAGATTCGACACCGCACAGTCGAAGCAGAGAGGAGCAATCACATAGAGACACCCACATAGACACAGTGTCTCTGTGGGTGTCTCTGTGTGGTTGTCTCTGTGGGTGTCTTTGTGTGTGTCTCTGTGGGTGTCTCTGTGGGTGTCTCTGTGTGTGTCTCTGTGTGTGTCTCTGTGCGTGTCTCTGTGCGTGTCTCTGTGGGTGTCTCTGTGCGTGTCTCTGTGCGTGTCTCTGTGGGTGTCTCTGTGCGTGTCTCTGTGCGTGTCTCTGTGTGTGTCGAGGCGGTGATGAGCGCTGCTGCTGCTGTTGGTTGTGGGAAGGGAATGAGAGGCGAGGAGGGAGAGGCTCACTGCGTGGATTGGGCTGCCCGGCTTGTGGGGGGAGCAGTGAGTTGGGGTAGCGCGGTTACAGACGGAAGAGAGAGAGGGGGGGAGGCGAGAGAGGGTGGAGAGAGAGAGTGAGGCGAGAGAGGGTGGAGAGAGAGAGGGAGGCGAGAGAGGGAGGGGAGAGGGAGGAGAGAGAAGTGAGAGGGGGGAGGGAGATGCGCACTGTACTGGCGCGATTGGCTGCACGCACACGCGCGTTCAACTTGACGGCAATGCGCGCGTATTTACTAGATGTGCACATTTTCTGCACCATGCAAGTCCTCAGATCCCCCGGTTATTAATAGTGTTGTTACAGACTGCAGGAGCAAGTGCTGTTAGCGAGCGCCTATTAAGGTCGACATGGCAGCGCACGTGGGTGGCGCGTGGCCTCTACCCCCCCCCCCCACCAATGACATTCGTCTCCCGGTGTTCGGATTACGGCTGAGTCGACTTAGGGGAAGCACAGATCCAGACCCCGCCTGGCAGTGCTGCTCGTGCTGCTGCGCTACGAACCCGGCGACCCGAGTTCGAATCAAAACCCCGGTGACGATTGTCTGAACCGGTCCTGGGCCTCTCCCCTAGGTCGACTCAGCCTCAAAATTAGAACCTCGGCGCGGTGTGTTGTAAACATCGCCGCTCGGGGAGACAAAGGCGGTCGGGCGTGGTTGCTGGCCATCCAACATCCCCCCCCCCCCGTGTGCCGTGCCGGCTTTCATTAGGTGGTGCTGCTACTACTCGCTAACAGCACTTGCCCCAACAGTCTGTCACAGGCTACACGGGGGACCTTTATCTTGTGACCAATGGGCAAGAGGTTTAAATAGCTTCATGTCGTCTGTAGCGAGCGAGTCACTCAACGTAGAAGAAGGGTCGTTGCTCGAAACGTCGCCTATTGCATGCGTTCCCTTTCAAGGCCCATAGAGTTATTAACAGTGAACGAGTCGAGGTATTTAACCAACGCAGCAGCAGCAGCGGCGGCAGTAAGACCGATACCACATAGTTAACTACTCAGGATGTTATAATATCAACGGGACCTTTTTTGCGTTCATCAAAAAGTGGAAAAATAATGGTACCCGTAGATGTAACTGCTCAGACCCGAGCTATTGATATAAACACTGTGTGATACGTGCATTGTATGTGTCCTGTTCGCCTTCTGCCGTTGTTATTCTGGTCTAACACTGGTGGTTGAGACAATGCTGTCGTCTCCCCCGTGTAGGACAATCAGTTTCAAAGACAACGCAGACATGATTCATGACAGAGCATGTTTGGCATGTTCTACCACATGTATGTGTGTAGTTAATGCTAACTTGATGTCTGGCAATAGGTGTGTGTGTGGATTGTGTGTTTGAACACCTATCACACCTCCTGTGTCCCATTGCCAGCCAGGGTAGTAAAGCCTCCCTCTCTACGCTTACTTTCGATATTCTCGAAGGGATTCTCGAAGGGATAGAAACCGCACGTCAGGTACAAAGGGTAACCCCCGAAGTCTGTAACTCAACGCGCTGACCCCCCCCCCCCCCCCCCCACTTTGAGAAAGAAACACAAATCCCGAAAACGACAATCTAAAATCTTCTTGGTTCTTTCGGTAAAGTCACGTAGAAGGGAAATAATAAAATAAATAAAATAAAACCTTTTTATTTTATCATTTCCCTTCTACGTGACTTTACCGAAAGAACCAAGAAGATGAATCCCTGCAGTCATGAAAGCTTTAAATCGACAATCTAAAAGTTCGAATTTGGAGCGACCAGCACGAGCCAACGTCATCTTTGGTATCGGCAACTCACGCGCAGACGACCTCCCCCACCCCCCATCGCCAGTGGACCGAGTAACTTGGCATCCCCGTGGTCGGAGTGCGACGCTACAGTTGACAAAAAGCCCGCCGATAAAGTCGGGGGGGGGGGCTTTGTGGTTCGTGCGAAGACGACGACCTCCCCCCGCCGACATCCGCCCCGTGTCGCCTGTCACGTCTCGACTGTCGTGGGTGGGGGGGGCACGTGCTGTTACAGCGAGTCGCAACCTGTGAAGGCCGGCACGGGCACGACACGAGGGCGTGGGTGGGTGGCCAGCACCACGCCAGGCCGCCTTTGTCGTGGTGCTGTTCACCCCACTCCCCTCGTGTGCCACGGTGCCGGCCTTCATAGGCTGCGACTCGCTGTAACAGCGCTTGCCCCAACAGTCTGTTCAAGGTTTTGCCCGAAAATATCGATGGCGATCACTCATTGCCCATTCAGTCAATAAAAAAACCCACGTCAGGTACAACTCACGCGCACACACAACAACAACAACAATGACACAGAGACAAAGATCCCCCGGGGTAGACTTAACAGACTGTTGGGGCCAAGCGCTGTGAGCGAGTAGCACCTATGAAGGCCGGCACGGGCACACGAGGGGGCCGGGTGGACAGCACCACGACAAAGGCGGCCGGGCGTGGTGCTGGCCACCCACCCCTCGTGTGCCACGGTGCCGGCCTTCATAGGTGCTACTCGCTAACAGCACTTGCCCCAACAGTCTGTTAAGGCTACACGGGGGAGCTTTGTCTGTGTGTGCACACGCAGTCTGTGTACTCGGCCTCGTGTGTAATTAACGCGCATCCACACACAGAGGGTCCTATTAAAGTCAACAATGAGCCTCAATGCTACCAAAACCCTAACAAACACACCGATCCACAATGGCGCGTTGTGGAGACACATGCGAACGAGCGCCTGCATGACATATCGAGGCGAATGCCGACTCCGACCCAGGGGGGTTGTGTTGTTAGATCCACGCCCGGCCGCCTTTGTCTCTCCCCAGTGCCGATCGTTATTTTTCTTAATTTCATGACAATAATAACACTTATGTGAGGCCGATTCAACCGTCGGTTACCCAGGTTCGTCACGGATGTTGTGGCCGTGAGCTAGGGATGGTGAGCGAGAGATGGTGAGCTAGGGATGGTGAGCGAGAGATGGTGAGCGAGCGAGAGATGGTGAGCGAGAGATGGTGAGCGAGCGAGGGATGGGGGTTTCTAAATCTCGGTTCGCCCGTGGTTTGTAGGCGCGCACCGCGCTAACCACCGCGCCACCACTCCCCGCGCAAGACCACCGGCTTTTTTAAAATCGAGATTGAAAACTCATTTCTCCACGACAACTATTTGTCTCTTTACTTTATTATCCTCCCCACACCCCGCACACGCCACCGCTTGGCACGGTTGGATACGTACGGTGCGAAAGAAGTTCAACACAGAAAGACGTTCAACACATTGATATAGCAGCAACGGGGTTGTCAAGCCGTGGGCTGCCTTCCGTAGCCGCCTCGGCGTTTTGGATGACGACGAACGATAACGAAGACAATGCATACAAAGAGACAAAGATCCCCCGGATAGCCTTCAACAAATGACGCGGGGCAAGTGCTGTCACAGCGAGCACCGATTCAGGCCGGTAAGGTGGGTGGGTGGCCAGCACCACGCCTCGGAAGCTCACCCGGGCACTCTTTCATTCCCCTCTACAAAGACAAAGACCCCCCTCCATAGCCTTAACAGACTGTTGGGGCAAGTGCTGTTAGCGAGCACCTCTTAAGGCCGGCACGGTACACAAGGGGGTGGGAGAAAAATTACGCCAGACCGCCTTTGTCTCTCCGGCGGTGATGTTTACACACTGCACCAAAGATCTCCTGTACAAGCCCTTTGCCAGGCTGCTGGAGCAAGTGCTGTGAGCACCTCCGATGACCACGGTTGGCTACGTACGGTGCCACAGAAGTTCAACAAGCTTGGCGAGCAGCACCTATGAAGGTCGGAAGGGGCACAACACGAGGGGGGCTGGGTGGCCAGCAGCACGCACGCGAACACTCACTCACGCACTCACGCGCCGTACATGGAGCGTGTCTGCGATTCCTAGCCGAGCCATTGCGCCCAGTGCCGAGGAGAGAGAGACGGGGCAAGCCAGAGATGGCTACGTACGGTGCGAGAGAAGTTCTACACACACATTCGACAAGTTAGCGGCAGTACAGCGCGCTCGCCTGGTAGAGCGGTGTCATGCATAGTGGTGGCCGGGCTAATGAGATCATTACTGACGTTCAATTAAGGGCATACAGCTGCGCGGAAAAAAGTGCGACTGTGCAGAACGCATCGCTAGAAGGGGTGCGCGGGATGTTGGCGATCGATGGTGGTGGTGGTGGTGATGATGGAGAGCGGTGGCGCAGTGGTTAGCGCACCGCGCTACAAACCCGGTGACCCGAGTTTGATTCCCGTTCACGACCAATACCAGCGACGAATATCTGAACCAGTCTTGGGCATTCCCTAGGTCGACTCGGCCTCAAATGAGTACCTGGTGCGGTGTGTAGTAAACATCGCCACTGGGGAGACAAAGGCGGCCGGGCGTGGTGCTGCTCACCCACTCCCTCGTGTGCCGCGTGCCGGCCTTCATAGCTGCTACTCGCTCACAGCACTTGCCCCTACAGTCTGTTCAAGGCTTGCCCCAAATATATATGGCCATCGCTCATTCCCCATTCATTCAATCCATTCATCATCATCTATTAGAATCAATTTCGCTTTCACCGAATTCACGCATCATCACAGATTCGCCCCCTCTCATCCATTGTATCCACCTCATCTCCACCATTAAAGTCACACGCGCGTTGTTGTACCGTTCTTAATTCTCTGTGAAGCGCTTTATAGATTGCGTATTTGATGTTAAACACACGCATGCACACACGCATGCAACGTCTCTCGCTCTCTCCACGGAGCTGAACGAGACAGCGACTCCGGCATCAATAAAAACACGGAACAGCGCGCACGCACAACAAAGGCACAGAGACAAAGGTCCCCCGTATAGGCATAACAGACTGTTGGGACAAGTGCTGTTAGCGAGCACGGCACACGAGGGGGGTGGGTGGCCAGCACCACGCACGACCGCCTCTGTCGCCCCAGTGGCGATATTTACTACACACCGCACCAGGTATTCATTTGAGGCTGAGTCGACCTAGGGGAGGCCCCGGATCGGTTGAGATAATCGCTACCACTGGTGTTGGCCGTGAGCGGGAATCGAACCCGGGTCGCCGGGTTTGTAGCGCAGCGTAGCGCTAACCTACCACGGGCACACAGATCCGTACGTTACGCTACGCGCTGACCCAGTCCTGAAGTATATCCACAGGCAGCTATGCCAACACACACGTGGGCATCGATTCACACAGCAATCGATACGGGGAGGTGGTGGAGCCAGGCCCGGGAGGGGTTGTGAGCGGTGGAAGCCGGATGGAGTCCACCGTGGAGATGTTGACTACCTCGCCTGATGTGCAGGAGGTCGTGGGTTCGATCCCGACACCGACGCCTGCTGCTGCTGCTGTAGATTTGGAGTTTTCCTGTCTCTCTCACCGTGCTCACGTGGATTTTTTTCTCCGGGACCTCTGGTTTTTTCCGTCCGCATTTAGAATCAACATCACGCGTTTAGACTATTCGGCTGCTGATATGCATTTCCACACGATGCTGAGCCACTTCATTGAGATAGCGTCTGTGGACATGTCGCTTGTGAAAAAGAGCTCTCTATATAGCTCAGTGGGCCCTTACCTGGTAAAATAAAAAAAAATGTTTTAGTTTTAATTCGATGGTGGCCTAAGACCAGAGGACCACAGTGCCCCTCTTCAGGGAATGCTGATGGGGGGGGGGGGGGGCTTTGTTTACGGTATTCACAGCCGGCTGCTGTGTGCGCTCAACGCCACGGCACACTCTCCGTCTCTGGCGTGCGAGTCGATCGCATCGTCTCATCTCCACGGCGGTCGCTCTCCCGCACGTGTCGTAGTGCCAGGCTTGTCCGTCGGCCATCATCGTCGTCACCATGATCGTCGTCGTCATCGTCGTCCCTTCCAGCCATGATGTGCCCTGCCCAAAACCCACTTTTCTAAAGAGCTACCGGCAGCCTTAATTATAAGTGTGCAGCGCTATCATTAACTCGAACGCTAAGCGGAGCATTTAGGGCAGCTGTCACAGGCTTGCTGGCTCTCCTCCTTCTGTCGTACGGCTGCTGATGTCGATGCAAACAACGACGATTTCACCATTCAGGTGGTCAAGCCAGACAACCGCGTTTAAAGGAGCGGAGTGTATCATCATCGCTGTGCCTGTGTATCGTGGCATCGCGTCGCTATACGTTGCACGCTCTGCTCTGGATGACCACAGTCTGCATCAGCAGCAGGCCACGCTTTCCCACCTGATGACGGAGTCTTGTGTTGCGCCCGAAACGTCGTGATTTATTTTATTTTTTATACCTACGTGACTTTACCGAGAGAACCAAAGACTGAGGAGGTTTGTTTTGTGTTACATTTGTGCATCGGGGTATCTGCATCTGCTGCTGCCATGGTCTGTGCAGTGTATGGGGTTTAGGGTGGACCAGGAGCTTCTTGGAAGATCAGAACCCAGGAAGATCTTCTGAGTTGGTTGTCTTTCCCAACGAGCTGTGTGCGAGCTATTTTGAACTCCATTCAGCTTCCCCTGCTTGCTGGCTCTGACACTGCCCCTGTGGACATCTGGGCAGCACCATGTCGCGAGGGCCCTGGGACACACCGACACTACAGGCTTCCGAGCTCGACCAGGAACTAACTACGGCGGTGTGACCACAACACCGAACGCTCGCTCGTCCTTACCAGGCAGGGCTCAACAGCTCGCTCGAGATCGCTGATGCCAGGCTGGCTTTGTAAGAAGACATTAGCGGCAAACGACACCCGACCCCCCCCCCCCTCCACGACCCCCCTTGGTACAAGGTACACACACGCGCGCGACCATAATCATCATCCTATATTCCACACCTACGTGTGGTGCAGAAGAAGTTCAATATAAAAAATGCCTAGCGCGTCACAGCAGTGGCCTAACACGTCACAGCAGTGGCCTAATGCCTCACTGCAACTTGCACCTTCACCCGACACGCATGGAACCCAAACCCCCAGCCCCTCCCCCCATCACTCAGTGGATTCCTCCAGGATTCAGGGAGTAAGGTAAGGCCCCCCTGAGCTATGCAGCTCTGTTTCAGAAGCGACATGGCCACAAACGACAGCTCAACGAAGTGGCGTATCACCATGTGGACATTTATAGCAGCCAAACACTCTAAACGCGTGTTTCTAAATGTAGAGGGATAAACCAGAGGACCCGGAGAAAAATCCATGCGACCACAGGGATAGAACAACACGCAAACTCCAAATATACAGCAGGCATCAGGGCCGGGATCGAACCCACGACCTCCTGTAAACCAGGCGAGGTAGTTAACATCTTGCCACCGTGGTGCCGGAAGCGCTGCGTCTAACGCCGTGACATCGAAGCGTTGTGGGGGGAGGGGGGAGCCAGAAGCGGGGGGCCCAGGGCGGTCGCGCCGGTCCGCCGTGCATCCTTGGGGCCGGCTCCGGCCCTGGTTGGCAACGGTCACTCGCGAGAGGTCGTGGTCAATGCCGGATCGGAGCAGCAGCAGCAGCAACACGAACGGCGGCCGGAGCAGCAGGAGCAGCAGGAGCAGCAGCAGGAGCAGCAGCAGGAGAAGTGCGGCCGAGTTGACGTGCCGCTTTGCAACGCAGCGAAACACGCGCTGCGGTTAACGCTGCGGCTACGGGAAGTTTGTCCGTACTGTATGTTGAACTTCTTTCGCACCACCGCACGTAGTCAACCGAGCCATTCGGTGGTGCGGAGGAGGGACAACAAACGAAACACAAGAAGCAGTTCTAAATGAATGAGTTTTCAATCTGGATGACTTAAAAGTGCACAGCTCCCTGTGGCTTAACAATATCGTAAAGAAGAGCGTTCCAGACGGCCGCAGAAGGCATCTACGAGGATGACCGGAGTTCGCGTGATAGTGGGTGGGACCAACATTGTGTTCCGTTGGCGCTAGAACACGGCACGGAGTGCTTACTAGTGTTGCGTTTGGAGTGGCACGGCAGCGAGATGTCATCGCTCTCACTCACACCACAGACTCACTCACACCACAGACTCACTCACACCACGGACTCACTCACACCACGGACTCACTCACACCACGGACTCACTCACACCACGGACTCACTCACACCACGGACTCACTCACACAACGGACTCACTCACACCACAGACTCACTCACACCACAGACTCACTCACACCACAGACTCACTCACACCACAGACTCACTCACACCACAGACTCACTCACACCACAGACTCACTCACACCACAGACTCACTCACACCACAGACTCACTCACACCACAGACTCACTCACACCACAGACTCACTCACACCACGGACTCACTCACACCACGGACTCACTCACACCACGGACTCACTCACACCACGGACTCACTCACACCACGGACTCACTCACACCACGGACTCACTCACACCACAGACTCACTCACACCACAGACTCACTCACACCACAGACTCTCACACCACGGACTCACTCACACCACGGACTCACTCACACCACGGACTCACTCACACCACAGACTCACTCACACCACGGACTCACTCACACCACAGACTCACTCACACCACGGACTCACTCACACCACAGACTCACACCACAGACTCACACCACAGACTCACACCACAGACTCACTCACACCACAGACTCACTCACACCACAGACTCACTCACACCACGGACTCACTCACACCACGGACTCACTCACACCACGGACTCACTCACACCACAGACTCACTCACACACACCACAGACTCACTCACACCACGGACTCACTCACACCACAGACTCACACCACAGACTCACTCACACCACAGACTCACTCACACCACAGACTCACTCACACCACAGACTCACTCACACCACAGACTCACTCACACCACAGACTCACTCACACCACAGACTCACTCACACCACAGACTCACTCACACCACAGACTCACTCACACCACAGACTCACTCACACCACAGACTCACTCACACCACAGACTCACTCACACCACGGACTCACTCACACCACGGACTCACTCACACCACGGACTCACTCACACCACGGACTCACTCACACCACGGACTCACTCACACCACGGACTCACTCACACCACGGACTCACTCACACCACGGACTCACTCACACCACGGACTCACTCACACCACGGACTCACTCACACCACGGACTCACTCACACCACGGACTCACTCACACCACGGACTCACTCACACCACGGACTCACTCACACCACAGACTCACTCACACCACAGACTCACTCACACCACGGACTCACTCACACCACGGACTCACTCACACCACGGACTCACTCACACCACGGACTCACTCACACCACGGACTCACTCACACCACAGACTCACTCACACCACAGACTCACTCACACCACAGACTCACTCACACCACAGACTCACTCACACCACAGACTCACTCACACCACAGACCAACTCACACCACGGACTCACTCACACCACAGAGGAGTTCCCTCCCATCATGAGCGGTCCACCCGAGTGCTGGACCACTGCTGCCCCCCGCACCTCCCGATCCGCACGGTCGGCTGCGTGCGACGTGGAAGAAGTTCAACGCAACAGCTCGACTCGTCAACAACACGACGACGTTTCGGGCAAGGACCCTTCTTCGCAGCAAATCCGAAACGTCACCGGTCATGTATTCAGATTGTATGTTTAAGTCCACGGATTAATGCGTTGAGTTTGTGTTAGTGTTGTGTTAATATTGGGTGTTAAGGTTTGTCTAATAGTGTGCTAATGTTGTGCTTGTGTTACGATTGTGTTCATATTGTGTTAACATTGTGTTGATATTGTATACCACTGTAAATGCCGCATCACAACATGCCGTGTTTACACTGGGAGGCCGCTTGTTACTGCCGTGCAGCCTTTACACTCTCAAGACAACGACGACGATGACAACAACAACAACAACAAACGAAGCTCCCCCGTATAGCCTACACCGACTGGTAGGGCAAGTGCTATGAGTGAG
This sequence comes from Lampetra planeri, assembly GCF_965212315.1. Lineage (NCBI taxonomy): Eukaryota > Metazoa > Chordata > Hyperoartia > Petromyzontiformes > Petromyzontidae > Lampetra > Lampetra planeri. The sequence goes on from NC_136127.1 coordinate 2,686,338, forward strand.
TACTGTACAAAGGCCTACATGGCACACGTGGTGGTGTGTTGCAAGCAACACGCCCGGCCGCCTTTGTCTCTCCCTTAGTGCTGATGTTTATAGACAAGGTACTCCCCGTTTTAAGGCCGAGTCGGACTAGGGTAGGCCCAGAACCGGTTCGCCAGGACTCGAAATTGCTGGGTTCTGTGGCGACGGCGCGCTAACCGCTGCGCCACCACTCCCCCCCACTCACACAAAGACCCCCGTCACGTACAGCCTGGGCGCGTGTGTGTGTGTCTGTGTGTGTGTCTGTGTGTGTGTGTGACGATGGCTGACGATGTCCCTGGTTGGCTCTCGTCTGCCTGTCCGGCTGTGTTTGTCCGCCTGTACACACACACACACTAGTGGTGTACATACTGCACCCACACGCTCTCCCAGCCTGATCGCTGCACGCGTGTGTGTCGCTGCGTATGTGTGTGTGTCTGTGTGTCACCCAGTGTGTGTGTGTGTGTCTGTGTGTGTGTGCCTGTGTCTGTGTGTGTGTGTGTCACTGTGTGTGTGTCGCTGTGTGTGTGTGTCACTGTGTGTCACTGTGTGTGTGTCTGTGTGTGTGTCTGTGTGTGTGTCGCTGTGTGTCACCCAGTGTGTGTATCGCCCAGTGTGTGTGCGTGTCTGTGTGTGTGTCTGTGTGTGTCTGTGTCGCTGCGTATGTGTGTGTGTCGCCCAGTGTGTGTGTCTGTGTGTGTCACCCAGTGTGTGTATCGCCCAGTGTGTGTGCGTGTCTGTGTGTGCGTCTGTGTGTGTCGGTGCGTATGTGTGTGTGTCGCCCAGTGTGTGTCAGTGTGTCACCCAGTGTGTGTGCTTGCTCGCCATGTGTGTGTGTGTGTGTCTGTGTCACTGTGCGTGTGTGTCTGTGGCTGTGTGTCGCTGTGTGTGTGTGTGTCGCTGTGTGTCTATGTGTGTCTATGTGTGTGTGTCTGTGTGTGTGTCGCTGTGTGTGTCATTGTGTGTCGCTGTGTGTGTGTGTCGCTGTGTGTCTGTGTGTGTCGCTGTGTGTGTCACTGTGTGTCTGTGTCTGTGTGTGTCGCTGTGTGTGTGTCTCTGTGTCTGTGTGTGTGTCTGTGTGTGTGTCTGTGTGTCGCTGTGTGTGTGTCTTTGTGTGTGTGTGTGTGTCTGTGTGTGTGTGTCTGTGTGTGTCGCTGTGTGTCGCTGTGTGTGTGTCTCTGTGTCTGTGTGTGTGTGTCTTTGTGTGTGTGTGTGTCTTTGTGTGTGTGTGTGTCTGTGTGTGTCACTGTGTCGCTGTGTGTGTGTCTCTGTGTCTGTGTGTGTGTGTTGCTGTGTGTGTCGCTGTGTGTGTCACTGTGTGTCTGTGTCGCTGTGTGTGTGTCTCTGTGTCTGTGTGTGTGTCTCTGTGTCTGTGTGTGTGTGTCTGTGTCTGTGTGTGTGTCGCTGTGTGTGTGTCGCTGTGTGTCTATGTGTGTGTGTCTTTGTGTGTGTCTGTGTGTGTGTCTGTGTGTGTGTGTGTCTGTGTGTGTCACTGTGTGTCGCTGTGCTAAGACAACAATTCGCCCTTTGTCACCGTGGTGTACAGTGCGCGTGGTAGCGAGCGAGCCCACGGACGCGCGTGCGTGGCTCGCCTTTGTTCGAAACGCGCACCGCACACACAGAGACACACACACACACAGTGACACACACACAGAGACACACACACACAGAGACACACACACACACACAGAGACACACACACACACACACACAGAGACACACAGACACACACACAGAGACACACACACATACACACACACAGACACACACACCACACATACACACACACACACACCACACAGACACACACACACACACACAGAGACACACACACAGAGAGACACACAACACACACAGTGACATACAGTGACACACACACTACACACACACACTACACACACAGTGACACACAGTGACACACACACACTACACACACACTACACACAGTGACACACAGTGACACACACACTACACACACACTACACACAGTGACACACAGTGACACACACACTACACACACACTACACACAGTGACACACACCACATACACACACTACACACACACACACACAGAGACACACACACAGAGACACACACACACATACACACACAGACACATACACAGAGACACACACATCACACATACACACACACAGAGACACACACACCACATACACACACAGAGACAGTGACACACACACACTACACACACACAGAGAGACACACACACACTACACACACACACCACACAGACACACACAGAGAGACACACACACACAGACACACACACACCACACAGTGACACACACACAGAGAAACACACACACAGTGACACACACAGAGACACACACACACACAGTGACACACACACCACATACACACACAGAGAGACACACACACACAGTGACACACACACAGACACACACACCACATAGACACACACATACACACAGTGACATGCACATACACACACCACACACACACAGAGAGACACACACACACTACACACAGTGACACACACACCACACACACACACAGACACACACACACATACACACAGTGACATGCACATACACACACAACACACAGACACACACACCACACACACCACACACACACACACGAGCATCACAAAAACAAAGATACAAAGATCCCCCGTATAGCCTTAACAGACTATAGGGGCAAGTGCTGTTAGCGAGCACCTATGAAGGCCGCAACGGCACACGAGGGGTGGGTGGCCAGTACCACGCACGACCGCCTTTGTCTCCCCAGTGGCGATGTTTACACACCGCACCAGGTACTCATTTGAGGCCGAGTCGACATAGGGGAGGCTCGGGACCGGTTCAGATAATCGTCACCGGTGTTGGCCGTGAGCGGGAATCGAACCCGGGTCGCCGGGTTCATAACGCAGCGCGCTAACCGCTGCACCACCGCTCCCCACCAATAACACCGACCGCCTTTGTCTCCCCACTAGCTCATTCACGTACCTCGCCAAGATACTCGTCGTATACTGTAACCATCATCAAGGCCGAGAGACAGAGAGAGTCAGGGTCCCCAAAGTCAGGGTCGGATCCCACCACCACCCACCAAACAAAGACAAAGACCCCCCGTGTAACCTGAACGGACTGTTGGGGCAAGTGCTGTTAGCGAGTGGCAGCGCCTATGAAGGCCGTCACGGCACACGAGGGGGTGGTGGGTGGCCAGCACCACGCACACAAAGAACCCTGCGCACACAGCACAAGCCAGCAGCAAGCACGTGTGAGTGAGTGTGTGTGGTGGACTTCTTTCGCGCCGTACGTAGCCGACCGTGCTAATCGTGAGCTCGCAGGCTTGGGTTGTTTCCACGTCGAAATAGGATCGACTTCCTAGCTCGGTCCGGACACATCAACTCCTCTCGTTTGTTGGCGCCGTACGGAACCTTCATGTTGCACTCACGCGACACACAACACCGAGCGTGCCTCCACACGATACAATAGCAACTACAACTATTTAAACTACTAAATATGTTTTTATTTTATTTTACCAGTTAAGGGCCCACTGAACTATCGTACTCCTTTTCATCGCAAATTAAAGCTCAACGAAGCGGTTTATCAGGTGGGACTTTCATAGCAGACACAAATATTGATGTTCATTCTACATGTGGAGGGGAAAACCCCGGTGGGACCCGGAGAAAATCCACCTGATCACAGGCATAGAGACACGCAAACTCCAAATAAGCAGCAGGCGTCAGGGTCGGGATCGACCCCACGAACCCCTTGCATACCAGGCGAGGGAGTTGACATCTCCTAGCCACCGTGGCGCACTCTGTGATCACCGCCTTCACTGCCTGCCACCGCGTGCTCCAAGTGACCACACGCGTCGTGTGGTCAACAAGTAGCACGTGCTCTAGAAGACGCACACGTCCATAACGCATCATCATCATCATAATACCATCATCATCACACCACGTGGTCGGTGTGTGTGTCGTCTCTTTAACGGAGGAGGAACGGCAAATACAACACGAACGCTATCGGAAAGCACTCTCATCAAGGTACACACACGGTACGCACACACACAAGATAAACACACACAAGGCACACACACAGGGTACACACACAAGGCACACACACACGGTACACACACACACAGGGTACACACACACACGGTACGCACACATAAGGAACAAACACTCTGTACACACACACACAGGGCACACACAAGGCAAACACACAAGATACACACACACAAAGGCACACACACGGTAAACACACACAGGGTACACACACGGTATGCACACAAAGCACACACACAGAAGGCACACACACAGGGTGCACACACACGGTACACCCACACACATAGTATTCTCAATGTTGTCACCACGTTCGACCGCATAGCCGCATCTGAGTGAATTCAAACCGCATAGCGCGAATTTTGGGTACAAATGTAGGCGAGATGCACGCACGAGGGAAAATCGCACAAAACGAGCCCACACAGAGCGAGGGGAACGCGCACTGTCACCATACACAAGAAGAGACTAGAATCGTGTGTTCTGTGTGCATTCTTGTCCATGGTCATGGCGTGTTGTATATACCGGGCATCACGTGCTATAAATGAATATTAGTTGCTTTTCCGCGTAGTGGTCTATAGTCAACGTGTTCAGTTTATCATCATCATCATCATCACCACCACGTGTTTCTGTGATCTTATTTATACTACGCATTGTGCCATCATCGTCGCGAGTTGTATAGCAATCGGGTGTTCGATGTGCACCACGTGTGCTGTGACTATAACACGTGATTGTCACGTGTTCTACGATTACCACGAACACTATTCATACTACTCATCATCATCACGAAGATCGCGTGTTGTTCACGCATTGAGCACTGCGCTCTACACACGCGGCACGGGTTGCACGATTGCCACGCGTTGTTCTTGCAGACATTGATTTAGGGGAAAAAACACAAGCGGGTAACCCCGTTGTTGTTGTCCGAGCGTGCCAACGTTCCGAGCAAGCAAGCAAGCAAAGGGGGCACGGGAACAGCAGCAATCACTGCAGCGCGCCACGCCGCGAGCCGGTGGTGCGTGCGGATCTTTAGCGATTCACTCACAGCTGACGATCCTGGTCTCTGTATCATTGTTGTTTAATAATATTGACGACGATCATCATCATGTTATAATTGTGCATTCTAAAAGAAAAGGAATACGGATGTAATTGTTCGTCGTTATGAGTGACGAGTCAAGAAATATATCTCAGTGCACCCAGGTACTCATTTGAGGCCGAGTCGATCTAGGGGAGGCCCAGGACCGGTTCAGATAATCGTCGCCGGTGTTGGTGGCCGTGAGCGAGAATCGAACTCGGGTCACCGGGGATTTCTAACGCGGCGCGCTAACCGCTGCGCCACCGCTCCCCACAGGGGCGTTTCACGTTCGCGCAGAGCGCACAGAGGGTCGCGTGACACGCGTGGGCAGTGACACCACCAACATGAGCAGCCATGGGCAATGCACTGCTGCATGAAGCAAGTAGGTCCCCCTAGCCCCTAGCCAGCCCTCTGGGCGGACCAACTCCGTGTCGGGGCCGTCGACGGGAAGTGAGTGAGTGCAGGCGCGGCAGCAGCGCGTGTTGCGGTACGGGCTGATTGATTGACTCATTGCACACGGGCGGTATGCACGCGCACACACACCGCACACACGAGCACACACACGGGCACACACACGCATATCCACCCGCACACACACACACACACGCACATCCACCCGCACACACACGCACATCCACCCGCACACACACACACACGCGCGCACGCACACACGCACACCCCCGCACGAACACACACGCACACACACGCGGGCACACACACGGGCACACACACGCGCAGCCCGGGACACAACCGCGGAGATAATTATCAACCTTGTCACGGTGTCGGCCTTACGAGGTGCTACTCGCTAACAGCACTTGGCCCCGACCGTCTGTCGAGGCTACACGGGGCATCTTTGTCTTTGTGGAGCGGTACGAAGCCGGTGACACAGAATTCCATCCCCGCTGACGTCAGTGACGATAATTATCTGAACCCCCATCCAGCGCCTCCCCTAGGTCGACTCAGCCTCAACCGAGTACTCGGTTGTGGTGTCTAAACATCGCCACCGGGGAGACAAAGGCGGTCGGGCGCGGTGTTTGCCTTCAAAGCTGCTAGCTAACAGCACTTGCCGCAAAAGTGTGTTAAGGCTATACGGGGGATCTTTGTCTTGTTATACAAGTGCGCTCGCCTGTGTGTACAGCACACACACACACGCGGGGGTGTTCACGCGTGTTCACTCCTCCACACGCGTGCTCACCACAATGAGTGTGTTCATCACACGCGTGCTCACCACAATGAGTGTGTTCATCACACGCGTGCTCACCACAATGAGTGTGTTCATCACACGCGTGCTCACCACAATGAGTGTGTTCAACTACACAGGTTGCACGATGCAGTTGGTTGGTGTTCCATGCACGCGTGTTCACGAGTGTATTTAATATACACACGTGTGCAATTGTTCACTAGTGTATTTACGAAAAAAGTGCGTTCACGAGTGACTTGACGAGACACATTAGCGGCGTTCACTCGTGTGTATTTAACACACGCGCGCGTGTGTGTGTTCACGTGCGTATTCATTAGACATTAGACACGTGTGTTCACGCGTGTTTTCTTAGTGGGGTGCGCTACGAACCCGGCGACCCGGTGTCGATTCCCGCTCGCGGCTACCGATGATGTGTCGGCAACATCGCGCCACTGGGGATACAAATGCGTCCCTGGCGTGGTGCTGGCCAGCCCACAAACCCGCGTGTGCCGTTCCGGCCTTCGTAGGTGCTGCTCGCCACGAACAGCTCCTGTTCCCAACAGTCTGCAGAGGCGACACGGTGAGTCTTTGTCTTTGTCTCTGGACACGCGTGTGTTTTACGAGTGTAGGTGTCACACAGTACCCGTTATCACAGCACGTGTCACACAGCACGTGTCACACAGCACGTGTCACACAGCACGTGTCACACAGCACGCGTCACACAGCACGCGTTACACAGCACGCGTCACACATCACGTGTCACACAGCACGCGTTACACATCACGTGTCACACATCACGTGTCACACAGCACGTGTCACACAGCACGCGTCACACATCACGCGTCACACATCACGTGTCACACAGCACGTGTCACACAGCACGCGTCACACAGCACGCGTCACACAGCACGTGTCACACAGCACGTGTCACACAGCACGTGTCACACAGCACGTGTCACACAGCACGCGTTACACATCACGTGTCACACATCACGTGTCACACAGCACGTGTCACACAGCACGCGTCACACAGCACGCGTCACACATCACGCGTCACACATCACGTGTCACACAGCACGTGTCACACAGCACGTGTCACACAGCACGCGTTATTCGCGTTGTTTGATTTTCGATTCTCCGGCTACAGGCGCGGGGGGGGGGCTCGTGGCGCCCACAGCCCCCCCCCCCCCCCCCCACAGGCCGCCTGTCAAGACGCACGGCGGCTCAAGAGACTCCGATGGCGAGACTCGCAGGAGCGCGGTGCCCGGTGACCGTGTCGCGGGGCATTGAACCAGGGGCCGACAGAAGATGAAGACGAAGTCGACGATCGAACGCCAAACCAACGAGATGCCGTTCATCTCCGTCAGACTCCCCCAGACTCTGCCCCGGGTGTGTGCGCTGCTGTAGGGAGCTCGTGGGGTCTCCGCGGGTCATCCTCATCCTCCTCACCACATCACCTCCTCATCCTCCGCACCTCCACCACGCACAGGACATTGATTTCCGTACCGAAGACACGCGCGCGCGCACACAGACACCTAGCACACGAGCACGCGCACAGACACCTAGCACACGAGCACGCGCACACGAGCACGCGCACAACAGCCGCCCCCCTCCGCCTACCCCCCACCACCCCACCACCCCACCACCCACCACCCCACACCGTCCACCCCCCGTCTCCAAAATCAAGCCCCGCGCCGTCTCCACCGCGAGTGGACTCTGCGAGCGATGGGCGCGCGCGCGATCAATGGGGGGCGAGACGCACGCGCGTGCAATGCAAACAGCAGCACTCAGGCGCGCCGCTGGCCGACTACTGCGTGTGCGTGTGTTCGTGTGTGTTTGTGTGTGTGTACGTGTGTGTACGTGTGTGTGTGTTCGTGTGTCTGTGTGTGTGTATGTTCGTTTGCGTGTGTGTGTGTTTGCGTGTGTGTGTGTGTGTCTGTTCGTGTGTGTATGTGTGTTCGTGTCTGTTCGTGTGTCTGTTCGTGTGTGTTCGTGTGCGTCTGTTCGTGTGTGTGTGTTCGTGTGTCTGTTCGTGTGTCTATTCATGTGTTTGCGTGTGTCTGTTCGTGTGTCTGTTCGTGTGTGTTTGTGTGTTTGTGTGTTCGTGTGTGTGTTTGCGTGTGTCTGTTTGCGTGTGTCTGTTCGTGTGTGTCTGTTCGTGTGCGTCTGTTCGTGTGTGTTTGCGTGTGTGTGCCGGCCTTCAGAGGTGCTCGCTAACAGCACTTGCCCCAACAGCCTATTAAGGCTATACGGGGGATCTTTGTGTTCGTGTATCCGCGTGCACGTATGGAGTTCGATTTCCGCTCACGGCCACGAACACCAGTGACGATTATCTAAATCGGCCCTGTGCCTCCCCTAGGTCGACTCAGCCTCAAATGAGGACCTGGTGCGATGCATAAACATCGCCACTGGGGGAGACAAAGGGGGCCACCCACCCCCTCGTGTGCCGTGCCGGCCTTCACAGGTGCTACTCGACAACAGCACTTGGCCCCTACAGTATAGGACTATAAGGGGAACCTTTGTCTTTGTATGGTGCGCATGTTATATTTGTCGCATGCTTGTGTGTGTGTGCGCGTGTTCGCGTGTATGTCATTGTTATGCATGGTTATGTCTGTGCGTTTGCGGGCCCGTCTGCGTGTGCACGTGTGTGTGTGCGCACGCGTATCTATGGGTGCCCACGCACGCGTGGATGCATTCACAGCCACGAAGGGAACAAATCAATAACGCATGAATATGATTAGGCGCACGAGTCGCACGCGCGCACACGCACGTACACGCGCACGCGCGCACGTAACCACACACGCACGTACCCAGGCGCACACACACGCACACACACACGCACCCACGCACACACACGCACCCACGCACACACACACACACACACGCACCCACGCACACACACACGCACCCACGCACGCACCCACGCACACACACAGGCACGCACGCACGCACACACACACACACACGCACCCACGCACGCACCCACGCACACACACAGGCACCCACGCACACACACACGCACCCACGCACACACGCACACACGCACACACACACGCACCCACGTACACACACGCGCGCCCACGCACGTACCCACGCACACACACACGCACCCACGCACGCACCCACGCACACACACAGGCACCCACGCACACACACACGCACCCACGCACACACACACGCACCCACGTACACACACGCGCGCCCACGCACGCACCCACGCACGCACCCACGCACACACACACGCACGCACCCACGCACGCTGGCTTGAGCGATCACCACGACGCGCGCGGGTACCTCTAGAAAAAAGTCCCCCCCCCCCCCCGTATAGCCTCAACAGACTGTTGGGGCAAGTGCTGTTAGCGAGTAGCACCTATACAGGACGGCACGGCACACGAGGGGGGAGTGGGTAACCAGAACCACACCCGACCGCCTTTGTCTCACCAGTGGCGATGCTTACACACCCGCACTCGGTAATCATTGTATGCTCAGTCGACCTAGGGGAGGCCCAGGACCGGTTAAGATATTCGTCACCGGCGTTGGCCGTAAGCTAACCGCTACACGACCAAAGATCCCCCGTATAGCCTGAACGGACTGCTGGGGCAAGTGCTGTTTAGCGAGTCGCGTCTACCACCACCGCTCCCCATAACGCGCGTGTACACACCTGCATATGGGACATACCCATTGCCATTTATATGCGTTCAATACCCCCCCCCACTTCGCTCAGGAAGGGCTCACAAGTGACGTCATCACATCTACCGCTCTATTCTAGGAACGCAACAGGAGGGTTTCTACGCGGAATCTGTCTGTCGCCTGATGAAGCTTGTGGTAATCACTCGCGAAACGTCGTTCCCAGATTGTAAATGTCGCGGCTTTGCTCTCAAATACACCGGTGTGCTGTACCAGTAACGAATTGGCCACGTTCTGTTCACGCGACAAACCTTACTAGTTGGCTGTGTCGGGTGGTGGCGGGTTTAACGACACATTTACATGTTGATATTGATCGCGAAAGACCCACTTGCGTGTTCATAAGATGAGCAAGCAGACTGCCGAGCACCCAAACGAGGTCTCTCCCCACGTAGCACGCGGCCGATACTTCTCGCGAATTCCGTGACGCCACACGGAAGCCCCACTACCGTGTCACTCGTCGCACGCGCAACTCGCGTTATCATCGTTGTTGTTGTTATAATTGTTGTTGTTATCGTCGTTGTTGTTGTTGTTATCATCGTTGTTGTTGTTGTTATCATCGTTGTTGTTGTTGTTGTTGTTGTTGTTATCATCGTTGTTGTTATAATTGTTGTTGTTCTACCAATACTGAAATTGGGGCAAGCGCCGACTCCACGGATCGATTTGTAAACTCTATAGACACGGCTGCTCAATCAATTGCACAACATAAACCCTGAAACTCATCATCACCGCCTTAGAACGGTAATGTATGTACCGTCTGCTGAACTTATTTCGCACCGTACGTAGCCATTATTATTTTACAGTAGGCTGACGTTTCGGGACATGGTCCTTCGTCAGGGACAGAAAGACAGCTTTGGGTTGGGGCAGCGAGACTTCACTGACAATTTCACAAGCGTCTTAGTTCCGATCAATAACACCTCCAGAGCAGCACGGCTCGTTGGCGACGTACGGTGCGAAAGAAGTTCAACATACCGTACGTGCAATAACGTCTTGCAACCTCGCATTGGAGGAGGAGGAGGAAGAGGAGGAAGAGGAGGGGGGGTGGCAGGGAGGGAAGCGCCGATTGCACTCTTGCACGATGAAGGGGGGAAAACATGTGAACGCAGGGCGAAGTAATTTTCGGTGCGAGCGAGTTACTAAACAAACAACGAAAAATAATAATCACAGCAATCGGTTGCCCGGTTTTTGCCTCTCCGAACCGAGTTCGCCATTCCGACAACGGTTACCGGTTTTAATCCGCACCGCCGCTTTTGAAACCGACTGAGCGGAAGCGCCGATGATTTACACGGAGATTTGTAGATTGCTGAAGTGACCCACAGGCTCATGGACTCACGGACTTGCACAGAGACCCACAGACTCATGCAGAGAACCACGGACTTGCACAGAGACCCACAGACTCATGCAGAGACCCACGGTCGTACACAGAGACCCACAGACTCACACAGAGACCCACGGTCGTACACAGAGACCCACAGACTCATGCAGAGACCCACATACTCATGCATAGAACCACGGACTTGCACAGAGAACCACAGACTTACACAGAGACCCATGGACTTACACAGAGACCCACAAACTTATGCAGAGAACCACGGCCTTGTACAGAAATCCACAGACACACAGAGACCCACAGACTCATGCAGAGACCCACGGACTTACACAGAGAACCACAGACTTACACGGAGACCCACACAGAGACCCACTTTTTTGTGTCGCAATGCGTGTATCCTGCCGAATCCGTAACTTTACGCTACACACACGCACGGATATGTCGATGTATCTGTAACGTCGCACGAAGGAATGGTGGACGATGGTTCAAGAATAGGGGCAGAACAGAACCCGAAGAGTGGAACTCGTCCGAGAAGTCGTTCCGTAACACACGGGGGTGGGGAGACGGAGCTTTGAAATCGATCTCGCGTGTAAGGGGCAACAGGCGCCTGGATCGGTATCCGTACGCATGGCAAGATTGTCAAGAGGTGACGGGGGGTGTTCTTCATCAAGCAGTGGATTGAGCATGGCTGATGATGATGCTCCTGATGGGGTACTAACAACACGTGTGCGTGCGAGTGAACGTGCTGTACGTGTGCGCCGTGCCGGCCTTCATAGGTGCTACTCGCTAATAGCACTTGCCCACCTAACAGTGTGTTCAGGCGATACGGGGCATCTTTGTCTTGGTGTGTGTAGCGGAGCAGTTTGTGCGCCGCAGATACGAATCCAGCGACCCCAGTCCGACACCCGCTCACGACCAATAACAGTGGCGAATATCCGGACCGGTCATAGCCCTGCCCTAGGTCGACTCAGCCTCAAAACGAGCACCTGGCGCGGCCTATAAACATCGCTACTGGGGAGACAAAGGCGGTCGGGCGTGGTGCTGGCCACCGTGCGTGCCGGCCTTCATAGGTGCTACTCGCTAACAGCACTTGCCCCCAACAGTCTGTTAAGGCTGCGTGTCGCTGCATGCGCGTCTGCAACGCGGTGCAGTTCCGTGTCAGCTCGTGCCGTGCGTTTGTCATTATTAATCACGCGTGCGCGGTCCGGTAAGGCATGCCATGCAGTGCACAGATTAATGTATAATTATATTATGACGACAACAACAACAATCATTGACGAACACACATTTGCCAAACAACTGTTGAACGAACAACTCCTCCCGCACGCCGTGTCGCGGTGACGATTTGACCATACTTCACCACGCATGTGTATCAATGTGGGTGTCGTTGCATAGCTCAACCAGAGAGAGACGTAACCAGGTATTGAACTCAGCGCTCGCCGGGTCGGTTGCATCGATATATTACGCGCCGTGGGCGAACCACATCTCTCTATGTTCGTAACCAGAGAAACAAAATACAAAGATCCCCCGTGTAGCCTTAACAGACTGTTGGGGCAAGTGTTGTTAGTGAGCAGCACCTATGAAGGCCGGCACGGCGCACGAGCGGGTGGGTGGGTGGCCAGCAACCACGCCGGGCCGCCTTTTTCTCCCCAGTAGCGATGACTTTTACACACCGCACCAGGTACTCATTCGAGACCGATTCGACCTCGTGAAAGCCCAGGACCGGTTCAGAAAAATCGAACTCGGGTCGCCGGGCTCGCAATGCAGCACGCTAACCAAGACACGACTACCACCGCTACCCACGCACCAGGTAAGTAATAGACGGTAAACACACGGACACACAAAAACAACGATCTCCCGCATAGCCTGTAACCCGCTAACAACACTTGCCCCAACAAAGACACACACACACACTCACTGGCACGTGTAGGAACAACCGCGGAACCATCAAATCATCGCAACAGCGACGAGTCGTATTCCCGAAAATACCGCGCTCCTCAAATCGGATGTCCGACCCGGCCCTTTCACGAACACAAACGAGCAGTATAAGTTCGTCTCAAAAGACAAATAATACAAAGATCCCCCGTGCAGCCTAAACGGACTGCTGGGGCAAGTGCTGTTAGCGAGTCGCACCTATGAAGGCAGGAACGGCACACGAGGTGGTGGGTGGCCGGCAACCAGCGGCGATGATTTTTACTACACACACCGCACCGGGTACTCATTTGAGGCCAAGTCGACCTAGGGGGGAGGCCCAGCACGGGTTTAGATCATCGTCACCGGTGTTGGCCGTGAGCGGGAATCGGATTCGTATCGCGCGACGCGTCTCATGCACACAACAACACGCGCGCGTGGTCATCAAACGTGGTTGTTGTTGTTGTTGATGCTGCTGCTGTTCCTGCTGCTAAAACCGGAACGAAAATCAGAAGCAAACCCCGAAAATAAATCGCGCGATGAGAAGATATATATTTGCGACGCCCCACGACGTGACAAAGACCCTCGCTGTTGTTTAGAAGACTCGAGTCAACACGAAGTCTGCCTCCGACTTGGTGCGTGATCAGCAAACAGCATCTCGAAGTGCCGTGCGTTAATTTTAGTTTCACGGTTAAGGGCAAGACGGCGATTGGATATAGACATTGCCTGAATTCAAACTCACACCACCACCACGCCTAACCGATGAGTTCAACTTGGCCTGTTTGTAAGAATCGAGTCATCACGAAGTTTTCCTCCGACTCCGTGATGAGCAAACATCATCTCAAAGTGCCGTGCGTTTATTGTTGTTGCACGGTCATCATCAAGACGTTTGTTCGCGAGACATTTGCACGAAAGAAAACTCACACAGCCACCAACACCACACCGACGAGTTCGACTTTTAAACACCACGGGATCTGTGCGTCTAAAGTCCGCTGTTCATCGTACACGCAACGCAACCATCGCTGCTGCTGCCGCTGATGATGCTGATGTCACTTGCCGACTGCGGCGGGCGAACATGTTGATAAAGTTCGGAGAATCCCTTTGGTATAACAACACTCACCACACAACTACGCACGCGGTGTGTGGTGTGGTGTAGTGTGGTGTGTGTGGCGTGGTGAGTAAATGTACAAGTGGAGCGGTATTCTCGCGTGCCACGTCCGCTGGCGCGTGGGGGTGAGAAGAGGGAAAAGCGGCGAGAATGTCGCGCCGTGCGGGCTCGCAGTGGCCTCTCTGTCTCTCTCGCGGGAGAAGTTCTCTTTGGTGGTGGTGGTGTGGTTGTTGTTGTGGTTGTTGTTGTGGTTGTTGTGGTTGTTGTTGTGGTTGTTGTGCGTAGCGGCAGCATCGCGCGCGAGTCTCCCCCGAGAGGCGTGAAACGAGAACCCCGACGACTCCGCCATTTTCTCGACGCGAAAACTCCCGAAAGGGGAAAAGCAGCGAACTGGCCGGCGGGCGCGCAGAGAGAGAGAGACACAAGTTTGGTGACACACACACAGACACACACATACACACACACAGAGACAGACACACACAGACAGACAGAGAGACACAGACCGAGAGACAGACACACAGACAGTCAGAGAGACAGACACACAAACACAGACAGAGAGACAGACACAGACAGAGAGACACACACACAGACAGACACACACAGACAGACACACACAGACAGAGAGACACACACAGACATACACAGAAACAGACACACACAGACAGAGACAGACACACAGACAGACACAGAGACACAACTTTGGTAACACACAGAGACACACAGAGACAGACACACACAGAGACATACACAGACATTCACACAGGAGCACGCACAGATACACAGGAAGACGACACACGAATACAGAGGCACACAGACACACTCAGGCGCATACAGTGGCAAATACACACAGAGAGACACGCACAGAGACAGAGAAACAAACACACAGACAGGGAGACACACACACAGACACACAGAGGCACGCAAAGATACATACGAAGACGACACACAGATACAGACACACACTGACACAGATACATACACACAGGCGCATACACAGACACACACACAGAGACACAGACAGACACACATACATACATAGATACATATGAAGACGACACAAATACAGACGCACACTCACATACATGCATACATGCACAGACGCACAAACACACGGACACACAGGCAGACACACAGTCACACGCGGACGCAGACACATGCGTACACACAGGAGCACACACACAAACATTCAAAGACACGCAAACACAGACACACTTGCACACAGATACATGCACACACAGGCGCATACACACACAAACGCACATACATCGACACACCGATACACACAAACACACACAGCCACAAAGACTGACACACAGACACACAAAGATACACAAAGTCCCCCCCCCCCCGTATAGCCTTAACAGACTGTAAGGGCAAGTGCTGTGAGCGAGCAGCACCTATGAAGGCCGGCACGGCACACGAGGGGGTGGGTTGCCAGAACCACGCCCGACCGCCTTTGTCTCCCCAGTAGCGATGTTTACTACACACCGCACCAGATACTCATTTGAGGCCGAGTCGACCTAGGGGGATGAGGCCCAGGACCGGTTCAGATAATCGTCGGCGCTTTTGGCGGCCGCGAGCGGGAATTCGAACTCGGGTCGCCGGGTTCGTAGCGCAGCGCGCTAACCGCTGCACCACCGCTCCCGCGCGCACGACACTACCACGCAGACGCACACACAAAGGCAAAGATCCCCCGCCTAGCCTTGGCAGACTGTTGGGGCAAGTGCTGTTACAGCTCACACTGACACACACACGTGTGTGTGTGTGTACACCATCCCGCCCGTGTGTGTTTACTCTGCGCTCGGCTGTGTCCGCGTTAACCCACGAGCTCCGTCGATATTTTATTTTAATTTATTTCATGCCGGGGAAATCGGAGGTTCTAACCACCGCCCCCCCTCTCTCTCTCCAACTCTCACCCCCCCGCCTGCTCTATGCCGACCTTTGCGACGGACACTGGCGCGTGTGAATGTCAATGCACTGCCACCACTACCACTACCACCACCACCACCACGATTGTCACCCACACAGAGACGCACAAGCGATGACGGCGAGCGCGGGCGGCACTCAACCAATAACAACAACAACAACGACGATGACGAATCCCGTGGGCTCGGGTAGCCCGTGCACAGCAGCAGGCAACGACGACGCACATCGACATCCACCACCACCACCACCACAAGGGACGCCGCAAATTTGCTGCGAACGCGTGAGAATTGTGGAAGCTGCAATGCGCGAACGCACGCGATCGTGCACACACACACAGTCACACTCACACACACTCACACGCACTCACACACTCACACGCTCACTCACGCACACACACACAGTCACACTCACACACTCACACGCACTCACACGCTCACTCACGCACTCACACACAGTCACACTCACACACACTCGCATACACACTCACGCACACTCACACACTCACTCACTCGCATACACACTCACACACTCGCATACACACTCACACACTCGCATACACACACTCACTCACACACTCGTACGCACACACACAAACCAGTCACACACACGGTACCGCGCGCGCACAACACAACCACCATCGTCAACACAACAACACACACCACACCACACAACACGTGCACAACGCACCACGCACCACACACAACACACGCCAGCATTGTCCATCCGCGACCACAGTGGTTGGTGGTGTTGGTGGTGGTGATGATGGAGAGGGGCGGAGAGAGACGCAAGCGACGCGGACAGAGAAGAGGGAGACGATCAGCGGGCTCCCTGGCTCGGGTCTCTACCCACTCGGGGTGGGGGGGGCGGGTGGTGGTGGCGGTGTTGGCAATCACCGCTCGCACCACTCCGCCCAGCGCCACCACCACCACCACAACAACAACAACATCATCATCATCATCACAGCAGCGAGACCGCCTCCCTCCCTGCTGCCTGCCTGCTCCCTCTCGCTCTCCCTCTCTCTACGTCGCGTGCATTCACGCCACGCAGCCATCTTGGAACAGCCCCGCGCGAGCGCAGAGACCGCGGCGGAGTCGCCGCGACTCCACGGACCCCCCCCTCTACCCCCCCCTCTCCTCCTCCACCTCCTCCTCGCTGCCGCCCGTCACCGCGACGCCTTCCACGGCGGCCCCCCCTTCCTCGGGTGGGGGGCACCCCCCCCACACACACAGACCCCCCCCCCACACAGACCCCCCTACCCCCCCCCCCTCCTGCGTGCCCCCGCCGCAGCTCACCTCGCGCGTTTTTGTCCTCCTCTGGCGAAGAAGGGCTCCTCCTGCTGCTGCTCCTGCTGCTGCTCTTCCTATTCCTCCTCCTGCTGCTGCTACTGTATCTGATGCTACTGCTGCTGCTCCTGCTGCTGCTCGTATCCCTCCTGCTGCTGCTGCTGCTGTATCTGCTGCTGTGTGCGCACGGGCGGCAGCGGCGGCGGCAACGACGACGACGGTGATGATGCTGTCTCTCTCTCTCGTGTGTGTGGTGGTGGTGCGAGAGGGGGGAGAGAGGGAGGAGGAGGGGAGAGAGAAAGGGGGAGGAGAGAGACGGAGCGAGGAGGAGGAGGCGGCGGCGGCCGTGCGCGGTGCACGGGGAGGAGGAGGTGCGTGCCGCGGCTGCTGCTGCGGCTGCGTTCGGCTGGTGGGCGGGTTGGGGAGGCGTGGGGGGTTGGTGGCGATGCTGGGGAGGGGAGGGGGGGTGGATGTCCGGGGGGGGGGGTGTGTGGGGCACCACGCGGTGGGGTTCATCCCCCACCCCCCCCCCGGCCAGCCCCGCCCCGCCCCGCGAAGCCCTGCCCGCTGCTGCTGCTGATGATGAGGCCGCGCCGGTCACGTGGTCACACGACTCCCCCTCCTCCTCCCACCCCCTCCATCCACCAACCCCAACCCCCTCCACCCCAGAGAACTCCCCTCGAACACCGCCCAACCCCTTCTCGCACCCCCCCCTCCATCCCTCCCACTCGCCCCCACCAACCCAACACCGCCCCCCCCCACGCGCGCCTCTCGGCTCCGCGTCCGATGCCTTCTTCTCGCTCCACAATCCATTCCCAGTTGCGGGGAGTGAAGCGTGGTGCCACGATCTGCTGCTCCTAGCCCCGTTCACGAGCTCCTAGCCCCGTCCACGAGCTCCTAGCCCCGTCCACGAGCTCCTAGCCCCGTTCACGAGCTCCTAGCCCCGTTCACGAGCTCCTAGCCCCGTTCACGAGCTCCTAGCCCCGTTCACGAGCTCCTAACGCGAACGGCCGCAGAGAAGAGCCACTCCGCGGTTGTCCATGCGACTGCTGCTGCTGCTGTTGTTGTTGAGCAGCATTGTTGTTGTTATTGAACAGCGTTGTTGTTGAACAGCGTCGTTGTTGTTGTTGTTGCCTGCTGTGGTGGTAGCTCTGAACCTGTGATGGGTCTCCCCACTCAGCACACGCACGGACAACGCGTGCGTGTGATCGGCACGACCTTCATAGGTACCCGTTAACAGCACTTGCCCCAACAGTCTGTTTGAGGCTATCCGGGATGCCTTTGCCTTTGATAAGTAACTACTCACTCACAGCACTTGCCCCAACAGTCTGTTTGAGGCTATCCGGGATGCCTTTGCCTTTGATAAGTAACTACTCACTCACAGCACTTGCCCCAACAGTCTGTTTGAGGCTATCCGGGATGCATTTGTCTTTGATAAGTAACTACTCACTCACAGCACTTGCCCCAACAGTCTGTTTGAGGCTATCCGGGATGCCTTTGTCTTTGATAAGTAACTACTCACTCACAGCACTTGCCCCAACAGTCTGTTTGAGGCTATCCGGGATGCCTTTGCCTTTGATAAGTAACTACTCACTCACAGCACTTGCCCCAACAGTCTGTTAAGGCTATCCGGGATGCCTTTGCCTTTGATAAGTAACTACTCACTCACAGCACTTGCCCCAGCAGTCTGTTTGAGGCTATCCGGGGGATATTCCCCCCATGTCTTGCTGTGTATTTTATCCTCATCGTTATTGTTGTGATTCATATTATTATTGATTATCCCGGGTGCGGATGATAACGAACATATGTTGCCGCTATGAGAACACGGGGGGGGGTGGTGTTGGTGCGGGCGGGGGTTGTTGTTATTGTTGTTGTTGGTGCGCGCACATTTGCGGCGCGCGGAGGCGAGAGAGAGAGAGATTGCAGGAGGAGCGAGCGAGAGAGAGAGATGGCGAGAGCGAGATGGAGAGCGAGCGAGTAAGAGCGAGAGAGAGATGGCGAGCGAGCGAGGCCCTGCGCTGCATGCAAATGCGGCGGGGGGGGGGGCAGACACCAGCGTCGCGTTCCGAGCACCGAGGAATCGCGCGCGCACCGCCCCTCGGCCAAAGCTGCTGCTGCTGCCGCCGCTGCTGCTGCTGCTACTGCTGCTGCCCCCGCTGGTGTTGCTGCTGCCGCTGCTGCTGCCGCTGCTGCCGCTGCTGCTGTACACGCGGCGTGGTTGTTGCACAACGCGAGACGCGAACGGGCGAGCGAGCGAGCGAGGCTTTGAGCCACACAAAGGAGGGCGATGAAGGAGCTTCCTCGCCGCTCTTTGCCGCCGCACACGCGGCAGCATCTCACACGCGGCAGCATCTCACAGCGGCAGCAGCAGCAGCAGACAAAGATGATGCCACGCGTAGCCTTCGACGGAGCGGTCACGGCAAGTGCTGCTGGCGGAGTGGTGGTCGGCACCAAGCCCGGTCGCCTTTGTCTCCCCAGTGCCGATGATCACGACGCACCGCGCGCCACGTGCTCGTTTAAAGGCACGCGAGTCGAACTGGTTGGCCGCGCCGGTGCGCTAACCGCTGCGCCACTGCTCCGCACTCACGGCACCGGCGTGTGTGTAGGTGTACACACACGTGTGTATGTGTGTAGGTGTACACGTATAGCGTTTGCACCTGCAGCCGTCACGACGAGTTTGTGTGTAGGTGACGTCGGGATCGGTGTCGTTATTCGGGCGTGTCCCGCCTGGTCACGCGGGAATCAGAATATGTATCCACACAGGAGGAGGAGGAGAAATCCGATGAGCTATAAAGCGACATGTCGATGTCGCAGCAACGACAACTCGCGAACGGAGATCTCGCAGACTCGGGAGCCGACTCGGAGCCACGCCGAGTCGCCTTGAAGACCCCCCCACGCGCCCCCGACTGGACATCTGGCGGATAAAAACAAAGAGCTTCATGGCTCATCGGATTCCTCCAGCATTAATAACGAACCCGAATCTGTTATTCGGCGCGCCTTCGCTGCCTCGCGTCCGTCTGTTGCAACTGCCTCCCCTAGGTTAACTCTGTGTGTGTCACTGTGTACGTGTGTGTGTGTCACTGTCTACGTGTGTGTGTGTCACTGTGTACGTGTGTGTGTCACTGTGTGTGTGTGTCACTGTGTGTGTGTCACTGTGTGTGTGTGTCACTGTGTGTGTGTGTCACTGTGTGTGTGTCACTGTGTACGTGTGTGTGTGTCACTGTGTGTCACTGTGTCACTGTGTGTCACTGTGTGTGTGTCACTGTGTGTGTGTGTCACGATGTGTGTGTGTGTGGTTACCACTCGCCACTGGGGCTGTTAAGCCGCATTGTCCATGCGGTCGCTGTCCGGCCTTCATAGGCGCTTCCAAACAACGCTGGGACGCAGCACACCCTGTGTGGGGCTGAGCTACACAGAGCACGACGCCGGCCTTTGTTTTGTGTTTCTGTGCACGCGTGTCTGTGTGTCACTGTGTTACTGCGTATGTCTGTGTGTGTCACTGTGTTACTGCGTGCGTGTGTGTTACTGTGCGTGTGTCTGTGTGTGTCACTGCTGACGTGTGTGGGCCACTGTGTGACTGTGTTACTGTGTTGACCGTGTGTTAGTGTGTGTGATAGTGTGTGTGTTAGTGTGTGTGTGTCTGTGTGTGTTACTGCGTTCACCGTGTGTTAGTGTGTGACTGTGTGTTACTGTGTGTGCGTGTCTGTGTTACTGCGTTGACCTGTGTTCCTAATGTTGTCTTTGTGTGTCACTGCACGTGTGTCTGTGTGTGTTCCTGATGTTGTGTCTGTGTGTGTTCCTGATGTTGTATGTGTGTGTCACTACGCGTGTGTCTGTGTGTGTCACTGCACGTGTGTGTGTGTTCCTGATGTATGTGTGTGTTACTGTGCGTGTGTCTGTGTGTGTCACTGCGCGTGTGAATGTGTCTGACTGTGTGACTGAGTTACTGTGTAACTGCGCGTATGATCGTGTGTGTTACTATGCGCGCGCGCGTGTGGTATGTGCGTTGAACTTATTTCGTGCCGTACGTAGCCAACCGTGTGTGACTGTGTGCTACTGCGCGTGTGTCACCGTGTGCGTAACTCTGTGTGTATGTCCTTGTGCATGGGGAGGTCGACTCAGCCTCAAATGAGTCCCTGATGCGGTGTGTAAAACATCGCCACTAGGGAGACAAAGGCGGCCGGGCGTGATGCTGCCCACCCACCCCCTCGTGAGCTGTACCGTCCTTCATAGTTGCTCGCCAACAGCACTTGCGCCAACAGTCTGTTCAGGCTATACGGGGGATCTTTGTATCATTTCGTCAGCTGACCACCCCTGCCCTTGTGGTGTGCCGTGTCTGCCTTCATAGGGTGCTACTCGCCAACAGCGCTTGCCCCAACAGTCTGCTTCAGGCTACACTGGGCATCTTTATCTTTTTAATTGCACGTTTACTCCACGTGTACTCCACGTGCGGTTTTTCTGTATGCCGTTTGCACCGTTGCGTGTGTGTGTGTACGTCTGTGTGTGTGTACGTGTGTGTGTATGTGTGTGTGTGTACATGTGTGTACGTGTGTGTGTGTACGTGTGTGTAATTGTGTGTGGTGAGTGTACGTGTGTGTGTGTACGTCTGTGTGTGTACGTGTGTGTATGTGTACGTGTGTGTATGTGTGTGTGTGTACGTGTGTGTGTGCACGTGTGTGTGTGTGCACGTGTGTGTGTGTACGCCCGTGCGTTCGCAATGTCCACGGGTCTTTGTCTTTGCTGCCGTGCAGGGCCGTGCACGTGTGTGGTGTGTGTACGTGTGAGTGTACGTGTGTGTGTACGCGTGTGTGTACGTGTGCGTGTGTGTGGTGAGTGTACGTGTGTGTGTGTACGTGTGTGCGTGGTGAGTGTACGTGTGTGTACGTGTGAGTGTACGTGTGTGTGTGTACGTGTGTGTGTACGCGTGTGTGTACGTGCGTGTGTGTGGTGAGTGTACGTGTGTGTGTACGTGTGTGTGTGTGTGGTGAGTGTACCTTGCCACGGCCGTGCACTGAGAGAGTGAATTGCGGAAGGGCGAGCGAGCGAGCGAGAGGGGGATCTCGAGGCGGCGTGGAGCGAGACTCTCGCTCGCTCCGCGCGGGGAGGAGACGCGGGGTGGGTGGGTGGGTGGTAGGCGGACTCTGTACAAACGATTCTCTCTCTCGCCACGCTACGAAACAGCTTTTGAACACACGCGCAAAGACACACCGACTGTAGCCATGTGTGTGTGCACCACACGTGTGTGTGTGTATATGCACCGCGTGTGTGTGAATGTGTATGCACCACGTGTGTGTGTATATGCACCACGTGTGTGCACCACGCGTGTGTGTGTATGCACCACGCGTGTGTATGCACCACGCGTGTGTGTGTATGCACCACGCGTGTGTGTGCTCCACGCGTGTGTGTGCACCACGCGCGTGTGTGTATGCACCACGCGTGTGTATGTATATGCACCACGCGTGTGTGTGTGTATGCACCACGCGTGTGTGTGTGTATGCACCACGCGTGTGTGTGTATATGCACTACGCGTGTGTGTGTGTATATGCACCACGCGTGTGCGCGCACAACAAAAGACAAAGACTCCCCTTGCCCCGTGTAGCCTCAACAGACTGTTGGGGCAAGTGCTGTTAGCGAGTAGCACCTATGAAGGCCGACACGGCACACGAGGGGGTGGGTGGCCAGCACCACGGCCGACCGCCTTTGTCTCCCCAGTGGCGATGTTTACTGCACACCGCAGCAGGTACTCAGTTGAGGCTGAGTCGACCTAGGGGAGGAGGCCCAGGACCGGTTCAGATCATCTTCACTGGTGTTGGCCGTGAGCGGGAATCGAACTCTGGCCGCCGGGTTCGTAACGCAGCGTTGCGCTAACCACGACACCCACCGCTCCCCCATGTCCACACACAGTGACACACACACACACACTGCGTGCAGCACGCACTTTGTGTGTGAGGGCTGCTATACGTCTCCCTGCCTGTGTGTGTGTGTGCGTGTCACTCAATGCCAATCAATAACAACCACACGACATAACACCACATTGTGCCCTTAATAGGAGCTCACTGACAGCGCTTGTCCCAAAAGTCTGAGACCACGTGGGTATGCTTGTGTGTATATATTGCACCGGAGATGGGGAGTGGTGGTGTAGTGGTTAGCGCGCTGCGCAACGAATACGGCGACCCGAGTTCGATTCTCGCTCACGACCACCACCAGTGACGATTATCTGAACCGGTCCTGGGCCTCCCCTAGGTCGACTCAGCCTCAAATGGATACCTGGTGCGGTGTGTAAAACATCGCCACTAGAGAGACAAAGGCGCCGGGCGTGGTGCTGGCCACCCACCCCCTCGTGTGCCGTGCCGTCCTTCATAGGTGCCCGCTAACAGCCCCTTGCCCCAACAGTCTGTTAAGGCTACACTGGGGATCTTTGTCTTTGTACTGCACGTATACTTCACGTGTGCATGCAGTCCTCCTGGATGCCATTCGCATCGTTGTGTATGTGTCTGCCCGTGTGTTCGCATCGTCTGGTTTTATTTCCTGCAAATGTTTAGCATCGTCGCGTATACACCATCGCTTCTGTGCACTTGTGTGTGTGTATATATATACTGCGTGTATACTGTGTGTGT
Source organism: Lampetra planeri (assembly GCF_965212315.1). Lineage (NCBI taxonomy): Eukaryota > Metazoa > Chordata > Hyperoartia > Petromyzontiformes > Petromyzontidae > Lampetra > Lampetra planeri. The sequence goes on from NC_136127.1 coordinate 2,710,509, forward strand.
ATATATACTGCGTGTATACTGTGTGTGTGTATATATACTGCGTGTATACTGTGTGTGTGTATATATACTGCGTGTATACTGTGTGTATATACTGCGTGTATACTGTGTGTATATATACTGCGTGTATACTGTGTGTATACTGCGTGTATACTGTGTGTGTGTATATACTGCGTGTATACTGTGTGTATATACTGCGTGTATACTGTGTGTGTATATATACTGCGTATATACTGTGTGTGTGTATATACTGCGTGTATACTGTGTGTATATATTGTGTGTATATTTTGTGTTTGTGTCTAAGCGCTGGGCGCGTGTGTGTGTGTGTCGATTGGCACGCGTGTGTGTGTGTGTCTCTGTGTATACTGTGTGTGTGTCTGTGTATGCTGTGTGTGTGTGTCTCTGTGTATGCTGTGTGTGTGTCTCTGTGTAAACTGTGTGTGTGTATATATACTGCGTGTATACTGTGTGTGTCTCTGTGTATGCTGTGTGTGTGTGTCTCTGTGTATGCTGTGTGTGTGTCTCTGTGTATGCTGTGTGTGTGTCTCTGTGTATACTGTGTGTGTATATATACTGCGTGTATACTGTGTGTGTCTCTGTGTATGCTGTGTGTGTCTCTGTGTATGCTGTGTGTGTGTCTCTGTGTATGCTGTGTGTGTGTCTCTGTGTATGCTGTGTGTGTGTGTCTCTGTGTATGCTGTGTGTGTCTCTGTGTATGCTATGTGTGTGTGTGTGTTTCTGTGTATGCTGTGTGTGTGTCTCTGTGTATACTGTGTGTGTGTATATATACTGCGTGTATACTGTGTGTGTCTCTGTGTATGCTGTGTGTGTGTCTCTGTGTATGCTGTGTGTGTGTCTCTGTGTATGCTGTGTGTGTGTGTCTCTGTGTATGCTGTGTGTGTGTGTCTCTGTGTATACTGTGTGTGTGTCTCTGTATGCTGTGTGTGTGTCTCTGTGTATGCTGTGTGTGTGTGTCTCTGTGTATGCTGTGTGTGTGTGTCTCTGTGTATGCTGTGTGTGTCTCTGTGTATGCTGTGTGTGTGTCTCTGTGTATGCTGTGTGTGTCTCTGTGTATGATGTGTGTGTGTGTCTCTGTGTATGCTGTGTGTGTGTCTCTGTGTATGCTGTGTGTGTGTCTCTGTGTATGCTGTGTGTGTGTGTCTCTGTGTATGCTGTGTGTGTGTCTCTGTGTATGCTGTGTGTGTGTGTGTCTCTGTGTATGCTGTGTGTGTGTGTCTCTGTGTATGCTGTGTGTGTGTCTCTGTGTATGCTGTGTGTGTGTGTGTGTCTCTGTGTATGCTGTGTGTGTGTCTCTGTGTATGCTGTGTGTGTGTGTCTCTGTGTATGCTGTGTGTGTGTGTCTCTGTGTATGCTGTGTGTGTGTCTCTGTGTATGCTGTGTGTGTGTGTCTCTGTGTATGCTGTGTGTGTGTGTGTCTCTGTGTATGCTGTGTGTGTCTCTGTGTATGCTGTGTGTGTGTGTGTCTCTGTGTATGCTGTGTGTGTGTGTGTGTCTCTGTGTATGCTGTGTGTGTGTCTCTGTGTATGCTGTGTAGGTCCACGTCTCGCGTGGAGGAGGACGCGCCATCTGTGTATACGAGATTCAGACATGCGGGTTGATCTGTATCTGTGTGTCCGCGTGGAGCGGTGGTGCAGCGGTTAGCGCGTTGCGCTACGAACCCGGCGACTCGAGTTCGAATTCCCGCTCACGGCCAACACCGGCGACGATTATCTGAACCGGTCCTGGGCCTCCTCCCCCCTAGGTCGACTCAGCCTCAAATGAGTACCTGGTGCGGTGTGTAGTAAACACCGCCACTGGGGAGACAAAGGCGGTCGGGCGTGGTTCTGGCCACCCACCCCCCCTCGTGTGCTGTGCCGTCCTTCATAGGTGCTCGCTAACAGCACTTGCCCCAACAGTCTGTTAAGGCTACAAGGGGGATCGTTGTCTTTGTGTGTATGTACGTGGCCGCGCTTTGAACTGGGCGATCCGGGTTCGATTGACGCTCATTTGAAACCGCTCCTGGGCCTCCCCTAGGTCAACTCAGCATCAAATTAGTACCTGGTGAGGTGTGTCGTAAACATCGGCACTGTTTTGGGGAGACAAAGGCGGCCGGGCGTGGTTCTGGCCACCCACCCCCCCTCGTGTGCCGTGCCGTCCTTCATAGTTGCTCGCTAACAGCACTTGCCCCAACAGTCTGTTAAAGGCTATAGGGGGATAATTGTGTGTATTTCGGCTTAAAGTTAAGTTAATCAGCTTCATTTGCACAGACCATACCGTACATGTACACGTGGACTGTGTGTGTATAGACTGCGCCGTATTTGTGTGCGTCTGGGCCATATGTTCTGGTTTATTAGCAATCACCTTGTACTATCCTATAGTCTCAACGTGTGTGTGTGTGGCTCCGTGTGTGTATGCGTATGCATCCGTGTGTGTGGACTGTATCTATGTGTGTGTCCACTGTGTGTGTGTCCGTGTATATCCGTGTGTCCTCGTGTCAATGTGTGTCCGTGCGCGTCCGTGCGTATCCGTGTGCCCATGTGTTTGCGCAGTGTCCGCGTGTAGCTGTGTACGTGTGTGTGTCCGTGTGTGTGTCCGTGTGTAGCTGTGTATGTGTACGTGTGTGTGTCCGTGTGTAGCTGTGTATGTGTACGTATGTGTGTGTACATGTATGTGTGTGTACGTGTGTGTCCGCGTGTAGCTGTGTATGTGTGTCTGTGTGTGTACGTGTGTGTGTACGTGTGTGTGTATATGTGTGTCCCCTTGTGTGTGTCCGCGTGTAGCTGTGTATGTGTACGTGTGTGTGTGTACGTGTGTGTGTCCGTGTGTAACTGTGTATGTATCCGTGTGTGTGTCCGTGTGTGTGTGTCCGTGTGTATGTGTCCGTGTGTGTGTGTCCGTGTGTGTTCGCGCGTATCGTGGGGAGCGGCAGCGCGCAACGCTACGAACCCGGCGACCCGAGTTCGATTCCCGATCACGGCCACCACCGGTGACGATCATCAGCTGAACCGGTCCTGTGCTCATTTTAAACGTCTCCCTCTCTCTGGCGCGGTGTGCAGTTAACATCGCTACTGGGGAGACAAAGGCGGCCGGGCGTGGTGCTGGCCACCCACCCCCTCGTGTGTCGTGCCGGCCTTCATAGGCGCTCGCTAACAGCACTTGCCCCAACAGTCTGTGAAGGACTGCCTCTGAGCACTTGCCGATTGAGTGCGCACGCAGATTCGCACCGACCGCCAACCCACACCCAGCGCGCCTCTCTCACTCAATACGGGGGCCCAAAAAGCCCGGACACGTATATTGGGATTGGGGGTGGGGGGGGTGTTTGATTGATTGATTGTTCGTCATGGGGAACTCTTCACGAAGTATTCGCGTGTTGCGCTTTCGCAGGGGCCACGCAAACCCTCCCTGGGTCGTTCCAACTGTGTCCCGCCCGAGCAAGTACTGCTATGATATATCTATTGTATCACGTCGCACGGGGGTTATTTAATTAATATATATACTTAAGTCGTCAAACTGGCTTCAATCGATACTAAGCGCATTTGTGAGTTCTGTTTTAACACGAATTTAGAATCAGTCATATGTTTGTCTCAGTTTATGATTATTAATTTTTTACAGCGGTGTAATATCTCAACTTTCATCATCGACTATGTCTCGTGGTCTCAATTGATTGAGGGCTCTTGCTCAAGTTTTATAAGAAACGACGGCTGTGACCCCGACAAGAAGAAGGGGGAGATACTGCGATGTTTATAATGATAATAATCGTGGGTAACATATTGTCTTAGTGAATACACAATTACAATGTGTTGATGCCAGTGCTAAATTAAATGGAATGACCCGATGCGTCCTGATTTTTACAAATGATAACCGACAAATCATCGGTGTGGTATATGGACATGCAACGTATATGGGCATTCCGGGTATGTGTACATTTAGGGTATATGGGCATGCAATGTATATGGGCATGTAGGGTATATGGACACACATTCTATATGGACACACATTCTATATGGGCACACATTGTATATGGACACACATTCTATATGGACATACATTCTATATGGACATACATTCTATATGGGCACACATTGTATATGGACACACATTCTATATGGACACACATTCTATATGGACATACATTCTATATGGACACACATTCTATATGGACACACATTATATATGGACACACATTCAATATGGACACGTATTCTATATGGACACACATTCTATATGGGCACACATTCTATATGGACACACATTCTATATGGACACACATTATATATGGACACACATTCTATATGGGCATGCAGGGTCTATGGGCCCACTGCAGGATTAACGCTTTCGCCTGTAGTTTATATCCGTGCATTGCGTTTATTTGTCTTGTGTAGGGGAGTGGTGGTGTAGCGGTTAGCGCGCTGCGCTATGCTACGAACCTGGCGATCCGGGTTCGATTTCCGCTCACACCCAACATCACTGACGATTGTCTTAACCGGTCCTGGGCCTCCCCTAGGTAGACTCAGCCTCAAATGAGTACCTGGTGCGGTGTGTAGTAAACATCGCGACTGGGGGAGACAAAGGCGGCCAGACGCGTGGTTGGCTAACCACCCACCCCCTCGTGTGCCGTGCCGGTCTTCATAGGTGCTACTCGCTAACAGCACTTGCCCCAACAGCCTGTTGAATATTATGCTGGAGATCTTTGTCTGTTCTTGTCAACATGTGTATCATCACGTGTATCATCATGTGTCTGGGCGTATGGACATGCAGGGTGTGTGTATCCATCTAAACGTTGCGTGTGAATGACCGTACGTGTATACATCTCAACGTGTGTATATATGTGTGAACCCGCGTGTATAAAATACACACATGGTGGCATGTACTCTATTACAACTTCACACAATGCGCGTGTGTGCGTGTGTATACTTATGTAATAAGGGACTCGATCCTGGTTCTGTCTCCGTCGTCCTTTATTCGGGTTCTTACACTTTTCCCGCACGGCCCTCGCTCAGAGCTCTCCCCTTGGCAGCTCCGTAGCTGCCCTCGCTCCCGTAGCCTCCACACCTCTGCAGCTCCGCTGCAGACCCCCTGTGCAGTCCTCCGGCTGCCCTCACTGCAGCTCCATCGCTGCCCTCACTGCAGCTCCACCGCTGCCCGTCGTTCCTCCGTGCTTGGTCACCGCTGGCCGACGGTGCCAAGTCTTACCCTCCGTGTATGTGGCGATCTCGCCACTCCTCGACCTCCGCCCTGCGTGGCCTCACTCTAACTCTGTCTCCCACACTCCTCCCTCTCTTCCGGTAACTCTCCCTTAAGACCTCACCCCTCTCTCCCACGTGACCTAACTCCTCCCCCCATGACGTCATATCCGCGAAGCCGTTTACGCCCGCATTACACCACCCTCCCCCGTAGAGAAAATCCAGCCGACCTCGGCTGAACAATAACGAGACAAGTAATGCGAGCGAGCACAACCATCACACATTCAAGGACAACGAAGCATACAATAAATATAACAACAAGAACAACACAACAGTAAAATTTAACGAAATGTAAGGGACTTTGAGCGCGTTCGGGTCGCCGGTCCGTCCCGGACGGGCGGCGGCCCTCCTGCAGACCGGGAACGTGACGGGGTTTTAGGAGCGACAGGATGAAGTCCTCCTGTCACTATTGGAGGCCCGTCAACGTCCCGGTCCCGTGTCCCTGAATGCCCAGCGTCGGGGGTGCGTTGCGATCGTGTCTGCGACGGGGTCGGAAGGGCGGCGGGGCTCGGAGTCCCCGCAGCCGTGGTAGGCACACCCCGAGCAGAGTCTCCTGTCTCCAGCAATGTCACGGCCGGCTGGTCTGTAAAAGGTACGACAGGCGCTCTTGCAAGGTCAACAGGCACAGGCAAGGATGAGTCGGCAGCCACAGACCCCGGCAAGGCAACATCGGGAGATGACGCATCGTCTCGAGGGGCCACATATGGTTTCAAGCGCGACGTGTGAACGAACCAATGCCGAGATCCAAACCGAACACGCGCAGACTGTGGGTTGGGAACCTCGATGAGGCGGACCGGCCCTTGCCATGGTTTGTGTAATTTAGGCGAGGTACCTGGCCGCACCTGCGGGCAATGGAGCCAGGCCATGTCCCCCACCTTCCAGGGGCACTCCCCCTTCGAGCGTCGAGCACACCGCTCGTTCCGGGCCTGGGCTTTGGCAGTAGCCATGCGGGCCCCCTCCCGTGCCTCAGTAACCCGGCGAACAGTATCCCGAATGTAATCAGGAAGAGGCTTAGCAGGTCCCCTCACTCCAGTTCCCAACTGCACATCCATTGGCGGCACGTTCTCGCGACCATACATAAGGAAATACGGCGAATATCCTGTAGCCGCATGCGGCGTCATTCGGTATGCCGAAAGTACCCCAGGGATATGCAAATCCCAATCCGATTGTTTTTCACTCACGGTGTGACACAACATGGCGGACAATGTCCGATTTAGCCGTTCGACCATACCATCCGTTTGCGGATGGTAGGGAGATGTCCGTATCTTTTTAGTTCCAAGAGCCGCGCACACCTCCCCCAACAATTTAGAAGAAAAATTACGGTCTTGGTCTGTGAGGAGCCTCTCCGGCGCCCCCTTGTCCATACGTATCCGAATAGAATGGCGTCTGTGATAGACGCCGCTGACTGGTCAGGCAAAGGCCAGGCCATCGGCCAGCGGGAGAGGTACTCTACCCCAACTAACAAGTATTTATTTCCCTTAGCGGATGGCGGGAAGGGTCCCAAAATGTCCAACGCCACCAATTCGTTAACTCTAGACACCTGAATAGATTGTATGGGCGGCACATATGGTTGTTTAGGTGGTTTCCGCCGGGCACAATCGGGATACGCGCGAACGTGACCGACGACATCCGTTGTCATGCCGTGCCAAAAATAGTCTTGCTGCAGCGTCAATAGGGTCTTCTGCACCCCCAGATGTAAAAGCGTGTCCCCATGCAGAGTCCTAATCAACTCGTACCGCAAGGATGCCGGTACAACCAGACGCCAGCGTTCCTGTAACCCTTCCCTCCACATCAGCAGACCATCACGGAGAGCGGTTTCCGGCATACCACCTGTACCCAGTCCCCCACTCTTCTTCGCAGTCCGATTCCGTAACGAGACCAATGAAGCATCCAACATTTGTTCCCGAATCCACACAGCCCTTGGAAGATTCAGAATCCCATCAGCCGGTCCCGGCTCCTTTGGAGCTTCAGGCACGTCGACCGCCAACGCAACAGGCTGAGGGGGTTGCTGAATCGGCGCACATCTATGCGTCCCCGACGCGCACGCGCAAGGGGATGGCTGCGGCAACCTAGAAAGCGCGTCCGCATTCGCGTGACACACCCCCTTCCGATGGTGAATTTGGAAGGAAAATTCTTGCAGCGTGTCCAGCCACCGCGCCAACTGGCCGGATGGTTGGTCCATCTTAAGAGCATACTGCAAGGCCGCATGATCCGTGCGAACAATAAACGAACGACCGTAGAGATACGGTCGAAATTGGCAGAGAAAGAAAACAATAGCCAAAAGTTCCCTGCGTGTGACGCAGTAGCGAGTTTCTGCGGGAGACAAACCCCGGCTACCATACGCCACCACGCGTTCCACACCACCTTTTGATTGAGACAACACGGCCCCAATGCCCGTGTCACTCGCATCCGTATCCAGAATGAAGGGGTGATCGAAATCAGGATACTCTAACGTCGGTGCGTAGCCAGTCGATCGCGTAGGCTCTGAAAAGCCGCCTCTTCCGGTGGTCCCCAAGCAAATTTCCTTCCTTTACTCGTAAGGAGGTGCAAGGGCCTCGCGATCGTCGCGAAATCCGGAACAAACCTCCGATAGTATGAGGCAAAGCCCAAAAAGCGACGTACATCCCCCACCGTGGCCGGGGTCGGCCAGTCACGGACGCATGCTGTCTTGTCCGGATCCGTGGCCACCCCGTCCGCACTTACGATATGCCCCAAATAGCGCACGGACCGTTGCAGTAGGTGACATTTCTTAGGCTTAAATTTCAAATTTGCGGAACGCATCCTGGCGAACACCGCCTCCAACCGCAGTAAATGCTCATCAAATGTGCGGCTGAAGACGATAATGTAATCTAAATATATCAGACACGTCTCCCACTGCAACCCCGTTAACACCAACTCCATCAACCTTTGAAATGTGGCAGGGGCAGCATTCAGCCTCATCGGAAGACAGTTAAATTGGAATAACCCCTGCGGCGTACGGAAAGCAGTCTTCTCCCGCGAGGGTTCGTCAAGGGGAAGCTGCCAGAATCCCGAAGAGAGATCTAGCGTTGAAAAGAACTTCGCCCCCGACAAGGCATCGAGGGAGTCGTCCATACGCGGCAGGGGGTACGCATCTGCCACAGACACTTTATTCAACTTACGAAAGTCGACACAAAAGCGCAATTTGCCATCCTTCTTTTTAACCAATACAACAGGCGCGCCCCATGGGCTGTTAGATGGAGATATTATGTCCGCAGCCAACATGTCATCCACTGCCCCTCGAATCTGATCTCGCTCCGCCAGACTCATCCGATGCGAGTTCAACCGAATAGGGGCAGCGTCCCCTGTGTCAATGTGATGGTAAAGCAACGAGGTGCGTCCCAAGTCCAAATCGTCGGAGCTAAACACATCAGAATAACTCAATAATAATTTACGAAGCGCACAACGTTGTTCACCGGAAAGGGAAGAATTTTCCCCACACAATTCGGCGATCCAGCGATTATCAGCGGCACCAGGACCTGAAACACCACCAACCACGATCTGGCTGCCCAGATGATCTTGTGCCGTAAACGCCATAGTGGCATGTGCCACAACCGTACCAGCAGGCACACACACATTCTCAGAACTTGCATTAAGCACCTGCAGAAACGGCTGCTGGTCATGCCGGACAATAGTTTGCGCCCCAACGAGCGCCGCTCCGCCCGTTATAGTGGCGGACGGCGACAACAAAATCCCAATTGCACCCTGACGACCAGGTACAGGCTTCCGATATCGCAAGAAGATAAGCATCTGTGAGCCAGGTGGAATATCAACAGATACCTCGGACAGCGCCTGCACCTGAGCGACCGGAGCAGGTCGCGCCCAGGGCGACTGTAGAAACGTAATTTTCCGGCCACCCGGTAATTCAATGCAGTTTTGATTAATTCGAATTAGAATGGGCATCTTGGCCAGGAAGTCAGTTCCCAATAAGCAAGGAACCGCGAGGGACCTCGAAATTAACACAATTACCGAGGCCGACACTCCCCCGATAGATATTGTAGCGTCCACCTGGCCCACAATGCCCATGCTACCCCCGTTGGCAGCGACGCAAGAATCGTAAACCGGACGCACGGCCTCAGGTGGGATGTTCAACAGATGGAAAATGACATCCGATATAATGGTCGCAGACGCCCCGGAATCCACTAACACACGTACGTCCACCCCTTGTATAGAACCAGGTACGGTGGACGAGCCAGTAGCGGCCGCGACGACCCGCCGTGCCAATTTACGCCACTGCGTTACCGAGCGATGTGGCCCAGTCGATGGCTTCCCCCCGTTATTAACAACATCCGGATCGCACGACAACGGTGATGAGTGAGGTGTCAAGCCTTGCCGGGTGTCTGGTGCGCACCGACTTGCCTGTCCTGGAGGATCCTTCCGTGGCACGTCCGCTGACGAGGCCTCCTGCTGGGGCGGACCCGGGACGCGGGCCCAGCAGTCCCTGGCGTAATGGCCTTTACGGTCGCAGCGGAAGCAATCGATGTTGTTACGCCGCGCCGCAGGCACCCCGTCCCGACGCTCCCGTGGCGGTGGCGCAGATCGCGGCCCCGGCGTACTGCGGGCCGACCACTGAGCAGAGGCGGCTGTCAGCTCCTGCGGGCCCCCCCCATCAGGAACGTACACCGCCATCTTGGGATCCCAACCCGCGGCACCTCC